>NW_027273852.1:5912500-8312500 GCF_046630095.1 Trachinotus anak | reverse complement strand
TTGCTGCCACTGTATCGTGAATACAAATGCTGTGTCAATTTAAAAAAAAAAGTTCTCTCTGCTCCTGTGCTGTATGGCTGCTCTTTTTTTGCTGCAGTAGTCTTAACCTGCTGTAGACTCTCAAACCAGACTTCACTTAATATGTGCTTTATAAGACGTCCAGAACTTACAGAACTTTCTTCTTTGGTCAACCTTTGCATGGTGGATGGCCAGGTCGGGGCTGATATCGCTTATGAGGTGATCTGATACTGAAGATTGTAGTGTGTAATCATGATGTTTGCTGTTACATTTACCTTTGGAGATATGTTAATTCTATTGCCTCTCTTTACTTTGAGGATGTAATAAACTTGCACAAACCCGTATCTTCCTCTTCAATCTAAGTACTGTATGGACACTTCAAAAACAGTCCCCCTTTTTCCATGGATTGGAGAGCCATGTCACAGGAAATTGAAAATACAAAGAATGAACCAGTACTTGAAAAAAGGATAGCATAATTGGCAGAGGACTCCATCCCCAAAGTAAAAAGTGTGTATTTCATTTAGAGCACTGAGCACAGATTTCAAGCAGTTCTGAATGTTTTGACCATTGTCAGGATGTGTACGGTCTTCAGTGAACTTTACTTCAAGACCTACACTATATCCTTTTTAAAAAATGAAATACATTGTGGATGTATTGTGGATATATTAGTACTGCTGTATGTGTCAGCATATATGTAACAAAATAATCCCAGTACAGAAATACCAGTCTAGAGCTCTAGGTAATTTAGAAACTGTTTCACCATTACATAGTTTGTTAACCATAGACCACTAATAAGCATCAGTGTCACATTTAAACAATCCAAATATTGATATCAGTATTGGCCTCAAAAATTTGACATTGGTCAGGTGACGGACTTAGGATACGAACGTGAATCACCTTAATCAACATGATCCGGCCTACTGCCAAAAGATGGGGAACCTGGAAAATCATTGATCATAGAAATGAAAACTATTGCAAAGTTGGCTCTTTCTGTAACACAAAAGAATTTATATGATCCAGAGTTTCATATATGAAATATGTATCACAGGGGAAAAAGAGGCCTAGCCATATAAACTTTAAATACAAACAAACCTGTTTTTATATTCTAAACAAATAAAACATCTATATTTACTGTGCATACACCTGACACAATGTAAGTGTTCTATTTTTATCTTGCACAAAGAAACACTTACTGTTAATAATATGGCCCTTTAAACTACATTAGTACCTACACTACAAATAAGGCCTTGCGGAGTTGTGTAGGACTGAGCCTTTCAAAGGCAGAGACCAGCAGTTTCCTTTAGAGCCATATGAGCAAATGATATGTTGTGTTGAATGGCTGTTGTTGCAGGTTTGTAATGCTTTTAGCCGCTACACACTTGTGCTAAGCTTGAATAGAGGTAGATTTAGAGGTAGACTTAGATTTAATGTACAGTGTTGATACATGACAATGATCACCTGATGTTTGGGCAAAACCTTCGCTGATTGGTCATCATGATCCATTTTAATGAGTTACATGTAATTAATTGACTGGTAGTAATAATTAACATCTAATAAACTCCAAAGTCTAGCTTGCATTGATCTCCAACCAACAGGATACTGTTTTCATATCTGTATCAACATTACAAGCTAACATTTTATTCCATCAATAAACTCTGCTGTGCACTAATCCTGTCTGACTTCTGCACAGAGCTGTTTAAATGTGCATTTTATTTGTCATCCTCTGTGGAGGGAAGGCAGGTTTTGTCTTCATTTTAATTTAGATTTGACACCTGCTTATTTAACATAGTGAGCCTCTCAAGTTCAGTGGTAGCGGAAAGGCTGTTGCGACAAACGGCTGATCAGGTCAGGTGACTACGACAGAAAGACGTTGAGTATTCATTATCTTTCTGTAAAGGTAAAACATTTGAAAGCAGAAGCATCGGCACAAGAGGATAAGAAGTGAAGGCCAAGGGGCTTTTTGAGTTGATTTCATAGCAAGGTGAGGTATGCTGTTATATTGACACAAAAGTTGTTGTCTTAGGAGAAAACCACTGTCAGTCAAACACTGCCTGGACCTGACCACTATACTACTATACTATATGTTCACATTTCTGGCCTTTTCCTTCTATTTGTTCCCATATCAAATCTATTGAGGTCACACTCATTGTACTAATGCACTGGAATAAAATATCAAATGTCATCATGTCATGCAATTTGGCAGTACTCCTTGTTTTCAGCTATCATGAGCACATATGGATTGCCCTAAAATAATTTATTCTGTTTTAATTGTATTACTAATTTAAAACATGAAGAATATGCAAAGGAAAAGCCAATCTGTCCTTGAAAGATTTGCATTTAATAAATAAAATTATGAATTATAAATATACAAACTGCACAAAGAAACTATACTTAAATACTGCCTCAGGCAGGCCAAAAGATTGCAATAGATTCTGCCTTACCAAACATATTTACAAATGAAGTAATGTGACATATACAACTAAAACCTGGACAAAGGAGTGTTACAGTTAAATGAATGGCTCACGTGTGAGTACCAGAAAAAGAATAGATGTGCAGTTCTCAGTCACGTTAATGTCGCTCATGCCTTTCCAGGTACCCCCCCTCAGTTCTCCGGGTCCCCTGATGTTGAAGAAATGGAAATACATGCAATCAGGATTCAACACATCAGGTCTCTATGATATAAATTCAGGACCACAGAGGTGACTGAATAATAACATTAATGAAATTTTTACATTGACTAAAAGTCAGAGTTCCCCTTCATTAATTTTGCACTCTGTCTTTGGAACTTGAAAACGCGCTGCACAATTCCTGCTCCTCAGCCTGTATTTTCACACATGGGTTATTTCCAATAAATGACATAAACTTAACTACTAGCTAGGATAATGTTAACATTGTGTCAATGAATGCACATCATCAGGTAGATAAGAGCTCATAAGTGCAATCAATGCCTTTGAAATAAAGATGACAAAGCCGCAGAAAATGCAGGACACTGATTATCTCTTAAAATTGCCAGTGGCTGTCCAGCCAACTGTCGTTTCACTAATCTTTTTACATCTGATGGCTTTGTATTTTTTTTTTTTTATCCAGGAACACATGTAGCCAAATAAATATCTTTATCTTCTGATCCCTCTTGTGTTTTTTTTACTTATTTATTTTAAGGCAGCTCAGCCTTGGTCGGGGTTTTGGATACAGATATGTGATCTGCCTTGAAGAGAAAAAAAGCAAAGACTTCACTGGATTTCCTTATTCCCTGTCAGAATGCATGCATGTAATTGGAAATGTGTGATACACACACTATACCTACATGATCTAACTACATCACTACAGTAGATTTACACCAGTCTGGTGCTGCAGCATGTAATGCCACTGATGCACTGAGTGAATAATTCAGATATCACTTCTTTTTTTTTTTGCTGTAAGAAGCAAACGTCTTCAGTCTATAAGCGATGCAGGGTTTCCATTCAAACCTGAGACCTTCTTATTTGACCATGAATAGTGCTTTCCTCTGGAGCCTTAGATTGTTATTGTACAGGATGGCCTTATTCCTGTTAAAGGCCTGGAGCCCAAGCTGGGACATCTCTCCTTTAAATCAGCTTTGGGATCTCATAGACTGCACTGATTTCCTTGTAGGCCTTTGTGCTCTTAAGAAGTGATCACCCTCCTTCAATGCCCCGTGGATTAAACAGGGCAGCCTGGTTCACTCCTCACTCACTCGGCTTCACAACGACTCTACCTTTGTAGCCAATAAAAGACTAACTAGAAAAGAATGAAGCGATGGGAGAATCAATCTACTGGAAGCCTCCCCACAGTTTTCTCATCATTTCTCGTGTCGTATGTCATCTTGGATTGTAACACAAAAAGCAAAACGCAGTGTGAGGGATGGTTTCTCAGCTATTCAATGTTCAGAGAAGCCAGAGCGTGAAAGGGTTTCAGGAGAAGTGTGAGATAAGTTGTGTTTAGGAGTTAAGTGGAGTGTGTAGTTGTTTGTGGATCAGTAACAGTATCTCTATTCACACAGCTACTGGTTAGCTCAAAGTTTGTTTTATCTTTTGTCTGCAGTAATCATTCTTACATACATATGGCTTTTGAATTTATATTCTCTGTGGAGAAGGCACCAAAGTCCAATCAACATCATTGTTATCTAATGATATTTGAAACAGACAAACAACCAAAAAAAGACACAAAAAAAACCCCATTAAAAATGTTTGTTAATGCAACAGCCAATTTACGAGCTTCACAGCAACCCTGCTTTTTCTTCATAGGAGGTTCTAAGATTCTTCATTAGCTTTAATATGCATTTCCCTATAATTAATTCTTTCACATTCACTCACAAACAGGCCAACATCAGCAATGTTGATGATCATGTTACCATGGCAATTTAATATATTTATTTAGATCCAAGCTGAGACATTTATCAATTAACACATCTTACAAATGAAAAGGTGGATTTTGTACAAATCCATTAATTCATATATCTATTACACATCCATATTTTGTGCATGCTATTCTTCGCCTGTATCAGTAAATATGCAGTCCTCTGTCTGCATATTGCAAATTAATAATATTAATTTATTTATGTTTTTTTCCAAAGCTACCAATAATAATAATTCATCTGGCACTAAAGTGCTTTCTTTATTGTTTTCCATATTACTGCTACTGTACAGAACTATTGTATTTCCTTTGGTCTGCTTGGCTCTACTATGTGACTACTCCATATCAGGGGATGAAGCTGTCTGTTCAGGTGATTGACACAAGCCCACATTAAGAGGTGGTTTTGGAAATTAGTCCGTGGAGACCCTTTGGAGCTGAGCTGGAGAAGGAGGGCTGTCTCTGAGAGGAGCCGTGCCTTTTTAACCCCACTCATTGGTATGCCGATGCGCGAGTGGCAAGCTGCTCTCTAAATGGCTGAGGCATCCTGGCTGGTACCCCCTCGACACGTTCCTGCACAGACAGACCCCGTGGAGAGCTGCCAACAATATGCAGCACAGAATCCTCAAATTACAATGGGCCCAATTAATAATCACATAGTTAGTTCATATCTTATATCTTATAGAGGGCTCCGCAGAACAAAGCATCCATCAGAAATTTATACCCCCTTTTTTCCTAACCATGACCAAGCTTTACCTTAGCACTGTGAACTTTGTGTTTTCTTTTCCTCCGAATGTTACAATTTGGGATTTTTTTTAATGATGTGGTAGCTTGACCATTCTTTCACCCTCCTTTTAATTCACTCTTATGGACAGATGTGTAAAAAATACATAATAATGGGACCACTAAGGGATGGTCATGAAATTTGAATGAGTCTGTCTTGGTGGAATACACCATGAAATAAGACATATACCTAAATCAGTAAAGCATTGCTTCAGAGCCAGTTTTTGACCAGTTACAACCTTTCTAAGCATTGAATAGCTTCATTAGACATTTAAATTTGTAGTTTTAAGAAACTGTGACCAGAGGAACCAATATATCATTCTTCCCTTCATATTCCATTCTGCTCATTTTTCTCAGTTGTTCATCTGTATACCACATTTTCCAAAATGCACATTTTCCCCTGAAGAATATACAATTAGCAACTCTATGCAGCATGCACACATGTTAGCTAACATCATATCATTGTAATCACAGTTTGTGTTCAACATTTTGTTCCATTACATCTTATGGTACAGAATCAGCATGCTTCTCTCTATGTCAGTGATGAACAATTTCCAGATTTTGACATGTTCATTTAAAGTTGTTAATCAGATGTAAATATGCAAAGTGGCTTCCCAGGGGCTCCCTTTGAAATGCAAATACAGGGTGCAAACAAAGGTGGGGTGGATATAGGTTCTGATGCAGCAAAATCATGGCAGTGTAATACTGCTCATGTCTTATTAGAATATGAAAGACATCACTCCCTCAGCCTTTTATTAATGGACTTGCTGTGATTTTGGGGATTTCGTGATTTTTAGTTTAATTTTCATCACTCAAAATGCTAGTAGCTTCTGCTATCTATCTATCTATCTACCTATCTATCTATCTATCTATGTTGATGTTGAAGTAACCACTACCTTGTATTTTAAATAGCAGATCTTATAAATGTGCCACTGAGAAGCATTTGAAATCGGGTGGGAGGTTGGTGGGAGGTTTTAAGTGATTGTATGAAGGCAATTTATGAAAAGTGCCCCATTATGTGTTATGCATTATATTAACCTATTATTACTTGTATAATTTCTATACATGTGTTCATAAGTTATATCAGGGGGACATGTTTTCCTGCTCACATACAGTGAGCTGGAAATCTTTAAAGTGTGAATATCTCACTTTATCATTGTCTCTTTATCAGGGCTGATGAATGTTTGCTGTACAGTGTGGTTTGGAGGGTATAGGTGTCATTCTTGGCAGAGCCCTTTTTTCACCTTCTCCGGTCTTTACAAATGCTAACATACCTTTCTCAATACTGAGTTCACTTTTTTCAAAACTCTTCACAGCAGCCGTTGGTGTGGGCTAAATGTGAATGTGGATCACATTTCATTGCAAATTCATGACAAATAGCATTCAGTGACCACAGATTTCAAAATTCATTAAACATTCTCGCTCAAGCTCAACCATCACCAAATCTCTGTGTATGCACGCTGTGCATTATATTATACTATTGTATGCAGTTCAGAGAATTTGTACAGTCCACATTTCTACATCTACAACTTAAAAAAAACAACAACTTTATATGCAGCATATGTGCAACAAAGAAGTACCCTTCATTTTGTTGTGATGGGATTTTGACTGATGCTAAATAAATAAAAGGTACTTCAAAGACAACAGTGATACATGCTGCCATGTTGCCTGCTGTTAGTGTTTGTTGGGAGACAAATGTCAGTTTTCTAGTAAAAGAGCTAACCCGGAGATGTGTATGCATTATGCGCATTTCAGCTGTGAGATTACAGTAGCTGTTGTGCTGAGTTGCCCATTGGTAAAGAGAGCTGTGTGAAGAATTTTGAAAAAGTCAACTCAGTATAGAGAAATGTGTATTACCAGTTGCAAAGAAAAAAACTATAAACACGTATTTATCCTCATGAGATTCTTGAACTGCAGTAATTCATTACTTTTTTTTCTCAAGTAGACCTGCTGCATATCACTACCGCAACTAGCATACCACAGCAGAACCTCCAAGCAAACTGTCGGCGGTTGTCTTGTAAGGTTTTGATAAGGAAGTATAATGCATTGAATAAAAAACAATATCTCAGGTTCTGCCGCATTAGTCCAGTGTTGTAAGAGTGAAATGCTAAATCGGTGCAGTACACTTTTAAACAACCAAAGCCGCACTGACATTTTCATTTCATACAGCACATAGAAAATTATTGTATGTGGCATAATTTGTAGCATAGTAAAAACCAGACAGAGATTATGCGGACAGTTGAATCTAGCACTGCCTCCTGCCACTGGTCAGCCAAAACTTTGTTGATGATTTGCACCTCACACTCATGTCTACACATTTCCAATTTCAGGAGGAAAATTGGGATTCCTGAGTGTCTGAAGTACCATTTTCTGACTCTATGGAGTGGAAAATAGGATTCAATTCCTGTTCAACACCTCTTCATTAAGTAACCACCAAATGCCAACCACAAAAAGTGCTCATATCAAAGAACTTTGATAACTGCATTTCCATACTTCTTAAAAACATTTTGGGGCGTTTTGCACAGATGTTTTAATGCTTTGTAAAAAGTGCACTGAAACACTAGAAAAGTCAAGTTTTGTGTAATTATTCACTGTGCCTTTGCAGAGACTGGTGAATGCAATTTTGTTTAAACAGAGTAACCCTGACCAATCCCTCTAGAGAGGTGTTTCAGCTCCCAGTGTGTACAGCCACTTAACCAGACTCACAGACATTAGCCACCCATGACTTTACCGCCAATCCAGATTCGACACCCACTGTACTCCCCATTAAAATTTTACAGGTCAAAAATTTAAAAGGCAGTTAAAGAAATGTTCTTTTTCATTACATGGGACAAAAAATGAGTAGGTCAGCCTGTGGCATAATGGCACAGTAATTAGAGCCTTACGCTTTGATAAAGTGTGACTGTGAATCAATGTAAGACTAATTAATCAATATTTTAATTATTAGACCTTTTAATGAGCATTTTGTTAAATTCCCCCGGATCTCGCTGCCATATTGGCCTCCTCTGTCATCATTAGCAAGAACACTGAGGTTTTACTGTGTTGAATGTGGAATGCATAGTGACACCATAGAGCTTTACTTCTTGATGCTTAACCAACATCAGAGTTTAGTCTATTTTTCTTTAGTTAGTTTCTTAAAACCTTTTCACTAGATTCTTGTAATATGAAGTAGGCTATGATACACTCTTCCACTGAGATATGGCTCTGTACATAACTGTTTTTTATTTACTTCCAGAAAATAATATTTTAAAAATGTAGATGATATGGTAATATAATATGGTATAAAATGTCTGTCCATCGACAGTGACATCCAAAAGTTTAGCCTGACTGGCATAGTCTACAGAGGAAGCCTTGATCAAGAAGTGCAAACTCCCAGCAAGCAACCACGTTCGGCGGCAAAGAAAAGAAGTGATAGAAATAGAAGCAAAACAAGATTTAGCAATGCTTTTCACCTCGACAGACAGCCATTGGCTTGTCAAGTTTGATGCCTAACTCACGTTTCTTCTAGGCTGGTAAGTAAACAGCTGTAAATGCTGACAGCTGTTAATGCTAACGTTGGCTAAGGCTATATACACACTACTATGTTTTCTCTTTAAAATGCATCACTTTTGTTATGTTTACTCCTGGCATCCACACCGCCCCGGAGTTTTTGACCACATAAAACTGAAACTGGAAATGCTGCTGGCCCCCGTTTTAATTTGAAAATACAGGGGGTTGCATCATAGGCTGGATGGGCAAAAATGGAGACCTCTGGAAACGATGACATAGATACCCATGGTCTCTCTGATTGGGTCTTATCAGCCTCGAATACCAGTAGTGAATGCAACATGAACAACAAATTACAAGCGTTGCTGACCTTGTTGTCTTTGCTAGCAGCTGTTGTGGAGTTAAATTTTGCATTTTAATGCTACACCTGCCTTTGCTGTTCCTTTTAATAGTATTTTGTGCAGCTAATCAACTGCAGAGTAGCTAATCTGCTTCCAATTTACATTGGCTCGTACATGCCAAGTGTATGTGGATGGTCATGTATGTATGTATGCATTTTCAGGGGTGTTAGTGTGGACGGAGATAGTTTCTGATGCGGTGCTAAAACATTCTTCTGGACAGAGATTGTTGCCACTTTAAAATGAAAACTTATTAGTGATGTAGCTAATTAAGTGCTTGCATATAGCACCTTTGAAAGTAAATTGTTTTTGGCCCCCCGGTTCCATTTGGATTTGGTTTTTTTGTTCAGGCGGGGGGGCATTTAATTCCCCCGTATTTGTTAATTTCTATAACTGTTCTGATAAATTGTTGTCTTAGTTGGTGTAATTTTTAGCCACACTGCAAGGGGCACTGTTCTGCTATGATTTTGATGGTCTACTGGCTGACCGGGATCCAACCTCAGTCCAACTAGGAAAATCTGAATTCAGCCTTGAATTTATCCACAGTTGCACAAACAAACTTTATGGATGTTTTGACAGTCTGCTGGCCGACCAGGATTTGAGCCAGTAGTCCTCGTGGCCAGTCGGCCTGTGCTCTGGTCTCATCTCTCTCTGTCGGAGAAGCTGTTGATCTCACCTGAAGGCTGCTTATGACACTGTGTCAGCTTGCGTGTGGGTGGTGCTTGAGTGTTTAAACATGGGGAAGGCCACAGTTAACAGGAGGGACCCAAATGCATGAACATCCCACTTTCTCAGACCGCTGAGAACAGAGAAACTCAGATTACGACACACACAGAGGAGGTGTGACTTCGCTCTATGCTCAGGGCACCATTACTCCACTATATCTTTACATAGAAAATAGTTGTTTACTGCTATATTATTGTTTAAAACCTCATTTACAGAACCTTCAACTTCAAATGATTTCTGGATTACTTCACACACTCTTTACTTCTCACACAACTAAAGCATGGTTGAAGAAAACTTAACATGTGTCCAGATACTTGGTGGAGATTTCTCCTGAGAGTTTTCTGCTTACAATATTCTCAGTCTTCTTCCCAGTGAGGGGAAATCGGCTCAGTCATTGAGTAAGAGTTTGCAGAAGAAAAATTTGACTCCACAATCTGTATGAATTCAAAGCATCTAAAGGGACAGAAAAGTGTTCAAAAATGAAAGCAAAGACATTGTATAATGCAGCTGTTAGAGATTAGAATGTATGAATATAAAACTGTGAAATTCTGCTGAGGGCCAACAGTTGCGTAGTTTTGTTTGCTACGTCATATGGGACAATGTGAAGGTCCGTGAGATAAGGAGAGGTTTAAAGCCATCCAAGAATATAAAGGGTCTTCCACCATACTCATCCTGGTGTCTGGCAAAGGTAAATGTTACATCAGATGCAATGTGGATGAAAATTTTCTGATGTAAATGACAGGACAGTCATGGACCAGCAAACATACTACCAAAAATAATTTGTTAACTTTCTTTTTATTTTTTCTACCACAAAATTATCACAGGTATGATTTTGCTCTCTGCATGAGGATGTTTTTGTTACGTCTTTTTTTTTCTTTTTTTTGACAAATCAGCATGCAATTCTGTTCACTGCATTAAGGTTTTTAACAGTACAACAACATTTTCAAACTGTTCATTTCTCCTATTCTCAGATTGAGACCTTCCGCATCACAAACATCCAACAGAGAATAGAGAACTTGAAAAAAATAAGAAAACAAATCAGCTGTACACACTGGACAAGAAGCATGTACTAATATGCTGCTAAATTCTAAACTCCTATCAGTGCTTGAATTTAACTGCATCAGGTACAATCAGAACAAGGTTTCACATTTTACTCCTGGTTTGTCCAAAAGAAGTAGCAAAGCGCCAATAAAGGCCTGAAAACAGATATTCCTCTTTCAATAATTGGCTTGAAAGTCTTTTATTAGGAAGAACACAAACTCAACATGGCTACACTTAAGGATATACACATTGTCTTTTGGTGGGTAACAATGAATGTGAACATACTAAGGTCCTGATATTGTGCACGCTGGCTCACTCACAATGTCATGGCCAGAAAAATGCTACTGTTCATCTATAATTCAAACTCCTCTCTACAGTATAGGTCAGCATATGACAATCCATACAACCTTATGAGGACAGATTACAGCAAAGCAGATTTAGTGATGTTATTTTTCCATGCTCACCAGCACATGCTTTGGCTGAGGTTGGGTGGGGTGGGGGTTGTATTAGCAGGGCTATGAAGTGGAAGAACAAGCAAGGTTAATGAGCATGAGTGGATGGGGCGATGCTGACACTGGCGAAAGAAGAAGGTAAAGACAGGTTAAAAGGGAATGCCATTGTTTTTGATGGTTTAAACAAAGACCACACGTGGTAGAAAGAACACCTACCTACTGCTGAATTGCAATGAATTGTAATGTTAAGATCTAATGTGTTTAAACGTGTCGACAAACACTAGTATCAGTTTGGGGAATTATGATTTGCCAGTGGGGTGTGCTATCTAAATGAGATTACACAACTCATCTGAGTGTGGCCATTGAGTGTCAAGCTACATCTTAACCACAACTGGCAAAACTGTGTGGAGCTCATCTCCACTGAGGCAGAACTAAAATCTGGAAATAATCAGCTAGTGGGGAACATAAGAAATTCTCCAGAAAACACTTTAACGCCACTGGAGCCCACTGCTTCTCAAGATTGGATTCAGGTACCTAATCCCAGGCGGCAGCTGCCCCCCTCCCTCCTCCTCCCTTGCTTTCCTTTCATACGGTGGAGCAGAGCAGCCATGGGGTGTCAAAGGGGGCAGAGAGACTGCTGTGGCTGACACCTGCTGGGCGCTATAAATATAAAAAAACCGGAGCTGCCACTGTTAGTTTGTACTGTAGTTCTCTCTCCCAGGCCACTCTCTCTTGTAGGCTGAAGTCTACTTTAATGCAGACTGAAGGCTTCTGCCATCGCCAAACCATTAGATAAGCAAGGCATCCAAATGACTCAACTGATTCTACCCAACAGCAAAGATCTTGGCCTAGATCATGGAGGAAAGCTGTCACTGTAGTTGGTTTTCCACAAAACAAGGGGAATAAAACCAGAGAAGAGTCCTCCCATAAACTTAACATTTCAGACTGCTGGTGCCACATTGGAAAACTTGTAATGTTTTCTTAATCCATTTCTGTTAGAAAATGCAAACTGTAATTGCACGTTAATGGTTAAGATGACTTTTTATGTTTAAAATATCATCATTAGCATGAGAGTGTCACTTTTTTAGGTTGCTTTGCTTTTATCATAGCAATTGTGAAATATAAAATGTCGCCAGCCATGATATGATTTAGTGTTTAACTGAGCTGAGCTATGAACAAGCACTGCTTTTGATCCTTTCATCAACCCAACAAGCTGTACAGTATTAAGAGAATAGAGTAATGCCTCGGAAATCCCAAGATATTGCCTTGTGATTGAATGAACTCATAACAAGATATTCCTGCTAAGAAGCCAATATGTTCCTTAAGAAAAGAATTACTTTAATACATGTAGTTAATCTTTGTATATGACCTGGTCAAATTCCTTTAGGTAATGCAATTTGCCCCATATGTTCTAATAAATACCCAGGGATCCTGGTAAAACTCAACATCCCAGCAGATGTCAGGGAGACGGAGGGCTTTCGTTTGAAGATCAGCAAGATGTGAACCACACACTCCTGACAAACAGTTGAATGGCAACACATGACACAATATATTACCTGCTCTGTGTTACATTCTTTGGTAAATACACATGGGGAAATTGTAGGCAGAATTCCTTGAAATTTTTTGCTCTGGAAATTTCTTGGTCATATTCTGCTAGAATGACTGGAATGCACTTATTCGTTTTATGCCAGGCTGTTTGCTTTCTGCCTCTGCCTCATCTCCCCTCTCTGGCTCGGTTGTATCCTACACTACCGGTGGACGTGTTCTTTACAGATGATCTCCTCTGGATTTCCAATTTGCAGTGCTCTGACTGTTACAGGCAGCAGCAGTGCTTTAGCAGGGCTGTCAAAGCCGAACTGCCCCTCCACTGTCTGCGAGTGTGACACCTCCATTCCATGCTCTTGTCAGTCTATAGAAGAAAAAGTGGATTAATGTCAGTTTCTGGGAGCCTCACAAAGCAAAGTGTAGCTTTGAACATGAGAGTGATTCTTGTTGAGATGGTCATCTGCAGCGTCTGTTGGATGGGAGGGAATAAAAGAGGGGGGGGGGGGGGATAGAGAGAGAGAGAGAGGGAAAGAGAGAGAGAGAGAGATAGCACTACAACACATAGGATACACACAGCAGCAGGGTCATGAGACGCAGCCTGTTTAGAGGCACAGGCCTAATCACATGTAAGCAGCATCAGACAGCCGACACCTTGATGTGTTTTGGAGATGTGATGCCTGTGTATGTGTATGTGTATTTTCTGCCAGACCCTCCCCCCAATGGCCTTCCCCTCCCCTTGATTTTCCCAAGAGACACCCTGCTGAGAAAACGACAGGGCAGCAAAAATGTACAAAACCAGCTCTCGGCTGGCTTACACCACCTTTCTCTGCTCAAAGAGAAAATGCCTGAACCAAGCCAAAGGCATGAAAAAGCTGATAGGCAATCCTGTTCACTGTCATGCAAATGCATTGAGCTTGAATACCCCCAAACATGATAATGCATTAATTTAACCTTTAGTTTTTTTTTCTGATAATACTGTTAAAAAGCTTTCCTTTTTTAAACAAAACATTTAAAATGAGGGTATTGCATTTGGTCAGGTTGTAATGTTTTCAGAGGACAAAATACAGCATTGTACACCATATATTATTATTAACAACAAACATCCACTAATCAACATATTAAAAATCATTTTTATAATTTGAGCATGAGATATAATTATAGCAATTACTATGAGCACATGCATACCACAAAAATGAATGTATTTAAAAAACAGAAAGCAAAAACAAAACACAGTCAAGGCTTTAAAGGCGCAACTGGAGCATCACCACTAAAATTCAAAACACAGAATCTGCTGTCAAAGCGATTGACAGATCCTTTCATACACAAACACGAGAAAACAAACTGTAGAAAACAAGTCAATCTTTATTGTTAGTGTTTTCTCTTGCAGTTAAAAGTTTACTTACATCAGTACTATTTGTAAATATAATGTAAAGCTAGTCAATTACGACTAGTTGATATGCATTTTTAAATTGTATATTCTGTACTATTCTGACTGTAGACCTGTAATTTCAATGTCCAGAAATCATTGATTGGCCCTTTAAATATCAGCAGACTGGTTGAGACTTGTATTCAGCGAGAGTGGAGGTGAAATGAGTCAATAAATATGTATTAGACTCTTTCATAGTTAAAGGTTACATACCATGTGTGCCGATTTGCTGTTTATATGTGTTTTGGTACTTGATACAAGTGTTAAGTTTGGTGAGGACATTTTCAAGTGTAAGATATCTATTGTACACTTTTGATGCGATTGCCAGTCAGAAATGGGTGCATTATTGAGTCACCCCTGCTTTCACAGACATGAAGGTCCTAGAACACACCTGCTATGACATGCCCGACCATTAGGACAGATAGGCCTTGCTGCTATTATTCATGTTTTTTTTTCCCCCCTCAACAATAAATAAATAAAAATTAGAGAGATGCACACTGTGATTTCTAATATTGCTGTTTCAAAGCAGGACTAAAAGCAGTGGACTATCCTGCATAATGATCACCACACAGTGTATGAAACCATTAGAAGTGGTCAATTTAAAGTTGTGACAGTTCAAGGGAACTGGGAGCCATAACATATTCAGAATGGTCCACAGCAAGGTCAGTGTTTTAGTACCTCTCCATGTCTATGCACTGAAGCAGACAAGGATGCAGCACATTTCATTTGGGACCGCCGGCGAAGACAATGTAGAGCCATGACTTGTCTAGACACCTGGTACTCGTCCTTACGAAGATGGCTCTGTGCTGAAATAAATCTGTGACCCAGTCTGCATGTGTATCAAAGAATCAGTGGATTCTTTGCACCCCAACTAAGCAATGCACTTCATCTGCTTTGTAATGCATGCACTTTACATTGCGATATATAATATTGGCTCGGACTTGCCAGATTGACCTGCATTCCAGAGCCAGCCCACTCTCTGCTCACCACACCTGGGGCCCGGAGCTGGCGTGTGGCTGTCACCGGCCATCGCCACGCCATGCGATTGATGACAGCTATTCACTGATGAAGCTGTATTCATCATTCCTGTCCAGGGCTGCACTGACCAGATGGACCCTGACCATCCATCCTCTGTCAGGGACACATCTGTTCCCGTTGTTGCTTAGAGTACTAACAAGTCACCTGCTCCCTGAAAGGCTGGTGTCAGCCACAGAGGGATGGATGCTGCTACATGCTGCCTGTTAAAGACAGAGAAAGATCCTCAGAACAAAACTAGTGGATCTTTGTTCCACAGTTGGAGGTTTCTTCACACAGCATGATGGCACAATCTCATTGTCATTTGGAGGAATTCTGCAATAGTGCATTCTGATAAGGACTTCTCACTTATTCCACCATTGTTAAATCATTATATTTACTTGTGCCTGCATTAAGAAATTGAAAGTTGAGTTGTTGGTTTTTTTTTTTATTTGTTTGTTTGTTTTTTGTTTTTTTCATGGAACTTTTGTGCTTTAAATAGAGCTGATATTTTGAGCCGTATCCCTCCTCTTGTTCTGTGACAGGTGAACATCAGTATAAAAGAAAAAGAAAGAAAGTAGTTTAACAGCTTTAATATCTAAAGTGCCAGTCTTGTATTATTATTTAATGTCTTTCTAGAAGACAAAAATTGCCTTCATTTTCTTCAGAGACCATGTTTTAAAAAGGTTCAACAGTACCTGGAAACGCTCCACCCACTGTCAAAAGACATAAAAACACAGCAGCCATAAGTTTGAGATAGTATGTACAAAAACACACCGCTATCCTTGTCTCCTTATCCATTGGACAAAAAGAGAGGAAAAAAAAGCAGTGGTTGCATTAACTGTGTTATGAATATACTGAGGGAAGAGCATCATTCTGTCACATTTTCCTGCTGTCTCTAAACATGTAACCTTCTGCCAGCACACAGCTTCCCATTGCAAACTCCACACAAAGGAAAGAATGATTTGTATAAGAGCTCCATGCAAGGTTTCAGTGGTCATCATTTCTTTCACTTATTATGAAAGGTTTTGCTCCTAGTCTGTGTGTGAGTGTGTGTGTGTGTGTGTCTACATGCCTGGTGAGGCTAGCAGGCGGCAGTGCAACCTGGCCAGTCTCTCAGGATCTTTATCTGAAGTGGTTTGGAGGCCTATTTAGCTGGTCTGAGTTCATTAGACTCCCTGTGAGGAGGCTGAGTGTGCCTGAGGAAGCCCCGCGAAGTTCTTCATTGTCTTAAGACTCAATTGTAATCACCTTACTCAGCGTGACTGACAGAAGAGCTCTCTGGCATGATTGAAAGTATTGATCTTTTGGCGGTTCTCTCTAGACAACTTGAAGATGCACAATCACAGCTCTCACTTTCAAAAAAAAAAAAAAAAAATCTCTTCATCTACCTTAATCATCTGATCAATAATTTGTGTCAGGACAGTGGGGGCTTTAGCCACGTGCTCGGTTAGGTTGCTTTCAGCTGCCTGCCGCTTCTCCTCTGCTTCCCACCGGAGAGGAATCTGCTGAGTAAAGCTGATCTGGTGGACTGGGGCAGTAAGGGCAGGGTGGAAGCCCAAACAGCAATGACTTTCATATTCATAAGCTCCACCCAGCCGGCTCTGTCCATCCCCCTCCACTGTCGTGCAAGATCGGCAAGATTTCTGTCACCTTCAGCGATGGCAAACAGCCAAATGCACTTGGAACCAAAATTCATTCTCACAGCATCCTGTCGTACCAGCGTGAACTTGTTAATCTTCTGATAATTGCAGCTTTAGAGGAATATCACAACTCAGGTGGAGGGAGAACGGCAGGTACTTGATCACAGCGTGTCATGTTGATAAACATCTTTCTGCGTCTAATTACCAGTAGCTTCTGTATGGACATATAATGAAGACAATATTTAACTAGGTTTTTGTGTATTGTGGACAATGTGGCAGTGATTATTTATTTTCAGTGGATTCATTAAACAGGTTGTGGAGCAGTGCTGCAATCTGGCACATTTACTGTAGCTCAGTCCGTAGTTTACAGAACTGTACACCCTCGTTAAAACTGTGTATGCGACACATCTTTTCCATGGTAACGCAATAATGACTGCCCAACTCGCTGACCATGACCACAACAGTGTTCTTTGGTTCCCCTCAAAATAGGACTAAGCAGTGCCTGGTGATAATACATGTGTGGGTCAATGTCCAGAACCACAAAGAGGAAATCTGGAATCCATTATTACTAGCATTCTACTACAAACCCTTTGATTTGAATAAATCTGGTCAAATCCATAGCTATACAAACACCTAATTTCTGGTTTAGACAACAGTGAGTGAGGCCTGATGTCTGCTTTCTCTCTGTGTGCCTCTCTCTTCCTGCCCATGGGGCCAGTACGGTGGCCTTAAGGTGCAAAGCACAACAACACTGGACAAACATGCACGAACAGAAGAGAAAGAATACATTTCACAACATTACTGAAAATGCCATACTGTCTTCAAGCAAAGATAGAACGTGTTTACATTTTAGCCACACTACTGGCACAGCTTTAGGAAGGCAGTGTCAGCTGGTCAATCACACACACACACACACACATTCTCAGCTCCCAGATGATGTATCTTGCTGCCTTTGGTAAATCACTCACTTTATCTTTATCACCATCATATGTCAAAATTAAAAATTTACTTCTCTGACCAAAAAAACCTGCAAAGCTAATGACATTCCCACCAGCCTCCACCGTGCTAATTAGCTAATGTTAGAATGCTAACACTAACATGCTGGCCATTGTAAACGTTATACCTGCATAAGATCTGCTGTTAGCGTTGTCACTGTGACCATGTGTTAGCTGTAGACTCGTGGTCTTGGTCAATATTTAACCATCATCACTATCTTTCACTAAACTTGACAAAGGTGTTTTAGTAGCGTAAAGCTAACTGCATGTCGGACTCTGGACAATAACCTTGGATCTCACCCAGTCAGTAACCCTAACCCATTACTTCTGTGGAGCACACGAACATTTGCTGGCATGGAAAATACCTTGAGAGTGAACATGCTCCACATCACATTTCAGATTCTTTCAAAATGTATTTGGATAAGTAATTCAGCAGTACAAACTTGATTTTTTTTTTTTTTTTTAAGGAAATACAGCTGGTTTCTTGTTCCGTTAACATGTTTTGTAAAATGATGTGTTTTGTGTTTGGTTATGTGTTTTGTACAGTGTTGTTGTGAGCCACTGTAGTGGCCAGGCATCAGGCATACATGAGCTAACTCTTCAAGAGGAAAAGAAAAGAGGCTCATGGTTCCTGGCATGTACCTTTCAACTCATGGCAACTGCTGGTTTTGTAAAGAACAGGTCCTTTCACTACGCAGGGTAATGAATATGTGACAGATTATGTATTGCAGCATTCTTGGTATCGCACACATTTGTAGCCTTACAGGCAGATAATTACAGGGATGAAAATCTTCCATCTCGAGTTCATTCTGATGATTTTGCTGTACTTCTTGAATACCACATCTAGGTTCACGTTTATTATGGGCATCCCCTTCATCAAACACCATTTGATTATTGTTTTGTAATTAATAAAATGCAGTATGATAAGGGTGCTTGAATGCCAAGCTAGTTCCTCTTATGAAAAGCCTTCTTGTGTTTGTGTTGATTACAACCCGATGATACTGACCCACAGTACAGACAAACTCATCAGCTAATTGCTGAGGGTATACAGAAAGGTCACTGAACAATTAAGAGAAATTGAACCTACTGGGGACTGTGACTGCACACAGCTCACAGGAAAAAAAAAATCACAAAACAAACATTAACTTTCTTCATGCAAGAGAAATGAAAATGAGTATATCTCGCAAATTGGATGAAGTGGAGAAAAGATAATTATGAGAACACCAATCACAAAAACCTAAATTTAAACGATCTCTTTTTCTTTCTTTTTTTATACAACAATATCAGCTTAAACTTTTACACATGCTCCCTGTGAGATTCAAGCATTACAGGTACTTTCAGCGGATTCCTGTCCAAAGGAAGGACAGACAAGTGTATAACATTATCATAAAATAGAGAGCTGGCTTCTCTGGAAGCAGCGGTCACACCTCTTCTCTGCACAATAGATGTGTAAAGTGTTTCTGGTTTGGATTAAACTGCTCGGAACATTTTATTAATCATTATCTGCTCTGCAGTACAAAAGCATGTAATTTTGTGGTGTGTATCCAGATTGTGAATCACCTTCCCACAGGGCTATTCAGCACCTTATTGTCAGTACAGTGATAAAGGAATTGATGATAAGAATGCAAAAGAAAAACAGGGCTTTTTAAAACCAACCTCGAGTGTTTTTCACATTCAGGATTGCTCTCCTACTATCATTGCAATGACTTTGCAAACAGGAAGAAATTCACTCTGGTGTTTGTCAGCATGGATGTGCATTGTGTCTATAAAAGAAAGGAGGAACAGAACATATTACCCAAACACAAACACACAAGTGTAAATGTTTCTCCATTAGGATAATATTGCACATTTAAAAATAATTCAGGTATAATAGAACACATGATTGCAGGATTGTTAAGCTTATTAGCAGTTATCCCTATACAGAATACTGTATAGGGATGACTGTATGTAGACTGTATAGTCTGTATAGGCCAAAATGTAAATGTTCAGGCAGGCAAGTAGGGTTTTTCCTTATTGTGGCTAAGAACCTTGAGTAGGAAGACACATGCAATTTTACTGTGCTGGTGATTACAAACAATTGGCAAGGGAAGCAATTAGTGTTTTTCAAGTGAGGGAATAATTGAAAAAAAAAATCCTGCTCTATGTTGTGATTTTCTACCAGGAAGCATTTAGCGAGGTATCTCTTTGTTTGCGTAATTGTAAAGCTATTGTACCACTGCCTTCCTTGGGGCCATGTCTTGTTGGAGATATGCCAGCGGTGTTTCACTTGTTGAGTCCATTACTGTGCTAGCTCAAAAGCAAGCAAGAGCACACAGATGGACTAGCCCCAGCACACACAGCGCTGTCTCAGAGGCCCAGAGGGCTGCATTGTTATTATCTGCTATTCAGGAACAACAGATGACTACCATATAGCACTCAGTAAGGCACCACTCAATATGCTTACATTCTTGAAATCTGTTTCTGTCATCATACTTTTGACTTCCTGTATAAACACTTATAATTACAATTCTGCAAATGGAATAGTAGTATATTAATTTGATGACTATACATTCACTATTTTAAAACAGAGAAGACAGCTGCATGTTACTTTGTGTGGAGTGTGATTTCGATAGCCCTTCCAGTTTCCTCCAAGTGGTCATTTTGGCTCAAGTATAATCTCTGGGAAAATAATTTAAAGAGGAGCAGGTATTCAGTCTCTTATAATTTACAATTCAATTAAGATTTTGTGAGAAACATATTTGCTATCTGGATTATGTGGACTACAGATATAGGCACTTTGTATTAAAGGTATAGGGAGAAATGATGTTTTCAGTTAGACGTTAAAATAAATGTATCCTGCTTCATGCATCTTTTAACTTTAATCTGGGTAATGATCTTTCTCCAACCTCGACCAAGTGCTTTGACCCCAAACATCACTATAAAAATCTTAATCATGTAAGTTGCGACGAGCAGATATTGTACTGCAAGAACAAATACTATAGCTGATCAAATTTAATATGTTGTAGTTGAATTTGTGAATATTCTGCAGATAAGTTCAGTATGAACATTTTGCAACTTGGTGGATAAATTCATTGAAATATTTCTTCATAGCGTTGATCATCTAATTCAGGTGGCATTATGTTTCCTGCAAAATGTATTTGCCTTGACAAGATTTGGAGACAAAAATAACGCTGTCAAAAGCACGATTTCTTGTCTCAGTGTAATATTAAACTCTTACTTCTTGTTTAAATGTGTGAACATGCATTTGTGTGTTTTATGTGTTCATGTTTGTGTATTTGCCATCTATGCACATACAGTACAGGTGTCAATGCCCACGTGTATCAGTGCATGTACATGTGTGAATGGGTGATTCTGTGCATGAGCTTGAATATATCTGTTTGTATGTGTATGTGCGTATGTGTGCGAATGTGTTTGCTGATGCCCATTGTGTGCTCTTCTGCTCATGCACAGGCACTCCAGAGATGTCCGCACTAATGGAAGCTGAAGCTGTCGTGGCTGTATTGATTGCACAGACCTGCAGATTATTGCTCTGAAGAGTGACCAACAGCAACCCACTAAGGTAAAAAACTTCTCTAACCAACAGGAGTCCGGCTGCTCTACCCCACGAAGCAACATGTTTAATTGTTTGTGGTGTTCTCCGGCCCCTCTTGTTCAGAGCCCTGGGGGAGAAAGGCAAGTCCAGGGCCTGACCTTTCCCTTCCATAGCCAGCCTCATTCACACATAGACTAGGAAATGTATCAGTGCTCCTCACTTCAACATTCCTCCAATTACCAGACACAAACAAAATTGGAGCCCTTATCAACTGGAATAGGAGCACTGTATCCTTTGGAGACTGTGAGGCAGCTTATGCACTGAATCCAGCAAAAGTGAATCAAATACACAGTGAATGAGGCATTTCATACTTTACTGATAACACTGTGTATTTCTAAATGTATATCTTACCGTGACAGTTGTGATGTTTGTACTGTACGTGCATGTTATGACTGTTGTATGTAAATTTCTCCTTCCCACAAGGGTGTCATGAGCTTCCTGATTGAGTGGAAAAATGAGCAAAAGTCAGACTCTGTTACGGACATCTTCCTAAACACCTCCATTTATTGTTCCGCAGATGCCAGAAGAGATGCATTAGAAAAAGCAGGCCTGTGTTAGCATCTGAACACACTCCATCAGCATTCAGCTCAGTAGTTTGCAATTATAATGAATATTAATGACTGTTTTCTCATACATAATATTCTCATAATGACTCTACATAGTAAATGCAGCCCTCCTAAAACAACCATTTATCATAACTACATACCAAAGCAGTAACACTGTCAACTGCTGAAAAGATAAAGCAATCAGCTCCACTCTTTAAACTCTAACATGGAAGCATGTGACAGATTAAGCAGCTATTATTTTTGTGAAGAAATTGTGTTTTATATTACATTAAAACCATCTACTGTAATATGAATATCCATCCTATTTTTCCATGTTATCATGGGGGAATTGGATGAATTTGGGCATTGAATCTGACTGAAACAATATAGGTAATTTTAGTGCTATAATATTAAGTCATTTACACGCTATTATAAACACTGTCCACACAACAAATGCATTACGGCAACTAAACCAAAATAAAATCCACTGCTGTGTATGTGCTTAAGAGTACTTCTTTACTTCCGTCAAATACCTTTTCCCGTGGGCCATTAAAACAGCAGAGGAGCCAGGCTCAATCCTCACAGACATTATCTGTGAGCGACTGAACCCTATTTGGGAATTGGTAAAGCGTACAGAGAAATAGACTTGGGATAGAACACCCTGGCAAATTCCATTTCACATCTGAAGTGGTCTACTTGTGAAAGATCATTTGGTTTGGAGTGAGTAAACAGAGGGGACTCCATCGCTCTCAATGACTTATGTGTGAAAGCTGGGGATTACAGCCGATCAGGAAGTCTTGGAGCTGTTTGGAAAAGCATTGGCTTGCAAAATGAATCCAACTCCAGGCACCGTGTTTCACAAGCCTCCGCTTCTCTCCCATTTGTCTGTGCTACACGAGGCTGCACATACGGTGATGCTTCCCACATAGTGTGTATATGTTATGTGTATTTATGCTTATTAATGCTTAGTTTCATGTAAATATTTTCATCACACCTGCGACAGAAGAAAAAACAAAAACATAAAGGACATTTTTATTTTTATTTCATTTTGATTATTCATTTCATTTAATATGTGTTTAAACATCAGTCAGATTTTAACCCATAAATGCATGGGTGTGTTGCCAAACAGTCCTACATACCTCAGGTTTTTGGAGACACATCACTTATTTATCACAAAATTAACAAATCAACAAATTAAAATAACATTGCTTGTGAACTTTTAGAACATAATTAGACCAATAACACCCACAAACACTTTTTCTCAGTCATTCATACACATCAAGAAATGTTACTTCAAGAACTCACTGATATCATTCAACACAGACTATTCATAGTAATTCATGTTTATAAGACATATGGCAAATATAGGCTGCTCAATGACTGGCACTTACAAAACAAAAAGAAGTTAGCACAGTAACCATAAATCACATATATTGTCTTGTAGTTGCAAAAATGGTTGTGCATACTCTGTTTAGTCTGATGTTTGACTGTCCAGCTCATGACCCCTGGGCCAGTATTGTCATGCTCATTCTCCAACTCTACCTTTGGAAAAATCTTGGCACATCACTTTGCAAAAAAACATAATCCTTTAAAATATAATTTGCTTCATCCATATTTTTACTTTTCTTAATAAATCAGAACTCCCCCGTATCAGACAAAGTGTTGCTCTGCGGTGAACCTGACACATTATGTTCCTGTGAGAATACACTAATAAAAAAGTTCTAATGATTGTGTCCATTCAAGGTCTGCTACCTGCAGACCTTGAAACAAAGATTATTTATAGAGACAAACACCAGCAGAAAAATAATGATTTTGAGCAATCCGAACATTCTGACACCAGAAATGTTTTCAGAAATGAATAGGCCTACTTTGAGTTTGAGTAGATGGGACTTGAGGGCATAGCTGCATATAATTAATTCATTTAATGGCCAGTAATATGGGACTATATTAGAGTTAAAAGATTAAAAAGTGCCCAATTTAACAATGTGATCTTTAAAAAAAAAATTGAACATAAGGAAATTTAACAAGTAGCAATTAGCAAGTATCACTGTGTCTCTGTGTTTATCTAAAGCTAACCTGGTAAATGTCTTCATAACTGATAATATTATTATAGTTGTATAGTATTATAATTCATAACACCCTGTTTGTACAGAAGTGAGAAGAAGGGTCATCTTATTTTAAATATCTTTATGATTTATTTTCAATATTATCAAACAGCAACAAAACATGATGTTGTGTAATCATAGTTGGCTTCAGTCTTGGGCACAAAAGCATTTGTATGTAATGGGCAAAGTGGCACTGAGTCACCATGAAGCTACTGAAGCTGATAAAAGGAAGAGACATTAATTGAATGACCTTAGCGTCACTGGTTGTAGTAAGTGGACTTGCTACAGTATTAACAGCATATAACTGGAGATAATTGTGTCTTAGAGTCTATTATAACATCCAGATCTTTGACCACAGCTTCAATCATGTTTTATTTTTGCCAAAAATAATGTTTAATTGTTACCTGAAGCCACTTCTAGAAAGTTAAATATATCATGTTAGAGGCATTTACAACGTAGGAGGAACTTAGGTCATTTATCATTTAATTAAACATTTTTTTTAACTGATTACTGAAAAATTGTGTTGAAAATACAGAGATCACAGCTACTGGATTGTCCTTCAAATGCACCAGTAAAAAAAAAAAAAAAAGAAAAAAAAGAAAATAGACTAAAATCTAAGCTTGGATAGTAACATGTTAGTGGTGGGTAATACCTGAACCCCAGCTGAGGGCAGACACTGGCTGCTATCACAGATCCATCAAAGCAGCAGAGGCTGTCTCTCCTGATGCGGACGCAGGCATGGGCTCTGCCTGCTGCTGAGAGCTGAGGCCTGCTCTGCATTGTCCACTGGCACCCAGCCAAACTGGCCCTGCTACTATTGTCCTTCACCCTCCAAGCTCTGAAGCCTGCTATTCAATTAAGATACAGTAACTTTGTGATCCGTGCTTCAAGAGATGCTTCAAACAAAGTTCCAGCATGAGGAGTGTGCATCTAAATGAATGAGAGAGTCACCGCAGAGGATCTTTAAAGTTAATTGTGATGAGGAGACTGAAGAGAGACTGTTTTTGTCATGCTTTCCTGCAGACCATATGACACCGTGCTGTACAGTATGCCTTGGACCAGACTTTCAAACAGTCCCTGCATCATCTGGTGTATCTGTCACATCCACAATTACATTATTGCTGTTTCACTCACACGAGCCACTGTGTCAGAGCTCTCAAAACCAAACAGATGGAGCTAGTTGGCAACAGAAGGCATGCAAATCATGGATCATTTGATTGGAGATCTTATTTAATTATTCAAGCAAGTGGCCATTTTGGAGAAGACTCAATACATGCTGCCTACTGTACAATATGTGTAAGCAACTGTTACAACATTCAACTAATAATCAGTTATGCGAAGATGAAAACTAAGACGCTGTGTTGCCTAAAGAGTCTGTGGAGTAGACATGAAATATGTTGTTTCAACCATTAGCATTTTGCCTTTTCTTTGCAAAACATAATGCAGTGATAAGCAGGAGGCAGCTGCACTGAATTCTTTATGCCTGCATTGTATTACATATAGCATACTTACATATCAAGCACATACAAGAGTAGCTCATAAAGTATCACTCCAGCCACATTCAGGTGCGATGTTCATTTCATGCGAAACCTTGAAATGGAGGAAAAAATAGTGGGAACTGGAGAGGCAGCTCTGACAATGAACCAAAATTACAATCATGTGGAACGAGACCAAGGATCTCAAGTGCTGAAGTAAATTAAATGAAAATTTAGTGTTGGCTGAAATAGTTTGCAGAAAAACAAAATGAGCTGTATTTAACATTCAGGCACAATGCTGAAAAGTGACAACTGCTTATCTCCATGGAGATCAATAATGGCTGCAGGATCATTGTGTAAAGTGTCTGCAGGTTTAATGCAGATAGGATGTCATTATTATTTTCTTTCTCCTAATGACCATCATTATGCACGGACACTGATTGAATTCCATTTGTTACCTACGTTTGAGCCTGAGTGGAATAATTACCATTTAAGTATCTCCATTAAAATTCATGCACGGATGTTCATACTCAGACCTTCTTTTAAAAATAACAAAAATATTCTTTGAATACAAAATGCATTGGATATAGCCTGGCCTTGCTTTCATACTTCAAGTATAATTACATGTGAGTGTTATTAAAGCCTGTCTTCTCTTTTAGCTTATAATTTTTTTAAATGATGGCTAAAGAAAGGCAAGAAACAGTTACTGCTCAGTTGCTATCAATGCAGCACAGTCTCTTAATATTTAATTAAAATGGATCTGCTGGTAAGTGTGATCAATATCCAGTTCCATGTCTAAATTGCTTTTTCAACTGCTTGTGTCACATACAAAATAAATATGTTTTAATAGCTACATGCACATCTATTACTTGTCTGTTTTTATATCACAGGATACAAGGCGATTTGTGTTGCATGAAGATATCAGTGTGCATTTCTGCTGGATGACAGTTTAAGATGTGATTTCCTCCTCGCAAAACAACTCAGTCATAGGTCTATTAACCTGTTGGTTTATTCATTGGTGCATGAATTCAGTACCAACAAGGACATGTCACTTCTTGTTTAGTGTTTTACTGCTGGTCATTCTGAGCGTATAGTCGCCCAAGTGGAAGTAACTCTGTTTATGTTGCAGGTAAATAAGGCAGCCTCTTCCCTAATACAGCCATCTTTCTGTAAATACACAGCTGTGGCTGAACAGTGAGCCAGCAGAGGAGAACAGAGAGGGGGATTTGGCCACACCTAATCAATCACTGACAGATTACTGCTAAAGCCACTTCCATACACATTAAAGAGGGACAAATGCAGAATTGCAACTGAACAAGTTCTAGTTTTAAGCCAACAGTGAGACTTCCTGGTGATTTATCAAAGTCACTGCTGCTGAGCAGCATGCCTGTGTGATTGTAGTTCACAGCAGACAGAACTGAGGCGCAGCATTGAAAGGAGTGTTTATGCCCTCAGCTGTGGCACTGTCAGCCTTGTGGAATTTACTGTAAATCACATTGCTTTTATTGCAAGATTTAGTAGCTTATCCTCTGTGGGCTCTATTCACTCCAAGCTTGTCCCTATTAGGACTTTAGCTCTAGCCTATACAAGGACTTGGATACACATCTTGAAATAATGTGGGAAATGAAGCCCGTAATTTTTCACTTTTTGCACACCTTTCTCCCTATAATAGCTGCTGCTCTTTTGTAGTAAAAACATTTCATTGCTGAGACTAGACAACAGTGTCTTACGCCTCGGTGTGTGTATTATTTGTACTCAGAGATCTCTATTCCTGATGAGAATCACTGCCTCTGACAGCCCAGAGATACGATACAGCTTCTTGGCAAATGATGTTGTTTACAGCGATGCTCCATGAAAAGCCCCAAATCAGATTTGGTTAAGTTGTTAAATGATAGAAAATATAAACACAGTTTGAAAAAGGGAAAGCATCACTTTTCAGCCCCGGTGGAATTACTCAATATATATTTTTATTTCAGCGAAAGATTGATGCTAGGTACGACTATTATTACACAATATCAAACAAAAATGACTGCAAAGATTAGGCAATAACTCTACAAACTACTGATCAGGGGAATAAAAACTCCTTTGTTATATCAAGATGCATACTCCTGTGAGAAAAGAAAAGACGCCGAGCAGCTGGTTTCTCTAAAGTCAGTCTTTAATGGCAGAAATAATAACTGCCCAGCAACATTGCTGAAGTGATCACACATGACACAAGAGTCTGTAGGCAGAAGGTTAAAAAACAACCAGTCACGTGCCATGTAAACCCCTAACCTCATTCCTGGGGAAATGAACAATTTTTTTCTGTGTGTGTATGTGTGTGTGTGAGAGAGAGAGAGAGAGAGAGAGAGAGAGAGAGAGAGAGAGAGAGAGAGAGAGAGGCAGGAAATAGTGTGTCAGCAATTGTTGTCAATTCATTCACTTTTTATTCTTTCAAGTGTTTTCTCATTGCAGGTGTAATAAATATCAAAATATAATCTGATATTCATCTATAAATTACTTTAATATTCTTGCAGCAGAAGAATTAAAATGAATATGTTGTTTTTCTGATATTCATCCTTACATGCTTTAATCTTTTTTCGACGCTTATCAACAAAATCCATAATCTGAAATTTTGATCTCTTTGATCTGAAACTACCTGCCATGAAATCATAGAAACTTGATGACTTCTTTTTCTCGAGGTTTGATCTGTGTCAAGGAGGATTCGAGTGTGTGATGGACATGAACTGTGATCCCTGTAGCTATATGTGCGGGTGTCTGCATGATGTGTGTATTGACGTGCTGTAGCAAGAGTTCAGGGAGGCAGCTGAGCAAAATAATGTAGAATGTCCTGCCTGCTGACACAAGGACAAAAGCACAGACTGAACATGCCCACATGAGGAAGGAGACAATGGACGTGACCACACCTGGAAATGCACTGCTGTTGTTTTCACCGTGACCTCCACAGCACACAGAGATTTTCACAGGCTGCTCCTACAAGCATGGACATTCACTTCTGGTCGAGTCAGCTTAGAATTAGCACGATATTGTTCCGCTATGGTTAGAAAATTACCAGATGAGCACTGGCATCTTTAAATAGCTAGCAGCCGAACGCTGAACACACATTGTTATCATGGTGACTTTCTCTACCGTTTTATTGTTTACACATTTAAGTGTTTTTCAATTTTCATCAAATCTGCAAATATTTTGCCTTTAAATTGCAGCAACTCGAGTTTTGTTTCTAATTAGCAATGTATGCTCACGACAGTGTGTGAAAAGAATTACAGTCTGCTGATCCTGTACAATACCAATGACTGACATATATACGGACATATATGAGCTTAAACTGTCACTGTCCGGAGCAGTTCAGTGGCTGCTCCATGTCCTGCCTCATGGGTAGGATTTCTCCAAAGAGCTCATGCGGTTGGAATTAGCATGGTGCAGCCAAGGGAGTACTGAAGGCCGAATCAATGCATCACTCCTAGGGCCTTGGGTATGGATATGAGAGGGCATAATGGGACTTTTGGTGCCGATCCTCATATCATGTGTCTAACCAGGGTGTTCCTGCAACGCCTCCCCAAAGGAGAAGAGATCACCTCCCTCTTTCAAGGCCGTGTACAGATAATAGAGAAGGGCTGGAGAATAACCTGCAGAAGTATCTGTCAAAACAATCAAATGAAGATTGGTGGAGTTAATGAGAGGAGCGATAACTCCTTGATACCTCATTTGCCTGATAACTAGTAAACTATAGCCAGTGGTCGATTAGCATTGGTTAGCATAAAGAATTGGAACAGGGGAAACAGCTCTGTCCAAAAGTAATAAAAGCTATTATCACCTAACACAATATACCCTGTTTGTTTAATCTGTACAAAAAACAAAGTCTGTAAATGGAAAACAGCAGTTTTATGGAGCAGTTACGTGAGGGACTATTTCTTGGCTGGGTGCAGTGACTTCCTCATGGTGTGAGGTTTCCAGGCAACCTGCGGAGGCTCCAGATCCCCCATGTTTCCAGTCTTTATGCTATGCTAAAGTTGGCTGTGGTGTCATATTTAGTGGACAGATATAAGACTGGTGTCAGTCTCAACATCTCTCAGCAAGAAACATATGTCTCTACAGTACATACATTTAATACATGTTATTACCTCTGAGAAATAAGCAACTCTGATGGCCCCTATAGTGAAATCCCTTGAGAACATTAGAGTATGGAAGCAGGTTGGTGAAGATTAGTTTAGGGTGATTGCTTCTAAAAAAAGGCACTGCTGTTCCATATAGAAATTATTCTTGGTGACACATCTGTAGCAGAGTGCTAAGCACTGTATCTGAAATCTGCATCTTACACATCTTTAAAATAATACACCATGTTTACAGATGAATTTACAATGGAGAGATGTACAGACTCATGCAATAAACTAAGCACATAACGTACCTCAGGATGTGGCGGACGCTACAGAGCAGTAGGCCACAAGGCACAAGAAGGCAATTTCCACTAGTACGTGCAGACAGTACAATTAGACTGTTAATACACCGAATTGCCTACAGCGTAATGTCACAACAGGCTACTTGTGGACCGCTGCTCATTAAGGCCGATTCTCTTTGAATTTGGCTCCCGCCGCAGAGAACATGCGCAGTGCGCCGCGCTTCGCCTTCAGTCGGCGGAGCAGCTGTCCAGGGTTTGGAATTCCAACATGGCAGAGGCTGTGGTCAGTCTGCCCCTCACTAACTTGGAATGGTTTCAAACAGCGAGCAGCCGCGCTTAACCCCATTCATCTGCACACTCACCGGATCGATGATACCGTAAACCCCGACGCCGCCCTGTCACCTACACAGGTAAGACTCGTCCTGTCTGCCAGTGATGTGAACAATTAAAAAGAGAAACGGGAGCAGCTCTGTGTATGCGCGCAAACGCTCTCCGGCCGAGAGACCGCGGCGCGCATCGCAGTGACTGCGGCGCAGGGGCTGGCGGTCAGTCATTCTGCGTCCCCCCCCCCCCCAAAAGCGACATTTACTTGTCATCGGTTGCGAAAAGAGGCGAAATTATAACCGCGTCGTTTCGGGATGAGATGTGTTTCACCCCTCCGCGCTTTGAGGAGAGGGACACACGCACGGCTGGAACCAGTCTCTTAAATAACTTCCCCACAAGGAGAAGTTTTTGCATGTCAGCCTGAATAAAACTTGCCGCGATATCCGCAGGCGGGAGGTTAATAGATGGGTTGTCACTGCGCTCGTAGTGGGACAACTGCTGGCAAGTAATCTATTTTAAAAGTAAAGGGAGGAGGAGGAGAGGGGGGGGGGGGCATCACGCTGGTTTAGCCTCTTCCTCTAATGGGCGGCATGAAGAATGTGTGTTTTATGTCATCTCGTCTCTCACATGCTTCCTATTCTCTTGTTTCAACTCGCGTAAGAAGTGACAGGCTCCAGCCGTGCCCGTGTGGCTTTCGCGTCTCCGTCCAAGGCTTTCTTCTTGCTGTTGTTTTTTTGTTTTTGTTTTTGTTTTTTTTTTGTTTTGTTTTGTTTTTTTTTTCTTCTAGCCTATTGTTATTCCACTCTCCTGTTCCGTGTGCCCCGCTCTGCGTCGCTCCTAATTACACGGCCTGAATGAATAGCCTACCTGAGGACAGAACCGTGCGTGTTTAAAGTTGTGAAATCCGATAGCTGAGGGAGAAGAAGAAGTGCCTGAAATGAGAAGCAACCTTTGGAATTCCTCCTCGTGAAAATTCCGATTCTGCTGTTTTCCCTCTCCTCTTGTTTTTAGGCTTGAAGACATGATCACTAGCACCAGTTTTTATGGTATGTTCCTTTTGTGATTATCTTTACTATTGTTGTATTGTTGCTATTTATTCATATTTGCCATATTTGGAAAAGAGTCTGTTCTTGCAGTAATGTGTTTTTTTGTTTTTTGTTTTTTTGTGCATGCATGCTTCATCTTCAAAAGTTGATTTAATTCAGCCTTTAACGATTTAATGACCATAGTTCAGAGATAAGGGCACATTATGTGATTAATTTCATGCTAGTGATAATATCATCTAGGTTCAAAGTGCCTTGTGATGGCTAAAGAATTTGCCCCCATTTTAATTTGTTTTGGTTTCTTGCTGGTCTTCATGTGCAGTTGAACTTTGTCTCTCTCATTGCACTGTTTTCATATTTTAGCATGCACAACTTGAATATGATTATTTTGTCTAAGAGACAATGGGTTCTAATTTATTCAGAGGGGTTGCAAATTTTCATAAAGGGATTAAGTATTAAACTCACTTGTTTTAAACAGATTTTTTTTAACGTGGAATCTGCTTAAAAAAAAAAAAATTACCCAAAATACTTTGGGTATAATATTTGCCCTTAAAAGAATTTATAGAAGTAATTCTCATGGCAGCTTTAAAGAAGTCATTTCTTTTAAAATGTACGATGTGCGTGTCACTCAGCATCTTGTCAATCAATGTTAAGTTATTTTAATTGAAATTATTACCTCTTGTGAATTTATGAAAACTGGATAGAACAATACATTTAGTATCTTAGTTTCATAACAAATACAGCTACAGCTTATGATCAGTAATTATAAACATGAAGGATGACTGGGAAGTAAGTAGTACAACAAGAAATAATTGTAGTATAACAATGCTATACTATGTCGACAATAGAATTATTGTTCAGGTCGTCTGTCAAACATCTTATGCAACATAGAATCACTTGAAGGGAAAGACACACACACGTGGGCCTGTTTTAAGTTTCATTTAGAAAGTTGCCATGAGCTTTTTCATCTGCTTGTCACACTCTGTAACAATCCGCTGGTGAAGCTTTGAACTAATGTGCTCACAAATTAGTGAGCAGAGGCAGCGTCAGAAATAGCTGTTATTCATGTTCCAGTGGAAATGGTCTGTGACAAGCCAGTGAAAAGGATCTGAGCATGGACACAAAGTCAGGAGAAGTAACAAGTTGTGTTCTGTCTCTCTTTTGCAAACACTTTGTCCTAAGTGAACCTTTTCCACCTCCATAGAACAATTTACTTAATTGTGTGCACACATTTCATTTGCATGTTTTGCTTTGAGAGGAAATTAACATCATCAGCAGTGAGCTGAAGTATGTTTTTATTCCTCTTCAAAAAATAACAGCATTGCAGCATCTGTCACTCAGTGGGGAAAAAAAATGTACATTACTACCGCGTTCATTATGTTTGAGTGTTTGGTTGTAATGTGTTTTTGTAAAGTGGGTATTAAATTTGTTGGTCACATTTTGATGTTTTTCATATTTAGACACCCCCACCCCCACCCCCACCCCACCCCATGCATGTGTGATGGGTATTGTTATTACAAAAGAAGTTAGGTTTGTGCTGCTTGGATATGGACACTGAACAGAATGGCATATAGTTTATTTCATAAAATAAATGTATATCTGCAGTCACAGCATGCATACACTCCAAATCTTAGACATCTCTTTGAGTGTACCATTTTATATTTAAAACTGCAAAATTGAATTGTGAACTTCTAAAAGTCAGGTGTTTTCATGGTTCCGTATGTTCACACCTAATTGTAGTGGAAGTTGTGGTGGAAGAGGAGGTGTATCTTGATGAATTACAATTCATCAGCACAGAGAAAGAAAAACAGTCTCGCGATTCTCAAACCTTTCTCTCAGAGCTTCCATCTGAACTATCCTAATTATTAAGTACTACCTGAGGATATCTATCAGTTCAAGCCCTGGAAAGATTCCACGTCTGAGCTCCTGCAGTGTGCTAGGTGGTTCTTGCAGGTCCTTACTTAACCCCAGACACCTCTGCTGTGCATGGAAAGAATTTGACACCTCTGTTAATTTCTGATAGGATAGCACTTGTGATAGCAATCTAAGCTGTTGCTTGACGTGAGCCTTTGAGCTGAATGCAATGACAGATGCTGACCCTCTTTACACAATGAGACGCACGTTCACAGTAAGAGTGACTGTAAATAACAAGAAGTTATATGAAGTAAACTAAATTGCATCCACTTATTTCACAGTGACACAAGCGTATAGAAACGTACTTGTTATATGTAGTCGTGTTATATTGACAAAGACAGTGCTTGCAGATGGTGGCCTAAGCAAAGGTTTTCCATTTCACGACGCACTCAGGGCACCTTCCTTGTTTTATATTTTCTCAAAAGTCATATTGTCCAAATTAAATTTGAAATTTCTAAATCTTTCATTTTTTCTCTAGCTCATATTTATTTTGTTCATACTTCGTGCACCACGTATATGAAACAAGATTTTCAGAAATGCAGTGTTCTACTGTTTACGACAATTCTAACACACTTTATATCACCAATTCATTTTGTAGCTACTAAATCAACAACACAAAGGCACAGCTAATCTTTCACTCAGTCATGTGTCTGTGTGAAGTCATTTAGCTGCTCTAAATGTTCTGTCCATAATCTGAAGTGTGTAACACTATCAGTGATCACTAGAATTGACAGCATCACTTAAACCATTAATACAAGGGAAGTGGTGAACGGCAGGACTGACACTTTATACACGTCCACTAATGATGACAATTAAAGCCAGCTCCTGGATTCCTCGAGCTGAGTCTGTGTAAACACCCCCTGGGATGTCTGCAGGGCTGTTGTAAATTGATGAAATGTTCATCTTTACAGAGGGTCTATTTGTCTGTTTGTCAGTAACTGCGAGAGATCCCATTCAGCCTCCTGGCTTTATCGTAGGAGATCAGTGCAGGATTGTCATCTTTAAGCAAATATGTTAAGTGGTGTCTTTCCTGTTTTTCATATAAAAAGCGAGGGAGTCCCCGATGGAGTCAGACTCGAGTAAAAAGGAACAAAAACCTCCAATCTTTCTTCTAAGTATTCAACGTGTTCCTCCCTCTGTCCTCTCTCTTCCTCTCTTTCTCTGTCTGCCTCCCTCTCTTGTATCCACGTCTCTGTCGTTTCCCTCATGGCAGCTTGCTATGTTATCTTTGTGTGTTTCTCTCTACACTGACAATTCTTGCGATGATCTAAGTTGGACTGCATTAGAAAGTGGAGGCAGCTGTCTGTTGCTATACTGAGGGACGTGTTTGCTCTACTGCAAAGATGAAGGACCACGAATCCTTGACATCCTCCCTTTCTCTCCCCTCCTCCTCCTCCTCCTCTTCCTACCATCTCATTTAGACACAGCGACTGTCTGCTCAGACTTGTGTGTTTTTTGTTTTTTTTTCCTCTGAGTGACAGCATATGGCATAGACATTTTCTAAAATGCATGTGCCTACCACTGGCTGCTTGTACTTACCCTTCATATATCTCCTAGCTACAGGCCTGTCATGTTATTTTTTCCTCTAATTCAGACAAAATACTTACAGTTTAATTTAGTTGAACAGATTCTAGTGGATAAAGCAACAGAGGTTGTGTGTTGAGGAGCCAGGCAGACATTAACAGTCCTACTGTTTCACTGCCTGCAATGCAAAACACTCTTTCGATTCCTTTAGTTTTATTGTGCACATGTTGTATTTCTTTATTTTGTAAGCATTGCGTGCAGACATGTGAATGTCTGTGTGCACATATTGTGTGTATGTGAGTGTATGTGAGCTTTTTTTTTTTTTTTTTTTTTTTGCTTTTTTTTTCAGAACCAGTTTGAGAGAGAGGACAAAATTCCTCTTTCTAATTAGTGTTTTTAAAAAGAAACCAATCCTTCCCACATACATGTTATGATATTATTATGATCTATATCATTTAATGCACAATGTGCTTATAAAATGTAAGGGTCACTAAATGACAGATTATAATAGAAACACTGTCATAGCTCACGCGGTAGAGCTGGTTTAATCAGGCCATAAGTGCCAGGCATGTTATTTATACAGAGTGTAGCATTTGTTGACTTAAACTCCTTGTTCTCCTCATTTCCAACACGTTGAAATAGAGGCTTTGTTTCATCTGCTACACATGAAGTGTCTCTGCACTCATAAGGAGACAAGGCAGCTCCGAGCCTGTGGGGGATTGGCTAGAATAGACAATCCCCAGGTGTACTAAACTAGGTTTAGCACTAAGGCTTTTAATCTGGACTTGTAGGAGATTCATGTGCATTCATAGATTTGCCTCTGTAATTATCATACCCCCAGTGGCAGCCAAAGAGATGTTTGCCTAAATCACTGATGTCCTCATTACACTGTTTACATTTTAATTAGACATGCTAAATTCTGGATTTTTTTTTTTAGTGGCCAGAAAGATAGGAGTTTTTTTTTTCTGTCTTCAGTTCAGCAGAGATAGACTATGCTTAGAGTGTTGTCTGGCTGTGGAAGTTGACATCTTTTTTTTTCTAATGTAGCCTTCTTTACATCTCCTTGAAATGATTTATAGTGTAGTATTTCGTGGCTGAGAATATAATGGGTGCATTGGTTTATGAACAAGATCTGAATGAGGTGGCAGTTGACAGCTCTAGACAACATAATGAACATGTTCATCCACAAGAAATCACACAGCATTACATACTTAGGACTGAATCTGCTTCTCTATGTTTAAATTTTATCTTTGGCCAGATTATTTACTGCTGCTCTCGGGCAGTGAATATCTAACGCTCAAGGACTATAACCAAATCTACAATTCCATGACTTTTGAAAATAGCTGGCACTTTGAGCCGTCATTGTGTGCCTGAGTGCTGTTGCTTATCATTGAATAACCTTGGTGAAGACAGGTGTTTTTTTTCTGTCCTTCTTCCAAGGTTTTTTTTTTTTTTTATTATTGCGTGCTGTTGTTGAGTTTCGTATTGTGAGAGAGCAGCAAGCCTTTCACAAGAGGATAAGAGAAAACTGTATTTGCTGTATTGAAATTCCTCTTGTGTTCCCACAAAACAGTGTCTGACTAATCTGGTAATCGAGGCCGCCATTCTAGCTGGACTGAAAACCCATGCTACTAGAGACTTTTTCACCACACCACTTTTGCCTGTTATTATGGGTTACTGTAACTAGTACATGCTTGAAATGCCTACTTTTCTCGTCAAATTTGTTGTGATGCTGACTTATCTCAATCAATTTAATGCCTTAATTATGATGAAAACTAAATGACTGGGATCCTACTGCTGTGAGACAAAAATGTAGATCGTTCTAAATTTAATAAGAGATAAAAATATATGTAAGAAAAAAAAGTAATTTTGAATACATTTGTCTCACATCATAACAGTTTATCGCAACCATTTTATTTAATGACATTATAATAGTGTTATAATTCATGTATTGAAATACATGCTTGAATTAACTTTGATATTCTTATTCAAGAGCATGCATAGATTTGCTTTGAATATAAAAGTTCATCTTTTGACTGTTTTTCATCTTCCCATTCATCACATCCCATCCTAATTGCCTCAAATTGATATTTGAGGCAATTAGCTAAAACGATGATCAGACGAGATGTGAGCTATCAGTGGCTTTCGCAAAGTTCTCAGCGCTTCATTCATCCTCGGTGGCATCGGGGTGGCTGACAGGTTGGCATTGTGCCAGGTGCTGGCGGAGAGAGCCTTGAGTGCCAGGATGGGGAGAGGATGGGTTGAGGTCTGCCTGATGGTGTGGAGAGGAGGGGGATGAGAATGAGCAGAGGGAAGGGACGGGTGGGGAAGGAGGGGTGAGTACACACTGCCATGGAGGTTCAAGGTGTCAGGCTGCGGCAAGGCAGTGGGTGTCTGCAGTGACACCGTGATGTGGCCACAGCAGCCTGTGCAGGAGTGAGACAGGGTGACTGGATATTTGAGGATAGCAAGTGATGTTGTGTATTTCTTTATTGTGTCCAGCTGATTAACAGAGCTGCGTTGATGAAATATGAACTAATAAGAAAATGATAACAGATGGCATGTAATTTGATTTTATAAATCTTTTTCTCTTTAAAAAAACAAAAAAACAACCTGAGTCTCACTTGCATGGCAAAAGTGAATAGTTACTGAAAGTCTTGTCTGGCGTGTGGCCTATTTGACAATCCCTCTTAGAGTCTACACGGAATTAGATTAATTTAAGTCAGAAAAAATAAGTGCCAAAAAATGAGCACTCAAGAGTTCAGCATCATCACAGAGCTTTATGAGGGCTGACACTTCTTTTGTGTTCATTATCAGGAATTCACCTCAGGGAGTCGTGTTGACTTTGCGTGGTCTAAAATAGCTGTTAGAGTGGACTGCCCCACGCTCGCTTGCTTGCTCGCTCACTTCCACTCTAAGTATCTGGGGAGGCAAGGTGGAAATACCAAATGACGGTTTTGTTGAGAAAAGCTAAACACAGTTTTAACTCCCACTTTAGCAAAGGAAATCAAGCCATTTTCCATTTGTGCGTTTGCATTGCCTAGGATGTTGTGTGCAATAAACAAAAGTTGACGTTCTGTTTAAACAGGTATGACTCCACTGTGCAATCTACAGCAGTATTACATCTGCGTGGTACCAAACAGTTTTGAGTGTTAAGCTACGTGTGTGCACTGTGTTCAACTCAGTTTGCCTACAGATCATTTCTCTCACCAATCATTGTTATATTTTTACACTCCTGATTTAAGGGAAAACGTGTTAATATGTCATTTTTGGCATTAATAGGCTTGCACACAGTTTATAGCAGCATTTCTATACAGTGCAGAACAATAGTAGATTCATTTACTCGGAGCGTGATGTTTCTGCAGTCCAAACCCTGACTGCATCGCCTCTCCCACATCTTTAAATGGATCCCATGAGTCTTTGGCTCTGTTGTTTCCATTATTCATTTCAAAACTTCCATGTAGCATGGAGAGGCTAGAGGGGTGAAAAATAATTTTGTGTCTGAAAAAAAAAAAACTGATGTAGAGCAAAGTCACTGCTTTATGCAAAGTGTGCCATGCCTTGGGAGCATGTGAGCCGGCGTACTGTAGGAGTGAAGAGTGAGTGCTTGGGCAAAGGATGGACTGTATTTGTGTGTGTGCGTGAGTGTATGTGCGTGAGTGTGTATGCGTGTGTGTGTTTGTGTGTGTGTGTGTGTGTGTGTGTGTGTGTGTGTGTGTGTGTGCGTGCGTCTGTCTCTGTGTGTCTGTATGTTCCTGTCAGTCTGTCAATAGGCCTAATGTGGCTCCCTAGAGGTACCTGGGGGAGACCCATCTAGCACCCAGTCAGCCTGTGCTGGCATCCAAGTAGTGACAACGGGTTCCCACAGAGAGAGGAAGTGTCATAGTATGTATGTAAACTAGTGACAGATGACTGGAGACATGTGGCCTGTAGACACTGGGCCTGAAAGTAAAGCAGTTTTGCCTGTTCGGCCTCCTTTCTTTCTTCCCACTTGAGACTTCAGAGAGGGAGCATCAGGCTCCACAACGGCACGGAATACATTGACAACAAGTCAAAGATGCGAATAAAAAGGATGCAAATCATTTGGCATGAAAAGACACAGGCTATGCGCAAAGGTTTTGTTTGCCTTTGAAAGGCTGTAGCAAAGGAGTGAGGAGTTTTTAGTGTGCAGAGCTTCAGGCAGCTTTTCTAGGCCACAGGTCATGTGGGTCAGTGTTACACTCCCTGCAGCCTCACTTCAACCTTCGGTCTGGAAATAGAACATGCAACGTCACCCAGCCAGGAGGGAGGTAGATTCCAGACCTCAGTGGCCACGGGCTGCACATGTGGAATCTGCTCATGTAGTTGACCCCAAGTGTTTGAAACTCAGAATGCTCCCAGTAGGATATTGTTATTTCATGCATACCCAAATGAGCAAGGCTGTACGAATTGCCTTGTACAAAGTGGACCAGTATACTTAGACTCTTCGATGTCGGCCGTTCACAATTCATCAAGGGAGCTCGCACTAGCCAGGGGCAGATCTGTTAACAGTATGCACATAACCTGTAAGAGAGGCAAAAACTGTGGAGTAGATGTTTTTTTATTGCATATTTCAGCCAGCAGGCTATTTGCCTACTTTCCTCTTTTTAAGCATTCAATGTAATAGATGGAAAACTGGCACATAGACATTCAACCAGTGTATAGTAAAGAATCAAGCAAGCTTTTTTAAGGATTTCGTCATAGACGTGAAGTCCTTCTAATATTAGGCTTACTGCTGTTTTTTCTTTTTCAACAATAAAAGTAGTTAAAAAAAAATCTCTTATTATTTCAGGACATTTTAATTAAAATTTTAATTTAGGCAAGCAACTCATATTGTTAGTGTTAAATTAAGACAATTTAATGAAGATTTTTTTTGTCAGTGTTTGAATATTATAAAATGTGACTTGGATGTTAATATCATAGTTGTTCTAGTGGCTATTTGTGCACTCCAGTTTGCGCACTGTATTGGCCATAAAACAAAGGTAAAAGGGGGATTGCAGAAAGAAAAGGCAGGGAAAATGACTCATAGAAACAATAAAACATAACAAGAACACACACAAAAATAAATAATTATTCCTAGTACACACTCATTTGGAAAGTCTTATCAGGAGTCAGTAGCTTGATAGGGTGCAATGAAAGGTCACCAATCGGAGCGGAATGCAAACTTATATCGTGAGGACACAATATAACTTAAAATGCAGATTTTACCATCTAATGCTACTGAATCAACCAGATTTATGTATTGTATTTACGTATTTGTTTTTTTCACCCTTTTTCAGTCTCTTTTTTCAATTGTTTGTTCTTTTGTTTTCTGAGACGTGGCAGTGAGGTACAGGATTCATGATTACACTAACTTCCTGACAACATAGCTTGAAGCAAGCTTTAGTTTTGCCGTGTAATTCCTCGGTAATTCAGATACCTTGGTTGTACCGTAACATAACTTGCATTAAACAGTTGATCATTATTTTGCAATTAGAGCTGAAGTACAGTGTGTGTGCACAGTTGTGTACACATTGACATGTGCGTTGGTCGAGAGAGAAAGCTGTATGTCCCAGTGATGCCTCCTGGTCTTGCTTTCTATCCAGGCAAGTAAAATCTATCAGCACTGATGAGTTCATGCTCCATCGAATATATCCATGCCAAACTGCTTATTGTGAGCTGCGGTAGTGCTATTGTGCTATTCTCTAGTCCATGTGGTGCAAAGAGCCAATTCACATTTGAGCAATGGGTGACCCCAGGTTGTGTATATTGATGAGTGGGATTTGTTTCTTAATAGAATTGTGTCTAATTAATTAGCTTTTAATTGGTTGAACTCTGAACATGCAAATGCAGCACAATGTAGAACAATCATTACTTTAAACTGCGTAAAGAACTGTATATTGAGGTCGACATAATGAAGGGTGGGAACTGTTTTGCGTCTGTTTGTTGTGTTAATGATAATTTATGCTTCGTGGAGTACAATTCACTTCTTACTTCCAAACCTACCTGAGGAATGGATTTATAACACCCAAAAAGGTGCTAGTTGAACAAAGAGAAAATAGAAATATTAGAAATGACTACCTATCAATTTCTATTAATTATCTCATTTATTTTTCACAATTGCTTTGTGCCACAGATTAACCTTCTTTCTTCCCTTCATTTCGTAATCTATTAAGGAATGCTCTGGAATAATTTTCATGGCACAGTAATTCTTGCTTTCTTGCCTCGTTTCTGTCAAAGTACTGAACTCTTTGAAGGCTAACACGCTCTCATCCACCTGCCTCACATTGCTTTATAGGTGCTTTCAATAGACACTGATAGTTCTCATTAATTTCTGCCATTTATACCAATTACACTACTGAGACGATGACAGTGTTGCTGGGCTACAGCGTTCATATGGATAAATTGTCAGTTAAAGTTAAAGCCATTTACACATTTATACAAAAGATAACTGTTTATTCATATTTTGTATTATTTTGTTACACCTACATTTTTAGTGTACAATAATTTTTATGGACCAACTTCAAACATCTCCTGCTGTTTATTGGTCGATTTGGAAACGCTGTAGCGCTACAGATTACACTAGTGTTTGACTATGTTACTGTGTCAACCCTGTTATCATGTTTCAATTTGTGTTTTTGAAGTTGGCAAGCTTTTCACCACATTGTTGAAAGTATGAACATGGAGGGTTCTGTAGCTTTTATTTTTCTTCTCCCTTTTTTGTTGCATGTTCATGTTTTATAAGTTGTATTTTATTTTTTGTTTGTTTGTTTATGTTCTTCCTCTTGTAATTATTAATGTTATTTAGTAACTTTCCTTCATTCTGTAATTTTTTCTCATTGCCTGCTTGTGGATGGTGCTGGGAGGGCTCTTGATATGTTAGCGCACCTAACATGCTATATTTTGCATATGTTTCGTCCCTCCAGTAATATCTAATTTTGTGATGTTACTTACCTATTTATACAATAGATAATTGATCACAAAAATTAATAATAGCAAAAAACCAGAATGGAAATCTTTAAAAATGCAAAAGGCATTTTCTTCAGTGAAGCCTCATCTCATTATGTTCTGCTATTGTCACAAAATATATGTTAAATGTTAAAGTCAGATGATTTTACACCATGTACACCACAGATTAAGGAGCCACACAATCCCATAATAAACAACAGCAGAAATTTTAGTTTTTATTAGCACTCATGGTGAGTCACAGCATTTTCTCCTGTCTTTACAGTTTCTCACTGAAACACATCAAACCAAAGGAGAAATACTGTGACCTATAAGGTTCATGGGATTGTTAAGTGATAATTTCCTGTGCAGTAGCTTCTTAGAGAAATGGCAACAACCACCGAGCAAGCTGTAAAGATCCATTACACATCTGACTTGTTGCTTTGACAAGATGCACTGCACTCATCAAACAGACACACAGCACGTTCACTCGGTATATCTGTACATCACCCAACAGGTGTTGTTTTTCTGCATATGATCTTATATAACTGTATATGCTTGGTTATAACTCTAGTTCTGCTTGTTTCTACTTGTTAAATACTTATATGACCGCTGAATGCTGGCAGGATGAATGCAGACTTCATAACGTGAATACTCGCTCAGCACAAGAGATCCCAGCTTTTTCTTTATGGTATCAATATTTGTTTTCTGTGTAGCAAATGACCTAGGTGCCCTTGTTATCTTATTCAACCCAATCAGTAACTCATGAGACTGCGGCCACAAAAATATTATATTATATTTTACTCAGTCATACTCATCACATAGTTGCGATTATGTGTAATATGGATACAGAATACATAAATATGACATTCTCATTTCATTACTTTAAAGCTCTACTTCAAGGAAAATTTAGGACCATATCAGGATTCAGACTTAATTAGAATTTTTGCACAGCAATATTTTTGTCATATACATTACAATAAGTTATATTAAAATTCCTTAAAATTCCAGACTTGCTTTTAAAAGCTGTAATTCAGCTCCATGGTGCTGTACTGACCATGCCACCTTAGCTCTTAGAAGCCACTGTTTGCCAGTGGGCGAACCAATCTTCTAGACAGCTCTTTCCTTGTAAAAGTTCCCCTTTATGGCTTCACTACTTCACTTCAGTAACTTTATTACAGTATAGCTGAGAGATTTCTATTTCATATTGACCTAAGATTGCTTCAGTTGTCTCATTTCACCTTTTGTCTGGCCTGTGTTGGAGAAGTGACCTTCTTTGAGGCTTGCAGTCGATACCACAGAATGCTTCAACGGAAAGCTAGCAGCAGTCACAGGCAAACATCCTTTTTCTCGTCACTCAGATATTTTCAATTAAAGTTCAATTTAAACTTTTAATCACTTTAATGTGTAGGTAACAATAAATAGAACCTAAGATGACCTGGTCTTTCTTTGTATAAGCAAAACAAATTTCACTTTTGAACTCCACAAGTGCATTTGCATTCATTTCTGTAGAAAAGCATGGAATGATTTCATGCAAATCCTAACAAACTAGGTGTTTTCTTCTTAGTTAGTCCCCCCTCCCCCCCGGGAAACAAAATCATTGAAATTGTTTTCATTTTCAGTCTGATTTGTGTCACACAGTGAACAATGAGGTTTCTTTACAATGTGATATCCTTCCAGATTTACACAGCTGTAAATGGTTGGAGGTGTGGAGTAATCACAGTTGTGAATCGGACCAGTGAACAAGATAATCTTTTAATTTCCAATGGGGCTTGGCCTGTTGGTTTGTAAGTCAGATGACCGGTTCCTGGTGCCATTACAGTTAAAGTCACAACATTGCTAAATGTGATGAAAATCCAGAAAGTCCCACCAAAATGTTCACTTAACTTTTTGTGGGAGTTTTTTCCTGCCACTGTCATTGTTCCTTGATGATTGGCGTTTTCCTTTGGGTAACAAGACTTTGGGGATTGAAGATGTTAGTGAGTAGCTTTTGGTCAACGAGCCTTCGTGTAGCAAGGTCACAATCTGCCTCTTTCCTCTTTTGAAGTGTGTAAGTGATCCCCTGAGAGGCAGAGTAGCCAAGTTCATAGAGGCTCGCAAAACTGCTGCCTCTACTGTACGTGTGCTCTACGGTTAAACAAGTTTCACCAAGTGCTTGAGTTCAATGACTGTGTTCTTTTAACTAACAGGCTATTTGAGTATTCATCAGTATTATGCACTACAGAACACTGTGAAGCCTGCCTCCTATAATTGTCTTAGTTTTATTCAATGTACAAGTTCTACTTGTGTGTTGGAGTGCTGTTAGTTTAGCATGTGTGTGGATTTAGCTATACTTATGGTAGTAATGGAAGATGTAGCCTCGGGGGCCTCTTGGCCTGAAGAGTCATGGTTTAATGAGCATCACTGAGACAGAGAAATGACAGCTCAGAGAATCTCTCAACCTCACGATTTACGGTATTACAGGGAAAAATGAGAAATACATGTTCCCTTCTAGCCAATATAGTTTACCATTAGCTCAGACCAAAGACCCAGAGGACTTGAGAATATCCAGGATATGCAGCAAAGAATGCATAATGCTGTTTTCAGCATCTGTGTGTATTCAGCAAGAATCACAGTAGTTTGGATACTGCCATGTCTTTATGCCCTGAAACAAGAACATTAGGAACATGCTTATTCTCCTATATTGAAGGTTTGGTTGTCACTAACAGCAACCAATAATCTCGCAGTAAAAATTGTTCACAAGTGTTTATTATGCTATGTCCAAATAAGTTACTTCTCACAGGTAACAATCACATAAATGATGCGTGGTTGTGTTTCCTTGAATATCTTTTCAAATACATAGAAAAAAAAGCAGTCACAAGCCCATTCATTTCTACTGGAGATTTGATTACATTTAAAAACAACAGCTGGGCACTGTAGTTTTTAACAAACATTTCTCAAACAGGATTAAATGTTTATTTGTTGAGGACTATTTTCAGCTGCCAGTTCAGAGGCATTCGGAGCTCTATTTACAGCATGTGAAACTGACTCGGAATAAACTGCAGTGCCTGTGCTCATCGTGTTGAAGGAATATGTCAACCTTAACTCCTCATCCTCAGCCACAGTGTGCACTCCCCAGTGCTTTTTTATCGTAACTTTGAATACCAGAAACATTTACACAGATGCTCTCAACAGTCATGGGTTGTACACAACCTCTTTTAAAGACAGATCCAAAGTGAGCATTTGTACATTGGGAACATTTACATCTTCTCATCACATTTCAGATGAATTATTCAAAACATCAACGGCTCTGTGCCAGAAAGCATTTTTGTTCTGTTACAAACTCTTTCAGCTGCTGTTAGAATAATGTGCTGCTCTGTAGATGAAAACAGTTTTTAGACTGATTGAAAGAAAACCCGGCTTTTCCGTTCTTTTTTCGTTACCGCCATCTCATGTGTAGCACAAACACAAGACATGACTTAAGCTGCAAGAGTGCATTTACTGTAGCTGCAGATAAAACAGGTATTATATAACGAGGATTCTAATTTCTATTCAGGGGTAAAGCCTTTGTGCCAGTCAGCCTCTATCCTGCCAGCCTGGTACGCAGCTGTAGAGAAAGCTGGTGGGCTTAAATAGTTTTTCAGTATTGTTAAACTGGCAAACTGATTTATTTCAGTCAATTGTAGAACCATCTTCATCATCATCATCATCATCATCATAGTATTGGGACATGTTAACACTAGTCCACGCAAACCCATTGTTGGGCTGTCCCTATAGTGGTAATAGCAACTATTAATTTTATCTAAAAGCTTTGTTATTATGTTAGATGTCTTCAAGACTCATGATCAAATGCTGTCCTTGTTTTTAGGCTTGTGTAGTTTTCTTTATTTTATTCCTTTTTTTTTTTCTTGCCCTTGTGTAGTACACGTATGTGAGGATATATTTGTTGCAAACAGGAAAATTACAGTGGCTGGTGACAGATATCTTATTAGATGCATGAAAACATGGTATGATAAATGTTTGATGTTAAATGACAAATTTTATTTTATTTTAATTTTTTTGACTTTGTATAGTGAAGCAGGAGAAGTAGCCTCCATTTTGGTCAAACATTTTTGAGGAAGACAGTGGGCAGGGTTTGTGGGTGGGAGGCCGGTGAGAGATGATGTAGGTGCAGTAACAGCTCGTACTGGTTGGTCAGGCCACTTGCACAAAGGGGTGGGATCTGGGGAGATTGTATGAACCTGCAATGTATAATGCTTTTCCCTTGAAGTGCCTTTCTGGAAGGAGAAAAGATAGTTTTGTTAAGATGATTTGTTGGATGTATTCAATGACTGCATCAGACTCTTTGCATATACATGTCAATGTGTCATAAAATCTTTGCTCACATCAAACCGTGAGCTCACGAGCTATACGACCTACAGCCTACAGGTGATGAATATGTACTCACAACAAGCATTTGAGAATACTGCAGCAAAACCACAAACCTCAACCATTACTGCCACGCAATGTCACGACTAAAACCTCTGCCCAGTGGCATTTAGGCTGTTTAGCTACTGAGGCACAATGCGAGGTGAGCGGCATGCAGCCTGCCAGCGTGAGCCTGTGAGGCTGAGCTCAGGGCAAAGTAAACCCTGAGAAAAGACAGATTGCCACACACATTTGCAGATCTCAGGCATGGCTGGAGTGTAGCAAAGGTCACATGCAAAAAAGGCCGACAATTGAGAGGCATATACGAAAGGTGGAAATGAAGAATTATATGTTGTATATCCAGCTCTTGAAGCTAAATCCTCTCAGTTTCACTCTTAATAAAAGAGTGTTTTAGTGCATATATTTTCAGATACTGTTACATAAATTTTATTCCCATTTACAGGTTTTTGTACACATTTAAAGGTGCTTCTACACCTTCACAAATCTGAGTACACGCATAGAGATGGTTTCACAACTCTCCACACACACTTGCAAATATTTCTATGATAATACCCTCATATTATTAAATTAGATTAAATGTTAAATTAACATCCACACACTTGTCTCCTTTGTGCCAAATTTATTATTTAGCTGTCAGTCAAAAGACCTTATTGTATTTTATCTAACATGATATTATTACACGTTATTATTCAATCTAATTATTAATTAATGTTTACTTGTTGTCATCTCAAGTTGTTCGAGGTGTGGCAAATTATTAGTAATAGAAGCATGTGATCAAGCAAATGTCAGTGACAGACTTTTTTTTTCACTTAGTTTTATCTGAATACTCTGTTACAGGTAAAGGTATTTAAAAGTACATTTTCAGATGAGTTTACAAAGTGACAGCAACTCAGTCAAAGTGGACTGTCTAACTCAGTGTGTATTATTGTAATTACAAAGATTATGTCATGTTGTCTGCCTGGATTGGCAGGTTAAATACAATAAACATACTGTAAGTGTGAGCTCGTACAGTCATTTTCCACCTTTTATATTCGGATTAGTATAGAATCCACTGGGATGGCTGGACTTTGATAGTGTGGAGACATGTGGTAATTTGCTGCCATGGGTGGTCAGACTGTGAAATGTATGGGCAGTAGCCCTGGAAAAGACAGTGACTGAGGAAGGCATATCTTTTCTAAATGAGGGGTTAAATGGCACCCTGCCATCTAAAGATTGGAATTACTGCCACATGGAGCTCTAAATTGAGTTAAATAGTCTTAACTTGATATGTGAGATGAATGAGACTCTGTAGCCATACCGATTACCATTTCACATTGTATTAGAATGTTTTGCTCCACCCCTACTTAGAATATCTCCAGTGAATTTGAATATGAATATGAGCTTGTTTTTATTTATAAACGTAATTACTGTCTGTCTGCAATATTTGCACGCTTGTCAAGTAGAGTGGTCTGTGTGTGCAGAATAAAAGCAAAAGCTCCCATAATTATGTTTACGTCCGGCAATGAAAATCCCAGGGTTGTAATGATCAGTAATTATAAATACTTTTCAGCATGTCTACTGCCTCAGCTGGGACTATTGTGTGGAGTGAAGTGCAGAGTTTGTGCAGCTTAATTATGACATTGTACATAACTAAATGTACCAGTCTGCTTCGGCTCTGCAAAACACTTCCAGTGCATAATCACGCTCAAGTCTGACTTTAAAGAGCTCATTACAGTTAGTTTTCTAAAGAGTGGCTTATTAAACACAGTTACCTAATAGGCTTCTTTGGTGGTGCAAATTGGTAAAAATGGTAATGAGTCTGATTAGGCCACGTTTCAATTACGACAGCTTTCACTTCCCTCCCCCCGCTCCCTCAACCCTCCCACCTTCCCCTCCCCCAAACCAAAAAAGAGGAAGGAAAGTCCAGCTCTATATGCTTGGGAATCCTCCTGGAAGGCATTTTGCTCTCTCTTTTTTCCTCTCTCTCTCTCTCACACACACACACACATACACTCATGCACATACACAGAAAAAGGAAAAGAAAACCGCTCTGCCACCTCTGTGCTTCCTTTCAGCAGCACAGTAATGAATAGAGAATTGTGCAAGCGGCGGTCCAATTTACGCGCTGGGAAATTGGATGGACAGAATGGAGGCCCACTCTTGTTTGCTTAAAAACGGCCTAGGCTACCAGATTAATAGTCCACAAAAAGGTCAGCATCTCTGTTTCATCGATGATGATCACTGAACCAGAAATTAAACACCATAGCGCAGTATAACACCATGGCATCACATGCCAAATGCATTGCAGCTCCACCTGGTCTTCTTTTCTTTAATGAATGTGAGGTTGTATATGAAATACAGAATATATAACATAAATTGCCAGGATGCCACTTTTAATCACAGTGATGATTCAATAGATTCTTGTGCTAGACAAAAATGCCTTCCAAATAAATCTCACGTTTAACAGGGGGATCATTCAGATCTGGGTCGAGCTGTAAGACAGATACACATCATGGACGAAAACAAATTTCCTTATATGATGATCATCTTGAATTTACCATAGAGGATTATTCAGGTCCATGAATGGACAAACAAGAGAAGAGTCTTAACAAAGGCCTTATTTGTTGGTGGCTGATGAGTGGAATTCGAGCTCAAGCCCCAAGGCTATGTGAAAACATCCACTAATAGAGCGCTCTGTAATTGTACCATTTCACAGAAAGACAAAAGAAACCTATGGATGTTGTATTTGAATTTCTATGCAGGTGGAATAAAGGACAATGTTATATCGTAAAAACCAAATGATCATTATGCTAATGCACGCATGGATGCATTTACTATCCATTTTATATCCTTTGTGTGAACCAAACTATTTTAAGCCTGATTCTTGTTCAAAATGGTACATACTCTATAACTTCTCAAGAGAAATTGAATCATTGTACACTTAAACATAGCTACACAAACTACAAGCATGTCATTATGTTTTAACTCTTATTTATTTAATATGGTTCAAAAATCCTTGTATCGTTGCATTTCACTGTGTCAGTAAATGCTGTATTACTAGAAATCCTTGGAGAGAAAGAGCAGGTCTTTCTCTGTTTTTAGCAGCGTACTGTATGTAGATAATCGTCTTGAATGGTTTCCATTGAAATGAATACCTGGTGCTCAGAAATCTCAAGTACACTTTGCAAGTAGCACTTCTTTGATTGTCCAAAGTGGCACATTGTTCAGAGAGGATTAACAGTAATAGAGGAATCTCACTCAATAGGCTGTGTGCAATGCAATTTTGTTATTGACAAAATGTGCCTTGAGTGTTAATGAACTCTACTCAGTGATTTTACAAAAGCCATTATCCTGACACTTGCACTGCAGTGTCAGTAAATGCTGTAAATATCTGACATTTTTTGGCAGACAATGCGCTGGAGTTGCTGTTGCCCAAATACAGTTTTGTTTGTTTTGAAGATAAAATTTTTCTCCGAGATAATGTGGAAAAACATCATATTCAACAGTTTGTAAGAAGGTATTTTATTGTAGTAATAAAAAAGGGGTGGTGGTTAGTTTTCCGCTTAAAACCTCTACTTTTGCATTTCACCCACTTAAACACCTAAGAAAACTGCTGCTGACCTAGAACATAGTGGGTGACTAATACTTGTGAATGTAGAGCATTAGTCAGTGAGACTTAGCTTTGATATTCTCAAGAATGTCAACTCCTACATTTTCTTAAGTTCATATAATTTTCAAATAAATAAGGTTATGATTTATAAGAAAGATATAATTCTAAATGTAGTTATCGTCATTGTACTGTGATAATAGAATTTGTTTCTGTAGATTAATTAGTCTTTTTTCTTCCACCACATTGTAGCTACCATATTTGTCTGCTCTGGCTTTTTGCCTCATAGCTTTTTTTTTTCTTCATCATTAGCTTGGATAGTTGACAACCACGTGAGCCATACCATAGATCTCTTTGACTAAAACCTTGTAAATTAACACAATTAGTGCAGCATCATCCTGCTAATTAGCTCCTGGTGTCTAGTGTGGCGGGTGGGGAAGTAGCTGGGAGGGAGTCAGAAGGGAATCTGCTCTGGCTATGGACAGTCGCTGTTGTTGTTGCCTAAATCCTGTGATATGGACTTAACCTACTGAAATATAAACCATAGCACTGCTTAGCAAAGGCAAGGACCATTGTAACAGCCAGGGAAGGCTTGGTTAAATACATCTTCTCTCATATCATCTTGTAGCTTTTGGTGAGATTAGTGTTGATGTAAGATGTGTGAGGCTCAGCACACTATCTCTGATTGTTTTGAGCCATAATCTCTCTAATAGTCTACATTCTTTGGGGGTATAGTACATCCTCTGATAATCCCAAACAGAGTAAAAGATGACAGCATGTGTAAAAACTTTTATTTGCAGATTGACTTTAGGATTTAACTTGATTATTTATGTCATTCACACCCTTAAGGCCATATAGAGAGGCTGCAGAGAAAAAGACAAGTGAAGCATGTTGTTTTTTTTTTTTCCTCCTCCCTCACTCTGTGGACTAGGAAGCAGTAGGCAGACTGGATGTGGATGTAATTCATGCTGGGCTGAGGGGTTTGTGTGATGAAAGCAACAGAGCGCTGCCAAGGAAGATTGCTTTGCTGCTCTCCTCCAAGCAGATTTGAAACTGTCTCAGAATGCCTCAGATGAGAGTTGGATTATAGACTGACCCGCATTGTCGGTGTCATTCTGCTCTGTGTTGGGTGGATTATACCACGCTAACCAGGTGTTAGATCCCACATCCTCATTCTGACCATGATGTGTGTTCAGTTAGTGTTGTCTGGTTGTCATATAGGAGACATTTTGATGTTATGGTGCAAGTTGTATTAAAACATTTTCTGGAAGAAAATGTGAAAAACTGTTTTTTTTTATTCAGAATATCTTTTTGCTTTTTTCTTTGTAATTTACCACTTTTTCTTTACATAAGCAATTAGAAAAAAAACAAGAAATTCTTGCATAGTGGACCATTCCTCAGTGTTTGAATTATTCATTATTTGATCATTACAGAATTTTAAAATATCATAATACATTTTTATATATTATATTATATATTTGATTCATTATTAGCTATGATTTAATGCTTACTTTGCTTACATATTTCTCCCTTATGCGGAATATCTAGGTCTAAAGATGCAGTGGACCCCAGAGCACACACAATGGGCAGAGCAACACTTTGACATCTCATCCACTACCCGCTCGCCAGCACACAAAGTAGAAGCCTACCGGGGGCACTTACAGCGAACGTACCAGTATGCGTGGGCAAACGATGACATCTCTGCACTGACTGCCTCCAATCTGTTAAAGAAATATGCAGAGAAGTACTCTGGGATTCTAGAGGGCCCAAATGAAAGAGCCCTGCTGTGTTCCTACTCTGATAGCACCACTGGACTCATGAATGGACGAAAGTCAGAGAATGAGTCCTGGCAGGAGGGGATTTACCCAATGAACTGTGCTCCAGATGTTATATCTGTGAGCAAAGCTGGAATGACAGCTGCCCTACCCCCTACAGATGTGTCGGCTAGCATAGGCAGCTCCCCGGGGGTGGCCAGCAGCTTGTCTGAGCCTAGCTATTCCAGCAGTAACTGTGGGAGCCACACAGCCACTACTCTCCACTCGGGCCTCCCCTCTCAGGAATACACTGCCAGCTACAACGCCTCCTACCTACATTCTAGCTACAGTAGCCAGAATACCCCTGCCCTCCCCTCCCCACACCCATCCCCTTTGCACAGTGCTGGGCTCTTACAACCACCACCACCACCGCCTCCCCCTGCCTTAGTGCCGAGCTACAACACCGGGTCTCCAAACCTTCCAAACTACAATTATCCTCCAACAGGGTACCCATCTCAGACTGCTGTTGGCCCCGGTTATAGCCCTGGGGGAGCACCCCCTCCTTCTGCTTATCTGCCGTCCGGTATTGCAGCTCCTACACCAATCCCTCCCTCCACACTGCCTGGCTACACCTACCAGTCCCATAATCACACACCAATTGCACCAACACCTTTGAACGGCAGCACATCCAACTCATTAAAACGAAAAGCTTTCTATATGAGTGGACATGGAGATATGGACTCTAGCTATGGTAATTTCAACTACAACCAACAGCGCTCTTCACAGAGCCCGATGTACAGAATAACAGACAGCAGTGTCTCAGACTCAAACAGGGGCAACGGCTTTGAGAGAAATGCTGAGGCTTCATCTCTAGCATTTAAGCCGACTAAACAGCCAATGCCCTCTGATCAGCAAAGAAAATTTAACATGCACTCTGGCAGAGCACTAACTCCTCCTTCCTATGGATCAACCAAAAGCTCTGTGGGTGATCATAGAACTGGTGAGCCCTACAGCAAGTTTGGATCTCCCATCATGAGTGAACAAACTGAAGAGCACAGACAGCACCTCTCTCACTCCCTGACAGGGCCTGACATTGGTACGGCTACCTCGTCCATCCAAACTGCGGAGGAGCAACTGAAGAACAGTGATTCCAACCTGGTGGAGATGGTGACCACAGAAATCCTTCAGCAGGGCCCTCCGGTGGACTGGAGTGACATCGCAGGTCTGGAAATGGTCAAAGCAGCCATTAAAGAGGAGATACTATGGCCCATTTTAAGGCCAGACATGTTTAGTGGACTTGCCACATTACCTCGAAGCCTCCTTTTATTTGGACCTCAGGGAACTGGTAGAACGCTGCTGGCCCGCTGCATGGCCAGCCAACTGGGGGCTGCCTTCTTGCGACTCAGCAGCTCAGGTCTGGTGACCAAGTGGCTGGGGGAAGGGGACAAGATCATCCAGGCTTCTTTCCTGGTGGCCCGGTGCCGCCAGCCGGCAGTGGTGTTCATCAGCGAAGTGGACCTGCTGCTGTCAGCCCAGCTCAGCGAGGAGAGCCCGGTGAATCGTCTCAAGGCTGAGCTCCTCATGCAGCTTGACAGTATTCTGACCTCTGCTGAGGACCATGTCCTCGTGGTCTGCTCCACCAATAAGCCTGAAGAGATCCCAGAGTCCCTGCGGAGGTACTTTACCAAGCGGCTGCTCATCCCCTTGCCTGATGGGACTGCACGACACCAGATAATCAGCCAACTGCTCTCACAGAACAACTACTGTCTCAGTGACAAAGAGATGTCACTGCTGGTTCAGAGGACAGAGGGCTTTTCTGGACTGGATGTGGCCCAGCTGTGTCAAGAGGCTGTAGTAGGTCCTCTTCATGGCATTCCTGGTACTGACTTGTCAAGCATCCATCCCAGTCAGATGAGACCAGTCTCCTACCAAGACTTTGACAATGTGTTCTGCAAATTTCAGCCTAGCATATCACAAAAAGAACTTGACATGTACACTGAGTGGAATAAAATGTTTGGTTGTAGTCAATGAAACAGACCCATCAAACACAATTTCTTTAAACCCAGTTATTAAATACAAATATGATTTGGCCTTCAGTGAACAAGAAAAGTAACAAACAGTGGTGACATGAACATATTATACACAGCAAAGGGATTGTTCTTGAAAGACAGAAGACGACAGTCTTGATATCACACATTGGTAACAATTAATTAAATGCTTTATATGGCTGAGACCATGTACTCACTAAAGCTCAAACAACTTGTAGAAGATGCCCCCTCTTTTTTATGTGTGTGTGCGTGTGTAGATATATATATATATATATCTACACACACACAATTCTGCTGATCTTGAGATTTAGTTGCTATCAAGTGCCTGAGGTGGTGCTGTTTAAGTTCTTTTTTTTTGCCTCACAATCTTCATTGGTGACATGTGCTAATATAAAAAAGCTTTAAAATGAGACAAAAAAACTTGCTTTCTCTTCTCCATTTGAACAGTGTTCTACAGTTTTGTGGTCTCTGTGAACAGTTGTGGTTAATTTGAGGTAGATTACATTTATTGGCATAATTTCAGTTGGGCTTCGTTACCTTACACAGGTTTTATGTACATGTAAATCACTTAATCACACAAACATTGGTATTGAACTTGTTTGTTGGAATGACGTGATTTGTTTTCAGCAAACTTAAGATCATTTTGGTTTGCTTAACTAGCCCCTCCCCTATCAATTAAATTACAAAAAAACAAATATTATTTTACAATGTGACTTCAATTTAAACTATAAATTACTATGTAATTGCTGTTAAAATATTCTCACAGTATTAATTCACAGTGTCTCGCATAAATGTAAAATTCTACAATTTTTTCTTTCGATGTTCTCTATTTGAAAACTCAGGAAAGTGATAATGACATGTATCGTACCTCATAAGCTTGTGTCAAAGCGCTACACACCACAAGAGCATTTGGCTTGCATTTGAAAATTCCATCATCAAACCATGTAAGGCTATATGATACCTCAAAAAAACTCAAAATGAAATTAGAGGTTCCTACAATGAATGTATGAGAGTAATTCTGGTTTATTTGCAAGACACAAAAATGTCATCTTTTGGGGGGGGGGGGGGGGGGGGGGGGGTCTTTACATTTGGATTTGTTTGAAACAGAAAGTTGTATTATGATTAGAGGTTTGCCTTTCAAAAGAATCAAACCATTATGTATGTTGAATTTTAGCCTTGAGGCCATTTCTGTTTGGAACATAACACTTTATTTCCTGTTGGGTACAAATCTTCATTTCCATCATACACAATGATCATGTTCTTTAGTTTTGCTGTTTGCAGACACAACTGTTCAGCTTGTGGTGACGCAGAGCAGAGAGAGATTTGAAAAGTGCAGACAAATATCTTGGGGTTAAGGAAGACAACTGCCCTGAGCTATTTCATTCCATCCTGCTGCTGTTTTATCATTAATAAAACCTAAGGATTATGTATAGCCTAAGTTCCTTTCTACCTCAGTTTGTTCGTTATCTCTAAAAGACAAATTCATGAAGACAGCAAAATGTCAGCACCTATTCTGCTTGTTTGATGCGGAAACCTTTTGAGAGAAACAGTACTGTGCTGTTTGCAAAATCTATTAGCTTTACATTTTGATAACTCCCAAGAACCCTGTTTCTCACCACATAATGCACTTAAAGGGGAATACCACTTAATATCAGGTTTGGTATACACTATGCCTTTGCCTTAGGACAATTTGGTTTGTGTTAGCTAACATCCACCAGTGGATCATGTTGCCATATCTTCATTTGCCCTTGAATCTGTGATGTCAAATAGAGAATCTAAATGTGACAGCATTCACAGTGATGTAATGCACATATTTTCTGGCCAGTTCCATTAGTTTAATACAATATATATGGAAAAATTGGTTTGACCTTTTTAGGCCATAACTGTAACATTCATGAATTGAGTGGCATTCCTTTTTAAGAACATGTCTTAAAGGCTTGTCTCACAAGGTCTGTAAACAAAATGCAACTGTTATTTTTCTATTTTGTCATCTTCACGTTGAAATTGTTACAGTGTCATTAATCACTATTGGCTGCCACTAATCAGTACATTTCCACACAGCATTTCTAACAATGGAAGAGCAGGTCTGACAGCTGAATTGGCAAGTAAAAATATTGAATGTATTATGTCCTCTGAGCAGTAAGGAAAGCAAAGCACTTGCACATTTAAAAATGCCACTTAAGTAGAAAGCACTGTATGTGTATAATACTGCAGAGGCATTAAAGGACCTTTTTTTTCTTTTCAAAGGAGGTCGCTCTATGTTATCTATTGCACATGTTTTACCTGTTCCTTTTTTTTTATTAGACAGTGTGCATATTGCTTCCCTGCCACATGGTTTGGTATCATTAACTCCTCCAGACCTGAATCAGGATGTTTATTTCAAGAAAAAATACATAGCAGCAGACAAGTTTACCAACAGTAATATCTTGTTGTAGTTTCTCACTATCTGTGTTATATATTCATAGACGTTAACTGCAGTCAAGATGATTGGTGATTTCATTGAATGCATATAATTTACATTAATTGGTAAAATGGGAACCAAACCCCAGACAATTTGATTTACCTAGACGCGGGATCATTTCATTTGTTGACTTGAAAAACATTCACCACAAGAGGAATTTTGATTAGATTTAACTGAATAGACAACAGTGTGAATATGAATGCCCATATGTATTTCCTTTCATGAACAGTTTTTTTTTTGTTGTGTTAAGTGACAGCGAGACTTACTGTTTACATACACCAAACCTGGGGGTGGGGGTGGGGGGTTGGGGGTTGGGGGGTTTAATAGCCAAATTTGTTTTCAGATGAGATTGTCCATTTAGAGGCTTCAAACATTAAAAAAATACCAGTATTCACGCGAAACACATTTTTTAGTTCTTTTACTGCTTTTGCAGCGCTCCCCTTAAATATTATGTCATTAATTATTGCACTTTGATGTGTTTATTAATTGTTTTGTTTTTTTTTCTTGAAGCCAAAGCAAATCATCTTTCTTTTGACGGAGTTATGAATATTTTTGTCCTTAATGCCACATTGTAAACTGTGGATATTTTTAATTGGAAATTTCTCCAACTGGGCATTGTCAAGTTATGGTATCACAGCATGTCAGATTTTTTTTTAGGAGACGTGTGAGTTTTGTGAAACATTAGTACTTTTCTAGTTTTACCCTCTCAGAGTTAATGAACAGTCACTCACCTCTGCCTGGAGTACCCATAGAAACATGACTAATTTGTCTATCTTTAAAATAAAATGCAACACAGATATTAACAGAAAATGTCACATACCACACAGATGTATTGTCGTGCTGGAATATAATTGTTTCTCTGTCCGTGATTGCTAATTTTAAGAAGTAATTTTGTTCATTACGAGGTTTTTTGACAAGACGATAAGAAGCCCTAAGTGCCATTAACAAGCACAGATTTCACAAGTTTAAGAGGTCGACTGTTCATGAACTTAGAGAGAAATGTGTGTTAAAAAGGCGGAAATGTTCCACTCACATTAAGTACTACTTGTAATCACTTAGACAATAATAGATCTTGTCACATATTTGCTTCTTTTTTTTTTTTTAACTGTCCCCCAAACAGTAAAATAGAGCATAGTGCAACACAAGGCACATGGATAAAAAGTTACTGTACATTTGTATGTTTTTAATTTTCAGCACAACTACATAGTAAAAAGACTTTGGATGATCTGACACGAGGAAAACAATTCCACATTTATCCATAAAGTGTGTATATTTAACAAGCTGTAGATGTTATCATTAAAAATAGTCATTCATTATTGAGGGTGATGTGATGAAAGGGCCTACAGTCACAAATAACACTTGAGCAGAACCTTTGATAAGCACATCGAGTCTCACAGTGATGCTGACTCAGTCACTTGAATCGCTCTTTTCAAAAATCTGTCTGTATTCCTGTAATTACATTTGTTGAGAACTGCTTAAGCTTTTGATTCCATCCTTATGTAGTTTTATAGTCTGGCATTCTTTATAACCATTTCTACCTCATTACTACATATTGTACATGTAGTACTTATGTCCTGTCATTTTGAATGTCATTGCATTTGTGGATAAAAACTTAAAACAACAACAAAAAAAAGAATAAAAAAATAAAAGCTTGCCCTTGAATCTGAGCAGTCTACCTCAAAAAGACTGTCTTTACACTGTCAAGTACAAGTCAAAGAAAAAAAAAAAATAAGGCACCTTGAGGGCAACATGAAGTTAACCTGCACATACAGTACTGACGTACAATTTATTTACAATACCATTGTTTTCATTGAATTGTTGTGGACTGTGTAGTTCTTCTACAGGGTCTCCAATGCAAATTCATTTCCTGAAAAGTAACAAATTGCTTTAATCTTTTGTGAATTGTTGTAGTGCGCATGTTAATGTGTATGTATGTGCACTTGCAATTCTACATGCAAGTATAAGGGGATAACATTAAGATATGAAAAATTTGATTTTTCACTTTTCATATACATGTACAGAGAATAAACTTGCACATAGCTGTATGTATTGTACATTTGCTAATGATATACAGCATACATACGAAAATGCACCACATACATGTTTATATGTGTGTATGTATTGCCATACTTACAGTACAGTCGATTTAAATGTATTTTAATTTCAAGGTACATAAAGGTTATTGAAATACTGAATAAAGATGTTTTCTTTTTTTTCCTGAAAACTGGATGCATTTTGTACCTTTACTTGATTAAATTTGCGCTGGTGTGATTGATTTAAGCCTGTGCTATTTCCGTTCCAAGCTATTTCTTGTGCAAAACAATGTTCAATGTATGACAACTTAAATCAAAATTTCTCTATTTCACTGGTGTTTAGCAAAAACATAGGGAATGTAACTGAGTTTGCAGCAGTTTACAGAGGCAGAATTAAAGGCTTACTTTTTATTGCACTCCTCCCACCATATACCTCTTATGATCCATAATATTTTATAAATCCTTACTGGTTGCTTTTTGTTAGAAAATGAACAGCTATGCTTTAAAAAATCCTCTTTCATGGTATCATTAAGTAGTTATATGCGTGGGAAGTTTATGTGCAATTAACATTAATGAGAAAAGACACTGCATATTTTTTATCAGTGCTGACAATTCTCTTTTTTTCCTGCTATCCTTTTATCCTGTCAATAGCAGACATAGTGGGAGCAGTTTACCATCAGATCTAACATATTTCTATTATTTCATGATTCTAAACATGAGGTGAATAACACTGGTCTTACATAAAAAAAAAAATCATCTAATAAATTTTGTACCTGTGTTGTGTTATTTATGCCAATAACTTTCAAAACATCCATTCTTTGCACTGCAAATTGTAAACAAAGCATGTTTTCATTTCTATGAAGTCTTTCTAAATAAAGACTTGTACAGGAGTTGTACATGTTGTGGGGTAAAATTAACTAATTCACAAAAACTAAGGGGTGTGAAAAAGGTAATTTCATATTTCAGTGCATGTGTGTGCCTGAATACTCTCTCTCATAAGGACTGATAAGCTTGTCAAGGGGAGAACACTAACACTTAAAACACTGCACTGTCCCATGGAGAACTGTCCTTGGAGGATGGAATTCACTAGAAAAATGGTCTTATTCAGCACGGGTATTATGCTGAAGCACATTACCTGACAAATTGTGTCTCTAGGAAAAGAAGTGGAATTCTGTCAATTCCAGTCTAAACATTTCATCTTTGAAAAAAAAAAGTTATTAAAAAGACTATTTCAACATTTCTGATAAAAACTCACATTCTACGCCACCAATGCAGCTGTAACCACATCCATAATATTATTTTAGTTTTGTGTTAAACAACAAAGCATAAGAAATAAAGCCTGTGTCTGCGTAAGCATGCTGTGTTCCTATTAACTTATACTCATGAATGCATAAATCAATTGTCGCTTTTCAGGCTCTTGGTGTGCATTATTTTCTAAACATAAACTAATCCGGCAAACTTCGAGCTGAATTCAAACGTTCAAAGGAGGTAAGTACCTAAACAGTTTATATATGTGTGTGATGACAATTGAATCCATTTTCCACAGTAAGTTGCAGCCACCACCCAGTGCACCCTTAAACTGAGTCTCGACAGCCATGCTTCTCCTTCATGTTGCTTCTTTAGCAGGCTGTCCCTTTCACAGTGTTAAGTGTGACTGGTGCGGGTTGTTTGAGAAACAGATCAAAACACTAACTGCATGTGCGTGTGCATGCTTTGTGTTCATGTTTACCACTTCACAGTGACTACATTTTTATGACTTGTGCCACTGCAGCATGTCTGTCATAAGAGAGAGCTCGTGTGTATCTATTTCTGTATCGATATAGACGTATATAGTACGCATCCTTTCTCCACTCTGCTGTCTCTGAAATTCTAGCAGCAAATATGGTCTTTGTTTCATTCCACTGAATTTTTAAACAAGAGCCATTTGACCAGGAGAAAAAAAAACAAAAAAAAAAACAATCAGGACTGATAAGAGAAAAATAAAGTTGAGTCAAACAAATTACACTCAACTTATTAGTGGCTATTTTGTAAATATCAAAGATCTACTTGTCCCAGTGTTCTGTGCTTCATTTGCATTCTGATGAAACTGGAGTGGATGTGTGTGAACTCGGAGGTTATCTGTGGAGCTGCAGCGCTGAGCAGTCGAATCAGACAGCTTCGCAACCACATGGCTCAAGAGGATGAGCCACGGACCTCTCTCAAATCACTTCCTTCATAACAATTAAAATATGCAAAGTGATAATTTTCCTTAAGTAGCCTTAAATGTGCAATCTATTTAAATGTGAGGGAAATTGCCTAAAGCTTGCCGTGTGTGTGTGCATGTGTGTGTGTGTGTGTGTGTGTGTGTGTGTGTGTGTATGCAGGGTGGTGTGGGGTGGGGGATAAATTATGCAAATAACAGAAAGAACTCTTGAAAGCCTAATTTTTCTGTAATAAGCATACTGTTTCATTTAATTTTTTGCCTCTTATTAAAAGTGACAGTTCTTTTGCTCTGTCTGATGGCTATATCTGACACAAGCCCATGGAACTGACTGCTAGACTAAATGGTAAAGCATTTTTGTAGCTTTTAGATGATGGTTACATTCACAAAGTAATTATGCACTAGAGAGTCCAGAAATAAGGTTTAATTACACAGTAATCGCTTCTGATGGACACTAGGAAGTGTGAGCACTGCCAGACTGCAATCCATCAATGACAAACCTCTGGCCAGTTTTAATTCCTCCTCATTTGCATCATAACCTCGGCACCAAGTTGCACAAATGCTGTTAAATGTTAATAGGACCTGTCTCTCTTCTCAAAATGGATGCTTAAGCCATTTCAATTCTCCTTTTCTCTCTATCTCTTTCTTTCACTCCCTCTCTCTCACCCTCTTTCCCTCATAACACACACACACACACACACACACACACACACACACACACACACACACACACACACACACACACACATACACTATCTCACACAGTCCATATCTCCTCTCTCTCGCCTCAATTCTCACATTCTCATGAGTCTTCACATAAATAGCCCCTCTTCAGAAGAGAAGCTGAGCACAGGAGACGGTGCACGGTCACTGCTGTGCTAATTGGGAGCAACATGTAAAGTTTTATCTCTTGAGTGCTAACAAACCATACAGACAAGTATAATTCCTTGCCGTGTGTGTGTGTGTGTGTGTGTGTGTGTGTGTGTGTGTGTGTGTGTGTGTGTGTGTGTGTGTGTGTGTGTCTCTGAGTACAACTGAGATAGACTGTCTGAGTGTGTCTCACTCACACATTCACACATTCACACAGACACAGAGCTTTAAGGTTTGTTCACACTATGTGAGGAAAGGTTCTCAAGTTATCCCCGTCCTAAGGGACTGGACAAAAAATTATGTTTTTATTAATTGAAAATTGTTATTGGTGCAGAATACACATTTCTGCTCCTAAGACTCTCATACGGTCGATTACAGCCAGGATGTCTCATTATCAGCTAGTCTCTGTCATACATTTTAAGTATATTCCTTGTTATACACGGGACATCCCGGTGTACTGCTGTGTATTTCAAATACACATGACAGCTTTGCAAAGGTTGACATTAGAGCCAATAGACCACCTGTGAAAACAGAGTGCACAATGTTTATTTATTGTAATAACATGGAAAACAGCACATTTTGTACTTTACAGATCCCTCTGCAACATCAAACCCACCATATACTCGTGGATACTTATGATGACCTTGTTAATCCCCAGACATTCAAAGCAATTTTAACTTGATTTAGAAAATAATGAGATGTATGGAAACAAAGAAAAAAAACATATTCACAAGTCAAACTGTGACCCATGAATATAATTAGCATGTGAATGTCTTAAGCATGATTTTCTGTGTTTTTTTTCTATAAAATTTTAACCAACATAAATAATTACTTTTAGGGACATCTGGAATTTACAATCACTTGTAATTAGCAAGCGCTATCTAGTCACCATTATCACTTCTCGAGCATGATGCAAAAATATTATTGGTGAGAGAACAAGGTTTAAAATATTTTCTGTTATTTAAGAACTTTTTCCCGTATATATTTTTAACCAGCATTTGAAAACACAACGGTGATCTACAATATAGATCTGCAATATAGAAGATGCAGCTACATGTGTCTGTTTGTTGTACTCAGCTAATCCATCCCAATAACATAATTTTATGCATCGACTCAATTAGTTTTACAATGGTTAATGGTGAAAGTAACTTCATACTACAGGTACTATTATGTAAATATTTCTGTTTACAATATATAATATTATATTGCAGCATTGAGATATTTTACAATACAGAAATATAGTATGTAAGTAGCATTTTAACATTATCAGAGTGGAGCAAATTGTAACAGCTTAGCTAGACTGTATATAAAAATGCATCATATTTTATAAACTGTCCATATATTTTATGTGTAGGTTAAATATTTTTCTGTTAGTGTCACATTCATGGTCCTTTTAGATTTACATTGTTGTCATAAAGGTGGTGGCATTTTCACATTTGGCCACATACATATATATATATATATATATATATATATATATATATATATATAAAATGCTTCCTGCCCAGGTAATACCGAGAGGAAATCTGAATACTAACAAGTTTGTTCTGCAGTTAATTCATCACTGCCCACACGAATTCATAGACAGCACCTCAAACATTCCCAACTTTTTCCTCTTCAGCCGTCACAGAGAGAGCAAGGCGTCCGACTCAGGCTGTAGAGGTCAACATTTTTAGATGCAGCCACCAAAGTGAGGAAATATCTGCTGGAATCACCTGTAGTTTATAGCAGTGTTTAATAGTGTTGAGGCAGCAGGAGAGATGTCCCTCTCTCTCAGCATACACTGAGCTTGATAACAAGCTGGCCCCCTGCAACAGTGTGATCATGTCTAAATGTCGCCAGGTCAGTGCCGTCAACTATCCACTTTCTATGTTTATAACAAATTCTGGGTTGTGCACTGTAATATGGCTTTACAAATGCAGTACACTCCTGTGTGTGATCTCCACGGTTCAAATAATTCCATGTCACATTTTCACAAAGTGGCCAAAGTGGTATAGTTACCATTACTCTGTGATCTTCTTTGGAAAATGATGGGATTGCTGAGTATTCCTGTAACAGCAGGGCCACTGCTGCAGCATTAAGTCAATTGGATGACAGTTAGTAGGGAAGGTTTTTTTTTTTCTTTAATCCATTAAATAATAATAATATACATTCAAATTGGCATCAATTATTTTTCTGTTAAAGTGTTAAACATTCAACTAATCTATTAATTGTATTAATTATTGTCTCTAAATTGAGACATAACATCAAAAGTGACCTAAAAGTCTGACAGAGGATTTTTTTTTCTTAACATCTTAATTACAATTATGAATCCCTGAGTAATTGTAATATTTGGAGATTTTATGTACTGCTAGTCACCACAAATTTAAAACTTCAATGAGGTGACCATTAGGGTGGAATTAATTAGCTTTTCCCCAGTTTTACCATTTCTTTACTTAAAAGTTGACTGGTGGATCTCTTTAGTCTGCCTTAACCCCTGGCAGGGAACAAGTGGAGCTAATGGGGAGCAAAGACAGCGGAGTGCATGTCCAATGGCCACACATCCTCCAGTCAAGGCAATCATGGGAAACACAGAACGTCACTCTTTCAATTTCATCTTTTCCACTGTGCAAGCCGCCCTCCATAACGTCATTATCTCCAGCAGATCTGCAGGGTCCTCTGACAGGGCCATGTTATCCAGACACCGGGGAAATGCAAATTGATTTCATATCAGCCATGGCATTTTTAAGGCCTCCACATGTTACATAGACTGTCATTTCAAGCAAAGATATGAAAATCAGAGGGAAATGTCAGACTGTGGAGGGACTATATTATACGCAGTGTGTTGTTTAGTCTGATCAGCAGCTCGTGGAACAAGATACTTCTTAATGCCACGTTGTCAGTAGACTATTCAAGAGGTTTCTATTACTGTTATGCTCAGTTCTAGTTTTTAGGACCCAAAAAAAACAGAACAAGGGCAACAAGTCAAGGTTTAGTCAAAAAGTAGTTTTCATTTTCTCTTGAGCTGAAGAGTTGTGGCAGGGCTGTTTAAGCAGAGATAAAGTTGAGCTGTGGGGAGGGTGGGGGGCGGGTAAAGCTAGGGAGTCCGGATGGAACAGGATCTGGAGCAGAGGTGGATTTTGGATGAGGCACAATCAAATGGTGAGGACTTGCAGGTCGGAGTTGTCATGCGGTGAAACTGACAGGGCAAGGCAGGTAAGACAAACCAAGGCTGGAGAGCAGAGACTGGTGGCAGTCTGATTCTGATGAGACAAGGGGAGCGGAGCTGGGAGAGGTTTCCAGAGAGTTGTTCCTGAAATATAGGCAGACCTGGGGATGACTGGAGAGCTGGACCAGGCTCAAATACAGGAGAGGCTTGTAGAGTTGATAGGATGATGAGCAGCAGGTGTGCAGTTGAGTTGGCGGGAACAGAGAAGCCACGCCCAGCAACACACACAGCAACACACACACACACACACACACACACACACACACACACACACATAAACAGGGAGAGAGACAAACTGGGAACAAGCACAACACACCAGGGAGGAGAAAACAAAGGAAAAGGGAGGAGGAACCTGCTTCTCCATAACAATTACACTTTTTGATCATTAAGGGTATAGATAGTTTTCTCACATCACAATAACACTAAACCAACTAGACTAAGAGGAATATGCATGAATGTAACAGTGTTCACAATCACTGTGCTCACAGAGTCACAAATGACGCTAGCAGCAAGATACAAATTTCTGCCACCTGACTGTATGCTACTGCAGATGCACCAAACAACAAAGTTAGTGGCTAGCTTAGCAGGTGAATTAAGTAGAGCACTTGGTAGGCAGACATTTCCCTCAGGAGTTGGTGGAGACCAAAAACAGAGTTAAAAGGAGAGTTAATATTGAATTAACATTCATCAGGTGGCCAGAACACAGCTTCAATTAAATGCTAATGTTGGTCTGCATTAGTGGGGCATGAAAATGGGCAAATGTATGCCAATAAGTCTGCAATATAAACTTAAGAACAAATAATGTCAGTGTAACATTTTGAAACCAATAAAGCTATTGGCAAATAAGTGTAATAACTATAAATTGCTGTTGTCTACAATAATTTAACACTAGCTTTGAAGCATAACCTATTTAAGGTACACAAATGCTGTCCGGTGAAAATATATAGACTGAGAGGGAGAGGAGTAAGAGAAGAAAGAGTGGAAAACAGATGGCTAAAGATGAAGGTCAAAACCAATTGAGATGTTTGTCAAAATTTGATGACATAAGCAATCTGTAAGCTGTTATTGCACCCAAGCTCTCTGTGCAGAGAAACATATTGAAATTACAAAAAAAACACTGCAGCTGCCAGCACACTGCCAGGAATGATTGCCCCGAGTGTTTTTTTCTTGCATTGCCTCTCTCTTTCTGTCCCTTAACCCCCCCCTTCACACGCATGGCTGCCTGCCAGATGTGAAGAGAGGCATATCTGGATTTAATGATATTACAAATGCTTTCCTTTATGCTCAATAATAACTCAATTTTGATTGATACACAACTGTCAGCGTCTTATCTTGATACAAATGGAGTTGTCTGTCACCCAGTATTGAGTCATCAATTTTAGCTGGTGATGAGGCTCGTTTGCCGTACCTAATCATCTGTCTCGTTGGGAAGCGTCTGAGACTGATCAGATAGCACTTGTAAATACTCGCAGCAACAACCGTCACAACACAAGCTTTCAGGGAAAATTGAGTGGGCCCCATTATGCTTGCACTCTTAGCAATGTCCGAGATTTCTTTGTACATAAAGCAAAGCCTGGAATAAATCACAGAGTGCACCCACATTTCTATTGATTAAAGCCATTCCCATGCCTGCATCTGCTGAATTGTCCACAGAATAAAGAGCAGCTTTATATTTTGTCCTGTCAAAATGTTAGGTCATTCTATCAAGGCCAGCCAGTTCCATACAATAGCACAGTAAGTCTTTGTTGGAAAACACCAAGAGCCAGAGAATGAATTCTTGTATTTTGTGCAATAGGAACCTGCTAGGAAATGAGTGTCCTTTATTTTGGCCACTAGATATTACAGCGTAGTACTGTGAGTAAATACCACATGTTCTCTACAAAGAGCAGACAAGTATTGACTGATTAAAATTGGTCTGGGACAACACTATTACTCCATTTAGCACCCATAAGCTGTATGTAAACATTTGATAAGTGGTTTATGATACACTATAATGTAGTTATAAGCAGTTATGAGTGTTTATTCATGTATTTGCCAAGAACTACAACTCCTGTGGGCACCCATACTGAGACTGGGCTACAAACAAATACATGACAATGTAGTAACATACAGTTGTATTAATAAGAAATATGCCATCATTGATACACTTTTCCTCACACACAATTTCCTAATACCTGCAAACATCTACAGTATAGTGTTTTATAAACCATTCATCAAATGTTTGTGTTAGAAATACTAAATAGGTGGACATTATTTTTGTAAAGAAAAATATGTTATATATATATATAGTTCCATCTGTCTATACCTGCTTATTATACACCAAGAATCATATACTGTGTGTTATTACTTTATAATCACGGTAACGTGTACATATTGTCAGGTGAGTAAATGTATTTTAATCAGACTGATGATCAGTGCTGCCTGGCTCCTCTAAAACACTGTCTTGCATTTTGCTGCATCCTATACAATTATCCTGATGAGAACTTGAAAGACCTCTGTTAATGTGGGAGTGTGAGAAGGCCTGTAGCCTATAGACCCCTGCTTTCATTCATCTCACTAACATCAGGGAGCTCAAGCTTGGCGTCACTCAAAGCTTTTTTCCTTTGAAATTCCCCAGGCAGACCCACAAATTAAGCTCACTTCTGTTTGACCAAAGATGAGACCAGCCCTGAAGTAAGACAGCTTTCCCTCCCTTTTCTCACAAGAGTTTGCAATCTATCCCTTAGAAATCCACAGACCTATAAATCTCTTGAAAATCTCTCTATTCATTGCTATAAAGAAGCATATGGAAAATTCTTTCAGTCGAAATTTCAGTCACAATCTGACAACAAAGGACAAACACAGTTTGCTTGTGAATGTCAAGAGTGCAGTTGCAACAATGTCTTATTTTTAATGGATGCCTTTTTTCACCTTATATTAGAACTGTAACTGTGAACATATCTCAATGCTGAATGTTAAAAATAAAGAAATAATGGTAGCAATTTTTGAACAGCAAACATTGCTTGCGTGCCTTTAGGATGTAAACACGTAGGCCTGCTTGCTTTAGTATGATATTGAAAATGTGGCATTTCAATCCATAAATGTAAATAGCCTGCTCCCTCATTTGTAATGATAATATATTGTTTGGATGAAGCTTGATTTCCAAGGAGAAAAAAAAACACTTTTTATATAAGCTGGTGGGTAGAATTTATTGATTGAGAAATCATGCAACTTGCAAATAAATATTCATTATAAAGTATAATTTTGAAATCGAAAACTTGCACAAAATCTTTTTTTTATTTTATTTTTTTTATCTGTGGTTGCATCCAGATTGCATTTTCCTGTTTTAAAAGAAGCACTGTGTTAAGGTTATGTTCTCAGACAGCGGGGTATGTGTGCCCACAAGTTAAAACTCCCCAACTTGGAGGACATCTCATGACAAGCAATCACTCTTAATAGGATTCTTCTCCTCCAGAAAGATTCACAAGGAAAGATTATCTGAATCTATTCTGAGCACATTCAAAGGCAAGGGACCATGCACTCCCCTTGCGAGTTCATTATCATTCTCAGGTTATCCCAGGCCCAGTGAATCTGGAACGCAAATGAATTAGTGAGAATTAAGAAGTCTCTGTGGTCTGAAACCTCTCCAAATCTCCTCCAAGATGAAAGGTACATAGCAATGGCTTATGCACAGTCGCTCTCCTAGCCTGAGCCCCCACGGTAGTCCTATATCTCCAGACCCACCACGGGACACTCCCACTCCCCCACCCTTCACACACACACACATGCACACACATGCACACCTACCCCTTTTAGAAAATGGAAATGGTATGGGCAGTTAATGTTGCCTAACATCTCCTGACCGCAGGTTTTGTCGTGAGGGAGAAGTTGAGCAGGGCTGCAGGACTGAAGCTGCCATCGCTGGCGATTAATTACAGCACTGTGGTGCTGGCACTTCGGCATGGTTGATCCCTCTGCAGGCAGGGCTCCCTCTCATCTCAGCCTCTCTGTAGCCTTCAAAGGGCTCTCCACTGCCTGCAAGACTGAACCTAGGCCAGGTAAGAAAGATGCCATGGCTCCATTGTGCCTGTACTTCACATATTTCAATGGGACTTCAGTCGCAGCTTGTGTCAGTATCACTCCCACATTGTCCAGTGAGTTATCATGGACAGTTCTTGGTCATAACAAAGGTGAAGCTAGCTAAGGTTTTGCTAAATAGTGTAAAGAACTGATAGATAATGATAACACTTTGTTGCATGCAGTATTAGATGTGACTTTGTTGGTTCTGTGAACAAATTGTGTGGCTTCAAAAGGTAAATTTCCCCCTGTTTCCCCCACACCAAATTCCTACATGTGCTTCGCGACCGTTTTCTCTCTGACAAAACAGATGAAATATAGTAATGCTCTGTCTGTGCTCGGTATTTTTCCCTCCTTCCCTGCCCGTCAGGCTGGGCCTTTGTAACAGACTGCAGAGTCTGCCTCTCTCCCTCAGCTCATTCAGCATCACACCCTGCCCTTGTGCTGGACATCAAATGACCAGCTCACCCCCTGAGGAGCTCTCAAGTTTCTTCATTTCAGCAGCCGCCTGGCTCTCCCCTGGTCAGCAGCCGGCCACGCAGGGAGAGGGGACATCTGCCTGTCTGAGGATAAGGGACAAGCTGGCTCACTATCCGTCTGTCAGCCCCTCAGACTGGACCCCTCACGTCACTGCTCCACTCCCTCCTTGTTATTCTGCAGAGAATGCAGGGATCTGATATGTGGCATTGTTTGTGCCATACTGGTCAGAAAGACAGAGGGGACTAAGGCTAATGCACTGCAGGCATGATCTGCAACAGAAAATATCACTGTTTGGCACAAGCTGCTTACAACACAAAACCCTGCAAGCACATTGTAAGAGGAAATTTATCATACATTTAATCTGCGTAACAGAACACTGCAACCAGAAATAATCATGCCACAAATTAAAGTCATGAGTATTAGAAATTGTTGAGTTGTATGCAACAGATCATCTTTTCTACGCTGATGTAAACATGCTGCATTAGTGATTATTCCATAATGATTATCTCTATCTAATTACATGCGGTTTTCTCCATCCTGTTCCATCAAAGAGAGGAAGGGCCAGCGATCGATAGAGATATATTTGCATAAAAATCTATTTCACCGTAACTGGAGGATCAGGACTGAGCTCCCTGGATAAAGATGCCTTTGGCCTCCTCTCCTGTCTAACCTGAAAAGTAATTTGTTTGCTTCCTAAACTTAATATTTGTTCTCTTCCTCCACTGATTTATAAACGGGGTTAGAGTGCAATAGCATGTGGCTAAAAAGTATGGAGTCTCACTGAAATCATGCACAAATGTTAATTACCACTCAAGCTGGTAACCTGCCGCCTGAGTTTCTGTTTAATTGGATTATATAGAAACTATTTGAAACACATTTATGTAAAAGTTCTCCAAGTTGTGAATCTCTACATTTATTGTAAATCATTATATTGCCCCAGTTTTATCCTATTCATTTGTGCCCAGCTATTACCAAAGCAAAAACAGAACAATGGTGTGGAATCTGACACCCTGGTGCACAGACAGTGGCACTGTGCTGTAAATGATGCTGTGCGTTTGACTGCTGGCCAGCAGCCACATCTATATGAGCAGTGGAGGACCACTCTGAAGAGCCCACACCTCCTGGACCGAGCCGGAGGTGAAGGAGAGAGTATCACACTCTCCTTGTCAGCTGCAAGGGTAATTACTGCTGGCTGAAATTACTCAACATTTGTTTATTAGCTCCCCAGAGCACACTGTAAATAGATTGTCTGTTATAGTCCGATCACATTAAAACACTGTGCCGCGCAAAACCCCCCACCACCACCACCACCACCTCCTGTTTGCTGCAAGCCAGCCTGCTGCTCACTTATTGAACAGCTAGAACCAAGGAGCCATGTTAAATGTGATTGTTTTCCATTAGCTACATCCTGTCTAATACCTCACTTGTGCGTTGCAATTACTGAATTCTGCCATGCAACATAACCTTCATTAGCTGACTGTAGAGTCCTGCAGCTTCAGTAGCCCCCTTACCATTTTTCATTTTTGTTTTTTTTTATTCATGAGTGGGGAGTGTTTTAATTCAATATTGATTTCTACGTGCACACTCTGTGCCTTTGCTTTGTGTACTGCATGTTTACTATGCTTTAAGTGTATGCAGTGATCGAACAAAAAAAAAAAAAAAAAAATTCAGCAGGCCGTGTCTTTCCTTGTATTCATCGTGCTGGTTGGTTCCTGTCAAAGATGACATTCTGAAACATTTGACCCACTAAAAATGAATTCTTGGCCAGAGCCCAGTGACAGTGGAGAGCAATTCATTCCCTGAAAATGTAAGGAGATAAAAAGCAGAGGCATGCAATGGCCCTGTCAAAAGAAAAAGGTGGGTAGAGGGGTGGGAGGGGGGTGGGGGGGGTTGAAAAAAAGGAGAGAAATGGAGTATATTAATGTGAATGAAAAATGTGAATGAAATTCATATTCACGGCTGCCTGCACATAAAAATCCTTTCACACAGTTTGAAACATTACACCAAATAACTCATCTCCAGACAACGCTGGAACACTTTGGTGATAATAGCCCAAATGTTGTTCCATAGACAGAGACATTCGTAACAGAGATATTTAGCTGTAAAATGAACTAAAACAGCATGCTTTGTGTGCCTCTGACAGGTAGAGCATGGCTCCCTGGGAGCCAGAGTAATAAAACGCTCTCTTTCTGTGGCATCCTCCCTTTTCCTCTAATGTTACCCTAATAAAAGCAACCGCTGAGGTGACTGCGCACAAATAAAGGCCTAAAGCTGCTGGACATCTATCCCAGCCCCCTGGAGCCACATTACACACACCTAATGGCCACTCGAAGCTTCATTAGGATATTAATTCTCCACGTTTCTGAAGTGATTCCATCCATAATGTGACAGTATCTGGCTGCTAGCAAGACAACTTGTTGTTATTGTTGTCCCACTCCCTGCAATCCACTCATTTCATCCTCCACCCCCACCCCACCCAATTCCTTCTCTTAGCATATTGTTATTCTTATAGTGCCACTGTCTCAGTTTTTCTGGGGAAGAGAAATCTGATAATACTGGGTGTCCTTTGAGATGGAGGCCAATGGAACAGCTCTGAGCACTGCCAAAAGCATAGCTCCATCTGACCAGGGGAGCAGATGGTCAGGTCCACCCCGGGTCTGGGAAACAAGCAGCAACGCTAAACATTAGATGTCATTTTGCATTTTTAAATACATATCACCTCCTCCCACCTGCAGGATGTCAAAGTCCAGTATTCACAGCCAGCAGTCACGCAGGGTGCATGTGGCAATAATAGATTTGTTTCTAAACCACACATGGAAAAATTCAACCTCAGGTAAAATAAGGAGAGCACAGTCAAGCACCTTTAAAGACTTACCAGTAACACAATTTTAACACACACTTTAAACCATTTATTAACTGGCTTCATGCTTATTCTTCACACTTCATACTAATATATTATTTTTCATTGATATTGGTTGTTTTGTTTTGTTTTGTTTGTTTGTTTGTCTAATACTAGACTGAAAAATTAGTGAGTTAATGCATTAGTTGATTGACAGAGAAACAATCAACAATTTTGTCATTCGAGTAACTGTTTGGCATTCATCAGGAAAATGCTCTCATAAATGGTTGTAAATGGAAGATCTTTGAGTTTTGGAGAGTTCATTGTTTCCCACATTTTTTAAAACATTTCTTTGGAGTAAATGGTTAATTTATCCATTGCTGCAGCCCTAGTTCATACTATAGCTGGTACAGTTTATATTCAACCATGCACTCACACACAGCTGGGCTAATTCGACGGAAAAACGCATTCTACATTACAAGAATTTCATCCCGTCACTGCTTTCACACCAATTAAACCTTGAACCTAAAACCTCTCCATCAGTGTGATCCTATCACTTCTGTGCTCTCATCCTATATCTTGAAATAACACAGCAGTTTCTTGGAGAATATCAAAGAAGGGGGAGGGAGGGGGTTGAATTAGGAATATTTAAAATGCAAAAAAAAAAAAAAAATCCTCTCTTGTTTCAAAGGCTGCAATATCAGAAGTTCGGGGTTGGTGGTAGAGGGCTACTCATCTTTGTCGGTGAAGAATCCCATTCATCCCAACAAGGCTCCTGAAGATACAACTGAAGTGTAGGATTCTGACACTTCTGAAGTGAAATGATAATTGGCTTTAAAGAGTAAGGAGGGAAAAGAGAGAAGAGATGAAAGATAAAAGGTTGGAACTAAAGAGAACATTAGTGTGGTGAGAGGGAAAGCAAGCCACAGACCAGCCACATAAATAGTCATGAAATGAGAACTTTCTGCTTTGTATTGAAGTTAAGAAAGAAACATTCAGCGAGAGGCCATCAGGCCAGACTAAATAATCCTTGACTGAGCCTCCCATTCTGAATCCCATATTAGCTGCTCAGATTTTAATGTAAATATGCCATTACGCTGTCATTACAGTGATCAGACTGCATGGCTTACAGGTCAGCCCAGCCACTGTTAATTTTGCAGGCAAAAGCTTTTTTTCTGTCTTTTGAAATGTTAATAACTTTCTATTAGTTAATGTAGCGTGACTAAAATTCAAATTAGACATAATTTATTTTAATATCTGTGACTAGCTTGTCTGACCATTTAGCAATGGTCTCCCGCTGAATACAACACTCTAAATTGTGGTAATTTGCATTAGATGGTTGAGGCACGCCTTGTCTCACTGTTGTGCCGTTGTGAAGTCAAGGATGATTCATTTTTGCTCCTTGAGGTACAAGTATCCAGAATTAAATAATGCCATCCGTCACATTTAATGCAGGCTCCTTTGTGAGGCAGTAATTCCAACACTTGTTTAAAAATGGGACATTGTTAAGATTTATTTTAAGTTTCGGAGCCACTGACCATCAAATATAACAGGAACAACTGACCTTTTTTGGTACAATATTGATGCTCATATGGCTGGATTAACCTGTTAGGGGGGTCTGTGGACAAACAGTTGCTGTTGGGCCCCTGTTGACCTTCAACCTGTGCATTGTGTTTGTACCCTTTTGACTCCAAAGTCCCATCAACTACAGTGCACACAGCACACTGTTTGTACATGGCAGCTGCCAGCTTCAATATATAACCCAGACACCCAGAAAACATCCACTGCTCCTGTGACACTTCCAGGCCCCAGACTGCCTCAGTGTCAGTTTGGTTGTAGTATTTCTTATTAAATAAAACTTTCACCATATGAGCAAAAAACAAACTAAAATAATAAAGGTCTTAGAACTAGATTTTGATGCAGGGCCCCTTTCTAAGATAGTGCAACAAGTTAAGCTAATAATGACCCGTCAGCATTAATATTGATTTTCTCGAAAAGCAGTTAATCAAATCACCAAAACCATCTGTGATTTTTGTGGCACCTGGTGGTCTGGGGGCCCTTGGTTGTCCCCTTTGTTGACAATCCTTCCCTAAAGGTCACAGTGATGTTAGCTTTAGTGGGGTTTTTTTTTAATGTTCTATTTATTGTTGTTCATTACTTATTTTGCACAAGGTTAAAATATTTTCATGCACAAAGCGCTTTATGGTTCTCTAAACAGCATACCATCTAACAAAATTACACGCACCATTTCCTTGTACTTTGAAGTTTGTCCATGTGTACTGTGAAGGCTGATGTTAAGTGGCCTACATCACACCTTTTCTCAGTCCCTGCATCCTGCTATTATAGATGATTAGCACTGTTGCTGTGTCTGTTTGACTTAGAGACAAGGTCACTGGTCAAAATGTGCCAACTTGTCTCAGGCACTTTTTCCTGCTACAGTGTCAAATCATAGTAACAGCTGTACTATTTTATCATGTTTCCGATCATGTTCTACACACAGGCAATTTCAGTACACCTTATTATTGTGTCAGCCCCTGCAACCTTCAAGTGGTAAAAACATGATTTTAACCATATACACATATAAGATGTGCTACACTACAGTTTGGATTAATCGAGCTAACTGGTAATCATGCTGATGGAAAATAAAGTGAAAAAGAGGAAGAATTACTGTCACTGATTAACACTGTTAACGTGCACAGGAAATGGGTATGGGTTCAATATAAAAAGGCTAAGAGCCATAAAAACACACCTAACACACACACAACCATGCTCACAGAATCAAGCAATTAGAGTGTACCTGAAATTTTCATTATATTTTACGACACTAAATAGAGAATTTATAATTTTTTAAATATTCAATTAAAAACTTGTTGCACTGCACAGTCAAAACTTGCTCTACAAACAACTGCTCATTATCCGCACAATACTTTTATTTTATTTATTTTATTTTTGCTTGTGGAAAGTGTGAAGGTGACAAGTCGCATGGGGGGGGCAACTCATCATTGGAAATGTCAGCACAGGTTTCAATTAATCAGATTTTCTCATTCACTTTCATGAAATGTTTCCAGCGGTTGAGGGTGGCACTCCAAATCCAGACGGTGCCGAAAGTGGTTGAGGAGGATAGGAGAAGCCCAGCTGATTGGAAACATCTGGGTGATTGTAGGGAGCACTCCCACATCATCCAGCGCTGGCTGAGATTTGACAGTGCCCTCTGAAGTGACAGCTTTGACCTCAGCCAGTGTGCATGCGTGCAGCTGCCAGAGACCAGTCTGGCTGAAAAAGAGGACAGAGCCAGACGCTCTAGGCACTGGATGGTACTGCTGCTTTTGATGGGAGTTCTGTTGACAGCCAGCGTTTCAGTACGGGTAAAATACAACCAGCTTGTTGATGCATTTGGTACCAAAAAAATTATAAAAAAAAACAAAGTGGCAATGCAGCAGCTTTTCAGAATATTTGGGGCACATTGGTGAGATGTATGCCATATCATGTTTTCTTTATGATTAGCTGCACAGTATTTCTGGGCAGAACTATGTTTGAACAGTGTGTGTAGATGTCAATGTAGCAAGTAGCTCCATGTCAGTGAAATGTAATGTATACTTTTTGTTTATCATTTTTTTCCATCATAGACTTTTTTTATGTTGTTTGCCAAAAGCTCCCATGCACAGAGGAAAATGCAGCTGATTTAAATACAGTGATTTTCAGCAGATGTACATTGTTATTCCAAACAGATGTGACTGAGAGAAGCAAAAACATAAGAGAGCAGAGAAAGCCTTTTAGATCTTACCTGCCTGCAACCCAGTGACAGACTGCAAATTGTAAGCATGTTACTTAAGATCTGTGTTATTTTTCCACAATTGTTCTTTCAACTTTTGTTTCCAAAAATTGCATATTTAAAGGTACAATTACAACAAGCAGTTTGGTTTCCTTTTTATTTTTAATTTTTTTTTTTTTTTTTTTTTTTGCAAACACTGGCATATTGAAACACATCATTAGATGTTTTAGCTCAGCATCACCACATAATGACATTAATATTAATGTTTATGGTAATGAATTTTTTTGAAGAGGAACACTTATTCATATTTGATTCATTAATGTAATGAATGCAAGGAATGATCAGATATTATGTTCTTGTGCCCTTGATATGCAATGAGGAGTGTTAGACTGACTTAAATTCAAGATAGGTATACCTAAGCTGTATTAATCTATGCAAGAATATAGAAGCTATAAACTCTGTGAGAAAAGACTGCAGAAAACCTACAATGTTATAGATTAAACAAAACAGAGGGAAATGGAGTTCATTTGCATCACCCTCCTCTTTTCAGAGGAGCTAAACTGCTTACCATTATTCAAAGATATCTTTTAAATAAGGCCCAAATATGCGGGTGAAACCAATTTAACGAGTGGCCACCAAAGACGTTTGTCAAATGATCTATATTGAGATTTTGACTGTGTAAGCCTCTTATCATAACTGCTATAAAACACACATCATTCTGTTTCAGGACTGAATTTCAGAGATATGAAAATACAATAAATGTGACATTTTAAAGCTTGGCTTACTTGTTAATTACAAACCCATTTCAAATTGAACTTGGGGAACTCAATAAGTGCATATTTGTGTTGAGGAATGAGATTCACTCTGAAAAGGGAATGAATCCTGGCTGATGTGCTCCACAAGAGATCAACCAAAGGTCTGGCATTGCAGGTCATTTGATTTAACTGCTGATCAAGTTGTATCACAGGTGCTTTCCTTATTCAAGTGACTTACAACCTCTACATTCCTTAAGTTTTACCGAAGAGTGAAAATAAAAACATTTAACCTCATGTTGTGTGTGTTCTCTCAGCATCTGATGGAATGTGCACGAAAGGCGTTTTTGTAAATGCAACAAAAGATTGGAAGAAAATCGCATTTGCATGAAGCAGGGGACAATAAGGACAACATCACTCATGCGGAAGAGCTTAATTACCTCAAAGAAAAACAAATTAATGCATCCTCTTTAATTGTCTGCTGATAACCAACACAGAGGGAGGAAATCACCACACACCTTGTTCAACAGCGGCTGCGTGCAGCATGATACAGCATGTGTAGGTGTCTCCCACTTATATGTTCAGCTAGAGCATGGAGTGCTGTATCCAACTCTAACAACCAGCACCCCACCTAGCAGACACACTCTGACACTCACAAACACTACAGGCGCCACCCAGTCAAGCTGTCTTTTGTGCCTTAATTACAAATGTATTCACCAGCATTTATTCTTGTGTCAAGTGAAACAAAAACAGTCTCTTATATATCAACAGCCCCCTTTATCAAGTCTAATATAACTGACTAAACGTCTGCTAATAAGCTGCTATGAGACCGAAAAAAAAAAGATTTAAATTCATAAAAGTGACAGCAAACTGTGGACGATTCTGTGTGATTGTTATGAATCCGTTGCGAAACTCTCACTGACACTAAGAAACACACGTCATTTCCTTAAATTATGGGCCAGAACAAGCTGTCACTGTAAACCCCAGAAATCTAATACAGCATGTTACATTCCATACTTTGTCTCCCTACACTGACTGTGTGGCTTATTAGGCTCTCTGTCTAGCTCGGTAAACACTGCACTCTCCACACACCACACAGTAAAGATGGATGAGCAACACTCCTCGGTTACTACAGCCACATTTATTTAGAAACAGTGGGGAGAGTTTTGGAGGTGAGGAATAATTCCAGCCAGCGGTTGGTGCCCAGTTTGAGAAAGAGGAGGAGGACCACCATGGGGCACCTGACAGTGATGAAGAGCATGGGCGCATGCTGGCAGATTCATCTTGAGCCACAATGAGAGAGAGAGGGTTAGAGAGAGAGGAGGAGAGAGAGAGAGATGGAGCACAGGAGGGAGGGCAGACAATGGCTGAACACAGGTTTAACAATAAAAACAGCATAGAGTGTCGTCTTTGAGGTTTGTTCTGCAGCAGCAAGGTGCTGTAACTCTCTTTGCAACCTGCAGGTATTCTTGCACATAAGTGACACCGCTGATAAGCAAAGAGTGAGGCAGAGAGGGAAAGAGAGAGAAACACAACAAAACAAAAAAAAAAAAGACTGAGAGACCTCAAGATTTTATGTGACTTACAAATTGACACAGGGCTTTCAAAACATTACCTGCTACCTGGCTGGTGTTGGTCAACTACCTGTCACTCCACCGTTCTTTTTATTCCCCACTTCCTCCACCGTGTCCCCCTGTGTGGTACTGTGATAGGGTTGATGCTGATCACAGTCCCCAGCTCTCTGCGGTCCAGGCCAGCTGTCAGACAGGAGCTGAGCAGTGTGCTGGGAGCCCAGGGATGTAAATGAGTGCGTGCCTTTGATGACTGAAAGATGCACCCTTCTAGTTTGTATTTATGTATTCAAGCTGCCCTCTGCTGTTCGCATTCCCAATGACAGGAGATGGAACAAAAGGAAAAACGTCAAATCACATCTAACGTGCCCACAGTCTGACATGTGAAATCAGTAGCACAACCCTCAAGCTTTCATTCATGGTCCTTTGCTTGAAAAATCCCTGCTGCCGTTTGATTCACTGTGCTCTGTGTTTTTCTTTTTTTTTTTTTTTTTTTTTTTTTCCACAATACATCTCTATGTTAAACCTCTCTCTGTGTGTCATGATTACATGGGTATTTATAGAGCAATCAGAGGACACGTGTGAGGGGTCATTATCACAGCTTTTTCTTACACATAAGTGACATCAGGAACGTAGATGTTAGTGATAATGGTGGTGGGCAGGAGGCGTGGAGTTGAAGCTAGCGGTATGTGTCGCTGATTATACCTGTGGATAAAACTTAGAGTTTTCCATGTAATTCAGCTTCTGTGAATCCTGACTTCCTGTCTGACACAGACAGATGTTTACAGTGGATGGTAAAGGTTACAGCAAAGACGCTGTTTTCATTCTTTCTTTTAATCTCTTTCTTTTTGTTTATTTTTCTTTTATTCTCATGTCCTTTCACAGTCTGTTCATTCATGTTAATCACTGACATGCATACTAAAGAAAAACCTTTAACAACCTTCTTCACCAGTATTTGATTTACAAAGACGTCTTTCTTCCCTCTTTTTTTTTTTTACCACATTATCTTTGACCTTACTGAATGAAATGATGCATTTTTTTCCATACCTGACAATTAGATTATTACTGTGATTTTCAGAAATGTGCAGGCTGAATCATAATAAGTTTCTGAAATGCAAGTGGCCCGTATGCTAACTAGGGCAACATATTTCCCCTTCACATTAACATATCATCTGAATTCAGTTACCTGGCACAATTGCAGAGATCAACACAGTTGATGTGTCAGCTACATGTATGTGTTGGCTTGTAAAATCGGCTGCACTCAAAGTCAAGTGGATGTTAATGCCCCACAGACCCGTCAGTCTGATTTCCCTCATAAAGTAGGAGTGCATTTGAGCAATAGCTCTCCTTACATCTTTTAAGAGAAAATTGTGGAGTTTAACCTCCCAATATTATCTCTCCTTTTTTCTTTGTGCAGGGGACAGGCGTATATCCACAAGGAATTTGGCACAGTCCACACAGTCAAGACGCTGATAATCCCAAGTCTTTGACTACTGATAAGACGGCCAATTTAACATAATTATAAACCAGTAGTATGAATAGTAACGATTCATTAATTCAGTACATAGAAGATGATGATAATTCAAATCTAGCATTTACTCACAGTTATCACTCATGATAATGATTTCATTAAATCCTGCTCAGTTTTTGGCATTATAAACATAATTGTTACACAGTAAAAAAAAAAAAAAAAAAAAACAGTTTAACATAATAAAATTGTGGAGTGTAAATTAAAGGATGTCTGTGCTGCATTAGAGAGGTGAGGCTGACAAATCCCTCTCTCAAAACAAATGCTGTTGACCAACACTATTATTACCTCCACACTTAATTACTTTTTGCTTTTTGGTTTAATTGCTTCAATAAAAATAATCTATAACGTTTTTTTAATTACACTTTCCGAGTGACCTATGTAAAGAGAATTTTATTATGTGCGCACAGTAATTACCCTGTCACAGTCCAGTTAGGGGCTATTGTCTGGCTATCCTTTGCATAGCTGTTACTGCCATGACCAGCATGCCTAACTACCTATTTACTGAGCTCATAAGTTCTTCAGTAGTTGCACAATATGTACAATGTGAGCACATGTGATCTTTTTTTGTGACAGATTTCCTGTAAAGGAAGAGAAAAGCAAAAACAGCAGCACATTTGAACTCTATTTATAGAAAATATCTAATGAAAGGTTTAGGTAATAAATTATAGAAATGTAACATATAATTTCCAAATCTGAGGATTATTATTAAAGGCTACTGTACAGTTACTATACTGGTTAAAGATGTGGATGTGGTGATGTGGAATCTTCTGTTTGGGTGATGTAATTTTGATGTGTGTTTTTCTGCCTATAAATTAAACGGTGTGGGTGGGTGGGTGGGTGGGGAGGCGGGGGTTGAATGATGAAATCACTTTAATTAAATGGCTGAGGACATTGTGCAATATGTATGCTGCTAATGAGTTGCTAATACATACATAGTAATTGTGATGTTTTGTCAATCTTAGAAACGACATGCTTACCTAAATATTATTGTGGCTCTTAATTGCTTTTAGTTCAGTTTGGTTGATCATGCAGCTGGAAAGCCGCACGCGAGCTGTAAATGATTAACATCTTCTGACTGCCGCCTTGTCAGGGCACTGCTCCATGATCCTCTTCTACTCCATGGTTATAATTTTAGAAATCCAAATCCTTTCTTCAGCTGGCAAATGTTGTGAGCAGCACATCATAATAAGAAGCATCATTTAACAGAAACATCATTTTTTTCTGCTGTTGGATGAACAAAATGAAGAGGTCTACTGACGTTAAGAATAATAGAAGACTACAGCACTTAGTATGGACAGAAAACAACAAGCAGCAAGTATTAAAGTAATTGTGTGTTTATTATTGTGGCTATACACATTCATTTGCCTCCCCTCCCCCAACTGTATCACTAGAGGCTAACCCTTCCTTTGTATGGGTGGCCTTGTCAGTCCTCATCCATTTCCCAGCAGCCATAGCCTCCCCAATTCCTCCAGCTCTCACTAGTAGGTAAACAGCAGCTCCTCATGTATATCTTCAAGACACAACATAAAGAGATAAATTGGCAAAGTTTGTCGTACTAATCTACTCAAGAAGCCACTTATCACCATTATATTGCATGCAGCATACAGATACATATACAGCATTAAAAAGAACTAATAACCTATATTTTTGCAACAATGTCAATCAGCTATATATATCAATCGGCTAGATAGATAGATAGATAGATAGATAGATAGATAGATAGATAGATAGATAGATAGATAGATAGATAGATAGATAGATAGATAGATAGATTGGAATACCTGTTTCAAAATGATTTAAAAAAATACATTCAGTCTTGCCCTCTAAGCCACACACAATTTACTGAGGCCTATATTCTTCAAAAGCACCAAGATCAACAGATCAAAAGCCAAAAAACTTTAGACTTCCAAGAGGCATACTGTGTGAAATTCACAACAGATTTACATCCCAAATCATAAGGATCATTTGAGCAGTTTAGAATATGACCCTACTGTAACGCTGACATTGACTATGCTGAAAGCTGGCTTTCAGAGAAATTCACAATTTCCAGCTGCACTATAGGACGGCCTCAGAAACATATATCCTCACAGCAGATATATCGTCCTCAGAATCTCTGAGCAAGGGCTGAGTGGGGAGCAGTGGGACAGCCTTGGGACTGGGGGCCTTCTTCATGCTGGCTTGCCAGAGAGCCGCCCAAAGCATGGACAATTAGAGGGGTCCCTGGTGCCTCTTTGCTCTCTGTGCGTCTGGTGGGCTGCTCTGTAAGGCACCAGGGGGCTTGAGGAACTGACTGGGCTGGCTTGGCTGGCTGGGCCAGAGGCATAGAGCTGGGGGAGGCCTGATCTCAATAATCCCTTTGCCCCAAGAGGCTGTCACACCACTCACACTGCTGGAAGCTAGAATGGAAATTGACCGAGGGCTTTCTGAAGCTTTTACCTGCTAGAAGAGCTCATCATTGTGAGACAGAGACGTACAGGGAGTCCAGTGTGGTTCAAACACAGACACAAGCTGTTTTTATAAAATTGAACAAATGCCTTTGATTTGACATGCAGCAACACGAAACACCTTTCTTTATATATTAAAACACTCAGGTGGAATTGCATACACAAATCTGTAAATTAATTTTCTGCTTAAGTAGCTCTGAACTCTTCTTCATTTGTACTGCCACAGAAACAAAGAGGCATCATCAGTAGCATTTTACACCCAAGACATCTCCGCCTCTCATGAGGTCTGAGACTACTTTACTTAAAAGATGGAGAGGAAAAGAGCAATAACCCTGTCGCAATTCTTCTCCGCAGCCATTCTCCGCTTTCATTAATGTACAATTTCTTCATGAAATTCCCTAGACCATGGCATAATCTATTGGCCTGGTGGAGTATATATGCTGTAGAATCACCTTGTTGTACAACTTAAAGTGAGCTGTCCCATATGAATATGGCCACAGTCAAAACCATTGGCCTAATTAGACCGACATGCTTCTGAATGTGAGGGGAAACTTAGTGCAAATGGATAAAGGTCTTTCAGCACTGTGCCACTGGCTGTCTCAGTCCCTTAATGTATTACCACCTGCACCCGCAATCAGCACAGGAACATTTAAATGACTGCGATTCAGAGGAGACCAAGCTCCAAACTGGTGGGAAACACATGAGAGGTGATTTAAGATATTGGCTGTAATGAAGCTGACCGTTGGCAGGTCTGCTCTGAATGTGATGGGGGAAATTAGGGGCGGGAACAGGTCATAGATGTACGTATACCGGGGGCACGGCAGCAAATGAAATGCAGAGTAGAAGTCTACAGTCCACCTTGCTGTTTACTTCGTGTCAGGTAAACATCAACCATGGTGAGCTTTGGGTGTCTGTAAAGATGATATAATCAATGTTTTGTGTTTGTTTTCCAGCAGCTAGAGTATATTGTGGTGTTCCCTTCTTATCACCTCTGACTGCTCTCTTCCCCAACACCAGCCTTCCCCTTTATAGACTCCAACACAAACACAGAAACAAACAGCCTCCCTTGAGGTTGAAAATAACATATCGTCTTCACCCTGTTTTAGCTGAAGGAATATATTTCTTTCTTCCAAACAAGCGAGGAATAAAATAATCAAAAGTGTCCGACAACATTAGTTTATGATGTCTGAAGGCAGAAATCTGAAGAACAACACGGAATGGGGAAAAAAAGGGGCAGCTTTTCGAGCTAGAACATGAAGAGATGGAAGACAGGCAACATCTGGGTATGGCTTCTCAGACTGATGGCTGCTAACTGATCCTTGTGATTGTGATTGACAGGCACTGACCACCACTCTACTGGCCCTGGCTTCTCCACACTGCTGAGCACAGCAGGTAGTGTGAAGGCTCGCTGAGATTCCCAATAAAATGGACATTACAGGGATAAACAACAGCCGGCTTCGCAGAGGTGAATGTTGGGCACGTAGCACTCCCACTCACACACAATGTACCAGGGTTCACTGGCTCTGCACTGTTTCAGGATTGCAGAATATAGAGCCACACTCAGGCAAACATCTTATTGAAAAAGTTGAAATGACCAGTGGTTCTTGCAAGATGTGCTCTTCAATCCAAGAGCTCACCCAAACAGAGGAGTGAGAAGCAGACACTGTAGTGTTGTACAATAATGTTAAAGATATATATTCACATCCACATGGAATTATGTTTTGTTTTTTGTTTTTTTAAAAAGCAGAGAAGCCTACATGCTTCAATTTTTTTTTAAGGTGTAGCTGTTAAAAGCATGCTTTCAATAAGTGTTTAGTGTTTGTCCTTAAAATGGTTGAGCACAATTCATGCAGTTTCCAAAAATGAAAGTATATGTACAATGTAGGTTACGTAAGTGTCGTCTTTATCCGGTAAATATTCCCACGAGCAATGAAAATAAAGGCTCAAAGCCATTTACATCCCTAATTTTCACATCCATTAAAAAGATGAATGCTTTGATACCATTGCAGTGTTTATCTGCGGTCTCTGGGGATTCATTAAAGTGAACACTCCTTTCAAAATATAATCTATTGCTTAATTAAACTTCCCAAATATGAAATTTGAACCCACATATCTGGAGGGAAGTTGCTGCTTTGTTGTTTCCTCATTTGCACAATATTTTAATGAACAAGTTGCTAAGATATATTGCCATTTACATGTAAATAAAGCTTTTCTTCAAGCACTTAACAGCTTTGATTTGGATTATATGTGGGGGTTTTTTTTCGTTTTTTTTTTTTTCTGCTGGATGAACCTCCCAAGAATAAGAATTCAAGCCCACTGACTGCTTAGTAAATTTCACAGCTTCTAGCTCTGAAGCACATCATTACAATGTGTGAAATTTTAATCAGAGATGTTGTGAAGAAACAGCGATCAGCCAACGAACATAATTAATGTCCTCTGTCATAGAGATTACGATGGCAAATTTGAATGTGCAAGTGTTTTAAAGAGCAAGGGGAAATGCATTAACTAAATTACATAGCATGACGTGAATGAGCCATCATGCTTTTCTGTCAGTTTATGTATGCACAGATATCCTTTATTATATAGGATGCCATTACTTTCCTTTTAATTGAACAGTGTTTTGTTTGGCACAGGCCTACTGAACTTTTCATCAGCCATGCATAAATTTTATGCATGGCTTCCTAATACGTGTCTCAATCAAAGCAGATTTGCAAAGAGCCAGATGCAACACATGACTTGGTGTATATTGAATATACAGTAAACCAAAGCAAGATAAAAAACAAAAAGAAAATCATTTCAAATTAATTTCAAATAAATAAACATAAAATGTTTAAAATATAATTCTAATGATAACTCATCTGACAAATCTGTTAATAAAATATTTCATTGCCATATTAAGCTATAGCTTTATTGTAAGAGTTGCTGTTGCCAGGACAATTTGTTTTATAATGCTCACTTGCTTATTAAAATGCAAATTGTACATATACTATTTTCCAGTACAATAATCCAGACTGTTTATCCAATCATCAGCTTCACTATAAAGACAAGCTGGGGTTTACAGTGTATTAGTGCTAAGGCATATGCAGTGACATATGCACCCACTTGGTCTTGCATACACACACACACACACACACACACAAACAGAAGTACTCAAAACTAAAAAAAAAGTTAAAACTATATCTGACTGAAGCACAATTCACGACTCATTGGACCAAGTTTAATGCAAATCTAGGGATATTTTTCTTTTTTCATTAATCATGTAAAATGATTTTTTTCCCTTTAAAATAGAGGTTAAACATCTGAAGAGCTCCAGCTCGCAAGCTTTCTATCAGTGGAATTCAAGCAAAGCTGCTCCAATACATAATCACATGCAGAGAGCTAAAGCTGCTAAGTTATCCCAGTGGTCACATTGTGTGTGTCGTTAATGTGTCGCTAATGTGTGTATGAGAGAGAGAGACAGAAACAGAGAGAGAGAGAGAGAGATGCAGCAAGGAAAGACTGTACACCTGGCACTGTGCCCAACAGTTGCCAGGGCCTTACTCTCGTTTCTGTCACCAACGTTTGTTTCACAAGCCTCCTAATCAATTGGAATGCAGCCCCTGAAATAGAACTTGGCACCAGACTCAACTCCTCTATTGTGCCTGCTGGTCAATGCTCAGAGAATACCACCCGTCACTCATGTCACTTTCCAATTTCCCCCTTCAACAGGGTGAGCGGGGAGGACATTAAACAAATTTTATATTATCGGTCTGCCAGCGTGTAAGAGGAGGGTTCCTACTGTATAATAATTTACTCTGGAGTTGTCTGTGGCGAGTGTTCTGCCAGGTGTGTGTCCTTTTGTGTTCAGTTGACAAGCAATGTTAATGAAATCAGAGCTGATGGCAGGGAGAATAAAGAGGGCCAGTTAGGTTGGTTAGTGAACACTCCCAGTGAGGAGAACTGGAGAAACTGCATTCATTCTAATTTACTTCAGACAGCACTGAGAGGGATCAGCACCCAAGTACACTATCATTAGTTCATTTGATACACTGTCAGGCATTGGGATGTAAATTGCTGATTTCTCTCACGATGGATAAACAGTGGATAAACAACCCCCAGCAGGAAACTTGAAGACTGATAGTCCATTGCCTCCGCGACATGCCACTGCATCAGCCTCTGCATGTTGCCATGTGTTCCCCAGCTAATCAAGGGCATCCTGCTTCTCGTTGTTTCCATCTTGGCCTGCCAACAGATTCATCACAGGCTGGGTTAAACAGGAATAAAAACACATTAGTGTCATGTTAGACTGATAGAGAGAAGTGCCTGGATTGGCGCTCCACAATGGTAAAAGTCTGACTGCGTATTGATTTGTGCTACATAAATCTTGTTTTCTGTCTGCGCTAGTGAATCAGTCGTGACCCCTAGGGTTAACAAACATTGTCGAGGCTTTCAGCTGGCGTGTGAGCCAACACCGCCCATGCATTGCAATAGCCATGCCCCATCTTGTCATTTCTCAGCCTGTCTGGCTTTACTAATTGCTGGCAATCAACAGACAATTTGATGGGGCTGAGAGAGGTGGTGGGTTTCTTGTGGTTTTTGGCTCTAACAAGGAGGTTTGAGGCTCCTGTAGCCAAAAACTATCAACAATGGATGTGAATTGGTCAGCAGGAGTCTGTGAGTTACAACCTGGATTAATTGGCATAAGGGGATCCAGCATGGCTAGCGCCAGATCACATTAAGCTGATGAGATTTGACTCAGTAAACTTTCACAAAGGCAAATCCCTCGTTACAGTGACTGAATGACACTATAGCATGGAAACTTAACTACTTATCTGTTACTCCTCCACTGAAAAGACATTCTTATGTTATATCAAGTGCTGAACAATGTACATTCACTGGGGAAACCAGGAACAGCTGTGTCTCTTACAAAAGGCTACTGTAAGCTTTTTGTTGAGATGAGCTGAAAGCAACAAGGTACACTATATGTAGGTTGAGCAATATAACGACTGCAGTATTTTGCGGGTCCCTAATGGCCACTTTTTTTTAATAAGTCATGGAAACATCAGGTGTTAAATTGTTTAATCTTTCAGTAGTATATGAAATCCATTTGTTTGTGGGCTTGGAAGATTACCATTGAGAAAGTAATTACATTATTACAGGTGCTATCATCATCATTTATCTTTCTGACATTTTAAGACTTAATAAATGCCAAACTGTTCCTCGGAGACAAGAGCTTGATCCTATGTGATGTGCAAACACTTTTAATTACAGGATCTTAAAATTCTAGTGGTGTCCATCTGCAAATTTGAAGCATAACAGAAGCTTATGACAAAACATTTTTATAACCGCGGGTATAGTCATGATAAAAGAGTTCCTGTGCTGCAAACCTGAAATGGTTTTATTTCCCTTTTATTTGACCAATCTGCCTAAACAAGTGATCAAGTTAATTCCATCATATTGGATCCACATGGGTCCTTGGGAGGCATAAATGTTCATGAGTACAACAAGCTAACATTAATCAGCATGCCTGCTGAGAGGGAGGTCTGTGTGTGTGTGTGTTGGTGGGTAGGGAGGGAGACTGAAGTAAGTTAAAGAGAGAGAGGATAACAGAATTAAACAGATAGATATAGAAAAGGGGGATGGCGTGTCTCTGGGGGCCTCCACACCAGTGCTCACCCTGCTGCTAGGCACACTACACACACCAGAGACCTTATTTACCCAGCAGCCCCAGAGAGGCCTGGGCCCCAGATCTTATTTACTCAGAGCCTGGGCAACCATCAGGTGCTGAAGGGATCTGGCCAGCAGCAAAAGCAAATACCCCAGATCAAAACCAACCATGGAGGAAGAAAGGGGCGCTCAGCCAAAGTCCTGGTCAAGCACTAATGTTTACTCTTTGGTTTGAAGGGCTATGGATGGACTCCATTTGAAGAACTCCAAATTGACACCACACCCCCACCCCCACCCTACACCCCCTATAAAAAAAGAAAAAAAAATCTGATAGCTACCACTGTCTCATATCCATATGTCTAGAGTACCTGCGGTAATGTGGACTTCTCTCGTCTTTTAAACCAGCACTGCCACCGGTCTTCAGGATCAGACACAGTGTCGGGGGAAAGAGAGATGAAGACGGAAAAAAAGCCCAGCTAATGACTAGCTCTTATGCATCAGTGCACTTACTAATGAGCTTCCAGGGAGAGGCTGGCAGAGCCAGAGCGAAGGCTGAGCCGGGATGTGAGAGGCCTGGGCCATCACTTCCCCGCTGTGATCCCTGCCTTCCCACTCGCAAGGAGCCCCGGATCCCAGCCACTAATGAGTGTTAGAGGGAGAGTCCAAGCTCGCGTCCACCTGCCAGCCTTCAGAGCCCAGCCTGCTGCAAGACAGTAGGGGTCAGACACATTCCTGAGCTCTTAATAATTTACATCATATTGATTTCCTCACTGTTAGACACTCTCACCTGCTTGGGCTCTCACTCCCACTTTCTCTCTCTGCCTCTCTCTCCCTGAAATAAGCACATTCCACCAGAGAGAGGAGTTCGAATGATACAAAAGCATGTAACTTTGCCCTGGCTCCAAACCAGTTAAATACAACATTCAATTTAAAAGATTGTGCACAATGTGTGTGTCAGTGGGGACAGTGGGCGCTCTGTGTATGTCAACTACTGGAGCGTGGGCCTTGAAAATGGACTCATATTGTACTTATCGTTATGGAGTAGGTTTGCTGCACATAAAATAGTTCGCACAATGAAAGTTGAAATACATCTTTAACTTTATTTCACATGCAATTATCCCTCATTTGCATGCTGTACCTTACAATATTTTAGTTTGGAAAGGGGTGGACGTCTGCAAAAAGAAGTTATCAAAACCTAAAAGGAGGAGCCAAATCAAAAGGTACAAAAATGCAAGAATAAAAATAAATTATGCAGTTTGCATTCTGCTTAACCTCTAATCAAACTCAGAGAAGAGGACATTAGTATTCTCCCTTTGTCAATATGATGATCTGTATACTCAGTCCGTTAAATATTCATCAGCTTAGAACATAGAGTTCTCCTTACTCTGATTCATAATTCAAATGATATGAATGTTACATAGGTATGCCACCATTTCCCCCTCACAAAGCGCAACTTTCTATCATCAGTGCCACACTTAAGATTGACTTTTAACACCATCCACCTCTCTTCATTGGAGACACAGCTTCAAAGTATACTTACTCTGCTCTCTAACAGATTTCTCACTATGAATTTCATCAGGAAGGATCTACTTGACATTTTAATACAATTATTTACCTGTTCTATCTATCTATCCATCTATCCATCTATCCATCTATCCATCTATCCATCTATCTATCTATCTCTGCACGTCTTTTGTCGGGTTACGTGTCTGACTGTCTCTGTACTTCTCACCCTGCCTCTGGCAAGCCCAGACAGGCTTATAACCTTATTCTGTTCATTCCCAGTGTGGTAATCCGAGACTCACTGTGCCATGGGTTTGGTCCTTCCAGTCAGGTCACTCTGAGAGCATCAGTCTGAAGCTATCCAGCATAATAACTTTAAACTTGAAATGAGTGTCAAGTTACTGTAGAATGATCCATAGCCTCTTTCGTGCATAAGCACTGAAACCTGGTATAAATGTCATGAAAGTGTTGTTCAGAGAGTTGTACACATAGTTTGTAGGTTACAATAAAAATGTAAATACAGTAAGTGATGTTATAGTTATCTTACAATGCTTATTTTAGTTTTGGAACTTTTGCAATTCATAAGAACAAATAATTCATGGTGAATATAATACAATCAAGCATTAGAGGCATAAAACAAGTGAATCTGGTTGACCAGTTTTTTTTCTCCAGCCTCTTGGATTTGTCTTGATCAACACTGCCCTCTTCTGTTTTACACGTCTGCAATATTTGTATGCAGCCAGTAAGTTTTGAAAAATCACAACATCCCCTCCCACATTTTTATATATATATATATATATTTTTTTTTTTTTTTTTGATTAACATGTGCCAGCCTATTTACTGGAGTTGACAACAGCAATATGGTTTGAGGATAACATAAACTACAGTGATGAAGCAGACATTCCACAGAGGAGGGAGACCAAATGCTAAACCAAATTTATTCAACACAATCTAGACTCCAACCCACAAGCCACATGAGTCACATGCCAAATATCACATACACATACAATGTGCATGCACAGATATGTGTATCTGTAACGTTTTGAGCCCATTTCTGTAACATAAGTTGTAGCCTCTGAATTTACATTATTTATTTATGCTCTTAACTACATTTTCCATAAAGCACATTTTTAAAAGGCTTCTCTTGCCTAGACTTCATTTGGCATTGGAGGGATTTATGCACATAGTAGTTTGTGTTTAAAATATGTACAGCTCAATTATGCAACTACTCCCCATTACCAAGACAAATTGATAATAAATGTATAAAGACCATGAATATGTAAAAAAGAGAGTTTATTCAGTCACTTTCAATGAACATATCATTTTTTTTAATTTTTTTCATCTCTGACAGATAAATTGCTAAAAACACATAATATGTGCACCATACATAAAACTGACTGACTGTCAAATCAGATGGAACCATTCACTTTGGCTTTGCGATGGGCTTATCTGTTGGTGAACACGTTGTATAATATGTGAATGAAAACTGAACACAACCTTGGGGTGATCCAGTACCCGATGGGTGAGGGCACATGGTACATGGGTATAAAATCCCTGAGCAGCAACTCACTAGTTCAGAGTCCAATGAAAACATAAAATGTTGAAAAAGAAGAAAAAATGAAGGCAGAAGTTCTACACAGTCACGTCAGTAACTTTACTGTATGTGAAAAATTATCAAGGTTACATATTCTAAATCCAGTACTACGAGCACAGGCAGAACTCTTGAACTGGCTCTTCACACTATCAGCCCCACATGCTGAACTGCACTTGATTTACCTGCACAACCATCAGCCAAGGCTAAACAGAGCCTGTGTCAGACCAGCTGCTGTTATTCTCAAATTGCAAACATCACAGGTCAGAGTGGGACAGTCTGAACGATATCGTTTGAGTTCTTTACTGCACTGCCGCTTTTGGCTTGTTTTGAAACTGAAGTACATCATGGAACAGACCTAGACGAGAGATCACATAAGCCTTAAGAGTTGCAGATACTATAACACAAAGAAATCTGCACAGACAGTGTAAAATGAAACATGATGGATAAGATGTAAACTTTTATTACTATAGGTTACGTAACAATAATGATATTTGTCAGGGTCAAACAGAGGGGATAAAATGTACTCCTCCATGTCTAAAGCAGAGGAATTAGAACTTAATATGCAGGAGGTTTTTTGATTTGCCCACATTCATGTTTAACTGAAACAGCTAATGCACTTTTAAACTGACCACACACTGACTGTCATACTGTAGAATTCAGTGATCATCCATGAATACACAGAGTAGAGACTGATTTTGCATAAAATGGTTGCAAATGATCTAGTGACAGGTTAGCTGTTAAAATATTTGAATGTCTGAACGGACTCTAACTTCACAGGCCCAGTCCAAGAAACAGATAATGAAAATGCAGTACATGCAGGACAGTGTCTTTTTATGAAATACAGAGCGAGATGCAGTGCTCCATCACTCGAGCATTACTGTCTGACATTATTCAAGGCTGGGTGTTTTCTTATGCCATTGATTTAGAACCAGAATACACAGGGGATGTGTGTATTCAACATGTTTTTACATGGAGATCACATGCTTGTGTCATGTGCTGTGCATGGTTCAAAGGAGGCCGGGATACAGCTCAGGGTAGGAGACGCTGCATCTAAAATATTATGTGTAACTTGCCTTGGTAACCACATGATGTCAGCACAGAGCTATTTATTTCTGCATAGACAACATTTCTTAAATCATCTAGTGCATGTCCAGTGTAAAACTCTACATTATTCATGTTCTACAGTGAGTTTTGTGTAATCATCAAAACATTTCTACTGTACAAAATGTGAGTTTCCCAGCAATAAGATCATTCCATAGCTCTTGTTGTAGTGAAATGAAACCAGAGCAGTTGTTACTAGTGAAGAAAATCTAGTAAGTGAGAATACACCAAGTTATTAATCCCAAAAAGCAAGAGGCTTCCCATGAGACAAAAAACCACTATGAACAAATACATTTTATTTTAACAAAATACTTCTTTTACAACATACATTGTCTTGTCTGCTTATCCCACAATCTAGTCTATGATTCAGTCAGCGAGTATTTCATTTCTATAATAATATTGCAGGAAATCTATTTCAGTAGCTGTTTAGTTTAGGTATCTGAAAAAGGTTCCCCACACAGCCAGGACACTGTAAGAGTGCAACAACCAGGATAGTTCCTCACCAGCTCCCCCGGCATGAGTCACTTGCAGACTCCTTAAATACCCTTGCAACACACACACACAGTCAATACAAAACAAGCAAAGCCATTGAATACTGCACAATTCAATATCATTCCCATGCAGTAAACCCCACCTTTATGAAGCTTAGCTCTTTCAAGTCTGGTTAAACGACACAAATAACACTACATACAACACCATCCATCTCAGAAATGACCATAGGCTTGAACAAAGTACACAGCTTTAATTGCCCAGCTATTGCATTACACTGTACCACACTGAGTTGTACTACATTGAAGACAATGTACTATATGATGAATGAACTGAAAGTGGTGAAGACTCAGGGAGATTGGCACCATGCTTGCTTTCGTCTAAGGCATTTATACTGAAGTCAGCTCCTCATCTTTCATTGGACTTCAGAAGTTATAAACCTCTGTTTTATTTTTAGTCATTAGAGATAATTGCATCCGCATCGTTGATAGTACAGTGGATGTTAGGGAAGATTAAAGGGAAGCGTAGTACTGTACTGGGGAATCTTCATTAAAAATGCTTAGGTGGCTGGTATTGCTGTACAAAAATAAACCTCTTCTCTTTGGGGAAAGAAGCAAATATGCAAAGATATAAAGCCTCATGCTAGTGTAGTGGTTGCATATCTCCTCAATGAAAATATATGCATGTTGCTGTCTGTCTTCATGATTATACAGACTATATCCTGAACTCACTGCATTGTTTTTCATAATCATGTATTACTTATGTATACATATTCTACAGTTGTCTGTCCAGGGTGTGTGTGTGGGCTGTCTGAGTGATACATGATGACATCTGTGTTAGGTAGCTTGGATGTGGAAAATGACTTTATTTTTATTGGCTGCCCTCCAGACAGCCTGAGCTGTGGAGACTATTTACAGTGAGAGTTCCTTATGTGAGCTGTGCCAGCCAGACAGACCACAAAGAGATATGGCTTTTTTTTTAAAGCATAATACACACCCTCAAACTGCTCTTATCAAGTACACAATGATGCAAAGGGTTGTATTTGGTAACACTGGATATTGCTAAATTAGCCTCCTCAACCTGTTGATTACAAAAAAAAAAGGTCAAAGGCTTCTATTTATCACTCTGGCCAGTCAAATTATAGTCTATTTAATATCATAGAATGGACTTAATTCACAGGTAAGATAATAAAAGTATTTATGAGTAAAACACTGCCACAGAACAATCACATGAAAAGTAGCCAACAATGGAGGGGGGAGAGGGGCAGTGGCACATCCACTGGGGCACGCCAGTTTCCATGGTAACATGGAAATCACAGAGGGGATAACTGAAATGAGGTAATCGCTTTCATTGAGCCCTGCCAGCAGTTTGACAACAGTGGTAATAAACTGCTCCTCCTAAAACTTGTCAAGAGGGCGACAATAGCTGGAGCTTCTGTCTCTTTTCCCACGTCTTGATGACATCTATTCTGCAAGTCTCATGCAGAAATACAGAGACAGTGCTGCTCCTGTGTCATTCAAGGATATACCACTAATGATTTGATATAATCGTTTTCAGGGACATACTGATCACAAGCTTATTTCTATTTTTTCCTCATTGTCGCCCAATCCGCACAGAGCAGGAAACAAAGTGAGAAGAGTAGAAGCGACATCTCCATATTTTGTAATTTGTCATGTGGATGAGTGAATCTGACTCATCACTATCTGCTGTCAACACAAATGCTGTTTATGCCAGTGTATAAATACAGCTAATGAGTTAGCATCTCTGAAACTATTGTGTCTTTGGACTCTCTCCACACGCTAAGAGATTCAGTGCTGTTTGTTGCAGCAGCGGTAGCAGAAGACATACAACACTTGCTGTTTATTTCATCTTAAATGATTCATCTCCAGTCGGATCAGAGGGTCAACAAAGTGATTTGAAATGGTGTTCCTTTCAGTAGGATTCAGATTTTAATTGGCGACATTTTAATAATTCATAAAGGTAAACTGTTATTTGGTGGGAAAAAGTTCAGTGATGGTGCCCTTTGCATGTCATCTGGCATGTAGCCTTTGAGAGCCATTTCCATTGGAGGTAAAAAAAAAAAAAAAAAACAGCTTGAAAGGCTTTAATGTCGCTTCAAGTATTTTTACGTGTACGCTAATTAGTATGAGTGATGATTGATGATGGCTGGTGGTGAAGTCAGTTCTGATCCTAATGATATTTTTGCTCAGGTAATCTATGAGAAATTATCCTTAACTGGATAAAATATTTCCTACAAATTTATTTCATATTATGCTTGCAAATATGTGTAATCCATAAATATAACTTGCCTCCAACTGGCTCTGAGTAAGCTTTAAATATCAGGACGAATTCTCCCTCCACTGCCAGTGTGATATACAGCAATGGATGGCTGACCTACAGAACATGGCTGGTTTTGTGTTGAATCAGCATTCACAGCCTGGACAAAGGCAAATGGCAGAGCAAACCATACAGGTGTGGCGGCTCACTATAAGGAGACTTTGTAGCCTATTTGTGGGTGGCAGCATATGGTGCTCGTGTCTGGAGAGTGCAGGTGCATTCACACGGGACCTAGCAATAGTTCCCTCACAGTGGTGACACAGGGGACAGATGCTGCAGTATTTCTGACCCTGCAAATTAATGGAAACATGTGATGCAGGGTGGTTCAAAACAATCTTTGTGCCCAAGGCACCAGAAGAAAATAATTGTTGATGCATTCATTAATTAATTGTAAAACCATGATTCTATTGCGTTGATTTTGAATTTTACAGTATCTGATTTTGAGAAACACATTCTCAAAACACATCTATTACCCTATGTAATATAGCATTATATATAACATTTTCAGTAGGGACCATGGGGCAAAGACCTGACCTCTGGCAGATTAAATGATATTGTGAGGTCACATACTAAGCCAAAAGTGCAGGGTGGCCATTTTTTTTCTCTCTCTATTTTCTCTATTTTTTATCACTGAGGGCAGATGGTGGAGAATGTGTGCAGCAGCATATGGGGTAAGGCACAGCAGCAAAAGCAGCAATAGCACTCTGGTGTTTTTCACTAGTGGATTATTCTCCGAGACAGGGTGGTAATGGTTTATATGGACGATGAATAAGCCCTGTGATTCTACTCCATGGGCATACATGTATGGGCCAGAGTAGCAGGGGCAGGAGAAGGGGTGAGAGAGAGAAAGAGAGACAGAGAGAGCTATACTGCCGTGAGACCTGGATTAGGCACTGGACAGTGAATGCTGCTGCTGTTTTTCAGATTGCTCTAAATTCTAAGAGATTATGTGGAATGAATGAATGAATGACTGAGTGAATGAATGGCAGCATGATTTGCCAGACAACCATACAGTATCCAGAAAGTGTCACTGCTATAGCTCTTTGAAACTGCACATTGCACTCTAAAAAAAACAGATGTTCCATGATTTATTCAAGAATTTTACTTACTTTTTAAAATTGTATGTAATGTAATATGACAGTGTTGCTCTTATGTAGAAATAGTGTGTTTTTTCCTTCCCCCTCCACAGAGTTGAACTCAGCTGTGAAACAGCAATTGCTAACAGAGCAGGGAGGCATTCACCTTTGTTGCTAAAAAGATGGATGTTTGCTGGCACAGACGTTTGAATCTGGGTGCTCCCTCTTCACTAAAGCACTGTCCTCCCATATGAAATCACTCAAAGCTGAAACTATTGTAACTTGACAGGCCAATTACTAGTCCCACAGCCACAAAGTGATGAATTTCATCCTCTTATTCAGTCACGGGCACATCTACCTGTCATTGACGGAAGATTTAATGCGTCCATGAATCTTGTTCGAGTTGCACCATTTGAGGATAAAAGAACAGGCACCATCCCATTAGACTAAATGCTCTCTTTCTATCAGCAGACTAAGACCTGCATGGTACGGGTTTGGGGTTTCACTCACTTAATTTCATTCCACATAGCCGAGTGGAGTGCGGTCTGCTCATCAGATGTCTGATCCCAACTTCTATCCTCTTTACTGTAAACTGAGCAACAGTCATATCAGATGTATTACTTAAACTGCCTCTGAACACTACATCATACACTATATGGCACTTTTAACACTTAAAACATTCAGAACATATACTTAAAGTAATAACTAAGGAAGAATTAAAGCTCAAACCTTTTTCTCTTTTGGTCTCTACTACTTGAGATGGCAACATGGCTATGGTCAAATAAAATATCTTTATTTCGAGTGCAACTCACGTGCAAGGTGCAGATGAGATGTGTGAGTATGCAGATGGGTAGTGCTATAGTATGTCTTTACCCCAGGGCACACAGTTCTCAATGGGCTACAGCTTCCCTTGTGTGCAGCTCTCAGTAAGTATCACCCCTCACCCACCCATTGCTACCCTTTGCTTTTACGAGTCAGCATATATGCCACTATTAATCAAGCACATTTCCAGAAGTGAGATACACACAACAATGATATTTCTTGCATTGGTTCCAATACTGTAAGTAATAGCCTGGACTCTGGGTTGTAGAATGGACAATTAATCAACAAAATTTTTATTCTAAGATGCTGAGGGGAAAAAAACACGATCTTCAGACTTAATTGTTAGTGAGTAATGGCTGTTCTCTGAAAGGTTCAACTGTAGCTGTGTTGTGAGTAATGGATACAAGCTGCAGATTGGCTTAATGCAACAGTGATTTAATAAAGTACAGCAGACAGAGCACTGTGGCCTGGGGAGGTCTGTGTTTACTGGTACAGCAGGGGAAAAAAAAGATCATCTTGCATGTTACTTGCAAAGTCAAAAAAGAATATCCAAGCTGACTTTTAAAGTAAACTTTTTTTTCCCAGAGCAGTGCAAAACAAGAGAAAGGATACTGCCGCAAGTTTTTTGCCCAGTCTTCTAAATGTAGGTCAACAAAATTGTAGGAAAAAAATTATATGCTTTTTCACCCTAAGGCACATACCTGCAGCTCCACAAAAGCTCCCAAGAAATAGGTACAGTATGAGGCAACAAAATACCAGCACCAAGGTTCATTAGTGTTGAACAAAAGTGCCTTTTATCAGAACACATGATGATGTGGCCTGTCAGTTACAGTAAAACACCAAAATGCGTCGCATATTGGGTGGTAATTGGTTAAATACAAATAAATTTACAAGACATCTTGATGTTCATAAAAATATGTACGATCTCTTGTCAGCCATGATCATGTTTGTTTTCTTGTTTATATATGTTTTCATTCTGTGTTGTCACAGTCTCAATTGGCCAGATGGCTGATGAGCTCAAGTTTAAATGCTGGATAGATGTTTCCCACTGCAGGTGAGGTTTTGCATTATGCAAGCATTTCCATTTTTCACCACCCGGTTGGTGTTGTTGTCTTCACAGATTCATTTAACTTTTATTTCTGTTTCTCAAGGACACATTCATGAAAAAGCCTGTGTGTGTATGTGTGTGTGTGTGTGTGTGTGTGTGTGTGTGTGTGTGTGTCTGTGACAAGAAACAAGCAACTACACATCAGTGGAGTATAACAGCTTTTCCCCAGCTCCCAGAGTTTACAGAAAGCAGGACTAAAACTGCAGGACCATGGACAGCGCCTCACTCAAAACTTAACTTACTGTGACTCTGGAAAGTTTTGTGGACCCCCTAGACAAAGACACAAGACAAGGTCAAACCTATATGGCCGGACCACATGTGGTCAATGCAAAAAGAAGATTCTGCACTATTTCTAGGTCAGCATTAAAATTAAAAAAAATTTAAGCACATTTGGCATTGATCCACTTAATTCCTTTGGTGTACAAAGGTCATATGTCCTTGAGTTGTATCCCTTCCACTGAAGCATACATTCATCAGAGGCTTGATCAAGTAACTCAATTTGGAACTCAGCCAGTGTTCACCTGTTATAAATAAGGTTGTGCCTCAAGTTTCCAGCAGATCATTCCTTACTAAGCAGCATTGTGATAGTGGGGAAAATGGCATCAGAACTAAGGGAAAGTGTCAGAAGTCACATTGGTATTCTAAGCAAAGAGCGGCTTTCTCAGTATCAAGTCATGGCTAAACTAAATGTTTCACAGGGGCATTGCATGGAACTCTAAAAACGCTCTGCAGAAACTAGATCAGTTGTATCCAAAGCACGATCAGGAAGACCAAAAGTGACCACACCATTAGAAGATCAATAAATTGAGCTCAGTTCCCTGAGAGATAGAAAACTAACTTCCTTAAAGATACAGAATTTGCTAAATACAGAATGCAAGACTTCAATCAGCATAAGTACTGTTAAAAGAAGGCTGTCTTGTAGTGGTCTCAGGGGACGAGTGGCAGTTTCTAAACCATTTCTCAGGAGGGGAAACAAGGCCAAATGCTTGGGGTGGGCTAAGAAATAAAAGCATTTCACAGTGGATGGATGGAAAAAAGTCCTATTTACTGTACCAAAGTTTTACATTCACGGCATTAACAAATGGGTGTATGTGAGGATACGAGAGAGAGTTTTGCCTGCTCTGGAGGTCTTGGTCTGGATCAAGAGTTGGGTGGCGCACTGAGTCAGGGAAGACCTGATTTTTCTTATGTTGTATAGTGCAAAGCGGCACAATGCATTCAACATGGTCAGTGTTCTTGTAGTCTTGGTTGGGGACAACTAAGAGTTCAGTCTTAGAGAGGTTTAGTTTAGGTTTAGAAGGTACTTTGATTCATGTGGATATGTCTGAGAAAAGTGGAGCTCTGTGCAGATACTGTGGGGTCATCTGTTGTCTGCATAGCAGTGATAAGACATACAAGTGGATAATTTGACCCGCGGAGGTGGTGTGCATTGCAAAGAGAAGGGGTCCCAGTATCGATTCATGGGGCACCCCATTGGGGAGGGGATGGGATGAGGAAGTTTTGTCATTGTGATGACACACTGAAGAAACATACAGTGAGATAGGATTCAAACCAGGAAAGAGCTTTGCCCGAGATGCCCATGTTGGAGAGCACAGATGGTTCACCATATCAAGGCTGCTGATAGGTCCAGTGAGTTACGAACCGAACACTGAGCTGCAGCTCTAGCTGCCCTTAGGGCTTCTGTCACATACAACAGAGATGTTTTTGCCACTCCTAAAGCTCCACTGATTTGGATCGGGCTGTCATTTCATGAGAGGAATTCTGAGACCTGCTTGAAAACCTCAGATGACCCTGAGGAAGGATATTTTTCTCAGTCCAGCACTAAAACACCAGTGAATATTGGACAAAAACAGGACTAAACTTCCAGTAAATATTAGACTTCATATGTATGTAATTCACAGTGGTGGGACTGAGGTCAATCCAGCAGCAGTGCAACAGTGACAACAAGCCTAAACTGAAAACTAGTTTCAATTTTAATTTAAGCAGCCCTCCAAAAAGAAAACTTCATGCTTTAGCTCAGCGCTATTCGTGTCAGCTGGCGTCAGTGAACACAGTGGAGCAGATTCATAATGAACTGATCCTTCAAGAGTGTCGCTAGATTTTCAACACCTGTTTTCTTTTCTCCACAGTTCTAAAAAAAGATGACTTGTGCTGATAGATTTTTGCCTACATATGCCAAATATAAATCTAATCTGGATTTCCACCGTCACCTGAATTCATCATCCTCTTCAGCACCATGGACATAAACTTTGAGAACCTCTTGGCAGTTAAATGTCTGAAGCAGCTCTTAAAGGCCCTGAACACCAAAGCAGGAATTTTCAACTATTTTGGTCGAATACACCGCTCTTAAGGTTAAAGGTTAAAGAAACTACGCTGAGAACAATATAAGGTCATCCAAGGCTATATACTAGCAATTATTAAGGTGTGTTTTTGTAATTTGTGTGCACCAAAGGTGAGAGGTGACACAGGGAGATGTGAATCAGGCCTATGTACACCCACACAGCAAAAAGGTTGCTTGAGGTAAGTAAAAACACTGTATGAGGGTACTATATGTGTATGTATTGTATTATTTATGTTTGTGGAGATCTTGTGAAGAGTTTTCATCAAAAATACCCTTATCTCAAAGATCAGAAAGTAGCCAAGAACCAACACTGATATTTAAGCACTTCTTCTGTTGAGTTGTTTTACTAAACATCAGTGAATGTTGAACGAATTTTGTTTTCTGTAAATTTTAGATTAGTAGCTGCAAAACATCAAAACAGCTTTATCCTTAAATTTAAATGAACAAATGTAGAATGCGTTAGTCAAAATTAGTAAAATTGCGCATTGAAAATGTGCAACTCATGACTACATGATTCATTCATAAGTGGCACAGATGATGGTTTAATCAACTCCATGAAACAGTGGAAGTCTGTGAAGGTTCTCAGTCATCCAACACACGATGACTAATGACTAATCAGGGCAGCTGGACTTGGTTGTAGATACTTAAAGACAATTCATCTTTAATCCAGGAGACTTCTTCACTTCTGACTGGCTGATAAAGAGACCAAGGTATTTTTACTCGGTGGGGTTGTTATCAATACAATTGATGTTACTTGGTTCATCAGTGCTCCTGGCTGTTGTAAAAGCAGTCAGTAGAGTTGTTGGAATCACCTGAGGCCAAGAGTAAACAAACATTGTTTTTGGAGTCACATTAAGCCAAGTCTGAATGTTTGTTAAATCTCTTGGGGAAAAGATGAAAGGTCATCCCATATGTGCCTGGAACACAGGAGGAGCTTCTGCAAGCACTGCGTCCCTGTGTTTTCAAACCCAGCAACACTCTAAGACAAGAACTGGTCCATCCAAAAGACCACACGCCTGTAAAAGCAATCTTGGATACACATTCCAATGCAGTGAGGAATGTATCTTTCTATATATCTGTGAAACGAAACAACCATTAAACAAACATATGGCTCAACACAGTAGGGCCGACTTCTCAGGTCAAGACTGACAAGACTTACCTACACCTGAAATATAAGGGACATTCCATCAATGACAACTATGTGCATATCTTAAATAAGGAGGAGAATGAAGGAGGCCATCTATGTCAAAATAGGGAAACTACCTCTCAACACTGGAGGAGGTCTATGACACCCTTTATCCCCTACCTACAATGCTGTCCTTTCATCCCTTCCCATGAGATTTAACAAAAATTCACACTTTGCCTCAGGAGAGTCCAATGACTGTCGTTACAGCAGCCAATAGCACTGATGAACCAAGTGACATCAGTGGGCTTGATAACAATCCCAGACAGGCTAAATACCTGGGACTTCCCATCAGTCAGAGCTGAAGAGGCTTCCTGAATGACAGGTGAAGCTTCTTCAAGTATCTACAACCAAGTCCAGTTGGCCTCAATTGAACTTTACTCAGAGAAACAGATGAAAGTTTGACATATACAATACTGGATATAATATTCTGTAGGCTACATTATGTATCAGCTAACCCAATCATGCCTTCAAAATAAAATACAATATTGCCAAAATGTATATTAAATTATTCAGTGAATCTTTCATAAAAAGTAGACAGAAATTTCCATTGATTCCACAAGAGCTCATTAAAAGAACAGTTCAACATTTTGAAAAGTTTTTTTTTTTTTTGCTTTCTTGCCAAGAGGTAGAATTGAAGACTGATCATTCTCATGTAAAACCATAAACTGAGTTTTAACAACTGTGATTTCAATGAGATGTGTTAATTAGTGAGCTTGGAAAGAAGGCATTTCCCTTGACTGCTGCACTATTTTTTCTTTACAGTAACTCATTAACTCATTAAGATATGAATCAGGCTTACTTACTCACTGGAGTGAGCAAATAAAGAAGAGTTTAAATACAATTTACAGAGCACCTTTCGGTAATTCAGTATTGTAGCCTAATATATTATATTAAATAGTGTTTCCTTTATACTTAAAACCACAATAGGGATTATTACACATGGGTACATTTAGAGGTGTTTTCACGAGTGCACTTACGTCACAAAGCTGGAGCAACGCTTTCAATGTATGAAACTACTGTAAATATACTGCAATTTCTCACTCTTTACTGAACGTCTACTGTCGGTGTGGGAAACACGAACTGCTCCTTCACACAGGGCGGCATGTTTGTCGGGCATCAAATTCTAAATAAGCGCATATTCCCGACAATGCTCAGTCTCGGCGCACAAGGCTGGGACTTATCTTTTACCCGAGATGGAGGGAACTAAGCCCCCTGGGAGCAACGTCACTCCCCTTGGCATATCAGCCGCTGTCCGCTGTATGCGCCCAACACAGCACCACGGAGGACGTCAGGATCGCATCCATCCTCGACGCGAAATGCTTTGCGAACTGAGTCTAACTCAAGCGATCCTCCCCGATTCCGTGCGGTTCGGCGAGGAGGCATTTGCATGCTCGGGCATACAAGCGGGCTAAAGAACTCCCCGGCGAAGTGAGAAGGTCATTTAAAGTGGAGAGAGCGCTTGTTTCGACTATGGTCTTTGGGAAAGGAAACGTCACAAAGAGCCATCCTCTGTAACTTCGGGATTTATTTGTAAAGGCGCGTTTTTACCGGAGATCGTGGGATATTCTGTGTGTAAACATGCCTGTAAGAAGAGGTCACGTTGCGCCACAAAACACATTCCTTGGAATAATAATTCGGAAATTCGAGGGTCAGAGTAAGTATGTTCTTGATGTGCAATTTCAGATGCCAGATTAGGGAATACTACAAAGTAAATGTTTTTACAAATTAACACCCGGGTGGAAAATAAGTGAATACATTTAAGTTAAAATTTGAGTAATAAAATGATTCTTTAGGATGACTTTATTTCATAAGAACACAAACAAAACACTGGCTGAATTGTTGAGTTTTTTTTTTTATTTGTAGTTTGCTGAAGAAAATAATCAGTAGGCTGCTTATTTTTCTGTGCAGCATCAGTGGAAATGTTTAAGAAGTGACAATGAACTCAGTCAGCTTGATTGCTGATTGGCTTTATTCACTATGAGGTCAGATATACCACAGCGGGCAGTACATAGTGCATACTTTTTCTTCTCATGCAGACCGGAAATTTGTGATAGCCAATGCCAGGGTGGAGAACTGTGCAATCATATACTGCAACGATGGCTTCTGTGAGATGACAGGCTTCTCCAGGCCAGACATCATGCAGAAGCCGTGCACCTGTGACTTCCTCCATGGTGACCTAACCGAAAAAGAGGCCATCAGCCAGGTGTCCCAGGCTGTGCTCGGGTCTGAGGAGCGCAAGGTGGAGATCACCTACTACCGAAAGGATGGTAAGTCAGTGACCTAGGGCACAAGAGTGCGGCTGTCACAGCATTCCCGTAAGCCATGGGGGTGTCTTTTGTGACATGTTGTGCCCACTGCAGCTCCTCACTATGTACACTTCACAATGTGGCCTGTCAGCCAGAGTCAGTTACAAGATGTGCAGCACACATTACCCCTGACAGAGAAAAACAGTATGGACAGCCAGCTCTAAAATAACTCTGTAAATTTATGCCAAAGGTTTTCATGTCCTATGTGAAACCCTGATACATATACATGTATCAGGAGGGTTATGAATAGAGAACAAACAAAAAGACCAACAAACAGCACATTGCAGCATATAATACCCAGATCTAAACAAAAGTACATTATAAATGCTCCATGTTTAGTGGCTACTGTGTGTAAATTGTTCCAATTATGGTAATGTGTGCAGCACAGAGGAGGTCTGACTGTCAGTGTGTCAGATACAACAGTGAATAGCTCCATATGAGAACACTGTGAAACATAGAGGAAGAAATAATAGGACACGTCTTTTCGGCACCTGCCTTGGTTTACAGCATCATGTGCCTGGGTGACACCAAAAAAAAAAACTCTGGCTGCTAAAATGATGAAGGCTCTTCTTAGTTTTGGATTAAATATCGAACTAGGAACAGAAATAGGATGAAACCATGGGTGCTAGATCAGGCGACAACATGATGCACAGTTTTTATGCCTCGATGGACACAGTGAGAGACAGTGGTTGAGGCCGAGCTCACCTGCTGTCTTGTAAAGTTTATTATGCTTTCTGACTGATGTAACTTTAGCAGGCAGTGGATCAATCCACTAATCTGTAAACTTGCTGTGCATGTGATGGGGTACAGCTTTGCCAGCTTTGCGTGAAAGATGCTCTCCTTTTAGTGCTAGACTGGTGTTTGTCATGCATTTTTGGACCAATCCATGTCCGGGTATGAATGGTGTGCTGCAGAGACAGCAATCCTGAGTCAGAGAGAATTAATACGATGTTACCGCTCAGTGGCATAAATCCCCGGATTGACCACCTCCTGCCACGCTCTCATATGAGCTTTTTATGGTCAGCATGACATAGCTGTACAGAGTCAGTCCTAAGGTCCTCCTCCTATAGAGCAACACAAGAACATGCTTTTCCCTGTTAACTTTTGCATCACTGTGTGTTTATTGCTGCTTTGAACTCATATTATTTGCTCAGTGATAACTTCCAAGGCATGTACAAACAGCAGTGCTGTATGTAAAGAGTCTAAGCTGTGGAAAAAAAAAAAGGAAGTAATATTTTATTTAATCATAAGGAGCCGGGGTTTTAATTTTTAATTGTGAGTTTGATTAGATTCTAGGCCATGGATACATGTTTAATCTACTATCAGCAGCCATCAGCTGAGCCTTTTTTATTTTTTTTTTTGGCTAATCATGAAGAAACCAAGAGCCAGCTGCTACTCTGCTAAAATAGATTGTTTCAGAAACCTGCAAGACAATTACAGAAAACACTCCAGGGTCTGTTTGTGAGAGCACAAACAGCTTGGGTTTTGACAAGCAGGATTTTTAAAGCAACTTCATTTAGTTTCCCATCCTCCCTTCCTATGTGCATGTGCTGTGCTCCGTCTTAACGCCATGTGCCTGTAATGTTTAAAGCGCGGTGGATGAGAACTGCAGAAAGCCTTCCAACATAATCATTGCTCCCTGTTTCTTCACAATCCTCCCTGGTGTGCATCACGGCTTCAAGACACAACTCTTAATACTCCTCAGAGGAATTTATGGTGAGCGTGTGTGCTCATGAATAAAGATGTCAGGGCTGACAGTGCGGTGACTGGGAATGAGCAGCTTACAGAGTAAATGCATTAAACTGGTATGGAGGACACAATCCACACGCTCCCACCGCTACAGAGGAATGAAACATTCATGGCATCCTTGAGAGCGATGGCCCTATTGATTCAAGTCGCTCTGCAAATTGAAGTTGATGGGTGGGAAGAGGATGTATTCCATGTCTCCTCTCCTAACTGCATTTCAAGTTATCAGTCCTCATGCAAATCACTTAATCCTTTGTATTAAAGCCTTCCATTTTCCATGCACCTGCTGTATGTCAGAAATCACTCAGGCATGTTCAAAAAAAAAAAGAACATAAAATAAATCAGCAGCAGCTCAGAGAGGTTGCCAGTTTTCCCTCCTTCAGTTTCCCTCTGTTGTTCACTCAGGAGATGCAGGCACTCTTAATGTTGCTTGAAATATGATTTGCCTTAAATGACAAAGTGTAGAAGAATGACATAGTGTTATTTTGTTTTTCCTATCCCATCAATAACTAACAGAGGGAAATCTTCAAACATAAGGTCAGGATGTGAGGAAGCCATGTGACATCAGGAGCAACAAAGCTTTTACTCTTTTCACTGCAAAGGCAAAAAGTTAAGCTGCTTATGCGTATGCTTGGATATTAAAGGTAATGGAACAATGGGGACCGTGAGAGCACTGCAAAGGCACAAGGGCATGTTCTTTTAATTTTTCTGCTCCCCTCTACGTGAACGACCAAGAAGGGTCGTGTGAAAAGATACTGCACGCAAATTCCTCCTCCGACGATGATACCTAATCAATGAGATAAATGCTTTCCCTCGATGGCTTTGTAAAGCTATCCTATTCCATGGGGTGTAATAATACTTTGTACCTGAATGAGTCTTAACAAAAGGAAGCTGACACCGTGCAGCAGAGAGAAGTTAAATGGATAATGGCTACATAACAGCGGCAGCTTAGCTAACCGTGCTGAATGATTTGGACATGTGGTATGCGTGGGTGCAGGGTTTCATAGGTGACTCCCCACCGAGGGGACCGAAGGGACGTGTACCCCTGCTGTGGGTTTAGTGGCGGGAGGCGGGGGTGGGGTGGGGGGCACAGAGCACCTACCGTGCACAAGGTGTGCTGCAGGACACTTGGATGACTTGCATCCTATAGAGCACATCCATTTTTCATCACGCTCAACCCTCTTTGGTGTCTCGCAGTATGAGGTGAAACACACACAGAGCTTTCCTGATCAGGTTGCGTTTGTTAGAGAGAAATCAGCTTGTCCAAGTGAATATAATAGATTAAAGACGCCACAGTGGCACTTTCCATCTTTGTACTCTGGAACGTGTGGATGACATTTCAAAGAGAAGAAATTCAGCTTCATTGCTGCAAAAATTGCATATTTACTTAGATAAATACAGACAGTTTGCTACCATTGCTGTTCTTAAAGAAAGCTTTGAAATGAGTTTACTGGTAGTGAGGAGGAGCAGATGGAGCTCTGACCACTACAACAATACAGGTCTCACTTTGTACCGGATAGGAATGTTCATCCACAGGCTATTTTCATCTCATGGGTTGCTTGTGCAGGAGGTGTTAATCTAATATTCCTCTTCATATCATCCACCCTTAATCAGTTACTGTATGCTGATTTAAATTTGGACCATCCATTGCGTTTTTATTTGCCAACGTTTGTGCTAAATTAAATGGAATAAAATATTATGGAGCAAAATATCATGATTATTATTAATTAATAAATGTAAGCACAAATGAAATGTAGTATGAGCCAGAGCTGCTAGTTGTCCCTGACGGCTCTGGAGACACTGATTGAAGATGAAATTAGGCCAGGCTGTGTAGCTTACAGCAGTCTTTACTGAGGCGAGATATTGCCACAAGGCCCAAGCACTCTAAACAAAGGGTTAGCTTGCATGGCCTCTGCCTACATGCCCTAGTCCCGATTGGCTATGCCCCAGTAACGTTGCGTATTGGCTTAAGCAGAATAGCCCTAAACAAGAAACATGTCAGATTTCATTATACAAGACAGTCTGTGGCTGTACTGTTTAAAAGCTGCAGTTGTGGCTAGTAGATTGGTAGGGAAAATATAAAAACAAAAATCAGTGCTCAACAATATTACTCATGTTTCTCCCTAAAGCAGATCAGCTTATGCAGATTAATAGGAAGCCTCAATACATCCAAACCAGAAAAGTGAGGTTCAAATAAGAAAAAGCTTCTCTCTTTGAAATAAGATTAAAAGATGTGTAATAGTACTCCCTCGACTATAAAGACGTATATGCAGCTATATATTTATGTATGTATCTTACGTTTCAGCACAACTCTGCTTGACTTGTGAGTCATCATTGTAATAGTGCCCAAAGGATCACTTGATTAAGCAGCAATGTTTTAATAATTGATGATGGAAATAGAATCTACAGTAATGAAATTTCCATCATGAAAAGGGAGCTAGTCTTAATACACTGTCCATTCATTCAAGCAGGTGTAAATAACATTTCTTGGCTCACGGGAAAACACTCTATATAAAGGTCAGGGAATGAATGAACATCCACTCTTTCACTGATCCAGCTTGCTTTACTGCTTTACTTTACAATGATGTTAACCGTGTCCAGAAGCTATGGTCATGTTTGGCCCGTATTATGTTGTACTGAGTTAAAAGGAGAATAAGAAGGCTGGATAGCCTAAAACTCAGCAGGCTTCAGTAGCACACATACTGTACAGTAAAGATTGTGTGTTAATGTTTGCCAGGGTCAGATTTTACTCATGTCAAATGTAAAGATAAAGGAGAGAAGAATCCATAGATTTTGCTTGGTACACTGGTAAAGAGAGAGAGTTAATAGCACAGCAGCTCCAGAAAACACTTGCAAATGGACAAAACACATGAAAATGAAGCAAACATCATCACCATTTTAAAATAATAATAGAAATAGAGTGCTACACAAATAAACCTAGGTCTATTAAAAGACACACCAATTTGAAAATATATGGTGCAGCATAAAGAAACAAATGGAGCATATGTAGAAAACACAAGAAGAAACACTGCAATAGGTAAATAGTTACAACACAAAATAAGTTCTCAGGGACACAAGAAACAGATGAATACGCCTGGACAGGTGATTTGATGTTGGATAGTTAGCTGGCGATGTTTTATATTTCAGTTTTACATGCAGGATTCTGTTATTTCTGGAGTTATTGACTATGGTGAAAATCAGTTCAGTGCTTTTTGTGGAATCCTGCTGACAAAGAAACTAACAGACACAGGTGAAAACACAACCTCCGAGGTGGATGTAACAACAGGAGTAAACACTGCAAACACTGTGCACTGTAAAGAAACTAGCAAGTAACAGGTATCAGCTTAAAATGCACTGGCAGAGAAAAAATGTTTCAAAAGACAGCCACAGTTAAAATTGAACAGTATGCATTCCCTGTTGAGGTTCTTGATCTTCAATACACCTTGTGCATAGCGTATAATATAATATAATATAATATAATATAATATAATATGTAAACTGTAAAGTGTAATATAATATTTCCCCAAAGCTTTTCCCATTCTGTAACTGTAACTGTAACCGTAACCAAATATAGTACACAGTAGTATCACAACAGCTTGTAAATAGGTCAGGTTGCAAATCTAATATTATTTCCCAATAAATCTGGAAAAGGCCATAGCTTCTCATAGAACTGTCTGACAGTTTTGCTCATCATGACACTTCAGCTGAGAAGTCATGTCTGCCAAAGCAATTTGTCGCTCAGCAGGGGGTAGCATCACAGATCCAGAACATGGGCTCTGTCCTGAATGTAGTTTTTTGAGTCACATATTCTATGGCTTGAGGTTGACTTGATAATAAAGTTTGGTTTTAATTGCACTGTATTAGGTATTGATAACTGGTTTAGGGTCTGTTTATACTGTAAACCCTGGCATCTAAATCTTATTAAATAATCATCGATTGCGACACAAGTATCGCGGAATACTATAGATCTCAGTCAGTATAACTAACTAGTGAATAAGGTTTTGCTGAATATGAATATTCAAACACGGAGACTTGTGAAGCTTTGAGTTCACTTAATTCTCCCCACCTAAATGCCTCCAGTACTTGGCCCGGTCAAAAAGGAGATGAATAACACAGTTGTTCCCAATCAATAGACAGTGTTTCTTCAGGTCATGAGTAGCTCTGCTGATCGCATGCCACTGCCTTAAGTGGCGGAAAGAAGAGATCTCCCTATTTTATTCACAAAACAGTTTCCCTTGTTATCAGGAGAAGTGCACTGTAGGCAGATACGCAAATTTACAAAATGATAAAGAATATCGTGACTGGAAGCTATCAGATGAAATTTAGAAGTGCAGTCTCTGCTGATTTCTGATAGCAGTTATAAAGAAGCTTTTCTTTTGATCCATTTTGGTAGAGGTGACATTCAGCGGGAGACCAGATGAGAAGGGACCCCCATGGCTTAGCCTTTAAGCATGAACATTGTTTCCCCATCTGGTAAGGTAAACTCCAGCCCAGAAATATAAATATTCACAGTATTACTCCTGTGTTTTTTCATTTTTTCAGGTGGGTGATTTCAAGCTTTTAACTTCAGGATTTTTACAGCACTTTCTTCAACATTTAGTATTTTTCTTTATAGATTAACGTACAGTAGTATAGTAGGAGCTGCCAGTGCAGCTACATCACTTTTGTGTTAGGTGGCTATAAGACACAGGATGCTTGTGTTGTCTAAAATATTCTGTAAACAAAAACATACGCAAGAGAATGGGTGCATTATGAGAGCATGCAAACTGAAGTAGGAAAACAATAATGCATTAACTATTTTTAATTTATGGGCTCATTGCTGCATTCAGTGAACAATTCATATTTAATGCAGAAGTTATTGCTCCATTCAGAAAACTTAAGAAAAGCCCTGACAGCGAGCAAAATTTAGATCTAATGCACGCGCATGCTTGAGCAGTGGAGCATAGACATCTGCAGCTTTTCCACACATAAGGAGAAGTAATGTTGAAATCTCCTTTTTTTTTTCATTTTTCATTTCTGCATACAGTATAAGTAACTCACTTCACCCTTTCCTTGCTTAAGGCTGACAGGGAAGTGTCATGTTTTGTTGTCTTTCCTAATATAAACAGTGCCAAACATTTCACAGTTTCTAATATTGTAACTAAGACACCAACCGTGAGCATTTCAGGTACAGTTCCAACCAGGACCCTTTGTTGTATCTCTCTCTCTGCCTTGTTTCTACCATCTCTTTTCCATTGTCTGTAATAAATGGTAAAAATGCCTAAAATACTGTTACATAGCATTTGAAGAAGTAGCATATGAGAAATACCGTACACAACATCACAGGCTAACTATCCAATATAATTTATCTTATCTAGAGTGGCTTAATGTACCAGGCCTTAAGTTTATAAATATCTTGAATTTTTGGAAGAATGCTATTTGTACATAGCAGAGTCAATAATCATTAGCATGATAATTTTGGAGGAAAAAGTTTAAGGCTTTTAATTTTAACCATTTTAATTTATCAGATAACAATACTGAACAATACTCAAAAACACTCTCACTCACCTACTTTTTCCTGCACTGTGAAAAATGAGCATACTGTTTGATGAAAATAGATCTGAATCAAAAACAACAGTGTTCCCTTTTACAGAAGGGACAATGTAGAATTAGGTGAAGGATTTCTGGGAAAGGCAGGAAAGTGCTTTTTTATGAAAAGGGGATTTTGTGGGGAAGGACTCGCAGTTCCCCTGCTCTCTAAGCACCGCTCTCCTACTTTACAACATAACATAACCAGGCACTGATGACACTAGACCAAATGGGTGTGTAGGTGGGTGTGTAGTCCACACCCACTGGCCTTGTTATCCACATACAGCACACGCACATGCAGGTGTTTCCTTTTTTCATTCCCATCAAATCACATGATGCATGATTGTATTTCTGATTGTATTAAAATCACATTATCATATTGTCAGTGGTGACAATGAAGCAATACTTCTGGGGGGGGGGGGCTGATGCAGAAATCCTTCCAACAGAACTCTGGCATGTTGAGGCAGACCAAGCTTGTTATATTTAGTCAGACAGCAAGTCTACTGCTAATGAATGCTGCTGGCAGGGTGTCTGTGAGCCCTGAGGAGATTACAGTGAACACTGGTAATATGTGTCCTCTGTGAGTGGGAGCAACACAACAAGCTAGACAGAAAGACAGACAGACCTACATAGAGTGACAGGGGGACAGTTTTAGTATTAGACATTTTGGTAAAAAAAAAAAAAAAAGTGTCTTATCTTAGAGCTTTATTATCCTCTAAAAAGATTCAGCTGGACTTCTTAAATATATGAAATCCAGTTTTTGATTATGTGCTGAAAATTGGAGTTATATCAAATATAACAGAAAAAACTCTGTTAAGATAGCTTTCTCCCCTACCTGTAATATTGCATGTCACCATAGCTGTACAGTAGCTACTGTGCTGAGTCCAGTGGGTAGAGATTTATTATTTGGCAGTTGTGCCCACAGGCATCAATAGCTTTTGCTAACACAGCTATAACCAGTGCAGTTAAAAAATGGTGATATTATGGGCTCAAGACTAAGTTTAGCTCATGGATTGGTTTCTGCTCCACTGCCTCACATGACACTCTTCTGGTGATTGAGCACATGGCAGTAAATTGGCTGTAATCTGTCCTGCCTACTGAACCATGCTGCCGACACTATACTGTGGCTTTGCATCATATTTGGCCCACTTCTGCAAGTTTAGTCATTTTCATGCTGTGTATTGCTCATTAAAACACACATAGTACATGTATATGGGCACAAATAGGCATGCAACGCACATAAGCACACTCCTAAACTGTGTTTAACCCATGGGCTTACTTATTTTATCTCAACTATTTCATTTGTTCTGACATGCAGGCATTGACCTTTGAATCACATCAACTTCTCCTCGGTTTACCCAACGTTCGTGTGAATCCAGATGGAGGAGTCGGCCATGTTTACATTTCTGTTTAATTAACACTCTAAACAATGATTGTGGTAGTACTTCTTCTTAGCATAATGTTTTTCTATAGTTTCAGTTTGAATACAGTAAAGATAAAATATATCTTGGGACATACTAATGCTTTTAAGATCGCAGATAGAGAGATGACAGAGAAGGATAATGTATGATTCAACTTTCTGGCACTGACACTTTGTTTCTTTTTCAGGAACTGACTTTCAATGTAACATTCACATAATCCCAGTGAAGAACGAAGAGGGTGTGGTGATGATGTTTATCTTAAATTTTGATTATGTTCTGGATGAGGGAAGTGACAGCTCAACAGAGAAGATAAGCCCCACATCCCCTACAAAGTCTGATCAAAGTGAGTATTTGACTGTCCATTCTCTCCTTACTATGATATAACAGTAGTAAAGTATTTCTATGGAGGATAAAAATTTGATTTTTTTTTTGTCTCCACACCAGAGTTTTCTGCTTTTGCCTCCAAAGCTAAATCATAACATGATGCCGTACAAAAAATGATTCCTGGCATTGTATCTTTTATACATTTGTCACATTTTTCTCTTTCGTTTTCAAATTAAACCTCTTTACTTTTTGCAAAATGGCACCATTCCTAAAACAGCTTGCTACTTTGACAAAGGGCAGTTGGGTAAATGGATGCCTGCAACATCTGTTAAACACTAATTAAGCCCTAGAACGTTTGATTCAGTTCCCTGTCTTGCTCAGTGTAACTTCCAACCATGATGCAACTTTCCATTATTTAGTTTGCATTATGCACAATACATGATCAGTACAGCAATAAAATACATTGTGTGCATGCAAGGAGGGAATGGTCAGCTTACATAACCTTATCTAGTTAAAAATGTAGAATTCTTTTTATCTGTTTCATGTCTTGTGGGAGAGCAGCATATACTGCACTCCTCATTTTTTATTTGGATGTGTGTCAGGAGGTGTAAATGTCAGTGAGACTTTCCTGCTCCTCCCTGATTGGAGGCACTCAGCATCTCTTCTCTGACTGGGGCTCAGCTATCCACTTCACTCAGCATGAATTCCTCCAAGGCACTGTCATTCGGCTCGTGCTGTACTCTGTGTATTTAAGTGTGTGCGTGCATGCATATGCATGTGCACGTGCATGCATGTGTGTGTCTGCTTTTGTGTGTGAGTGAGTGCCTGTGTCTGTTGCTAGCACTGTTAATCAGAGTTGATTGCTTGTGACCATCCGGCAAGAGCACCTGTGGGTAGATGGGTAGATAAACATATGATGTGACTTTAGATTAGAAAAAGTCCTGACTACATGCACACATCACACTTAAAGTATGACCTTACCATTGTCTTCGTCTTTGAGAAGCCCCTTGATAACAGCAGGGAATGGAAGTGTAATTTTATGCTGTACTTGGTGTGACTTCAATGGGATTTTAAAGACGTGATCTTGTGTTGAGGCTGCATGCAATCAAACTACAGTATATTATGTGCAGATATTGTCTTTCATATTGACCATTTTCACGCCATGTATTCAGTATTTGTGTAACAACACTTGTACAATATTTGACTGCATTTAGATCATAACTAAATGCTTAAAAGTGGCACTAGAACCCAAATGTAATCTTTTTCAGGCTATCAGGCCTTAAAAGTATAATGACAGAAGGAAGCAGAGGAAGTGACACGTCACTGATTTAAAAAAAGTAACCCTTTTTTTAGCATTTCATTTGAACTGATCAGAGGGAACATTTCCCCATAGCCTGGTCCTACATTTTATTGTAGCAGCCTCTGAAAAGGGATTTTTGGACATTGGGGTGTATAAGCCAGCAGGTGTCGACCAGCACAATATTGAACCTGGAAGAGAATTATCCCTCTTTCCCTGAGCTGCCACCTAGAACTCACCGTTCAGCAACTTCAGCATGCCTTCAAGGCTCAAAACAAAGACAATAGAACTGCACATTAGAAAGATACACTGTCCTTAGAGATTTGTTTTTACAGTTTAATTAGTGGCTTAATACATCATATATTGTACAATACAATAATACATTTTGTTTTAGAAATTCTATTGTAGAGGTTCTCAAACATGCTTAGCTTCTGATTTCATACCAAGTTATTCCAACTGTTAGACTCCTGCTGCATAAAATGGAAATTAGTTTTTACAGTCAGTGACAAACCCTAAAAGGGTTGATGGTAGCCTACATATGAACAAGAACTAGCTAGATTCTGAGTCTAACACATTTAAGACGCTGAGTAAATATAGGAATCTGACACTTGGTTGACACAATGGACTTCTATCCACAGGTAAATCAGGAACTTTGCCTTCAGCCTCAGATAGACTTTTTCACCACAACTGTCCTGTACACTGTCCATATATCTGTCAATGCCACATCCATCCAACAACATGCTCACAGTTCAATCCATTGCTTTCCTGCAGCATACAAAGGAGCATTTAACTCATTTACACTCAGCAGAAAATTGTACCAGTAACAAGAATAAATATATATTTTTGTAGTGGATCAGTAGACATATCTACAACAGTATCACAGGAAATCAGCCATCTTTTTAAGACATTGTCAGTCACTGCAGTAATAGGGTATTTAAATTACTAAATCACAGGCAGTTGAATGTTCTGTTTTATCCTTAAAGACTTTTCATCGCTGATCCAAGAGATATAATAATCAGTGTGCTCGCTGGTGGGGGGATCGGGTAAAACATCAAGGCCGTATACAGTATGAGTTGTTAAGATCACGTGACAGTTGTGTGAGTCAGAGTGAATTAAGATTAATTAAGGTGTGAATTGTGAATGAATTGTGAAAGTTTTGAAACCTGAGATGTCAAGACAGCACTGGGAGCTTTTAAAGCTTTTGTGAAAATAACAGCAAGACCTAGTCAAAACTCCAGAGCAGCACTAAAGGGAAGAGTAGATTTAATAACATAGTCAGTCTATACCTGGATGAAGTTTACAAGAAGCTAAGAAGGATCCATAATAAACATCTTTAAACCCAGCAACGAAGGCAGGCACCTGCCCACTCTGATGACCATAAACCCAAATATACACACAACAATAATCATATGCAAGCAGTTAACAAGCCCAACACGAGAAAGACAACTCCTCAGGTCTAATCACTATAAACAGCAATAAAAGACACACCTTTAAAGATGGTTTTAAAGAGGAATAGGCAAGCTACAGTTTGTCGCACTGGAACAACTATTCCTAAACAGAGGGAGGTGGGCTGCGTCACCACTTAAAAACTTCCTGACATTCCTTTTTTGACTGTACACCTTAATTCATATGTAACTCTTACAGGAGTTGTTAGTAAGTTTTGTTATTGCTACATAGCCAGCATTAGCATTTACAGCTGTTTACTTAACAGTCTGTAAGAAACGTTGCGATTTCAGCGTCAAACTTTATTGTCTTGTAAATGCAACAATGGCAAGAAACCACGTTCCATGGCAGAGAAAACTAGTCTCTTTAATTTTACCCACTCTTACGTGACATCAAAAAACCAATCCTTGGATGCTGCACCAATCATGAAGCCCCTTGAGGTGACATGAGTTCAAGATATACAAGTCTAGTTGTCTTAGATTTGTTCTAATTTTACTATATCTGCCTAAAATATGTCTAATGGATTTTTACTCATACTCCATGTTATTGAAATCAGTTTTGGTTGCCTTTGGTTACCAGCAAATTTTGAAACATCTTTAAAAAAGACTAAGAGTCAAACAGCCATGCTAGCGGCTCTGAGAGGCTGCTAGTGTAAGTACCACACTAGCATGCTAACAAATGCTAACATTTGCTAAGTAGCACTAAGCACACAGAAAAGCTGAGGCTGATGGGAGTGTCATTAGTTTTGCAGGTATTTGGTCATAAACCAAAATACTGGAAAATTTCAAAAATGTTGACCTCAGGATGGTGTAAGAAAAAAAGTTAAAGGATCACCACAGTTCTGATCTGAGATGGATGTCTGTAAATATCAGTAATCCATCCAATAACTGCTGAAAAACTTCACTCAGAAATCCGAATGTCAACTTCGTAGTGGTGCTGGAGGAAAAGTGATGATTTATAATGTATTAACTTTACAGGCTCAGAAGGGCTCAGTTGTGATCTTTGGTACTACAGTGAATTACATTGCACAAGAAGGATATATCTTCTGCAATCTGTTTTCCTTAGGCTACTCTAACAACAAACTGCATCTTATTGGGTTTATGTGAGCTGCACTTTTTCAAGAGCATTTTCAGTGCAGATGCCACAGTCTCCCTGCAGAGAAAAGACGGGAAGGTTGTCCATATCTCCTGCCAGCTCAGGATGTCATGAGGTTCCTCTCCAGGAAACTTGTTGAGTGTCATTGCTCTATTGTAAGCTTCTATAGTTGTAACATCAGCACATTTGGCTAGGGGATGGAAACAGATGGCTATGATGTTATGTAAGGAGGGTGCTGAGGGATGGGTGCCTCAGGAGTGAGGCAGGGTTCACTTTCACCCTCTTTCTATTGTTAATGAGCCAAAGCTTTGCTCTGTCCTAAGAGGTCATTAGCATTGCCACTGTGTCCACTGTGAAGATGTGGCTATGCACAAAAATTGGGTTCCTGTCTCAAATCAATGAGGAAGAGAAAAGCGATTACACAATCTGCTCCTTCTCATCCTTTTAGGCGCTGAAAATGGATATGCTTCAATAAGGCCAAATCATTTGTTTTTCATTTTGTCTAAATTTTAAAGTTTAGTGCACCAATCCACTAAGACTGAACATATTTAATAAAAAGTAGAACACAGAATATGCTGCCATCAAATACATACATGCGCACACACACACACACACACACACACACACACAGAGATAGATAGATAGAGAGAGAGAGAGAGAGAGAGAGAGAGAGAGAGAGAGAGAGAGAGAGAGAGAGAGAGGCTGAAGAAGCCTCTAACCATGCATGAGTTGATGCTTTTGAGATAATTTTATTTTTCAGTGATGTGTATCAAAAATTTAGCAAGACCTCATGTCATTTCTTCTCAATTTCTAGGGAGGAGTAGATTCTTCCGCTTCCGCCAGGCCGCTTTGAGCCTTATGAATACCAACAAGCAATCCCTTCCGCAAGAGGACCCAGATGCTGTGATGGTGGACTCACCCAAAGAGAATGAAGACTCAGTGGCCCTACAGAGCTTCCCCTCACCCACCAAGAGCATTTGCAGTCCCATTGAGGCAAATGACACACATGCCCTCATAGGCTCAAGCCACCATTCTTCCCAGGCAAGCATCGGGCCCGAACCACTTGACCATTCATCCCCTAAGCTCCCCTGGGAGAAGCTGTACCAGACAGAGCCGCACCAATCCTCTACCTCCCTTTCAAACACCTTCCCCAGAGGCAGCATCAGCAGCATGAGGCGAGCCTCATCAGTTCATGAAATGGAGGCCTATAGCTCCAATTCAAAAAGCGTATTCAGGGATCGGCATACAAGTGAAGGTATGTAGCCTACTACAGTGTGCAAGTAAAACTTCTGTGATTAGTATACAATGCCACATTGCACCAACCTATCACTTTATTTACTGAATTTGCATTTGAATGGAGACCAGTGGGATGAATAACGCAATGTTCAGAAATAATGTTTAAGAGATAGCATTTTTATTCAATTACTTTTGCTCTATATGTGTATAGGTTTATTACAATGTTTATCTTTTACTTTCTCTGTCCACACAATGCTGCCTTTAGACAATGGTAGCCATGTCAGAGGTAATTGTGTATTTCTGCACATGATTTCATTGCCCAGTGCTATTTTGAAGCATGACTTTCAAGCAAGGCAATCAAGCATAAATGCTCTTCACCGATCCACTTTGGTTGGATACTTTGAATGGGCTTACTACACTTAATAATGTGAAACAATTTTATACTGAGACCAATGTAGTGATTATGTCACATGAACAGTCTATAAAGTCATATAACGTAATCACATAAGCCTCATATCTGCTGTCATCGTATGCTAATCATTGCTATTAAATGAACCTGCATGAACACATGCTTGTATTATGTGATATCATTGTAGCTCTCCAAACAGGCTAATGTTCCTCGCTAGGCTAGCAATTAAGCATACAGTATCTGTAGGGAAATCCCTGACAGCTGCAACTTCATGTTAAAGAAAAACTTGTATTCAAAAGCTTACCACTCCGCCATACTGTTAACATTTGACATGCTTGTTGATGCATCCATAAACAGTGATGCATGCATCAACTAATGTTATAATACCTTAGTACTGTGGTGTTGTGGAAGTATGATAGGCTGCAACTGTACAGCTGGCTACATCAATACATCTACATTTTACGGAGCAGAGCGCTATGACAGTTTTGCCACCTCAATATCTAAAACATGGAGAGAAGGTCAAATTTGTGAAATGTTCCTTTAATGTTTGTTTGCTTTTAAATCTGAAAACTGTTCATTCACTAAAAATATTAATTGTAGTAAATGCTTAATCTCTTCTTACCAAATCAATTTTTATAACCACATCATTTATATATTGACTTTTCCTTTTTCAGAGCCATCAGGTAGTGAGAACTTGATGAATTTGAAATATTGTGTAAGATTAATGGCCAATCTTACAGCATATAGTCAAATAAACCAATATATGATAACTTTACCTAGGGTGCTAATGTGACTGTTATTTGTTCTAAACCACCAGGCCCTTTTAATCACGTGAAGTCCAGCCTGCTTGGCTCTACCTCTGATTCTAACATCAACAAGTATAGCACCATCAACAAGATCCCTCTGATTGCACTCAACTTCTCTGAGGGGACTGATAAAAAGACTCATTCTCCGCCAACATCTGAGAAAGCCATTATAGCACCAAAGGTCAAAGACAGAACTCACAATGTCACAGAAAAAGTCACACAGGTGAGTCGGGATGTTCTGCTTTGTTTGATATTGCAGTATGTTGCAGGGGGGTCATTTTGAAATGTATACTTGCATAGGTGACACAAAGGCGAGTTTTGGTTCCAATTATCAAAAGTCCTTGGTTCTGTATTTCAAAGAGCACAATTGGCGGTGTGTTTGTGGTTGGGAAGCTGGCAAAAGGATAATGTCCTTGTCACTGCACTAATGAATCCTAATGTAGTCACTGGCTGGGGTGCCTCCAAGGAAGGATGTGGGATAGCGTGATACACTGATACACAGCACATGTTACACCCTGCCAGTGAACTTTCCTGCTGGCAGGTTAAAAAAGCAGCTGGTGATCTCATGTGTCACGTAGGTAACACATGGCTGTCTGCTGCCTTCCCATGTCAGCAGTGGAGCAGTGACATTAAAGGAAAGAGAGAGGGGTAACTGGGCATTGGAGATAATATTGGGGGGAAATTTGTCATCAGCTATGGGTAGCAGAAATGAAATAGAATTTTTCTTTTGGTTGATAACACCCCAGCAGACAGCAGGGATTCAGTTTACTGCTCAAGGACAATGCAGCAGTCCCAATACTTCCTGTCATGTGGCTGAGACAAGGGCTATCCAGTGGCAGTGGCAGAATTCCCTTTTGACTAGACTAGCAGCACAGCTGATGCCAACATATCAAGGACAGATAGGAGTCCAGATATTTAACACAGTCTCAATAAACCACAACAAACGCCTATGTTTCATCGATATAAAAGAGAAAGCCAAAAATGTATATTCTTGTGTTCTGGGGTTATCTTGAATCATTCTGACAAATACCAGAATGTGCACAAATATGCACAACAAATTTGAAAACTGTGTGAAGGTCACTTTACTACACAAAATTAATACTGCCAATACCCCCGGGGCAATGTTAGCGACAACCAAGCACAAGCGAGGCCCAGGAACCTTATATTTAAATGTCTTTCAACACAGATTTCTCATTCATAAATAAAGACAAACCATCATCATGATTAAATACCCTCTCTCCCTGCTGACTTTAGTTTGGAGTTTGGAGACACCGCTGAGATGTGAACACTGCATCTACTTCCTGACTGCTAGCATGGGGAAATATATAATTCATGTGTTGAAGATGGGAGGATGTGCTGAAATGAATAGAAAGACCCGTCGCCCTCATCCTCACTCCTGCACTATTTTCTGCCATAAGTAGAGCCTCTCTCTTTGTCTGCCCATGCTTATTAAGCCCAAAAACAGGGGGCAGCTCGGCCTTCCTGGGAACACTGAATAATTTACCATACAGTCCAGTTCATATGGTGAAATTAAAACAAATGTTTGCTCACTAAAATAAATGAATAAAATATCTATGAGCCCAAATCTATACAACTTTTCTCCATCTGTACAGTAAAGTGCTTACAGTTTTTCCAGAGAGTACAAAATATACCTCTTGCAAATGTAGAACAAGTCAGTGGCAGTCATATTATCCATGCAGATATGACATAGGCAATCTGCTTGTCATACTAGAAGAGCTGCCCTTACCTAATACAGTTTGACTGCAGAATGCTTACTTTAGGGTGTCACAATTTGCTGCAGTCTGTGAGCTGGGTGAATTTCCTGGTGTGCTTTACCAATAAATATTGTAAAAATAAAAAAGCAAACCTGTCTGTGATGCTCAAAGTGGAGCAGCGTAATCAGGTGGTTTCTGACCCTCTCTTACCATTCCTCCAGGTCCTGTCACTCGGAGCTGATGTGCTGCCAGAGTACAAACTCCAGACAGCCCGCATTGACAAGTTCACCATCCTGCACTACAGCCCCTTCAAAGCCGTGTGGGACTGGCTGATTCTGCTGCTGGTCATTTACACAGCAATCCTCACTCCCTACTCTGCTGCTTTTCTTCTCAATGACCAAGAGGAGCAGAAGAGACGTGAATGCGGATACTCCTGCAGTCCTCTTAATGTAGTGGATTTAATCGTGGACATTATGTTCATCATTGACATCCTGATAAACTTCAGGACCACTTATGTAAACCTGAATGAGGAGGTGGTCAGTCATCCAGCTAAGATAGCAATTCACTACTTTAAAGGCTGGTTCCTTATAGACATGGTGGCAGCAATCCCCTTTGACCTTCTTATCTTTGGCTCAGGATCCGATGAGGTATGTTCCCTCTAATGCATGTTGGTTTTTTTTTTTTACCTGATTTCTCCCAGGGAGCTTTACTGCACATCACCCAGTCATGCTTGGACTGTTCTGTTCTGTTGCGCTGATCCATTTACTAAGTCCAGACTTGTGCCCCTGGGCCACTACTTAAAGCCTGAATCGTCATGTCTCGGCTCTGAAAGGATTACTTTAAATTGCATGTTTTTTTTTTTTTTCTTTTTCTTTTTCATTTTTCTTTTTTTTTCCTGAATGGCCCTCATTCTAGAATACATTACCACGGATTAATGGCTTACCAAATGGCAATCAATGATGCATTTATGTGAGGAGCAGGCCAACAGGGCTGTGTGCACAGCTTACATGCAGATGTGTGATGGCCATTGGTAGGCTGGCTGCCAGGCCTCCTGGCTTGTTTGTTGGTAGGATATGTCCCCCTCAGGATCTGGATCCACTTCAGTGCTTTATCGTGCTTTGTAGGCACTCCATTACACCAGAAAAGCTCCTGATTATAAACCATAATCATCTTTTCCACCACCGCTGCCTCTGCTGTTGCTACTGCTGAGTCAGTTCAGTGAGTGACAGCAAATCAAAGAGGAAATGGATGTTTGTGTCTCTGTAGAGACAGTAACAAATAACAAATCCGTCCTTGAAAATTTGCACAATAAGTCACAAGTAAAATATATTCTCCTTTTCCACGCCATAGCTATTTGACACCATTAACTTCATTTTCATTTGAAAAATTATCTTAAGAGGAAAACTCTCTCTGGTCTGTACATAGATTAACATATTCTGTGATAACATGAAGATACATTACTTCTAAATATAGTTCTCCAGCTTGTTGTTTATACTTTTCAGACTGAGCATGCAAAGTCCTGCTCAACTGCAGCCTCATTCAGAAAATAAAAGCAACTGAGAGCGGCAGATGGTTTCCACAAGGCTCATTTAATTTAGCAGCTTAATAAGATGGCTTTAACCTACAAGCGCTTAAGTAAACCTTTTGATTAGAGCAGGGAATATATTTGAAATAATTTTCAATCATTTTCTGGCTGCTTTCAAAACAACTTAGTCTTGCCAGGAGATTGAACATACTGTGAGGAGTTTTATACAAAAATTGGCATCAAGCAGTGTTTTGTTAACAATAATAATTATAGAATTTTAAAAAAGCAAAAGATTTATTTCAAGCGGTTTCACTGTGACTACAGTGGAAAAGAAGTTGAGTGCTTTGTCCCCACTTGAACCCCTAAATGATGTTCCCATTAGCGAGAAAGAGAGAGAGGGGAGGGGGGTTGAAGGGCTACAGCTATATTATGTAATTACTTGTGCAGGTACATTTAAGACTGAATCAACTTTAATTAGATTGTAGTGTGCTTGTAGCTTTAACAAACGTGAAAAAATATCAGTAAAGAAACAGAATGTGGAAGATCAAGCACAGGACTAACAGACTTGTGAAGAAAGAGATTCTCTCTCATCTGCAGGCATTAACTTTATTTTTGAAGGCCTTTCTGTCAGGGAGATAAGTGACTATGCTAATGGGAATAGTGGTTAGTGATTCTTGATGACACAAAAGCAGCTACAAACTCCCAGGGACCCACTGATTGAGTGTTACTACCCCTTCAATGAGGATTCACCTGTGGCCTCCTGGTTTCTTCACTTCTGTGTTAATTTGCAATTAACCAAAGTGCTGTGGAGATAATATCTTTTTTTTTCAGCTGTTCAGAAAACTCATTACTTTAGTTTGGCAGGTGGCTGTCTTGATTTCTCACGGCTTTAATTTGTTGTTAACATGTCAGAGGCAGTGCAACAAATAAGCTTGTTTCTTGATGAGAGAAAAAGCATGATAGGTGAATACTGAAATGAGATACAAGTTATTGTATTATAACACTGTATAATTATTGTTAGTCTGAAATATTAACATTACACACACTCTTTCTAATAAAATGCAATGCTGTATATTTTGTTTAGACTACCACTCTGATTGGCCTGTTGAAGACAGCTCGGCTGCTGCGATTGGTGCGTGTAGCCAGGAAGCTGGACCGCTACTCTGAATATGGAGCTGCAGTCCTCATGTTGCTCATGTGCATCTTCGCCCTCATTGCCCACTGGCTAGCCTGCATATGGTACGCCATTGGCAATGTGGAGAAGCCCTACTTAGAGCACAAGATTGGCTGGCTGGACAATCTGGGCGTGTCCATAGGAAAGAGATACAACTACAGCGATCCTAGCTCTGGTCCATCTATCAAGGACAAGTATGTCACAGCACTTTACTTCACCTTCAGCAGTCTGACCAGTGTGGGCTTTGGAAATGTTTCCCCAAACACCAACTCAGAGAAGATTTTTTCCATCTGTGTCATGCTGATTGGCTGTGAGTATGTTATGTTTTTTTTGTTTTTTTGTTTTGTTTTTTTTTTTCTTTTATTTTCTTCTAGCAAAACTTTATACTGTTTTTCTCTGGCATATCACTTGAAATGGTTTAAACTCACAGTATGTAACTTCTGCCGCTAGGGGTCCCTCAAGCAAAACAATAACAAAAGACGGTGTTGAGTGACATCATGAAATATGGGCTCATGGGAGTTGTTGTCTTCAAAACCATTGCTGTAAACTTCTCCCGTTTTGGATTTCTTCAGTGTCAGTTATTCAGGAGGTTTTTACCTGAAACTGAATTATCTTCAGAGGTCTCCTCCTCTACAAAATAATCAGACCCGGTGATAATAGCCGCTAAAAACACTGAAAGCAGTTTCACATCAGTATTTCAGCGATGCAGGACATCGGGGGAGGGTTGGGACCTTAGACTGCTAATCTAACTAACTAACTGCTAATTTATGGACAACGTGTTCAGGAGGTTTTTTTACCGGCAGCCAAATGGTCAGCAACAACCGGACCAACATTAAAACAGGTAGAAACACCAAATAGAGCAGTGTCACGCTAAAAATCAGTGATTCGCAGACGCTGTAAGGTGGACTTAGGACATCAGAGAAGAGTTGGGAGCTAAAACTGCTAATTTACCGGCAGCCGAATTATCCGCAGAGATGTCCACCTCCCCGCAACAACCGGTCCAGGGGATTAAAACCGGTAGAAACACCGAGTCAAGCGGAGTCACTCTGAAAATCAATGATTCGTCAACGGGATGGCTGGAAACTGAGACTCCTTACCTTTGTTTCTTTGATAATTTATGAACCAGATGTTCAGGATTTTTGACTGGCACACCACGTAGCCGTATCCACCAAGCAAGCAAGTCCCGGGACTCATTACTGCGTCTCACTCCCCTTCTCTCTATCACTCTTTACTGTTTTTTTTCCGGCAGCCGATCAGCAGAGGTGTCCCCCTCCATAACAAACGGTCCAGGGGGTTAAAAGAAACAATTAATAAAGCAGTTTCACTTTAGAAACCAGTGATTTGTCGACACTCTCCGGTGGACACAGGGCATCTCAGAGTTGATGCATGAACATCCATGAGTGGATAAGACCTGAGCTGCCAGCAGCCTGGCTGTTTTCTCTGATAACTCAAATCCAGACTTCCGATGACTAAAATCCTTCTTCCGGTTAAAATATATAGTTGGAAACGACCAAGGTATAAAAAGTGTATTTTAAATTGTGGTGTAAAACAGAATAAAAATCAATTTTGGGCTTCTGGCAAGCAAACAAAAAAGCAACACTTTTTTTTAATCTTTATTGAAAGCTGTCAGGGTAACCACAAGTCCAGGCATGTGTACAGGGAATGTGACATCACTGACAGGCGATTAAAATTAAAATCACTATTCCTCTGATTTGGGAATTGCTAGAAACATTGTGTATAATTTGTACATAACTCAAAAAATATATAACATATGTCTAGTCCTTTGTAGACATGTCAGTGTGGAAAACTACATATGATAAATTTATGGCATAAATGTCTATAGTAAGATCCTGTACAACAGATTATCTGTGTTTACATTCATTCTAGTTAACAGTGTGTGTGTGTGTGTGTGAGAGAGAGAGTGAAGGCAGTAAAAAAATGCAAAGCAGTCAGTAGATTGTAACTCTTCTCATTTATTGATCACCGTGTGTGTTACAGCTCTGATGTATGCCAGCATTTTTGGAAATGTCTCTGCCATCATCCAGAGGCTGTACTCGGGTACAGCTCGTTATCATGCTCAGATGTTGCGGGTCAAGGAGTTCATCCGCTTTCACCAGATTCCCAACCCACTGAGGCAAAGGCTGGAGGAGTACTTCCAACACTCTTGGACCTACACCAACGGCATTGACATGAACACGGTAAATAAAAATAATCAGCACATCTTTATTCCACTGTAGCTGGATAGCATGTCAATCCAAAGCTAACTAAAGTTACTGATTAATAATTCATCATCATTTTTGCAATACTCTAAAAAGAGCTTTCTTTCCCTTGTCTGCTTTTCACCTGGATTAACATCTCTTCATTGGTAAGAGCAGGAGGTACATATTTTTATTTGTTGATATTTTCATGGTAGCATTTTTAAAATAACCCCTCATTATTACCCTATGTACACCATAAAAATTAGAAATCACCATCAGTTATGCATGATTTTTGTTCTTGTGCATAGTTTCACCCAATAGCAAAGAAATAACAAAGAATGCTTATCTCTGTAAAAAAAACAAAACAAAAAAAACAAAAAAAAAAAAAACCCAAAAAACTATATGTCTGCATTGAAAAAGGCGCAGATATTGGGCTACTGTCTTGTCTAATTTCAATATCCATCTGAGATTTTATTTGCAATAATTTTATCAGTTTTTATATCTCATGAATTAGCTCCTCTTCTATCACTGTGATTTTTTTATGTAAGTTATTTACTGTACTAATTTTTGAGGCATGCATAATGCACACTCTGTGGAAACTAATTTCTCCCTTGGGGACAATAAAACCATCTATCTAACTATGGATCCACCCACTTAAAAGAAACTTTTAATTTACAACATAAACAAAAAGAAGGTGATTAAATGTCAGTTATTTCAAGTTTATTTACAATATCATAATTACAAAGGTAATTACGTCATAATTTTCTGTAGTCACCATGTATTAACCTTGTAATATCGAGTAGTCAGCAACTGTTTCCCATCCCTGTAATGTATGCCATATAAACATAGAACATAATATATTTTATGAAAGGAGTGAGATAAAACATAAATGTTTACTGGTAAACTCTGCTATTCTACTTTATGCTAATAATAATTTCAACAATATTGCATGCAGTCAGTTCTTTCCTTTAAGGTGGGTGCATGCATCAAAAGTCTGGATTTAATCCTTGGCTCCAACAAATGAATGGATTTAGGGTATAAAAATGGTGGCTTCATTCTCGCTCGCATTTATCACACAATACACTTCCTCCTCACTCCGATATTATGTGGATCAGAAAAAGACGCTAAGCCAAAACTGAGCAGGTATCGTGCTGTGTGTTTAGCTCAGGGGGCGGTTACATAAATTCAAGTAGCAGTTATTTTTACATGCTACATTTGTATCAGCAACTGTTCCATCTTGATCATTACTATGAATCTGTCTTAATTAAGAAGAATAACGGTGTCTACGTTTTTCTCATATGAGACACTTAAGATGTATTCGACTGTGTTTAATGGGTCTATGACTCTGACGTGTTTGTTTTCATACCATGTCCTCATCCTTGTGCTGTTGTCAAGAATAATTACAACTTCTCTTAATAAAAAGTACATTCATCTTAACGCATTTGCTGCTCACAGAGTCCACTGGGTTGAAGAGCAATTATCTAAATGCCTCCCTTTGAGGATATCAAACCAAAATTGGTGCATTTTACTCACAGATTTTCTCTGCATCATAGGTGTTAAAAGGTTTTCCTGAGTGCCTGCAGGCAGATATCTGCCTTCACCTCAACAGGAATCTCCTTCACAACTGCAAAGCGTTCGAGGGAGCCACCAAAGGCTGCTTGAGGGCCTTGGCCATGCGCTTCAAAACCACTCATGCCCCTCCTGGAGACACCCTGGTCCACAGTGGTGATGTGCTCACTGCTCTCTACTTTCTGTCCCGCGGCTCGATCGAGATCCTGAAAGATGACATCGTGGTAGCAATCCTGGGTAAATACAACACCTTGTTGGTTTTATGTTACTGCCATTTCATCACATCCAGGGGCAAATTCTTCAGTCAACTAGACAAATTGCCTGGCTTTTAATAAGTAATTGATGAGGAGATACTGTGATGTATATCCTTTAGGAAAACTTAAATTGTTATCGGAAGAGCAGCTTGAGCACCAAGATGGATTCTTTTAGTTTCACCTTTAGTTTGCAAAACCTCCACCATCCACTTAGAGGTGTTAGGTGTGAACAACTGTAAAAGTCACCTCCCTGTTGGATAGAAGATCTCTCCGCTGATTGTGTGTTGAATGTCAGCATCAAAGCTGGTGAGACAAAGTAAAAACCCTTATTCTGCTGCTTTTGGTGACGTCTTCTCTTAAAAAAGAAAGGGATGGTTCAAAGTTATATTATTCTTATTGTAATGTTGGTTTGGCAAGTCTTTGCCAGTAAATCTTTTAGGTTTTGTTTTATACAATCAACCAGGGTTAGGGTTTATGAAAAGGTTACACTGATACCCACATGTGAAATCAGAGCACATGCTTGTTTTGAGGATCTAATATGTGCATGAAAATATGTAAAGTATGCTTTACATCATGTCAGGAAATTGTTAGAAAACACAGAGTGGGCCTTTAATACAGGTGTGGGATTCCACGATTGGCTTTTTGTTAGGGGTATTAAATATGTAGTTTGTTCTGATTGATTGAAATATTTGAATTATTGATTGAGTTAACCACCCACTCTGCTCAGGACGCTTGATACTCACAAATATGTTGAGAATCTGCTGTCATAAGCTCCAAAAAAGACAAGCAGTGGATTTTCCCAATGGACTCCAACTATTTAACCACAGTAATACTTACAAAGAGGCTCAGTGTGACTTGTGTGCACATCAAAGAATAAACAGTTATAATCGGAGTCGTTCCAAACGTGAATAATATTAGTAATAAGTCTTTACAGCAACTAAACCACATCATGTTCACACACTTTGGCAAGAATAGCAAGGTGTGCCTGCCTTCCCCCCATTTATGTCCTCTGGGCAAAAGCGCTGTTCATGTGACAGGTTTGAGACTCTGACATTTCTATTTAAGTGGCTCCATGAAAGGTTGTTTGGCAATTTCAAAGACCACAGTGAAAAAGCTGCCACTTTTTTGACAGCACAGGGAAATTAGTTAAGGCTACAAAACAGGAATTATAAAAAATGTCAGTAAAAGACAGCTCCCACTAAAACAACTGCTCGCTTTAAATTTGATATAATATTTTACCTTAGTAATATAATGATACTGAATAATGAATACTCATAACTCTTATTAGAGTATTGGAGTATTTATTTTTTTTCTACGTGGGTAAACCACAACCAGGTGCTACAGGCCAAGCCTGGATTAAACCTGCCATTATTCATGAGATGAATGCTCTCCAAAGCTGCACCTGACAGAATGGGGTTTAAGCTTAGCAAAAGCTGCTGCATCACACAAAAAATTAACAAACACACTGGAAAAGTCACTGATCTCATAGATAGATCATCCCATTTGTATTTGATACTGACATAATGCTCCATCAGCACGATTTTTGCTCCAATTTGTTTGTGGAAACTTGTATCTTGCTAGATGTGTTTGACAGCTACCAAACTGCCCCAGCCTGTAACAAGGTAGTGGTCAGCCAATGGTGTTAAAGCATTTTTCTCTTGTAATGATATCGGGTCCAACAAGGCTAATAGCATTGTTCCACAGGTGAGGAATTAGCCTCTTCCAGTGCCATCCAGGCTAATGACTATCTAAATCCTTGTGGTGAGAGCTGTGTGCGCGGGAGAGATACACCACTCTGTGTGAGGCTGTCCTCTGTGGTGGAGAGGTGTCCGGTGCATGCTGTGAAAGGCACACTGGCTGCCAACATATCATATCTCTTTCACCTGAACCCCTGCTTACAGTGTTGGCATTTAGTGTACCAGGGGACCAACAAAGGGATTTTTCATGATGGCCTTTAAACCGGACCTCCAGTCCTCTGCACAATGGACGCTCATTTCAGCAGAGAACAGTTGGTTTGAAAACTAGATTTTATGACTTGCTGAAGAACTGGCTTCATTATGTGATAGCCCTTATCAGCACAAGTCCCTTCCTTTGGAGTACACAACATGTAAAGTGTGTCAGTCACAATCAAACCCTCGCACATCAAAGATGGTGTGAGATAGCAGTTCCTCAGCATTAATAATGGATCAAAGATGGTAAGACAACTGATGCACAGGCCTTAGGAGAACATCTTCACAGAGAAGGGAGTCTGTTTGATTTTCATTATCCACAAAAACAAACACGTCTGCTGCCCTTTAGTGAGAGCCTTAGGAATATCTAGATAAGTCCCCATAGAAAACACAACACAAATTCTCCTCTACAATATGCAAGAATACTTGCATAAGTCACTGCAGGTAAAACTGAAATTTTTCCCTATTCCCAGTGAACCGTTTGAGAGGATTTATTGTCTGTGTATGTGTGTGTGTCACTACCAGGAAAAAATGACATCTTTGGAGAAATGATCCATCTGTTTGCCAAGCCTGGAAAGTCCAACGCTGACGTGCGAGCTCTGAGTTACTGTGACCTGAGCACCATTCAGAGGGAAGATCTGCTGGAGGTGTTAGACATGTACCCAGAGTTTGCTGACTGCTTCTTCAACAACCTGGAGCTTACCTTCAACCTCAGAGATGAGTCTCCCAAGGTAGATGATATTACACTGATGTGAGCTACATCTTCAGCCAGTGCTGTTTGACAAGCATTCACATTGTCATGATATAATTACTTAAAATTATAAATTCATCCCCTAGAAGTTTGAGATTAATAAACACGTACCATTAACTGTTCTAACTAACAGATTTTAATTCTCACATTTTTTTGCAGGCCTCTAGTTCCCAAGGCGATGATTCAGATGGAGAGGGCACTAAAAGCATTAAAAGAAGAATCTCCTTCACCCCAGATGTATCTAAAGGTAGGTTGAGACTAATCTGCACAGGTCCAGTTCAGCTTTGTTCAGCTTCGAGGTTGCGTATTGGTCCTTTATTTGTTATTGTTCACAGAGCGGTGCTGGCTGAGAACATCTGTTCTCTGTGGAATAGAGTATTGTGTTGTTCCGCTAACCACTGTTGATTGCCATTCTGCAGGGGAAAACAAGGAAGTGGTTAAAGATATGGGGAGGGAGAGGGAGTCCAACTCGTGCCTAAAGAGATGTTCAGGAGTCCTGGGTCCCTCTTCACCCACTCCCCCAGTCCTGGACTCAGATCTTATTGTCAGAGACAGCTTGGAGAGAAGTCCATCATTTGAGGGTAATATATCATGTTTCACTAAAAAAAACAATAACTGGCAGTCAGGGGAAACCAGTGGGGGATCATGTCATTGTTACTGCACTACCAAAAGCAAATGTATGGAGGGCTTTGAAATCTTCACAGGAATCCAGGGCTGGTTTGAGTAACAAATCTGTCCTTGTCTTTGTGAAAACACTGCACAGTCGTTTATAATAACAATTATCTTATCCTTTGTTTTACCAATTGCAAGGTTAAATGGTAGAATTCACATTACAAAGTAATTAACCAAGAATGTGTGCTTGCATATAGCTGATTAGTCAGCGTAGTTGAAATGAATAAGAAGGGTGCTTTTTTGCATAGTGCTAATCTGAACATAGCATTAGGACTAACAAAGAACACGGTGCAGGGGCATTAACCATTCCTAATCAGAGAGGAGAAAAGGGAAAATGCAATGGTTGAGTTGAATCACAACAATAGTTTGATATTATCAGCATCCAATTATTATATAAACAGCCAACAAAACATTACAAGCTACACAAAAGCAGGCTTTATTGCACAGTCATTGGCATTGATAGCGTCATATTTTTAAGATGGTTTTGTGTCCACACCTGTGTACATATCAACAACAGCCAATCCACTGAGCTATTTTTCCACAACAGAGACATGACTGTGACACAGGCTAACGATAAACGAGGGAAGCGATCCAACTCTGCTCATTTCTGAGTTTCAGATGTTCCGTATGTATAAGTGGGCCAAGCTTTAAAGACATACATTTGCAAGACTAAACAGGATTCAGAGTGTCTTACTAAAAGCAGTACGCTTCATGCTGGTCCGTAACCTTTGTTTCTCCATTAAAACAGCCTACAGAAAGTGTTAATTAAAGTCCGATTTTTTTATTCTCCACTGAGCTAAAATATCTAACATACACAACAATAACTGCGAAACTTTGTCTGTTCACCATAATGAGCATCTGATATGGAAATCACAGGGTTTTGTATGGACATAGCCCATTCTACTAACAGGACTCAGTAGCCAGCTAGTACAGCTAGTAGACAGTTGGAGATATGGAGAAAACTGCTGAGTGGCAGAAGGAAGCTATTGTTAATCACTATTGCTGGAAGGGTGCTGAAAATAAGGCCATGTCAGAGGATAGGTAAGTGCCATCCATACTAAAGGCAGGGCACAGGGCAGACAACACTGATGCTCATATCTATACGGCTCATCATGGTAGGACAAAGCCTCCTGCACAGACTGCTGCACGAGATAGTGTAATCACAGGACTACTCACTAGTCATCTATGTTTTTACAATCACAAAAGAGGCTCAACCCATATCACTGGACAACAAGCTGAATGCTACCAGCTGCCCAGCAGAGATAACAGCAGGGTTAGTTTGCTACTGGAAAACATTGCATTAACAATTCTCCCATTACAAGGCCTTGATAAATTACAACAAAAAAAAACCTACACACAGCTCTGCTGCGGAGATTAATTACATTCTATTTTAGTGGGAATTTTTTTTTGTTTTGTTTTAGTGATGACGTTGTTCTGACCCACATGTGAGGATGTAAAGCATGCGTGTTGGTTTGGCTTTCCAGATCTGTGCTGTGATAAATGGGCCTGTAAGAAGCCTACGGACTACCTGGATGAGTCAGCACACTTCCAGGACCTGAGAGAAGATGATAATTCTGCCAGTGAAATCACGTATGGCGAGGTGGAACAGCGCCTGGGTCAGCTTCAAGAGCACTTAAACAGGTACATATCCGTAGAGTCAGCATACGGATTGTTGATCCTCATTCAATTGTTATCAACTATGAATTACCCCCGAATGTGAACTTAAAAGTGCTTCTTTTTTTTTTTCTTCTTTTTTTCTTTTAAGACTCAGTGGTTTCTTTGTGTCACAGAGAGTGACACAGTTGTATCATTTTAGTCAGACAGCTCATGTCTGGGTTGGAATTGCAGCATCTTGGGTTTGTCTTTGACGCCCACTCACTACACTTGCTGTTAGTACACAGTGAAACAGGTTATCAGACCTACCAGGACACTTCATCAAATAATGATGGTTATCTTCTTCACTCTTACCACCTGCAGGATAACTGTAACAGACACATGCTTGACAGAGCACGCTGCTTGTAATAATACAGTAACTTTGATACAGGGACGGTTTTTTTTCTGCAGGTTCTTTTACTTTGTATACTTGACATACAGCAAGTATTATTCCATAAGTAATGGATCTGAATGCGTCCTCCACCACTGTTAGTCTGAGATGGTAGCATTTTGACACAAGTGCAAATTTGACATCAACAGTGTTTATTCTTTCATCCACTGCAGCCTGTTTTACAACTTTGGAAACACCACTGTTAAAAACAAAACCTGGCAGTTGGCTCAAGTCATTCTTCAGCTGGAACATTTGTTTTTCTTACCTTAAAAAGACTCAGGGATACACGAGCAAATGTATCTGTGTGGCTCTTGGTGCTGTCTTATAAACTTCATTAGTTACAGTTGAGTCATGCACCTCTAATGTAGCCTGAAAAGCAGCACACCAGAACACCATTTTGGCCCTGCTCACAGTCCATTACAAATCAAACAAATGGTAATGGTTGGAAATCAGACATATGCAGGATTGAAAAACCAGCCCGTGCAGATATTTGTAAATGCGCCATTGACGCCGGGAGGGCAGGGCGTTTTGATAGTTTTCGTTCAAATTCTAAGGAAGTAACACAATAAAATTTGTTTTTATTCTCACAAATTATCCTACCATTACATTCTCAGTTAGTGACTTAATGATTAGGGAGCGCTTTATTTTTTTAAAGTTGTCACCTCCCACACTGCTAAAAGTAAGCTACACTTCTACTGCCATCACTGGCAGCGTCTAGTTCAATTGCTAATGCACTGTACATGAGTAGGTGGGGGAAGGCAGCAAGCTGGCAGAAGCTGTCGCTGGACTCAGAGTGGGAGGCTGGAGCTGCTGGACGCAGGATGTGCCGCCGTAGAACCGGAACATATCAGAGTTGAAAATGAATTTGAAAAGAGTGGTTTGTACAATTTTACAGTGTAGTACTCAGAATCTAAAACTGATGACTGAGAACAAAGTATATCTGAAACGGCTTCGGACAAAAGCAGAACTCATTGTGATTTAAACAATAAACATGTGAGCGCACTACCTTTCCAGAATGAATACATTACATTTTAGTCTCATCATTTTCTGTAGTTTACTGGTTGGCCATGGTTTTAACGACACACCTGCAGCCAGCAGGCCACCTGAAATAGACACACAAATGAACAGCAGATGGTATTTTTAGCTGGAATTATCACAGACAACGACACACAGCATCAGGGTGCCTGAAACACTGGGCTGGCTCATTTTATTCAGCACAAATAAGACATTTTATCCACTGCACTCAACCTGACCTTGTTTTTTTTTCCCCCCTAATGCTAGCTGGCTGCAGGATGAGCAGCACTTCTCTGTCATTTTGTGTTTTTGTGGCTTTGACTCGTCTGAAAGGATATGACAAGAAAAAAAAAATGTTGGTGTTGCAGTCTCCTCAACCAAATCCTTATGAATAACCAAGAACAGTTCAGTTTGCTGCACCTGCAATAAATATCCACTCTGTGACTGCTTTGCTTAACACATCGGTCTTTACCTCACAAACAAATGCTGCCTCACTACAGGAGCACAGTAAACCACAGTAATTTGACATTGTCTATGTACATTAAATGGACTACAGGTAATTAAAAGGTTATTTAGCATTATCCAATTTTTCCTGATGCCCTAAATATAGAGCTTGGATGAAATCTAGTCATAATTAGATTGACCAAATGAGTGTGATACAGTCATTTCCCCAGTAAACGCTGAATTCACACCTCCCACACAAAGCTCATTATCACTCCTAGCGGGAGCAGCATCTTTCGTCTACTACTCTGGCAAAATGTGTTTCCACACCTTAGCCATCTCTTCATTTGCCCACTGTTGAGGAGCAGAAGCTCCATCTAGTGCTCAGTGAAGTACAACTGAGTGTGTTTTCAGCCCTTAAATGATCCGACATGACAGAAGTATGGATTCATCTCCTCTTCTCTGGGATTAATTTTCTCTGTGCGTGTCTCACTCTGTTCTCTCCGTTCTTTTTGAGGCTGGAGTCTCAGCTGATGTCAGATATTCAGACCATCCTGCAGCTGTTACAGAGACAGCCGACACTGGGACCTCCAGCCTACAGCACTGTGACTGCCAGTCCAGACTATCACAGACCTGCAGTGAAGGTTCAGCCAGCTGCTCTGACTGCAAGCCATTTTTTCAGCCATACAGGAGCTCAAGTAAGGATGTTCTCACATCGTCATTCATTAGTGTTTTCTTTTTCTCACACCATTAGTCAGGTGATTTTTGCACATATGAATATGAAGCATTGTATTTTTTTTTTCTCCACTGAAGTTGAGCTTCAGCTGGCCGTTACAGTCATCCATCACAGTCTCTATAATCTCACAAACTCCCACTGTTTCATAAGGCTGCTTCACACTGATACTGATGAATGTCTTGATGGATCAGTTTGTCTGCCACAGCTTTTGAATTAACATTTGAACATCAGGAAAGAATCTGAGCCTATGTCACATATTTTTTATGATTGTCAGCTTACCTGTTTTCTTTCTTTTTCTTTTCTTTTGTGAGCTTTATTTATAATATAAATATTATTAATTTTATAGTTGTTTTCTTCAGTCAGTTAAACTTCATTTGCTAAGAACAGGTTACCAGGCTGAAACTACATCTTAAATACAAAAAAGTACAAACAATGAATGAATAAACATTATTTTTAGAGTAATTACAAATCAGTTTACCCCAATACTGACTTCTAAGCTTTATTTATTCTTTATAGGGCCCCAACCACAAACTGGAGAGCGCCATTCAGGAATCCAAAGACTCTCTGTCGAGCTTGGCCAACGTGAATGCACCCATCGAGGACAGCCTTACAGCACTGCTTGTACAAAGACATACGGGGCCACAACAGCAGCAACAGCAACAGCGACAGCAACAGATCACAGGGCATCAGCAGTCTGCATTGATCCTTCTTCCAACTGAAACCTCTTCCACCTCCTCCTCCTCTTCCTCTCCATCCCCTTCTGACTCCAACCTCAACACCACTGGACTCCATAGACCTGTTTCAGACCCAGAGTTCCCAGGACCATAAACCTTTCAGCAGCACAGTGTGCTAATATCTGGGTTGTAATGCTGTAATTACTAAGTAGCAACTTTTTATCAGCATGCTGGCACAGACATCTGTATTGTTAATTTGCAATGCCTTGGTAATAGAAATAAGATGCTTTTTTTTTTTTTTTTTTTTTTGTTATGCATGTGGATATAACACTGTTCTCTGCAGTTAACAGTGTCATAACAATGGTTACATATTGTAACAGTAGTTCTAGCTAAGCAGAAGCCCTCTGTTTGAATCCGTAATCGTCATCACTCACTCACCTTTCTCACTGAAAATGTTGATGCCCAACCAATCAGGATGAACCTATTAATTCTACTTAATCAGTAGGGGTGCTGGTTAAAGGGCTCCACCTGGCTGTGATAGAACTAGCACTACAACAGCTATCAAACTAGCCAGGCTTTACACTCTAATGGGATCTAATGGTTTCTGTACTCCTTCCTGTCCCAACCTACAACGCAATGCACAAGTCTATCAACGTTCAGAACTCTACTCATGGAGCCAGGAAAAAGACCTGACACACTTGATGTTCACCCTTGACCTTCCTCAGTCGTCACTTACAAAGTCAGAGGAGCTGACTGACCTACCTCACACTAGGCTGGTCCCACTGTCCACACACATAAAGGATAAAGGCACTGGTCCATCACATCTCCTGGGGTTCCTCTTGCTGTCAGCTGCAGAGCCAGAGAATGTACCTGTGGGTGCTGAGCATTCTTGGCAAGGATCCAGGAGGAGAGAGGGGGGGGGGGACAGAAACTTGTGGCAAAGACAGACAACTTTTCTCAAAAATCCTTTCTGTTCCAGCAGAAGGTGAGGGGGACAGCGGCAGCACACCGAAGTCTCATGACCTCCTCTTAGCACTGAGCACAGGCAGGAAGAAAAGACAAAAGTAAGTCACTTGACAGACAGGGACACAATGAGACATAGGAAACTTTATTGTCATTGTACTTCAAGAACACCACTAAATTACAATGGCACCAATGGCTACCAATCCCCCACTAGGAGTACACCTGTGCAGAAAGCAAGTGAGCGGGACGGGAAAAGTGTTCAATAGCTTTTGCATAGTTAACAGTGACCATTTCATTGGACAGGGATTTGCCAAAAAAAAAAAAACTGCCGACCTTTTTTTCCACCTTTTCACCCCTGTGGTCAGATGAGGGAGCAGTTATCTCCCCAGAAGCTGAGTGTCAACAGGAAAAGCTACTGTACTACGCACTGCCAAAAAGGCGCAATGCAACTGACATCAGCTTCCTACACTACAGTCAGTGCAACGGGCAAGTGGAGCCGGTGAGGCCACGACTAAAGATTGTAAATGCTGACTGGAGGCAGCCTACCGCTGTCACCAAGGTTCTCTGGCAGCTGATGGACAAAGAATTGGTGTCCATGCAATTTGTAAGTGAAGACTGGGAAGCAAGAATGTGAGCCACAGCTAGAGGGTGCTGAATCGCTTTGTGTCCTCATTGCCATCGAACAGGTGTGAGTGTCTGCTGTATATGGGGAGGGGGTTACGCAGCCCGAGCCAGTCGTCCCCCAGCAGCTGAAAACTTTTTCCTGAAACTGAGGTGCTGGTGAGGCCAGAGGATGACAGAAGATCCTGCCTGACACTGGCCAACGTGGACAGTGTCAACAGTAACTGATGAACCTGGTCATCGCTGTTAGAGCTTATTAGAGTCTAAAGCCTGTGTGCGATGCATAGACGGACTCTACCTCTTAGAGGGCCTGAGCCTGCCTATACAAACTATTTTCTGCAGCTATTAGTGTAATACAGCATTATTACAAAGGTGTGAGAACAGTTTTCTTATCCTTAGTTGTATGCCTGTCTTCTCTGAAGTGTGACTCAGGGGTTATGGACAATTGCACTGCAATATACAGTACAGTATCAAGTATACTGTGGTTTTCTTCTTTAAACAATGTGCATTATTTCTGCGGTCACTGATGTGCACCTACTCTATTACATTAAGCCAACAGAACACACCATACATGCTTGTCTAGGCAGATATCGTACCATGCAGATTTAAGAGTATTCTGATGTTATCCCAGAGCTGGGCCTCTGACAAACAAGTATGATGTAGGCATTTCTACAAGGCAGTGCATGTGTTTTATATCTATATATTTACTGTTTTGCACTGCTTATGAGCCCAAAGTAGCACATGACAATATAAAATGATGTCAGCATACTTGTCTCTTTTAGGATGCACTTAGAGGGCATGTTGGGAGCAGAGGGTGGGCAGGGGATTTTGAACACAGGGAAAGTTAGTACTTGTGTATAAACAGGCTCCAGAGAGGGTCTTGTGCCTATACAACCAATCCAAATGCTAAGTCAGCATCTTCATGTATAACCAACCATACAACATCAACAAATCATATTACTTCCCTGTACTCTTTTTGTTGGTGATGTACATTAAAGATATGTTGTTAGACAGATGTTAGAAAATAAATACATCCTATTGCCAGATGTAAAAAAAAAAAAAGTATTTTTTTTAACTGAGTAAATTATAAGAGAAACTCTTTTAGCGAAACAGTAGTACATATGTTTGTTTTGAAGCTGTGGGAGCAATAAATTAAAACACACTTATATTTGTGTCACTGGCTTTCCCTTTTTTTCAAACCATGTGGCCAAATTTACAATAGCAACTGTATGCACCTCTACAATATGTAAGGGATATGAGTATGAATTGACCAGTTTCCGTAGGAAAGTCCTCCTCTTCATTGTCTAAAATTATTGATAAATTAACCACTGGAGCCATGTTTAGCGATACATATTTTTTTCACATTCAGCTTGTCTTATAAATATGTGTGTGTGCAGCAGTAATAGTAACTACACCAATAACAATGGGAATGCTGTTAAATTGCCCACTCAGCCACTACTGAAAACACCAGTGTGACTGTAAAGTCTTTAAAAAGGCCTTAAAATAATTATACCCTTACTGACAGCTGAGCACTGACAATAGTCATTACAGTTATTGAATATTAGAAACATTTGTCTTTAGTGTTGAACAACAGTAAACAGCTGCATATGCTTCAGTGTAATATATTAGGCCTGTGTAGTGTACGGCTATAAATATCCAATACTGACACCTAGTGGCCACTTTAAGTCTGAAGGGTTTTGGAGAAACGAAAGTGAAAGAGTTTCGTTTTCCCGTGGTAAGCGCAGTGAATCGTCACATCAGCCGTGGGTATTTTCTAACTTCCCTGGAGCCGAGCTGGTCGCACAGTGCTGGGGTCAGAGGTCAAGGCACGGTGAGCCGCCATGGCGTCTGAGAGCGACGAGACATGGGAGACTCTCATCGAGGACCTCAGGCCGAGACTGCGAAAGTTGGTCGTGGCGGAGCGGGTTCTGGATCACATTCATTTTATCGAGGCAGAGAAAAAGGAACAGATCAGACAAAAGGCGAAGAGCGAGAGCAACGCAGCGGCCGTGGAGCTTCTCGTTACCGCCGTCCTGCAGAGGCCTCACAGCCTCGGCTGGTTCACAGCGTTTGTTGACGCGCTGCAAAACGCAGGTTGCGAGTATGCAGCGGATTGTGTGCAAGTCAACCTCCCGGATCCTGAGGTGGAGGCGGAGAATGATTACTGTGTCCGGCTCATCCAGCTCCTGTCTCCCAGTCTGGTGACCATGAAGACTGCAGACGTGTGTGATCAGTGCTACTCTGCAGGCCTGTTCAGCTCAGAGGACTCTGAGATTGTAAGTACACAAAAGTGAAAGTGAGCTGTCAAAACACCCGCTGTGATCCAAGAGGGATAATGTCAGTCTCAAAGGATCACCAAATTTATCTTACAAACCGTCAACACGTGTAGTTTGTGTGTCCAGTTGTTTTTTTCTGGTTTAACTTTTAACTCGAAACCTTAGTCCCAGTACATGTCTTTGTGGTTGTTGACCACAAGATGGCACACCAGTGCACACATTGGTTTTGTGGAGCTCTACATCTCACTGGTTGCATAACCAGTCCACTCCGCTTATTATGTTCATCATGTTTTTGTTCTGTTTTTTTTTTTTTCTTTTTTTAGATTAAAGCTGAAACAACAAACAAAGGATCCATATGTGGAGCCCGAGAACTTCTGAGGAGCATCGTGAGAGGTCGACCAGGGTGGTTTTCAAAATTCCTCCGAATTCTGCAGGACACTGAACATCAGTACTTGTATGAGCTGACTGGAGGGTCACCTCACTGTGACAAACCAGGTGACTCATTTTACTGGAGCACACACCCATGACGGGAACTCAATCAATATTTCGCAGTCTGTTGGTGTTGAAACAAATCCATGACTGCTGAGAGCTTAACTTCCTTATCCCAACTGTATTAGAGCTCACAAACTTAGAGATGATTCATTAAAAGTGTTAAGAGCGATTATCAATGACAATCTCTAATACACCCAAAGCTATTTTCTTACTGTTGTTTAAGATTCAAATCCTCAATTCCAAAATGTTTTTATTTGTTTAATGTTAGGCTCACCTGAGAAACTTCCCTCCCCGAAAGATGAACCCAAAGGAAGTGAAGTCGTCACAGAGGAGAGTCCAGCAGCAGCTGAAAGCTGCGACATCAGCATGACTGAGGATGCTGAATCCACAGGTCTAACAGAGCGCCTCCGTTCAGTGATCAGTGAAATAAATAAATTAACGATATCAGTTATGACAGTTGACGGCAGTCAGGGAGTACATGTTGAACAAATTTGGTCCAATAACTGAATGTGGGCATTCATACTGTGCAGTGGACAGTCACTCACCCTTAGTGGTGTCTGTCCATGTACATGTACGTCTTCATAGTCTTCATTTTATGTGTAAAGGTTTCACAGGGACATGTTCATCAATAGTGTATTGTAAGTAGATTTAAAAAAAAGAAGAAACTGTCTATAACCAGGTGTGTGGGTTATTAGGAGTAACTGGGGCATTGCTTTAAAAAAAAATGTGGTGAGATGAGTGGTGAAATTAGCTTTTTGTAGTCTTTGTAGTTTTTTGGTAATTTGGATGAACTGACCCTTTAACAGCTGATACAGCCAAGACAGTGAACAAGGTTCAGATTGATCTCCTGCCTTTCTGGACTGTGATTTTGTGAGTTTACACCTTGGCTGTTATCTTTTCAGACCTGTATGAAGGAGCGAGCACTGAATCCACACAACTGCCAAACAGTCTGGAGCCCTCGCAGCCAGGTGGGACTGATTCAATCTCACTCACCCTTGATGCTGTTAATATTGTTTAAGTGCGCTGGTATTCTAAAAAGCTTGCCCTGTTTTCTGCCCCAGTAGGCCACACACAAAAACCAAACTCAAGTCATAGCGGGAAAACTGTACGTTGGATGCCTTATAGTATCATAAAGGCATTGTGTAGTCAGAATGTGCTGCAAGTGGAACATTTATCTGTCCTGCCTGCTTGACACCAAAGAATATGTTCCATGTGTGTACCATGATGAACCACATAGAGGCCAAAGAGGACCGAGCATAGCCAGCGCTTCAAATTAAAACCACATGCTGGCTCAGTATTGGTGTATGGTAGAGAAATGTAAAGGAAAAGTTTAATTCGAGTAGCTGTGTAGTGGCTCCTCTAGCTTTGTATCATTCTTAATTTGTTTCTGTATTTCAACAGCAACTGCATCCGCGTCATCTCTCTGTGCACTGTTATATCATACAAAGTGCTTTACTGACATTATGTGCACAAATTACTGCCTCAGGGATAACCAGTTATGTGCCACATAAAGTGGACGAATGAGACCATGTAAATGATTATATGAAATGAAGAAAGAAGAAGTGTCTTTTCTTTCATTAATATGAGGTTACAGTAACGTTTGTCTCATTCATTTGAGTAATACCTTATACCTGACTGTTGTTGGCCAGAGCACATAGTTTCAATAGAGCAGAATACATGTAAGATTGTTCCACCAGTCTGTGAAAAGTGCAGAATTATCTGTAAGTCGTCTGAAATTAACTTAGTTCACACTGACTCACACTGACAAACAGGCCCATGAGTTCTCTGTTCTTCTAGCCGATTGTTGACTTTCCTTCTCTAATAAATCTAGCGTCTGGGAACTGCTGGTAAAAGTTCAGGGGGCTACAAAGGCCACTGTTTATGTCTTATTGTTGTTAAAGCTCTATCTCTTCATCAGCACAGACATGTATTTACTTTATGAAGTTACTTGAAAGAAGACTTTAACCTCTGGCATACTAAAGACTGAGAGGGAAAATTAAAAGCCGTCTGCACTGAGTAAAAAAAAATAACGTTCTGGGGGTTTGAACTCATAACTGGGGGGGAGATGGAGAACTTGGAGCTGAGGGGAAGTGTTTGTAGGGGGGCGGGGTACATGCACATTGTGCAGGGTTATTTAGTCATGTTTTATCCCCAGCCCAGACAGAGCAAATGAGTTATAGCTTGCCAGTGACTTAACGGCTGACTGATGTGGATCATAGGAAGTCTGCTGTCCTTAAAAACATTACCAAAATGACACAGGATAAAATGATACACCCCAAACAATTTGACAAAATCTAACTGATAGCTCGTGCAAGGAAAAACAGTGCCTGATGTTTGATTATTTTTGGAAAATTTGAGGCAGTTAAATTGGCTCAAATGTGAATTCCTGTATTAGATTTTGGCAGTTTTTAAATCTTTGGACCTTATGGTTTAAATGATGCAAAAATGAGCTCAATCGTGCCTCACCATGACATGATTTATAGTGTACAGTGTTCATGTCTTAAATACATACATATTTTGTAAGCTCTTCAGGATTGGATGAGCACGGTATGTGTTTGTTTTGACACTTTAATGGCAGCATTAAGAAAACATTCCACTACACGACCAAAACCACCAACAAGCACGGCCTTTTCCTGCTGGTAATGCCTGTAATTGTGGGCTGCTGACATAAGTTTTGTCTGTCTGACCCAGCAGCAGCAGCAGCAGCAGCAGCCAGAGGCCCAGAAAATGCTGATATTGTTCTTCGAGATTATCAGATGGACGTTGCAAGACCTGCCTTGGAGGGGAAAAACATCATCATATGCCTCCCGACAGGAAGCGGTAAAACCAGAGTTGCAGTTTATATTACCAAAAAACATCTGGACCACAGGAGGGCAGAGGGGCAATCTGGGAAAGTGGTCGTCCTAGTGAACAAGGTATGACAACCAAAGCCTGGTATACCTGACTTACGGCTTTGCACTATTATGGTAACCTACTTCTGTCCTTTTTATATCCAAAGAAAACAGTCTATCTTCCAGTCAGTTTGCACATGTGGGTCAGCTCACCACAAATTGCATACCGTAAGGTTTAGATATTCCCCAGCACTTTGTTACTATCTGGCACATATGTGTTCTGCTCCGCACTGGAAAAACATCACTCCTTACTCCATTTTGGACTAAAGGTTTTCCAGCTATAAAACTATTTAGCTGAGTTTTAAAACAGCTTGAGAAATAGTGAATGGTATGTGACTGAAACTCGTCATACTGCTTCATTCTTCAATACTAGAAAGACCAGAGTAATAACTTGGCTCTTGTTGTCTCTCTTCCCTGATCCTAAAACAATGAACAATACAATCTTCTAAATCACTGCACAACTAATTTGAAACCCTGCCCCTGTCAAAGTTTAAAAAAAGTTCAGGACATGTTTATCTTTGCCAAACTGTTGTAAACAAATTCATAAACACTGCAATTATTGCAATTATGAACAAACGGACTCTCAAATCAGGAGATTTGTAGGTACGCAAACATTTCCTTATTTCTGTTTGTTCCACTTTTTGACTTACAGCTCCATCGACATAAAAATGCATTTTCACTGGTGTCTTACAGGTTCCTCTTGTTGAGCAGCACTATGCCGCAGAGTTCTTGCCATTTCTGAAGCAGAATTATAAAGTGGAGAGAGTCAGTGGAGACTGCCAGCTCAAAATCTCCTTCACAGAGATTGTGAAGAAAAATGACGTCATCATATGCACGGCCCAGATCCTGGAAAACTACTTGGAGAGGTCTAACACAGGAGAGGATGAAGGAGTGAACTTAAGTGGTATGATTTTACAGTGTGATTTTACAGTGTGATTTTACAAAACCTAACAGAATCCAGCACAATAGTTTGTTTGTTTTTTTTAGTTTCACTGAACTTGATCACACAAAAACACATAAGCATTCATGAAATAAGGCCATGACATCTCTACATTTTTTTTTTTTTTTTTAAAAAGAAAGCTTCTTAAAATCTCCAGCTAAAATCTGTCCTGGCTTAAACCACAGACACTGACAGGTCTTGGAATAAAAAGCCACTCGGAGGACTCATCTCCGCAGCATCTCCCCTGATGATACCTGACAGGATCTTGTCAAAGTATTCCGGCTCTGCTGTTCACTCCTGTTGGCACTCACCACTCCAAGGTGGAGTAGCCACCTCAGTGGAACATATGCTGTTTGTTGAAACGCCTGAAAGCGTGTACTTTTTTTTTTTTTTTTTTCCCAATCTCCTGGTTTCCAGGCCACACGTCTGTTCAAGCCATCAGTGTGTGGCTGATCAAATTCACATGAGAGCCCCTATCACCCACAGTACATCAAGCTGCCACTCTCCATCCTCTTTTTCTCCAGGGACAAATTTGTATCACTCTGGGTAAACTGGTATATGTGAATTTACACTTTTGTAAAATACCAAGTAGCTTAAGTTATTTTTAAAGTCAACACTTTTCCAGCATATGTTATTGTGTGGCTTGAACTGCTGCATCAAAAATTCCTGAAAAAGTGCCGGTTTGTGTGGGAGGATCTGTTTTACAGAGAGAAGCTATAATCTGTGAGGGAAAATTACCTCTATTTATTTAACAAACTCAAATAAATAAGATTAAAATAGCACTGCTTGGTTGAGAAAAGTGTTGTCTTACTTAAGATGTAAGCAATGACAAAAAAAAAAGAAACGTAAATGTTATTGTTTGAAACGCAATCAGTATTGTCTTTCTCTCTGTTTGTGCGTCCTATTTGAATCCAACAGTCATGATACTGCAATAAACTTCACATTCGTCTATAACATGCATATTATCCAGAGTGCTGTACTTCACATACAATCCACAAATGTATATGTCTGTTGATGTGTCTTCTGCTCATAGATCTGACACTGATTGTAATAGATGAGTGTCACCACACTCAGAAAGGAGGAGTCTACAACCACATAATGATGCGCTACCTGAAGCAGAAGCACAAGAACACAAGGCTGAAGAAGGAGCAGAAGGAGCCCGTGTCCCTCCCTCAGATACTGGGCCTGACTGCCTCACCAGGGGTCGGGGGAGCAACGAAAATGGAGAAAGCGGTGGAGCACATCCTGCAAGTAAATGCAATTCTCAGTTCTCAAGTTTTCCCACCTATGTAGACAAAAATGTTTGCGCAAAATATTAGCTAATGCAATCTAATATGACAACAGCAACACCAGGTTTGGCCTAAAGAATCAGCTAAGAGATGAACAGATCCTCTATGACACAGTCTGAACAAAAACTGTACATTCCAATCAAAAATAAATATATTACAGAGTATTTTTATTGGATTGGATTACATGCTATAGCTTTAACTGTGTCCATACCTAGCATACTCACGTCGCTATAAACAGTTTCTGTTTTTCATCTTGTCTACGTCTAAACCGTGCCCCACTCTCTCTGCCTTAGTCATCAAGGTTCCTGTCTGTCCAGTCAAGCTGCTTCCAATGTTCCACACTGCCTGTGCACGCAGGGCAGCTAGAAAGCTTCCCACTGCTGCAAAAGACAAAACTTGAAGACACCCTTTTGATTTTAACTCCGCGTTAAACATGCAGACGTTTAGTAGAAACATTGTGACATGGTGATTTACGATTGCTTTTTATTCTAACACTATAAATCTGTGTCTGTTTCACAGATCTGTGCAAACTTGGATGCTTCCAGAATCATGACAGGGAGCCTTGGGGAATACAAAAAGGAACCAAGGAAAAAAACTCTAACTGTTGAAGACAGAAAAGAGGTGCGTTTGTTTAATAGGAGATGTCATCATGGAAGCCTTTTAATACAGTTCCTCTAAGGAATGGCTTTAAGAGTTTTGTATTTTTTACAAGCAAATATATTTTTTAGGATCCCTTTGGTGATGTAATAAAGAAAATCATGAATGCCATTCATACCCATGCTGAGCTGAGCCCCACCTGTGACCTTGGCTCTCAGAATTATGAACAGTGGGTTGTGCAAAAACAGGTAAAAGGTGAGTAAAACTTCTGACTGACTAATAACTGAAAACAAACAACCTGGCTTGTTGGGATCTAAAACCTGCTTCAATTCATTTTTTTAAGCTGCAACTGACGAGGATCACAAAGTGCGGGTTTGTGCGGAGCACCTTCGACTGTACAACGAGGGTCTGAATCTCTGCAACACCATTCGCATGCGTGATGCCTTCAGTTTCCTCAGCAATAGCCACGAGGAGGAGATAAAGAAAAAAACATCCCCAGATCAGGAGCAGAAGATACTAATCACAGAAACGGAGAGATTCCTCTTCAATCTCTTCAGAGGTGTTGTGACTTGTTGTATTGCCAAGAAAACTGACACAAAGTAGTTCCTGACTTTATTACGATCCTTTAGCATTTTAAAGCAGTTGTCTAAGATTTTGGGAAATGTGCTTATTTAGATGAAAAGATTGATACTGCTCTCATATCTGTTCAGTAAATTTAAAGCTAGCAGCTTGTTAGCTTATCTTAGCATGAAGACTGGAACCAGAGGGGAAGCAGCTAGCCTGGATTTGTCTGAAGGTAACAAAATCCACTAACCAGCACCTTTAAAGCTCACGAATGAACATGTTCAGTGTGGACAAAAGCAACATTTTTTTTAAACAAAGTTTAAACAAAACAAGTTGCCGTTTTATGTACTATTTCTTATTCAGGAGCAACAAACAAGACACAGTGTGATAACAGAAGTGCTAGTAGGTGGATTTAGGCTAATCTCCAGATAAGCTAACCAGCTGTAGCCATATTTTTACCGACAGACATGAGAATGATACCAAACTCCCATCTTGAAAGCAATCGAACATATTTCCCAAAATGTCGAGCTGTTCCTTTAACCTCCGAAACGACACAAAGAATTTACCTCATTTTTAAAAAAAAAAAAAAATCTGTGTCCTGCAGAGAACAAGGCAGAGCTGCAGAGGCTCGCTGAGAATCCAGCTTATGAAAATGACAGCCTGTCCAAACTACAAAGTAAAATTCTGCATGAGTTCAGCACCAGGGAGGAGGCCAGAGGGATCATTTTCACCAAAACACGTCGCAGTGCCATTGCTCTAAGCCAGTGGATTCAGGAAAACCCCAAGTTTGCTGACATTGGAGTGAAAGCCTCGCATGTCATTGGAGGAGGAGACCAGAGTGTTGTTAAGCCAATGACCTCTGTGAGTGCACACTACACAAACTGTTCTACGTTTGCTTGTAGCATCCTGTTCACTTCTTATCCAATTTACACTTCACCTTCTTGACACAAACTTGTTTTAATCAGGCTGAGCGAAATGACGTGTTGAACAAATTCCGCAATGGTGAAGTCAACCTGCTGACTGCTACCACAGTGGCAGAGGAAGGTTTGGACATACCAGCCTGCAATTTTGTTATCCGATACGGTCTCGTGACCAATGAGATCGCTATGATCCAGGTCAGTGATGTCAGTGGTCAAATGAGTGTCTTTAGTAATGATTATTGCTGTTATATACTGTTTGTATTAACTCATTCATCACCTTTTTCAGGCTGAAGGCAGAGGAAGAGCCGGAGACAGCACTTACACTCTGGTCGAGGTGAAGAACTCAGGAGTGGCTGGAAAGGAGTATGTCAACGAGTACCGCAAGGACATGATGCACAAAGCCATTGACAAAATCAAAACCTTAATTCAAGCAGACTATGACAAACAGGTAACTTTTATATTTCCATTGAATGGGAATTCCTCATTGCTATAAGACTGTTCTTTGTGATTTTTTTTTTTTTTTTTTTTTTTACCTTTCAACAGATCTTAGAGTTTCAGATGCAGGCCATATTGGAGGAAAAGGTGAGAATTACGAAGAAGAAGCACAAAGACATGAGGACTGAGAAGCCATCTGACATGAGGTTCAGCTGCCGAGGCTGCAGCCTGTTCGCCTGCACCGGCGAAGACATCCAGATCATCGCAAACGTTCACAGGGTCAATGTTACGTCAGAGTTCAGGTACCAATTACAAATTAACTTTCACTTTAACGTTATCCTGAACTTATTATGTATGTTTATTGATGTAAAAACTGTGCTCCGCTGTTGTTGTTCTGCTCTGATGACTAATTATACTATGTTTTGTTTTTTTTTTACAGTGAACTTTTTAATCGGACAGAAAACACCTCTCTTCAAGAGCGACTTCTAGATGGCGAGACCAGTGGCTTCATAGCCTGCAAGAACTGTGGGCAGGTAAATTCATTACATGATTTTAAGTTGTTTTTGCAGAGTTGGGTTTTTTTTTTTTTTTGTTTGTTTGTTTAGATTTTTGGAGAGAAAAAAACTTAGATTTTCTTATGAATCTTAAAGGAATAGTTCAACATTTTTCGAAAATACCTTATTTGCTTTTTTTTTTTTTGTGCTGAGAGCTAGATAAGCAATGTGCAGCATGGCAGTTGCTGTAATGGTGTACGGCTGGCTTTTTCAACGGAATAAGGAAAGAGAAGGAAGTGAGTCAAGATCAGCCGTTAACATTAAATAAGCTGTTCAAAACGGGGGAGGGCATGAGTCACATGAATCATAGGATACAGCTACCACCAGAGAGATCAGAGAGACTGCCTCATCGTGAAATCATTTGGAAGCAGAGCACAAAATGGCACTGTAAGCCATTGTAAACATGTATTTGTGTTGTCATTGGACGAGCATTTGCTTACTTAGTGGACAGACATACGCACACTACCATATCATCCTTTTATTGTTTTAACTTCTGTCCTCCATTGCAGAGATGGGGTTCGATGATGGTGTACCGTGGCATCGAGTGCCCCTGCCTCCATGTGAAAAACTTTGTGGTGACGTGCAATGGCAAGAAGATTGGCAAATGCGCCAGATGGAATGAGCTCGCCGTCAAGTTCTCTCCCTTCGACTACGCTGAACATGCGAAGCGGGTGGCAGAGAGCTCGGATGATGAGGAGACAACATGAATCCAAACTGCGTGGAATCAAGAAAAGGCTGATCCCTTGTATTCTTAACTGTGTGGCTCGTACAGCATGAATTGGCCATCACACTGTTAATTGCAACGCTTCTTTGAGTGCTACAGTGTCATTAGAACTGGACGTTGATGGTAGTGGTGGAGTTGAACTGTTTGCCCAGTGCGTTACAAGTTTATCGTCTTACTGATATGGTAATCCACAGATCTGTGCTCTTGTCAAAATATTGGTTTGCACTGCGATTGTTGGTGTATCTCACTGTAAACTATATGTTGAATTAACTGGTCAAACACTTGAACAGAAATGAAAATGTATGTGTGTTTCTAGTAGAAAATAAACTGGAGAAGAAAAAGGAATAATAATAAATGAATTTCCTCTCAAACCCCTGAGGTCTCATGAGACGGGAGCCACTGAGCCTGTGATAGCCCCTCAGAGCCCACCTGTCAACACACATGCAGACAAACAGATGCTGATGATTTTCCATGAAACCCAACTGTTAGTGAGTCACTACTACTGAGCTATTTATAGAACTATTCTTTTCTTTTTTTTCTTGTACAGAATTGTTTCCACAGACAGATCTGATTGTCAGACGTGTACAAACAGACCCTCAAGTGTTAAAACTCATTTTCTGTTCTTCTGCTTTTTTTTTTTTTTTTTTTTTTTTTTTTGTTCTTTTAAATATAATTAATAAAATGAAATTTATATTCTAAATTCTTATTCCAATTCATCCACAACACAATGAAACTATTCCATTCTTATTCTTCCCCCATGAATAACCTTCCTCTGCTGAAGAGCGGGTCATCATGGTGAATTTGACGACTGGAGAGTATGAATAAACATGCTGAATTGAAGTGGGAGGTAAAACTCTGGCGTTACTGTGCCTGCGTTCTCACATTTGTTGAGTGGACGACTTGCGCCCTCGGCGAAAAAAAAAAAAAAAAAAAGCCACTTCCCAAATACCAGCAAGTTGTGCGCTCCTGGAAAGTTGCAGGCTGCAGACTTCAGGGACTCATCTCCGCCTGGTATCGGACTCCTCGGGAGTGCGGCGGGAAGAGTGAGAAGTCCGCCTCAACCTAAAAGCGGGAGCAAGCCGAGCTTTCTTGTGTTTGCCATGTTCAGCTTTAAGTCATTGTTTTTTGGCGTGAGGGTGTGTTAACTGCTGGCCGCCTGCCCGAGAAGTCACTTTTAGACCCAACGTCAGCGATCTGTGAGGATTACTACAGGCTGAGACCTTCACTGCGACTCCAGCTGCATCATGGTCAGTAATCGATTTACTATCCGCTTCAGGAGTGAAAGATACGTTTTCATACATTCAGAGGAAGCATTTCTAGATGAAGGTTGAGATCCTGTGGAAAGTGTAGAAACTCACTTTTAGGATGACTGAGGGAGCCACAAAGCGAGAACCTGCAGTGTCAGCTTATGTTGAGTGATTTCAGGGAGTGTTTTAGCAGCTTTGCGTGTGTGTGTGTGTGTGTGTGTGTGTGTGTGTGTGTGTGTCACCTTTCACAGGGCTGCAACAAGGTGTGGTGGGGGCTGGTAGGGACGGCTGTCGTCATCACATTAATAACAATCCCAGCGGTTTATTACAGCAGTAAGTTGGTGGGCTCAGGCCTGTCTGTTCATTTCTCTCTCTCTCTCTCTGCCTGTCAGTGTGACTCTAACCAAAAACAGCTGTGTAACAAAGATGGCTGCATGGTTTGCAGTCTAGATGTGTTCACTTTTTTTTAATCTAGCCTGAGTGACAAACTTGTGAAGGGACAGGAATTGATGACCTGATTCATATGGACTATGTTGTTATGTGGAGGAGGTTTGCAGCTCTAACAGCACCACCGTGTGGATGGAAGGTTTCTCATTTCAGGCTTCAAGGCAAAACCGTGCCAGTCACTCTCTGACATTGTTATGAGCAACAAAGCTCTGGTGCTGAGTTAATGCTGTATCTCATCTGCATCATTTCAGAGCAGGGTGGCGCCAAAAGGCCATTCACCCTTGACGATTACTTCAATAACACCATCAGGTGGAGCTCCTACAATTTGTATTGGATATCAGGTATCGCCGCCAGTCAATATCACCTCTATTATACAAGTGGGCTAGTTCTTCTGGGCCTCATGATAGATGAATCTCCATGTTGTGTACAAATCTCTCACAAGAGTATTTGTTGTCCTTTACTGTCTGCAGATAAGGAATATCTGCATAAAACAACAGATGGGAATGTCTTTCTCCACAATGCTGAAACAAATGAGAAGTCACTATATTTGAGCAATTCAACCTTTGTAATATTTTTTCTTTCAGATATGACCATTTTGTAACAATATCCACATCAATATTATCTGTGCTGAGTAATAGTTAACACTAATACTTCCATTTTCATTTTCACTGTAGGCCCAAGTGGATGCTTCACATTACATGCTGTCTGGTGATTATAAATACGTCGCTTTTGAAAGCAATTTCACAAAGGTGAGAGACCCCTCCAGCCAGCTTTGTAATGTTTTACAGTAGTTTAACTCCTCAAGTCTGAGAACAAGATTTGTGCTTTATCATCCGACAGAAATGGAGGCATTCATTCACAGCCTCATACTCCATCTATGACAGGGAGCGTTCGTAAGTAGACGCGTTTTATTCTCAAGGTATCACTCTTAAATACCAGGATTTCGGAAACTGGAAACAAATGAAAAGCGGGTGCAATTGTATGTTTTTACGGTGGTAACCTGTCAAATTCTACAGTGACATTAAGTTTGACAGAAACATTATCGATTACATGATTATGACCCTCAATTATTTTCGTATTCCATTGCAGAGCATTTGTTACACCTGCAAATCTTCCAACTTTTGTGCAGTACTTTGCCTGGGCCCCAACAGGACAGAAATATGTGAGTTTGCACCATGCTATCATGAACCCTTGTCCTCACATTCAGTGGAAGTGAATAATACTTCTGCATCACAGGTTTTGGCATATGCTTCCTCTATTGGAGAGGCAGCAATGTGCTGATTGCATTTGGCAAAATACATAGAAAGTTCCTGCTAGGCTGTTAAAAACAAGTGTCTTTGATTAAGTTGATTCATCTGAGGACCGGTTTGGATTTACAATAATTAAAAACAGTAACTACATTTTATTTTCAGGTTTACGTGTCAGACTTTAACATTTTTCTCAAAACTGATGTCACTGCTGAAGCTGTACAAGTGACTCACAATGGGAAAAAGAATGAGATCCTTAATGGTGTCCCTGACTGGGTATATGAGGGTAAGTAATGTTCATTATTTCAGAGGTGCACATCTCTGTGTAAGATGTTACTGAGTGTTTTTTTGTGTTCTTTTTTTCCCTCCAACTATTTCAGAGGAAGTGTTTGCATCCAATGGGGCAATATGGTGGTCAATAAATGGAAAATACTTGGCTTATCTGGAGTTGAACGATACAGAAGTTCACAAAGTGGAATTCTCTTGGTACGGATCTGAGCAATATCCTCAAACAGTGGCTGTTCCATACCCAAAGGTGGGATTTTAATGTGTCTTTCTCAAGCATGGGATGTAGTTATTAACAGGCAAGATACCAATTTAAGAGATCAGATGTTATAGTTTACACTGTAGACTGTTCTCTGCTCACATCGTCCTCTCCATAATGGATCATCCTAACACTCTCATGACATGCAATTATTCATCAAGAATGTATCATATTCTTGTGTTTGCTGAAGGCTGGGTCGTCAATTCCCAAGGTGAAACTGTTTGTGATTGATACCACAAATCCATCCCGCCGCACACAGGTGCTTCCTCCTGCATCAATTGCTTCTGGGTCTGTAGATTCTTCAGTTCATAGCATCACTTAAATCCTACTACATTTCAAGCAGAGGCAAATACAATATCTTCATGGTCTGCCGTATGTGAAAACCTTGTCACTTTCTGTTGCCTTTACTCAGTGATCACATTTTGTGCTCAGTGACCTGGGTTACAGATGAACGCGTCGCTGTGCAGTGGCTCACAAGGAAGCAGAATTACATGGTTGTACAGATCTATGACTTTGATGGGAGCAGCTGGAGAGAAATGCAGGTATCTGTCACCTCTCTGGTTACCTGTCTGGTCAGGGTCAGTCTTAAGTGGTCTCCACTTAGATGATGTAAAGGATCATGATCAGTGATTTGCCTTTATGCTCATGGAAGTAAATGCTAATCAACTGCATATGTCTTCCTGTGTCTACTCTCTATAGAAATTCGAGCACACAAGTAGGACAGGTTGGGTCGGCCATGTAAGTTTCCAAAAAGTTACCACCATTGATGATATTAATTGATCCTCAGCATTTGATTCGATGTATGACTATAAGATATTTCCTTGTTTTTCAGTACGTGCCCTTACCTCTTTTCTTTGCGAAAGATAAACTCAGTTTCTACAATGTGATGAGTGACACTCAGGGATACAAACATATTCATTACGTGAAAGATGTAAGTATTTTGATTCATAATCGCGCAAAAAACAATGTCCAGTCACTTTCATATACCTTTAGCTTTGAGTGTTATATTCACTAAGGGTGTTTTGTTAAGGGCAAAGCAAAACCCATTACCTCTGGGAAGTGGGAAGTCATCTTTATATCCAAATTAACAGATGATGCCATGTGAGTGATGATACCGTACATCTCTGGGAAAACTACATAAACTTTTCAAGAATATTACAAAGTAAATATGTAGATCTGACTATTGTAAAACCCTTTTTCACAGATATTTTGTGAGTAATGAGTACGAAGGAATACCTGGAAAGAGAAATGTTTACAAGTAAGCATATCTTCGTTTTTCTAAGTGATGACTAATCTAATTCTTCTTCTTTTTTTTTTTTTTGTATTAGTTTTCCTTTGGTACTCGTTAATGTAAAGATGTGTATACATACTGTACACATACTTACATTTGCAAACACATTAGCTGAAGCTAATAAGGACCAATGAAAAAAGAGTGAAGACACAAAATATTTACAGCATTAGCACAAACTAGCACGAACTGAATGACATAACGGACACGAGTTTCTACTTGTGTTGTTGATCAGGGTCATGATTGGAAGCAGCCCTTCTGCTCCTCAGTGCCTCACCTGCGACGTGTACAAGGACAGGTGTCAGTACAACTCAGCTTACTTCAGCTTTGACGCCTCTTACTACCGAATGGACTGTTTCGGTAAGTTTCCCCCTTCCTTTTCCTCCCCGCTCCTCCTCTGAAGCAATGACTCATCCATGGTTAATCTGTGGGAATTTATTTGTGGTGCAGAGCATCTGTGAACCATAATCGGAGCTGAAATAGTCATTGCTAAAGTTGTTCAGAAGACTTAATGTGTTTGTACATTTTCTGTTTTTTCTCTTCTCAGGACCTGGACTGCCCCTCTACTCACTCAGGGACAACAGGGGCTCAGGTGCAGGTACGTATACTCATGAAATTTACCAAGTTTCTTGCTCTAACTCCAACCCCACTGTCGAATTATTTACTGCATCTGCATCATTTTACAGTCAGTTCATATTTTTTTCATTTTCAGTGCTGGTCAGATGAGCACAGATACAGATGTATTACTATTTATATACATATATTATTACTCTCACAAAGTAACAAATCACTTTTGTACATACTGTCTTTTTTAGCAGATGACTGATTGTACACCAGTTCAGGTTTGATTTTAGTCATCAAAAAACAATTCCACATGTTTTGTTTCTTCCTCCCCAAGTTTCTTTGTTGCTATTTTCACAGCTTAAAATGCTTATAAAGTGTAATAAATCTTTGAAAAAGTACAAAATGCACTTCTGCAAACCACACTAGATGTTTGTGGTGGATGTGATCGTTTTGTTTATAGATTGTGCCTGTGCAAAATAGGCTATAACAAAATGAGGACCTTAAGAAAAGGAAGGGTTAATTGCACTTAACTAGTTTTGTGTTTGTGCTCCACAAAATGAATTTGTGTATTTCGTATATGTTTTTGATGTAAAAGTTGAAATGATCTAATGATCTAATCTTTTTTTCAGCGCTCTCCGTTCTTGAAGACAACAAGGAGCTGGAAAATATTCTGTCAGAATTCCAAATGCCAAAAATGCAGTACGGCACACTTAAGATTGCAGGATTTGGTGAGACGATACATATTTAAAGGTCCCCTTCAAAATGTTCAAAGATGTATAATATATTCTGCTTTGAATGATAATTTGTTTTTTAATGGTTTTTCTACACAAAAATTAGAAACTAGTTTAAAAAAAATCCTAAAGAAGATTTATATGTGCACTAAAAGTTCATTCTCAGTGTATGTGCACTGGAGGCTTCAAGTTTCCACGTCACACACATGTAGGTTGAATTTTGGACCAAAATTGGTCGCAAATTCCAAACCATTTTAGATGTCACAAAATGATGCATGCTCGGGAGAAACTCCCCCCCTTCAGCAGATGAATGTGAAAACAGCCTTCTAGTGTCCAACTCTGCACATATGCGGTTCTGCAGAGTGAAGGTCAAACATCCAAGTAAAGTAAAACACATGTTTGTAGGGGTAGAGAGTGTGTAGTGTAGGGGGGCTTTACATTTAGATAATGAGATTTAACTGTTAATCATTTAAAAAGTGGCATCCTCCTTTGAAGACTTAAAGCACATAATGTAATTGATGGATTAGTACTGAAGTAAAGATTTCTGAATGTTTATTAGATACTAAAGTTACATGGATACATGTAATTTCATTTTCTACTTACACTTGTCTCTTTTGACAATTTATATTTCTCACCACAGATCTTTGGTATCAAATGATGTTGCCACCAAATTTTAAGAAGTCTAAAAAGTATCCTCTTCTCATTGATGTGTAAGTGAAAAACCCTCCTCAGCACCCCATCCTAATAGAACCCGGCGAACATGTGTAAATGTAATGGCACATGCTGTCGCTGCCCCATGCAGGTATGGTGGCCCCTGCAGCCAGAGAGTGGACTATCGCTTCAAGCTAAACTGGGGCACGTACCTCTCCAGTTCACATGGGATCATCTTCGCCAGCTTTGACGGAAGGGGAAGTGGCTACCAAGGTGATGAGATACTGCACGCAATCTACAGGCGCCTTGGGACATTTGAAGTGGAAGATCAGATAACAGCTGTGAGGTAAACAAATACATTGCACTATTCATAAAAAAAGTATTATTGTAAAAGTAAAAGTCTGGTTTGGTTGATCCCCCAAATATGTCTTTATTGCTTTAATAATAAATGATTTCTATGTTATAGGAAATTCATTGACATGGGTTTTATTGACAAAGACAGAATAGCAATATGGGGCTGGGTAAGTTGTACACTGTCTTGATGTTCTCTGTATTTCTCACATATCTATCTTTGTATTTAATATTTTTATCTTTGTATGCATTCACAAAATTTCATCCATTGTGATCTTCAGTCATATGGTGGTTACGTGACCTCAATGGCCTTGGGTGCTGGAACTGGGCTCTTCAAGTGTGGAGTAGCAATTGCTCCAGTAGCAAAGTGGGAATATTATGGTGGGTGTGCATGTGTGCAAACAATAGTGCATATTTCCACAGTCAATTCTGAGAGCACTGTATTCCTCATTTAAAGTAATTTCTGCAGTCAAAAGAGTACTTCACGGATTTAGCATTACACTCTTGCAGCTAATATACTTTCTTTAAAATGCATGTTTCCCTTGTGCATCATAGCTACGTCACATGTCCTGCCTTACTTTGGAGCATGGGTTGTGCGTGCTAGGTATCAAAGAGGTGTAAATCAGCACATAACTGGGGAGAGGCAGTATCAGAAAGCTTGGTCAGCAGCTTGTTCCTCCTGACATACCAACCACAGCGTCACCACTGCATTTTTCTCCACCGTCATCTCAACACAACCAATATTGTAACCTCCTCTAGTGTCATTATGGCTTCTGTTTGCTTTTTGCCAAAGTGAAAATTCGAATGGAATCTACTCTGTTTTCACCTGGGGATGATCGGGCCCCACTCACATCTCCAGATAGGCAGGAAGTAGGCGAGCAACAAACACACTTGTGTTGTAGCTGTCATCTACGTGTATGCATTGGTAAAAGCCAAGTATATCAGTGACCTTATGGCATTGTCAGACTACTGGTGGACAGCTTTGGCAAACAATTAATCCACAGTGCAATTCAAATGCTGTCAGTTCAGTCGGAAATACAACCTTCTCCGAGATTTGAACATCTCAAAGATTTGAAATTCTCGGAAATTCGAACTTCTCTGAGATTCGAACATCTGTGCTTGAGGCTAGCAGCCTTAATGCTCCTCCCCAAGACCTGTAAACAGACTTTAATGTTTAAAATCAGTGTGACACATTTTATACTGCATTGTATGCACAATGTACAATTGTGGTATTGGTTTTCTTTTGCAGATGCAGTGTACACTGAACGCTACATGGGGAAGCCCACAGACAATGCAGATGCTTACATAGTAAATATCATACAAGCTCTGTTACAATCATCTTTTCATACTGCAGCACATTTCTGACTTGAGACATGTATTGTAAAATGTAAAATTTCTCTTCTGTTCAACAGAATTCCACAGTGACGGCCAGAGCAAAGAACTTCAAAAGTGTAGACTATCTATTGGTTCATGGCACAGCAGATGGTACGTTCAGTCGTTTCATTCAAATACTGTTCACCTTAACATGTGGTAGCCCTATTTCTCATCAGTCTACCAGGTAACACAGTAAAGCCTTGTACAAATAGGCTCTTTTGGTTTGCCTTGATGGAAACTTGAGCTTTGATGTTCAGTCACGTAGTGACAGCACTGTCTTTCCTGTAGACAATGTCCATTTCCAGCAGGCAGCACAGATCTCTAAAGCTCTGGTGGACGAGCAAGTGGACTTTGAGACAATGGTAAATATTGGCTCAGGGAAGTGGGACTAATATTGGCTGTGACGGTGTTGATTTAATGAAGAGAAAAACATGTATTATTATGCACAGTCAAAAACGTGTATGATTTGAAGTGTTACATACGATTCTGAATTTTACTCTATGTGCTAATATGATTTTGTGTAAATTTCAGTGGTACACTGACAAGGACCATGGTCTCAGTGGATCAGCCCTCCGTCATACATACAACCACATGAGTCTCTTCCTGCAGAAATGCCTCCTTAGTCCCAAATAGATGTGAACAATGTCACAGCATTTATAGTGAAGATTATCACAGTGTTTTTGTTTTCTAATTTGCATATTTTTTTTTACCTTATTAATATTCTGAAGTGTCAGGTTGAATGTTTTGTAGACGTTTTTATGTGCAATGGATATTCAATTGTTTGTACAAATGAGCGTTTGTATTTTGTGGAACTTTCTTCAGAATATGTGTTGTTTGAAACATACTAAATCCATTGCATGCATTTATAGCCATTTTGTGAATATGATAACATACAATATCTAAATTGCACTGCACTGATTTGCTGTAGAATGTTGTCATTTATGTTGCAGTCGTGCTGTCATGAAGGTAAAATAAACATCATTTTGAAATATAAAAGTTTCATTATTTTTCTCATTACATATAGTACATTTCTAGTCAAGTCAAGTCAATTTTTATTTATATAGCCTCAAATCACAACAGAAGTTATCTCGAGTCCAAATAGTCCAAATGATTTTTCCACACATTCTTACAGTAAATACATACTGTATGTTAAGTTCTATGGATATTTTGTCTCTCTCAACAACAAATGTTCCACGATATGGCCACATGAAGTAACACTCAAGCATAAAAAAAAACCCAATAAACCCACAAGAGGTTTTAACATGAAAATTATGAAGAAAGAATACTGGATAAAATTATGAAAAAAATATTTCTATCTCTACATGGTTTGTCTGTTATAGAAAAATAAATTACTAAAATGAAGGACAGTTTTAATTTAAACACATATGGGTGCCAGTATTTATTTGTCAGGGTAGAGGTCATGTTTGACTGTGACACCTGAAGGAGCAGCATTTATCACTCAGTTGTTGGTACTTTTTTTTTTTTAAGTCAAATACATTCAGTGGACTGAGACGGAAGCTGACTAATGGGTTGAGAGCAACAGAGGATATGCTGAGGTTTCTGTGACGGGGGAGTCACCTGGGAGAGTGCTGTTCAGCTCCACTATATAAGACTGAGCAGATCAAGAGGGGACCATGAAACAGCTCCAGAAGCTGAGAGAGAAGAAGGGCACCAGTCAGCACACTTTACAATCATTCTCTCAGACGCTCGACAGGAAGGAGCACAGGTGAGAATTTTTGTACCTTCAATTTTTTTCTAAAATCCAGAATATCTTGTCAAAATAAACTTTTTATTCTATTGTTCTTGAGTTAAATAGTCTCACTCGGTTTCTCTCTCTCTGTCTTTGCTCATCTTTCAGAGGCTCAAACAATGAAAAGCGCCCACTCTTTGGCTGGACTCCTGCTTCTCATCATCATCCAAAGCAGCTGGCAGGTGCCAGACCAGGACACAGATCGAAACTCCATGTAAGATCAACTTTTTAGCTTTTCTCATTCTGTGCACAGAGATCCAGAGCTGTGCACATGAAGTGCATCACGACGTTAATTTTTTTATCACAGATTTAGATCTTTGGAAGCAAGCAACCAGATGTTAACATTATTCATATGTCCCAGTGGCTCAAAGCATGCTTCTGAGGATTGAATCGTGGTGTAATAACAATTCAGCAGAGCTCTCATCAGAACTATTCAGGCTTTTTAGTTGTAGAGTTGTTTTTCTTTTACTTGGTTTCAGTTCAGGCCAAAAACATCTAAAGGAGTACAGGCAGAGACAGATAGAATTCATGTAATTTCTTCTTATGTTAGCTGAAATTCTTAATTAAAAAAAAAATGTGGGGAAAGTTCGTTTTAATTTATAGTGTAGGGGAGATATGTGAGATGGTTCCTTTTATGTTTGATGCATTTTAATGTGTTATTTTTATTATTTTAATGTTTCTAGTTACAATGTGGTTTAATCCGTTGCTTATAAGCGTAGCACCTGCTGATGCATGACAACACGTAGGAAGGTACTGCTTAGTGTCACTGAATCTTTTGAAAATGCAGTTTCACAAGCAAGGACCAGAGCATTGATGAGATCAAAATTTACAGTTATGATAACTGATTATGGAACGCATGAGAAGTGATTGGTGGATCAGAGTGACGGAGCAGGATGAAGAGCTGTGAAAGCGCGAGAGAGAAAGGACAGAGAGAAAGGGGGTAGGGAGGCATGAGCACTGAGAACAGACAGGCAGGTAGGCATTTATAAACACACAGACAGGGAGGGAAGTGTTTGAGGTGAGTGTGTGTCCTGCTCAGATCAGTTGTTTCCATTACATGTCTTGTCCTAGGTTAATTACTGAAAACTCCATGTTGACTGAACCCATTGAGCTCCCAAACATGAAGAGACATTCAGAGGGAACATTTTCCAACGACTACAGTAAATACCTGGAGACAAGAAGAGCACAAGACTTTGTCCAGTGGCTAAAGAACTCAAAAAGGAACGGGTGAGTGTGTCCTTTTCTTACTGAATCTCCTCAATTTGGTGTCAAATTACTTAAAATATACAGTAATTTCACTTTGTAATATGTCGAGAAAATCACAAGTCTGGCTTTAATATCTATTTAATATTAAAATCTGGCCTCAACACTGTATATTGTTATATGGCTCTGGGTTTGCATCCAAACCACTGATGTCATTTCAAGTCAAATCAAGCATATCCCAAAAATGTTTATTATAATAATGTGAATGTTAGTCTTATTTAGCCTTTTGTATCGCAGTTACGCTTACAGTTATTGCGACTGCATCATCTAAATGCGTCTGTTTCTACAGGAGTCTATTTAGACGCCATGCAGATGGCACCTACACCAGTGATGTGAGCTCCTACCTGCAGGACCAGGCAGCCAAGGAGTTTGTGTCCTGGCTGAAGACCGGCCGAGGCAGAAGAGAGTAGACTCGACCACAGAGCCCCACCAGCTCCCTAAATAATGCAACAGCTCCCACCAACTCTGTGCCATTATATGTGTTACAATCTGTACTAGCCTTTTCCTTGGTCATGCTATTAAATTCAATAAGAAGCTCCGTTGGCCTTCAGTGGTTGAAGGTAATATTGTCAAAATGCAAAAAGTTACCGTATGTCTGAAATGCGTCTCAATCATAAAAGCTGTGCGACTTTTTTTTTATTATCTAACATTCACATTGTTTTTTTTTCCTTTTTTTGGCATTTTCATCTTTTGTCTCACATTAATTTGGAACAATAAGATACAATCAGATTATTGATCTGAATTTCAAGTTAAATTATGATGTTTTAGGCACAGGATCCACCTGTTAATGTCCATCAGTAATTGAATAAAATAAAAACATGGTAATTTTAATCAATAGCAGTTTCCTAGAGAACCTTTTTTTCATGCATAGTTGTTTAATGAGAATATAAAAGCTGCTGAGCATCTTCATCAAATATTACTATGAATATCAGTGTTAATGTTTGGCCAAAAAGAGGAGATTTGACAGCATGCGCCATTGGTTTCTCTTGATCCTCCTGTTTATGGAGGCAGAACAAAAATCTATAAACACGCCACTCTCCAGGGAGAAATGTGCTCTGGGATTACTACCTGGTAACAAGATGATGTGTGTCACCTGTCAGCTGTTCACTGGAGAGGGATTTCCCAGTGATGCTCTGACAGCACGCCAAAGAGGGTTGTGCTAAATGAAAGAAAAGGAAATTATGTCAATCAAGCCGGACTCAGTGGGAACACTGACTGGGTCGACACTCTTGAGTTGCTCCTGGCACTGACACAAAACAATAATTCACATGAGCCAGCAGCTTGACATGCTGAGGGATGTGCCACATCTCTAAGCTGTCATCTGTAGCACTTCAAAGCATCTGTTGATTACAAATGGCCTGCCCACTCCTGACTAGGCCAAATCTCTGAGGGTTAAGAATGGGCATTTCTGCTCAGCAACACTGATTCGGGATGTCTCATTCATGCCATCCCGCATGCAGGTACTATTTCAATGCAGTGAGTGATCACACATGTGCACCCACTTAATCATCTGATTTGAGCCTAAACAATACAGTTTAAGTATCTGGGATACTGTACAAGACTGTGGTCACTGATCAAATTCAAGTCTAAATAAACATTGTGACAAAGATGCAGATTAGAATAAACACCTGACACATCTTTTAGTTTAAAGTCTTACATTTTTTAAATAGTCTTAAATAAATTAGACTGCATCAGGAAATTTGACTTGACCCAATAAAGTGCACATTGAGTGTGAATAAGATGCATTAAGTGTTGCTTATTACTTATTATTACTTTAGTTACCTGGTTCACTTGTCAACCAAAACCAACCAAAAGTAACTAAAAGTGAGTAAGAATATGTACTGTTATGCTTTCTGAGAGGCTTTGCAATTAATGTTTGAAGTAACACGAAGGAGCAATCATTAAATGATGAGCTATCAAGTGCAGTGATTTGATCATTTCTTAATTGTAAGTAACATAAATTCATGATATATCCTCAATGGATTCATGTATTAAATCATAAGTCATGCATTACATTTGTGTTTTGTACCATCATTATAAAATCTTACCCATCTTTCCACTTTTGCAATGCAAAGTTAGGATTGCGTGTATGTGACAATGACAAGACACACTAGTGCTCATAGAAATTTATTAAGTTAAAATACCATTGACAAAATAAACATAATAAAGTTGTGCTTGTTAAGTTTTTTTTTTTTTGGTAAATAAACCCATTTAAACCAGTATTACAACCTCATTGTAGTCCTCAGATGTGGATCAGGATTTGAATGTTTTAGGCTTAAATTCCTTCATGATAAAACCTCTTAATTTATACAACCTAAACTTCATAACAACTTTAAAACACATTAATAGACTATTTAAATTTACATTTACAATACAAGTAATACACTGACACGAGGAAGCGAAATACTTAAAGTCTCTGTTAGGCTACAAGGAATTCTGTGGCAAACATATTTATTTTATTCCACAAAGTAAATACAGGTAAATAATTTCTCATATAAATAAATGAGTATCTATATTCTAGCAAAAAAGTGCTTCTGTATTTGGTTCTGAAGAGATGTATATTGTCCTTTAATAAATGTACTTTAAAGCAAATATTCCCTACTTAGCTTGCTAGTCAAAATGATTAGGTGGGATTCAAAATGGTCCCGTATACACACATCAGAAATATGTATATTATATATAATTACAGACTTTTGCATGTTAAAGGATTTTGTACATTTACATATGGCTTTTCAGAGGGTTTGTACATGGTTATTGTCAGGAATGACCTAGGCTTATACAATATTTATTAGATCTTCATATTTAATTTCACATCATATTTAATGTCTAATGAGAACTTCAAGAATAGAGAACTATACGGAATCTGTATATAAATAGAGAATCGAAGGATATGTTGATATGACGGTATCTCAAAATGCAAAGTATATACCAAAATAAATACAAACTTGAAAACAGACCAACCTTTTCCATTTTTGTAGTTTACATTCATTGTAGAAACGCAGTATGTAGATTTAGAAAGTACAATCTGACATTAACAACATGAGAAAATTATAAAGTAGGTTTCACTGGTTCATGAACAGGCAGAATATTTGTGACACATCAGAAAACATGGTTATTACTTACGCACAGAGATTTACAAAACTAAACTTGAAGGATTCATAAACTGCAGCACACAATGCAAATTTGTTTACAAACACACAGAAGGGACAGTGACAAAGACTCACAACACTGTCCTTCATCTTCTTCGCCTTACATTTCTCATCTTGCACTCTCATGTTGTGAGGAAATACTGTGAGTGTTGTGGTAAACTGTTAGCATCAAGAAAGAAAAGATAAGTGTATCATTGGATGATATACAGTATGTCAATACTATGCATAGAACTGCGTGTAAAAATACTGGATTACAAGTGAGAGTCCTGCATTAAAAATATTAGTTGAGTAAAAGTATTATCAGTAAAATGTACTTACAGTAACAAAAGTTAAAGAGGTCATTATACAGTATAGCCCTCCAGGGTGTCTTATTATTCTATACTGTCTATATTGTATTGCATTATTGGATCATATTGTACAACTCTAAATCTACAAAGTAACTGGTAAAAAACCCCCAGAGCAGATCATTTTTACGCATGGTTTTTTGTAACCATTAGACAAAAGAGAAAAGAGATGTGTGCTTTATAAGTGCTGCTAGGCTGATTTTGTTACCTTTGGACAGAGCCAAGATAGCTGTTTCCCTGTGTTTCCAGTATCTGTGCTAAGCTAAGCTAACTAGCTATTGGTGACAGCGTCATGTATCAGACAGACATGAGAGTGGTATGGATTGTCTCATTTTATTTTCAGCGAGAGAGAAAATAAGCATGTTTCCAAAAATTTTGAACTATCCCTTTAAATCTAAATTATCATAAGTTAATTTAATTAATGATGAATGTGAAGCAAGCAGGTAACCTACAGCATGTTGAACCTCTACAGTGCATTAAACAGACATGGATGGAGAATACTTTTGAAACAAGTACAAAATGACTTACATGACCTATATTCCAGTTTTAAAAAATATATCTGGACTTTTATAGGGACTGTCCTGCTGCTTCCTAGACAGATGAAATTAAATTAAAACAGTTACAGATGAACATGAAGCCTATGCCACCAGAACAAGAAGCCACAGATTCAATGAGCAAATGGCAGCCAACCTTGTGAATAAATACGAGCACTTTTTCCTTATCAAAATCTTTTGGGGTTTATTTAGGTTTTTTGAAGTATGTTGCTTGAGTAATTTGTAATAACCAACTATTACCAGGGGTTATAATGAGTGAGCTTTCTGTATATTCAACAGTACAAAATGTCTTACCATATGTTCCGAAGCCTTGATTCTTTCTCAAATGTCTTAGCTGTTGGCATTCCAAGTATTTCCAAAAGAGCCCTTTGACATTTCATCTGTGATGTTAATAATGGGTATTCCTCTGTAAAAAGAGAAGCCAGATAATAATTCACAGAAAAATGTACTGCACATGAAATGGAATTTAGTGAAACCAGTCGACATTTACTTTAAAAACTTCACATGTAATATAACTTACTTGTACCCTTCTAATGGCACTTGCACTACTCCCTCATCTTCTGCCAGCATACTCTGCTCCTCTTCCTGAAGATTAAATGACTCATGTGAATATGAATAAAATGAAATTAACATTAGTAGGCATGTTGTGGTGAAAAAGTGCATAGTTTATGATAACGTAAGCAACAGCACCTCTTCAGCATCCTCAAGCTTCTTCTTCTTGCTCTCTGGCATGAGGTCATCCAGCCAGCTCAGCTCTCTTTTAGTGAAGATACAGTCCATTAGCTTCCTGATAAACACCAGAGCTAACACCTGCAGGATCGATACACAGAATCAAAACAGTTGAGTGCGCAAAAATTATATGTGTTAATGAAGGAGGGTGCTGTGCTGAGGAGGTAGGTGGAGTTAAATTGAGTTAAATGAGAAATTGCATTGGTGGCAGCAGCAAATAAACAACGCTGAAAAGTAGGTTATGTATGCAGAAAGACAGACAGCAAATCAATTTAAATTATCTCCATTTGTACTAGCTCAAACTATTTCGACTACACAAAATAATATATATACGGTGCTCTCTGTACAATTTGTGTGTACAAAATCTCTCTGACAACCAGCACATTTCAAAGCAACGTAAGATTAAGAGGCCAAATTATTTGTGGCAGGTGCAATGGTTAACAAAAACCTGCAAAACTGTCTATAAATTATATCAACAGAACAGCTGGAAAAAATCAAAACCAACACAGAGAAACAGAATTGATCTCTACCAAATTTTAAGTGATTTTAATGAAGTGTTAATATTATTTTGTCTGAAAACTCCTGCATTTATCACAGCATAGATGGGTGGTGCCCAGTGCTGACCCAACTGACATACCTGTGCTCACACACTGAGCTCTGTTAACACTTTAGTTGGGTGTCTAGTGAAAGTTGTGCTGATTATGTGATGAGCCTGCAGATGGTATAACTGGACTGTTTACACACCATCATAGGAAAGACAATGGCAGCCTTGGAGGTCTTGATGACCCAGAGCAGAACCAAACAGCTGAGCTGGATGATGGTGAACAGGTGCACCTTCCTCAGGGGTACATGTCGTAGATAGATGAAGTCTGGCTGGTGCTTGGCCGGCATACCGAACAGTGTGAGGCGGTCAAAGAACTGGAGAGGACAAATGATTAACGATTCTTGACTAGCTGGTGGAGAAAGTCCAACACCTATCAAGCTAAAAGTAGAAGGTAAAATGCTATGTTTGTTGGACGTGTAATTACAATGAGGTGATAAGTTTATTTTTGTCTTAATTTAAATATCATTTTCAAACCCAACAATAGAAAGTAGTCAAAATGGAAGAAAACAAGAAGTAGGCTAAACAGGGCAATTAAATCACAGTCAGGTGTTCTGTAAATGGTGGGAACACACTAGTGGCCAATTAACACTTTTTATCTGGGCAGCCAGACAATATGGAGGCAATCTCCTATCGTGGCTTGGGGAGAGTTAACAGCCTACACAGATTATCTGGTGGAAGAGTCTACAAATTAACAACACTGACCAGCTCTCTGTCTAATCTCAGCCACAGATAATCTTAAAAAATGCTATATACCAATTCACATTCAGTGCAAGTCATAAAGTGTTAAATTTTGGAGAGCAGATCGCTTATAGATATCAGATTCTAGTTGTGGCCATTAATGCTGAGAAACTAACAAAATGTACATGATAAAAAATGTATTGTCACTTTGTCAGATGTAGTATTAAAACCACTGACAATCAAGGCATTCATGTCAAAAAAGCAAAAAAGGCTGCATGAAATAAAACAAAGCTCAAATCATTTTACCTGAATGCCTCTGAGTGAAGATGCTCCCATATAAAGGAATACTCCATATAACACGGGCATAGGAATGAACTGAAGAGCAATAAAAACATTATGTCAGTAACACCATTGTGTGAGTCAGTAACGGCTCTATATCAACAAACAGTCCATAACATACCAAGGAATATTACATGTCTTTAAGAAAAAGAACTGAGAAATGTATAGTACAAACTTTAAGTCACATTCAATAACACTGAGAGAATATTACAACTACACACACATCAAAACAGACAAATAATAACAAGAATGTGTCTGACCTTCAGCACAGATGTCATGAAGACAGAACAGCCCATGAGGGTGAAGATCATGAGGCCAGTAAATCTTTGCTCTCTGATGCCGAGGAACTTGGGCTGCTCACCAGGAGCTGAGCACTCCGACTCCAGCTTCAGGCTGTTGACGTGGGTGATGGAGAGGACGGTGGCTGCTACGAACCACGGTAAACCCATCAAGGAGCACACGCCAAGCATCACCCCCACTATGAACAGATCCAGGTGGTACCCACAGCCTTTCTGAGGGGGGGAAAGGACCAGCACATGAAATTGAAAATTAGTAATTCTGATATAGTATCAGCACGTCTCCAAGACTCTATACAAGCCATGTTACTAATGCAGTCTATAGCCTGAGTTCAAAGGTGGGAGAGGAACATACCTTGAGTTTGTGCTCTTTCCTGTTGATGATGACAGCTGTGATCTGCTGGTCCATGAAGATGAGGATGGTACAAAGCAGAGCCGGGACCACCGTTATGACTGCTGTCCACCAGGGGTTGGGCCCGAGCGGGTTGATGAACCAACCTCGATCATCTCTGGTTGGCTTATAATTTTTAAAAAAAAATTTAAAAAGAGTGAAGTGGGTTTGACATAAGTAGTAGCTTGTTGAATATGATGATGTAAATTAGGTATTTGTTAATAAAATCTGACAAACTATTTCTTACCTTAAACACACTGGGAACATTTAGCTTTGGAGAGGGAATCCCTAAGGCGTAGTCAATTAAGACCATTGTAAGGATGGCGAAGAAAACAGCAAAGTCACTGATGATGGACCTCACCTGAGGGAAAATTATTCAAATGCTCTTCATTAACACAGTTTCCTTTACTTTACCTATTGTAAACTCAAACAGTATCTTGCAGTCCCCAAATCAAGCCACTAGAGTGTACCACTGCACCATGCCACACAGCCAAAGCTCTAATAAGCAGAGAAAGGAGCCTTGAATTCATGCTTGGAACATTAAGCACAATACTGTGACGATTATGTAGAATGCATCGTACCTTTGTGGGAAAGTAATTGCTGAACTTGAACTCCTTGAGGAAGGCAGACATGAAGACAGTGGAGAAAAAGAGGAGGACACACCAGAAGAGGACGTCAGGAACATAGGGTCCATGTGGGCCACAGGCGCTGCCCACAAACTCGCCTCGCTTTTCAATACAGTCCTGCAAGAACAGGTAGAGTAATCATATGATTAGCAATACAACAGCACCAGCCTATTCTAGGCTTCCACAAACAGGGTTTATGAGCATCCATGGTTACAAAAAAAATTTAACGAAGTACCAAAAAAAAAAAACGTGCTTTTAGAGTGATTTGCAATGAGTAATCCAATATAATCCAGCCCACATGGCCTTAATCTCCTGTGTTCAGATCTATCTGGGAAAGCATGCCACTTTAAGGTGAAAAAACCTAAATGTATTCTTTTCAGTCTGTCTTTGTGTAATTTAATAATTTAATCCCTGCTGTTGTGTGCATTTAAAACTCCATGAATGCATGAACGACAAATTTTTATTGTTTTGCGTTTTTGGTTTTAAACTGCTGGCGTGTGTAGTACCTTGACCTCCAGTGCTTCCCAGTAGATTTCTGAGGCAGTGACGTTGTTGATCTCCCAGTACTTCAGGGTGCCATTGGTGGGGTCAGAAGGTTCAACGCATGAACATCTGTGGAAGCACATGAACATCTGGGTGACTAAATAATCCCTTCTCTGTCAGGGATTTACTGTACCTCCAAGAAATGTACTCAGTAATCATTTTTTACTACTTTAAACAGTACACTGTATGAGGATTCAATTTTTTAATTCAATTCAGTTTTATTTGTATAGCACCAAATCATAACATACAATATTAGCGCACATACGAGTACATGGTGAGTTTGTCCAGGTTGTTGTTCTTGTTAAAGGGATAGTGTTCCCCCAAGTGGATAAGTTTCTCCAAGGCCTCATAGATGAAAATGATGCAGATGAGTGAGGCGAAGGCTTCCTCTGTAAACCGCGTGATGTAACAAACGAGGGAACTGGCATCTGTGGCCACCAGCAAAATACAGAGGAAAGCTGTCCACAGACCAATACAGGCTCTTAGTGACAGATAGGATAAGCCATACTCCCTATGTGGAGATAAAAGGGGGAAAAAATCTTTGTGCAATATATCAAACCACATCATATATTGATTATATACTATTTGCAACATGGCAGATTGGAGAAAGTCATTATCACAATGATAAGTGATGCAATAAATGATCTATAGGAGCACAGATGTTTGAGAGATGGTACATTCATATTCACAGAATTTATCCCACAGCAGGCTGATAAGCATTGGACATGCAATCACAAAATGATGCAATGATCTGAGGTCACTGGTCATTTACTGAGATGATTTACATCACATTAAATCAAAACGTACTTGCAGAATTTGAACAATATCTTTTCAAATACAAGCACTGGCCCCGTGCTGCCCAGAATGGTAAGGGGCTGCCCAGCAAATAGGGAGTAGGCTATTCCAGTCAGCGAGGCTCCAAACAGCGACTCAATTGCACTCTGGGAAATGAAAAGAGGACAGAAAGATTACTGAATGACAGTTACCTTTGTCATACTGAAGTACAGCTGTTTTCTGGTTTATGGTACTGAGGGGATAGTATAGTGCACAGCAGTGTACAACTAGTGTTGGCAGAAAACTGTAACATTTAGAGGAAAGAGCAGGTGATTTACTACGCGTCCTTCTGTCGCCTCGCCCAGTAGTCCTCCAAAGGTGATGACAGGGGACATGCAGGCACAGTAGAGGAACAGGAAGGAGGCCACACACTGCAAACTAATAGCATCAGTGTAGTCCGACAGGTAGTGCGGTGCCTTTCGCTTGATGTCTAGAACGAGACCACCAAACCACCTGGGAATATAAAAAGAAATTTGCCACTTGTGTTGTTTATTTAAATGTAAAATTAAACAGCAATAAAAAAAAAACTTTAGTTGTGTAGGTTTCAGCATTTTTGAAAAGTGTGCAAGATTTTTTTTCTGTTTCCTTAACTTCCGTTCCTTCTACTGCCGCTTCCCAGTGTTCAACTGTGAGTATGGCTTAGTGTGATATATCCCTGTAATAGAGAAGTCTAGTTGCAAATAGAGATCTCAATGCAGGATGTTTCTATGGAAACCACTTTATGACTACAACTACAGACCATGTTTACCCAGAAATAGACAATGAGTATTACAGCATACAGTCTGTAGAAAAGTGGTATTTTTCAGTTTTGTGGGCTTTAATATGTGCTTTGTAGAAAATAAAGACTGTTGTCAAATAAACCCTAAAGTGCATTTATTTACCTTAATTCTGTCCACATTTCAAAGCAATATTTAGAGGCAGATGAATACATGAGTATAGTTTATATTAGATACTGTACATCATTTTTATGAACACCTAAAGAACAACTCTAAACACTGAATACAAAATATCAATATTTTTTAGAAATAACTCAGTTGAAGAAGCACACAAAGTACAGAGTTGTCCAGCTGCAAATAAATTCTCTGCAGCAAAGCAGTGACTGTAGTGAGTGGGCTGCATGCTGTACGACCTCGGCACTACATGTCCACAGTTTAGTATGAGGTACTTAAATAATATTTCTTTGCATTTGTAGATAGGCATTACACTGTTCTTCTGGTGATCAGAATTCACTTTCAACAGAAACACTACACATTGTGACTCCCCCACCTTCCAGTGCGTTGCAGTTCTGGACCACCGTGGCCATCGTGTTCCTCTTCCTCCTCCCCCTCCACTAATCCATTTGGTAAAATGTTACTTTTCTTCCTCTTCTCCTGTTTAACAAACAGTGCATTGCATTTTTTCAAGTACAAATTACAAATACAGTGATGCAGCTAAGTGAGGCGAAGGTACAAATTGTCATGTTGTAGAAATCTAAACAGGAAAAGAAAGTAACCAGCTAACTAAAGTCCTACTAACCTGAGATGGTACATTTTTTGGTGGCTCTATCCGTATGGATGGGTCCCACTCGCCTGGTGGCAGGACTGTCACTTGATCAAGGAACTCATCAATACCAGCGATCAGATCATTCCGGTCTTTAGCTTTATAGGCAACATCATGGAAAACCTGGAAGAAGAAACAATGGGCTTTTAAATGCATGCATATGCAAGCCTCACCAGTCCTACTACATTTGAAGCATATATATGTCAATGTTTGATGTCTGCAATACTTAAACCACATTTGAACACAAGTCTTTCCACACTTAGGGGCAGTTTAGTGTCTCTAGTCAATTTAAGCCCATTTAAACCCATGCAGAACATACTATACAAACTCTGTACAGACAGAAGCAAGTCTAGGATACTAAAACCTGGGACCCAGTCACTGTGAAACAGTATTAATCGCTTGCTAAAATATCCTAAGATCTCATTCCTCAAATCTACTTGTTCCAAAGAGTGTATAATAAGACCATCTTTTCCTCAGTGGTGATGGATGGCAGCCTAAATCCCAGACAAAAAAGGAGGACATGATGGCTGACTAATAGCCAAAAGCATGTCAAAGAAGCTCTGAGCTGTGTTTCATGCTGAAAAATGTTCCATCACTTCAGTAATTTGTTGAGCTCTGCTGGACTGTGAATTTATGCAAAGTGCCTGCAGAAAATCTGAGTTCGACATCTGGTTGACATTCAAACCAATCCACCCTGCTTTTGAAAACATTCGTGCATAAATAAACCCCGAGGGATGCTGATCAGAAATAAGGAGTTCATTAAGGAATTTTTTACCTCATCTGTCATAAGTGTTGCAATGGATCTTCCAATCTCATGATATTGAGGCGCTCTACCCAAGGGCCCCAAGAGAATAAACAGAAACCTAAAGGCAAAAACAGATCTTTGAACTCTCCTATTTGTAAAAGCATTGTCAAATCAATTGAATCTCAACCACTGTAACTGCATATTTACTATAAAGGTCTTAAATGGTTCAGCAGGGTTAATAAGAGATAATCGTAAAGGAGGTTGAGCACGTGTTACAGTATCAGCCTGCATTAACCTTGTGGCAATTGGGACTTCAGCCAGCCCATTGAGCAGAACTGCTGGTGAAAGGCGGACAAATGCCACTACTGGCTTGTTCAGACATTCTAGCTCTCCCACTAACACATTACACGCTTCAGCGCCTGCCGGTATCTTCTTCATGAAATGAAGGTCTATCTGAAAGAGGAGACAAAGTACAGTGATTAGAGTATCATATAAAAGGCCCTGACACCCTCTCCAATTAGCTTGTTGTCTAAGCAGCTTTGATAGAGAGCATGCTTTGACTAGTAGGAAAAAAAAAAGAATCATTCATGGTTGAAAGTGCAATCTATAAATATGTCATTATTTCTAATGTTTATCTGCACATTAAGCTCCAAATGCAATGATCTGACTGGATTGTCATCTAAATATAGCCCAGCTGTCCAGCCTTTATGTGTCATAGGACAAAACATTCACATAAGTAACAGATGTGTTACAATTAAATATGACAAAAGATTATTGAAAATATAGATATTAGTTTGACCTGTTGCATAATATTTTGTGAGGATAGAGTATTTTTCATTTCCATAAGTATGATGCCTTAAAGTGTAGAAAATCTGAACCCTGACTATGAAACTGATTCTCTTGCAGTATATTTGCTTTTCACTCTTTCAGTGGCACTGCACTGAACAGGAAATCTCTTAATATTGAACATGTTGATTTTGAAATGTTGGCTGGAGTGTTATTTGGTCATATAGCTCTGGGGGAACTGGATCTATACAAAATAATTGCTTTGATACTTTGAGGGGTCATCATTGCATCAATACTGGCATAGTGCTCATTTCAAAAGTTTCAGAGTTAAAACTGATTATTTTTTCTGTGTGTCAAATGAATATAAATTTGTGGCTGGCCCAGAAATGTACAGTATAAACTGTAAGAAAAGTTAACAGATAAGTGACAGTGCTCCCATCCATAGGGCACAAGGGGTCACTGGATGGATTGATGAGTATGAAAATTATGTGATGTGAAATGTGTGAAGCACTATGGCCTTCGCAGTCACCAGATCTCAACCCAACTGAACGCCTATGGGAGATTTTGGAACGTGTTAGACGGTGCTCTCCATCACCATCATCAAAACACCAAATGAGGGAATAGCTTTTGGAACAACGGTGTTCATCCCTCCAGAACAGTCCCAGAGAGTTGTAGATGTAATGCCAAGGTGCACTGAGGCTGTTCTGGTGGCACCTACTGGCCCAGCACCTTACTAAGATACTTTATTTGGTTGTTCCTTCAATTTGTCACCTGTCTACATGTATAAAAAAGATACTATGGATGGACATTCATTACAACAGTTCTAAAAAAGAAAAAAAAAAAAAACATTTCTTGTAAACAGAGTCTGTTTTATAACTGTTTTGTTAAACAGGCTAAAGCACATGAAACAGTTCAAATACTGACCTTGACAAAAGGTTAAAACATCATCAACATCATATACATTATGAAAAAGGTTTCAACAAGGATTCTATCTTCGTCTTCGCTGTGTGCGGTTGTCATGTGGTTATCATCAGTGCTAAATGACTTTTATAACATTTAACATGGTTATAATCCTAATCCCTGACTAGATGACATTTCCATTAAAAAAATACCAACAATGGCCTGCTGTTCATTGTTTGAAACATACAACACATGAAACACACAATTAAACAGTACAACAAGCTGTACAAGCTGCGTACCATACCTTGCTGAAGTCAACAGAACTGTTCTCTCTACTGCCGTCCCCTTTTCCGTCCGAGCCCGCTAACTGAGACTGTGAGGACGACATCTGACCTGGATGATCCAGATAAAAGAGTTATAACTCAACTCCAAAAAAATGTCTCAGCAACACTGAATTTCAGCTACTGAAGATTTCACTAAATATTATGAGACTGACCAAGTACACAGACTCAGGAAAACAACAGTGAGGATCACACACAGATCATGGAGGCCTGCTTCTACCAGTGCTACTTTGGATAAAACCAGACGATTTTCATCACGACTGCTGTCTTAAAAAAAATCCAGGCTCATGGTAACATGACTACTGCCAAGCTGGCTGACAGGTCTGGCCCAATTTCTGTATTCATTAAACAACAGGGGCAAGAAGATTGCTTAGAAATTAGCTTTAAAATGCCACTCAAGTGAAATTACATTGCATACTAGAAAGTGATTTAACAAACAGTTTGGTGTGTTCTGCGCACCTAATTTTGTCATGTGAAATTCTGGCAGACCCGAAGCTTGTAAAATGTAGTTGGCAATGATATAGGCAAGAAATGCTTCCAATTATGAGTCAGTCCTGGACTAAATTTATCCCAGAATTCAACCAAACAGTTCTTGTACTGTGAAGATCAATAGCAAACAGATTTGTATATTTATAGAATGTACTTATGAACATTGTTTTTAATCAACCTTTATTCAACCTAACAAAAACAACCTATTTTGAGTTGCCAATATCAAAACACACCATGAGAATAGTGCTCTCTAGAATATGTTTTTAAGTATTAGCTGGTAAAGGGGCAAGTGCAGACTGTGTGAATCAGCACCTGTTGACTTCGGGGGGGGGCTGTGGCAGGTGGGTGGGCAGATGGTGGATGGAACATACGCAAGTTTAGCCCATATGTGTGTAAGACACATTCACATACTGCACATTTATAAAGTATCTACACTTAAACACCACTGACCAGATTCAATAAATAATCCAATAAAGCAATAGGTCGCAACTCCTTTGACTTCTGACCCCTTAAAAAAGAATTATGTTCGGATCCCTCCTCACAGTTTGCATCAACATCAACAGGTGACCACTTCAACTAAAGACTGATTCTTCCATCTCAGAGTGTTTTATTTAATTATTTAGAGGCTTGTAATGTAAACTGTTCAGTAATACACAAGAAAAAAGGTCGATTTACGAAAAGAAGTTACATAAATACGATTTAATTTAATTTAAATGCGAGCCCCAGGCTGAGAACCACTGTCATCGAGGACAGACTCTGGTTTTCTCACCATTCTTGTCCAGGTGGAGCTCTGATGTACGCCGACTAATGTCAGCAATGGAGCGTACAATTGGAAGGCGATTAGCAAGCTTCTTCTGGTTCTGGTGATGGTGCTGCTTCAACAGTGTTTCCCGCACTTTCTGTCTGAGCTCATCCCCCAGTGGTGAGTATAACTCCTGGTGGTCCAAGACCATGTCTAAGGGAGACACAGAGAGGCTATTCGGATTCCTGTTTCAGGGATATGAGAGACTTTTGTCGAGTGTGTCAACAAATATACACTACAACTTTTTCGCATCGCTGCAGTTACCTGCAATCTCTTCAATGGTATGAGCCCTCATGTCAAGCAGCACAGTGCTGTTGATGATGCAGCTTCGCAGCTCAAACAGACTGTGTAGAGACAGAGTGGCCACATAGGGTTTACTCCATCGCTCTCCTCCATCCTCAACATCCTCTTCAAACTTCAGCCACCTGAAACAGGAGCGTGAATTCCAGTAAGGAGAGGCCAGCAGACGGCAAACTGGCTGTCAATCTGTTCTAGCTGCAACAAGAACACTCAATCATTCTGGGTCCCACTTTCCTTATTGCCTCTCATCAGGGTATCACTGTAAATAAAATATGTCTGATTTACTATTTTAACAGAAGACCATAATTCACATGATGAATAAAATACATCTAAATAAATCAATAAATAAATAAATACATCTTCATTAACTGAAGAAACAATCAAAGAAAAAAAGAGTAAGACAAAGTTAAATCCCTATACAACAATGAATTGCATATACTTAACATAATGGAAACACAAACATTAGACACACAGCTATATCTCTCATCAGTGTAAGTGGGGATCACTGGCATGACAGGTCCATTCAATCACAGCTTTGAGCAATGACATGTAGGTCATGACTGTGTGTAAATGCTATGTCAGTGACTGGACAGTTTAACAGTACCTGGCACTTTCCCTCCACTCAGAATCCTCTCCATCTCTCACACAGATCTCATCCATCTCTGTAAAGAGGTCATGAGGAATATGCTCCTCATCATCATCCTCAGTGCCCAGCAGGAACTGCACTCTCTGGGAGGGAGTGTCTGGGAACATAGGAAATTGCACAAGTGGTCAAAACTGAAATGATCATATCAAGTATCTTAAGATAACAAGAGGTGGTGAACAAAGGCAAATATATTTTTTTCAAGTTCACAATTGTTGCCAGTACCATATAGAGGAGACTCTCTACCCTCAACCAAGGTGAGGGCTCGGTCCCTGCTCTTCCTCCTGTGCTTGTTTCCATGGTGACGGTGCCTGCGATGGCTGCGGTGCCTGGTACTGCCCAAAGGAACATGGACCCCAATGTAGAGAGTCCTGTGGCCTGCATGGGGACAAGTCCCACATCAGTTAAAGGCGGCTCAACTGCAACATGCCTGTCTGACGGTGTGTGTGTGATTGTGTGAGTGTACGCATGTGTGTCTGTGTGTTCTCAGAAGCTTTACAGATAATCATTATAATTTTACTGATAATGCTTAAGCACTATGTCTTTGCATTATTCTATTAAGCTTTTTATTATTCACCATGGGTTTCTGCTTTTTATACAAATGAAATGCATTGAAGATAAAATATAATAATGTAATGCTTACTGCTGCTATATCATTTATCATGCCACACTCATCATCAAGTTATATAAAACCTGTGATGGCTATACAATGGAAACATTATCTGAATTACCTTCTCAACATAACACAAAAAAAAAATAATTGAAGGGTTTTCTACTAGTGATGTTTGGTTCTGTTCAATAATAAAACATTACTCTATTATCATTTTAAGATTTTCAAAGAAACATCGTCTTTTGTTGGGAGATTTTGTAAGAATGTATTTAATATTGACTTGTTCTTATCTAAAAAAAAAAAAGAAAACAGCAACAGCAACAGCAACAGCACAGTACCACCATCATGACCATCACAAAAACTGTGTATGTGTGTCCATGTTTGTGTTTGTGCAGGGGTGAAACTGTGTGAGCAAGATGGAGAGAGAAAGAAGTGAGGGCATATCTGTTTTTGTACTCATAAGTCAACCCACTCAGCTCACTGCAGTATGATACAAGGATTCAAACAACTACAAACAGTATATACAGCATTCTCCAGTATGACTGTCAGCTATGCCAAAATGCTAGACATAGGCATAACACAAGTAATTAATTAAGGTATTCTTCAATCCAAAAACAATTACTTTATCTTTTTGAAGTTTAAAGCCAAAACACACCACTACCCATTCAGAAGACATAGGATGTTGTCATGAATATTGCCAATTAAAAATTACTGTATTAGTTATTGAAACACATCAAATCTTTTAAATTTTTTTAGGTGTATTCAACCTGGGTTTAATATAGCTCTTTAAAGAAATGTCACACACAATATAATCCTTTTTAACATCTACTTAGAACTGTCATTTCAGTATCCATCAAGTGTCGTTCTCTTTTCTATGTTTTTGTATAGTTAGGGACTCTCTCTCCACCTCCCTACACTTGTATTTAAGTCTAATTCATTTGCAAAAAAAGAGACAGAACACAAAAAAGTTAACAAAGTTACAAAGTTAAAGATCTTTTTTTCAAATTTTCTATAGATATTGTGACAGTACGGTAATCGGGAATTCCTTTGGCTACAATAATCGTGTAGTGAAAATGTGATATCGTGCCAGCCCTACAGCAGATACAGATGGGGTCTGCTTACTCAAGTGACTCAGTTGTACTGTTTGTATCTTTGTTGTGATTACCCATGTTTTTTAGTGCTTATGAAATGACTGATGTGAATTCATCTCACCCACAGTTTCTGCCTCCCACTCTGCTCTTATCTTTTAACTATGAAAAAGCTGTCAAGAGGACTGCAGCAGTTGCGAGGACAGAGTGGGCGGACTCAGCTGCAGCAACCTTTTAGTACTTCAAGCTCTTTGTGTTCCTGATGCGCTCAGTGTCAGCTGAGGTACCTTCAAGATCTTCCTGCTCAAAGTTGGTACTCTGTTGGGACCGTGTTCCTCCTCTGTCCACCACAGCCTCATCGTCATTCCTCTGTTGAACACATTGATAAACAGACACAAAATCAGATATTTAATACAATGATATCATAAGCATTTTTCAATACAGTATCTGATCAACTACAGAGCTGGAACTGGAACATGACACAACATATATTCCAGTATACTAATGTATCCTGAACGTAACATGATTAAATGTTTGCTGACTTGGTGTTCCCTCACGGTAGAGGGCAATAAGAACAAACACATTATCCCACTGAATAGCACAGTTGCTGTGGAAACTAATTGCACGACTCGTCTTGAAGAGCAAAGCCTATCTTCTTAGTCCAAACAGAAAGCTTTTCATAATGGGAACAATAAATTACCCACCCACAATTAAACTACGTTGTTAATGGGACCCCAGTTCAAATGGTGAATCACTGCTTGATTTCATTTTGAAAAAGTTAGAGAAATTAAGACAGTATTCTTCTAAAGTGGCTGTTTTCTTATTTCTTATTTCATATTGTTGCCATCTATTTATCTAAAAAAAAACACTCTTTAGTTTTACATTCTTATCACTCAATCTTTCTTCTACCATCCACATTTATCTAGTTATAAAAATGTATTACATTTGTTCTTAATTGGAGGAGATATTTAAAAATAATTCAGTAAACTATTGTATCTTCCAAAATAAACAGAACTGATTATGATGATTAGTTGTGATATGACATTACTTTTTCATTGCAGCTAAAATGAAGATTATAGGACTGGTCCACATGGACCTTCAAATGTGGAGGTGACAGAGAGCAAAAAAAAAAAAAAAAAAGAGCATAATCCTCAGTGCAGAGCTTTTGTCAGATTACAAGAGAGACTACTGAATGACCGCTGCAAATGTCATTAAGCTGCTTGAGCATTTCCTATGGACCTTCCTGTTCAACAGCATCACTTTAGGCTGATACCCTCTGGAACACCCATTCCACGTGTGGCAGCAGTTAATGAGCAGTTATCACAACTAGCAACAATTTTCTGACAGCTCAACAAGAGAACAAGAGAAATGTAGCAGGACAGACAGACAGACAAACATTGCCACAGCAGGAGACACTTAGAAACTTAGAGCACATGGATCTCGTTGATTAGAGTCACTGAGAAAACCATCATTCTGTGGTGTGAATGTTGGCCTGCTTATGTAATCACAGAGAAAGAAGATGAGGGTGTGGAGGTGGTAAGAGAGAAATGGTAAGGCCAACAGAAATCACAATTTTCATTTACTAGTGTGCATGCAAGGATATAATTTCAACACCTGCTTGTGATTAGGTTACGAATAGTTTTTCAACAATTCTTTATGAATCTGAGCACACTACCACAACTCACCATGAACATTCACAACTAAACTGTACAGCCTCAAAGTGTGAATAGCCTTGTTAGAGAGAGAACCAGACAAAAGTGACAGAACCAGTGGAGAGGCATGTGAAGATGTTGATGATAATAATAATAACAATGAATACAAATACATTTTTAAAAATCTGAGTTAGCATGACACTATAAAAGTAATCCATAAAATCTTGAGAGGCTGGACTCCATATGGATCAGTGGAAAGCTAAATGTCTAAAGCCATGCTAGGGGCTGTAAGTCACAACACACACCAAATATTAAAATTGTTTGGTGAACGGGGAATGAAGAGGTAAGTGCTATTCGTATATCTTTGTGGGCAAAAGGGGGCTGCCAGAGGAAATACAACGATATTTCTTCAAAAAGTAATTTAACATTTCAGGAAATACACTTAGACTTTGACCAGGGGGAACAAACTCCACCCACTAATTAACAAACTATATCTTGTCTGTTAATCAGCACAAAAGCCAAATTGTTGAAAGCACAATCTTAAGGGGTTAGGCGACTATTTCTTCACAGGGTGCAGTGATTTCCTGCAGTCCCCACTGGTTGGCTGACAACCTCACAATGATAAGACTCCAGCAAGTCAGTCTGACAGCCATAACTATACGTTAAACCAAAAGTTTTTGTTCTAGTTTTTACATTAATTTCACTAACATTTTGATGGTAGCATGCTAATGTTAGCAACATGTTAACATGACAAGCAAACTGAAATTTCTGTGAGATAAGCAAAAGCTGTCGCATCAACTTCCAGGGCATCCACAGGCTGAAAACTGAGGAGCGTGGAGATGCCAAAAAGTGCAGTTCCTGGAATGGCCACTGAAAAGTGAGTCAATCTCTACAGACTCCTATGTTTAAATGCCCAACTTACATCAGAAATAATCATGTTCAGTCTGGTACAAAAACAGTTTTGGTCTGCATAGGTAATTTCCCCCTTCATGACAACCACCCGTTTAAATTTTATTGATGCTTAAAGTTATGCATGGACGCCTTGAGTGACAGGTGAGGCCCTCACAGCTGCTAGCCGCTAGCTGTTAGCTGCTAGCGGCTAGCCGCTAGCTGCTAGCCGCTAGCCGTTAGCTGCTAGCCGTCTACTCTGCGTCACCTCAGCTAATTATAGGGTTAGTCACTGAACCTGACCTCTCGGCCGTGTTTGTGCCTTTTGGAGGATTTTTCATGCGGATATCACATAAATACTACGGCTTACATAATGTGAGGAAGTCTGCGCTCCTGTCTGACAAGGTGAGTGAAATTATAGTAATATTTTCTTGATGTTAACACTAATTGGCAGGTATTTGTGTCAGCTTTCGCCTTACCTGGCTTGTTAGCTTAGCTCGTTATAACTAGCTAATTAGCCAGCAAAAGCATTAGCCTTGGGTTAGCTTTCGAGTAAAATGCCCAGACGACCAGTTGTGCTAACGATGCCAACCGGAGCGGATACTTATCGCGGTTATTGATCCGACAGGCACCAAAGTCTCGGCTCCTCTTACCCCATTTTTTTTTTATTAGCCGGGAGGCACATAGGGTCAGACATTTCCAAGATGGCGACCGCGGATTTTGCTCCGTCTGTGCTTCACAACCGCCCTTTAGAAATCTTTAGATGACTTCACGGAGGATGCATTCATCTTTATTTACAGTCTATGGTGAAGGTTGAAATTGTGACAGAGGATCTCCAAGATCATTAGGATTGATCCTCTGTAGAGGCTTAATCTCTTTTACCAGTTGTCAGGAGGATCCAGTAGTTATCTCTGGACTAAAGTGTTGGACTGACAGACAACCGACTATGCCCTTCACCTTTAAGTGATTGAACTGAGAATCCTTATGAATATGAACAATGAATGAATACATATGATGAGCTCAAGATAAATACTACTACAAGCATTCATTAAAATAACTAATTGCTATGATGTTAACTAACAATCTGTGAGATGTGAGGCTACTGAACACTGCCAACATTATGACATGATTACGAGTCAGAGCCGGGCACCGTTCTGGTGTTGATTAGTGCACCAGTGGTATGGACTTAAGTGTAAAACTCATTTGACACTCCATTCACCCTAAATCCAACCAGCAACAGCTGGGATTCAGAGAGCAAAACAAACACATACTAAGAGCTGGAGGGAGAGCTTCTAAATTCACGGAGGTTGGCTGTTCCTCAACAGAGCCAAATGGATTCAGAGCACTTATTACAGTAGGTATTTTTATCCTGTAAAATGCTTGATACCAGCTTTTCCCTGAGCCATCTTGACCACCGGATGACCATCAAAGCATTTTTATAGTGAAGGGTGCTGCTGGTCACAGCTGCAGTGCCACATGGGCTGGCAGGTCACTTGGCTGATGTTGATAATCTGTCTAAAAATACACAGGGCGTGGATCAGCCTCCGTGCTCAGATTAAACTGCCAGTATTCGTTACTAAAGCACCAGCCACATTAGCCTATATTAATTGTGGTCTGTGCTCACACACAATGGTAACATTTAAACATTGTATAATATCTAGCATCTTGAATATAAATTACAATACACCATCTCTATTCTGAAAACTATCCCTATGGAAGAGCTTATTGTACCCCTATATTCTTGAATAAATACTCTATAATCAGTTAAGCCCTCTCAAAACAGATATCCACTTTAAGGGGCAGCCACAACTCATACACTAAGCTGTTTTATGTTTTTGTGCTGTTTAAGTGGGATGACTGGAAAAAGAGATGCAAGGATGTTAACACATGTCGACATCTAACCATAGAAGACTGATACTATTGATTGATTCACTGATACTATTTTCAGACACACAAGTGGAAAGATGGGCTCTGATCTGAATTAGATCAGATCAATGAACTACACTCTCAAGACAAACTCAGTTCTGAAGAAAAACAGGAATTCAAAGAAAAGTATTGTACATAGCAACAGGTGACAAATCAAAGGAAAACCAACATAAAGTGTCATAGTAAGGTGTTGGGCCACCACTTGCTGTCTGAACAGCTTTGACTCTACAAGTCTCTGACCTCTAACGGAGGAATGAACACCATTCTTCCAAGAGATATTCCCTCATTTGAGGTTTTGATGATGGTGGTAGAGAGCGCTGTCTAACATGTCGATCCAAACTCTAGCAGATGTTCAATCAATCATAAATGTTCACATCTGGTGACCGTAGCATGTGATTCACAAAATACTCATCAAACCATTCACTGATTCCTCATCCCACATGGATGGGGGCATTGTCATCCTGTTTCTCTACTCATTTTTCAGGTTATTCCTTTAATTCGCCACCCCTATGTAGTAGTACAAGTGTATAGTGGTCCAATTACAGCCCATGCAAAACTAAAGCCCAGTGCTGCTTTTTAGACTAATGATCAACTACTGATCAGCAAAATCATGACAAAGGACTGGCTGACCACACAGCTGAAGTGATATCACATGATGTGGGACATACTTGGATCCGATCCTTACAGAGAGCTGTGGCAACCTGGAACCATCAGTGGCAGCAATGTCATAAACTTCACAGGCTTCCATGTGGTGCAAAATGCACTGTAATCCTTAAATGTTTGTGCTGTCTCTTCTACATCCTGTAAGAGGATGGATTAGTCCTGTTTTTGCAGCTTTGAGTCCTCATTTTGTCAAACTTAATATCTGCTTCCCCCCTCATTCCCCCTCATTCAGGCATCTTAACTGCAAGATAGGGTCAGCAGGAAAAAGCTCTGTTTCACTTTTGGACAGTCTTGTCAGACTTTTACACTCATTGTGGACACATAGAGATAACGATCTCTATATAAACTATCCTTTAATTCTGATCTCTGAAAGCATACACCTTCCCCTCTGTTAACCACACAACTATTAGAATATGAGCTCAATAATGTAAGAGCAATGAAGATCCTCAGAGTCAAGCCTTGTCCTACCTGTTGTGTGAAGATCCAAGGAGCCTGTGAGTTTTCAGGATCCATGAGCGTTTCCTCTGTGTCCTGTGCCATCTAATCAGGCTAGCCAGAGTGCAGCGTAGTCTAAAAGCTGAGCTCTGTAGCACAAATTCCTGCTGCCCTGCTTCATACCATGCCTGGTAAATACTGATGCCCTTCTGGTGTGTCAAACAGCTGCAATTTGTGATTGAGCATCTATCAACAGAGCAACCAGACCCATGAGATTATAGCTGTGACATCAGTGCTTCTGCCCAGCAGCATCTTATCAAAGACAAAGTGTGGTTCATATTGAGCCTCGTCTCTCTCTCTCCATACTGTAAAGATAAAGAAAAGCTTGTCATGTTGCATTGACTCAACTTGGTCACACCAGAGGAACTGTTTCTGCAGCCCCTGCAGAGACTGTCCTCTACTTGCACTCTTGAGAATTTGAGCAAAGAAAAACCAATTACCTAAAGGCAACAAAAATGCATATCATATATGCTAGTTTTTGATTTTAACTTCCACCCTCATGGTAATAGAAGTCATACAATCTAGGGAATGTAACTCACCAAACTTCTACGCCCAACTGATGAGGCAAAGTATGAATTGACCTGGAAGATAAAAAACATCACTTTAGTTTAACAGGTAGAAGGGTTGATGAATATTTAATCTAGAAAGGTCCAGACTGTGGGAATCAGCCACCCAAAACATTAACATTAACTCAGAATTGTTATTTTTAAATTCTTAAATGTTAAGTGACTTTTGAGGTCAGTTTGTGACCTAACATTTTGAAGCCAAAGCCACTAAAAGTAGTACCAAAAGCCTGTCAGTCTAAAACCATCGGCTAAATGGAAAAATCTGTTTTGATGTAAACAGCAAATGGATGATGACAACAAATCTCCTCCAAAGTGATCAGCAAAGACCAATGGGAATGGGCCTAAGTCTCTCTGAGAATATCCCCTGAGAGACTTTATTTTCTTTTATCTGGATTGGATCTAAGAATTTATCCAAAAGAGAATGTTCAAATAGCTTTTGACTTTGTGAGGATATCTGTGTGTGAGCTGCCTCAGTTTGCATTTGGGCAGCTATGACAGAGCAGCATCCTTTCCATATATATTTACTGCATTTTACATGAACTTTAATCTAACGGATAATTTATTTACATGATGAGATGACACAAGGTCACTTCTGTCTGAATTTACTATATTAATAGGACATCTGTCACAACAGGGATTTGTCTGTATAAAATTATATCGCACAAAGTAATGGACCTCACTCAATCACTCCTACAGCATAGAGTCCTATTGTAAAACTGCATCATAAAAAAAAAAGAACCAGTGAAAGTAACTTTCACATGTTTCTAAAGACAAACTCATATTTTGGCTTCACCACATAAATAACATTTCAATCAATAACGTAATAGCAGCATGTGGCAAGCTGACAAACTGTCGTTGCTCTTAACCAGAGACACAGTAATTGTCTGTTAAGTAAGTAGAGCTCTGCAGGTAAAAGCTCCACAGGGAGCAGCTGTATCACCACCTGTGGAAGGATACTGACTTTAACACTCTGCGTCTGCCTCCTGGAGCATCTTTTACATTTTAACATTACATCTCGTAATATGTAGCACACTGGCTTAGCCTGACATACCAATCCACGCAAACAAACATTCGTCCCAAAAGATCAGTGCTCTTTACCGATGGCAGCAGCGGCTCTATTTGAGCACCCTGGTCCGTGGTGTCCATCGTGTCCCGTCAGCGCCTGACTGCAGCAGAGGGATGGAGCAGAGCTCTCCGCTGTGTGTAAATCCCCGTCAGGTGTGGCCGTGACTGAGCGACCACACAGCCGCTCACATGTTTACATCAGCGTCGGTCAGCAGCCCGAGGTGATTAGCTCTTCTCAGACGCTGCCCCACTACACACACTCAAACACAAAAAAAAAAGCGCATCCCTGCCATGGCTGACGTGGACGCGTCACTGCTGAAATGTTGAGCCTTTGTTTCATACACAGGGATGATGAAGACCAGCTGACAGCACACAATACTGAAAAATCAGCAGAGACCGTGTTCTCTCCACAAACTAATTGTTGTTGCTGGTTATACAACTATTTCATATGACTCAGTGGGGACAGGCTTACTCATGGACTATTTTAACAGAAAATGCCGCAGTCCCTCAGTCCCAGACTCTTTTTCCACACATATCCCACACAATACTACTTCACTCACAGTCCATAGAAAGTGAGCTCCAAAAAGCCAGAAAACCATTAATTGAAAATTAAAAAATTATAAACTGCATCGTTCTTAAATGGTGGGCCTATGTAGCACAAAGTGATTATCCCCAGGGAATTTGTAGTCTAGAGGATAAAATTTAGACTTGCTTGACTGAGACAGCTGATTTTTTTTTTTTTTTTTTTTTTGTCTTCTGGAGCATCCTCCTCTGACCTTAAAATAAACAGAGCATGGAAAGCAATAGATCTGTGTTGAAGATGTAGCCTATTACTGCTAAGTCCAAGCCACATGCAGTACATCTCAGTGAATAAAAATAGTGAAACTCAGGGTAAACCCACACAGGAAGGGATCAATGCCAAATGAAAAATTCTCAAAATGGAAGTGATTTCATAATTTTTTTTATTTATTTATTTATTTTAAAAAGCTGTTTATTATTGTCTTTGTTTTGAGCTTTAAGCTTCTGAAATGATCACCTTTCCCCCTCAGCCGCAGTTGTTGGCACATTTTCACCCTGACTCCTCTACCTTCCTCTGCGGACCAATATCTGCAGATTATTGTAAAAAGACAAAGGTGGCTTGTATTGAAGTAGCCTGCTGAACCTGAGCATGAACAATCCTCCGCAATCCTCCAGGTGCAGGTGTTCCAGCCACACATACCAGCAGATGATCCTCTTTGTCATTTATTCTTTGTTATTTGCACGGTGGTATTTGAGCTGTGACTTGGACTTGCGACTTCTTACACTTCTTTTTGACTGTCGGAGGAAAGAGTGTTTACGAGCCTGTTGGTTGTGCTCATCAGAGCTTTGGGGACTGCTGCTGAAAACACATTTGGCACTGCAGCTCCGCGTCCTGTTAACAGCAGGGACGCCTTTAATAATAGTAAAGTGCCGCCATCTGGTGTAGATCACAATCCGTGCGCAGTTGGATCCAGAGGAAAACCACAGTTTCTCTAATTGAGACATAAATAGAAGTTCGTTTATTAATAAATAGTAATTAAAAAAAATCTGTGCGCTTCCTCATAGCTGCCCCTGGACTGCACTGACCTCCCGAGATCTTCCCGAGCCGCTCACTGAAGAGCTGCGCGATCACAGGACCTGCATTCATTTATCGCCATCTGCTGTTTATCCCTGGGAAGGCCCATCGCTGCCTGTCAGTGAGCACACACACACACACACACACACACACTCTCTCTCTCTCTTTGTGACAAGCTAAATAGCACAGCTCTTATCGACAGCTGTGAGCATCTCCTTCACACTGAAATTCCAATTAGGTACATACTGAGTTTATTATGCGTCAGTTTTAATTATATGTATTCTTTACTTCATTAATTTGGTATCAGCGTTCAATCATTTTTCAAATTACGCTATTTATAAAGGCAGAGCATAAACAGGGGTCGGATTATTCAATCGGGAATTAACCCATCAATCTGTACTCAATGACATTTAAAAGGATTTCTTACTTTCATCATGTATTTTATAAAATCTTGTGTTGTGGAGTTTGTCCTTATGCATCCCCCGGCTCCTGCGAGTCTGTGCACATTTGAACACAATCGAGACTTTCTTCTCATGTGTCACTTCCTTTGGCCGTCGGACAGAAAACTTTTCAGCTTCACAGTTTTTTTTCAGATAGGCCTATGACCACAAAAAAGTTTTCACCCTCCTTAATTTCTTGGCAAATGGTTGAAAGTCATTCCAACCAAATGCTGCTGCAACATTATTGTTGAGTCAGTCTGTTGGCAGATCCATTCAGTCAGGTAGGCCTACTTCTTTTTATTATTATTATTATTATCAAGAAATAATATTATTTTTAACAACCACTTGAATCACTTTGAATTATGAGGGGTACAAACGTTACACATCGACATATGTGTTTCCTATATTCTCGCATTAAATTTGTTCCCTCTTTGTTTGAGCTTGTTTGATTTTTGAAACCACCAGTAGTTTGTTTTTTGGTTGTTTTTTGTTTTTTTTGTTTTTTTGTTGTTGTTTTGGGGTTTTTTTCCACACGGTATCCAATAGACCCGATATTTAGATCAAAATGTTTCCCATTTCTCATCGATCAGCGCTTCCATGCAGCCTGATACAGCCGCTTTGTATTTGTGGGGGGAAAAAAAGATGCGTTCATGAAAAACAGCCAAATATAAACTCCTCGTCTATGTGAAAATGAATTAATAGCATCTAGGTTTTATTACGATATTGAATAAAAATTTACTTACTTGTCCTGATGATAACATCGTTTATTATGTTTCAATCACGTTACAGCAGATACAGATATTTTCACAACAGCAGAGCTTACAGGCTATGAAAAATAACCATCTGAAATGAATAAATAAATAAATAAGACCCTAAGTCTACATTAAACAACATTTATAACTTCTTTAACCACATGGATCATGAATGTAGCAGTGATCTCATAAACTTTTGGTAGCCTACTGCTTTAATAAAGTACAAAATACATTGTTTTTTTCACTGATTATTATGCCAGTATATGCTACACAAGAACATTTCATGTACAGATCCTCAAAATCATTTTTTTTTATACTAACAGTTTAGGCTACTTAACAGAATGAATCAGATTTAATCTATTTTTTTACATCCAATCACTATCACCAAATGTCCAATAGTATGTACATTATATTCATAATTACAGTGTTTGTTTTTGTTACTTAACAGTGTGAAAAGAAAGCGCCCAACCCATAAGAGGTCTGAGCAGTCACTATGTGGAAGAATTTACACTTTGGCCATTAACTGAGGAGGTGGCAGTCCTTATCATCTTGTTTTGTTTTTATTGACTAACCGATAGATAGATAGATAGATAGATAGATAGATAGATAGATAGATAGATAGATAGATAGATAGTTTTCTTGGTTTTAACTGTGAGGATAGAAACTGTAATAACCAATGTCCTTTGTGCAGTTCTTCTCACACTCTCTCGGTGCCAGCAGCTCAGACTTTAACGGGGACACTGTCTCTGAAACTGGCGTGGCAGACGGTGAGATTCTCCTCCTTTTGGCCTGTTCAAAGATACCAGAATCGCTCGAATCAATGGACTTAATGGAGGACGGCGTCTCTATCCAGCTCGACTCAGATGTCATGTCTTTGGGTTTGGCCTCCTCCGAGCCGCCGAGCGGTGATCTCTCTGTGGTTATGGAGTCCCCCTCCTCGGCCAGGTAGTTGGTGCCCGCTCTGCCACCGATCGAGTTAGGCCAGCAGGAAAAGACCGAGCTGGATTTGCTATTTACGCCACAGTACTGCGGCGGCGTGCGTCCTCCCCAGCCGGACGGGTCTGCGTAATAGCCAAGAGGCCGGTTGGAGCAGCCTGCAGTCGGCAGGGGAAGAGCCTTCACTCCGGCCGCTGCGTAGGACAGCAAGGTGGCCGCGTTACCGGCGAAATCGGCGGCGTCGTATGCCGTGGCAGCAAAGTCCAGTCGGTTGTTGGCAGGGGTGACAAACCATCGCTGCGGGGGGGTGGCAACAGTGGGCTCCTCGGTTTGCTGCGGGGATAGCAAGCTGTTGCCGAGTGGGACGCTGCGCTCCGTGCCAGGACCAGTCCCCACGCCAGGGTGAAAGCGAGATTTGGCATACGTGCTGACAAATTGGTCCTGCAGGAAAGAGCTAGGCATGGCATATCTCGCACCCGGCACGATCTGTGATCGCGGAGAGTCACCCGGTGATGGAGTTAGGCGGTCAATGTCGCAGCCTGTGTAGACACTGAAAAGATGGAGAGAAAAACAGAAACAATTCAGAAACTACACACTGTGCGCTATAGTTGGTCATCTCGCAATCAAAGACACGTAGGCTGATCTCCATTTCACCAGTTCATTTATTTAGTGTGCAATATCACATCTCGTCAGAGAAGAAATCCGAAATTTCAACAGCCTTATATTAAACGAAAAATAAAAATAAAAATCAATGTTAAATAAAATTTTTTATATCATCATAGATATTATTATAAATCGTCAGCAAACGTGCTGAAGTCACATGAATCAACAGCTTAAAACAGAACGATTTTAAAGAAAGTTTGCTTATTAATGTCGTTTGTTTTTGTCAAGTATTCACATGATGTTTCTGTCTGCTAAAATGAAAACCTCTTGTTTCATTTGCATTCAATACAAAACCGATTCATTTTCGAAATCGTTTGAGCCCCCATGTACTTTAGATAAAAAAAAATCAGTAAATAGGTTATTCAGCAGAGTTATAGAAGTGAATTTAACCTTTTCATTAAGAAATAATCTGAATCAAATTACAGCAGCGTGTAACAAAACGACAAACGAATGAATAATAATAATGATAATAATAATAATGATGATAATAAATAAATAAAAGGGGAAAGAGGATAATCTTACGTGTCATAGTTGTCCCGAAATCCTTTAGCAAACGGGTTGTGGTCAATTTTCAGTTGTGTTATCTGTGGAAAGATGATAGATTTATCAGAAAGGCAGGACTTGTGTGTGGAGATCAGAGCAATGCAGAGTCAATCCCAAAATACTTTCTCAATTTAGTTCTCTCTCTCATTGTGTGTGTGTGTGTGTGTGTGTGTGTGTGTGATGAGATCATTAAAAAATCAACCTCTTGTTAGAATTTAAGACTTTTTCTCTCGACTTCCATTCAAATCCACTTCGTTGTGCTTTGTTTTAAAATAAAATAAAATAAAATAAAAAAGTAAAACTAACATCTTAAACAGCAGAAAACTCCGCTTTCAGTAATATATGGATATGCGATAGACTTGTCAGGGTGTTTGCAGTGTGGTGTCAGATATGACGCGGTCGTACATCGGTGTTCTGGTAAGCTGTGACGGCGATGAACTGCGTTTCTGTGAAGGTGAAAGTCTGGACTCGTCCTGGTTGGCTGGTGTCCTCTGTCCCGTCCTCGTTTACTTCCACCACATGGAGCCTGGGCTGGTACTTGTGAAGAGACTGGAGAACCACCATCTGGAGATCCGGTGAAAAGAAACTTGCTTTCAAACTTTTGATAAACGATTAAAACATGGCATTAAACAGATCTAGATGACATTTCTCACTATTATAAAACAACTGTTGCGCTGCAAATGATTCAGTCGGTAATAGTAAACCACATCAAATGAAAAAGGCGATGCAGTAAAGTAAGTTTTTTTATTGATTGTTTTAATGAATTAATTATGCAAGAAAAAAAAAATGGAACCACTCAATATAGTGTTGCATTACCTGCCCCGTGTTGTTGGAGGCACCTTTATTGTTTGTGAGCTTTAGCTTTCCAAATGATATTTCTTGACGCATCCAGTGCGCACCGGTGTTTGGTGAGTCCGGGTGCATGTAAACCCTATTTCCTATAAAGAATATACAAAGAACAGAAAAATGAAACCGTGTATATGATTGATTATTATTAAATAATTTAGTTTTCCATCAAAATTTAAATTCTAACCACTTACTGTGGTTTAAATGCACGTTTTCTTTTTTTTGTGCAATGAATGTGCAATAAATGTAATAATTAAAAGAATATGATACCTATTACATTTGTGTCTGCTTTCCCACATGGCACCCACTTTCCTCCCTGAAATCGCCAATGATTTGGATCCGCAAGTATTACATCCACAAATATATTGTAGTGAGCAGTTGGGTCAAGGCCAGAAATGTTGAAGCTTAAAAACGGGAACATTCGTCTGTGGAAAAATAATGAAACGCAGGTTTAGAAAAAAAAAAAAAAAAGGCAGAAAAATCAGATTAGATTCCCCGTTTTCTTATCAGCTTGCTTTGGTCTCAAGTCAAATCCGTTATGGGGAAAATGGGGATTCGGTGATAATAGACATTCATTTTCAACAAACAGAAGCTTGACAGTGATGCAGCCAAAAATGGATTAATTGTGCAGGTGTGAGACAGATCAGCGTGTGTGCGCACACTTACCGTCCTTGCTTTGTGATGATCATCTCTGTTTGGTGTCTGTGAAACTTCAGCCACAGGGCCCTGTTGCACAAATACACCTGCGCTTTCCCCGGAACCAGTCCTGCTTGCGCCGAAGAGAACTGGTAAAAAGCCCCTCCTTGGTAAGTGTGTCCATACTGTTGCGCGTAAGGGTAGCCCGCTCCCGGGTAGCCTTGAGGAGAAGTGTTGGTCAGAAGGCTGTTATAAGCTCCATTGGTTATGACCGGGTGATGGGCCATATAACGGCTGGGACTTCCAATAGAAAAAGCCGGGTGCGCAGGTCCATGCTGGCTCGGGTAAGGGAACATGGCACTGGGAGCTGCTGAGACTGGCTGCGGCTGGGTAGATGGAGAAAAAATGCACCTTTCTCCTGCAGATCCATCGAAATTATGACGGATGTCAGAGACTCCGTGAAGATCAGGAGAGAGTTTGCCCCTCTGGACGTCCCCTGATGCGTCCTTGGAGTCGGGAAAATTGTCTGCCTCTGACTGATTCGTCATCTCCCTAGAGTTTTTTTTCAGAGGTGAACTTCTCTCCAGGTTGTCACTCGCAGATATAATAGGATGGTCCTGTAACGAAAGCTCTGATCCATCGGAGCTCGAAAAGCCACTGCCCACATTCATAAATTTCTTGGAGAGATCACTCGCTGGCGAGATGCAATTCTCGACCTGCATAGCTCAATAGGAAGCCACTATTAGCTCAACCTATATCACAAGCGTTTGCGCACGCCTTTCCTAATCTAACACTATGAAAACGCCTTGCTATGACTTGAGGAACCGAAGGCAGCAAATTAGCCAATTGACACTATCCTGCAATCAGGAAGGATTTTTCTCTCCATCACTCTCACTGCTTTGCTAATGAAACAAGTACTGCCATTGGTTAACTCAAGGCTGTAATTTAATTAGACAGCTCTTAATTAGGACAATATGAGGAGTGCTGTGCGCAAAGTGATTTGTTTGTAACTTGACATGGGCCTATATTTGATTACAGCATATGGACTCCGCCTTTTTCTTCATATATATATATATCCTATGTAACATATATATCAACAAAAATAATATAACATAATGAAATAAAAGTGTAATGGTTCTAAAGATTGTGTCCTGCTGTCAGCTGTAACGTCAACTGCGTTATTTACCTATTTATCCGCGTTATTTACCTATTTATGTGCTATGAGTGCCAAAGTATGTCTGCCGAAGAAACCAAGATATATTATTAACACACCAAAAATGACAGTCCATGACAGGCAGTGCATCTGATGCCTTAAAATGTTTGTGATATAGCGTGAAATCATGGCGTCCCACTGAAGGTGTGTTTATGAGTCCCAGTGCTGGTAAATATTTCATGCACTAAAGTTATGAACCAGTGCACTGATAACGGGACTGCCCTGGCAAACACAGCTCACAGAGAGTAAAGGAAAACCTTAAAAAAAAAAAAAAAACATATGTGTTTGGGACTGTTGGTTTTAAATTATTTTTAACATAAATTACATTCATTTTTTGAGAAGTATTTGTAAGACTAATTATTACAGGCCAGTTGACGCTAATAGTAAGTCTGATGTTGAGAAAAAGAAAAAAAAATCCCACAAAATATATTCAAGTAAAGATCAAATATGATTTCAGCAGGATGCAGATCTCTCAGATAACTGACAATTAGAACAAGGGTATGAGTTTATTGTTGGCAGCAGGAGTTAAAAGAGAAAATAGTAGCCAAGATAAAACCACATCATTTTCCATCACTGAATTACTTTAACAGACCACCTGAACTCCTAACTGCAGCGTAATGAAACTTCATCAGGATGGTTATTTCTAAGGTTTTGAAGCACACTGCTGAAATTGATAGTGTCTCCAATGCAGAGAGTGGCTGCAGTTGATATAAACATTAAACCTTCTGGCTAAACTTACTAACAAGGTTATCACCAACTGAACAAATACTTCTGTTCAAGGTGAGTGGGTTGATGTACAGTTGATTCTATGATTGTAAGGTCTTTTTAAATTGTGCTGGATTTCTAAGTTTCTGGTACACCTGAATAATAATGTAATTCAATGCAACATTTATGAGGCTGATAGTGTCAGAGAGGTGTTGATTCAACACTGTAGTGTTTTTTAAAACTGTAGTCAATGGAGATATATTCAGTTGTATTATATTAAGAAATGTTTATCTGTCCCTCTCATGTATGCAAATGAGGGCAGGCAAAATATTAGAAACACCTTGTTAATATAAAGTTGTCTAGTACAACATAAGGCATCAAAAACAGATTATTTCCACTTCACTGAGTAAGTTTTGGTTTAGTTATCCTGCAGTGTCATTAACCAGCAAGTGTGCGCAGAACAATCTGAACCAGATAAGGTTAAGACCAAACCAATCAAGGCCTGTTTCACTGGTGGGTACATCCACGAGTTTGTGCCTCTAATGAACAACCATGAATCTCTGCAGCTAACAAGAGGGGTCATTACAGTAGGGCTATAGGGTCCAGCAATCTATTCCTGTGAAATATACAAGCACAGGCTTGTCTGTGCCCAACCAAAAGAGGTCACTCTGCTCTCCTCATTACAGCATTATGGTTCACTTCCAACACTGATCTTTAATAAGCAAAACGAGCTTGCTTTTTTTCCCCCCCTGAACAAACCAATTGTTGAATCACCCGTGCAGCAACCCAGTGTGTTTCCCCAGGTGCTCTGGTGCCTGTTTATCAGACTCTGTCCTCTCTTTTTTCATTGGCTCAGTCAGCTAGTGGACATAACCAAAGAGGAGGGGGCTGATTTGTTATGCCCATGGCCAGCCTTGTCCCTTGGGAGATAGTATAGTGCAGGTTAGGATCTCTGCCCCCTGCCTTGCGCAAATCTTCCAGTGACCAGCTGAGCTCAATGCACAGGCTCCTTATTTTATGCTAGTTCTACTCCAAATTAATTGTATTTTTTTTTTATTTAAATTTTAAAAGGTGCATGTATATGTCCACAATATGTCAGTGCAGGTAGAGTATAAAATAAAATGACAACAAACCTCTTTGAGAGATCTCTGTGAGAAACGTCCTTCAATAATCTGAAAAAATACAACAATATACTGTATAACCCTAAAAATTTATGTGTTTTTCTTAATGTTGAGTTGAGCGTAAAACAATGTGCTTTTTTTCAAGCGCGTTGTATCACCATTTTTTATTGCTGTGCCAAAGGAATCTGTTCGCCACCTGGGTCTAATCTAATCAATGTGAATGACAAGGAGAGAAAAAGCCTGAAAGTGAGCACCAGCTTAGGGACTTTACCTAATGCCCAGTACTGTCACTTCAATGATATGATCACAGCACACAAAATGACAACAAAATTATAGCCAGCAAGGATATGGGGACATAGTGTGCTACTCCAGTCAGGTGAAATTGCTTTTTCCGACTATGAAATGGCTTGTCTCTTGTCGGATGGGTAAACATTTCCTTGTCAGGCCAGTAATAAGGAATGAGGCACACTGGGCTGAACTAAGAGGATAGAGCCAAGGTTATTTGGGATTCATGACAGGTAGTGGCTTATATTACAGCGGCACTAAAAATTTCATGGGAATGCATTTAAGATGGCCTTTAAGTTATTTATATGTTGTTTGCCAGACGTCACATTGCAATTTCCATCAATAAATCAAAGTGAAGTATTTCTTCTCTTCTTCTGCAGCTCTTTGATTTAAAAAAAAAAACAACAACAACAAAAAAATCCAAACCTCTATTTACCTTAAGTCTTTAATTGCCTAGCACCACTAATCTGACAAAGTGTGGTGGTGCTTTGTGCTATGCTAACATAACTATCGCCCCCTGTGGTTTCCTGCCATCAGTGATCTGCTCTGTCAGAGGGAATCAGGGTGCTCTCTGACAGAAAAGACAGCTGGAGGCCTGCTAAGGGGCGGAGTGGACAGTTGTGGCTTTTAAACCCTTATTAGCCGTCCTCCCTGGACACACCAAGACACGCGTCCTAGCAGAAGTGCACTCCTACACCTGCTCATTATTGATGGCCTTTAAGGGTCGCCCAGCCAGACCAGACCCAGCCGTGATTCTTCACCACAAAGCTCACGGCAAATTAACCTCAAGACAGGTGATTATGATGTTCAGTGGAAATAGAGGTGACATGGCACCCTGTGCTAATACCATACCTGAGCCTGCACTGAAGGGACCGTTCACCCAAAACAAATATCTATACATGTGTTTCTTTATCTGGAGCATAGTAAAATAAAACCATTAAGCAGATAACCAGATATAACCAGATATTTGCTTATTAAATTGAGTTTACCCATTTATATGTATCACTCCAATTACTTTCTTATTAATTAAACAAATTGACAGTGTTTTCCCATGCAATTTAGCTTTTAGAAGATTTTTACATAAAGATTTTTATTACATTATTTAAATTTGTCTGACTGTGCATCTATTGACAGTTACTGTTTTGTAACTGTGTTTGTAACTCATACACTTTTTTATTATTCAACATACAATTTTGTCGCAAGGTCATAACCACAGTCCTGTGTGACACATCATTAATATACCATTTTATATTCAATGCAATTATGTAACATGTGTCTAAAATTAGGCAACACACAAATTGTAACTTTTGTCTTTCTGTCGCTATGAGTTGTTTCTACATCACAGGACAATGACAACAAAATAATTAACATGCTCCTATGGCAATAATAGTATAAGTCTATGGGAAAAAAAGCCATGAGCTATCCACACTGCTCAGCTGAGCTCTCCTCTTTATGAAAACTAGAAAAATGTGAATACAGATGGTGATATATAAAATTCATGCATAATTATAGATGTGTGAATTTTGTCTCATACCAATTCTGCAGCAAAGTTAACACCTGTAAAATGTAGTAATCCTTTGGGTACTACAATCCCTGAGAGTAATGTTGTGTATTATTTGTCTTAACAAATGCTGAGGGTATAATGTCAGGAATCACAAAGTTAGTGGAGAGGCTAATGTCCCAACGAAAACTTCTTTTATCACCTGCTTCTGGCCTGTTATCAACTGTTTGGTTTGTTGCTAGTCTCTTTAAATTTTAAAGAGCCTGTGTGACCCAGCGAGTGCAGTTGGGGTTTGTGACCATTTTGTTATTTCTGCTGCCATGCACTGTCAGACGTCTGCAAGTGAAGAACATGGCCACTGTCCCCAGTAAGCCCATGGCATAAAAAATTCAGACTAACTCTACTTTTTAAGCCATTTCTGATGAAAAGCACACAGAAATGAAACTGACTTATGCCAAATGAATATCATTGGATCGCTGTGATTGTGAGGCTGATGTTTGTAAGTTTGAAATTATTTATAAAACATCAGTTCCATTTTAAGAGTAGCCATGCCATGAAGTGTGCACTCAATCCTATGAGGTTTCCCAAGCACTATCAGCCTAAACCTGAACAATAGAAAACAGAAGGCTCCAGTCCAATAACTTAAGCTTAGCCTTTTTTGATGTGAGCCTACGTTGCTTAGACAGGATGAAAATAAGTACTAATTACCAGGTCACAGCTGTGTCTGTATTGTTTAATCAATAACTAGGTTGACATGATGATGAATATTTAATCCAAAAACAACAACTCACTGTTACCTGGTTAATCAGCATCCAGGATTTGGTACCTTAATATCCTGAATTAAAACCATGATAAACTGGTGATACACCTGCAAAAGAATTACTTATAAAATAAAGCATATATGCTGCACAGATCCTTTGAAAGAAAACAAAATTCTGTGTTTGAAGAGAAAATATTTGGGGGAGAATAGGAGCAAACAGGCGACTGTCGTGTTACAAGAATAATCTTCATTAAAATCACAGGCAACAACACCAGGCCAACACACAGCTCATTGGGAATGCAGTGTGAAAAGAGAGGCCCACAGATTATCACTCTACGTAACTCATGTTTAATTTATCCAGGAGCAATATTGTCAAGAGCCCTACCATTCCAAAGAACTAGACGCTGATAAAAGCTGGAATAAGACTTAGGGAAACCCAAAAATAACACAGGCTTCAAGTAAAATGTCGCAAAATGGAGAGAGCACACTTGAGAGCGAAAGCATTAGAGACATCTACCGATATGTTTAGCACAGCTTCACAGTAGTGTAATATAACTGCTTTAGGATTGTTAATATTTCAAAAGATGACTTCCAAATGGATTTGACAATAAAATGTGCAGACAACAACCAGACATGATACACAGCACTTAACCTTTGCTCTGACTTGGAACTATTCTACAAAAACCTGCACCTTCGCAGCAGATAGTAGCTAAACTGTATAGTCCTTTAAATCTGGGCAGTACAAGTAGAAAAACAAAATAGTCTTACATTCGACTGTAAGAAGTAACCCTAAACCAATTTCTGTGTGCTCTATGGTGTGTTTTTTCTCCTCCTCCTCCTCCTCCTCCCCATGGCTGAGTGAAATGGAATTGCCTCTCACATTCAAAGACAGCTCTAGGAAGGTGATAATAGAGCTACTCCCTGCTGTCTGCAGGCAGGAAATAGGAAAGTGGCATATGGGGCCAGGAACCAAATAGAGAGGAAATGTGACCAGGCAAGGGAAGGAACTAAAGGAAAGGTTAATGATCAGCTCTGAATTCTACAGGGAAGAGAACCATGTTCCAAGTTGAGAGGAAAAATAAATGTGACATGATTTATGTCTCCACCACTCACATCTAGGCTGTCACAAACAAACACGTGGAAACCAGTTTATTTTCTTGAAAAACTTTGCCAATGGAAAGGCTGATAAAGAAATAAATGTAGAGATGTAGGGGATTTTTTTTTCTTCAATATTTCATCCATACAGTTGCACAAGTGATACAGGATGCTGTTTGTTTCAGAAATGGCATAGAGAAAAGAATATATTACACAGTGCTATAATTTCACACTGATTAGAAAGATGAGAAAGACAGACAGTACCGTAAAATCAAGAAAGAATCCATCTTCACAGCCTCACCAGTGTGCTCCAACAAGTGTGAACTACTGTCTGGTGTCCTACTGTTGCCTTTGCAGCAGCTCCCGGCCTGCAGCCATGTCCAAGAGCCTTTAGGAACTGATCCACTCCTCAAATGACCAGGAAAATAAACCACTACACTGGGATTAAATTAAACATTGGACACCCTACACTGACTCATGTATGAGGAAAGAAAGGAGAGGGGGAGTAAATCATAGAACAACTAAAAACGTTTGCAGTGAATGTGAGTGAAAACATGAAAATTAGTGCTGTAGGTGCAATACAGTGGGTGTGTTATCATTAGGGGTGATGTAGGCCACATTAGCAGGGAGTGAATTTGCTTTCAAATTTTCACCCTGTTACCACACCTTGGTTGAAAGAGTTTGTGACCTTTCACCACAAGGCTGGATTCTCACCCTTTAACTATCAGTTACATCTGCTGTAAAGAAGGAATCAATTTTGAAGCAATTTGCACTTGGTTTGTGCCGCCACTGCGCGTCTGATAACATTCATTGTAAGTTGTCTTTTTAATAATCTGAAGGAGTGGGTGACACGGAGGAAAGAATGAGATGAAAGGTAACTGGAACTGTGGACTTAAAGAATCAACTGTCATGCATAATGTGGAGTTGAATTGTATTCTACAAATACACAGGGGTCCAGACACACAATCACATCTAACAGGTAAAATTATAAAGTCATATATTATCAGCAGTTATCAGCAGATTAGACATCAATCTTGACGTACTGCAAACCAAACACCATCCAAACACTACATTAAAATATCTTGCTGATAGACATTGTTGTAGCAACAGCTGGACGTTAGAGACAAAGCAGCATCACACAGGCCAGCTTTTTCCAGATCTGACAGCTAGATCATTTGAAGCTGACAAGATAACACTTAAATGCAAAGGTGACATGACAGTGTCTTCAGAGCCAGATGGATCAATACTCAGCTTGGCTCGTCAGGATATGAGCAGTGGTTCTGCAGCCATGTTTTGTTTTTTTTTTTTTTTAACACTGCTGTTTTGAAAATAGGCTATCACTGTCTCGCACAATGTCTGGTACGTTATCAATGAGCAGATTTCTTTTCTTATGTTGCAACTGAAATATTGATTCACTGAATTTAACAAAACAGCCCAGGATTCCAGAGGAGACCTCGAACCTTCTACCTATTTTTACATTTTAGCATAATCTTTACACTATAACAAACCATGAGCTCTTGAAACGCGCCACGAGGTGCCGTGAGAGTAGCAACTGGAACAGCCGCAAAACATGGAAATGTCTAGGTGACTGAAAAGCTCTACTCGAGGAGGTTTGCTCAAATTCCAAACCAACTGGTGGCTATAATTAGGAGACTAAAATGATCAATGACCCGTCAACTCGTCGTCATGGTCAAAAGGTGCTCGAACAAGCCCACTTTTCCAAAACGTCCCCCAGTGAGACAGCCAAGAAGTCCCATAGATCAGTTAGAAAAACTCGGCAAGTTGCCTTGGTGACAATCCAGGCTGCACCGACTGGCACTAACTCTATTTTTTTCCCCCCTTTTTCTCCCATCTACGTCTATACACTTAAATAAAAAATCAAATCTATCTTTCAAATATTCAACAGTCCCCTTTCCCTCTGAGAGGTAAAGGAGCATTGTTGAATAATGCAACCAGACAGGGATCTCCCAGAGATGGTCTCTACAGGCATCACTGAGTAGGTCTGATACCACTTGAGTAGCATCTATCATAGTGACATCATCATTCACACAAGGAGATATGATAAGACAGTAGTACACTACTCTACTACTTGAGCCAACTCTAAAGCAGGCAGTGGTGTTACTCATTTAAACCAATCTACTGGCCATCTGTTGATGCTAAAATCATGGTCTGACTGCCATTTCTAAATCAAACACCATCAGTGTGCCTTTATTGCTTTCTGCTGAACAAGAACATGTTTTTGATAGGAAAAAAAAAAATTGGTGGCTTGCGAGACACTCGCATATTCTCTTTTACCTTGTGTGATTCTGGTGGGTGTGTAAATGTAAAAACCACAGGGACAAGCAGCTAAGGAAGAAGAAAACAACATCTACATGCAGCGGCAGCAGCAGGTCTCTACCCTGCAGATTAGGGCATTGGGAGCACTTTGCAGGTTGTTGTCACAGGTATGACGAGGGAGAATCACGCTTACTATCCCCAGGTTACACAAGGTGTGAACAAAATGTGCAGCCAATTTGTTTTGTGCTGAATTACAAGAGAAAAAAAAAACATTACAGGAATATGTTTGGTTTATCTATATCTGTTTCCCATTTGCTTTGAATCGCCTGTTTACTATGTGTAATTCAGGTTTTTTTTGTTGTTGTTGTTGTTGTTTTCAGCTTTTCAGAAGCTTGGAGGTACATTGGAATACGTATGTTCTGGTTCAAATGGTTATTTTAACCGGACTGCGAGTGACATCAAATCAACAACTAAGCACCAGACACAGCATCAGAAAGAAACCCATCCAATCCAACAAGCTCAATCAAACCACAAGGACAAAGAGAGAGTGTGAGCATTGGCACAGGAATTACTGATCTTGGGGGAATTGGCAAGACCAACGGCAAGCAAGTGTATTACATATGGCGTGCCATTTTCACAGCTTCCACAAAGAGAACACAAAAAGTGTTATATCTCACTATCTAAGACTAATAAACAACAACCCAGATATGCTGAATCTGTTTAATACTGCAACAAAGACTTGAGGTAAATGGAGCTTGTGGAAGACTTTGCAGTTCGTAGCTGAGCTCCGAGTACAGCGAGATGATAAGCCGTGTATCTGAGCTAAACAAATACAGTAAATGAAGCCGTCCTCCCACTAATTCTATGAGGTGTCAGTCAGGAAACTGGCCCGCCAGGATGACTATCAGCTCTAATCAAGCCAGATGGTTTCTAAACACTGAATAAATGAATTGATTTGATTTGAATGTAGCGTCTCTAAAAAGGTTCTTCTGCACATGACACAGAGGTGGTCAGCATGAGAATAAGAGAGCCACGGTCTGCTAACCTCTAGGAGGTACATCGTGAATCCCTTCAGTCCTGCTAACATGAATGTGACTTAACATCTTTGCAGTGTGTGTAACTGTTATGTTGACAAAGTGTTAAGACAAGGCCTTTGTCGTCACAATTGTCACAGCTCATGCTTCAAGTGTTATCTTCTGTGTCCTAACCCACTACACTTTATTACTATCATTAGATGGATCACTGCACTTTCCCTGTGGTGAGAACTGCTATCAATTATGCAGCCATCTTTCAATTATTGTATATTGTTTAAGTACCTGCTAATGAATTGTGAAACTACTGTGTTATGGTGTGATTGTACTGGGCAATAACTGGCTACTGTACACTTAAGCACATTTTTCAATTAGATCTTGGTGGTGATTTTTTCAGTCATTAAGCACATTTGGTGTAAGGATGTCCACCTTACACTTAGCCAAAGGTGTTTCTGCAGTTGCTGTTAGCCAACAGCCCCAATGCAAAACCATTGCTGTATGTTAGAGGACTCTGAAGACAACACAAGAGTACCCACTGTGATTTTCACTGGGGATTTTGATATTCACACCTGTACTAGGTGTTGTTTGGGAGTCTGATAAGCACGTGTGAAACCAGAGGGGCGACTAGAATTGGGGCCTTATTTGAGGGGACAGATCTTTTCAGATATATCTATCAAGGACAGCACTGTTTAGTGTTTTCTTGTATAACAATGAGAAGGGACAAAGCTAATCAAGCACAGTGTATCTTAGATACCAGCCATGTGTCTAATTGATGCTGCACATGGCCATATGGCCGTGTGCAAAAAATAGAAAGTCCAATAACTACATAAGGATTCGAGCAGCACGTGGAAGAATAAAATATTTCCAACATCATTGCCAGTGTGATAGTCAGTCACTGCACAGCTTATGAACTGAGGATTTATCTCAAAGCTATAGCAACAATTCATACGAAATTCTACTATGAAAGAAAATGTACCAAACTGTGGATAAGGCAAAATAATTTTCAGCGCATGAAGAAATCACAGACCTTATCATTACAGGATCAGAGGCTGAAAAACAAAGTGCATGAGAGTTGCTCCTCCTCTCTCTACATTGGTGATGTTCAGAGGCAGCCTGTTATTGGAGGTGTTAATTGGCAAATTCAGTACAAGTCAAGAGTATGTTCCCTGTCGTCCTCGCCCAGCAAGGCTAGGTCATTAAACCGAGAATGGATTCTTTCATGCTGCCTTAACCCTTGAATTGCAAGTTACCCTCCCACAAACATCCCCATGCTCAATCCCACCCCCATGTGTCAAGAAGAAAAGCAACCTATACTAATTTAACAGTGACAATGAAATAACAGGAGGATGACATCTTGAGAGCCAGACTTTCAGGCGTACAGTTATTTTAAATTGGCAGCCAAATGTCTTCAAAAAGTTCAGAAGTTTACAAATGTCCAACACTCCAGCTCTCCCCTGGTAATCGTATACAAATTGTCTTCACTATGGCGGCTGAACAATGTGAATTTTAGAACAATGGCATCAGCAAACCCCACTGATCATTGCTTTTGTGTTCTGTGTATTGAACAAGACTCTCATCCGCCTGAAACGTGAGCCTCCTTTGGGGTTCTGGGTGCGATCTCACCACTGCCTCTGTCATCACTTGCTGTGACTGCCAAATCTCTGCTCCAGAAATCAGGGCTCTCAGACCAGCACTGAAACAAACACAATGGAGCGGGGCTGTTCTGAGACTTTGCACAGGCAGCAATGGCTTCAACACATTTAATCGAACACAAAGTCAGCTCCACCACTTCTGCACAGAGAGCACGAGGAGCCCAACGCATGGCAAGACAACTGTGAGGTGATACTCTCAGCTCGCAACGCCATGAGAGTTGGCAGTCTCTCATGCCAACGGTGACCAGTGCACAGACAGTTGAATATGCTTCTCTCCTAAGTTGTTAATTATCTAAATGACATTGATGTGAAGAGGGCATTCTAGCCAGGTGACCTTCATCCACTTGCTATCTCTCTGTTTTGTTTCAGTTTGATTAAACCCTTTAGCATCTCTTTTTTTTCTCACTTGTGTTGTATCTTCCTGGCAATGGCATGATCTGATAAGCGTTGTTAGATTATTTAGAAATATAATATTTAGAGGAGTAATTGTTGAAAATAATTACTTAGTGGAATGGTGCTTCATCTGTCTATTGTGTACTGCAATTATAATCCAATTACTGGCCAATAAAGAAAAAGGTCTGTTTGTTTAATGGAGCTGAAATATTTTAAATATTTATATATCGCGAGCATCAATTGCTTGATCTCAATTAACATCAGAAACTAAATATACCCAGATGTGTCGTCGATAGGAATATGAAAAATATATATTAAATGCAGTATAAAATTGTAACCATGTGAACAAAATGAAATGGGAGAAAAGTGTAAGTACTGGTGAACAGGTGAATTATATTTAAAGGACAAATGCGTAATTTTTGACCACATTGAATTCAAGTAGATTTACTATTATAATGCTTAAGTTTGAGTTAAAAATTGAAAATAAGCATTACCCCTGTTTTGCAAACCTCAAAATGTATGAATGTTTACAGATGTGTCTACAAAAATTGTAAACAAACCGTCATCAAAAGCATCAGAAAAACAAATAATGTGGTAATGTAGTTACAGTTTTGGTTTCAGGGCTACGCAATTAAAGTCATAGTGTTCTTTGTTAATCAACACTGGATTTTATAACGTTACCATTAGACAAATCTACTATTTTAGACTGTGACTATGAAAAAGTGTTACTACTTCAGTGGAAATTTTAAATTGCCTTGTTCAAAAACACAGCTGCTTTCAATAGCTTTAGGAACTATTGTTGTGTGGCAGCCCTGCTTGTGGCCATACATGACAGTAATCGCAGTAATAATGAATATGATTCTTTTTGTTTGTTTGTTTGTTTTTTATCAGTGTGTTCTGCTGATTTTTTTGAAAAATGTGACAATACACTATCTAGTAAAAAAAAAAATTAACCTAGTGTATTTTTTTTTTTACATTTTGGCCTTTTTAACTGTTTACATAACTTATTTGTTCCCTTAGTTATATTTATACTGCTTTGTTATTCTAACTATAATCTGCATTTGTAGGCAGCAGGTTCATTTGTAGTGTCATGACCATTTTCTGGTATATACAGCAGTAGGTATTTACACTAGGCTACCGTCTAAAGTCTTAAACTTATTCTATTTATTTCTCTTTATAATTCAAACTTTTCGTGAGATTACCACATGTATATTCAGCATTACACCATACAGTGACCTATTGTTCCACTCAGTCTACTTAAAAACACTCCAGCACAATCAGCTCATCTTACAAGTACAAGCTGATAGCACAGGCCACAGAGTTCAGTCTGTGCATAGGATAACCTACGAGCTGAAATAAGCAGTGGTAGCATGCCAACAGCTATACCGTGCGTCAGTTCTCTCTCCCTCTCTCTCTCTTTCTCTTCTCTACTTAGAAATGACTGTGGTCCCCTGAAGCCAGTGACTTCCCGTCTCCACGAACTCTCTGCAGCACGGACTGGTGGTACAGAAGCACTGCTGATTAGCATGCAGTAATGATGGTGAGCTGGGCTCCATTGTTCTAACACCTCCCCTCTCCTCCGCACCAATCTGTCACCATTCAGTGGGCTAGAGCTGCCTCAAATGCTTCTCTCCACAAATGAGATGGATAATTAGTTGCCCCTCACGAATGCTGCACTCTTCTCACCCCTGATTGCTTTCACCTTCTTGCTCCTGGCAATTTTGACACCTTGTAATCAGCCTTCTACTTCTCCGTCTCAATCCATATCCCTCTCCTTTTTTGTCCTCTTTCATTTTTTTTTTTATAGCTCTTAAATCTATTTTAAATGATCTATTTCTTCTGCCTCTGGTAGCAAATGTCCCAAAGAGAAAGATTGCACATATATCTGATATTTTACTGGAAATGATTGCAATAACAATGCCTCAGAGCTAAAGTGGAGTCTCAAACAGTTCACATTACTGTACACACAAGTGAGTAAATACACAGTGTACAGAAATACACACACACAAAAAAAAAAAATTCTAGCTGTCAGTACGAGTTTCCTCTTCCAAATAACAATGAATGACAACATAATTATGAGCAAGCAGCTGTTCATGATCCCAGAGAGAAAAGCTCGCAGGCTGCACAATGTTCAACTCTTCACAGATTAACCAGAGAGCATCATTAGGGATATGTATTTGCCAAAAAAATCTGAATAAATTCTCCCTTCGGTGTCCATGATGTGATGTGAAATGTAAAATTATGAGGTTTACATCATTCTAAAATAAACATGCATTATGTGTGGCACATTACATTAAATCAATATTTAATAGCTTCTATTTCAGTCACTCATTAGTTGGGAATAGTTAATAGCATTATAACATTTTTTGCACCCTTCGGATCTATTTATGAAACAGTGAAATGCTCAGCGCCAAATATCAGTTAAGGTTGAAATAACAAATCAATCAGTCTATTAAGCAGTATTTGATTATTGGAAGTCAGTTATAATGCCTAACACTTGTAAAGAAAAAAAAGGTTGTTTGCAGACTTCACACCAGCTCATCTACCCAGCACAAGTGTTACCAGCCCATAGCTGAAGGGCTGCAAGGTCCTCTCTGCACAACTAAGTGTTCCAACACTCACAGCGTCTCCCGTTCCTTTAAACATCATCACACTGCTTGATGAAAATCACTGCAATTGTTTGCAAAGGTGTGAATAAATACTGCAGAAATCACAAGCCGATGCTGCCATTTAGACAAGACTCAGGTTTTGTCAAATGATAGGTGTGCATACTGTAAAAGCTGCACTTTCACACAATGAACAGATAGTGACTGACACATCATCTGTTCTATCTCCAAATTATGATTACCTGTGTTTCTCCGTTCAGTACGGCAACATTTAGCAAAACTGTCAAATATTTTTATAATTATTCAAATGTACTGTATTATGTAATTTAAAACTGGCATACCCAGAATGTCTCATTTTATAACCATATATAGCAGAATTAAAGTAAAATCTTCATATCATGTTCCTTTAACCATTACAATAAAATTGCTTACATTAATACATTATAATTTTGCATAGGGTAAAACCATTATTATACAAACGGAAAGGTAATTGGTTAGCTAATTAAACAATGCGCTTGCTCCTGATGTTACGTGTTACCGCCTGTGTAGACAATTTTTATGAACATGTGGCATACTAACTTTTAAACTTATTCCAAGGTTATAAATATTGTGAACTCTGCACCAATAATGACATACATCTGCTTCAAATTATCCTTGTGGACAACATGCAAGAACAATGGGAATTCACGTGAAGATAGTGTTAATCATGTCCACCTTTCTGGAAAAGCTTGATTAGTTTATGTTTGAATGATTTGATGCATATTGTTGGCATTTTCTAATACATAACATATGGTTGTTCTAGGAGATATTAAATCCTGGTGCCAACATAATAAGGGGGCAGAGCTTCAACAGAGATTATGGAAAATTTAAATGGAGAAGAAGAATTGTCTCTCTAAAAGGAAATTGTTGCTTTTTTTTTTTTTTTTGCACATTATATTTTAAAATGAAAATACATATGTTCAAGAAATAATGTTGCTATGTACACATGGTGTCTTCATATTTAGATACACAGACTACCCCACCGGGTTTTCTGTTTGCATGTTGAAAACGATTCAAATGATAAAAATGTTACAAGGGTAAATGCCGGCTTTATTTGCTCATATATACCATATTATGCATCATTGTCACTATAGTAAAATCTCAGCACGATATTAGAAAAATAAAATGGGCGGAGAAGTGTACCATTCAATTCTTCAATATTAAATAAATGGATTCAAGTCTTATTGCAGTGTCATTTCAAATCCAGTACAGCGCATGTACTCCATGGCGGGCAGGATCATGGCAGACCATGAATACAGTAACGTCTTGGAGTAGTTGAGGCCTTGGGCCATCAGTCTCTGCTTCCACTGTCAATTGTCGGCTTCATTCTTACGAGAGAAATGCGAGTAGAGGTGGATGTTCATTTGGTCCTGAGGAACCACAGCATTGCAGAAAGCACATTTATCAGGACTGCTGCTCTGAGGCGTCGCCAGCTCTGTCCCCACGTCAACTGCATCACACAGCTCAGGGCTCCAGAGAGGCTGCAGAGCAGGACGAACCACAAAAAACAATATATTATTCATGCTCTAAACAATCCTTACACTCACTCTATTAAAGCATGCTGGGCCACTTGGCCTTCAAGTTTAAATATCTGTTGTTTTAATCAATAGAAGAAGATGTCCTCTGTCAACCCAACAGCCTGCACAAATACTCACCAGCACTAAAGGGAAAGGTTTATTCTCAAGTGTTTAATTATCTCACTATTTATATGTTCCTCCATGCTATCAAAACACTCATATCTATTATAAATGCCCGTGTCGATGTAATCCAGGGGAAGAATCATACTATGAAAAACTGGACCAAACTTTTTTGCAGATCTTGCTGCATGCCATTCACAATTTTTTTTATTAGGCATTTATACACATCAGCAAATAAAATCCCACTTAACCATCATACTTGCTTCATCAGATTCAGACACTGTAATGTGCTTCCATCTGGCTCACACTTTCCAGCAAAGATGCCAAATATAACCAGAGCATCCATGCTTAAGTAAAAAAAGAATCAGCACACATTACACAGTAATACATTTCAAGTTAAGCCAAGGGGATTTTTTTTTGGACTTCACACTGTTTCACTCCTCCATTAGCGAAGACCAATCATAAACTGATAATTTGCTACTAGTTTTCTCAGACCTTCTCCTGTGATTCTCACCTGCTGGGGTCCCCGCACATTCTCCTGGGAGAGCGAAGATGATGTTGAGTGGGAGGGGGATGTAGGGTAGACAAAAGGCATGGGCAGTTCCACGGGCTCCTCCTCTGTCATTGCGGAGGGGACACTACTGAGAGGCGGCTTCATGGGCATGGTGAGACCAATGTGTCTCTCTGGAGCACTGTTCAGGAAGTCATATTCACTGTCCGCAGAGGGCGGGAATTTGACACTGAGTTTGGTGAGAGAGTCTACTAAGTCCCTGTCCTCGGGGCTGGCGCCGCGGGACGCCAAAGACGTGGGTGGGAGTGGGATATCCACTGCTGACCTTAGCACTGAGGAAAAGGGTCTCTCTGCCTCTGCTGTTCGGTCTGTGCACTGGATGGGCATGGAGAACCGCTGATCTGTCAGATGGCAGAAAAACATGAGATTTTACACAGTTTTTCCGTCTCAGTCAACATGTTGATGTATTTCAGTGCTGGCTTTAAGGACATTTGAGCTTGGCAAGGATTTGAGAAGTTGCACAGACATAAAATATCTTTCAAGAGTATTCTCACACTGGTCCTTTCAATATGTATATAACTGAAATATATTTTTTAATCACACTTTATCTTAATAATTATATGAATTTTAATGTATATTATTATTTATACATCCCATATCCAGAGCCAGCTTCGTGCATTTGTCAGTGGAATTATTAAATGTGTTTAACCATGCAGGTTTCATAGAGGTGGCCAGCCATGGTTCGAAAGGACAATGAGGCATTCATGTACAGTCCTAGTTAAGGTGTTGCTGTCTAATTACTTTAAGGAACAAAGCAAAAGATAATAAGCACATATGTTGTTATAACATATACAAACCTATTTCAATTCAACACTCGCTCTTTTAAGTAACTAAACTGGAACTGAGTTGGAGTTAATGGAGTTAGATTCAGACCTTTAAAAAACGGCCCGTAATATTTGATAAATAGTGAGGTTACCATTTGATGTATCACTTCCTCCATGGAATCTTTTTAGGTGATCTTTTTGTCTTTGGGTTAGAGACCGAATCTGCCGGAATTTCCCTTGAATTGCTTCAAAAACATCCAGCATGTCCTGGCTGACAAACAAATAAAGAGTGAGAAAAAATCCAATCTTAACTGTAAAAAAAAAAAAAAAAAAGAAGTCTTTGTGCAAAGAGAGACACATACTAGTCAATGCTGCTGTTGACTGGCAAATTAGGAGCAACACCAACAGTGCCCATATTCTCCTGAAAGAAGACACATTACATTTATAGTGATCATTAACCGCAATTATCCAAGGGCATATTATAAATACATCTGCAGTTTTATTCATACATCAAGCAGTTTATAGTGAAATATATTTCCTGGTCAGTCAAATAATGAACAGTAAAGCTCAGGCTGCTTAACTGTGCAGTGATATTATCCTCTAGCACCATCTGGTGAAGTAAAAGTGGACACACCTTGTGTGTAGCCAAACAGAGGGTGGATCCTATTACAGCAGCAGTGCAATCTTAGGTCCCCTCAATAGTTTGAATAATTGGAAAACAAATAAATGGAAGCACAGAAATACTATAAAAACTCATGTCCCTTCTCATCAGGGCAAACGTATGTACAGGAAAAGAATTTCCTTTACTATCATGAAATTATCTGCAAACTGCTTTAGTGCTATGTAAACAAGGGTTAGCAACACTGGAAAAAAAATGTTATATTTGCAGGCTGACCTGTGCTGTGCAGCCAGAGGGATTAAGATGAAAGAAAAAGTTACTTAAAGGACGATGCTTGGACTTACAGTCACAGACACTGTTCAGAATTTGTCTGACAGGAAGAGTCGCATATGAACTAATCGTAATTTAATCCAAATAGTTAACTAACATAATATGTGCCTTCATCATCCTTGTTGACACAAGTGCAGCAACATCAAGCAGAAGTACTATCAATGTGTGTCTGTGTGTGAGAGGAAGCTGCATACATGCTCGTACGTTATTTCAAGTGGGAGAATGAAGTAAAACCTGTTTGGGAACCATCATATAGACATTTTCAAACAGCATGGACACAGATTGAGCACAGTGTAGTGCAGTCAACATACCGGGTACTGTTGTATCCTATAAGCACTGGCCCCATCAAGGAGATGATTGCAAGGCTCACATTTCATCTCTCCTTAGAATACAAAACAGTGAAAATGAACAGTTTGTATAGGAGGAAATGCTGGATTAAACAGATTGAGTATAATTTATGACAATCCATTACAATTTGTCCAATGCCCAGAATGCAATGCAATGCAAGAATAAATTATCTTGTTGGCATATAAGCAGAGAGACTGGCATCTGGCATGTCTCACTAACCTGGTGGTTGCCTTGTTGCTGACAACTTAGCTTGAAGTTTTGAAATCAACAGCTGCTGGTCCTCTATCTGCTTTTGAAGTGTTTGAGTGTATCCCTCATAATATTCAGTCTGTGAAAATGAAGTTGTTGTTTTTTTAGCACCAATACCTGGAATCTAGTCCACACCTATCCATTACGTGCGTGTCCCATTTTTATCTACATATGCAAGTAATAATCAAAACAGACTTCTTGCTATTTGACAGTTGACAAACATAAAACAAGTAAACACACTTTGAGCAAGTGAGTTACAAAACCGTTTTTGAGAAACTGGCAGTGCACTCTTCTCTGTGGCTTTTTATCTGTGCTATAATGGCAATGTTTGGCTCAATTCACACAAAGCTCACAAAAGTTTTTCTCCTTCGTTACCATTTTCTGCAGCTCCTTTTTAGCATTGTCCTTTTCAATGGAGACCTGGCGATAAGCTTCAAAAGCTTTGTTGAGCTGGTCTCCGATGTTCCTTTCCATGCCGTGTGCTCCACAATCATCACTGACACAGCAGACATGAGCCCTTGGAGTGAAATCACAAAGCAATGTTTGCTCTAAAAATGTACACACTTTTAAAGAGAGCACTTTTTGTGGACTAGTGAAAAAAGCATGTTGAGTGAATCTTTTTGCTTGTTTTATAATGTGCCTGCACAGAACTGTCAACTTGTCTTCACATCAAAATAAATAAAAGTCGATGAAGTGGTGCCAAATGATTTGCTTGATTTATGTAAGCTACTGATGCAATGACAAAACTGTGCCAAAACTGTGTAAACACACTTCCTAATCTTTGCTTATTACCAAAAAATAAATAAATATTGGCAGCACCAGTGTAATGTCAACTAATGTGCAAAAGCAGAATTTCAGTATTCACATTTCAACAACTGATGCCTTGTTCGAGCTCTGCATTAAATGATGTGCTGAAGATGCTGATGAGCAACTGAGCCACTGAAAAGTAGTGACAAATAAATGAAGTTAGTCAATTCATCTCCAGCATCTTGCACACCAAACATGAGACTACTGAACTGACCCCCCCTTACAGTTGTGTAATTTCTTTCCCAGCGCCTGTGCTGATGTTCAGACAACTTTTTGAGCAGTTTGGTTGCAGCTGAAGCAACATACTTATTGTTTTAACAGTTAACATAGACGTGTTGAGGAAAGCTGATGCCTGTCTCACCCAGAGCTGCTCATCAAACATTTCTGGATCTTCATAATAAATGACATAGCGACACACTACCTGTCAGTGGTACCACACAAGCACCGGCTCCTGGATGAAGCCAAAATAAAAGCCCAGGGCTGAGTTGTAAGATGACATTAACACCAACGCTGGAGCCTACCGGGACACAGCAGTGGAGCACTTTAAAGTGTCGTTCAAAACCTAATCCTCACAGTTCCGTATTCTTTACGCTGTAAATGACTGGTTAGCCATAGCTCATTCAGCCGGTGGTGGATAAAGCGACCGAGCAACAACTCCACAGACCAGTTTACCTCGCTGCCGGTGACCGAGTGTGTCCGCTTACCTTCATTCGAGTAACAGCTAAAGTCGAATTTGTTGTTTTGACACCACCGCAGCGTCGTCGCCTAATCTTCAAATGCGAAGCTACGAAGCGCTGGAGAGGATATTGCAATGTATGTTTTACATAGCCTAGTTGAGTTGGGAACTTCCCTCGGGGAATCCCCCTGTCTGTAGACTTCCGCCTTTACTCGAGCCCGGCCAATCAGCGCGCAGCTCGGAGAGGAGCGCTGGGTGGTTAGCTGGTTGAGGGTTCTTCCAGCCTACGCGTCTGCAAACCGACCGCTGTGCATGTTTAAACTGTCTCCAAACCAGAGGTGTGCTGTGCTCATTTTACTTGCCAACGTTTGTTTTCTTTTATTACCAAACTTGCAGCTCTGTCGAAAAAAAAAAAAACAAAAACAAAAAACCGAGCTTTGCTTTATTGTGAATAATGCTGCAACAAGCATGGTTGGATAAACCTGTTGGGGACCCACAGGCAAAAAAAAAAAAAAAAAAAAAAAAATGCAGTTTGTCCCCTGTTGTGAGCATAGGGCTCTTCTACATGATAAGGCAACAAAAAGCAAATACTGCAGAGTACATGTTGGTTGACATTGTGCTTTACTTGTTCAAATTCCTGAACAAATATGCAATTAATTAAATGACCAAAAAACGATATCAACTGGCCCTGTTTTGTAGAGGGGCCCTATGTTGAAAAAAACAAAAAAAACTTAACTGTTTCAGTTTGTACTAAAGTTGTGTTTTATTAAATTATAACTAACTACACGCTGAAAACTTGAGGCAGGTGATATTTCATCACAGCAGTCCTGATTACTTTTTGGGTCACTGGGTAAAATATAAGCTGCCACCTGTGTGCACTATATTTGATGGTAGCCCAGCCCAGCAACAACAACATACAGTTCATTATAAAGGATTTGTAAGCTGTACCTCACTAAATATTATTAATGGTTAACGAAGTGTTTAGTTATTCATCAGTTATAAGCCATCTTAATTCTGTATTTTTCATATTGTCACCAAATTGCATGAAAAAGAAAAAAGCAACAGTGCATTGATCCCACGAACAATTATTTCCTGTGTAGATATAGATTATTCCTCTGAGTCATACACATCCAATTTTGTACAAAAGCTATTAAAAACACACCTTAATAAGCCACACCATTACACTGGGTGACATGTTCCTTCATTATTACACGTTAACATGTGCACTATAGTTTATTTTGACTTGATCCCATCAAACACATCCTGCTCTGTATGTTGGGATATCAGCACATCAAAGCCACCACTGAAAATAGTCCTGACCAAAAAACACCATTTAATCCTGTTTGAGTACTACATGCAAAAAACTACAGTGCCCTAGTTGTTACAGGAAATGAAAGTCCATGTTCATGTGTCCATCTATTCCTTAAATGTCTAAGAGCCACAGATGGAAAATTTGTATTGTATTGTAAGTATTGAGAGATGGACTAATGCAATGTTTTTTTGGTTTTTTTTTGTTGTTGTTTTTTTTTCTTTTTGTGGAAATTGTTGACAATAAGAAATATATAGAATATCATAGGTCATATTGGGTATCCAGGTAGGTTTACCGGTGTTTAGATGCTCCCAGAGTTTTTCCTAAAATGAAAGAAGACCAGGCATTTACTGTCTTTGCTCCTTAACAGTGGAATAGTTAAAATCAAATTTTTAGATCATCCAACTGAACTTTTTGTAGAAATGATTTCTGTTCTGTAAATATGTAGACAGTGAAAAATCTCTATGACTGTTTTGCTGTGTTCTGTTATGTTGCATGGTTTATATCTAAAAATATAAAGGCTATTCCATATATCCCTCACAAAACAACTCCCATCTACATCCAGTGACCTTAAGCCGACAGTTCATCAGCAAACAGATAATCCAGGGGTGTATTTTGCTAAATTTTAGTGCCCCCTTGTGAGTTTTTAAAAATAAAGTAACATGTGGCCACAACTTATACCACATGGGAACAGGCTCTTATGTTGTGGCAAAGAATCAGTAAGGTAAGTTATGATGTTAAGGCCTCATTGTGCACATCTGAAAACCTGTTCAGTGCCAGACTTATGAATTCCCTCATCTGGAAGAAATGTTAAATGATAATGACAGAATATTAAGTTGTTAGGAAAACCTTGGCCACATAACATGTTTTCACTCCTTCTGCATCTTTTTTTTTTCATTTGGCAATGATACACTGTTAACCTTAGTTTTGCAAATTGGCAAGACACATTTTTTTTCACTTCTTTTAAAAGTCAACATCCTAAAATAAGGATGCATATCTTTCTCCTACTCTAATTAGATTCAAGAAAACACTGCAACTTGTTTTTCTTAATGTCTTGGACATATTAGAAATGTCCCCACGTTTCCTTTTCATTCTTCTTCTTCTGCAGTATGCAGATGTGGTTAGTGAGTAGTGATGCAATACTCTGCCCTGGTGACTTCATGGTCCATACCCTTAATGTTTCTATACAACTTATGCATTTAGGTTTCTCCAGTGTTTCCATTGCTTCATCTAGAGATATGACTGCACATGATTTAGATTATCACCTCTGACCATGACTAAATGCACCCATGTCCCAGACTGCACTGTGTGCCACAGTGAGAAAGCTCCCCCAAACAAATGCTATAGCAGCAACAAAATAACAACCACTAGATGGCAGCTGAGAGCGACTTACTGAGGTGAAGTACCTTCTTAACCTTAACCTTTAAGTTATTGAAGCTTCACAGGGCATAGAGCCAGAGTATGATGTGCCACCCACTTAGGTTATATAACCAAGGGAAAAAAAGACATTTCTTTTGTCCATCTGATTTGATCATTTCAAACGTCATTGTGGTAACAGTGTACAAGAAAAAAGCTGATATCTACAGATAACATGTAATATTACGTATGTAATATTTTCCAATTGTGCGTACACTGCCAGTTGGCATTAAAGGTGTGGTAAATAAACTTTTGGAAAAATGCCATAGCATATTCGGGGTGGTGGGTATTATTAGGGTAGATTGACAAAGGTGGTGACTTAATGATTACTTGGTCAAAATTGCTGGTTGAATTCCATGTGATTATGACATTACTGTGCACAAAGACCCACCAGTATAATATTTTTGCTTTGTGCTGTATTTCCTGTTTACTAGACAAAATGTGTATTTGTAACTGACATTAATCACAGCCAACTCTAATTTCTCCCTCACTGTTTCAAGCAAAAGTGGTCAGTATATTTATGTGGCTCTGGTATGATTTAAAATGAGCGGTCATGGAAACATTTCTACAAACAAATTTATATGAATAACAACAAAATCGCAAGTTGGTCCAATGAAAAAAAAAAAGTGTTTATCCAGATTAATCAATTCTGTTCAAGTCATATGTTTATATACAGTTCACTAAACTTATTCAAACTTATTCCGATGTCTCCAAACATGGCTCAACTTCCAGTGGCCACACTATCATTTACCTCATTTTCGCTGTCTGTTAAGTTCACAATCCCCCTTTTGTCCATCTTTCCTCAGGAGGAAATTCAATTACCCAACCGGCTGCTCAGGATATCTATGTGTTACAAATAACTTTGTAAAATCAGATTGAATAAAATGAAGAACCAGGAATATTTCTGCCATGCACTCTTCTTCAACTTTACCTGCCATGCCTGGGAGAGAGTAAATCACACTAAATATGAGAAAAGTGCAAACATGATGAGACAGATTTATGAACACTCCTGCTCCCTTTCATGTGGCGATCTTTGATTTCTCTCCCTTTTTTTCCTCTCCCTTCTCGTTCTCTCTCTTTCTCTCTCCTTCAAAATAAGTACTGAGTGTACTTACTTAACTCTCCCTTGTGTGACTCATAAATCATAATTGCCTCCACAAAGCTCCACCATGCATTACTATTAGCTTCAACACTCGCATAGCCTGAAAGGCAAGAGTGTCATCATTTTGCTCACATCTCACAATGAAGCATTTCCGTCAACTATATGTGTATTTCCTGCACTGTGCGACCACACTAAATAAGCAACCTGCATAGAGGAAGTTGAAGAGTTGAAAAGAAAAAGTGGAATACACCGGGTGCTGTGCATTCATCACTGTGGTAACTACCATAATCAATCTCTGATATATTTGCTCTGTGTACACCAGAGAGATACCTTTCTGTTGAGAAATTTGTCTTTCAAAGCAATTTTTATCCAATAGCCTGATCTCACCACTTAAAAGGAGACATCAGTGCAGAGGCCTCATACATTTCAGCAGAAATGATCTCTGGGGAGATGTGGTGTCCTATCCAGTATTACCCTGGGAAAGACATCTGAAAGGGTCAGGTGTGGGGGTTTTGCACTTTGTCCATTATAGGACATTAGTGTATGTGATCCATTGAGTGATCTGTGCCCTCAATCTCCACAATTAGCAGGATGAGTAGACTATTTGTATGCACAATACCATAGTGTATCAAGTGATGTGATCATCTAATGGTGTATTCCCCAGGATACTTAGCTTGCTGTTATAAGGGGGCCCTGTTCTTCATACACATCACACTGGAGCCGGGCTGGAGCTCAGCAGTAAATCTTGAGCCAATGAAGGGTCCAGCAATGTTTCCTCCATGTCTAGAAAAATAAACAATCTGCTGTAGGTCTGCAGAAACAGGAGATCAGACAGAGGGCAGAGCTGAGGACTCTGGCATGCTGGGGGAGGAGGAATGCAGGGGGAAACACACTGATCAGATTTCAGGAGCTCAGACAAAGGTTGACTAGAATGAAAAGAAACCTAAGTGTCTAGAGACCCACATACTATAAATGAAAGTACAAATAAATAAGAGTGCCATTTTTTCTTTGTCCTCTTACACGTTTTTTCATAAAAATATTTGCATCAAGTAAGGTTTTGTGCTTTTTAAAACATCTATAGTGTCAAAAGTATTAATCTCATTATGACAGGGTCCAATTTGTGTATTTGCCAGAAACGTATGAAAACAGGACATGTACCATGCATGCATTTGCAAATTCGGAGCAGACCAGGGAGCCTCTGAAATTTCCATCAGAAGCTAAAGCTGCACACAATACTGTTTTGGTTCAGGCTCTGGCCTCAGGGGCTTCCTGCTATTTGAAGAGGATGGGGCGGGGATGAGTACGATGAAAAACTGTGAGAAGATTCTGTAGTTCCGAGAGGGTTACACAATTACTCATTATATTCTACATCTTCATGTAAAATTTTATGATCATCAGTTTTACTGGACTCTTGTAGACTCTTGTAGACTAATGTATTTTTATGTGCCAAAAACACATCACAGATCTATGGAGTTTCAAATATATATATATATATATATATATATATATATATATATATAGTATGTATGTGTGTGTGTGTGTGTGTGTGTGTGTGTTTATTGTATCAAATAAACATGTTATTTATTTGTACCCCAACAGTGACCTAAATAAGATGTTCTACAGAGATACTGCAAGAGGACTTTCCTGCATGCTTATAGAATTTCCTGATTGATAGCAAAAGGAAGTTCTCTCCCTGTTCCTGTTACATAAGAGCAAAACCAAAAACCTCAACATGTAGTTTGCATTAGTAAAGTAATGAGCATCAACTAAAGTACCTCTAACATCTCTGAATATCTTTTTAACTTTCCTGTTAGGGGTTGATGAATCTTTTGATCACATGTAATATTATTTTATCTTATTTAACTTTATGCAAATCCTCACATACCAACAGTCCAATACCCCCAAAGTGAGCCAACAATAAATTACTGGTTGTCCTCAAACACGTGCATTGATTTCTAATTTGTTAGTGTAAGATAAGGCATGTTCGGACATCCACAGAAAGTCAATAGTCTTGTGGAAAGGGAGGGTCACAGCAATGTGTGTTTCCCACAGAGGGTGACATTCAACAGATATGATTGTGGTGGGAATATTTAAAAAACAGAGCCCACTGACTACTTTTAGCTCAGTCTTTGTGGGAAGAGTTGAGAGTCAATACATACTCCCTCAATATTACTATTTCCGATACTTGCTAACCAACATACAGTGTGAGTGTTTTTAAGAGACTGGGTGGACTTGGTGAGGAATGTTGGATGTTCACAATAGATCCCATCCCTATAAGCTGAACAAACACACTATGGAAAATCTGGATTCTTCTTTTGTGGTTGTGATATACAGTAGACAGTCTATTTGGTCTCAAGAACATGCCCATTTCGAAATTACTTTTGGAGCTGAGAATATCAAAGCAAGCAACTATAAGATATAACACTCCTGTGGGGCAGAGCACAGGTTAGCTATATGACTTTGTAGTGTAAAATAGCACAAAAGGCTGAACAAAAGTAAAAGGGCATATGAGGCTAAAGGAAAGTCCCTAGCTAACCTCACATAAAGAGCCCTCTAGCACTCTCCATTACTCAAGCTCATGAAAATTTTATCAGCAGGAGACTGAAGGATCCAGAAAGACAATTTCTACCAGCAACAGGAAACACAGACCATGCAATCAGTTATCCTACAGTGAGACCAGTGGAAATCATACTTATTGGTGCATTAGTGCACCCTTGAACGCACTTCCTGAACGGTTATCAGTGAATGGACTTTTTAGAATGGGGCCATTCATTCACAGCAGCTCTTATGACTACAAGGGGCGTTAGGATTTATCCTCAACTGTTTACCAGATGACAAAACAAGGAATTATTGTATAAAACGTGACAATGCTGGCTATAAAATCAGTTTGTTTTGGGGGTGATTTCTGTTGTTTTAATTGTGTCAAAGTCACAAAGTGCCACAGTGACATGTTTACTGTGTCCAAATCTCCTCCTGTGATCCCTATAAATGCTATCATGGGCTTTCTTGGTTGGCCTCATCAAAAATAAACATGCATTTATCTTAGTGATTAATTTGACTGCACAAATTTAGGCATAACAATTGTAAATTCTGCTTCTGGAGGATGCGCTGATATCATTCTAGTCTAGGGTCATCCCAGTGTTAGAACTCTGGGATGACCCTGATTAAGGCCACAAGCCGAGACGCATCAGTCTTATAAAGTTCTTCTGTTTACTGCGAGTGTTGCTGGAGTTTTGAGCTTTTTGGACTTTTTTTTCTCCATGCACCTTGGAAGTAGGTGAAATTGCACCAGAAACCTTACTTTTTTTCTTCATCATTCTAGTGTTCTCTGTCAAAACTGTTTTGAAGTAAAACATGCTATTGATCACTTGGTAATATTTAGGTGATAGTTTATAACAGGCTGTTTCCACCAAGGTAAGTTTTAAATCAGTATCAAGGCAAAAACATTTAATGCTGCGGTGAGAATGTGGACAATGGCATTATGCTGAGGCTGAACAGCACCATACAATGTTTACAATAAAGTTTGGAGAGTTGCCTGGCAGCAGAATGTACACAATGAAACAGCTCAGTGGCGCTGCTCTTTATGTCCGTGTTCAGGCCTGAAAGAACTGCCTTTGTACACATATGACTCTCATTCTCATTCATTTGACATGAGCAGAACGAGGGGCAAGCTCTACAATGAAACCTTTCCTGCTGCTGTCAAGTATTTCCTCTAATACATCAGAAAGTACGCTTCAAATATGTGTGTAAAAATGTCCGAGAGAAATGTGAATAAAAGCCACCTTATCGCACAAAGCCCCGTGCGCGAAGACAATTTTAAAGCTAAACACTTAAAAAGAAAATGTGTGATATTATCGTTAAGATGTTTTTATATCATTTCATAAAGTGGCTGTAAGAAAAAGTGATGTTGGGGATCAATGAAACAGAATTTTTATTTAATATCAAAGCTTTAGCGTGTCTTTTCATAAGGCAATAACTTATTTATGAGATGCAATCATGACCATTTCAGATGGTTGCAGGACTTTCAATTTGCTGCGTCTGGATTCATAAACTGCCTTGCTATATGTGTTGTACATTAAGCTAATGAAAGCTCCTTCAAAACAAACGAGTATGTCCAACATTGTGCTAGAGCTACAACAAATGATGCATTATAAATGGATAGATTCTAAGTGTTCTGATGCTGTAAAGTCCTTTTTGCTTTACGGATTTACTCATCTAAAAAATGATAAATACGGTGTTACAGTGTTCTCTGTTACCGTAAATCAAACACAGGTTATGTACCACTATCACACTATGAAAACGCATCAGTCATTTCAAACATCTAACCATAATATATAATATAATTCTTAGGCGTTTAAAAACATTCATTCTAAATTGCTGATTATCACATGGAAGAAGTTAAGTGACTCATTCATTTTTGGATAACTGAGCAGGGCTGTCATGAACACCACTCCCATACCAGCACCTCAATTAAAGAGCAGAGTTGTGAATGTGGCCTCTTTTTTTCTGTGTGACACACACACATAGGCACTCACAGCTCCCTTTTGTGGCTAATTTACAGCCAAGAGTCAGGGGAAATGAATCTGCTGTTGCCAAAGAGGGGTTATACATGCCCCAACCCTTCCATCCAGGCAGGAAGGCAAAGGGCTGTTAGTAAAAAGCTTCCTGGAGCTGCTAAAACTCTCGGCAACACTGATTGTGACTGAGCCACTTCTCAGGAATCTAACACAGAGAGGAAGTGAGGAGAAACATCTCGCTCTGCCTTTCACAGATTGAGCTGTGAGACTGTGATTGCTGTTATAATCTGTGAGGACCAAACAGAGAGCAGCACTTTCTTCAAATACCTCAGAATTATTTGCTGGTAGAGAGTTTTCATTAGTTCAGGGAAGAGTGAAAACAAGTAGCACAACGTCCTAAAATAACCCCACTCTCTTATTTCCCTTGGAAATACCCAGTGTGTGAGTGAGTTTGAGCCTGTGTATCTGTGTGTCTGTGGGTTTGTGTCTTATAATCTTCGCATCTATGCATGTATGTGCCTGTTTGAGTTATTACGCATGTGCGATCTAAACCTGTGTCTGTATAATGTAAAAAGGTCTACAGGAACAGCATGCTCCCTGGATATCCATTTGTTCCTGTATAGGCAAAGGCTGCCCTTTCGTAGCAAAAGAGCCTGCCTGCAGTGATCTAATGGCACATTGTATACACTGTAGGCTTGACATTTGATGAGTTACTCGTTGTAGGTGTGGTTTGTGTAATGCAAACCAGTGGAAACCGTCTAATTATAGTATGGATAAAAACATGAGGTGATTCTACCTATGATTATAGCATTCATTACATGTTTCGGTTTATTTAGGTGTTATTATAGTGCTACACAAACACGAGGATGAGAGATAACCTTTCCTTTCACTGTTTCATAAAAGGTGGTGGCTCTGCCCTGCCCCCCCTTTAGTACCCTGAGCAGAGTGCTGAATCAGACCTCTCTCCCTTTCCCCTAATGCTGACCCATTGACTCCTGTTGGCCTGGTGAACTTCTCTACATGCTCTCCTGGTGACCTTTGGTTTCATTTAGGTTGATATATCACACATCACACCAATGTATACACATTGTGTTGATGGCTCCAGTAAAAGGGCGCTGATGTAATAATGGACTCGCAAGGATATTTTCACAGATCACTAAGGCTTAGGGACCCTCTTTTTTAATTGCACAGCTAAAGTAGAATATCCCTCACCTGTGTTCTCTCTAGTTATTGCACATGTGTCGTTTGATGCGTTAGTGAAAATGAAAACCACGGAGATAATATTTCATTTGGATCCTATTTGTCTTATTTGTTCTAGCTGACATGTAGTGACACAAAACAGCTGCTGCCCAAACCGAAATCAGAAGGTTCAACTGCTTCGGCAGACTATACAGGCAGAACAAGACAGTAGTTATAGCCTGGCATGGTGCTTGTACCTTGCTGAAGGTCACCATTAATTCACATTTTCTGCCACTACTGTTGGTTTTCCAATCAGCAGGTGACAGTGGTGGGTAGATTATCGTTGATTTATAACCCTGCCTGTCCCTCTTACCTGCTCTAATAAATAGCCCACACACAAACAAACACCACCACAGCAACCACCCATCACTCACAGTAAGAGGCTCCTACTCACAATCCATAATAGAAGCCACCTCTCTCAACAAAATTGTAGTCCACTGTGAAGCCCAATCCTTGAAAGGCTTATAGCCATTCAGAGAGCTATTTTTTGGAGATATAGGTTTTGCAGTATCCACCATTGCAGTGTCACCAAACTGGACATAATTTTTTATTTTCTTTGGTGGGGGGGCACAACAGCAAACATAATCATAATGCATAATCTTTTGAATGTTATAGAATTAGTAAAAGCCGGAATACACCGTTTTAGAAGTAGTTTATTATATTTGCTGTTATTTATTAAAACTGATCACCCCCTTACTGGGTTACTGTGTCCGGTTATCTGATGTCTTTTTTCAGTGAGCTCACAAGTGAAACTGGATTCATGTCCATTGAATTGGGATGGTGGCTGAAGTTACAGAAGGTATAGCTATAAAGAAACGTCTCCAAAACTACATTCTATTAATTTAATTGGGAAAATGTGTTGTTTTGTAATTTGGGTGGACTTGTAGCTACTCCAACATTTGTCCAAGTAACAATTACATATGACACATTCTGTATCAAGAATAGGCCTATTGAAGCAGTGTTTTATGGCTGTTTTGTGTGACCTAAGCTGCAGTCTGTTTTTATCGGTTTTAGAAAGTTGATGCAAATACGCTTGTATGTGGGTGTGCCTTTGTTAAGTACGTAAATTGATCATTTTATTTCAAATCTCGTTTTAAACGAACTGGAAAAGGGTACTTTTATACTCCAGCATCTTTTAAAATAAAATAACCATGACAAATTGTCTTTTTGTTCAGGCGTCTTAAAAACCACACCATTTATCACGCCCATCTGCATTGTAGATCATATTGATCATTGGTAGATTGCCTCCTCAATACTAAATCGAATCCTCCCCTGCCATTACTAATTATCATTATACCGAAACACAGAACTTGTTGCTACTTGCCCTTCATCTGATCATATACTGTGGGAGTTAAACGCAAAAATAGACCGAAACTTGTCAGAATCTCACATCCAGGACCAGCAGCCGCACGGTGGAATGTTTGGTATGTATCCTTTAATACATAAACAACAACAGAGGTGAGAACGGCGTTTTAATATTCTCGCTTTATCGAACAAAAACAATATAGATAGACGCAAACACCAGAGTATGTTTTCAGTTTGCACGAAAGTCTTATTTTAAATGTCCACTCAACCAAAGACCGACGAATAGTAATGATTTTTGGAACATTATTAAAACGCCACCCCCAGTCCAAAAGACCGAATGGTTTCTTCCTCCGTAGCAGCGTCTGTCCTGCGCAGCGCCGACTGCAAATCAATGAAGCCAGTCAAAGCAGCGGGGCTGGGCGGTCGAAGTTGGGACAATTTACGGAGGTTTCTGTCGCTGGATAGTCGACGACAATAAGGATATGTGTACTGCTAATATGTACAGAAACCTGTTTTGGTGTACTTAAACGGAGTAAGGAGGATATATATGTCAACTCATTTTCTACTTACCCGAGGAGTTTGATGTAATTCGCTAGAAATTTGTAGCTTAACTAAAAAAATACCCTCCCTTTTCGAGCTGAGGATGATTTTTGCTAATACTGGAAACCCACTAAGGACTCCGTATCGCAAACAGGTAAACGCTAATATTTACCAGAGATCAGGCTTAAGACAAAATGTCCACAAAACCGACTCTATTCAAGTAGCGAAATAGGTCTGTTTGACAGCGGCTCATTGCCTATATAAAACTTAATGCACCACCGACGCTCTGGCAGACAGAAAACTTACTTTGTCTGACTTATGCCATCTGAAATGGCAGTGTTGTGTTCCTGTGTCTGATCTAAGGTCCAGATAGGCCATTATGCATAATGAGAATACCTGCTGCTCTGGCTATGGTCCAGGTCTGATAGTGTTGGAGAGATACAGGCCGATGTCTTGAGTTGATGCTTTGCTAATGTTATGTCTGTACTGTCCAAACAGTAAAGCAATAGGCTGACCCTCTTGAAAAACAACCCCCATTTCATATTTTGGACTTTGAAATGCTTAAAATCTTGCCATTAACACCACTTCAGAGAAACTCAACTAGGCATATTCTTGCTTAGTTTGAACCAGTGAACGTTTTGCTTGTCTTCTGTTTTATTAAACTCACCATAAGTCTAATGGACCGTATAGGTTACCTTAAATATTTGAATTATACCATACATAAAATGTTATATGTTACATGCACCAAAATGTATGCCGGCAGCACTATCTTTCTCTGTACTGTAAAGAATTTTACTATATGGGTAAATAATTGCCCACTGATGCATTAACTTTGTCCCAGTTACATTTAGATTTTTTAAACTCCCTTTAGCCAAAAGATTTGAATAAGCATATTTACTCTGTCGTACCCATGCTGTTATCCTGTGGCTAGAGCTCCATGGGCGAGGCCTGTTACTGGAAGCCCTGTGTATTTCCAGCTCGGATATGACGGGCTCTGCTGGTCTGGAACTGGCTGATAAGATGCCGTCCTCTCCCCATCACAGTCTGTCACAGTCCTGCATCTAAGTAGTCGGGCAGATGAATGAAAGCAAAATTTACTTTCAGTCCCTCAGAAAGGGGAAGTTGTCGTCAACTGTATCCCTGCCAATGAAAATGGAGCACTGGGCTCTCTTGCAGGCATTTTCTATAAAGACTTTTTAGTAAGAGTCATTATTTGGCATGGTATTTAATCTATTTGCAGCCCATAAATGCATTTGAGACTGGGATGACACTAACTGTCAACAGTTTAACACTGAATACAATTGAAATATAGAGCTTTTTAATATCTTAAAGCATTTATCTCTATGCCCGATGATTTTCCAGATTTGATTTGTGTTTGTTTTTCTCATCTCTTGCCCTACAGTTCAAATTAATACCGTTATTGTTCACATCACAAACATAAAAAACCTGTATACATTTTTTTTTTTTCATCACAGCATCTACCTGAAATTCATGTCTGAATCTTGAGCACCAAGACAACACCAATAAGCATTGCTCTTTTGAGATGCTGAGAAATAATATTTGTGTTATTTCTTGTAATTAGATACAAAACCACAGATTAAGTCACACAGTTTCTGTGTTAAAGAAGGTGCAGCACCTCTGAATTAGGATGATTACACAGTATCTGCCACTATTACTTCAAAACACCAGTGACATCATTTTGAAATCAGACTATTTCACCTTTAGTCCCAACCTGAGTTTTATTCAGCATGACTTCAAGAGTAATTAATTAATGTTAAGTAAGTTTTTGGTCTGACTGTAGTCAGTCCTGTGATCCACGTGTCCTCTTAATGTTCTCAGGAACATTTAGCCATGGTTCTGTTGATGGTAAATGAGTGTTAGTCATAAGAGCAACTGTGACGTATTTAACATTTATTCAGTCCGTTTTCCCAGAATAGAAGACGATTTCCTGACTTTTCCTCTGTCACCTTTTCAAGTTGCAACAGCTGTAACATTGTCGCTCTTGTTTTTGGTTGCTGCTAAAGAGCAGGACCGTACACTTCAATTTTATGAAATCTCCCCAAGGAATGATTTTAACTTTGTGACCTAGTCCATGCTATTGAGGGTAATTAACTGGTGATTAGGCTGTGGAAATTAAGGACTTTTGCCAGCATATACAGTTCTCATATTGCTGTATGCTTTTTCTTCCATTTACAAATTTCCTACATTTTCTTGCAAAGAGAGCTATTACTGGTTACACTGGTGCTAACGAACACATCGATAGAGAAATTGCAGAACTGAACTGCAGAGCCCTACCACAGACTTAGCTGCTAGCCTAGCCTAGCATACAAAGCTTCTCTGAAGAACAAAAGACTACAAAAAGCCTATGTCTCCAAACCAAGCAAAATTGGTGAGCTGCGCCAAGTGGGACCAACTGATTGAGAGGGTAATGCAGCTTGAAAAGAAGATTGAAACACTTGCTCAAATGCATGAGAGTGACCAATGCATTGACTCTGTAGCAGCTGCTGTACAAGGTGCTGAGCCACCAAATGCTGCCTGACAGACTTTCTAGACACGGGATTACATCAAATGTAGAGCATTCCATCAGGGACTTGGCTGACACGCTCCCCTGGATGTGTCCTAACACCATAAGATTAGCTGCAGAGGCTCCCAAACCAACCTTCCCTAATGACGCTTCTTACTGGCACAGAACCAGCACTAGACTGAAAGCATCAGGTCCTGCCAGGACTTCGTCTGATGCCGTGCACTGCAGAGGCGACTGACTCTGACTGAAATGTGTCATTACACTTACTACATTGAACTCCGGAAAGCTAATCACACCACTTCAAGGCTAACCAAAACTCAACAAATATCCCCAAAACCACTTCTAGGCAGAGGGCCAGAGGAAACAGTGCTAACACCACACCTGATAAGTCAGACGCTTCTGATTCTGACTCTACAACTAAGCATGTAAGAGTGGCAAAGACTGAAAATCTGTCAGGGAGCTGTCAGTTATTCTTTCTACACATCCAAGTAATGTGAGGATTATTATCCACTCTGCGTGTTTTGACAATCTGCAAAGGAAAATTGGCTCAGAGATCCTGAAAAAAAGCAGCTACTGGAGAAACTCAGTGGCTGTCAATCGCAGCATGTACTCATCTCAGGCCCCATTCCAAAATGAATCAGATCTTTTAGCTAACTCTTTGTTCTGGCATTTATTGACAATTTCAGTATCTTTTGGAACTGTAAAGACCACTTTAAACTTGATGGGGTTGATTGAAACATCATTGAATCCAGACTACTCTGTGCCAACCCTTGTCATACTGTTGGGAAGTCATACCTGAACAAGAATGTGTGGTTATGGCTCCACATCAGAGGATGTCTCTGTCCCAATCAGGGACACGCACTAATCAAGGAGTTAGTTAAAGCTGCTATGCTGAAGCTTAGTCAAATTGATGAACTATTAAACAATAACAACCACAGGCATCATCCATCAGGTGTCTACTAGAGATAAGACAGACCCCATGCTGCTTCCTTAAACATATTTGTTTTTAAACAGCCGGCGACATAGTCAAACACATTGCAATCACAGACCATCTGGTACCTGTCTCAGTAATCTTAAATTTGTCAATGTTCAGCCACAACCAGTTTCCTTCCCTGTCACAGAATCCCTACAGCTGAAACTAGCTCTTTTTAATGTGATATATTGGCTAAGAAATCCTTTTTGGTTAATGATCTGATAATTGCTCAAAGTTTGTGCCTCTTAAAGCTAAGTTTTTCCCTGCCACTGTTGCCAAATGCTTGCTCATGGTGGGAATCATTGGGTCTGTGTAATCAATATTATAAAGACTACAGTCTAGACCTGCTCTACATGAAAAGTGCCTCGAGATTACTTCCATTGTGATTTGGCACTATATAGATAAAAACTGACTTCACTTGGCTTAGCTGAGAAAAATTTACATTGTATGTTTTTAGTTGAGACCTGGCAGAACAACACTACTGGTGAAGCAACACTGATGGAGGCTTGCCCTCCAAGCTATAATTTTTATCAGTCACTCAGACAAAACAGGAAACGTGGAGCTCAAAATAATCATACTGTTGTAATGTATGTAATAACATTGACCCAGGTAAATCTACATCATTTGAATATCTTCCTCTTCAGGGCAGAGTAGCATTACCAGTGCCCATCATTTCATTATATCGGCCACCAAGATATTTATCACTATTTCTTCGGGAATTCTCAACAGGGTTAAACACTGATAATGTTTGAGTATTCTAATGACCTATTTATGACCATCTCAGTGTGTTCTTGTGATGCCAACCTAATTGTAAGAAAGATTAAAAGGGAATTTTTGGGTCAAAAGTGATTCCTAGAAGGTGAAGCAGCCACAAAATCCTCTAATATTAAGAGATCTATTGAGCCACACAGTTGTGACAGCTCTTTAAATGACATGCTTTCAAATTTTAACAATACATTGTCATCAGCGTCAAATACTGCTACTCCACTTAAGGTTAAAAGGAAGTCAACAGACAGAATCTCCCCATGGTTAAACAATAACAGTATTAATAAGGGTTAAGACGCTCTGTCAGGCAGCTGAAAAAATGGAGGAAAGCTAGGCTAACAGTTCACTGTATTTAAAGTGTAAAATGTATGTAAAGAAACTGTGACTACCTATAACAAAGCAATATGTGCAAGAAAGGATGAGTTTTCTAAGATTAGTACAGATAATGCTTGAAACTCTACAATATTTTTCTCCACTACTGACCCCCTGCAGTTCTCTGCATCAAAATGTGAAGAACTGATATTGTTCTTAGATGGTAATGATCAGCTATAGGCCAATATACAACCTCCCATTTATTAGTAAGATGATGGTGAAAAGGTAGTTTCAGGGCATAGTTTCAGATAGTTTCCCTCAAGAAAACAGTATCCTGGAGGAATTTCAGTCAGGCTTTAGAACATGTCACCACACAAGAACTGCTCTTGGTAAAAAAAAATCAGCGACTTCAGACTAAACCCTGACAAAAATAAGGTCTCAATTATTGTCCTCAAAGAGCTAAGCGCCAAGTTTGATATGACTGAACATGACATTGTATTTCTGACTGTGTGTCAAACTGGTTCAGAACATACATCTAACGTAGAAAGTTTACCTCAGTCTTGGAGATCAAGTGTGAGAAACATGACATGTTGCATAAGGGGACTGCCCTGGTCCCGTAATATTTTCATTATACATGCTGCCACTTGGTGACATCATTAGAGAGCACATGTATGTCTCCATAGTTGTGTGGATGACACAAAGCTGTACATCTCTTCTGAACTAAAAGACGCTGCAGCAATAAACTCCATTACTACCTGTCTTTTGGTAGTTAATACTTTCATATAGTTAAATGAGGACAAAACTGAAATCCTACTTGGCCCATAAAACAAAAAAAGAGAAATTCTGTTTTATAATCTGGGAAAATTAACTCCCTGGATTAAATTTTACAAGTCTTGGTTTTATCTCAGATTCAGATCTCTCATCAAAAAAGTGATGAAAACATGATTTTTCCACTGTGGAAACACAGCAGAGGTACAAATAAACAAAACAAAGGTGAAAAACTGATTCACATCAGTGCATTACTGATTCATTAGATGCATTAGTGATTCACAATTAGTCCAGTTTTAGCTGCTCTACACTGGCTTCCATAACATCTAGAATTTATTTTAAGGTCCTCCTCCTTAATGGGCTAGGACCAAAGTACATTGGTAGGTACACAACAGCAGTGATCATCTGCTGCTAGTTTATTGGAGGTTCCCAGCAGCAGCGGAAAGAAAATGCAGATGTAGCCTGCAGATGCAACCTGTTGCACCCCAATGCCAAAGTTATGGAACACTTTACCTATACTTTAGATATCAGGGAAGCCAGCTTGCCAAACATTTTCTTAAAAAGCTAAAAACGTATCACTACACTTTACCCTTATAGTTATTACTTTCCTGATACAGGCCTGAAGTTCTTTTTTGCACATTCTTCAGTCAATCAAACAGCCGGTCAACAGTGATGATCCTTTAGGCATAAGTGTAGACTTGGGTTGCTCAGTCCTGTCACCACTTCATGCTTGGAATGCCATCATGTTCCTCCCAGCTTGTGATTCCTCGGGGGGGGGGGGGGCAATACTTAGCCAGTGAACTAAAACTGAAGAGCATATGAAAAATTGATTGTTTTATATTATCTCATGAGAAATAGTAATTTCTTAACATTTGTATTTGGTTTTTTTTCTTGGCTAGTAGGGAAAAGATACAGTCATTCTTGAAATTATTCAAACCATTCATATAATCAAAGTTATTTATTAAAAGGAGCATTAAGGTCACAAAGTCTGGAGCTGCACCAGAGATGATTGTTTATGTTGACCTGCAAATAGCTTATTCGACACCTTGCAGCAGTGTGACATCAGTGTGACACTGATGTCAGAGCTACAAGCCCCTGTGGACCCTGATTGTGCTGACTGTGACGGTTTGTTGGAGATTGACCTGCAGATATGGATCACTGCTCTATAACACAGCAATCATTAGTGCTAGTAATGATGGAGTGTCCAGGGACCTTAATCTTTTTTCCCCCTAATATGTGACTATTCATGAGTGACTTGGTGAGGGCACACAGTAGGCCTTTCCTGGACTGAACTTTCATGCAAAGATGTCATGCAAAAGGGAGAGCATCATATTCAAATACAGTTCAGTCAAATATTAATAATGATATTTTGTCAGCAAGTCAAAAACATGCTGAAACCACACTGTACAAAAATGAAATGCATATTGTGAAAAACTCATTGTACACTTCCGGCCCAGCATTAAACAGCAGACAGACACCATTAGCGGCTAGTTGGTGAAGACATCAGAGTATTTTGCAGCTTTGTAGGCGATGTCAATATTGTGTTTACAATTTGTTTCAGTTGTGGCCGCAAAATCGGTAATTGCGGGTTAAAAAACCCTTAAAAATCTTGTTTGTGCTGACCTCCAGTGGTTTGACATGCTGCAGTGATGTATAAGTGCACTCCACGGTGTACCAGTACACTGTGACATCAGAAGCACATGTCTGACTACACCCAGCCACACCCAGCAGTGATGTTGGGTGTGGTCAGAGGTAAAACAGCAAACTTGAAGCAGCAGTATTTCATTGACTGGTGTTAAGTTTTTCTTAATGTATTCACAATCACATTGGGAAAAAATGAACTCTTGTTCATTGTTAGAATTGGATGAAGAATAAACTGTTTGAGCACTTTCATTTCATTACATTACAATCCTTTTTTTTTTCTTTTTTTAACAATATTTTATTTTTTGGCATTTTTGCCTTTATTTTAATAGGACAGTGGAGAATGACAGGAAAGGGACAGAGTGAGGGGGAATGCCATGCAGGAACGAGTTGTGCTGATCGGGAGTCAAAGCATCCACTCGCCTACTAAGAGCATGCACGCTCATGTGTTATGTGCCCTAACCACTCGGCCATTAGGTCAACCCCCTTGCTATGCTACATTTGACATGATATGATTATATGGAGGGTCGATACTCAATATTATTGAATTACAACCCAGCCTCGACTTAAATTCAACCTACATTTTCTGTGTCTCCCTGTCTATTCCAGCCACCTGTTGCCCTATCATCACACCCCATGGCTCCACCCAGCCCGAGCACCAACAGCAGCACCAACAACAGCAGCAGCAGTAGCACTGCAGGCTGGGACCAGCTCAGCAAAACAAACCTCTACATCCGAGGCCTGTCCCCTTCAACCACTGACCATGACCTGGTCAAGCTTTGTCAGCCGTGAGTACCACACTTCCTCTCATCATTATCTGGTATTGATTGGCCGTTGTTTTTTGGCCTACTTAGTTTCAGAGTCTAGTTTTAATTTGCAGTGACAGTCACTTATTGATTTACATTTGATAAAATACAAATAAGGTGAGAAAAAACTAAAAGGTAAGATGTAAATATACCATTTTACTAGCTCAGTTGCAAGCTTGATCAAAATGATCAAAAAATGTATATAGTGTTATTGCTCTTCCTTTCTAATTATCTGACTCTGAATAATAAATTGAGTCCTACAGGTCTGTTTAAATGTATTCTAAGAAAGGATTTAAGAATTAATCAGCTTTTTACAATATTTGAGATTATAACAAATGCAGCAGTATTGCAGGTTTCATTTGAATATGATATGAAAAACCACACAAGGACAGAGCGTAGATGATGAGCTGCTTGACAGCATGTGGGGCAGAGAGACAGCAGAGAATCACATATCATGTGTGTGAATAAAGGGAAGACACTGTCTGCAGTGGGCTTGGCCACAGCTCTCTTTGTGAGCTGAATGCTTTATAATTGCCAAGCAGAGAGACCACCCTTGGGCCTCGGACTGATGCCCCATCTTCGCAACATAATACTGACTGAGAACACAAAAGCTTTGAACATTCTGTTTTGTCACTCTTATGTAAATCTGTAGACACACAGGGCTTTCTTTTTTCTTGTGCATTCACACTGTCACAGGGTCACACTGAATAACCCTAAATCACGTTTGTAACTGCATGTACATGTACAAGTAAATATGCAACATTTTGATGGCAATGTAAGAGCAAGTACGTTGTAGCCACATGTGATTTGAGATTAGAGTTCAAACTGAGGAAAGGTCATAGGTTGTCGCTCTTTCACCCAGTTTAGCATGTAGTGTAATCCCTGGCTAAAATATCCTCCTGGTTGACTGCAGGGTGATGTGTGTCACTGTCACTGTGGATTATAGAGGTGGTTTTTAACATGAGAGACAGAATGTCTCTCCACATTACTGAGGACAGAAACTTCAGAATAGAATCCAGGGATCAGCAGGCACTTGTACACATGCAGGTTGATTTGAAACAAAATAATTATATTGCAAATGAAAGAATTACTTCATAAAGAAAAAAAAAGCCAAGCAGTTGTGTGGCTTAAGAATATTGTGGGTTATTTTGCTATTTCGAGTTGTCATATTGGGGTTCGGGAAGATCTGAGCGATTGAAGCAGCGTAGAGAGGAATCAGCTCTGGATGAACAGCAGGACAGGTTACCAGGTGTTATGGAATGGGATCAGATTGTCCTGTAGGGCTAAAGTAAACTCTTCTAAGTTTGTGTAGTCTGTTAACACGTTGAGCCAGTGATTTACAGATGATTTTGTTCTGTCTTTCCAGTTGACGGAAATGGTTTTCCTGGTTGTCTTGCTATTAAGATGAAAGTTTGGAGATGTTGTGGGATTGTAATTGAGGAGAGATCGCCTAAAAGAGTGATGCAGGGGGAGAGGGGGATATGAGTCACTTGTGAAGGACCAGTCATTGTCATTTTTGTCTAAACCTCTGCTAGTTTCATTGTTTGATTAATTGTTCACATATTATGGTCTGGGCTGTAGAAAAATTTATTCTTTTTGATTTATTTATTTTTTAAAATAAAACAACAATTTTAAATGGGCACTGGAATACTCAATTAAAGAAGTGAAAGTGGCTCTGACATAAAAAAAAAAAAAACAGAGAGAGAGCGAGAGCATTTGGGGTTTTTACCCTTTCACTTCGGTACTGTCAGGTTTTTTGACAGTTCCCGCATCAAAGCTTCTTGTATGAAAAGACTCTGTAGTAACACGGTATTCTCAGATGTTACCTTTAGCAAATTCCTGTGGTCTGCATGCATACCAATACTGCTCTGTTGAAACTATGGCATGGCATGAACCACACCAGATCGCTGAATGTCATGCTGCCTGCATTATGTGAGGCAGTCATTTGCACACATGAACAGGTATCTGTAGTGGTGACTTCTGTGAAAACAATGTGCCATGAAAAACCACAAGGTGCTTGCAGATCGCCAGTATTCCTCAATACATAATGGAAATTATATGTCAGACCGTAACATAATATGATTCCTAACATAGAAAAACAGGAGACTGATCCCAGCTACCCAGGGGCCTTAAAAAGATGGTACCCAAGTGACCCTACTTCCCCAAAAGAGACTTTGGTGACTCTGTATAAAGCTTGATACAGTGGTTTAGTTTGTCTAAAAAAAGGGACTGTTTATCTTAGCGCTCACATGGTGGGGATTTTCAGCACCACATGGAGACCACTTCCTGTTTCTCATATTTTTACAGTGATGTCATAGATTGTTGCTCAACCCTCCCACTCTGTGTGTTTTATAACTGGCTCTGTCTGGTATATAATCCTGCTAACAATGTCTCGCCTTTCTACTCCTCCCATAGGTATGGCAAAATTGTGTCAACAAAGGCGATCCTGGACAAGACTACAAACAAATGTAAAGGTGTGTGAATTTTTTTTCTTTCCAGCAACACCCTCTATTATTTCCCTTCCAATTAGGTGTGAATAAAGAAATCCCTTGAACTGCCTTGCTGGATATTCAACACCTTGCTTTGACAGAACATCACTAGACACACAATGTGTGAATTCTGCCTGAACCTCAAGTCATTTAACAGCTATGGAGTTGTCTGAGATGATCTGCTCATGTCAGGAAACACGACAGCCAGGCTGCTTAAAGCTGCCTTCCAGCTCACGTTATTTTAAGCCTCAGCCCTTGTCTGTTAGTGTGTCACTGCTGTGGGTGGTTCCTCGGGAGAAGGCCGACTCCTCCTCTTTCTTCTGGATGACAGTGCTGGTTTTGTTCCAGTTCTAATAGACTGCCCACCTGACTAAAGAGAGACTTACTGATTCTCTGCAGTGCTGATGGGATTAAGAGAATGCTTTGTCACTCTCCTCTGGATTATACAGATGCCAGTTAATCGAAGGCTCTCTGTGAAATGGGACACCGTTAAATACCTTGTAAAGCTCTCACTGAATTTTAAATAGAACCCAGAGATGGCTTTAACAATAACCTTGTGTGACCTTAAGTCAAAAACTAAAGCCATAATTTTTTTTTCTAATTTCACACTTTATCAAGATCCTTTTGTCATTAAGAGAAGCATTCACATTAAAGTTTTAGAACCAATGTGACCCATTTCTCAGCTGAAAGAGCCCTGACGTATTCACCATAATTTAGCTTGAATAAGTTAAATATAGCAGGTGTAGTACAGGCCAGGGACTATGGTTTCCCCCTGTTTGTACCTCCTAGGACAAAGAGCTGACCTGAGCCTTGAATGTCACTCTGGTATCTGCATCCTCAGCACTTTTCTACCTGTACATCCACACACACACACACACACACACACACACACACACATACACACACACACACAGAAGCTTACATACATATACAATTTGATACACCTACATTATGCAAAAAGTATATACAGTACATACTTACTGTGCAACTTGTCAGTAGCACATTATATGCACAAATGAACACACAGACCATCACCATCTATGACAGAGAGGCATATGTTAGCTCACATCACACAGTGGTTCTGCTGTTAACTGTACAAGCCATAGGATAGTGTCCTAAATGTGCTGCTTGTCTCCTCAGGATATGGCTTTGTGGACTTTGACAGCCCCGCTGCAGCTCAGAAAGCTGTTGCTGCCCTAAAGACTACTGGTGTCCAAGCTCAGATGGCAAAGGTGAGGATTCATTACAATCTAATCCTGAGATCATATCCATACCAGTCACCCATTAACACTGTTTCTCCTCCATCTGGATGGTCAGGCAGTTTAAACCCAATCCTTATGGTATTAAATAGCAGGACTGGAATCCATGACTGCTTAGTGTATGCTCACCAACACTTGGTCTGTAGACCGCTCAGTGACTCCGAGATCGCTGGCTTTAATCATGAAGGAAGCCAGTGCTGAAAACATGTGAATTCTGCATGTGTGTTTATGGAACTTATTTGATTATAGTTATTTGCACTATTCAGCACCAGATTAACTAAGGCACACTTGTACATTCATAGGAGAAAATGAGGCACATGTGCACCAGGTTGTTGTTGTTTGCAAACAAAGTATCAGTTTGCGAGTGAATAGTGCAAGTGTCGAGATGAGGCTCTGTCCTTTTTGCAAACACATTTAATCACGGACGGCACAAATAATAGGTGGAGAGATGTTAATGCAGGCTTAGTATGCGTTCTGCTAGACTTACTATTGTCATGGAAATGGCAATAATTATTAATTAACACAATGTCAGATTATTGTGGAACAGCAGATAACAATAGATGGGCTGTTGCAGTTTGTGTCCATTAGACTTTGGTAACATTGCTATATCAACAACAATTGAGATTGGAGTTCAGGTGAAGGAAAGGTCATGAATTCATGCTCTCTCATCCAGTTTAGCATTTAGTCTAATCCCTGGCTAAAATATCTTCCTGGTTGTCTGCAGGAAACATTGAGGCTTATATACTGTCACTGTATATGATATAGGTCATTTTTAACAAGATTGCCTCTCAACATTATTGAGTACAGAAATTTGGCCTCATACAGTGGTTTAGTTTGGCTAAAAAAAAGGGGGACTGTTTAGCTTAGCACTCACATAGTGGGGACTTTCAACAGCACATGGAAACCACTTCCTGTTTCTCATATTTTTACAGTGATGTCATTGATTGTTGCTCAACCCTCCCTGTGTGTGCTTTTGCATGGGTGAGACATTGCTATTTCAACACCATTTCCACCTGCACTTCCTACAGACTCAGTGCTCTGTGTCTGCATTTTGTTATCCTCTTGTCTTACCTTTTTTCATTTGCAATAAAGTCCATTTGACTCCAGTTGCATTAATAGCATAGTTAATGCAGGGTTAATACAGTACACACTGGTGTTGCACTAAACCTGGCTCTTGATGTTAAAATGTGTGTGGTAATAAACTGATGTGTTCATACATGGTTTATAATGTACATGCATGTGTTTCTCTGCAAGTATTGAACACTTATACATCTATTAGCCAACACCTCTCAGCTGGGCTGACAGATGTAAAAGGCTGATAGAAGGGTTTCAGACATGAAGGCGGCAATAGCCAGCCTATAGTATATAGAGATTGTTGTTGCTGATAGCAGATTGACGTGCCAGAGGAATTATCTATTATAGGTCTGAGACTAATAACCAAGCACTCTTGTACATACATATAGTTTCTCCCACTGAAAGATACTTAAACCTCTCAAAAATGAATATTCAGCAAATGAGGCTTCATGCTGCAAATATATTTAAGAAATTGGAGAACATTTCAAGAAATACAGATAAACACATCCCTCTTTGTCACTGAAGAAGTTGGAGGTAGAGTAGACTGCCAAATTATTTGTGCTGAGTGTTGTGTGGACAGAGTCATTCAAGGTTTCAACACACTCCAAATACAGCTTTATTTGTTCACAAGATATTGTAGGAGATTATCAGATGAAGGGCTTTAAAGTAAGGCCGTACAACTTTTGACTTTATACTTGTCTCTGTCATCGGAAAAGGAAGTAAATAATTGTGTGTTGTTATGGCAACAGGGCCCAGTGAGGGAAAATTTGTTCCCATACAGCACTCAGCAAGAACCCTTAGCCTCATTTCCCTGTCTGGGGATCTGTGGAGCTTCTTGACATGCCTCTGTGCACCCATTTTACTTTTTTTAATTAAAAGAGAGCAGCTTTGAGGGGCATGCCTAAGTTTAATCTTTGTATTGTGGAAGGTAAATGCCATTATAAAGTGTGGGCCTTTCACTCCAGCTTTATTCGCACTCTTGCAGAAGCTTGTTTGGGCTTAATGGACTCCCTGACAAAGGTCCCCTTTCCTGTTTTTTATCTGCCCAGGCTACCTTCAACAGACTTTCTCTCATTATTATTTCAAAGGCAGGTGGTGGGAAGTGGCCAGATAAGAGTTTCCCTTCTTTTTACCCTATATTATTACAGTGAATGTTTTGTGATACTTGATTAAGTGTGTCCCTTTCTTTCTATACATATAAGGGATTAACCTTATGCACATTTTTATGAAAAGTTTTTCATATTTGCTAAATTATATATTATTGAACTCTTTAAGTCTTATCAAGATTTATAGAGGTTTTATATTGTTTGTTGTGACCAGAAAGTCGCAGTAATCCTAAAATCAGCAGGATAAATTTGGGCGCAGTATGTGAAAGCTTCTTCATTCCCACCATGGTAGTGCCCTTGAGGAAGACACTTAATGTCCCTACTTCTCCAGTGGTCAACAGATAAGACTGAGGCTGTACTCGGCAGCTACCAGGCGTGAATGTGGAGCAGAGTGCCCCATAGAAAATGCTTTTTGCAGTAGATTAAATTATTTTTACATCATTTCATACTCCATGTCTTCGTAGCAAGGCAAAGAGTAACGTCCCTTCATCAGCCGTAGCTCTTTTCATCAACTCTTCATCCACAACCATGTGTCAGTTACAGTTTGTGACTGATTGATGTATGTTGACCCATTTGACATACAAACAGATGTTCTCTAAAGTGATGGTACAGTCAGTCTGACAACAGAGGAGCTGTTACTGTTAAATTTCCTGCATCAAGAATAGTTAGTATGTTACAGTGAAGACTAGGTTAAAATAAATCTTGCATAAAGTGATGGATGAGAAAAAAAATCAGCTTCTTGTTATTAACAATTTATCAGTTGCCTCACTGGGGGGTCATTTAGGTGACACTTAGCAGGACAAATGCTCTGCTATACTAAAAGGTAAAGAGAGAAAGGAAAAGAAAAGCAGCCTTTTCTGCTTTTGGACACAATTTGTGCATGTGTACAAGCATGCATGTGTGTGTATATGTGTGAAAAGCAGGTAGGAGTATTACTGGTCTCCTGCTCCCTTTTGAGTTATTAGAGCTGCGCAGAGCTGAAGTGCTGAAACGCCCCCCTGCACCCCTCACTCCAGCCTCTCATCTCTCCGTCCATCTCTTTGCAGGACTATTTTGTCTGCCCAAAAAACCTGAAAAACAGTACTTGGGTTTTGTTGCACTGCAAACTATGGCCTATTCCTTGTCCTCTAATTGTGATTTTTCTGTCAGTGTATTACTTTTGGTAAATCAGTCTTGCCCTATAGCTGACTCTGAATGCAACACACACATTGATGAATAGTAGTGGTGAGAGGCTGCTCCCCAGGGACTCATAGCCATGCCCTTGTTTCTGCTGATGCTATTAAAATACAGCAAGAAAAAAGCTGGTGTGAGCCTGAAGCCACCGTGGGCTGCATGCAGATAGTGACTGTTTATTACCTAAAACCCCCAACAGAGACAGACAGGAAGAAGCAGAGACATTATAGCCTCATTATTGGGGTCTGTATTGAAAGTGTATTGAATGTTTAGCTATTTCAATGGATAAATTATATAGAATTGCTAGGAAACTTCTTCTTCCTCCTTCTTTACATTGCTACATTATTGAAGCCAGTTTGAATGTGATGCATGCAGAAATATCTGTGTGTTTCAAGCATTTCCAATAGTCTAATTACATTATCTCTGGCTTCTTCTCTCTCTCTCTCTCTCTTTGTCTCTCTCGCTTGTATTTTGACCATACAGCAACAAGAACAAGACCCCACAAACTTGTATATCTCCAACTTGCCTGTGTCCATGGACGAGCAGGAGCTAGAGAATATGTTAAAGCACTACGGCCAAGTCATATCCACACGCATCCTGAGAGACTCCAGTGGAGCCAGCAGAGGAGTCGGCTTTGCCAGGTCGGTTACTTGTGTAATTTATTGTCGATGACTCATGCAACTGAAACAACATTAAGAGGTTTTTACTGGTGCTACATATACTGTATTATTTAAAATCAATGAATCTAAACTTTGTCATATATGACACATTGTTATGACTAAACTACATACATGGTATCCAACTGAGATGACTGGTCCTCTTCTGGCCTCTATTTGGGCAGTTAGTTTGTCATCAGATCAGGTATGGCAGGAAATTTGTTGGATGGCTTTGTGGCTAAAATAGACTCCATTACAGCAGTAAACAGGAAGAGACCACTGTTCGACCAGTAAAATAGAAATTATGCCGGAGACATGGGAAATGAGAGAAGTGGCAAAATTCCTTTTACAACATTAGGCAACAAAGTCTATTTTACTTTTAAGAGACAATATTGCTGATAACACAGGATTGAGCTCAGGGCCATTCTAATCCAGTTACCAAAGATAAAGTGGCATTTAACAATGTTTCAAATTGTTCCAAAAGATTAAAAATACACAGAGTTTCGCTGATTTCTCATCATCAATTAAATGCAGAATGTGTTTAACTTCTAAAATTAATAACTAAAAAAATACATCACTCTGTTGTTGAAAACAAGGTGGAAAGAAGTGTTCATGTATGGACAAATGGCAAATGGAAACTCCTTTAAAAATAGTTTCACAATGACTGGATGATTTAATTATAGTGGTAATGCTGGCTTCCGCCAGTCGTACTTGCATAACCAGACGTTTGATAGAGACACCTGACAGGCAAGGCCATGGTCATGAAACAAAAACATCATTATGCATCATAGGAATGTTTGTTTGTGTGGGTGTGCAGTAATGGATCTGTATGGTAAAATGGTGAAAATATACAAGATGATTCGATAACATGTCGCAGATAAAAATCTTTTATTTTGAACCACCTTTTCTACCCACCCAGAAAGGAAGCCGATTTTGGAAAGCACCTGTTCACGCCCTCATTACTGCAGTTATTGCTGATGCAGTTATGTTCTGTTTGTCTTTTATAACTTTAGGATGGAGTCGACTGAAAAATGTGATGCAGTCATTTCTCACTTCAATGGAAAGTTTATTAAGACACCTGCAGGTGTTCCAGGTAAGAAATACTGTATAATTGTCTTACATTTGCAGACATACACTGCAGAAATGTAATGTAAAATGATCTAGCCATGCCATGAAAAGAATATGTGAAAGACAATAACAGGATTTGTTTTATAATGACTATAATGTGCACAGTCTTTATAGGTTAATAGGTTGGAGTAATAGGTGTACAGACAGGATGATGCGGTCGGCCAACTGATTCATGCTTCCAACAGGAGTCAGTGAGTCTGCTGGTGAAGAGCTCATATACACTCAGCCCTAAGTGGTAGAGCACAAAGAAAACAAGAGGGAGAGAGCTGCTCTGTGTGGCCTCCACTACCGCTCTAAGTTTTTTAATTGGATTATTAGACTGAAATAGTCTCTGCTGGCCTTGCCTCCTTTAGGAAGGGGAGGGGATTACAGGTCCATAGCTGCCAAATTAGATGTCTGTGTTCTCAGGCTGCCTAGTAAATGTGCATTCCCAGGCTTTAGGGAGTGAATTGCTGTAGCAAGCAATGACAGATAGCGTTGTCTTTGTGATAGTCTTTATTTGAGACAAGCTTTTATTTTGTTCTCTCACCATTTCTCGTTCTCTAGCACCCTCGGAACCCTTGCTGTGCAAGTTTGCTGATGGAGGGCAAAAAAAAAGACAAAGTCAGAATAAATTTGCCCAGAATGGTCGGGGTTGGGCAAGAGATGGTGACTCAAGGCTGGTAAGTGGCGTCCAGGATGGAGTGAGAGTCTGAATAGCTGATGGGAATCAGTCCATGACCAGATAATAAAGAATAAACTTCAGGTGTTAGATGATAAACTACAGAGAATGTAACAACATGACAAAAAAGAAGCACTTTTGATGTGGATGCTGGTGTTTAATGTTGCTGAAGGGATAAATTACATGGACAGCATCATTTCTGTTTATTGTAGTCTGTGTAGTCAAGGGCGCCCTCTTTCAGTTTTGTGCATAATACATACACAGTAGACTGTAGTACAATGCCATTGTGTTTGAGTTGCATGCATCGGTTTAGTTGCCAGACCTGTGCTGTCCTTTTCCCCCAGGCTGGAATGACACTCACATATGACCCCAGTGCAGCTGCTATGCAGAATGGGTAAGCTACAACAACATATTAGATTACACCGTCCTGGCCAGTATACGTGTGCTTAATTTACTTTGTTATTTTAATGAATTACACTTCATTCTGTGTCCACAGATTTTTCCCACCAGCATACAGTATTTCAAACAGGATGATTGCTCAAACGTCCATGTCTCCTTACATGTCTCCAGTTTCTACATACCAGGTTTGAATGCTTGTCTTTAATGTATGTGTATATGCAGCTCTAAGAAAAAGCAATACTTGTGATACTAAAAAAAAAACATTTTATTTTATTCAGCATTTATTATATTCATTTAATCATTTATTTATAACCAATATGTCATTCCAATTCAGAAAAATGTCCCATGGGGGTTTTGGAAGTGTAGTTAAATGTGACAAAGGGTATTGGGGCCCTTCATGCCTGATGTGCCAATCACAGTAGCATGTGATCTCTGGAAGTAGCAGCTGTTCAGTGCCTGTGTGTTTACAGTGTGTTTGTGTGACGTTCCAGGTGCAGAACCCATCCTGGGTGCCTCATCAACAGTACATCATGCAGCACCCAGTAAGAGCAAAATCTCTTCACCTTCACGTCATCGCTGTATTCATCACAATTCTCTTTCCCTTTTCTCTTTTTCTCTATTTCATAAAAAAAACATTCCTCTGTGTGGTTGTTACAGAATTGAAACATTTTTCTATAAACAAACACACACAATATGGAAGTGTAGTAGTTACACATAAGGTGACATTGATCCTTGAGGATTTACTGTGCTAAAGTGTTTGTACAGGGATGTAAAAATGACTGCTTTTTAGAGGCTATATAAAGATGTGTATTTGATGACAGATGCTGAATATTTTATAACAGATGGGTTTGAATTGAGACAGAAGAGTCCTGCCTTGCTTTGAAAATGAGCCAACACAGACGAGGAAACACTGTATGATGCATCAGGCCGGCCAAGATGCTTATAGACAACTTGTTCAACTTGTGACTACTCACCTTCTGCTGTGGGCAGAAGATCACAAGTCTCGAGATTATTCAGTTTCTTTTTGCCTGAATTTCAGGCATAACTCCACTTGCACTCAGTAACTTTTATTCAGTCCGATTTTTCAAAAGTATTTCAGTTTTACAGATAGCTACTCCACCAGCTGCATACATGCCTTTTCTCACCTGCATGCACTTTTCTTCCAGGGTACAGTGATATCGCCCTCTATGGACCCATCTATGTCACTGCAGCCTACTTCTATGATGGCCCCCCTCACACAGCAGATGAGTCACCTCTCCCTGGGCAGTGCAGGAACGGTGAGACGATGCTGCACGGAATCAAAAATAACTTAACACATGACATTTATTTGAGAACAAGGTGTTTAAATGTGCTTTATTAAACTGTAAAACATACATTATGAATATGATCTCTACATGACTATTTCTCTTTTCTTCACTGTGCAGTTTATGGCCGCCAACACAGCTATGCAAGGGGCATATATCCCACAGTATGCACACATGCAGGCAACTACTGTTCCTGTGGAGGTATGTTTGAACATCAGTGCTGCCCTCTGTGTATGAAATCTTCATTTGAAGCAACAACTCATTGTTAGCAAAATGGCAGCGGCAACGAATTATCTCACTCTCTCTTCCAGGAAAATGGTGCACACTCACAAGTGGACTCATCCAGAAATCATTCCCCATATCCATACCAACAAACCAAGTAGTGCTGAGGTAACGTTTGTTCAACAGCTAAAACAATCATGTCTACAAACGCAATGGACGCTAAGGATCTTTTCACTGTTTTGCACAGGTTCTGCAAATGTTTAAGTGAGACTATTTTTGGTATCATTTTCAGAGAGAATATCTTCAGTTCATCAGATGATTCAAATTATATTAAAAAAAATTCAAAAAAAAAAGAAAGTTTTGAAAAAGTTTTATTTTCATACTAGAACGTTTATTTTTTACCAAGGATTGCTGCAGGATACAAGAAAGAATCATGTGACTAGTTGGTCCAAGTGCATGATAGTCAATATGTCTTCTGTTAATATTTCCAGATTTTTTTTTTTTTTTCCTTGAAGATTTCTTTCAGCCAGACATTTTGAAAATGATGTTTTTGTGCTTGCTGTGTGAGTGTTGCTATGGTGAAGTATTAATTGTTGTTTTTTTGTAAAGTGATTTCTCCTAGTACTTTAGATTGATCTTGCTGTCTGATTAAAAATTTGCCTTAATAGTTGTGATACAGTAGTTGTACAGACCACAACAGAGAGTGGCAATAAGCAAAAGCTATTACCTTTGAAATCAGCCACATAGGACTTTTGAAACAAAAAAAAATAAAACCTTTGTTTTTGCTTTTTCCCATCCAGAACAGCTAGAAAAATAGATGTAATTTTAGAGAAAAATGTTTTGAATGAAATTACTCCACATCTGATGATTTTATTGGATGTAATATTTATTTAGTAAGAAGGCCCTACATGTTTCTGGATGTTGGAATGATGAAACTCTGCTGAAAGACCACCTTTTGAATATTGCCTTTTTGAATACTTGGTATTATAGAGTAGATGAAATGGTGGGGTGGGGGGATGAGACGGAATTGATGTATTTTGTTTGTTGGTCGTGCTTTTGTCTTTTTGGGTGACGTTAATTGTTATTTTGATGGGTGTGTCTTTTTCACTTTTATTTGAAAACCTAACAGGAAAACATGGACTCACGATTGTGCAAAAAAAAAAACAAAACTCATCAAAGCCTTGTAATAGAGCTGAGTTAGAGGGTAAAATGAGATGAATATGTGTATTTAATTGCACCTCACTCTTTGACAGCAAACAAACAAACTTGGCACTTTCAATCGTAGTTTACTTCACCAAAGATTGTGAGCAAGTACACGGAGGAAATAGCATCATTTGTCTCTTTAACTGCAAATTAGATTGCAGTTTGGACAATGTGCCTTTTTTGTACATTTACATTCAGCTATCTTAGGTATTAGTACAGGGCAGACACAAACAAGCATGAAGGAAGGCCTGGATCCAACAAGTGCCACAGATTGAATTTCTTACAGAAAATTTAACATTATAGTGAACATTAGGTAATTGAAACAATGAAAGGACAGTGCTATAGTAGTAGTCTGATATGATATAGCACTAAAAAAATAAGTCTGATTATTATTTTTTTGATCATAATAGATCAAAGCAGGCTTTTTGATTTAGGTGTCCTCTAATAAGCCTGTGATTCGACCTGGTGGTCAGTCTGACCAATTATCTACCTCAGAGTTTTCTTTCTCCTCTGTATTAGGTCGGGTTAGCAGGTCCAGCCCGCCCTTCCAGACCAAATGCCATGCTCAGGAGCTGGCCGCATACAGCTGTTTCCTTTCAGGTTGTTTTGAATACTTTTTGATTTTCATCAGACCTATTTTTTTATGATGTATTATTGTAATCATTGGAGGGGAGGGCAACACGTTTCTACTCATGTGTATGCATTTAGTTTTTATAGTTTCAAAAAAGCTGCTGCTTTTATGACAATAGATTCCAGAGGCTGACCTAAGATCCTTAAGACCAACAATAACAACGAAACTTTGTGGTGTTTACTGGATCGGTGCTCCTTTAAACAAGCATGTTTGTTGCTTTGTTCTGGGTCTAGACAAACTCGCAGCAGCGTTTCCTCTGTAGTTAACTAGAGTGTGCAACAAATGTAGGGCCGCTATACTTGAGATATCTGTGTAATGCCTGAGACTGAGAAGTTATACTGTCTTGTGAGGTGTATGCTGCTAATGGTGTCTGAACCAAGTGCCATAGTATCTGGATCAAGAGTTGCAGAGGTGCATCAAAGAAAATTGCTCATATAGGTAACCATCATGTTGAACAGTCACTAAGTTATATGAAAGTTATAATTTATGAAAATTTTTGTACAGAAAGCTTAAGGAAAGAAAGAGATTTTCATAGTGCTAGATGAAAGTTATTGTTTTGTTTTGTTTTTTTTGTTTTTTTTTAACATGTGCTACATAAATGCCAGTGGTAACCTGTCTGTACAGTTTAAGGAACCTTCCTCTGTATTTTTGTTTTGTAGTGTTTGTTAAAGCCAAAGACTTCTGCTTTTCTTAGTAGCTTGTTGCCTAAGGTTTATTCTGTTCATTTCTTTGACATTTTTTGAATAAAAATTTTAAAAATTTTCACCTTTTAACCTGTTGTAAGTCTAGTGTTTATTTACAAGAAGAGCTGCGGTCATTTATGATGAACACTAAACCTGTTCCTGTTTTAATTGAGTATAGCCTATTGGCAACGTCACATTGTTTCATGATGAAATTATGTAAATACATCTTTTGTATAGCTTTCCAGTAAAATGTTGTTTTTAAATAGTTGAACAGTACATTTTAAGATGTCTGTTTCAGAAGCTTGGCTGCAGCTTCAGAGGGCTGAAATCCAAACACTGTCTCGCACTTTGTCTCTCACTCGCAGTTCATGTTTAATAAGGAATCTGGCTTTATCTGATTTGGAAAACATGTATGGATTGATGAATTACCTGTCTTGAGACAGCTTGAAAATAATGTTTTGCTCAATTTATGAAGCTTGTCAAACAAATATACCTCATAACCTCATTCAGTCTGATGAACATTGTATAAACATATGTGTGTGTGTGTGTGTGTGTGTGTGTGTAAGAAAAATAAGTGGTTTATTTGATGCAGATCTTGATCTTTGCCATTGCAAGAGGTCCACTCATTGAATTAAAGAGACAATGAGACCCTTGCAGCCGCCCAGAAACATTTTACCATGGAGTGAATTTATGCAAGATCACACTTTCTTTTAAGATGTCTTTCTAGTGTACATCACAAAAGAATCAAAGATTACACCAAACCTACCCCATTTTTCATAACAATCAGACAGTTACATTCATCTACAATTTAGCAAACATATTCCTGTCATCAATTATAATAACTACACTTCAGATCAGCTTCATAAAGTACTCACAAAGGAAATATTTTCCTCCATTGTATTCCTCTGAGCTAGATGTTATAGTAGTACTGTAGCTCTGTTGAGATGGATGACCAGTATTTAGGGATTGCTGTGCTTTCAACCCAAAGGGTGAGGACCTGGTAAGGACTATATCAACACTGTCACATGGTATTGCTGACAACATGCATGGCCTGGACAGGGTGAGCTATGGGTATCAGGAGGTATGGCATGGGGTGGGTGGATGGGGGCGTCTGTGAGCAGGCCTTGCCATGGCAGATGGGTCCCCACGGTATCCTGCAGGGTGTTGTGCCACCCTACGGGAAGCCACCAGCTCCAGACGAGGAGCAAAATTCACACTCCAGCTGTCTGTGTTTGTGCCACCTGCGCCTACAAGCAATGGAGTTGAAACTCCCTCTCCCACCTGACCAACAACCACTCAACCATTCTGCCCCTGAGGCTCCATGCCCCAACCCCCACCGCTTCACCTGCTCAGGTAGGAAGCATCCTACACCCAAACTATTTCTAATATCTGCAGTTTAGGAAGAGGGAAGGGCTTTATCCTGTATACCGAAGTCCTGAAAAGTAACTATAAAACATACTGATTGTGATTATTTGGGCAGGACCTATTATTGCATTAGATATGTTAATAATGACAGTAGATACAGGGAGTTGGACACTGGGACACAACATTACAATATAATGCAATCAACAGCAATTGATTCAACTACCATACAGATATATAGATATATATGCAATAAAATGTATACTGCAATTAATAATTACTTTCTTTATTTCACATTAATAAATGTAAAGAATATAAGCTAGAACAACTTGATATAAAATAAGAACAAAAGATTAGTTTTGAATAATCCAGAGATGTTATGGATTTAATGTAATTTTGTAAATTATAGCAATAACATTTCTCATAAGAAAACATAATAATAATAATAATATAACAGTATATTATTGTAAAAAACTGTTTCAGTAAATTGGGTGATTGAACTGAATGCATTTAAAATGACTCGAAATATAATCAAATGTCTTCTGCCATTCAAATACAGCAATTTAAGAGTTTCATACATATCACAGCGACGCGTTTGAGATGGGCGTTTCAAAATAAAGCTGGAAGGTGAAACTAGTGTGAAAAGTTGGCCTAAGACTAAATATTTACTCACAGAATCAGAGAAATAAGTCTACAGTGACAGTGGCAGTGGACATGGCTCACAGGGATCACCAAAGAGAGTCTGTCGGAGTTGAGGAGTGCGCTCTGGGCTGAACAGTGCCAGTCCAGACACCTCACCCAGTCTGGCCAACATTGCGCGGACAGCGACCTCTACAGGGTCCTGTGCGCAAATTCAGCCAAATCTGGTCCAGAAGGGCCGGAGTTTCTCGTTCTTCTGCTTTTCTGTACTTTCCAGCCTAACACAACCGGCTGAAACACCGCGGATGTTTCATCACACTGCTGCGTAAAAGTTACGCAACTTTTCTTACGTAATAAAAATCGTTAATAATGTTGAACATGTTCTTGTTTTTTTGTTGTTTTTTCTACTTCTTCTGTACTTCTGTCCAAGCGTTAAAACAAGTCACAACATCGATTTGTTGAACCAGAGTGGGTGAAGAGTGGTCAGTCCAGATAAACCGTGCGGTGGGGCGTACAGGCCGTGTTTGTCCGTGGGCCGCTGTGCCGTGTGGGTGGGATTTCGCTCCCTGCAGCTGCCGCTTGAGGAAAGCGACGGTCGGAAAACTAGTCCGACGCTGCGAGACTCTTCCGGCCGCCGCTGTCATGGAGTCGCCGAGGAGAAGTCACCGCTTTGGATCATTGTTGCGCTGCGTTTTGGTGCTGTGTGCGCACCTGAAGTTGGCTTTGACGGCAGGTAGGAGTTTCACACTGGGTCTCAGCTTCAAACGAAATGAACGCGGTGTGTTGCGCTGCGGCCGAGAGTAGCGCTGCGCGGGCCTGTGCTGAAGTGAGAGCCGTCTCTAAACTTTTGTTTAAGTGCGGGGTTTCGGTCGATAAGCCATGTCCGTACTCATGTAAATGTATCACTGTCGTCAAAGCAGCTTCCTGAATGTCGCCGCTGTTGTTCTGCGTATGGCAACGCAACGCAACACAACACAACACAACAAAACACAACACAACACAACACAACACAACACAACACACCTGCAACTTGTGTCCTTCACTTATACTGTAAAACTTTTTGCAAAAGCAAATGGATCAGGATATGGATCAGACTTTATTTATTTATTTAGCTATTTATTTATTTATTTTGGAAAAGCAGTTGCTGGCGACACTTTAGTTTAAAGTGTACTCAAATCAGAAAAGTATCAACTATAACTTTGTATAAAGATAGGACAGCTCAGACAGAGTGGCAGCATGTGTGAGAGAAGTCTGACACACATTGGTTTTTGAATCAGTCTGAGAAGGACAGCAGAACTCCAGCAACCACCTGACCTCAAAGAACATGAAGCGGATGAAACATTGCCAAGGGGAACAGTGTCCGGCACAGTCAAACCTTATCTGTAATGAGGAACGATGGTCACAAGACAAGTCGAAACTGACCACCGTGGTAGTGCAACCTTGTATGGTACATTGGGGGGGGGGGGGGGGGGGGGGGGGGGGGGGGGGGGGGTTTACAAACATGTACAACTGTTGTAAAACTGTTGCAGCATCTTAAAATGTTTGATTTGGCTAAACAGACCAGACGCCAAGTCATGTTTTGTCCCGTGGCTCTCCTCAGATTGCCCTGCAGATGGACGCACCTGGGTGCCCTTTCAAGACAAATGTTACCACTTTGTCCATGGACAAGAAGAAAAGATCAAAAGCTATACTTTTGACAGAGCAAAAACCATCTGCCAAGGCTTTGGTACATGGGACATCTTGATGTTCAGTTTCAGTTTTTTTGTATCGAAGACAAAATGACAAATGTGCTGTTTTGTCAAAGTATGTGTAATTGTATTGTCATACTGTACATTGCTGATCTTTTTCCAGAGCTTTTGACCATACAGAGCGCAGAGGAGAACAACTTTGTCATCGAATATAGCCCGGAGGTGTGGAAAGGCACCGTCAACGTGTGGCTGGGAATGTATTATGACTCAAACAGTAAGTCCCATGTGACTGGAGGACTGTGAAAACATGCCGGCTAACTTCGATTAAATAACATCTAATGTCACCTAATCTAACTCTCGATAACAATCCAAAACTGAAAACTTTGCTCATCAACCTAATTTCAGTTGTTAGGAGGTAACCATGTTGAATTTTGTTTCAGATGTTTGGATGTTCTAACTCAAGGATAACTAACTAATCTACATATTTCTGAGAGATTTTAGGACAAGGTTATTGACCTTGCAAACGGTAGACTCAAGAGTTTCAATTCTTTTTGTCTGTGTCTCAGTTATTGCTCTGTTTTCCCATTAGACATGTCTGACTTAAAGAGTGTGAAATGCTGTCTGTTAGCTTGTTCCCTATTTTCTGCTAGTGCCAGCTACTTTTGAGAGCTCGGATGACAACACTGATTTATCCTGCTCTTTAAATCCTGGCGCAGCTGCAGGAAATCCTTTGTTTTTCATGGGAGGCACAGCGGAGGACTCTAAACCAAGACACATTAAACGTTTCAATTAGCGTAGAACCTGAGCAAGGAAAAGATGCCTATAGACTCCTTTTGCTGTAATTTTACATGGCTGACATTAACTATGATGGCGGTTGGTATTCTCACTCGCCGTCGTGCTGGAGTAGTGATTGGCGTGTCTTGTCAGGTGACGCCATGAGGTGGTTTGGCGAGGACCCTGTGAGATTCACTAACTGGGAGGCCAGCTCATCTCAATCAGATCTTGTGCTCATGGACACATGTGTGGCTCTGCATACCAACACAGGGAAGTGGGAAAATGTCAGCTGCCTGGAAGATGTGGAGAACGGAGTGATCTGTGAGACAGCTCAAAGTAAGATTTAGTTTTTTGTTGTTTTTTTTTTTTTTTTTTTTAACTTTGAGTCAATATGATTTCAGAAAATAAGGTTGGGATTGTTTTCGATTTGCCCTCACCCGTGTGTTTTTTTTTCCCCTTCAGAGGCAGAGGAAGCCAAGAAGAGTAAGTTCACCTTTGAGCTTTTTCCTTTTTGTTTCTTTACGTATTCCTCTGGGATTTTCGTGTTTATAGTCGTGACCTTCCTTGCATTGTAACTCGCCCTCCTCAGAACCCAGTGCACTGCTGTCCGCCCTGGTCATTCTCAGCGTGGTGGCTATCATGGGAGTCTCAGCAGTAATTTGGTTCCTGCACCATAAGCACAATCTGGGCTCCACTATCATGACAGCGTTCGAATACCACCCTCCGTTCCGGGTCCTGGACACAGACCAGTCCTGCTTGGTGGAGGCTGAGGAGACTGACAGCGTACCGTAGGAGAAACTTACTCTCCCTCGCACAATAGGAAGCACCAGGCCCTTCTCACTGCACACATGTCATGAGGCAGTTCTTGGGTAAACACACATCAATGTCATGACTCAAAATAATGTAATAAAGTGACCATGCTTACTTTGATACTAACCTCTTCACTGTGGCTTATGAACCTTTCACTCCTTCGTCTTTTTAGATTTTGTTTGTTTGTTTTGTTATCTGCACTAACAAAGACTCGCTAGAATCATCAGATTACAGATGACTTGGATAACATTTGGGATCATTATGTTTTTTCTCTCGATAAAAGAACATACTATTGCTTTTTGAAAGAGGGATGGAATAATGTGAGATCCAGAGCTCAGACTTTTTGTGGGCTGACAAAAATGTTTGCATTAACATAACGTTTGGAGATTTATAAGAGGCAGTTTTTTGTTGTTGTTTTTTTTTTTTTTTTTTTTTTTAATGTCTCAAATCGGTGCAGCAGAGGCTTCGACATCCTGGATCAGGCTTCAAAAATGCTGCATTTTACTGTACATTCTCACTAATGCACAAAGTGTGTTTTTATTCCACCCTAGCTGGAAGAATTTTATAACACAGGCTCTCTGTTATAAATTTGTTATCTTCAAGCCCAAGCTGAGATAATTCTGATGACATCATAAGGGTTAGTTTCTCGGACATTGTACAGCTTCCTCCTCATCATTAGACTGTATAATACAACCGTCTTTAAAGGCTGAATAGTCCTCCACATGACAAGTCAACTGTTAGGTATCCCTTCATGTAGTATTCATAGAAGCAGGAATTCTCAATCACAAGCTATCAAGGGCACATGTAAATAGCTTTATCTGAATGAGCAATTGTCTGGTTACTGCATGTATGTAAATGTAGCCAATGAAGTGAAGTTCCACAGCCCATAAAGCAGACTTATTCTTTCCAGGTATCCTATTGTAATGGAAAACCATACCCAAATAAATACTGCCACTGAGACGTCCCGACCAATTTCCCTGCATTTTATCAAGTGGGCTTTGTGGGCTGTATGCTTTTTACCGTCTTTCTTTTGTGTTGGTGAAAAGCATTCAGCCCGTTCTCTAACAAAAATATGACCAGTAAATTTGAAATTGTTATTTCAGAATGTTTTCAAGGTGGCTATCATGATAATAATTGATGTCCACAGTTTGTTTTACTGTATTGTTTAAGTGGCCAAAAGGTGTGTGTGTGTGTGTGTGTGTGTGTGTGTGTGTGTGTGTGTGGGGGGGGGTTTGTTTTCCTGCCCAATGAACACCACTGTGTTTGGCTGTGTAAAGGGTGTATTGCAGAGCAATGGCAAATATATTTCTTATTACTGTTCTATACTTTCAACAGCATGAACGCTTTTGTGCAATATCTGACATTAATTTGGCAGAATCTGAGCCCTTGTGTGTTTTTCATAATAAAGTATGTTTGATTATAACAATGGCTTCATTTTGTATATTGAGTTGATCTGAGTCAGAAAGTTATATTCAGCAATAACCAAAATTATTTCTAGTAGTATGCAGGCAGTAATATGTCACCTTTCAGTCTTGGGTTGTCACAGCAGTGTTACAAGTCTCCAAGTTGAGAAAGAGGACTGACCATGCTCTGTTCTGTGTGATCTATATAGAACATTCCTGCTATATATATACGTGTCAATGCATAATTGAGGAGAAAAAGATGAATTAGGACACCAAAATTGGGGATAGAGTCTAATTAGTTCTGAAAGGATATCTAAATCACTGTCATCTGAAAAGTGTCACTCCTTCCAAATGTCCAGTGGCTCTGTTGACATCTCAGCATGGTCCAAGATGAAATAGAAGTGAGAGAAGTCAGCAGGAAATCTTTTTTTTTTTTCCCCCTTCCCATTCATGCACATCTAATTTTAGACTTCCAATAAGCCTGTCATCCAACAAATTCTCTTTAAGTCATGGCTGCATGCGTCTCTTTTTGTTGAGTTCTTTCTCTCAATGTTTTTAACACCTAGAAAGATTTATCAAAGTTATTTATGGGCCGACATAATAGAGATGTGGCACCGCTACAGAAGCAAAACAATAACCTTTTTCACCCCGACTCCTTCCTGATAATTTCAAGATTTGGCCACCAGGTGGGACACTGAATCACATTATGTCAACTCTCATTTTCTCTGATGCTGCAGAGAAGGCGTCATTTCTTCAAAGTCTATTGATAATGTCTGTTGAACCTATTCAGGTCTATAATTTGTTGTGATGCTACACATATCTCTTTCACCAGTTCTAACAGAAAAGTGTTTATTGACATACAGAAGGGTGGTTTCCTGCAGTTGCTTTCCTGCACAGGCAATTATGATGATTATAATAATTAATTGCCGAACACTAGCACACCAAAAAGCCTCATTAGATTTTTTTTTTCTTTTAAGTAATAGAGTTAAATTTAATTAATGATTAACCTTTTGAGGCATATTAATTTGTTTTGTTTTTTTGCAAACACAACGTAACTGATTTATCCTGTTACCTCCCTGAAACTGTCTTTTCTGTTTAACTGGGATGTGTGTATTTTATTATCACAGCGGGGCTGTTGTCTCGTCACAAAGGCTGTAATGGCCTATTTGCGCTTAAATAATGGCAAAATTATTTCATTCACACATCTGCCACAGCACAGCTTGGAGCAGAAGGAGGTCGATGCTGACCCAGAATGACAAATTAAAATGGACATTGGTATGCATGAGTATGACATACAGCAGCATGACAGATAGAATGAAAATAAGAGTCAGGCTAGATCACAAGACATAAGTTCATCAAGCATGTGAATTACCAAGTTATGTGCCAATAACGTGCAATACAGAATTAAAAAACAACCCATTGGCTTGCTCATAGACTTCACAATGTCATTACCTTGCAAATACATAGGTTACAATACCGAGTCTGGCTTACAGAGGTCAGAGTCAGTGAGAGATCCACCCTGCCTTTCTGCTTTTACCCCAGCCCCATGTCTTTTTTTCTCAAGATTCAACTAGATATTTCTGTTCTTGCTCATCTTGTCTGTCTCATCCTTCATGTTCCTGGTTTTTCCTGGGAAAGGTGTCTGTACACAAAAGTGTAGAGCATCTGTTTCTCATGTCCTGTAAAGCTGAGGTTTCTCCCCCATTTACTATACTGGAACATACTCCTTTTAACAGAGGAAAACAAAAGTCCCTGTTTACGTTTGCTCTCTGATCAGCTATTTAGATATATTATAATCTATTTTATGTCAAGGTATGGCATACTATGCTTCTTTTTCTTTACCACCCACAGAGCTAGTCTTAATTACATTACAATTTGTACATGTAAAATGAATGCCTAAATCTGCTTTTATTTTCTTTATCAGTTTTAATAGAAAAACACATATTTGCATGTGTTTTATGCAAAATAAATGAAATACTTATTGTATTTGAGTTTAAACTGCATATTTCAGAGACCAAAACATGTGCTCATACACACAGCTGTAAACATAAGCAATGAATGGACCCCGTTTTTAGCTCGCTTAGTCATTTTCTAAATCAAATGCATGTGCGGTGCTGGGAGGCTTTGGTGTTAAAGCCTCAGAGTACTGAGTGCTGACATGATTAAAATCTGTATTATTTAAATATGTCACAGGAAAAAAAAAAAAAAAAAATCAATGACAGTGAGTCCAACTCCTGTGCCTTAAGGGTATCCTGAGCTTTCTGAGGACTGATAGAAAAATAATAATTAAAAACAAAAGCACCGTCTTAATTTGTTTTCCATCAGTCTCCAGAGAGATCATCTTTGCTGTGTCTTTGGTATCTCATTATACTTTCTAATCAAGACTCTTTAAAAATCCCTTTAAAGAGGACAGGCTGTTTGCCCTTCCCCCAGCATGCTGCTTGCATTGCAGCCACCGACTGCAACTTATTATGTTACAAATGACCAAGGTAGGCTGACATTCTGATTGTACAATATGAAAAACGAGGGTACTCTCATGTTGGAAAAACCACAGGCGGAAAAGGCTTTTGAAAGTGATGTCGCTCTGATCTCTTCCATGGATCATTCTCTCTAATGAAGATTGTCCAATTTAATTAAAAACCCAGGTATCCTGTGGGTCGGCTGACGAATTTATCAAATCATTTTCTCTCCCTCACCATGTGTGTCAATCCAGCCAGGTTTTCGCTCAGTCCAGTCAGTCGCTCCTGTGACTGCAGCATCTACAATGACACAGAATTAGAGGGGGAGAAAAATCAATGAGCACGAGGGACGGTGAACAAGCAAATAAACCTGTTTTTAAATCACAAATGCTGATCAAGGATTTTTTTTTTTCCCTCTGCATCTTTTATTCAAACGTGCCTTTGTGCCTTAATCACTGTATCCAATTAGCTCATGTACATTGTGCTATGGCAAAAGGTGCAGTAACTTGAATTGAAATCCATTCTGTCCCCTGAACACTGAAACACAGTTTCTTGTTTCTCTTTAAGAATTGCATCATATTTTTTTGAAGCACATTACGCATTGGTGCCACTTACTGTGATTACAAGTGACACTTGTAGTTACAGTAGAAACCTCATTACCTTAGTTCTAACCTCCTGAAAAAGCAAAGATTATATATTATTTGTGATCAACCGCACTACATCAGTCCACATTTTGATACATTTCCAACGTATTTCCATTACACTGTGTTGTAAATGTTTGTTTCTGATGTCTGTGGCCAACTGCATGCTTGCTTAACGATCGGGGAAAAAAAAGGCAGATGGTAGTTCTTGGCCAAATGGGGTCCTGAATCACTCACTTATTTAACATGAATGTATAGCTGACAGTTTCTGTATCACACTTTAAGCTTGATTTGGTCCTTGTCTGACCATAGCAGTCCACACATGTGGACAAAACAGAAGAAAAAAAAACATAATTCACACACTGATATGTACATTCTCTTCGATGTAAAGATTGAGCTTGTCTTTTTAGGATGGAGGCATAGACTCCCCATACATTGAAACATTCTTTTTCAAGTATTTGGAAAGAAATCACCTAGTTTCTAAATGAATTTGCACCCTTATTTCCCAGCACTGTTGGACCGTAATAACACCCTTTCCTTATTTTAAGATTGATCTTATTTATTGGTTTCCTATTGCATGGTACTTTTTCTAATGAATGATCCTTCTTGTTTTTGACTCTGTATGAGCATGTCTTCATTTGTGTTTCTTGCCATGCTTCAAGACACATTTTGCATACCCTACTGGAGAATTAAAGTCTGGACTGCTACGCTGTAAAACAGCCACAATGAATCCGTCTCTCGGTCAGTTTTACCTTCTGATATTACACTACACTTTGCACTCTCGCTCACCGTCAACAACACCTGTATTGCCTGCCCCCTCTGGTTATTAATTACAAAGCAAGATGAGAGTGTATGCGGTGGAGGCTACCACTAAATGCATGTGGCAGCGTGTGCTTAAACCTTATTCTGCACCTATTCCCCCAGACAGGTGACTGAAATAGCTTATCATCTTTATAAAATCAATTTAAATGGTCATAAATAAACCCTAAATATTGTGGCATCTGAAAAATGAAAAATAAAACAGCTGGAGGAGGAGGAGGAGGGGAGGGGGGGGGGGGGGGGGGGGGGCTGTGTCTTCACTGTCTCACCAAGGATGTGGAGGAAACTAAAAGCACCTGAAACTAACGCTCCGGTTTGTACGTGTGTTGTCAATAGAGTCGTGAGCAGCAATAACTAATCATTAATCAATGCAATTTTTGACAATACTTGCACCGCCGTTTAACCCGCGGCGCGTCATTTCTCGGCGGGGTTTGCGTCCGTCTGCGGGGCTGACGCTGGCTGTCAGCCTGTGCACTTGCCGGCTGCGGGTTTGAGGACAAAAGTTTGCATTGTAGGAGCCGTGAGCTGACGTCACTTCTCTTGAGTTGCTCGGAGTGAGACGGAGGAGAGAAGAAGAAGAAGAAGAAGAAGAAGAAGAAGAAGAAGAAGAAGAAGAAGAAGAAGAAGAAGAAGAAGAAGAAGAAGAAGAAGAGTCGCTTCAACCTCCAGCACGTCCAGATAACTGAACTCCCGGACTCAATTAACTCATCAGTTTGTGTGCCCCCCCCCTTCATTCAGCTCACTCGACATCCCTTTAAACTGCGCAAAACTGGGAAGTAAATTAATACCGTTTTTTTTCCCTTCTTCTTTAATGAAAACACCGATTTTCAACGACAAGGTGAGTTTAATTGTTTGTGTGTTTCCTCTCCTGAGTTTGCAACCGTAGCTTGCTGGATGTTACTCACTAACGTAACGGTCAGTGATGTTATTTCACAGGTTTCTGCTGTTGGGGGGCTAACAGCTAAGCTAACGTTTCTTTGCTAAACCAGCGGCATCCTTCCCCACACTTGCCACACTGAAAGCGTCACCCGCCCCGTGAGTTAAACACTGATTAAAAAGAGAGAGAGAAAAGTTAACGTCAAAGTACATTTAGCGTTTCTTAACTTTATCCGGGATGTAACCGCCTCCATGTTTAAATCCTAACTTTGAGTGTTCTGACCCGGAGTTGAGCAACTAACGTTAACACGACGCCGGTATTTGCTTGGCACAGACGGACGGAGCAGGCAGTGCTGCTCCGTCTTGTCATTACCTTGCAGCATGGATCTTGTCTTTGTTGCCAGCTGGTCCACACTCTGCGGATCCGACGTTATGTCCAGAAACGTCGTTAATGGCCGGACGACGAGGACATGAACATGAGTAAGATTGTCAGGATATTTGGCTTTAAGCTCACAGTACGCTTCTTGTGTATCATTTAAAAAAAAAAAAAAAAGAAAAGTAGTGTGTTGCTGCCTGTGCACGTCAGCGGTTGTTGTGGTTTTACGCTTCGTGTGACAACATGACACGAAAATAGCCAACAACTGTATATAATGCAGGTGGGCTTTCTTACTGTTTCAGCTTCTGCGTTTTGCAAAATGTTATTTGTAGTCAGCGTTAAAGCCGGGCTGCCCGCTGGTCTCGTCTCCCCCCGCTGTCTCCTCTTTTTGTGGCTTCCTCTTAAAGGAAAGCGCAGCTAATGCTGCAGCTGCGGTCTGGGCTGAAATTTACCCTTTGAGATTATGACAATACCCTCCATTTTTCTGCTTTCATATTAACAACAAGGCATTCGCCATCTTGGGCTATTTAAATTAGCGCTGTCTATTTGAACGGTGGTTATCTGAACTTAAGTTGTGAAACTTTCAAGGAGAAAAGATCTGATAGGTGCGACGGTAATTCCTGTTGAACTGAAATGGAAAGCTATATTTTAGTCACACAAAAATGTAAAATGTTTTTGGGAGTTACATTTTTTTTAAATTTTTTTTTACTTACTTACTCAAAACTGATTGGGTGTGTTAAAAAGCTGCAACCCGACCACTTTTGTCTGTCTGTGATGATATGCCACACATTTGGTTTAGCCCCAGAAATTCAGTTTTTAAGCCTTGTAGTAGCTGGCATATATTCAGTGCCACAGGCCGAAACTAGGCCTAACCTCCTATGCAGAAATTGGGGCATTTAAACATTGCCCTGATTTCTTCCCTTAGTACTATATGTTTTTTTTATGTTAATCCTACTTAGCTTACTCTAAATTTGAAGAAACATTCATTACACCTCTCTGTCAGCTCTGGACAGACACAGAAGAACAAACTAAAAAAAAAACAGAAAACTTTTTGTACATTTTAAGAACAATATCAAGGGATATTTTAAAGTGGTCCCACCTATTGCCCCTGAAATTAATTAAGACCATGCTTGAGATAACATAAACATCACTAGGCCTTTTCTTTGCAGAAATCTTGACTAGTGTTATTCAGTAACATTAAGGGAGGCTCTGTCAAGTATTCCTGTAAGCCTTGACACAGTCAGTTAACCAGCATGCACAATACCAGGACCGGGAAACTGAAGCAGCTACATGGAATTCAGTTAATGCCAATTTTGTTATTTACATGTGATTTTCTTAACCCTGACATGTCAGAAAGTCTTTTGTGAAGAAAAGGTCTTGATTTTTAAGATAATGTTAGACAAGATCTTTTCTCTGGCAATGAACCTGTATTAGTCCCTTTCAAACTTTGTCATGGCAGCATCAACATTGCTTATTTCTTTTGCGGGAGTTTGTGATGCACTGTGATCTGTGAAAAACTGGTCTCAGGGTCCAAATTGGACTATAGAGCTTATTTTGATAGTGTTCATTTAACTTCTCATCATTTAGTTTGCTTTGGCAGGCATCTTTTGTTTGCTGCAGAGTGGAGCTGATTTGTCTTTACAGTTATAATTGATAGTAATGAACTAGCGTGTGGCCTTTGCACACACAATCTCAGTGAAATGGCAGTAAACATTATTCCTGTTGAAGTTCATCATTTAAATGGCTTCAGTAGCCAAGGCAGTGAGATAAATCAGATCACAACCTTGATGTGTTATGCATGCATCTAGTAACTGCCAATGAATCAAAACACAGGTAGAAGGTCACTAAATTTGCCTCATTTATTCAGAGCTCATGTCCTTGAAAACCTCTGCAGAGAGAACAATGTTTATGTGCTTTGTACTGGGCTCTGAATATGAGCTTTTAACATCAAAATCAAAGGAGTCAGCATCTTGTCATTTGAATGTTAAAAAATTTGCAGGGTTTTGCTCTTCCAGGCTCCTAATGCAAATGTAGCCCATGGTTGCTAAAAGACATAAAACAGCACTTTTAAATGTTAGCAGGCCTATCAGTCAAATATTTTCAGTCATTTTTCAGAAATATATCATTTGATTATACATTTTTAATTGTATAACATTACAGAACTACTAGGCTATGAGGCTGTGTTAGGTGTGTCAGATCTATTTTTTTTCTTTTGCTGAATTGGTCACAGTGCTCAAATGTGGATCACATTAAACATGCCCTGTGTGTCTGACTTTTGATGCACCTCTTGGTATTCTTACAGAATATGAGAGGGTCTCTTTTTATGTTCCTTTGGTTCTTTTAAAAGTGCCCTTCTTTCCTTTGGCCTTTTGAGAGGGCCAAAGGGAAAAAAACAGGTCTGCTAATAATTGTGTTTTCACCCATTTTCACCCTGTCTCTCTATTCTTACCCTTTCCACAAGTTTGCACTCATTAATCAAAGATGCTGGACTCCTGCTGAGGGCTGAGCAGGTTTATCAATTTGGCAGGCAGCTTGCTGTAAGGAACAGTGCAGACGCTCTTAACACACAAGCATAAATAAATCTATGGTCTTTATATGCAAGCCCTGAAGGTTAATGCTGTATAATTCAGTGCACCCTCTTTGTCTGCTGTGATTGATGTTTTTAAACATGTAAGGCTTGACAGGATTCCCTTTTTGTAGGTCAGTGTTGACACTTTATGATTGGGTGAGCTTGGGGGGAGCGGCACAAGGGAGGTGGATTATTAGGAATATGTCAGGGTGATTACTCTTTTTCACTCATCTTCCTGGTCTATTTTCTCTCCGCCCGGAGATGCTTATCCTGGTGCTGTATTTGAACCAATGATGCTTTTGAGATTGAAGTCTCCCTGCTGTGTTAATGGGACTGATGTTTAAAATGCTAGTGGCCTGGTCTGTTTGTTTAGCTGTTTAGTATGTATTTGTGTCCTTTGCTGCAGAAATTGCGGGCCAGCTGCAGGCCATGGATGAATTAGCTCCATATTCATAATTCCAGGCCAGGTAGCTGCATACAGTAATACAGTCCTTTTGTCCTGTTGCTGTCGTAAACCATTCCACTCTCTCACAAAGACTGTGCCTCAGCAGCTCCCCTTTTTTATTGATCCTCATGCATTTGAAATCTGGTCACTGCTTGCCACAAACACTTCCCACTACTGCAACTCTTAGTATGAAAATTTTTTTTTCCTTCTTATTTTGAAAGTACGTACCTCATCATTACGGACTCTACAACCACAAATAGACCGTGCTACATTATATTTAGATAACCTGAAGTGTTTTATCTCTATAATTTACATCAGGTATTTCACACCAATATGTAGGCACGCCTATGGTTTGGTTGTTGCTCATTCTTTTCAACGGAAGTCGTAGTTTTGCTGAATGTGAAGCGAGAGCTTGCTCTTTGGTTTTGGTTCATATTGGTTTTAATTATGCAAATTTTGTTGTGGTTGATGTTGCCAGCATTGTTCATTCATAGACCTGATACCACAGTAATATTTTGTGTGATAGAATCTCAATATCTTTACAAACCATGTGCATATGAGACAATTTTGTATTAGTAAAATATGTAATGAGGGAACATAATTTTGCCCATTTTATGACTTTCCTCAGCATAGAATGTTTATATGAGACCTATATCAACAAATGTTTACTGTCCATGTTTTCACTCGGTTAATCCCACATGTACATGTGCAGAAGGGAACTAAGGTATGTGTGGGAAAACACATGGAACCATTTTTTGGTTCATTTTTATCAGAATTGGTTAGAGATAGTGGTGGTTTGTTAGAGCTGAGAGTGTGATGGTAAGAAATGAAGAAAAGACACTGAGATGCTGCACGCCTATTCATAGCAAACAAAATGTCCAAGCTGAAAAACTCAAATCATGTAGAAAAAGGACTGCCAAAGAGACTATGACGAAGGAACCTGCTATTGGTACAGGGGTTACCCGTTATTACTCATGACTTAGTAAACAGCATTCTGTGCAGGGAGCCCAGTGTCATTATCTGTTCTTTAAATGACGACATGGAGGCAGATAGATGGCTAGCTGAGTAATCTGAGAGGGCTCATCCTTGTAGAAGTTCAAAGACTTGTTGTAAACAGTCCATTATTTCAGACTGGAGGATGACCTTTTTACTCCTGATATTGAATGAAACATTCAAGTGTAGAAGACAATAATCTCTCTTACACTAGTATTCACACTACAAAATGACACAAATGGAAAAGTACCAAGACCGGTGTGTAGGACACAAAGCCAGTGTTACTGCTACTGATGTAAGTTATGAGAGATCCAGTACTGTTCACATTCATAGCTGATTTAGAAAGTATAGATGGGGGATAATAGCATCCCTATATCAGACAATAATTAAGACAGATGAAAGTGGCACATCTTCAATCCACTGCCATTTTGCTTTTAAACTCCTTTTTGTGTAGACATTTTTAAAAGGATCAGCTTTATTGGGGTGGGTCATTAAAATGTGATGTGAGGCCATTGCACTTGTCTTTGTAAACATTTTGTGATAATCCAAATTAGTCTTGTAGATATGTGGCAATCAGTAATGTTAACCTGTAATGTCCAAATTGAATGTCTTTTAAAATCAATGGATGTACATATCGGGCTTTCTTGACAAGCAGTTTAATGTTGTGTTGAGTCATCAAATGGTATTTTGAGTTTCTTCAGAACAACATACAGGTTATATAGTTGGTGTAAGAAAAATGTTGAGTACTCTAATATGTTCTAATTATTTTATCAACATGAATATAAAGGGTAATTATAATAAACCAACAGCTTCAAGACAGGATATGTTTGGCTTTTTTTAATAGTAATGTCTAACAGTGAAAGCCAGTGAATGCCTGTTTGCCATGAGTATAGGACTTTTGCAAAATTTTATTTTCTTGTTTTTGAGTTTTAATTTCATTAAACATATACGTTTCAGGGGGGAAAAACTCATGGGAAGGCTTCTGCTCTTATTTCTGACTTAAGACTTGTACTGTAATTTGTTAACCTGAGCACAATCTTAAATGTTCCACATCAACAGGGCATTGTGGAGTGCCTGTAATTTTCTTTAATTACTATGTGAATAAAACCTCTTGATTTTATCCTGCTCAGACAGAAGCTCACTCCTTTGATAAAATTAGCTGGCTTCCAGCCATTTTTACTTCCACCAAGGAGGTTATGTTTTCACCCATGTCTGCTTTTTTGTTTGTTTGTCAGTAGGATTATGGAAAAAAAAGTTCTAAATTGATTTGTACCAAATTTGGTGGAGGGATGGGGCATGGGGAGAGCCCATTAAATTTTGGGGCTGATCCAGATCATTTACTATGATTTTTGAGTGGCTGTTTAGTCAAAATAGACTATGAGGAAAGCAGCATAGATTTGAGCTGTTCAAAATCAAACATCAGTGCATTAGTCTAACCTAACATGAGGAGTATCCTACAGTGAGATACAGTAAGATAGCTTACAGCTTATCTGTATGTCATACTCAAGTGATAATATGGACGTTAAAAACCTTAGTGACTGTTATTGACAGACCTAAAAATGGTTGTGATTTAGGTCAGAGTTACTATACAGGGCCATGACTTTGGTAGAGAGACCTTAGACTTCGGGATCAGAATCAGAATCAGTTTTATTGCCAAGTAGGTTCTCACATACAAGGAATTTGTTCTGGTCATTGGTGCAAAACAGTAACATAGGAAGAAGGAAAAGAGCATAAACAAGATTGCGAACAAGACACTTGAAGATAAATAGAATAAAATTAAAATAAAATTAAAGGTAAATTTAAAGATTTTTGGGGGGGGGCTTTATTTGACAGGACAGTAGAGAGTGACAGGAAATGGGCAGAGAGAGAGGGGGGGAATGACACACAGAAAAGAATCGGGCCGGTCGGGAGTCGAACTGGTAAGAGCTAAGAGCATCAGCTCATGTGGTACGCACCCTAACCACTCTGCTGTTGGGCCGCCCCATTAAAAGTAAATTTAAAAGTAAAATAGTTACAACAAAGATATGGAACATTTATAATTTGTGACTAATTGACGATTGAGTGATGTATGAATACTTAAAAAGATTTAAATGATTCAGGGCGGGCTCAATGATCGCAGCTGGTCCAGGCTCAATTTCCTTTACATCCCCAACAAAATGAACCAGATGAAGACATAAAAAGTATACATATGTATGCATACAGTATGTTTATTATCGGCTGCTTTGTCAGAGTATGAACTTTAATAAAAAATGCCTTATTAACCAATAGAATATCAGTAGAAAGTGTAGACTTTAATGCTTAATATGTGAGTATTTTACAGAATAAAAGTTTTAGTCTACTTAAATTGAAAATTTGTGTCTTAATGTCACTGAGTGCTGGCTAAATAGCTACATAACTGACCATAATCCAATTTAATTTCAGTGTGTTTTCTGTGTGAGGAGTAGTTTGGTTCTTCTTTTTTTTATTTTTGGCTGATATTTAGAATGGATAATTCATCTTCCCTCGGGTCTATATTACCATTTTTATTTCATTTTCATGGAGCTTTCAGATAGGAATAATGCTGAGTGAGTAAATCGATAAAATCAAGCAATAAATCTGCCGTTGTTGTCTCGTGTTTCAGGTGCAGAGTGGTGATGTCACAGAACTGAGGATAGTCTCACACAGTAAGTATCTGTTTACATCAACCACCCATTGTCCATCTCTATAAAGTGCTTCTTTTGATTTTTATAGGAAGGAAAAACCAGTTTGCTTTGTGAAATTGGAAAAAGTAACCCATGAATGGAAATGACGGACTAAGTGGAACACCTCATTTTAAAGTATTATTTAGGTATAGGATTAGAATTTTCCAATTAGGTTGAGATTTAACAAAGTCCTCTTTTATGAAATTAGTTTGTGCTGCATTACACTTTGCTCTCATTTTGTGTGTATCTAATTAATTCCTGTCTTTCTTAGAATTAGAGTGTCAAGGCTACAGAACACATTTAAATCCCTTGGGGGAGAGAAGAAAACTTTTTTGACTATAGGGTATTTTAAGATAAATTACTGTGAGTTAAACAGGGGTAATTGGTGGGTTTGGAGCTATTGTTTGGCTTTGTTTTAAAATTAAATTTTGGGTACTCCCCATATAGTAACTTTTATACAGATGCTTCATGGCTGCTATTAAAAATTAAATTGTTGCCCCAAGACAGAGATGGCGGGTATATCAAATTCAGTTCCCTGTGTTTTCTCTCTTATATCGTCCCTACTCTGACTAATTTTGTACTTCTCAACTCTTTCAACATTGAGTAGTATCCTAAAAGCGAAAGTGTGGAACCGCTCACTTGACTTTTATGAAGCAAAGAATGTTGAAATTGTGCCTTGAAATTCATGGCATGTACACGGCCACCTCTTGACCTACAGTAGAGGAAAAGTCTCCTACTGTTTATGTGACTGACCCTGGAAAGAGACAGGTCATTTGCAGCAGTGTAGACAAGCTGAGTTGAAACAGCAATTGCAAAATGAGCGCAAATCCCACCAACTCTAAAGCTGAGCACTTTCCCGTTCATGTTCCCGTTCATGTGGGGATGTCATAGGATTTATTATAGCAGTTATCAGTAACCTTCTGTTCTTCTAAAGAGTCCACAGTAAGTTTCAGAAATAGTTGCCAGGCAGGCAAGTTATGGCCAGTCATTACTTTTGGTTACCAAATGGTTACTGTACATTGATTTCACTGTCCTGATATGGCCCTGAGTAATTAAACCATTATTGTATTAATGAATGATAAATAATGAATGAATGGTTTCAAGAAGGGTGGGGGACTATAGGCAATCCTTCCCCAGCAATGTTTGAAATTGATCCTCAAAAAAGGTAGAAAACGCATATACAGAGTGACCTATACTAATTTTAATAAAGCAAAAAGAAATTTTAACTCAACACTTGCTTGCAGCTACTTTATAGTAAAGCCCAGCAGTGCTGCCATTAACTGCTGTACCCCTTCAACACAACAGAGATTTTAAAAAGTATACAAAGGGCATGTCTGGCCCCAGACAAAGCCGACATGCTTGTTTTCTGAAGAATGTTTAGGGGAGAGAAAGTGAGGGAGAATCTCTTACACAATTAAAATGTTAAATAATTATCCAATAAACACATTAGTGTATTATCTGACATTTCAAGTGAATAATCTGAGTGAATTTAAATATGTTAATGATTTTCATAATCTCAGTTTTGTGATTCTGACTATATTACAGAGTGGTGGGTTAAGTTGGTATAAGGTGTACATACTTTCACATTACTTACCTTATTTTACAGGAAAGCTTTATTAACTGGTGACTGGTATGTTTAATATGGGTCATTATTTTGTACTGTATATTCTGTATGTGTATAAAAGAGAATGGTTGAGCTGTGCAAATGACAAGGGTTTTGTGACTTTGCCAGGAGAGTGAACAGATTGCTGTGGTATTGTAATATGCCGTGGTAGTTAATATCAAAGCCCACTCTTCTTTCCACTTTTTTTTCTGCCCAGAGGGGGACTAAATACATGCAGGAAAGAAAAGTGAAGTGATGAAAGAAATCGGTCAGTGGTAAATCAAAGACTCATGTGAATGATGCAACTATGAGATGTATTAGTTATATGTATACTGCATTGACATGGAGTGTTCTCAGATGTTTAATGAATACAGAGCCATATTTAGCTTCTAAGAATAGCAGCGATGTGCATGATGTGTTTCTGTACAGTAATCCAGAACCGCTGGTTACATCATGCTGCCTTATGAGATTAATGATCTTTACATTAAATGCAAAGCCTACAAATAAGACTGTTAGTCAGGTCAAATGACCAGTCCTCAGTTTCTGACTGAGGTGGCACTTTATTGTTGGTTGTATACCTATAAAACAACAAATACAAACATACAATCTCAAGGGTTCTGGAAGATTTTAAACAATAATATAGCAGCAAACAACAATTTTCTACTTAAAGATACAGTGGTGTAATGGGGTCCTGAGCAGATAACACAGTTGCTGTGTCTGTTGTAATGTTGTAATTTGCTGTTACCAGTTATTATGGATTTGTTCGGCAAATGTTGCTATTGCTAGGTGGCTGACTGCTTTCACTGGGTTTGATAACACCTTGCTGAGAAGTGAGAACCGAAGGGTTATGGCCGAAGGTGTGGCCGAAAAGCATTTGCTGTCTGTCTGAGATGCCGGTGGTCCAGTCAAACTTCTGGTGGTAGTGACAACCATTTACACAACCTTTTATAACTTCAAAAAAGGGTAGGAACACAGTGAAGTCAGGTGTATGGATTGATGTAGAGCAACTGAACTGTAGTGCCTGCTCTACAAGGTTAAAGTCACCGGGAGAGAGATGGTATTGCAGACAGTGGTATGAGCTCTGGGCAGCTGCAGTCACAGAGGCTAGCTTGTTGTCAATAAAGTGGAATTCATTATGTATGCTTCTCCTCTGAGGTGACGAGTCAGGCAGGCCTGGGTTTTGGGACTGCACTGGCTTGGTCTACGGGGGAGCCTGTTGGAAGAATATAGACCTGCAAGGGCGTCTCTGAGGTGTGCAGATGGCATTGAGAAAAATTGAATTTTCTTGGGCAGCCATGGCCAGCTGCCTGCTGTTCCTTCTTTATTGTTGGCATAAAGTCTTTATTGGACAACAGGGATTTCTAGTGTCTTCCTGAATATCAGAAAGCAACATAATTGTGCATCACAAAATAAAGATCTTACAGTGTGTTTCAGAAGAAATTATTCAAAGTAAAAATCTTACTGTTATTTTTGATGGGCTTAATTTTTGCTACTGATCTAATGGATCTGTTCTTTTTTGAATGAACCAGAAATTGTGAAACCTTGCATCTGTTTGATGATAGATCTCTAAACACTTTGATATTATCAATGCGAATAAAAGGATTACCTTTCTTGAGTAGTATAAATGCCTCTTAGCTGGTTTTGTTGCCAGCCTGTGGAGACTGCGCAGAGAGGATCTGTGGTGTCAGCGATCAGACGGGTGTAGAGGTGACACCAAGGTGAACGCTGGGTTGTAGAATGGTTGGAAATCATTGATATTCTGACTTGCAGGCTGCAAATGGCTTGGTGGCAGATGGAGTCTTTGTCAGGGAAGAAAATGGCAGCTCCGGAGCATCAATGCCATTTTCCCTATCAGCTCTGCTGGCAGGCGGTGACCTTCTGCTGCTCACAGAGATCCCCCAGCACATGATCAATTATCTCACTTCCATTGTTTACTAAGCTAGTGAAAAAGGATTTAAATGTCAGTTTTTTTAGAGAGACTGCATGTGCAATCATGAAACTGGTGTTTGTTGTTGGTGTATAATGAGGAAGCAAATTGTACAAGCACGTTTTTACACCTCATAAACACTGCAGAAAAAAAACAGTGTAGGATTGATGCATATGAAACCAATACATGCAGTAAGCTCTGTTTATTTCATGTTACAGAATTGTTGTAATTGATATGACTGTTATCCATCGGGTCTTTTAACAACATTGTTAATGGATGAGGATCCACAGGAGTATAGACATACATGGCATCAATTTGGCAAGTGCTTTTCACTGACATTGTTTGACTCAAAATGAATAATTTGCAAAGGTGAAGATGTTTATGCAAATAATATTAATTAGGTAATGGCTCCTCTCGTGCAGATAAAATAGACACACAGAATAAAACTGTGATATTCAATCACTATTCTTGACTGTAGACAAGTTGAAGAATAAAATATTGGATGAACTTGGGCAAAAATGGGGAAAAGGAACAAAGAGTGCAAAAGCAAATGACCAGTCTAATATGTATGTATTTTGTCTTGATAGTTGATTTCATTAGCAAATCTCATTGTTATGCACTGACTGTCCTCCTGCAGTAAAGTGAATATTGTATTCATTTAGCCTGAATATTCAGAAGGAGATCTTTGGATTTGAGTGACATCCTGCGGAAAAAGTGTCTTTCTACCTCACATTCTGATTAATAATCTTAAATATTATATTGATATTCATGCATTGTTGTATGTTCATTTTTTTGGTTTATGTTTATTCTACAGAGAATTTTTACCAAAATCAATCAAAAATTGATAGTCAAATTAGAATTACTCTTTAATTAACTTAAAATCCAAACATACATTTATATTTTCAGGATTACTCACAGGGATTTATCAGAAAGGTCAGTGGTATTTCTTTCACAATGGAGAAAAAATACTGTAGCATGTAAAACTTTGCCAGTCAGCTTCCTTTGGGCATTAGCCAATAAGGTCTGTCATGTTCTCTTCTTATAAATACTTATCCAAATGGGAAAAATGTTGTTCTTTTTCATAGCATTCCATTATGGGAGCACCTCCTATGTGACCTCTATAGCTCCTTTTCCACTGGTCAAAAAACCTGCTCTAACATTGGGCTTTTGTTGGCAATGGAAAAGGGTTAAATATGCATTCACACCTGGGTCAAAAGACTCTGCAGTGGATGCAGGTATTTATCGGCTCTGGCTCCAATCAGCTCCAATCGGCATTGATGTAAACACAAAACACGGGTGAACCTGCTAATTTTTTGCCTCTTTTCCTGCTGTAATGTCTTTTGAAGCACACAGACACAGGCCTGTCACCTGTCCAGCACAGTGCTGTAACACCAGAAACTCTGAGGCCACACTGACTTAGTTAGATAAAAGAGTAAGTTGTGGCTCTGAAAGTTTTTAAAACACACAATCACTGATCAAAACATCTCATATGGAGGCTCTGACACTTTAACAGGAAGTTTGCAGGGTGGCTAGCAGCTCACTCTTCCACCACTGCTTCTGCTCTGAGTACATGTGATGACATCTCTCCTTGCAGTTGTGTGTCATCAGTACGAACAGAAAACTCAACTAATTGGCATTTATTGGGTTTACACACGGTAAAAAAATCTGCATATACCTGCTAATTTTGGTGGAAAAAGGGTATAAGTGTGATGCCTATGTCATGAGGGAATGGGACCCTTCTCCTATATATTAGGCTGGCATAGTGTGAGCTTCTCACAGAAGCCTGTTGACAACTGTGCTATTGGGTGCTAAGCTCAACTGTCAGTCAGTCACTGGCTGCTTTTTTCCTTGTTGTACAGTTGGATGCTAGCTCACAAACAGTAGCCATACTTCAATGGCTAGATTTGGTACAAAGTAGCCACACACTCACCTTAGGAAGTAGCAGTGTTTCCCAAAACAAAAAGTAGTAACACTTTTAGCTAATAAAGGTAGCTCTAGCAATAACATTGGGTAACAATACCACCAAAAAAGTAGTACTATTTTTCACCTCTATGCTAGTGGGGAGAACAGCAATAGTTTCTCCTGTTCTAGCCTAGTAGCTGCATAAGCTGTTTATAGCTGTTCACAGACTTTAGCGTATATAGCCCACTAGCTAACCATGGCTATGGCTAACAATCCTGGAGAAGTTGGGAAAAGCCCAAAGCTTTGTCCCTGCCACAATAAGAGGGCTAGCTGGGAAACTCACCCCGTGTGCCCAGTGTGTCTGGGTTTACCACATGCTCTGGCTGCTTTAACTCAACCAACAAGTGTATCCATTGTGCTATTTTCCACCTTACAGGCTAGCCTGTTTGGGGAAGACACGCTGATATCTGAAGCTGCTGCACTGAAGTAGACAGGCAGAAATGGATATATTCGAGGGCTTGTCTGCTGGCACTGGAGCGAGCTGGGCAGAGACAGACCCCCACCTCCTTGACTCCATCTTCCTGTCGCAAGAGATAGACAAGATATGTGAGGGCTTGGCTGCTACTCATGCCATCCTGGAAGGAGATATAGACAATGAGGAGGAGGGTCAGCTGACTCAGAGTTCCTGCTGTCTGACAAGGAGGAATCAATCTTCCTGGCAAGCGCTTGCGGGGCTTCAAAGCACCCTGCTTCTCAGGAAGCTAACCAGCCTTCATCATCTCCCCTGGATCTCAACATGCAGGACATGTGCAAGTGCGCTGCTACAAGGTTCAGCATCCCATGGCCTGCTGTACAAGCAGAGGCTGCAAAAGCTCAATTTGACAGCAAGAAGATGTCAAAAGCCAAAAAGATGGCGACATAAATGTTGCCTGTTTTTCTTGAGCTGCTGGATGAGATAGCAGTGCCATGGAAGGGTAAGCCATACAGCGGGAAACACCCCCATCTTGGGAGGCTTCCTGTTGGATTGTGAGGGGATGGAGTCCCATGGCATCTTCCAGATGCCTTCTACAAAGCCGCTCGTAGTGACCCATCTTCACCCAAAGACCTCCATGTCTTCTTCAGCTTGGTCTCTACCCTCCAAGACAGACCGCTTTCAGTCTAGCCTCACTAATAAGAGCTGAAAAGCAGCAGCTCTGTCAGTTAGTCACTATCCTGATTGTTTACCAAGCTGAGCTAGAAGAGGACATTACTGCTGAACCAGATACCACCTTGTGAGAAGAAATCTCTATTATAAAGGACTGTGTCCTTGGTCTCCATACATTGGCCATAGCTACAGGGGCCTTATGGTTTTTTAGGAGAGGGCACGCTGGCTTGAACTCACCAACCTGACGACTAAGGAAAAGGAGGAACTCTTTAACAGCCCTGTTGTCCCTCAGGGTCTCTTCGGTGCAGTCATCACCTCCATGCAGAGTTGTGAGGCGAAAAAGATGATGAGGTGCTGATACTTTGCTTGCTGAGAGTTCAACCCTCCGTTCCCATGACTCCATGCCTGTCATATGCGCCGGCTGTTCTCTCCCAGCCCTGGCTTTCAGGATGCCTAAAGTGCAGGCAGCCTCCCAGGCCCCTAGAGTCCCCAAGAATCCGTGGTCCAGGAAGCAATCTCCCCAAGCCAAACCTCAACTAGGCAGCCTGATAACCTCTCCTCTGAGAGGGAGCCCAGTTTGCTGCCTTAATGGGCTGTCCTGTCCCCTCCAAGCTCTGTTCCAGAGTAAGTTTGATGGGACAGCTGTGCAGAACCCGGGTTGGCATTTATGTTCCAGTGCCCACCAGAGCAAAACAAAGACAATGTTTTCAGTGTTGTCACTCAAGCACTTCTTTCTTGCATTCCATTTAAAAAAATTCTCGGCATGCACAACCAGACAGACTACTGATAGCAGTGTCAAATGTTATAAAGAATATAACATGCTGAATGCTATAACAGTCTGTGGGACCAACATCTTCAGTTACAATACTGGCACCCCATGCACTTACATGTCGCGTGCACAACGCACATAGATGGAGTGTGTTGTGTGCTCCAGCCACAAGAGGGCACCAAAACACCTAATGAAGGGCTCTTCTCAGAATGTAACATGAAAGAGAACATAAGGTTATGGATATAACCCCAGTTCTCTGGTTAGCATGAGTGTCTCACCACACCACCCTCCTTGCTATGGAAGCGAGGTAGAGGTGAGCTTGTTTTGCATGACAACTGACGCTAGCCTCTCAGCCTAATATATAGGAGGGGGGTCCCATCCCCTCTTGACGTAGGCATTACTAGTGCTAACCAGTGGGGGCTGGCGTAATGTTATTTGTGCTTTAGATAAGGTTACACAGGAGGTGCTTCCATAGTGAGACACTCATACATGAATCCAATTTTGAATGTCATTTGCTGTTTAAATGTCTATGTCCCATAGACATGAGACCACTGTATTGAGTTGCCCATACTTGCAGGTTGTTTTTCTGTCTGTAAAGAGGATGACATTAGGCTGCCATGCCACACACCATTCCTTCGCCATCTTTCATGGCTGGCTACATACAGCTTTCAGAGGACAGTGCTTGTTGGGTTGCACTACTAGAAACTGTGTGAAGAAATGTCATTATTAAGGCTCTGTGTGTCTGCAAAGTGTTCTGTTTTACACTACCCTCATACAACTGCCCTGCAATTACAAAATTAGCAATAACAGATGCTGCAACAAATGTTGCAAGGATAAAAGTAAAATGATGCCTTCTGGTTAGCTGTAAGGTTATAGCAATATGATGACATGTTTCAGAAAGATTGTTTCCCCATCAGCTCTTAGAAAGTTGCAGGACACATCTTGCTCTTTTATTTAACCCCAATGACTCTGTTGGGTGTTTTTTTTGACCAAATAGCCCCAGGAACTAAAAGTCCCCACCATACATTCATATTTGTTTTTCTGCCACATCTGAAGAACCATAAAGATTAACTAAATTTGGTCAATTTAATGACATTTTTTTTCATGAAATGTTTGTGTTTGCATAGATTTTGGGAAGGAGACATGCAAATTTTGAACGTGAGATTGAAAAACAGCAGAAAGTCTAGATGTCTGACTCAGAAGTAGCTATGATCTGCTAGGTTCTTTCTGGTTTTTTTCTGCTTTAGTACACATTCACATTAAATCTATATGCAAAAAAGTATCAGTATCAGTCTTTTTTTTATAGTCGTTTTGGCTACATAACTGTCAAATTCAATAAAATGTCCATCCCTAGCCCTAATAGTGGTTCTATTGTACATAATTTTGTGCTTTGTGTTCAGTTCAATACTGCAAACTCTGTAAAGATTGAAATGATGGTAGTTTTTTTCTGAACCAAAATTCTACTCAGTACATGTCCTGGTTATAGTCCCTCTCCTTTTTCAAGTTAGTTTTTTTTTTTTTTTTTTTTTATAAAGGAAATATTCAAGGCCTAATCTGTGTGTCTACAGTTAATGCCACAGTGACCTCTAGTAATGGTAATATTTCTCAGCTATTAAATGTCCACCTATTAGCATAGACACTGGTGTTATACACCATACAGTGCCATACAGTCATTGTTAGCGCTACATGATGGAGCACACAGTGTCTGAAGTAGTGCAAGCAGGTGATGGAAATATTCATTAGCAGCAGAGAAGACACTCTTTTTGTGAAGATGGCTCAGAGGCAGACAGAAAATTAGTTATTTTCTCTGCACATTCATCAAAATAAAAATAGTCTCCCAAGTGACTCTCCCACATCTATTGAAGCCACAGCTGCATGTACATTGCATAAACTCGGTATTAACTCTCCAATGAATTTTAGGTGTTTTAAAATACCATTGAAATAAGCCCTCTTCTTTCTTCCTCATCTCAAAGCCATTGTCCTGCATTTCATCCCATAAGAATTAGCACATTTAAACTAATGAAATGCCCTACTTAATTTATAACCTTCACCTATTACTTTCCTAAAATTATGGTGTGCAACACAGTTATGTCCTAGAGCCAAGAACAAAGAATTCTGGATAGCAAAACTGTTAGATATTTGCCTTTTGACACTTCAGTCTCTGATAACCTTTGATTTAATGACTAACAGAGGCAGAATGTCAAGAGGGACTGTCTGCGCCAGATTATTCAGTCTGTGGTTCTTGTGCAGCTTCCGCACAGATAACTGTTTTATTTTGATGGTGACATGCAACATTATGGAAAAAAGTGTGTGAAATCATAATCGTATTTAGTTTAAAATATGCAACAATGCAAAAAAAATCATTCAGTGGGCTCAGCATGGATGTCATTATTCATGTAATTACAAAAACTGTTACCATTGTAAACTAGAATACATAATACATTTTATGTCTTTGATTGTTCTCCTATGCTGTTTGTGGTCTGTCAAGTACAAGGTTGCTTAAACAGGAAATGAAGCAGTACGCTTTATTGCAGTGACAAAAGTTTGTGAAATTGCACAGCCTTAGTGGTTTCATTTTATTGTGCATTTTGGGACAAACAAAACTTAAAGCATTTCTTAATTTGCTACAGTTCTAGTAACTGAGTCAAAGCCACAGGTTTTGCTTGTGGTTCAACAATGAACCATTTGAGATTTTACAAAGAAATATAGTATTCTAAAATCTACTGTATGCCATATGCAAAATACAAATGAGCTAAGTGGAGATATACAAGTTACACACTCATTCATCTCTCTAAATGACCTGTTTAAAAAAGAGTAAAACAGACAGGCTTTACCCACACGAGTAAAAATGTCATTTAAAAAATTATATATATTTTCTTGTTTATTGTTTTTGCAACCACCCACCAATCTTAAGCTAATATTGTTTAGTGGGATTTGTATTTTCTCCTATAATAAAGTATATGTGCATGCTTGTCACATATGTGAAACGGTATTTCAGTGTACTGTAGTGTGGTCTGTACACAGCTGTACACTGATTTCATAATACTGAAATTTTGTTCTTGAAAAGATGAAAATGACCTTCTTTATTCAGTGCTTTTTGCACAAGCTAGCAATTTTTAATCAGGTTGTTCTCAGACCTGTGTTATCCAAAGCAGCTATCCAGGCAGGAATTATTAATCTTGTACTACTGCATGTTGTTTTGCCGGCAGCACTGGTGATGGAGACATTACACCCGAGTATCTTCGCTCTTGATTATAAATGCAAAGTTCTCACATCTAGGAAATCTGTTAAATTCAATATTTCACTGGCTTATCATTTAAAAATAAACACTTGTATTTAAAGAGACACTCCCTCATTTTTTTTACTGTGCCAAATAGTGCCCTTAGTCCTAAAGAATTCTCTCAGTTTATTTGTAATGTTTAGAAATTGTTGTGAACTGTGAAATCAGGAATGTAATTTTTGAGCTACAGTGTTTGCCTCTCGACTAAAAACCACCACTAAAATATGATTTCTAAAATCAACACACTGATGTCTCCTTTTTCCGGTGCAGTGGTTCCAAAGTGAATTATTTCTAGTGTCTCAGATCATTCCCTTTTTGTTACCTAATGGAATTAATTAACTATCCAAACTTATCAAATGGAGAAATGTAGTGCAGGTGTTGTGTGGACAACTGTTTGCATTGAGTTATTTGTTTTGTTTTTACAGTGAATGGCTTCCAAATGGCTGCCTGGGAAACGTGTCAGCTAGTGACAGCTTGTAGGTGTAACCTATAACATACAGTGTTTTGAATTTGTTCAGCTCACCTTCCTTCTCTTCGACAGGCTACACTACAAGTGTTTTCACTGCCACACACACTGCTAATGATGTGAGTTTGACTGGCACATTGTAAAGGTGAAAATCAGCCTCATAGGTGATGTGTTGCATGTCAAGACTACTTTCTGTTTTGTTTTGTTTTTTTTACTAATGCTTAGGTGTAACAGTAGCATCTTCAGTCTTTACTGCAGAGTCTGAAGAATGTGTAGAAAAGCTGGAAGTAATCACACCTTATATCAGTGTATTGTCTTTATCCATGTTATCCTGATCATGTTTGCTCTAGTCCGTCATCTGGAGTGGTGATGCCCCTTCTTGTTTGTTTGTGTTCCAAGAATTTGCTATGGGAGTATAATCCCATGCTTCCCCACATCAAAGCAACTGATGTAGAGATGTGATGTGCCTGTCTCCATGCTTCTCTATTAGAAGGCTGATGTAAGAGTTCAGCTATTTGAAAATCGTGTCCCCCTTTTGGCAGCCTGGCTTCTAGCTGTTAAGGTTTGGTGCCCATTTCTAAGCTGAAATTTCCTGATTATCTCGCTTTTTCTATATCAGTGACCTTCATTGAAGACATTCAGTGTGTACACAGGGGCTTGTTTGAATGTAACTGGCATCATCTGCCTCGGTAAAGCAGTGGACATACGGACACTGTGTGACTAATGCTTTGGAAGGTTGGATCTGTTTTATTGCTTCATTTGGCACACTGCAGCTCTACTTCCCATTACGGTTGCCATGTGATTTATGTTGTGCTCTTTGGAGAGTGAGAGGCTCTGTATAAAAGGCTGTGATAGCAATATTTACCTTGATCCTGGCTGTTTTTTTTTTTTGTTTGTTTGTTTTTTTCTTTCATCTTAGACATTGACATTAGGGAGAAATTAAAATGCCTCATGTTTTTGTGTACATCAATAATGTTTTATCATCTAAAGCATGAGGATGTTTTTGACATTGCAATGTCAAGCCTAACAGACTGATAGAACCTTGGACTTTTTTATCCTCACTGTCTCTGGCATGATATTTAGCCAGAATTACACCATCACACATCACCACACCACCTTCCACCGACAGACAACTAGTGATGCCTGAGTGTTGTTGGGCAGATTAATCCCTTAATGTACTTCTTTGGCTTAATCCACTAAATTTCCTCCACACAGTTGTTTGTCTAACAAGCAAATAAGCAATAATTATAATGTCATGAGGTTCTCTTTGGCTTCTTTTACAGCTGAATCTAAAATAGTAGACGGTGTCCTTTGCTCTGCTGTGTTTTATTTAGCAATGTGAAATGACAGATAACCTTTTCATCAGCATCCTACTCTCAAGATTAATTTTGTAGCTGTGCTTCCTGTCAGGTGATTGCACGTGATACCTGTTTATTACCACATTGTTCTCTGTGAATAATTGAAACTGGAAGGCAAAGCAAACTATGTTTTCATTACATTTCTATCATATAATCAACAGAAAGTTTTTCAACAAATAAGAGCGTGAAGTCTGGACATCATGATACAAATTACTAAATATATATTACTATGTTTTTTTTTTTTTTTATCATCAGTGGCATGTAAATATTTTTGAAATGACTTTCATTGGCAATGATTAACTCAAGAATGAGTGGCAAAGGAAACTGATGTTACATGTTGCCTGCTGTTATTTTTTTAGTAAGTCAGGTCCTGCATGTCTACATTGTTCCCATCAAATACAGAAACCTTTTATTTATTTATTTGCCTTTCAAATATATTACTGTGTACCTAATCAGTGAGAATCTCATGGATATTGTCTTTTTGTGCTGTACAATAGAGTAGAAGTGGAAGAGTAGAAGAGTAGAATTGCCCCTCTGACAAATATTATTTCCTCACTTCTCCTTATCAGAAATTAATACTCATTAGAAAGATGCCTTCAGCAAATGATGGTGAACAAATGATGTAGGTATAAACAAGGAGGTTGTACTAGAAGTTATGCGTGATGATAATAATTTGGTGTACATGTGATTATCTGTTACAATTGTTGGGTTGCATTTCTACCTCCTCCCTTTGGAATAAGAACAAAAACTCAGAACTGGCTGCATATTAGGTCATGAACAAAACAGTTCAGGATTAATTTATATCAAGTTCTGTATCTATTCTCTTGGAAAATATACTGCTGTAGCATCGCATTAACAATGCAAATATCATCCAGGGGATGCCATTCTCTCTGTACCAGCTGCATTTTCTAAGCCAGTGACAACAGATTAATAGCAGTTGATTGGGAGATGCATGAAATTCCTTGTCCTTTTCTCTCACTCTCCACCCCCCTCTTCCTTCTTCTCTGTATGTGTCTAATTAAAAACTGCAGGCTGAGCTACACAATTTATGGCTGATGCTTGCTGTTGATGGGGCTGCAGTAGGCAGGAGCTTTAGGAACATGTTCATGATGAATGTCAGTCTGTGTAGAACATGTGGGACTCTGTTTCCCAGCACCATGTCCCACCCCCAAATCCTTCCTCATGAAAATGATCCACATGCAAACTGCAAACTGTGCTAATGTTGCTATGAAAGACAAATGCATCTCTTGAAACATTTGTCATACTGAGGCTTCACATCATTCATCAGAGCCCATTTGGCTCCATAACTACCAACCTTTCCACTGTAGTCATACTAGCATTCAATACTTGTTTGAAGCAGTCGATAGAAGCAGAAATTCATTTTTTGCCGTGAAGGTCTCCCTAAAATATGATTGTGTCCTGAAGAATGATGACAACAGAAGGCCCACTTTGTGTTTTGCAGGTAATTCTCAGGAGCAAAAATTGATTATTATCCTGGAATTATGAGTGCAGGTGGATTTCTTTGCTGGCTCTTGCAGTGTGTGTGTTCATGCATAGGAGGTCAAAGATGTGTTTGCACTGATGCATAAAAGACTATGGCTGAGACGGGCAAATCAGTGAATAGGTAGTGTTCAGAAGTGTTTAGTAACACCAAGGCTGGCCTTGCCAAGGATCACATTTATTGTGACAGTGGGACTACTGCTGTATCGGAGCCACAGAACAGAGGCTCTCCAGTGTAACGAACACTCCTCTGCCATCTGCCACACAACACTGACAGTCAGGGCTGTGAATCAGTTTCTCTGTAGACTGTGTATTTACAGCCTATGTCCATTTGCTTCATCTGAGCTCTTCTATACTTAATGACAGCCAGATTTTCCTGCGCTGAAGAACCTAACCTCTGGAAAGCACATGGTTTATTTTGTCTCCCAGCATGGTCATAAAAAAGGGGTCATCACTGTAAAGAGCAAACCTGAGTTGAATGATAAACTAGCCCTTAATGCAGAGTATTGATTCTGCAGCAATGCAATGTTTTCCTGTTTAATCACTCTGCACAGCTCCTATCCCATGATTGCATGCTTAGTGTACTTGAACATCATTAATTTAAAGGACAGTATGTTCCCATATCTAGAGACTCTAGTTAAGGAAATTACCATCTTGGTAAAAAAAAAAACCAAAAATTGTAGATGAAGGGATTGGCCTGCATGTAAAGCTTAGCTCAAATGTAACTTTATTACATTAACCTAACTGTACAAAGTGTATAGACCCCACCCCACACACACATACACACACACATCAAACCACTGCATTATCATGAAACACATCAGGCATTATTTGGCCTTGAAAATCCTCCTTCTACTTTTACTCTATGAGTAATAGTCTTGTGTTACTGTAGTTTTGCCCCTGATGCGGGTCTGTGTGAAGTTTCCATCCTTAGCTGGTGGGATGGATCAGACAGAACACTTAATCACTTTCCAGGTGGAGTAGGAGTCAGGGCCAGGAACCATCACTTGTCATCAGAAGACATGACAGAATGAAAAAGTGATTGAAACTCATAGGAGCATGGCATTTCAGCTGAACTGTGGGTGTACCACTGAACTTGTTATGTGCCTCGCCGTAGCGACTATACACACTCAATTTTCTGTCATCCTTTGACCGTAAGAGCAAGCCTCACAGTGAGCCTGCAGCCTGCACAACTTGTGGGTGTACACACAAATGGGGAGAAATGAAAACCTTCAAAATAATTGGCTTCATTTCAGCTGGTCTGCCGGGTGACCTCAAAGAGAGAATGACGAGTGGGAGAGTGAATGGCTTTTTAAAAATTTGCTTTACTGCCGCTGCCAGGTTTCAGTCTCTGGTTTTTACATCCCTCTACTTCCTCCCATCCAGAAAATCACTGAGGCCAAAAGTGAGTGCCGTTACTATTTTGACATGGTAGCAGAAGGAATTAATTGTGTTAAGTGGGATGATGGACACCATCAGTGATTTGTGAGGTTTGGGTGACTGCAGCTGGTGTCAAAGCAACCATGTATGCAATCAATCAAGGAGATGTTAATGTCTGAGGAGGTGGATTTAACATTGCGATGTAATTCTGATTAGCAAGCCATCAGGAATGCATGGTAATTATAACATAGACTGTATATGAAGGTGGCCCTAACCTCCATCACGTCATCCATATGTTTCTGAAGAGCAGATTTGAAGCTCAGAGTGGACTTGTCCGCCTTTACCTTCTTGGCAGTGCCTGATTCTGCCTAACTTCCAGCTAATCTCAAAACGCTCAAAGAGGTGGAGTGAGTGTGGTGCTGACTTTGCATGTCAGTGCATGCCGGTTTGTGGCAAGCATATATTCTCCCACCTGTCACTCAAAGAAACTGCCCTCAATTATGCATAACTTTAAGCCTTTATAAAATTCAAATGGGTAAGTTACATAAAAATTCGCCCCTCTTACAGTTACAGCAAAGGGGGGGGGTTAAGATATAGAGACGAAAACCTTTTTTTTTTTTTTTTTTTACCAGGCTGTAGTATTTATTTCTGCTGTACAGTTGGGCTTTTTAACATGGGGGTCTACGAGGATTGACTCGCTTTTGTTGCCACTGCAGTTTTTGGCACTTCATATTGGCTTCATTTTTCAGCCCCAGAGGTTGCCACTTGAACTTTTTGTCAAAATAGTCAGCCATATTTGTTGTTGTTGTGTTTTTTTTTTTTTCATTCACATACCCTTTATTTTCAACATTTCACTTTCATCACATGTTGATGGAGAACAGATACAATTGAGGACCTCTGAGTGATGCAGCCCTCTACCTTAGAACAGTGTTTCAACACTGTGATATATACCTCTTTCTGTGTCTTCCATCCGTTATCTTAAAGACACTATGTTTGAATACAGTTAGAATACTGCTGATACATGCGGAGGACTGTTACTGCATTATCATTGTTAGCATCGGCCATCTGTTACTGTGCAAGAAGATAACATGGACAGGGAGGAACACGCACTGTAAGAAAAAGCAAATGCTTACGTGCACCCAGAACAAAACACTGAGTGAAATATGGACAGCTCTGTGACACACACAAAGACACAACTGGAGAGAGAAAATACACAGACAGAAAATCCATCAATTTTTATTATGAGATAAACTATCAAATGTACATTACTTCTGCTAGTTTATCCAGCAAAGTCAGGTCAAAACAGTTCTTTTTCAATGTTTCTAATTGTTACTATTTACTTGAGCATTAAGGTTAAAATTATAGTTTGACATTATGGGAAATATGTTTATTCTCTTTCTTTCTGAGAGTTCCTTGAGAAGATTTACACAGTGCAGTAAATATGATAATGGAAAAACAGTTATTTGCAGCTGTAACAAACTAACCTAACTGGCTGCTAGCTATAGGTTTACATTACTGTGCAGACATGACAGTAGTATTGATATTCTCATCTAACACTCAGCAACAGAATAAGTGTATTTCCAAAGATGTCACACTATTCATTTAAGCTAATAAACCACTGAACAACTTGACATTAAGAGCCAGTTTAGCAAGAAACATCAATAAAACAAAAGAGAGTCTTGGCTGTTTTTAAAGGTCTATATATATATATATATATATATATATATATATATATAATATGAAAGTGGCAAAACGAAACCAGGTGCAAACTTCATTTGAATCATGGGGTTGTTAAGCTTAGCTTTGAGGCCAGCAATGTGATTTCTGCTCAGCTGTTTTGTATCCCAAGGCAACATGTCAGCTTAGTTGGTTTGCTTTGCCTCTTTACAGCAGGGAGCGCCTGTGTTTGAGCCTGAGCTTATTCTCCTTGGAGTTTCATTAGTCGCCCTGTATTAGTACGTGTCTACTGTTGGTGTTTCAGTTTCCCATTACATTACAAAGATCCTTACACCTGTGATGGACTGGGAATCTAAACCTTCTCTACCTTCTGCCCTGTCTGTCTATGTATGCTGGGTCATGTTCAAAGAATATGCAAGTGAACAAAGTACAGTGGAGGAGGACACTGAGATGTAGGGCTGTATATTATGAGACATGTTGTTTAATGTGAAGGTTTGTGATACTGTGTCATCATAACACTTGCACCATGTTTGTATTATTGGATTACATTGTTTATTTCAATAGTTATAACAGGCGGCATTTAAATGATTGATGGTGTTTTGTGCTTTGTCTCATTAGAATCTCATTTTGTTGAAGTGCTTTGTTGTCTTGTTAAGGGACATTTTTGCTTGGAAACGGCAAGCTGCATTGTGTTTCGCACTCACATATGTGAACATGCTTTTGATCCACTCAGTCATGTGTTCTGTAAATTATCTCTGGTATATTAGCATATATATGTGTTTTCATAGGCCCTGCATCCAGCTGTTAGGGATGTCTCATGACTTGCACCTCACATACTTACATTAGCTCAAGATGGTGCACATACATCCATCATAGTTATTTAAAATGTTTTTGTAGCTTATAAAACACCAAGAATACTATATGTGCCAGGTCTATGTGTTTATGTTTATTACCCATAAATAAGTGTATTTGCTTGTTAAACCATTTTTATTTCTAGTAATGAAGTGAGGATGGGCTTTGTAAATGCGGCAAATTATTCATTCCCTTCAGAGCGTTTTGCTCATATATTTTTTTTTTTGTTTTGCAATACTGGATTTGATGAATGAAGTCAACTGTAAATCAGTTTTTAAGATTTGTAAAGAGTCTCATATTGATAGAAAATGCCAGTTTAATTATCCAGCAGAAAAGAATTGCCCAATAAGAGATAATGTCTGCAGCATATCACTGTGAAATGAAGAGGGAAATTAACACGAGAATGTAGTGTGTGCAAGAATTTATTAGTGACACATTACACCTTTTAATCCTTGTCAAAACCGTTGCCGCCCAATTGAATATTTAATTTAATTTCTACCAAAGATTTATAATTGATACATAGTCAGAGGGTTTTTTTCCCCATCAGCATACTGTACATCTTAGCTTGACAAATGAAGGCTGAGGAGGCAAGGTCAAAATGATACACTGAATGTTTTTTCTTTTTTTTTTATTTTTAATGATGCATTATAAATATGAAAGCACCTTTGTTCTTTGCTCTGCAAAAACTCCTACTCGCACTACCACAGGAAACAGTGGCCTTATCAGTGAAGCATGGCTGCAGCTTTCATGTCATTTACGTCTCATCAGTGCCATTCCTGGTGAGAGATGATACTTGATATTCAGAGGGTAGCTTTGTCTCCTCAAATTAATCAGCTGCTCCTGTTTTCTTGTGCAGAGGAGAATCACCAGGGAGATCTGGAAATTATTGGTGTAATGTACAATACTCTAACAAAGGCAGGCTGTGAAACACAATCTAGATGCATGTGTTAAAGGGGATTTCAGATGTGGGCTTTTGTGATCAATGAGATGTGAAGCACTACACACTAGAAGTATTAGAATCTCTACGGCATGATTTGGATGATGGACAGTGGTCTGAGAGTCATCAGGGAAAATGGTGGAGACTATGATTCTACCTTCTGTTTATTCATCTGTATAGATTTAACATAAAGGTTGTGGTGGGAAAAATTAAAATATGTTCCTACATGACTGAAGATTTAATTTTCTCAAAGGCTTACAGCTTAATCACATGATCACAGCGTGTATGGCAGCAGCTTTACATCAAAGAGCTCTGAAAGTCCTTGATATGAACCAGCATCTTGTGGATCTACAGTTTTATATGTTGTCTATTCATCTCTCAATTTCAACTCAGGCTGCATGTTTGTAGTTGTCTTTCTATTTTTCTGATATTAGTGTGTATCAAAATGATTTAACTTTGAGCAAAGTCACATGAACAAAATGAACAAATTTATGTGCAGTGAAGTGATCCACTGTTGTGCTTTACATTAGACTGAACTCTTCAATTTTGTCAAATAAAAACTTCAATAACTCATTGGGCTATTTTTTAATTTTTTTTTATTATAAGGTACTTAGAATTGGACAACATTTTTGTAAAATAATTACACAGTATTATTGATTTATTTTCAACAATTAATCAGTCATTTTGTCTATGCAATATCAGAAAATCACGTTTTCCCATAGGCCAAGGTGATGTTCGAATTTCTTGTTTTTTCCAAACAATAGTCCAAACCCAAAGATGTTAAATTTACAATGATATGAAACAAAAAAAGCAGTAAACCCTGACGTTTAAAAAGCTTAAACCTGCAAATGTTTTGCATTTGTGCTTGATGAATTACTTAACATCTGATTTATTGTCAACATGTTAGTAGTTAATGAATTTTTGGTTGATTGACTAGTTGGCTAATCATTTCAGCAACCATATCATTGCAGTACAATACCTCTCTAAGTCAATAAACAATACATTGCTTTCACAAAGGCAATCTCAGAGAGTCTGAGTGATACACATGTAGAAGACAGTTTTTTTTTTTGTTTTTTTTTCAAAGCAGAAAGTATTGTTGTGAGGGTAATTCAGATTTGTCTCTCTGAAACTAAGTCTCAGAGGGGTGTGTGGTGTGAGTGTTTTTTTTTCTCCCCTTCTTTTCTTCTCTTACATCTTGTTGACTGGATTGTGTTTGACAGATATGGAGTCTGGAGAGCGGATGGCCTCCCCATCTTCAGCCCCATCCTCCCTTCACATGGCGTCCTCTTCAGCCGGCTCCTCCCCTGCTCCACCCCAGACACCCCCCACCAAATGCTGCACAGCCCCTAACCCTGCAGCCAGTTCCCCTCTCACCACCTCTGGTATGTGCACACACACAAATAAAACTTACTTACTTAACTTAGATGTGCAAAAAGTCAAGGCACAAGATCAAATGTGCCTCAAACATAATTGTTTTGATGTGTTATTTGGTTTCTAGTCAGTATATTTGATTATTCTACTCACATTTTGGACAAGGTTGAGAATTTATTTTACTTATGTTAAGGTTTTAGTGTGTAGTGCTGCAAACAACATAAATAGTTGCCATCAAAACAGCCTTAAATTTATAAGCTGTTAATAAATGTAAATTAATGCACTACCCTGACTGACTTTACAGTCACAATGCACTTTATAACTACACATCTACACAAGCCTTTGAAAGGAAAAGAAAATTAAGGAGAAGCAAATCTATTCAGGGGGGCTATCCAACTAAATTCTGTGGAAAACACCGAATTAAACTGTGCAACAATAAGGAGCTTAAGACACCTTCCTCCACTCTTAACATGTTACAGACAATTTTGATAGGAATGGAAAGGCTGTTGAATTAATGAGTGCCAACAATTAAAAAGCTGTGTACGCCCTTGTGGATGTCTTTTGACAACCTTTAGCTCCAGTTTATCCTGTGTGATTTGACATGTCTGTCAGCCTCACACTGTGCATGCAGCCGCCAACATCCTCTTGTTTTCTCTGAATACTAATTGTGGTCAAAGCCATTATGCATTGAGCAGCAGTGATGCATAAGCTGTCAGATTACCCCTGACCACAAAATAATGTGCAAATTTACATACTGTGGTTCGTTTTTTTTTTTTTTTTCGTGATAAGATGCTTCAAAAAGTAGTATTTTTTGTCATGCTATGACAATGAGGAACACATTAGAGACATTCTCATGAATTATTCATTTACGGGACCCCACACCAAACGTGCACAGAAATTTCCGAGATAATTTATTTTGGACTGAACACTAAATACTGAAAGTACTGTGGCACCACTGTAGTTGCATCGCTGTTATGAGTATCAAGTAAATTGAGTTCTTTCAAGAGATTTCTTATCTCCTGTGGGAAGTAGAAGAAAGATATCACACACACTCTGATGCTAACGCCCCTTTGAATAGAAATATATTCAAGCTTTCATACTTTTAAAAGCTTTGTAATTGCTTTCACTGAGTGAGTTTATCTAAGAAACATTTGCAGCACATCCTATTGCATTTAACACAGTGTCTGATTTCTATATTGGTCTATGAGAAGAGTCATGACCTGCTTATTTTAAAGAAGTTGGTGAAAGATTTCACAGTTCCAGCACAGCAGGAATGCATTATATAAAGCTGAGGCTGAAACCTTGGCAGAATCTGAAATAATAAAACCAGTGTGGTTTTAAAGGTTCCAGCTCCACTTTCACATCAATTAAATTGTGGTATTACGGATTTGTGTAAATACACAAAAATTTGAAGCAAATTTTACAAATGCACATTTTTAATTTAATTCATTGTTACTGATGTTGGTCAGAATTAAGGTTGGGGATTAAGGTTTTATACAGTTTGGTACAATTATAAACAAATGCACAGAGAGCTTAATGGTCAGAAGGTGTTATTATTCTATACATCAAGCAGTTGTGCTTTTTTTAAAAATATGATTGGTTGTGCCACCCCCTGAATCCTAATTATTCCAAGAGATGGTTTTCACACTCCCTGGACTACTGTATCTGTTATTTGCTGAGGCAGTTTTGAACAAATGAAGCAGACAACTGTGTCTTCATTGTACATTGTATTGTACCTAAATATCTTAATAAAGGTATCTAGATAGACAGATAGGCTGTCTAGATAGCACGAATGATGGATTGATTACTAGATAAAATTCTTTGTTCTCCAGGCCATTTGCTACAAATGCCAGGGGATGAACGTTTAAATACATCTGGCAGCTCCAACGGTTTTCCCTTACTCAGCCATCCAGCTTTTGGGATCTACACATCAACTTCAGGCCGGTCTGAGTTTGGGGGCCTTGGTAGTCTGGGTTTGTCTGCCTTGGCTGCTCACCCCCAGTTTGGTACATATCCAGGTAAGGAAGCTCAAGTTGCAGTGTTTTTAATTTGACTAATGGAGGTGATTAAAAAAGGTCTGCTGAATGTTAAAGTTAACCATTTTCTAAAGTCAGCCATAGAAAGTCTTGTGGCATCTTCCTGGATTATATCTTCAGTGAAATACTCGCAAATGCTAAGGACAATAGTAAATTGTTCTATTGCATTACATTTGTCTTAATGTGTATTACAATCTACTGATGACCAAACAGGTAAATGCAACGATATGTTTTACTTTATGTTGTCATCCATAATTTTGATGGAGAGATTAAATATGAAACTTCAAAGCAAAAAGACAAGAGCACCTAATTTTATCCTTCATTTTAAATTTTCTCTCCAAAATGTTTTGAACATTATATTTTGGTGGTAGTTCATTGTGGGTATTTTGAATGACAAAATGACATAAACTGTATTGTTGCTGGGAAATGTTCAGCAGTTGCGGTGAAAGTCTGCAGAATTCCAATTCAAATGCAAAACTATACTTTGAACTGAATTCTTAGTGTTATTATTCAGGTAGATAAACTTCTTGTTGAGAGGTTGAATTCTCTTTGTATCTGTACATAGATGGAGTGGCTATTTCTGCCTAACTGTACAGTATCTTGCTCCCCCACTCCAGACTGGTGGCGACCATCTGAAGCACATACCAGAGGGGCAACATTCTTCCCTCCTCTTCTGGGTCTGCATCCTGTATTTGCATCAACCTTCAAGAGTCGTGATCCCGCTTACTTACAGTCCCGTACCTCAGGTCAGCTCCTGCAAAAGGTCATATGTTGTAGTTTACAGCAAAGCAAAGAGGTTCTACAAAGATCACCTCAATAAATGCTTTTTGTGCCTTGAGAGGCAAGAACAAAGACATGTCAATGAAAGATAAACTAGCAAACTGCAGTTAGGTCCCTACTGTATATGTGCATGATTAAACCATTGCAAAACTGCTCTTCACATTATGAGACTGATCTTGTAAGGTTGTTATTCTCTGTTACTGTTTTTTGTTGTCCTCCTAATGTGTTTGATTCATATTGCATGTTCTCATGAGTGCCCATCTGAAGAAATGTACAATGCCAGTTTCTGTAGGCGTGAATGGAACAGTGAATGGTAGGAGTGCTTCCTCTCCTACTGGGAACTCTGCTGTGAACACCAGTTCATTTCCAGCAGCGGGAAACAAGGAGAAAACTAAAGCCAACAGGAGTCGGAGTCAAAAGAGCAGTCAGGACCTGGTCCAACTACACCAAAAGACTGTTCAGAAAACAAAAGAAAAGGTTAAAGTTTGGTCAAGCACTTAAGTGACTTTTCTTATTTGCAATATATGCATGAAAGCCAACTTCACTGATCTGTTAAATCTTATTGAGAAATGTGGACTGTTATTATTATTGTTATTATTATTATTATTATTATTATTATCATTATTATTTAGAAACCCAGCAAAAGACCAGAGGAGACCTCGAGCATGAGCGGCAGCCAGTCAGGATCCTTGTCAGATAGCTCCAGTGATGGTGAGGAGAGCAGCAGTGATCCTGATGACATGGTGGAGGAGGAAGAGGAGGACAATGATGAAGATGAGGATGATCACAGCAATGACAGTGAAGACTCTGATTCAGAGAGTCGAGTTAGATGGAAAGGCAAGGTAAGACAAGGCTATGTTGAAGCGCTGCTGTTTGTGTTTAAATACTCAGCAAAAAATTCGGATGAGCTCTGACAATCAATTGACAATTTTTTTGTGTAATGTTTTAAAAATGTAGACATAGAAAAATGTAGACTAAAGATTTTTTAATTATTTTACTTTTGTTTCTTTTTAGAATAATGCATAAAGCCATAAGTTATTTTGTAAAGTTTAGTATTTTAACAGATTTATAAAAAAGTACCAGTGCCCCTGTGTAAAACTGCTCTCTGTTAAGTAAATGTTAGTTGGATTGTCAAAAGTAGCTTTAGTGGTGGGTGGCAAACTGGACGAATGTGCTAGCTGACAGAGCTGCCACTGTGAGGCTCTCTCAGCAGGAGCTGACATGACATGCTGTCTTCTCCCTGTTTTCCTCATCCTCCTACTCAGCGGCTGACACAGAACACTTCTGAGAGTAAAAAGAATAGACCTTGCCCTGCTGAAGGAAATACAACTCAAGACAGTCATCGTGATAGTATTCCTTTGACTTCCTCGTACCACCTCCAGTCCTCTTCTCATCCTGCTGGCCGGCCTCAGCCCACAGCACTGTTTCTCCAGAGCTCCAGAACTGCAGAGGAGGAAGGCCAGAAGCACATCAGTGTCATCCAGGCCACAGGGCTGGCAGCCAGCAGCAGTCCCTTAGCACAGTCCCACAGGGAGGCCTCTCCTCTGCCCTCCAACCCCATATCCTTCTCCAACTCACCCAAACACTTACCTCCTACCACTTCACCAAAGCACCTTTCTCATTTGTCCTCACCAAAGCACAGTTCTCTCTCTTCTTCTCCCAAGCCTCTTGCTCTCTGTTCCCCTAAGAAACTCCTTTCTCTGGCTTCCTCACCTAAACGCTCATGTCTTTCTTCACCCAAACCTCTCTGCCTCTCTTCTCTACCCAAACCATCAACACTATTAACCTCACAAAAGCCTTCACATAAACAAAACATTTTGATGCCCTCCCCCAAACATACACAGCCTGTTGATAGCCTAAAGGAGAGCAGTGGAAACCTCCCAGATGAAATGTCATTACACTTCAGCAGTTTTAGACTGAAACAGGTGAGTTTTTTTAATTGAAATTGCTGCATTGTAGCTGATTTCCTTTTTTTTCTAAATTCTACCCTAGGCACAAAAAAATACATTTCTGTGATGAAGCTTTAAAGTGTTTCTCTCTTTTGCAATAGAAGGAGCTTGTTTTCATTTATTGTCCATCATTTTCTCTGTCATTAAATAAATAAAAATCAGTGGGTTCCTTCACAACAGAAGATGAATGCATACACTATTATCAGGGCTTTTATTATACTACAAAAGAGTCTGACCACCACATGACTAGAAGTCTAGAAGTGACAAAAAGTGACTAAAATGACGTTTAGCTCTATTGGGAATACATCTCAAAACTGACAAGCAATTAGCTCTGTTATGCTTTAGGATGTTTGTTATCAAGAGAGAGAAATCTGCCTCTTTTACAGGACTCAGTTATTGTCACTATTCTGAGAAGGAGGGAAAATGTGGCAATCTGTAACAAGAGGGTTTAAATTCATATGATGGTGGTACATTAAATACCGGCTTTTGGTTGCCAGAGTATGACAATAGCAACAAATACAGGATGACAGCTAAAGTCGTATGATGGCACTAAGCCAAACAGTTTGAAAATATTTTTCCACAGCAGCCTTTTTTTCTTCATTGTTGTTGACAGGTTTGAGCTTGCTCTTCATTGTCCCTGTCTCTTATTACACCTTAAATTCCTTCATTCACAGCCCACAGTAATGTAATGTGAGTGACAGTTGGTGTAATTACTTCCTTTTTTTCTTTGTTTCCCTTCATTTTTATTTAGCCCCTCCATTCCAAGGACTCTTTCAAGCAGACTTTCTCTCTGCAACCTTCGAGCCAGAACTGGTATAAAAGCTACAAAAATTCAGCATCCTCTTCACCATTGCTGATACCAACTAAATATCCATCAGATATGTTTAGTAGTCATTTGCTGTCTCTCCCACACAGCAATGACACCAATCTGTTCCTGAGCCATCACCCTAATGGAGCGATCCACAACGAAGTTCAGGATGCCCCTCTGGCTCTCATCACCAAGCCCCGCAGCCAGAGCAGCACTCCCAACAGCAAGCCACTTCTGGCAGCTACCAGCCCTTCATACCCAATGCCCATCAACTTGAGCACCGGCACCAAGGAACCATCGGGAACCAGCTCTGTTTCCTCAGTTAAATCTTCTGCCTCATCGGGACTTGCTCACGGATCAAGGAAGACCAAGACTCCCAGATTTCTGCATGCAGGAAAGAGCCTTCCTAAAACCAACTCACCCTGTCCACCTGTAGACTCGGTCAGAGGCAGTGAGTCTGATATCCACAGCAGCAAGGACTCAGACTCAGACTCTTTAGGAGACGACTTTGATGATGATGAAGACGATGAAGATATCGAGGATGAAGATTCTTTTAGCAGTCTGTCAGGTTAGATGAAACAGTCCTCTCTTTGACAAAGAAAAGCCATTTGTGCATATAGAAGCTGTTACATGAGGTTTCTTTGAGATATTAGCATAGCTCTGTGTGGTTTGGTTGTGAGAAGAATGCTAATTAGGATTTTATTTCTGCTCTTCCTCTCTTTTTCCCTCCATTATGCTGGAATTCCCTGCAGAGTCAGAGAGCAATCTGGAGAGCGACTCTGATGGCTCTGAAGATGACTTGAAGGAGCACGGTGACACAGAAGCAGATAGTGATGCAGAAAGGACTCCAGCAAAGCTGTCTACTCACAAGTCCTCCCCGAACCTCTCAGCCAACTGCTCCCTGCTTAACCTGCAGATCATCAAGCCTCCTAGTTTACCTAGTAGTCTACTCACCCCCACTACATTGACCAGCTCAGGGGCATTGAGTAGCTACAGCACCCCATCCCCATCCCTCACATTTGGCACACTGCCAGGTAACAAATCCTTGTTTTCTAAAAGACCAAATACATCTTTAAACAACAGCTTGAATTTAAAATTCCCACAGATACTTAAATGTGTGGTTCGGGCTTGAGGAAAGTGTTATTTTTCTAGTTAAAAAAGCATAATCATGCCCAGAGTCAGGATAGTGTTTCTTTCTCCGACTCTTGCCCTCCCTCCCTCTTGGTTATTCAGACTAAAATCTATCTGTCGAAAAGGATGCTTATTGTTCCAGTATGATAACAAGAATATACAGTATGTGTCTCAACAGTTCCAGGTTAAAATGAGCTCCCTGGAGGAAATTTGTTGCGTCATTGTTTTGATTCTCTCCAGCAGCTTTTGCTTTAATAACCCAGGCAGATGTTTTATAAATCTGATACTGGATGAGTCACTGAGCATATTACCTTACTAACAGAGCTGAATTCTGACTTTCCATAATGATAAACGATTCATTTCTTGTTCCAGTTAGTCTTGTTATTGAGTAATAGAAATTATATGGAGCGAATTACTGATGAATTTAAAGACACATTTTTTAAACTTGTATAAAATTAGGGCTCTAACAGTGTATTTCACACTACCACTACTAGGACCCCTCAGCTTGTGAGCATACAATAAATTATGGCAATGATTAGGCTTGTCACTGTACAAGCTCTGTCCTGTCTTTTGCACCTCTCTTATGTGTCAAAAGGTGAGAACATCGTTTGTCTAATATTTTATATTAATATCAGTGTATGACTGACTGGAGCTAACCTACCATGCAGTACTGAACACAGGTCCCACTGCTCTGGATCATGTGGTCATTCAGTTGGAAGCTATGTGATATAAAGTTTGCAGTTTCATACATAAACAACTATCTAACAGAGTCTCCTTTTCTGGGAGGTTCTATATTTTCAGGAATGTGGCACCTTCCCTTATGTTGTCTGGTGTATACCCCCTGTAAACATACCAAGTTTTAGCATTTGTTCAGTTTAAAGGCACTGAGTCATTTCTCCTGTTTTTAGGATCAGGGAGGAGGAGAAGAGTGACAGATGAGAGAGTTCTACGATTGCCTCTTGAGTTTGGGTGAGCTATTGTACATGCACTTCATATTAAAGGAAACACACATTGATTGGATGGTCTGACCATGTCCCATTTGTCCTTGCTGTCATACTTGCTGTGTTGTTTGTGTTTATGCAATTGGTGTTATAGTTAAATGTCAGCTCACTGAGGGCGGACGAGTGACCTTTTTAAAAGGTCATCTATGGACAACTTTTCTTTGTGGAGATGCCTCTCTATCTCTGGATTTGCTACATGCAAGAGACAATTAATTGAATTTTAGTAAACTTGCAGTGTTGACACATTTAATAAAAAATGAATAAGAAATACTCTGTTTTCTCAGCAAATGCTATCATTATGTGCTTGAACATTTTTCCCCAGTGTAAATCCTAGGTACCAGTAAACCAGGAACCACTGCAGTGGTTCCTGGTTTGAGCACAGTGGGATCTTCATCAATGGCTGAGTATGGGCAGACCACAAAAAACATCCTTGCCTTCCTGTAAGGGGCCTTAAAAACCTAGTCTTAAGCAGTAAGTCAGAGTGGGCAGGAAATGAAATGAGGCCCAACATTTCGACACAAGGGGTTAATTGCATCCAGCCTCAACACAGACATGCAACATTAGCAGCTCTCTGCCCACAAATTCTGCAGCTTTGGATCAGAGCGGCCTTTCATCTTCTCAGGATGTTTTTCATCAGCAGGTTCACAGGAAGCAGAGGCCACAAGACTCTATTTCACCCCCTTCTCTGTCTGGCATAACAGCCTCTACATGTCTGTTCTGTAAGCTATGGCTGCTCTCCAGTGGAGCTCATGAGGACTGAGGGGTTGCCCCGCTTGGCCCGTGGCCATTTAGAAGTCTGATTACTGCAAGGGTCACAGACTACAGAGTACACAGCTGTACAGACATCCATTACATAATTTGTCTACAGGAAGGAACTTCTCTAATAGATCTATATAATTTATGACTGGATACAGCTGTAACAACAGTATTATGGTATTATTTTCATATTAACGAAGCGATACTCTGTTTGCAATTTCATTTTTCAGGTGGCAGAGAGAGACCCGGATCAGGACTGTGGCAGGTCGCCTGCAAGGGGAGGTGGCTTACTTTGCCCCATGTGGGAAGAAGCTGCGTCAATATCCAGACGTAATGAAGGTGAATCAATGATTTATCACTTTGTTTTATGGGAAGTACCTGTAGATTTAAAGCCTTAAATGATGGCACATACTAACAGCATTATGGTAGCTTTATATAATTTCCCACAGGTGGAAATTACAACACTTGTACAGTAATAAAACTTGAAGTTCCTCCCCATGCTTTAATTGGTATGTATTGTTCTTTTGTCTGCAGTACTTACTCCGCAATGGAATAACTGAAATCTCACGGGATAACTTCAGCTTTAGTACAAAAATTAAAGTCGGTGACTTCTATGAGGCCAGAGAAGGACCAGAGGTAAATGTTGCTCCTCTGTTAGGTGTTTTTTGTGTCTAATAAGTATGACCTCTGAAACACAACTGTTGTTACATGACATTTCATCATATCTAGAATTCATGTTTAGTTTATTCACTGAAGAATGATGAAGCTGATTTTGTAAAAATATGTAATTTAATAATCATAGATGGGAAAAATAAACAATTCAATCAACCATTGTTGTAATGTGATTTACACCCACCTTAAAGTTACAATGTGTAAACTGTATCTTTGTTTGTTTTGAAAACCACCCACATTGTAGAAGTTATGCAAGTGTTTAGCACTAAAAAGTTGTGCCAGTCAACCTGATGATCCAGTAATGAAAGAAATCAGTCAGTCTAGCTGTTTTTTCTTTTGTTTGTTTTAATCCTCCTTCCCTCTGTTTCATGTTAACCAGGGTTTACAGTGGTTCTTGCTGGCTGAGGAGGAGATCTCTCCATTTATCATTGCAATGGATGGGAGGCGCAGCCGCCGCTTGAAGTCTGAGCACCAGCCGACAGGTGATGGTGCTGGGGCCCGGCAAGTGAATGCTCATCACCTAAATGTTGGTGAAAATAACTTCCAAGATGTCAGTAATGCAAAGCTGCTACGCAAACTGGAAGCTCAAGGTCAGTAGTACGTTGTATATGACATTGGGTTGTTTCATGGACTTTTTCGTGAGGCCACTAGGACATATGTGGTATCACTTCAAGATATTTCCATCTCCACTACAATAGTTTAATAACAAAACCATCTTGAACTTTCTAAACTATCAGTGGTGAATTTTTTGGTGTCAGGACCTCAGTCCAAGCTGGGAGGGCTTCACGTATAGTAAAAAAACATTTTTAGAAGAGACAGCAATTTCTCAATAGTCAGTAACATCATGCAGCAATTAGACATGTTGCATATTGAGCAAGGCCTTTTGCCCTTACTGTTAAGACCAGTCAAGACCATTTTGCACTCTTCTTTTTGAATTGTTGCAAAGACTCCTGGCATTTTCTCTGGAGGTTATTTAAAAGGATTTAAAGGGTAACTTTGGGTCAGTTTTTCATTCAAGTTTTTAATTCAGTAGGGTCTGTGATTTCATATTTGTCATGTGTCTTGTTGCAGAAATAGCTCGGCAGGCAGCTCAGATCAAATTGATGAGAAAACTAGAAAAGCAGGCCATGGCGCAAGCAGCCAAGGAGGCAAAGAAGCAGCAAGGTAAACAGTCAGACTGTTCTCTAACACTAGCTCATATATTGTGTGCAAGCCTAATTTGTTTGTGTTTTCCAGCGTTAATGGCTGCTGAGGAGAGGCGGAAAAAGAGAGAGCAGATGAAGATTCTTAAACAGCAAGTAAGGAGTTTACTTTGTGTGCATTGTTTAATTTTCCTTGCAGAGCTTCATAACTATCTGCAGCTGCTCTGTTCTGTTGTATATTCAGAGTTTGTTCACTCCAAGGTGAAAAGATTTAAAGCACAGTTGAATTGCTTTGAAATTCTACAAGGAAGTTGCTCTCCTTCAGAACGCTGCACCTTCCTCATCTGCATAGACCCACTGTACTTCTTCACCCCACACCCCACTACCCTCCACCTCGCTATAACATGCATGACTTAACAGTTAATTCATTTGATCTTGCCCTCATCCTTTTACCAGGAGAAGATCAAGCGCATTCAGCAAATTCGTATGGAGAAAGAACTCCGTGCACAGCAAATTCTCGAGGTTCGTCCTGAAAGTTATTGCAGAAACATTTTAAAACACTTCCTTTCTGCTGTTGATAGGATTTTTAAAAAAGCCAACCAAAGGCTTATTCCTAAATTATTTCGTCCCACTTTTGGTCACATCCACTGAGTACATGTGACTAATGCTTAATTGGTTTTTTGCAAAAGTGCCATTGAATATGAAAATCTCCTCAGACCGTGATGGAGCTTAATACAAAATACAGTATTTCATTAAGTAAAAGGTGGCCCAGAGTTTACCATAGCTAGGTGAAATACCTATTTTGCATTCCCTCACTAATAGGAGCTGTGAGTATTTTAGCTTTTATGAATCAAATTTCAGTTGACACGCTTGGCAAGCAGCTCTTAACAGGATTTCATTGGGGCTATAATTACTGATCGAAATTCTGTTTAATTTATTCTTACTGCCTGCTGGTGTTTGGTAATAACTACATTGCCACTGCCATTTTGTCTTTCAGTGTTAATGGGAGGGAGTAATCATCAAGATTTCAGTATGTTAGATTTGATATTATCACTGAGCTACTGGCTCCGTTTAGCTTTGTGTGGAATATTTTCTATTGGCAGCATTAAATGTCAAATTAAAAAATAGCAATCTAACAAACACATGCCAAGCTTATACATATTATTAAGTACAGCACTTAATTCATATTTCATGTACAACAAGATTTATATGTATTTTGAGATCATTTTCCCAGTTCTTCATTATTTTCATGTAATGGTTTTAATTAAGAAAACTCTTTTGTTTTTAATAAGCCAAAAAATGCTGCCTCAATTAAATGTTAATTCAGTCAAAGCCTTGCTGTAGTGTACATACTGTATGTGTTTTGAATGAGTGCATCAATCACTTTGTTTCATGACCTTACTACATTTTTTGCATATACAGGCTAAAAGAAAGAAAAAAGAAGCCGCCGCCAATGCCAGAATATTAGAGGCTGAGAAACGAAACAAGGTGAGTAAGATGAGATTTATGAGCTAACTGTATTTTCATCACTATTGCTTCTAGTCTCAAACTCCATAAGTCAGCCTGTTCTTTTGTTCAAGTGCCAACAAATGTCCCCTATGCCCCGATTCTCAATCTTTGCCCCTGCTTGTCTGCCCTGTGATGTTTTTGCACTGCTGTAGTGCTAGCCAGCACAGAAGAAGATTTTCCTTGCTTTGGTTTATCAGTGTGATTAAAAGAGGTAGGATCAGCATTCTAAATCTATCTCTAAAATTAGGGTATTTTTCATTTTCACATTAGCTAAACCAGTAAAGCCAAGACACCTGGAATATTTGGCAAGCTGTTGGTGAATAGTATGAGAAGGCCAGCCGTTTTTTTTTTTTTTCTTTTAAAATTACATAGATCAGTGTGAATATGTTTTTGTTTCTGACTGAATTAATCTTTCTTTCCTGAAGGAGAAGGAGATGCGAAGACTGCAAGCTGTCATACTGAAGCACCAGGTGGGTATTTTGTCCATGACCACATTACTTGAATAACGACCACATAACTTGAGCTTCTCGGAGATGGTCTCTAATCGTCATTTGCGCAATATGTCCTGTCAAATTATGCTTTGGGGTTCTTTGGTGTATTTTTATTTTACCTTCTGATAGGTTGGATTTTTCTTGCATTGATTTTTTTGTGTGACTTTTCTATTTCTTAATACTTTGCTAACTGTTTCTACCAGGAGTTGGAGAGGCATAGACTAGATATGGTATGGGTATGTTTGTTTCTGTATATTTAACAACATATTGTGAATGTGTTGTGATAAATGGTTTCCATCACAGCAATGCGTTAAGTGTAGCATTGGCTGCAGTCATACTCCATCCCTCTGCATGGCTTTTCCAGAACAGTGCACTGCATACGTCTGTGCTATTTGTCTTTCAGAGAAAACGCATCCATCATCTCCCTAGTATGATCAAAAATGTCTTGACTCCACAGAAATTATACAAGGATGAAAAGATTTCTGATAGGCTATCTATTCAATTGTTTCTGTTTTGGACTGAATATAGTTAGGTGCTTTTTTCTCTACAGTATGTGAGCCAGCTTTCCTTATGCATTTTACCATCTGGAAAAGTCAATCTACACTTCATATTCTTGCCAGTGATTTACACCAATGAGTTAGTGGAGGAAGTTAAAGACCAGAGCAAAACGTGTTAGTTATGAGTGTGGTACTGGTAGTCTTCTTCTATAGTTCAAATTTAAGAAGAGTTAAAATATCATTTAAATGTAATCTTCAGGATGTCTTCATAGTTTCATACGACGTTATTCATCAGTTGATGAAATGCGGTCTTCCTGTTGCTTGACTCTGTAACCCTTAATAACTTCTGCTTACAGTTGTGAAACTCTCAGCTTATACCAGCTTTCAGTGTGCTGCTTGCCAACATGCTCAGATTAATCATGACCGTTTGTAACTTTGTGCTTTCTGTATGTATCACTCCCCTCATTTGCTTTTTGTTAATCATTATGTTCCATTTGGTTTAACTGTTATGTCTGTCTTTACACCTAAACTACCGCACAATGTGCAACCTTTTGAAGTGGAGATGATTGTGACAAACAGTAACTGATGCTCCATCTTCTCCTATGCATGCCAAGTGGCTCATCTGCTGTGTTGCATCTGTGACTCCTTTTTCTCTTCATAAAGTAATTGAAACTGTAAATAGAATACAAACTACGTATCTGTGCTCTGCTAGGAGAGGGAAAGACGCAGGCAGCACATGATGCTCATGAAGGCTGTGGAGACCCGTAAGAAGGCAGAGGTGAGTAACTTCTGACTTGCTCACCTTTCCTTATTTCTGGTTATGTGTTTTAATGTTTTAAGTCTTTATGAAATAAAGTATCATAAAGTTGCAACAATACCAAGTGGCGTTGTGAATAACACTTTTTCCTTCTCTTGGCTGTAGGAGAAAGCACGTCTGAAGAAAGAGAAGAAGGATGAGAAACGGTTAAACAAGGAGAGGAAATTAGAGCTCAGAAGACTGGAACTGGAAAAAGCGAAGGAGCTGAAGAAGCCAAATGAAGACATGTGTTTAGCAGATCATAAGGTATTCACACATTGTGGAGCTGTTGGCAGATGAAAACGAGAGTCCATGTATATATCGCCACAGATAGTCTCCATCTGTGGAGTGCGTGTGTGGAAAGATTAGATATTTAACCAGGCCAGAGATTTTTTTGACACAGAAATCAATCAGTATAATCACTGTCGGAGATATAGGCAGGATGATTAGAATTGCTTTTGACAAATTTATGGTTTCATTGGTTCACTATCAGATATACCAAAATAGATGCTTAATATCACTGAAAGCATCTGTAATTGATTAAAAGGAAAACAGATGTAGGTCAAAATACTGCCACCAAGTGGCTACTGAAATAATAACACAAAATATTACTGATCAGATGCTTGTCATCAAGAAATTCAGAGCTTATATTCATGTCATTTCTTTAACTGAACTAATGACTCAAATTAGTCTGAAACAAGTAACACATTTAAATGAAATGAGACACTTCTGTCAGATAGTTCTCTGTAAGCTTCACAAAACATTTAAAACTATAATTATTTCTAATAACATTGTGAAAAGGGCTGGTTTGATTTTTGGAGTACATGCACTGGTTACAAATTATTTAAAGCTGATAAATGTTACATTGAGTTTTAACTATTTCTCTCCAGCGGCTTCCAGAGTTGTCACGTATCCCTGGTCTGGTCTTACCAGGAAGCACCTTCTCTGACTGCCTGATGGTGCTGCAGTTTCTGCGCAGCTTCGGAAAGGTCCTGGGATTAGACATGAGTTTAAACAGCCTCAACCTAAGTGACCTCCAAGAGGGGTTGCTCAACATTGGGGACAGTATGGGCAAGGTGCAGGACCTGCTGGTGAGCATGCTCTCTGCAGCTCTGTGTGATCCCGGTTTGCCTGCAGGTCACAAGGTGAGAGTCACTGTAAGTGTGGTATTTGTGTGGTTGTTCAGACACTACTATTGCACTTATATCACTTTTTTTTTTTTACATGATTTTACATAATCTTGCTCATAATAAGAGGCTGTCTCAGGCTATTGTATCTCGTGTCTAAACCAAGAATGGTATTCATAAAAGGATATTCCATAGCCAGACCATCAACTTAAACATCAACATAATCCATACATGCTAAATGTGTCCCAGATACATCCCAGGCGTAACTTTGGCACTAATCATCAAGAAGAGATCACTGCCCAAAAGGACAGTGCAAAGAGACTCACATTGTGACCCTATCTGCTTGAGGGTCAAGTAGACAAAAAATAATTATTCTTTAAGCTTTTTAGGAAAAAAACATTTGTTAAACACTGTGACTAAAATTCATCCTTTAAACATTTTCTTTTAGAGCAAAACCAGCTTGGGGGACTACTTGACTAACGTGAAGATCAACCGAGACAATGTGTCTGAGATCCTGCAGATCTACATGGAGGGCCACTGTGAGCAGACAGAGCTGGCTGCTCTGGCCCTCAGCCTCAGGACTAAGGCTTTTCAGGCCCACAGTCCGTCTCAAAAGGCCTCCGTGCTAGCATTCCTGGTTAATGAGCTCTGCTGCAGTAAAGCTGTGACCAGGTGAGAGCTCTGCCTCCTGACACGCATGTTGTATTTTAACCATTTGACAACATTTAACAACAAGCTCTCAGTTTTGTACAGCATGTAAATGGACTATTCACAACCAAACTTAACTACCACTAAAATTAAACCAGTTCTTTTTAAGGCTTTGATACATTTGTTACAAAAATCATTGTTTGCTTATGAAATTGTTTGAGTGCACTGTATAAACAAGTGTTTCTTATGTGCCTGTAGCCAACAAGTTCATCTCTTTGCCCAAGAGTAGAAAAATAAACTTGTTTTATTCATGGTAGCTTAAATTTTGATAAAATCACAGAAGTATCAGAGGGAATATGGCAAACCATGGTCTGATGGACAGTTTCACAAGGTTGCATCAAACTACATGTCATTAATTTTTCATTAGTACCAGAAACACATCTGGTGCACACTGCAGTGCGGTGCAAATATATCATGCAGTTATTATACATAAAGGTCACAAAATGTTTTTAATATGATACTTTGCAGTGAGATCGACAAAAACATAGATCAGATGACCAATCTGAGGAAGGATAAGTGGGTTGTTGAGGGAAAGCTTCGCAAGTGAGTATATGCTTCATCCAAGCTGTTGTGTACATACACTTGAAAATAGATTTGTTAGTGAATGAGATGGTGATACTGAAATAACCTGGAATTCTTAACTAGTCAAATCTACCAGGAATGTGGACTCTAGTAGCTAAGCTCCATTTCTCCTCTGTCCATTTTTTACTTCAAAGGCTGAGAAGCATCCATGCCAAGAGGACAGGGAAGAGAGACATCAGTGTGGGAGGAGAGGACAGCCACACCTGTGTTGTCCCCACTGCCAGAACCATATGCAAGAGGAAAGAAGGGGACAGTGAGGAAGAAGAGGATGAGGATGATGACAGTGAGGACCAAGGAGACGATGATGAGGAGGAGGAAGAAGATTCAGGGGGAAAGAAAGGGAAGAAAGCAGAGATATGTGAAGAGGAGGTCAGTAACAGCATGATGCTTTTTACTGGTGCCAGCGGCTAAATCAGTGTTTGTTGTAGTAAATGTCAGCTGCGCCACTGGCCTCACACTAATGAGATCCTTTCATCTAGGACGACAGTGTACACTCAGCCAGCGTGGAAGAGCTGGAGAAACAAATTGAGAAAACATATAAGGTAAATTTAACCCTATGAGACAATTTTTTCTGAGGAGGAACTAATCAACGGATTTAATACATCATAGTTCGACCTCTTGTACTTGCTGTCTCTTTAGCAACAGGGTCAGATCAGACAGAAGCTGTTTGACTCATCTCACTTGCTGCGCTCCATGATGATTGGACAGGACCGCTACAAGAGGCATTACTGGGTCCTTCCCCAGTGTGGTGGCATCTTTGTTGAAGGCATGGAAAGTGGTGAAGGTGAAAACCCAATCTGATAGCTCAGTTTTTATTCACTTTTTTCCTTTAACATGATATAAACTGGAACATTTTTAGTACACTTTGCCTAAGCTGACCTTTTAATGTTTCTTAGGCTATGAAGAGGTGGGGAAAGAGAAGGAAAGACAGGAGACGACTCAGGTGATCAGGATAAAGGAGGAGCAGCTGAAAGAGACAAATAAGCCTGTGGCATCGAACCCAGCACAGAACGCAGACGGTGATACAGCCACACCAGAGAGCCAGCAGGACAAAGACAGTCTCAATCTCTTCCTCCAGAAACCTGGTTCCCTATCTAAGCTCAGCAAACTCCTTGAAGTAGCTAAAATGGTTCGAGATTCAGACATCAATTCTCACAACAGTCAGAACAGCCATTCTGCTATAATCCCTACCACTGCATCTTATCCCTCACATCCCACCTCTCAGACGGGAATATCTCACAGCTCCCCACCTGCAACCCCTCAGCAAGGGCTCACAGATAAAACAGATACTCCAGTTCTGTCTCTACTCAGTGCCCCCCATCTCAAAAGCAGTCCCTGGATAACTTGCAGCTCTCAGTCTGTCGTTCATGACGACCAGCTCTCCAAGATGCTGAATGAGAAGAGCAGCCAGTGGTTTAGCCTCTTGCCTCGCTCTCCTTGTGACGAGTCCTCTGTCACCTCTGGCTCCAGTCCTCCAGCCTCCTCCTCTTCTCCACAGACCATAAGTACCAAATCTCCCTCCTCCCTCTCCCCTAATCCCCTAGCTTCAGCCAGCTACAACACTCCTGCTGGGATCAATAACATACAATTGCCTGCCCTTCAGGTTTGTGGAATACAAGCTTTATTGTTATTTATCATTTCCTTATGTTTACTTATTCAAACCAATGAGAAACTCTTAGCTTTGTTTGATGCAGTAGTGGTAATGGAATGAAATTGTGTGTGCTCTTCCACTCAGCAAGTAAAGTCTGGCATTCATCAAAGCAGTCTGACACTGTGTGACGCGTCCGGTGCAGCGACAAGTCCCAGCCTGCCCTTCCCTAGCACTTCTCTACCCCCTGTGTTGGGTCTGGCCTCCCAGCATGCAGAGGGTAATGGGAACAGGGTCCCCTTCCTGGTGAATAACAACACTGTCAACAAGAGTGAGACCCCAGAGGCTCTGAATGACAAGCCCCCTTGTGCCTCATTCCCTGCTGTGGAGGTGGCCAAGACCCAGGACTACCCTAGACCTCAGCCTATCCCCGAGGGTAAGAATGGCTCGCTGCCAGTTCGCACAAGTGAAATATGCCGTACTAAAGATATTCACTGCCCAGACAGTACTGGAATACATGCTGTGATGACTGTGATAACTTCCCTATATTACTAAAATTAAGCAATAATGTGACTGTAGTATTTAAATCTATGGTGTGTGTGTTGGCAGAGATGCTGTGTGGTTGGTGGCGAGTGTCAGACATGCAGGAACTGCACAGTCTGGTCAAGGCCCTCCATAGCCGAGGCATCAGGGAGAAGGTCTTGCAGAAACAGCTCCAGAAACATATGGAGTATATGACCCAGCTCTGTGCCAACAGCAAAGATGGTGTGTCCACATCTCCTCTACTTTCATTCAACAGACACAAAGTGATATAAATAAACAACATATTGTTATTTGATCTTTTAAGATGTGTCACTTGGTGACATTACATAAAAATGTATAAATATGACAGTGGTTTACTATAATGTTTGTATGTGTCTGTGGGGCAGCGATTAATGTGGCAAAGCTGGAGAAGCAGGAGGTGAGTGAGAAGACAGTGGAGAGTTGGTGTGTTGAGGAGCAGGCCATGGAGGTGGATATCAGCCTGCTGCAGCAGGTCGAGGATCTAGAGAGGAAAGTCATCTCCGCTGGCCTGCACATCAAGGTACAGGCAAGGAAGCAACCTACAGCTCATACAGACAAGAAACATCTGGTTTCCCCCAATTACTTTTAGATGCAATTTCATGAATATTTCTCTAGTATATGCTTTGATAGGCTCCAGTGTCCCTACATCATATGGATGTACATTACTGTGTCAGCAAACACTGTGTTGTAACGGCCATATTTCAATACTGTATCACTCAGGGTTGGATGCACCCTGAGCCTCAGTCAGAAAGGGAGGATCTGGTCTACCACGAGCACAAGTTCCTCTCTTTGCCAGCTCCAGAGAACAAGGTTCAGAGAGACACCAGCCCAGAACTTCCTGGCACTGTGGTGCGGCGACCCAACAATCCTCTTGATATAGCTGTCACTAGGCTGGCAGAGCTGGAAAGGAACATTGAACGAAGGTAGCTGAAAAGAAACCTGAATACAATCATTGGTAGAAACATTAAGATAGACCAGATATTGCCACAGTACCTGTGTCTGTATTAGAAATAGTTTGTAATTATGCATAATGCATCACACTGAAGAAGTTCTGATCTCAATGTGCAATACACAATATACACTTAATTTTGCACAAGGCATGGCTGCTTAAAACTACTCACTACGACTACTACTCATTGGTTGATATTAGTTGTTCTTGGCTGTTACCATTCAGTGTGATAAAGTTACTGTGTGTTTATGTGATTGCAGTGAGGAGGAGGTGGTCCCTGGGATGAGGTTGTGGCATAAAGCCCTCGGTGAAGTTCGCAGCTCAGCACAGCTGTCACTCTGCATTCAGCAGCTGCAGAAATCCATCGCCTGGGAACGGTCCATCATGAAAGTGGTTGGTGATGTCTCTCTCTCTCTCTCTCTCTCTCTCTCTCTCTCTCTCTCTCTCTCTCTCTCTCTCTCTCTCTCTCTCACTCTCTCACTCTCTCACTCTCTCACTCACTCACTCACTCACTCACTCACTCACTCACTCACTCACTCACTCACTCTCTCTCTCACTCACTCACTCACTCACTCAAAGATTAGTTTTTATCTTCAACAGTTAACTGACCAAACAGTTAACTACATTTAAAGACCAATTTATAGGTCACTCTACAAATACCCCTCTATATGAAGATCAAACAATGGTTTCAGGCTGCATGGCTTGTCATTTCAATTTATAAAAATCTATTCGATCCATTGCTTTACTGATTTTTCTTTTTTTTTTTTTTTTTTTTTAAATAATTAGAAAAACTTGTTATGCATGATTTGAACATCAAGAATAAAATAAATCTACAGGGCTTATTGTTCTTAAAGGAATATACAGATGTACAGTATCTCTGTTCAAATGTGTAACTGCATTTTTTTGGTGTTTCCAGCAGTGCCAAATCTGTCAGAAGGGCGATAATGGAGAATTGCTCTTACTTTGTGATGGCTGTGACAAAGGCTGCCACACATACTGCCATAAACCGAAGATTACCACAGTACCCGACGGTGACTGGTTTTGTCCCACTTGTGTTGCAAAGGTACACCATTGTGCCCTGAGTGTCAATTCACAGAGCTGAGACTCTTTTCTTTTGTCATTTATTTAATAAAATCTCATAGTCTACGAGAACAGTAGATATAAAGCGCCTCACTCTGTGTAATTGACAAATGACAACTTAATTGTATCACGTATAGTCAGCCAATGAATTGATTTGAATGTGATATGTTTTGTGTGGCTCTGCACCAGTCGTTTGTGTTCTGTCTTTCAGGAAAGTGGTCATTCCCCCCGGAGCAGGAAGCAACAGAGCCGAACAGCTGGAGGAGGGAAGAAAAGCAGTGAGGTAAAACGAAATAGTAAACCATCTGTGGTAGGAGAGCTCATCAAAGAGGAGGCTGCCAGCAGCAACAGCGTGCCAAAGAAAGGTACCAAGGAGTTGAAGAAAAGGAAAGGAGACGACAGCCTGACCAGCTCCCAGGCCAAGCATGACAGCCCAGTCTCCTGTGCAAAAAAAGCCAAAATGGCCAAAGACAACACAAATGGGCTGGCGATGTGTGGGTAGGCATGACCACACACACACACTGCATGCAAAGGACCCATCAGCATTTATTTAACCTACTCTCGTTGTTAAAAAAAACTGTCATTTTTAGATGAGCTCCTATGATAACATGTATACGACAATCATCCTTGTGCACTTATGAATCTCTGATAATCAGTTTCATTAAATCAAATTATATTTGACTCAGCTTTGTCTGCTGCTTGTTTCCTCCAGAGTGCTGCTGGCTGAGCTAGAGGCCCATCAGGATGCCTGGCCCTTTCTCACACCAGTCAACCATAAAGCTGTACCTGGATACAGGAAAGTCATCAAGAAGCCCATGGACTTCTCCACCATCAGAGAAAAACTCGCCAACAACCAGTATGTTTGTGTCACTGTTCCTTTATTTGTTTTTCAGAAGATGTGTATATGTGTTCCATTTTGTGTATGTAATAATTTTTCATTTTTGATTTGGATGCTGCATATAAATTGAAATTAAAACCATTTCTCATGATTGCAGGTACTTAAATTTGGAGACTTTCATCATTGATGTAAATCTGGTTTTTGATAACTGTGAAAAATTCAATGAAGATGATTCTGAAATTGGACGAGCCGGCCACAACATGAGGAGATTCTTTGACAAACGATGGACTGAACTTCTAAAGTAAAAAAAAATTCAAGTACGGACTTTTGCGTTACTTTCTACATATCAAACTTCCTGTTTGGTGTTAGAGGCCCTCTCTTCACCTGTGACACTAAATCAGTATACAGTTATAATAACACTGATGTGCATTGCAAAAGGACAAACACCCTCACTGTATCTACTGAGAAAAAAACACTTAATAAATTAGTATCTTCAAGTGCAATACTGTTTTCTTTGTCAAAATGCACTGACGTATAGACTCAACATTGTATTTGGGAATCAAAGATTTCCACTGTAGATAGGTCACTGAGTTTTTTTTTTAATTATCAGTACTGCAGTATAGCTCTGTGTATATGTGTATTTATTTTTCAAGTATTTATGTTCCAGTCTTTTCTAAGAAAAACTAAGAAATGGCACACAGCTTTAACTAAATCTAAAGATTGTTTTATGGACCATTTAACAAGCCAATCAAAAAAAAAAAAATTGTTTACAGCATTGTGACTATAGGGTGCCAGCAGTACTACTGTTCATCTGCATTTGTGAGTCAACTGTGTAAAATACAAGGAGGTATAACTGACACATGTATAGTGTTCATTTCTGTCACAGTTTACATGTCTTATTTCTAATGTATAGTGTGTACATACAAAACAGTCTTGTTGAATATATTGTCAATGGCTAAGGATGATTGTAGCATTTAATACAGTGTATGTCTTACACAGTGCTGAATATCCACTCAAACACTGTGGTCTCCTCAGTATTGTAGTGCCTGACCTCTGACCTCTGAACAGTGTATTGAGGAGTTTGTATTTTTTTTTTTTTTTTTTTTAATACTTTCAGTGTGTGTACTGTATGTGTGTCCTGCACAATATACTGTAAGAAACCCTCACACAAAATGTCAAATTCCTAAGAGCTTTTCCTCTGAACTGAATTGATTCGGTGCATAGTGTGTGTTTCATCTCCGAGCCTTTCCTTCAACCAGAGTCTTGTCAGACATCCTGTGGTGGACAGACGTGAAACCTGCACTGGGCTTTAATCCAGCAGGGAGTCGGACAGAGTCACGCTCCACTGGAGGCATCTCAAGACAGCTGAAGTCAGAAGACTTGAAGTAACTGTATTTTATTATGAATATTATGAAATGAGTAGCAACTTTTGTAGGAATATTATTTTTAAATAGTGGATGTGTGGCACGGACAAAATAAACCTGTTTTTCCAAAATAACACTACTAAGCACTTACTATCTCACCCTTCTTAGGCATGTTACCATTAATTTAAATATAGATGCTAATAATTGTCTTGCAATTTTTTAAATCATCATAAATCATATTTTTAATAATCTAAAATGGAGTTAAAGCATTAGTGCCAGAGGTAGAATGTAAGTAAGGTCATTCAGTACTAAAGTACAGTTTAGGTTCCTGCTTAGTTTAATTTCACAGCTGTAGTTATATAGTTACTCAGCACATTTAAATCAACATACAAAACATGATCAACAATAGAATATAATGTATTGTTATGGATATAATGACCTAACAGAATATAAAGTAGATAAAATCAGCTCCACTGGAAGGAGCTTCTGGATTATGAAAAGCTTTACTAAAGTATTACTTGAAATTACTTTCTCTAGCTTTTTATATTGGTGTAGAGTATCATTACTTTTAGGGTTAAAGTTCAGTGCATTTATAGACAGTTATTCTAAAATAATCGGTTTACTCTCCATAAATAGACATCAATGAAATCAAGTTCAGAAAAAAAAATCTCAAGCTGTAAATGGACAAATGAAACTCGAATATGAACATTGTGTAACTCAATAACTCAGCGTCACATGACTGATGACAGCTCTGAGATAAAGAGACTTTATAGCTGGGCTGAAACAGGAAGTCGTTTATAAGAGACGCACAGAGGTCAGTGCCTTCAGGCTGACAGCTGACAGCCTTCGCATCAGGGGGTCTGCTACTCGGATCTCCCCTCCTCGTTTTCACAGGAGCATATTTGAGCGTTTTGCGCCACCTTGCGAGTGAACAGCCTCCTCTAAAGTGCCAACACAAGATCTCGGTCACAAAATGGTGTCAATAATACGCACTCTCCGACACCACACAGACGAGATCAGCTGCTGCGCCTTCTCTCCATCCCTCCTGGCGACCTGCTCCGCCGATAAAACCCTGCGCCTTTACAACACAGCTGACTTCTCGGAGCTTCCCTCTTCTCCTCTCTCGGGCCACGGCTACGGGGTTCACTGCTGTGGCTTCAGCACCTGTGGCAGCTACCTGCTCAGCTGCTCCACGGACGGATCCGTCATCGTGTGGAGCTCGGACACAGGTGAGGCGGCAGCGGTGTTGCAGCACCCGGGCCGCAGTCCGCTCCGAGTGTGCGCACTGGCACCAGACGACTCCTCCCTGCTGGCAGGGGCCTGTGATGGCACCGTGGCCCTCTGGGACTTCCCCTCCAAGACACTACGCAGGTACACTTTACCCCACAGGTGAAGGTGATCAGCAGTTGCACAGTCAGCAGTGTGAAAGAGCAGCGGTCAGTTCACTGCCTAGTTCCTGCCTTAAGGTGACATTTGAAGTATTTCTTTAAGCAACTGTCAAAGTAAGTCCTGTTATTTATGAAGAGTTTAACACCCCGAAACCATGTGAATCTGCTGTGACTTATCTTTCAGTGCATAAAATGTCAGAAGATAGTGAAAATCACATTTTCCCAGAGCCTAAGGTCAGGACTTGCAGTTTAAAGAACCAAAGATCATCAATTTACTTTGATAAATGACAAAGACAAGTATCAAATCCACATGTGAGAATCTGGAGCCAACAAACAAAATAGTTATTTTTGCTTGAAAAATGACTGAAACTATTAATCAATTATCACAATAGTTGCAAATTAATTTTCTGTCAATCAGTTATGTGACCAATCGACAAATTGTCTCAGCTATTGTGTTGGAGTGTTTGATGAGACTTAATTGTCAGTGATGTCTCCCTGTTAACATGAGCAAACAACTGCAGAACTTTAGCTTGAAGGTTCATTTGTGAGCTTCTGAATAAAAGTTTGACAAGAAAAACTTGAATTTTATGTAGCTTTGGCCACATCTTGCAGCCTTCATCAGCAGATGGAGTCATCCCACAGCAGTTGTTAGGTTCTACCTTGAGTTGTAACGTTCTGGTTTACAGAAATATGTGACATCATATTATTTCCATTAAAGTCAGAGTGAGGAGAGCACAGAGACAAAAATACAAATAAAGAAATTAAAAAAAAATGTTCTAACTTAGGAAGATAGCACTGTGTTCATGTAGAACATGTAGAACTGATTGATTTTCAGGACCTTAAAAAAAACTGTACCTCAAACTTGCTTTCTCAGACACGGTTTGTAATAGTCCTAAATCTAGTCTGGTCATTTATTAACTGTTCCTGTTTTTTTACAGAAAGATCAGATTTACTTCAGGTTCACGTTAAAGGAGGTTTAACATCAGGTTACTGCTGTCAACTGGAACTAAAGACGATGAAAGGGCTGAACCAGCTAAACAAATACTTGTTAACAGAAGCAATCGACTCAGTAAATCTGATGGGATAAGTTGATAAAACTTTGTCTATATCAGTGCAAAAACATTTTATGAAGATGATTTTTAACAATTTATCTTTTAATCCTATAAATTCACAAAAAATGTGGGCTTTCTTTTTTTTTTTTTCTTGGGTCTTTTTTTTTTTATTGTTGTTGTTTTTTCTTTTACAAGCATCCTCTCAGGCCTGCTTTGTCTCTAAGACTCTTACAGATGTCATTAAACTCAGTCCAGGACTCCAAATCCATGTTTGTGTTTCAAAGAGCTACTTTTTAAACTATTACTGTTTATTCTAGATCAAATCCCGCTCTCCCTTTTTTTTACTCCCTGTCTGATAATTTTTGCTTTTCATAACCAGTCTAAGACAAGTGCTACATCCAAACGTTTCCCCTCACAGATGTAGCACAGTAAGCGAGGCCAGTGTTGTGGCGTGCTGCTTCTCTCCGTGTGGCCAGTTCTTCGTGACTGGCTGCACCCACGGAGACCTTAAACTGTGGGCTGTGGACATCAGCCTCCTGCATGCTGAGAAGGATGCCCACGACCTGGGAGTCACCTGCTGCAGCGCCGCACCCCAGTTGGAAGTCGGTGAGTTCGGTGAGCATAAAGGGTCGTTAGAAAAGACTATTCTGAGAATCACTAATTTGAGTCATTTATCGAGCAAAGATACCAAACACACACTGTGAATTGAATGGTAAAAACAAAACAAGAAGACATCGGTTTGGGGAAATATTTGTTTTTTTAAGGTGAAAAAAGTGGTTGATTTATCATTTTAAATACAGAGTAATCAATAATGACAAAATAGTTAGTCTCAGTTTCTCACAGACCTCACTATGAGCAGTAGAACAGTACAGCTGTTATTCTTGGGCTTTTTTATTGGATTAATCCTTTAAAGTTTTAGTTTCAGGACTTGCTGCCCTGTTCATCTTGGATAACATCCTATAGATCCTCTCAGCGCAAATAAAACAAAAAATCTTTCACAGGTGGCAGTTAGTTAAAAGCAACCTGTTGAATCAAAAGTGACATTTGCGGCGTTTATTTTGTGCCACTGTTTGGGAATAAAAACCACATGAATTTTGTTATGAAAATCTGCTTCTAACCAAACACTGTATTTATGCCACTTACATTGTAAAAGATACTTACTGTGTGTTCACAAACAGCGTGTCAGCTAGTATTTGTCATCTCTTGTTATTAAACTCAGTCGAGCGTGAGCATTCAGAGAGGGGGAATGTGGCTGTATTTGTTCTGCAGATGGCTGCTGTGTGGCGTTTCGACTGGCCTCCTGTGGACAGGACAGCCAGCTGAAAATATGGATTGTTTCCCAGCGTGAAGGAGCAGGTAGGCCCCTCTGCCCGCTTCCTCAACCGAAAACTTCATCACTCCATAGAGAGAGAGAGAAAAAGCGAGGGAGATAGAGAGAGCCTCCTGACTGCTTTAACCTTGAAATCTCTGCAGAATAGAAGAATTTTATTAGTGTGTGGAATAAATCAGCTGCAGTGTGACTCATTAATAATGCATCACTTTAAGACATTCTGCTGAAATACAGCAGCAGCAGAGGACTGTGTGTGTGTGTGTGGAGAAGAGAAGAAGGAAATCAGGTGCATATATCCACTGTGACATTTATATCTTGTACGGCCGATGGCAGAACAAGAACATTTCGTGTATGCTCATAGGTTGTGTAACCGGCCTACAGACTGTATTTTTCTTAGCGTCTGTGAATACACCACGTTGTTAGTTCAGAAGATGTGTTGCCGTGGTAACTGCCATTTCCGAGGTGGGGGAGTTGATGTGTCCTGAGTTGTGACCCGCTGCGGTTCATGTGGGATTTTTCATCTCTGAGCAGCTCGTAGAAGGACCCAGAACAATGTCTAAGAGATGTCTGAAAGCCTAGTTTCTCAGATTCTGTGTTTCTCTGTGGATGAGCTTGCATTTATCTTGCCTTGGCAAGAGGACTGCACGCATGAACCCCTCTTCCACTGTTTTATGAGAAAGAGACTCGAGTGTAGGTGATTCAAGTGAAGCAAGGGACCAATGTTGAAGCTGTGACATGTCTGCTGTTGATGTGGAACATTTTTCGAGTCCCTGCTTACTTTAGGAGCCCTGTATATCGATGGGTCAGATCTTTAATGTTGTCACTTTTGCAGCCTTTTCCTTCAACCTAGCAGCATACTTTGATGCCTCTTGTTCACACTTCACATTTTTTTTAGATTTAATGTTTTATTTACCCCATAATACCCATAATTGTTTCCCATCATTTTATAGATATGCATGAAAATAACAAATTGTCCTTCCACTGAGCCTGAAAGAAATATTTTCACTATAATGGAGTAGCAGGAGGTTTCATTAAAGATGAGTTTACAGGCTGATGATTTAAATGCTGCTACAGACCAATTAGCTTTGGCACATACAGTAGAGGTGTTGCACAGTTGACTGTTTCTGGGAAGTGTCTTTGTCTCTCAGGCTGTGAATACCACAGCTTTATCGCCATAAAGAAAATCTTTTGTATCCAAGCAGCTGTCAGCAGGTGGCACAGCTCTGAGCCAGCAAGACGGAAGGAGGTATTGATAAAAAGTTTTGTGTTGTCAGACTGTCGGCTAGGGGTGGGGATCCAGACACTGATGCACTTTGAAGTAAGTGTGTGTGTGTATGTGAGAGAGAGAGAGAGAGAGAGAGAGAGAAAGACAGACTGAATTTTAGTATTTCTGGTCAGTTCATGGACACATTGCAGGAGGCCAGTAGCTGAACAAATACAGACACAACTCTACTTTGACCTTGTGTATGTGTGTGTGTGTGTTGTTGACCCTCAGCCTGCACCATGAAGCTCCTGCACACTCTCACCAGCCATTCAGCTCCGGTTCTGTCCTGTGCCTTCTCTTCTGACGGGGATCTGGTCGTCTCAGGGTAAGACACACTCATCACAGACGCACAAATCACTTATTGTGCTCCCATCTATGAGCAGCACCAACAAACACCTCCTGCATCAGCCGCTGAATCCTGACCTTTGTGTTTATCGGCCTTATGTTTTGTTCTGTCATTTGTTTTATTATTTGCTATAAAATCATTTGCTCATTTTGGAACAAATGAGGTTTAAATCAGTCCCTGCTCCGTGTTTAAAATGCTCCTTTTTCTGAGCTGTGAGCAGCAGATGCCACAGCTAAGCACTGGTCCTGCTGTTCCCTCAGTCAGCCACAGGAGGAGTGTATTTTGTTGTATATGGCTTCTGTTTGGGTCCTTCTGCCATTTCTGGCTTAAATTCAAACATAATGAAGGTTAATCTGTGCTCTGTTTGTAGAGCTTAGATAGAAACATGTGAAAAAATGTGTGTTTTTTGTTTGACAAGAATCCAGATTTTTTTTTTTCTTTCCTTATTCTTAATGCAAATGCCCGCATATGGATTGTGTAAATGAAGTTGACTTTGTTTATTCTCTAATTATTCAACAGTTCAGTGGATAAAAGTGTTGCAATACATGACGCGGTAAGTAAGGCCCACAAAAAAACACAACTGCTGTAAACACAGAGATGCCAAACATTCCCATCTTTCCATGTTTGTTTGTACTTTGTTTACAGAACCTGGGAACCCTGCTAAACACACTAAAACAGCATGACAGGTAAATGGCGTGATTCACCGCTGTGCAATACAGTGATCAGAATAGGAGTCCCAGTGTTTAAGAGCAGGACGTGTGATTTTTGCCTGATTAGTTTTTCCCAGAAGCATTGGGTGGAGTGATGCAATAGTATATCCTCCAGTGCTGCTATCATTGAAGTGGCACCACAGGTAGGCACCAGCAGAGCACTTTGAAGTGCTTGAAAGGATTTAAGATACTGTATGATCCGAGACTTGATTTTTTTTTTTTTTTTTTTGGTTAAAAAGGGGAAACCTTACTTCTAAAGCTGATCCCTTCCTGTACCAGCTTCACTGTCATACACACCCTTCACGTTTCTGCTGCTCTCCCTCCACCCTGCAGGTACGTGACTGCTGTAGCTCTGTCTCCCACCATGCCGTGGATTGCGACCGGCTCCATGGACAGATCAGTAAACGTGTGGAGAATAGGAGATGGAGATAGTAGAACTGGTAAATACTTAACAATTAATTGTTTAGGTTGGCGCCTACAAATGCACAATCACTCCTCTTTGTAAAACAGACTGTTAGCTGTGATTCAAAGCCCAGAAGCCATTTGGAGCGCCAAAGCTTCCCCAAAAGACTGTTTTGGGAGATATCCAGCAAGAGAAGCTCCTATTACATGTGTATTGCTGTCTGGCTGCAGTGTCTAGAGGTGATTGATGTTTATTGGTGCAGCAGGGCAAACTACCACTGAGCCTCAGAGAGCTGTTGTTATGGAGGTGAATCCTCTTAAATAAAGTTCCAGCCCAACATAAAAGAAAACATTTGGAATAGTAAATGAAAAGGTGCAATCGTCAGACATCTGGAGGCCTTGAAGCTTCATCAGGGAAGCTCCCTCATCTGCTATTAGTCAGGCTGATGTTGATTGTTGACGAAGCGAATTCCATCTCAGTGAGGATCTGCCTTTTTTTTTTTTTTTTTTTTTTTTTTTTAGCACCCCACCCTGACTCCCCCCCCCCCCCCCCCATCCTCTCTCTCTCTCCTTTCCTTTACTCTTCATGCTTACTTTCTCTTCACATATTAAACTTATTCCCTTTTATGTTTTCCTGCAGCAGCTGAATCAAGACAGACAGTGTGCCAAGGTAAATAAATGCATTACTCTGTTTTGCCCTAAGAATTCTTCATAGTTATTCATAGTGCTCCTTGTGCAAAGCACTGCTCTTTTATTTTAATTTGCACTGGGCGTGTGTGTGTGGGAGAGAGAAAGAGAGAGTGGCTGAGATACCACAGTCTTCGCACAGGTGTTAAGATAATTTAATGTCTTGATCTTTTATTTTGAGCTGTTGTTGTTTTGCACTGTTTTGTCTTTCTTGCAGGTGACGGGAAGTTTTTCTAGTGATTTTGTGTCTTGTTTGTGTACTGTATGTTGTGTTCTGTGAACCCAAAAAATAAAAGCCTCTGTTTTTGTGAAGCTAATGTTGATGAAATGGCTGAAAGGATTTTAAAGGTTGGCATTATTCAGTATTTTCTCTAAGTCAGCAAATCCCACAAAAAGCCCAAAACCAACAGGTCCGTCTCTTGGTACTTTTCTAAGCCTTTTTGTTAGAGGCGGCCATGCTAATGGTGGGACTCTATGAAAGGCAATTTTGGTCAGTCAGTCCACCACTTCACTGAAATTCTATAAAACTATTAGATAGTTTTCTATGAAATTTGGTACAAACACTCTAACCCATCACACTTTATGAAAATAAGGTCAGTCAATAGCACTCTGTCTGGTTTGAGCTGACTTTTTTTTGTCAATAAAGTGTATGAAGACATACCACACACTTAAACCCGCCCAGAATGAACATGTAGTTCAGATTTTGAGAGACACCATCAGCTCCTTCATTCTCCTGTTAATCTTGTTGCACCTGTAAGGGCGGGGCAGTTTATTCTGTCATTATGTGATTTTCATCACAGCTCTACCCAACTGCTTCAGCCTGACTAAAGGTCTTATCAGCCAGAGTGATTGAAAACATGTGTTTGGAGACAGGGCCTTAAATAAAATGCAGTGGAAACAGATACATCTTTAACCCCCAGTTTTAAATGAACTGAGAGTTGGAGCAGACCTCCAGATATGTGGTGCATAAGAATGCTGCTTCTCTATGTTTAGTTTTGACTGTGAGGACAGTAAGGCACAAAGAAATGAGCTACATCAGGATTTGGCTACACAGGCAATGCTTATTAGTGGAATAAATTCATTGTTGGTTTGGATCTTTTCATGGGATTTGTTGACAGTAAGAAAAACAGACTATCACCAGCCTTATCCTTTAAGCTGTGAAGAATGGAGATGATGAAGAAAGCCTCTTATGTGCATCTGTCCAAGTAATTAAACACTGCAGTCTGAGCTGTCCCATTCTGCAGCGAAGCTCTGAGGTTTTCATGCTTCTGGCACAGTGTTTCCATGACTCAGCCTCCTAGACTGGAAGACTCCACACAGCAATCGGGCGGAGAGGAGGTGGTGTTACTCTGCTCTCTGTCGTGCAGACTAAATAAATGGATATTTCGTGTTGGTCAGTCACTCAGTCCACCGCTTTGGTCCAGACTGAAATATCTTAACAACTATTGGTGAATGGAAGGTTTAGTATCAGCTGAAGGTTTTACATTCAGTATCCAACGGCAAGTCCTTGTGTCTAGACATCCAACAATCCTACACAGAGAAATGAATCATAGTCCAAGCAGAGATTCAAATGTTTCTATAGACTGAAGTTTCAGTGTAGCCTCAGGACATTTTTTAATTTCAGTGAAGGTTGTTTTCTTTTCTTCTCATCATTCTCAAGCACAGGCATGGACTTCGGGGGTTGTCAAATTGCATTTTGGCATTCAAGACAGAATCTTTTGTGGAAGAAAATATTCATTGATTGTGAATTGTTTAAGATAGCTGAGGTAGCAAGAGGTGAGGGTGAAACCTAATGGTAATGGCAGTGAGCTAAACCTCCCAGGCTTCAGGGTTATCCTTCACGCGGCTAATGATGGGCGATGGGAACCGTGAGGCTGCTGTGAGGTGTCATCAACAGGGCCAGCACACAACAGGCTAGTCTATCTCAGCCTCGTATGATAAATGATGGCTGCTCATTCACATGGTGTCATGTGAAGGTTGATGAGCTGCATGCTGGCACAGTCTGAAATAACACAACCCTGGGTTTTCTTTTCTCCATCACATGCTTTCATGCAAGGTCAGGGATCTGTGTGTGTATGTGCATATGTGCGAATGTTAATTGTCACTCCCATACTGGCGCACAGGGAGTGTGTCCTTTTCTGTGGAGCGTTAGGGAAGCTGTTTGTTTGCATCAGATAAGTTTTGCTGCAGGAGACGGGGTATAATAGCGGAGCACTTCCTCCCTTCCTGTTTTGTGTTTTGCAGGAAGGAAGTTGCCAGGTCACTCCAGGCTACTGGTTGCTGATTGGTCGGAGGAGGATGTGCAGACCTGGCTGTGTGAGGAAGGACTGGAGGAGCTTGTCGACAACTTTAAAGCCCACAACATAGACGGACCAGAGCTCATCCAGCTGAACAAGGAAACAGCCGCAGAGCTGGGAATTGGTGAGGATGGAATATAAAACACAGTACACACAATCACAGGCACACTGGGATTCAGTGTTTTTCTGGGGATTTGCTGTTTGATCCTAAAACATGACAAGCCCAAATTCGATAGCATGATATAAGCAGCTTTTATCGATGCACTGATTTACTCCCTCCACACACACACAACTCCTCCCAAATAGTGATCTGATTTAGGGACGTGAAGCTGCATCATTTCTGTCTGTTTACACAATCACAAATCACGTTGCGAGGACAGTACCCCACAGGATGACCTTTACGTCACAAACAATGATAATCCCTCTCAAAATGAGATTAGTCCATGCTGGGTCGTCCAAGGTCTCGGTGTGGAAAGTCACTGTACAAACTGCAGCCTGAAAACAAATATTCCTCCCTGCAGTGGATGGGCACACTGTAGTGTAGAAGCAGCAACACTGGAGTAGCCCCCAGTGCCCATACATCAACATCATTACCTCCACTAAGGCAGTAATGCTTTTAAGGAGGGGTCTGTAACCTTTTTTACTAGAGAGCTACTTTGACAAAATGAAAAGGGCTGAGAGCTACTGACGTCTTACATTACTGGTTACATGTATTCACATATTGTATTAAAACACTCAAACTGATCTCTAAATCAAATCAGACGGATAAGACAGTTTAACAAATATCATCACATATCAATATCCAAAACTCACATTTTGTACCAAAAACATCTGAAACTCACATCAGTGTCAATTTTTGTGTGTCAAACCTGAACACACAGACATGATAACGCCATTGAAAATAAATGTCCATAAATTTGCGCAGAAAAAAAGAAGCTCCTTAGTTAGTAATCCAGTGATAGTCATCAGTGCATCCAATGGTAACAAACTGGAACTTGAAATGGATAATTCAGTTCACTTAATTTTCCAAAATGTAAATAAACATGGGCTAAAAAAAAATGTTCAAGTTGAAGCCCACAGCTTAACTTGCTTAACAACATATTTTCAATGTCTTGGAAAATTTGTATCAGTTTTGTTATCCAGAAGAGGTTCCTATGTTGTCTACGGCATATCTGATGTAAACAAACTTAACAGTGTAACTCATTTGACTGACAAATAATGATTTGGGGTTGAGGGGGTGCGGGTAAGTCTGTGTATTGATTTAATTGCATTACTGAGTGGAGTTGTGTTGCTTAAAGTCTGTACTATGTATCCATTGTCTGTACAAACTATATTCTCTAAACCTTTGGGTGAGATACCCTAAAACAGGGGTGAGCTGGATCATGAGCCACTAGTTGGAAACCTTTGCTTTAAAGGAATGGACTAATATTTTTTGGGAAATATGCAGAGACTAATGTAATGTGTAAATTAGTGAGCTCTAGGGGTAGGTATAGGTGGCTATTGCTACCTTCGGACAGGCAGGCTAGCCATTTCCACCCATTTTTCAGTCTTTATTCTAAACTAAGCGAACCAGCTGCTGCCTACAGCTTCATATTTACCATACAGACATGACAGTGGTATCAATCTTCTTCTCAAAATCTTGGCTAAATAGAAAACAACACTTTTCTCAAAGCTTTGAACTAATCCTCAAGTTCTTTATGTACAGAATGTGTTGTTTAACAAGAAAACTAAAAACTGCTCAGTTCAGTTTGGCAGAGCAAGTGATGAGTTTTCGGTGTTGTAAAGAACAAAGAGAGAAGCACAGTTTTTAGATATGTCATTGTCCTCACACAGAAACGTGATGCATGGCTGTAGCTATTTACTATATGACACCATCACTAACTTTTCACATGTACGTGCAAATCATTGCCATCTCAATCATCATCAGCCATTTAGAAACTTCACAAAGTGCCTCTCAGTTGAGAACAGATTGGGGGGAAAAACAGCTAAAAAGTGATGCCTCCAATTCAAGCATAAAGGTTAATAAACACACCTTTGACTGACATATTATATTAAACATATTCTATTATTAGATATGGTCTCAAATTATTTTGCAGGTCCACTTTACCCTACCACACGCAGTTCACTCTTGAAAACTGTATGTGCACCTGGTCAAAAATATGCATGAGGAGCAAACATCCTCGCTGCAGATTGAAACCTAATTATTTTCTGTTGGAATAACAAATTTAATGGATTGTATTTTGTGTCCTTGGTTAGAGCCATGAGTGCTCTGTAGTTAGTATTTCAATTCTGCTAGTTTCAGATAAGCGCACTGCTGTCTTGAATTCTTATTTACACACATGGGTTTTGAAGGGAGTGTATCCAACAGTCCACATTACGGCATGAAGACCATAATGGCCGGAAAAGCTGTCTTTAGTCTGATTACAGCTACTTTGTGCCAATTGTAATCACGTAACAAGCTGCATCACAATCCCGCCCTCAGTCACAGTAAAAACACCTTTTAGCTGCTGTTGTGTTTGCTTTAACTGGACAGCAGTAAACACAGTAAATTAAAAAAAAACAAAACTGTAAAGTCAAATTCCCCTGCATGTTGCTCAGTTATGCAAAGTCTGTCTTAGGGAATGAGCATCCCTCTCCCGTGTGTTCAGTGTGTGCTCTCATTACCACAGAACGAGGACAGAGGAAACAGCAGATTGCCACATTTCCTGTCCTTTTTGTGCTGTGCGCAACCAGCAACTATCATTTTCCTTGCATGCTGTTTGTGTAAATGTGTGCGTGTGCGTAGACACACACTTAATCACACATGCAGCACATAGACAGCAAATTAGATTCCAGCGCACTTTACTCGATGAAATATTCATGAATCTTTGAGTAAAGCGATGGAAAAAAAAGAAACGTTCCTCTTGGATATAATTCAGTGTATCTCTGAGGAGACAGCCACAGCAACTCATCAAATTATCAAATCTAAATGTAAAGTGGACAGTATAGTACTAATGGTTTGTGCTGCCGTGTAAAAGGTGAGAAATTGAGGAAATCTTAAACCCTGTAGAACTGTTATGTGCAGTTTTTTCCATCGAAGGGTCGTTTCTTGGATGAGTTAGAGCCCTTAACGGGTTCATCGTGTTTCGAGAGAAGACATTTTGATTGAGCCTAAGACTGAAACTATCTGTGATTGCGACAGCGGGCCTCTGCTGCAGCATCTGCCTGTTTTTTACTTCAAATAAGGATGGAGTATTTTCAAGGCACTGAGTTCATGGTAACAGGGAGTCACTGCTGCAGCAAATGAAATGTGTTGTGTGTCTTCATTTTGCAGCGGATTTTAGCTGTCTGTGACCAACTTGTCAGCATGTTTGAGGCTGACTGTGTCCTATGAATAGAGAAACATCTCCTCAGAACATGGTGCCCCTGGACATCATGACACATGGGAGGAAGGATTTAAGTACATATTCTACAGATTCAAATAATGCTAGAGTTGTATTCAGTTCAAAATACTGCACAGACTCAAACACAACTACGTCCCTGTTTGGTCTTGGACATAATTTCCTAAGTCATTAAATCAACTCTAGAACCATAGGTTTTCTTAAGCGTCGTCAGCACAAATGAATCGATGGCAAACTTCACTACAGCTCTCGGACAAAAGGAAACATTACAGCGATAAAAAGGGATACCGACTAATACATTCATGATACCCACACCATGGAAGAAAACTGTTGTCCCAACCATTAGAATTGAGCTGACTGACCTAAGACCTTACATGTGTAGATAATGTGTGTTTTCAAAACTACACTGTGAGTCTGCAGCCATGCTAGCTGCTCTGCAAGAGTGTACTCGGGTGCACAGCTAAACAAGCTAAATGCTAATGTTGAGCAGCTATAATGTTTACCAGGTTAGTCAGTATTGGGCACATTGAAACTGTGACCTGATGATGATGAGGCTGTATTTAGTTTTGAGGCATCAGCAAAGTGATTGTAATTCATAATTCATCCTGAGTGGGACATCAGTTTCACAAGACATTTGAGTGAAATAAGACATTTCAGTCAAAACCACAAATCTCACAGTGGTGCCACAGGGAAAAAAAAAAAAAAAAAAAAAAATCAGAATCAACCAAAGTCAGTTGGATTCAGTCCCCGGAGTCCATGACGGTCTGAAATATTTCATTAAAATGCATCCAATACACTTGGAGATGCAGTGTGAGATATTCAGAGGGCCATGAAATGGACAGAATAATGTGACAGGAAGGGATTATCTGTCTTTTCCTTTTTGTATCCGTTTTCCTTATTAATTAATTAAATGCCGGTGGATATATTTACAATAAAACCCATGGCTCAGTATAATTGTTAAACTGAACACTAAAATAATCTTATCTGGAGTAAGATGTTTAATGAAAACGCAGGACGAAATCTCTTCAGGACTCGAGGATGCAGACAAGAAAAATGTTCCCCGATCATTGTGTGAGGCCCGGACCTCTATGGCACTGCCACCAGACACAGACACACCACTTACTCATGTGTGGCTGTAAAGGTCGCCCAGGTGGTGAAATTTGTCACCGATGACAAATTCAAAGGGGGCTGTCAGTGGGTGGACACATGCAGCTGTGTGCAGAGTGATTTTCCCTCTTTGGAGTTTGATTCTCAATTAACTACAAGTGACCAGGAAAACTCCTCAGGGGAGACTCTGCCATCGTCACACAGTGAGTGTGCCTGGCTCTTCGTGTCTCAATGCAGATTGAGCAGAGAAGAGGCCCATTTTTATTCCTGCCTTTCTTTTATCTGAGAGACCGGGGAAGACAGTCAGTCTGTCAAGTGTCTCACAGAAAAACACTGAAGGCATGCTTCTGAGTGGAATAACATTAACATAGCACATTGTGAAACACTAAGTCTTTGATCATGAATTACTGGTCAAATGTTGGTTACAAACAACCTTTGCTTCACAAAATTTGAAGTGTTACAAGGGATTTCACTGCATGTGATGTAATTCAGCGACCACGTTGAGCAGAATACTAAACACTCTGTATTGGTTTCTCAGAGTCTGTGGGCCTCCGTGGTCGTCTCCTGAGGAAAATCGAGGCCTTGAAGGCAGAGCAGAGCGGCTCAGAGGCCCCAGATGAGTTTCTGTGTCCAATCACCAGAGAGCTGATGAAGGATCCAGTCATTGCTGCAGGTTAGATGAAAAAAAAAAATGCTAATGGACTGTCCTATGTCTCCAGCTGAGTCAGAGCCAGTGCCTGTGATTCTTTCTGTAGAGACCTTTTTTTTTCTACATAAATTATTATTTCAGTCTATTTAGGATGTCACAATCTGTCTACCCCACAGATGGATATTCCTATGAGCGAGAATCCATTGAGAGCTGGATCAGAGGCAAGAACAAAACCAGCCCCATGACCAATCTGCCCCTACAGACCACACTCCTCACCCCCAACAGGTCTCTGAAGACGGCAATAACACGATGGAAGTCGAGCCAGTAGAAAGCAGCTCATTTTAGCTTGTTTGTCGGAATTCACCAAACAGGTACTTCATCATTACAGAGTGGTGGCTAATCGATAACAACAGCTCTATTACCATTGAAAGATGTAATTAAGGAGCCACTCAAGAGTCAAGTTTGACAAAATAATCTGAAGTTTCAGATAAGTGATTTAAGAAGAGATAACATATCTTTTTACAAGTGAAAAGTTGAATTCATGACGAGTAAAACACAGTACACTCCCAAGTTTTTCTGCTATAGCCTACCTCATCTGCTAAGACCAGTAGAGTGCAGTGACTCATTTTAGCTAATTTCAGACAAATTCCGATATTGCTGAGTCAGATCACTGACAGTATGACGCTTGCTACTGTTACACTACATGTCACGGACAATAATTTGAATGCCTTTATCTCAGTGTAAAACAAGAAATAATCACATTGTGCCTGTTCCTTGCTTGAAATGAATGGAAATGTAATGTGACATTATGCTGTTGCCACCTGTGGCCTCTGTTCAGCAGATGTTTTATAGTCCTACTTTGCAGACTGAAATGCTGCATGGGCAGTAGGCTTTTTGCCAGTAACCAAACAGCTGCTTCATGTTAACATAATATTATTAAATGTCCTCTTAACTGAAGCAGTCTTGTGTTTTAGAATAAGACAGCAGACTTGATAGTTTTTTCCTCAGAGGGTCTTTATTTCTCTCTCCCATGATGGCTATGGCAGTAATGTTCTATTACAGTATGTGATCACAGCTAATAAAGCTCACAATACTGAAAACATGGCAACAATTGCATTTACTGTACATATTAAAATAGAGGGGTTGGCACTGTGCCCCAAAACCATTTCTGTTTTTATAGATTTTTTTAACTCTGTAATATAAACTGCAATTGTAGCATGCACTTAAACTCAACATTATTGAGAATCATAAAATGTCTTAGTAGCTGTGCAAAAATAACTATATAAAATATATTGCTTTTACAATTAACCAAGCCAATGGCGCTGTAAATAAATTAAACTAGACAGCAACAACAAGCAGATACAGAAGGGATTTCAACTCAATGTTAATGGTGATTTATATAATGTACAAACATATTTAACAAATGCTTTTTTAGAACCTTTAACACCATTTGAACAACATTGTGCATAAAACTCACAATACACAAGTCTGAACTTGTCAATACACTTAACATAGACCTTCACTGAAAAGAAGGAAAAGTACATATTTATATAATATACACGAGGATCTATAACATCCTTCGTAAAACACAGGAATGCCCGTCCTTCAGACTTTCTTGAACCTTCACTGAGGACTTTCTCTTCCTTACTTCTCTCTCAGCACCATGGACGTAATGAACACAGTTCAAACCTTATTTCCATTCTGTAATAACATTAAGCTGTAACTGAGTATGTTGTTTTAAGCGGCCTAACTGTATATAAAGTGCTCACTGTCACTGTTTCGTTTTGATAAGGACTGTACAGTACATATCCAAATACTTCCTTCAGTGCAATGTCTCCAGCTTGGCTGAATGACGGCGGACATGTTGTCATGTAACAAGCTGACAGCCACAAGCGACAGGTTGGGAGGAGAGAAATCTGGAGCATTCAGTACACTGCCCGCAGCCTGTATTCACACAGGAAGCTTACATACTGCTCTTCTTACTAGATTTAAAAGTGAGACTGTATTCTGTCTGGGGCCAGTAAAAAAATTCAAATAACTCCTCACTTTTTTTTTTTTTTTTTTTGCTAGTGTGTGCGTTGTGGACTGTATGAGTGATAAAACATACATCTCTACACATTCGACTCTATAAATGAGCGCTTTGGTTTCATTGAAGCTACGTGAATGGCAGGATTATCTCGGGCTAAGCCAGGCTGCTTGGGCTTACTGTCGATGAAAGTGTGCGGCATAGCCAGTGCTGGCTTGGACTCTTTGTAACAGTTGGCGGCTTGGCAGAATTTCTCTGTGAATTCCTTGGCGTGCATGCCATTTTGTAAGCTACTCATAGCCATTGCACCCTGAGGTGCTGGAGGTTTGTGCTGCTCCTGGTAAGTGCTCACTGTTTTGGCGTAAGGCAGCTCACAGTCGACAGGCTGCAGGCCCATTGCTGACATGTTGTGACAAACCAGACCGTCAGAGGAGTGGTTGAGCCAGCTGCGGCTGGCGGACTGCAGGCTCTGGTGACTCTGCAAGCCGTGGTGCTGCTGCTGTTGAATTTGCTGCTGCTGTTGGAGCTGTTGCTGAAACCGAGCCGTCTTGTCAGTTATGCCCATGAAGGGTCTGGGTTTGTACTCTGTAGCAGAGCTGGCCTGTTGGCTGTGCTTTGTCTTGGTGCGGACATCGGGTCCCAGCTTGCCGCTGTCTGATAGACTGCTGCTGGACGCCAGGCTGCTGGTGGAACTGGACACATGCATGCTGTTGCTGCTTCCTCCTCCCTGCGATCCCACCCCACCACACATCCCTTCCTTCCCTGTGTCAGTGTGGTTCCCCTGGAGTCCAGGACCAGAGCAGGCCAACCCATCCAGAGAAGATGCAGAGTGGGCAGACAGCCTGTCTTGCCCCATCCCCTTGGAGCTGCTGCTGCAGGTTGTATAGGTGGCCTGGGATGAATGGAGGCTCTCGTTTTCACAGCTGTGACCCATAGAGGTGGAGGCAGCTGCCAGTGACATGCGGTTTCCGTACACGGGCTCGTCAGCCGGGGGAGGCAGGGGGCTGATGTCGATGCCTGGTCCCGGCTTCAGCATGCTAGACATGTGTCGGCTGGGTAAGGGACTGGAGGGAGCGTACTGAGATTTGGGCCCTCCTGAGCGGCCCCCCACTGCTCCTCCCCCAGCCTGCATGGCGCTCATATGCTGGTTGGTCTTGACTATCTGGGCCTGCTTGGTGGGCTGCAGAACCAGGCCCTGCTGGGTCAGCGGCTCCCGGTTCTCTCGAGGGTACCGGTGGGGTGGGGGCCTGCTGGAACCTGGGGGCGAGCTGGGGGACAGACACTGATTCTGATGTCCCATACTGTTGCCGGCAGTCTCAGAAGGTAAGACTCTGTTGTAGGAATAACTGTTCTGTGACCAGCAGGCTTCAGCTGTCCTGTCATACTGTGAAGCTGCCGCCGCCGCCGCCTCCTCCTCTTCTTCCTCCTCCAGGATTTCTCTTTGGCCTTCTGTGCTCCTGGCGAGGCTGTGCTCTGAAGGTTCCTCCTGCCCTTCGTCTTGCTCCTGGTCAGATTCATGGCCCCCTGATGCCTGGCTGGAAGCAGCTGCAGCCCCAGCGAGGCCTCCTTTGGTCTGTGTGCGCTGCATCTGTTTACACTCCTCCTCTACTCGAGCCAGCAGACGACGGATTTCTCGGTTGTTGGGGCACAGCTTTGCTGCTTCGTGCAGGTCAGCCAGGGCTGCCGTAAACTGCCTGTGGATGGGAGAGAGAATGGAGAAAGACATCATTACCAGATCCAGAACACATTTTTCACCATCAACTACAACAACTACAGAAGCTGGCCTGGAGCTCTGCTGAACAGTTTACCTGCTGCTTCTTTTAGCTCTTGCGCGGGCATAGTAGGCCTCATAGGATTTGGGTTTCAGCTCCAGTGCTTTTGTTGCAAACTCCTCAGCCATCCCGAAATCCTGCAAAATGAGGAGAGTAAATACATTACAGTCAACCAGTAGATATTTTGATCTTTCTATTATAATTGTTAATGACAGAAGGACTTCAAGTTATTACATTATTCTGTTAAAACATATACATTTTAAGAATTTCTGCAAATGTATTGAAAATGAGAAACTCAAGCTTTCAGACCCTTTTACTCAGTACTGTTTGAGTTTAAGGTGAAGCACCCATGGCAGTGATTACAACCTCAAGTCTTCTTGGCTATGTAAACAGTCAAAAAAACTGAAATCTCACATTGACATTTGCTTCTCCTCAGTAAAAGACACATGAACGCTGCTTGGAGTTTGCAATAAAGCACCTAAAGGACTCTCAGACTGTGAGAAACAAGATTATCTGGTCTCATGAAACCAAGGTTAAATGGTGAAGCATGGTGGTGGCACATCATGCTGTGGGGGTGTTTTTTTAGTGGCAGAGACGGGGAGCAAAGTACAAAGACATCCTTGATGAAAGCCTGATCCAGAGCGCTCAGGACCTCAGACTGGGCCAAAGGTTCACCTTCCAGCAGGACAATGACCCTAAGCTCACAGCCAAGACCATGCAGGAGTAGCTTAGGGACACTCTGTGAATGACCTTGAGTGACCCAGCCAGAGCCCTGACTTGAACCCAATCAAACATCTCTGGAGAGACCTAAAGACCTAAAGCCTGTCCACTGATGGTGCTCAGCCAACCTGACAGCTGGAGAGGATCTGCAGACTAGAATGGTAGAAAATCCCCAAATCTAGGTGTGCAGAGCTTACTGAGTCATACCCAAGAAGACTTGAGGCTGTAATCGCTGCCAAAGGTGCTTCAACTAACTACTGAGTAAAGGGTCTGAATACTTATCTCAAAGTGATATTTCAGTTTCTCCTTTTTAACACATTTGCAAAAAAAATTTAAAAATCTGTTTTTTCTTTGTTATTATGGAGTATTGAGTAAAAATGAAAAAACTGAAGCGGTCTGAAAACTTTCTGAGAGATTGCCAAAGGGCTTGCAGAGATAAGATTGTTGGCACATTGACCAGCTGGTCATCTCAGGAGCTGGGAGCTGCTGAGATGACCGCCAGTCTCCCTCAGCAGGTGAGTCCTCACAGCTCTGAAAACACCAGAGCAAAAGTCAGTCAGAGTCTGACTGAGTGAGGAGGCACGCTGGCACATACAGGAAATGAAACTGTTTCACTGGAAGATTTGAGGAGTCCACTGCCCAGTACATCTGCAGTTTTCTGGCCACCTCCTCCCTGTTGCCATCTGAACACTGACAAGCTTCCCTTGCCCACACATGCTCAAATCATCTCACATTTTTGAGTTCTAGTCACAGATTTATTCTTTTCTCTACAACAATTGGGGATATGTCTTTGTTCTTTACCAAATGTGATATTCATGAAAATGATGAATAAAAATCAGATGAGTTATTCAAACTTTGTTAAGGATTGTGCTAAAAATACTGGTTGAGGGAATAAGGAAAATAAAGTGGAGTGTCTCTTGGGGGACTTACATTGGTTTTTCTGCGACAGCGGGAGAGATTCAGGTACAGGGAGACCCTGAGGTCTTTAAATGCCTTCAGGTCATCACCAAAGCCTTCTCTAGGAAACTTCCTCAGGGCGTACTGGTACCTCTGGGCTGCTTCTTTCATCTTCCCTTTCTGAAGGACACATGGAGGGCAAAGCATGCAGTGAGGAAGAGGATGAAACCAGAAGGAAAATGTTGGGGGAGAGAAGCAGGGCAGGGTATTCACCAGATACTCCCAACAATAGCTGAGCCCTCCCCTCTCATCAATCACACATACAACAGACAGGCAAGCTCAAATAACACACACACACACACACACACACACACACACACACACACACACACACACACACACACACACACACACACACACACTACACACACACACTACACATGACTGGTTTGTCCTTTCTGCCACAAACCTCAATCTATTAAATGTCAGCCGTCGATAATGGCTCCTTTGCTAATTCATTTTCTACATTTAACTAAGCTAGAAAAAACAATAACCACTTCAATGTTATGGTGAACTACATTTTTTTCCCTACCATATAAAAAAAATGACATCCTCTGATAACGCCATGATAATAGCTAAATTTGTATTTTCATACAGAAGAACAGCTACGGAACATGAAATATTTCATTAGTACAGTAACTGCTCTTCAGGAAGTCATTTCACATCACCTTGTAAAGCAGGTTTCCCTCCTCCATCAGCTTCTGAAGAAGAATGATCAGGATATCAGGCTTGGAAGTAGCCATGGCCCAAGCTGCGTTCCCTGTTGGTGTAGAGCGGCAGGAGAAAGGCAGGTTAAGTTTTTGTAATTGATGCCAACAGACGGTCACTGTATTCTCTGGAAATTGGTACAAGGTAAAGTTACCTAAAGATTGTACCTGATCGATCGTAAGGTGACGTTCTGTAGCCTTAGTTTATTGAAAGCAGTTAAAAAAAGAGTTAGGAAGGAGAGAGTGAGGAGAAAATAGGTCGTGCAACAAGAGAAGTCATTTCTAGTGAAATGGAAATGTGTTACCAAGTGCAGTGTGACAATGTACAATTATGTGCCATTCAACTTAAAATGGCCTCGTATTTAAGCAGTAAATGCATGCAGACTGTTAACTGTGCTGAAAGAAAATTTAAGGGTCCAGCGTGTTACTAATTTTTATTTTCCTGAGACAGCGGAGTGCACCGCAGATAAGCCACAGCCCCAGATACGTCTGTGAATGTCATTTAGGTGATAAGTCACATTCTTAAATTAGCCGAGCAGCCCATTAGGGAGAGGAGAAAGGACACACACATACGCAGACATGCTGAGCAGAGGTGAACGTACACACGCGCTGAATCGTGAGTGAAAATCAGGAAAGGCACAAAATTAATCTGAGCTTTTTAGCACCATGAAATACACTCAACATCTTCTGAGGTGTGAACAAACTCAGCACTGGTATTATCGTTTGAATGTACGTGGACAGTCGGCACTCAGTGGTCTTCTTACCCAGCTTGGCCCCCTTCTTCAGCAGAGTCACCACCACCGATGTGTTGCGACAGCCTATGGCCCGGTCCAGAGGCCTCATCCCACTGTAGTCCACATGCTCTACCACTGCTCCTCTTTCCACCAAGTACTGGACCTATATGAGAGCACAGAGTGTTAGAAACACTTAAACACTGCGTCGATAGTTAAGAGCATGGCTAACGCAGAGCGGTACGTGTTCAATAATGGCACAGAGACGCTCTCAGTTAAGGCTAAGAGAAGTGTGTTTTTGTGTGCCTGTGCGTGCTCCGGTGGCGTGTTGTTGGAGTGTTTTTAACAAACCTAAACCAAATTTCACTCACAATCTCTGCGTCTCCATAAAAGGCAGCGAGGTCCAGCGGCGTTCTTCCGTTTTTGTCCGTGTGGTCAATGACCGCACCTTTCTCCACCAAAAACTCCACCACATTCTTTTGTCCTTTTAAACATGCCCAGCTCAGGGGTGTCAGTCCCTCCTTGTCCATCGAAGTTAAAGATGCACCTACGAGGCAAACAACAGTCAAACACCTCTAAAATAACACTAAAATGCCAATTTAAAACTCTGGTGAATGAGACTAATGGTGGGTGTTCTGTAGTGGTGGTGATGTTTGTCGTGGCTCACCTTTAGAAAGCAGAAACTCCACGGTGCTCAGGTGACCCTCACAGGCAGCCACCATGAGAAGGGTCCTGCCCTGCTTGTCACTGATGTTAATGTCAGCACCACGCTGCAACAGCAGCTCCGCGATCTAGCAGACAGACAAACACGATGTGAAGTGCACAGAGCTCACACGGAGCTTTAGTTTGTTCTTTTAGCACGGACCGTGACCCCAGTCCAGAAACAGTTGCAGCAGCGTTACCTCTAAAGGCTAGACATACAATACCATAAAATATACCCCGCGGGGAAGCAGAGAGATGTTGGTGAATGTTGAGGGATAGTTTCTCTGGGACAAAAGAGCCAATCAGCGTCTCTCACCTGCCAGTGTCCCTGTCTGACGGCGCAGAATAGAGGAGACACCCCCCGCCGGTTGACCTGCTGCACCACTGCCCCCTGCTCCAACAGAAAGCTGCATACCTCCATCTTCCCCCGGCCTGCTGCCGCTGTCAAGGCTAAAGAGAGGAGAGCACAGGACACACACACACACACACACACACACACACAGAGGAACAAGTTAAAGTAAGGATAGAGCATAGTGGTGAGATAAGAGTGGAATTTAAATCATCACTCAGCGAGAGTGGACACTGTAAAGCAAGGATAAGTGAACATGATAACATGTACAGTACACACAGACTTATGCTGTTCACAAGGGAGTCTTTAGTGACCTACAAGAATGTGGAAAAGGAAAGGCTCAGATATAAATAGAGTTTCCCTCCCATCCTTCACAGAAAAGATGAGCAGAGAAATGCAGACTAATGTTTGGTGCTAATTGAGTTTAAAAACAGATAATTATGTTACGCTTATTAAACTCATTAAATTCCTGCATGAAGCTTTTACAGAGAGATGAGACTTCAGTTATTTTATGCATCAGCAGACAAACAGACAATAAAGTCAAACAGTTCTGTTAAACCTCCATTCTTGTTTATATTGTGTATCTTTTTCAGACCAAGATTAAATGGAATTAACTGTGTCCAATTCATTTTTAATCACAAAGTGAAGAAAAAAACAAACTAATTTGTGCTTGTATTCTGGTCTGTATAGAAAACAAAGCCAGATTCTTGAAATGTTCGATGCTTACAGTTAATCAGTGGCTACTGATGCACGGCAGCAGATGGGTAGGTCTTAAGTGAGCGCTGGTTGTCCAAACAGAGAGAGATCCACCGCAAGAATTAGAACAGACATGCTCTCATAGTCACCTCCGAGAGATTTAAGGTGCTGCTGAGCCTCCATATCTGACTGACATCTTCCATCTGGATGAACAGTCATCAGAGCCAAACAACCCCACCCTCCATCTGCTCAAAATATGGACATCCTCAAACACAGCACAGTGGAGAACAATGACTGTGTGCAGCTAAACTTAGGCTCTGTTTGTGCTACTGGGAGCAGCACCTGGGTTGGTTCTGGGACTTATTATATTCTTAAAAGTTCTGAAGGCTTATGGCCAGTCACACATCCTCGTACCAAATCCATCAAGCATTTATTCAGTTCTTGAGTGTAATCTCACCAACATTTTGTTTACTTTATACCTGAGCATCTCAACATTTCTGTTCCTCCTTTTTTGACATTGGTCATTTTTTGTTTCAGTACGACTTGCTGCGTCAGTATTATCAATAAAGTCTTGTCTTATTTCATCTTATCTTATGTTCTGTAAGCTATTTATTAGCCTTGTCTCAGCTCTCCTCTGCCTGCTCCTCGAGCCCACCTACAGAGCTGCCTTGACAATGTCTTGAGAAGGAGACTCTAAAGAACAATTACAAGGCAATCACATAATAATGTCCTGTTTCATCACCAGGCTGGAGAGAGCTAAGGCTCACCAACAACAACGAGATTTGGCATTTTACTCAAAGCTTTTTTTTTTTTTACCAACAACCTCCAAATCCTGCCTACAATCATTTAAAGCTGCGATCTGATTGGTCAATTTAAAGAAGCATTCTGATTGGTCGATTTAAAGCTGCGATCTGATTGGTCAATTTAAAGCTGCGTTCTGATTGGTCGATTTAAAGCTGCGATGTGATTGGTCGATTTAGAGCTGCGTTCTGATTGGTTGCTTATAAGAAGCGATCTGATTGGTCGATTTAAAGCTGCGTTCTGATTGGTCGCTTATAAGAAGCGATCTGATTGGTCGAATTTAAAGCTGCGATGTGATTGGTCGATTTAAAACTGCGTTCTGATTGGTCGCTTATAAGAAGTGATCTGATTGGTCGATTTAAAGCTGCGATGTGATTGGTCGATTTAAAACTGCCATCTGATTGGTCGATTTAAAGCTGTGTTCTGATTGGTAGATTTAAAACTGCGATCTGATTCGTCGCTTATAAGAAGTGATCTGATTGGTCGATTTAAAACTGCGTTCTGATTGGTCGCTTATAAGAAGTGACCTGATTGGTCGATTTAAAGCTGCGTTCTGATTGGTCGCTTATAAGAAGCGATCTGATTGTTTGATTTAAAGCTGTGTTCTGATGGGTCGCTTATAAGAAGCGGTCTGACTGGTCGATTTAAAGCTGCATTCTGATTGGGGAAAATCTGTGATTAAAAGTTTACAAGCACAATAATAGTTTGGATGAAGAATCCTTTCTTCAAAATGTTGATAAATAAATCCAGACGTGTTTGTCACTTGATGTGAGATAAAGTGCATCTTTTGCCCAAATAGCTGCCTCAGTTATCTCATGCTTCGCTCTTATTATACAGTATGAACTTAAACTATTTGTACATATTAAAGGAAATAGTAGCAAAGCCTTTAACTGAGTAAAAAAAAGACCTTGAGTGCCTTTTAAGCCATGTATTTGTTTCATACAAAGGCAAATGAAACATTTTAAAAAGAAAACAACATTAAAACATTTAAACACAAATTAAAAAGAACCTTAAGAGCAGTCAGCTCTTAACACAGAAAAGCCCTAACCACCGATTAAGAGAAAATCATGGGAGCGAAGTAAACTCTCAATGCCAGAGTTATTATAAATCCTGACTCAAATAAAAGACACATGCTATCATTTAAATTGATTATTGCCATGGCAACAAGTGCCAGCAGTAACATGCACACTGGCTAGTACATTTGTCATAAGATGTTGTGTAGAATGGTCAGTACTCATCTTTACATACATAGGGTAGAACCAACAAAAAATGTCACAAAATTGTATGATGAGTGATTTATGAAAGACTATACCCCTGCAGCACAAGAAATTGTTAGTCTTTGCCTTGAGACAATCCTACTGCTGAGTGTTCAGGACAATGAGAATGATTCTGTGCAGTTAAATCACCTTTCTTTGTATAACTGGGAGGTGTTTTGAATGCTGAGAGTGGATTTTAAAGATGAAGCTTGCACAGATGTGCAATCCAATCTGCCTCTATTTAAGCAAAGGAGACAGTGGAACTATTTGCATAGATAATATTACATAGAGATGTAATATTCCATTGAATTTTATATGTGAATTAAATTTTCACAGAGACAGATTAGTATCTGAGAATTTTGAAAGGCCAGTTTTTAAGGGGATATTTCAGGAACTTTGTGGGTGTTGGTATTCTCTGCAGCAGAGCTCTGGCTACCACCAGGATGGATTATTAAATCTGCACACTGAATGGTGGAAAAGGGATTTGTGGTGAAAATTAGTTTTAATATATTGCTCAGTGTTAATCATTTCTGTTTTTTGCATCCAGTCAACATGAGCTGAGGCATTTTCACTACCTTGTAGTGAACTCTTCTATGATGCTGCACACCTACCTGCAATACACCACTAAATCTTCATTCTATGGCTGCAGAAAATGCCTCTTTTTTCAAGTAAGACCCAGTGGATAAAATCTACATTAAGATCATAGGTGTATATGTTAACCTATTCACCTGTCTATTGCTACCAGTGACCTGCCAGGCTGTTACTTTAGAAGTCATGCCAAGCCATGCATCCATATTGTTTATAGAGCTGAGAGGCAAACACTAGGCCGCAGCCACAGGTGGCTCCAATGCTTTTCTGATATGATGATACGATTACTATTATTCAAAGCAATAGCCGTGTCCAAATTGTCCTGGCCTTGAAGGTGGGCTACATATCAGATTCAGAAATACTAACCGAAGCTTTAGAAAAAGTATTATGTTTTCAAATCCGAGAAGGCAGGTGTTTTGATTGTACCAGAACACAGATTGTATCAGTGGAAACAGAAAAGCAGTTCCATGGAGAAATATTTCAGAGTGTCTTAGGACCGTAATAAGGTCTGAAGTCCTGCAGTCATTTAGCAGAGCGCAAGCACCAGCGAACCACACTGTGGACAGCCTCTCCACTAATAGGCTGACCTACATTCCTGTAGCACCGATCTTTTACTGCTAAATCCTGCTGGCTTACAACAGAGGCAGACACAAACAGACTATTATTAAAATTCTTCTTTTTGTCTATTCTGGTATGATTGTGCACAAAAAGCATCAAACCCTGTTGTTGTCAAACGTCAAGGGGTGCAATTTGAACATTTATAGCTCCAGATCATTAAATTCTGAAACTAAACATAATCAAAGCTCATATTGTGGGCGAGGTAGGCCCACACCATTTTAAATATGTCCATGATTTTTAAAATATCCCACACTTAAAATCATGTTAAAATACTTTCACTCTAACACTGTATGTGTCTGAAACTTACATTATATATATATATATATATATATATATATATATTTTTTTTTTTTTTTTTTTTTTTTTTTTTTTAATATTTTCTGGTAACTAGAAAGCAAAACACATGCAATAATGATCTTAGGGCCCCTTCTTGGTGTATATTGATAATGCTACATACAGTATATTTATCAGCACATCACCTCTGCAGTGACTAAAAAAGCAAGATATCTGGACCCCTCCAGAGTGTGTGATGACACTGTAGTCCACTGTGTAATTTCTGTCAAACAAAATATTTCTCTCTGCTCCTTTGTCCTGCTGACCATCATCTCCTGCATCTCAAATGGCTTTTGACCACTGACAAGAGCCACTGTCCACAACATGTGGCTGACTCTGTTTCTTACTTTCTGTCATCACTTTCATTTAATCAGACAAAAGCACAAACTTCCGAAAAGTCCCCAAAACCCTTTCAGAAAAAAAATGGTTAAACTAATATCAACAGATACTAATATTGATGGTTACAAGATTTTAACAAATATGTAATTCTACAGCAATACCCCTGCTATACCTAAATATGACTAGCAATGCATACAACAGATGGTGGAGTAACTCCAAAAAATGTCCAAACTGTTGGCAGTATCTTAACATAGAGCACCATGGGGATACTGTAGCTGAAATCCAGCAGCATGCTGGAAAATGATTGTTCAGAGGAAATGCTGTGTTGACCAAACTCTGAGTAGAAACCCATATGACCACAATAAGTAATGCTTTTACCAGAAAGTACAGCACAGGAGAACCTGGAACAGCCAGCATTACTGATGGCATTACTGTGGAGAAGAGAGCTACAAGTCCTTTCACTGCAGCATGTAATTACAGCAGTGTGGTCCAGAATGCTAAAACAGCAGGCGATAATACAAGAGAGCCATGTAATGCAAAAAGAAGGATGAAAACATACCTGTCTCTCCCCACAGAGTGTCGTGGCTATCAATTTGCACAGCATGCTCATTATTCAAAGCCAGCAAGCTGCTCACAACCTGCCAAAAAAGAAACTCAGATTAATGGCATACTGTTTCAGCACAAGATATCAAATAAGGCCTCAAAAGGTTATGGGACATGCTAAAACAAAACAAAACAAAACAAAACAAAAAAAAAAAAATCAGATGCAAAATCGGATAGTGCCACCTGAGCAAATTATTACTAATTAATCACAGGAGACTAGAGAACTGCTGGTCCCTGAATCACTGTATGAGGTTACGTGAGTTGAGTACAATCTGATTAATACTTGAACTTTAATGGGGTCTTCTTCTACATGTGGGTTGACAGCTTAGCTTGGCCCAGTTCTGTTATTCTAAGCCGGGCCTCAGGATCCCATTCCGGCTAACGAGGAAGCCAAAATAAACCTTGAGTCTACATCGCACCTGGGCAGCTGAAGGCACTGCACTGTGATTGATCCTGGAATCGTGCTTTCAGACATACAAGGCCAAATAACACTTCAAACTTTAATTCATCATTACTGAGAGCAAGATGTGCACAGGTTTTTATCAAGATTTTCTCTTTGCTCTTTGAAAACTCTGAAATTCTTTGTCGAAGGTTGATGTTATTGTGCCATAAATTCAATGTGTATTTCATTTTTGCAATATACAGTGTTTTGTTTGTGTGACTCCATAGCAAGGTTAGTTTTTTCTTTCAAATACATCCCTTTTTGTTTTGAGTTACGGTTTCATTAAGAGGACAATAAAACCTAACCTGAGTTTCTTCATCATGTCCTCAGGTTCATTTTATGTGTGAGGGGATTGGTGAGGGTTAACAGGGTCAACAGTGTATTAAGTAGAATATGTTTGTGTGTGTTGCTCAGACCTGTGTGTGTCCCATACTGGAAGCTGCAATCAAAGCCTGCTGTAGAGCTTTGTTCTTCAGAGCGCAGTCCTGCTGCTGCCCCTCAGCACTCCATTCCAGCTCCAGCAGGTACTGGATAATCTCTGGGTGTCCTCGAAGAGCAGCATGGACCAACGCACACTGGCCACTCTTATCAACATGATCAACCTGGCAGACGCACAAGATTCTTGGATTATTCGGCACAGAAACACTAGAAATATGCCCAATACTTCAGGTGAACAAGCTGCATGTTTAAATAGCCATGAACCACATACCGCATCAAAGTGGCAAAGCAAAGTCTGTGCACGAAAACATGACTTCAGCCTTAAGACTTCCCAATGTCTATGACCACAAAGTAGATTATCTCTAACTCATCTTTATTTGTAGAAGTAAGTGGTCACAAAAAGCAGGCTCCCCACCTTGCTCCCCCTCTTGCAGAGCAGCATGACTAGTCCCAGGTGTCCTGCAGCAGCTGAGAAGCAGAGGGGGCTCATGCCATTTTCAGACACCACGTCTACACTTGCGCCAAACTCGAGCAGCAGAGAGGCAATTTCCTGGTGCCCAAGGTGGCACTGGACGCAAAGCACCGGCGCGTTGTTCAGGACCTCTGTGCGGTAATTCACGTTGGCCCCACCCAGCATCAGCAGACGGCTCACCTGATTGTACAAATGAAAGTGGACATTTGGTGTTTGAACAATGCTATTTACGTACTACTGTAGCATCTGCAAATAATTTCTAACTTTTCCATTTGGAGGCCCTCTTATACAGAAGACAATAAAATATGTATTTTAATGTTTCCTTTACTGAACGTAAGATTTATGTAATTGTCAAAATGAAGAAACAAAAGCCTGTCATGCTGTAATATCAAGGCGAAAATTAGGTTGTATTTAACCAAGGGAATCCTTATTGCCGTCCGTATTGCTCTTACAGTTCCCCTGAAGTACCACACATTTACACAAGGGCATTACTGTGATGGTATCTATAAAAAAAAGGACCTTAACTAGAATTTAACAGCATGAGATTGTAATTATAGACATGTAGACATAGCCAAAACATCTTTGTCAGCTTAACTATTTTCTAAGGCCATAAAGCTCAATTTAAGATTTGCAGATACCATGGCTAATGACTAGTTTAAACAACAGGAGAACCTACATACACAAAGATACATTAGATTTTCCTCTTGTAACTCATTTCATTGCAAAAGCTCATACTGCCACTAAATGAACTGGTCACATTCTACTGAATGCAATTAGTAAGTGTGTTATTCTCTTCCATGATGAGAAAATCAATAATAAATGCTAAGTCAAACAGACCCACCGAGCCAAACGAGTATCTGACAACAGGAAATTAAACTGTGTTATTTGTTGGATCCTTTGTGGAATAAATTAACAGCAATTTTCTGTTTCTCTCAGAGGACAGAACAAGGTCATTTTGTAAGTGTCTCTTCCACTGATATTATACACAATAACTCACAAGCAGACATTGCGGATGACAGCAAGTGATGGAACACTATAGAAACACTAATGAAAAAGAAAAATGTAGGATAATTTTGCTTCTAGCGAGAATATTTCATTCAGACAAAATGTCTTTTCCAGGCCAATGATTTTCTCACCCTCGAAACATAACTGGAAGGTAGTACCTGCAAAGTAGTACCAGCTCTACATTAACGTTTGTCAAATTAGTGTTATGAAAAGTTGGTTGGTAATTACAGAACCTCACCAACAAATCATGAATAGACCACTGAACGAGAAGTGTATCTGAATAGCTAAATAAATAATACAGTCAGTTAAATGACTTTCTGCCTCCCATTCATCTTGTACTGACGTTTTAACTCCTCACATTTCCCATTTTCTTCATCCTGGCACACATTTCATCAGATATCTACTTCCCAATTTCCTCCAAACATTTTTAAATTTCCTTGTTACTTAAATGTGACTGAGAATGGCTGGCCAATATCTGACACATAATTGGCCAATCACTGTGTCTAACAAGGAACTGATTATATTAGCCTGGAAATTCAGCCACTAAATGTAAGTGATATGACAACAGACCTAGACTAGATCTAACAGCCTTTTTCAAGTAACTTTTATTACTGCATCCAAATAAGCAGCTGGCATCCAATCTGATACAATCCTGCCAACCATTGTTAATTAAATGATGTTACATGGTCTTTTATCACTGTCACACTCTTTTCATTCAGTCTAGTCTAAATTCATCACCACCATAAGACACACACACACACACACACACACACACACACACACACACACACACACACACACACACTAGATCTATAATTACCCTATACATATGAAGACATGCTCTTGTTATTATCATTTAAACAACAAGGAAAATGAGAAGTATTGCAAGAAATACAGGAAGTGTTCTGATATAAGGATAAAGGCAATAAATGGAAAATGGAAATGGTAGAATTTGGGATATGAGAACCACAAAAGAGAGAAAAAACAGTAATTGTTATGAAATGTTATGAGAAAAAGGGAAATGTGAGGAAATAGCAAATCCTCTGTGTGCTAAATGGAAAATGGATTAAAGGGCTGGGACTAATACAACAGGGTGAGAAGTTTAAGCTTTCATATTTTTACAGTCCATTTTGGTGATGTAACTCAGACTAATTCTTTGTGTACTCATTTATACTTTAGCTGCCTTTTAGTGACATTCACTTTTGTCCTTTCAGACAAGAGAAGGACACAGATCGAGCTAAGGGAAAGAAAGCAAGATGCATCAGCCTAAGTCGATTATGCTGCTTTTCATGGTGGCTTCAATTGTTGGTCTGTGCTGAGCTCACACAAGTATGAGTAAGGAACATAGTGTGACATTTATTATAATTCCTCTGTGAAATTACAAAAGCATACAGAGATGGCATTTGATGATGTCACTAATAATACTTATCATCATTAAATGGACAGTTTTAGGATAATTATTTGGATGGAAAAGTGTGGAAATTGTCACCTTGCACAATGTTTGAATTTGTAATTGTGGGTCGCAACTATAAATTATTTTAATTATCAAGCAATTGATTGATTTTTTTTTGATTAATCAATTAAATATGGAGAGTAAAAAGAAACTGGAACCAAAAAGTTTGGCATTTCAAAATCATTAATTGATTTCGATTTCCATCATCTAATCAGCTGATGGGCTGATTGAATCAGGTCCAAGTGACACTGAAAGCTGGAGAACATCTTTACCTTGACATTGGGTGTGTAAAGGTTTCTCAGGGAGGCCAAAGCTGCAGAAAGGCCATCGGCACTGCAGCTGATCCACAAAGCCTGCAGGACACTGGATGACACACCTGTTTTCTTACTCAGGCCCTGCACACACACACACACATGCATATGAATGCATACATAACATCAGTGAACCTGAGCTGCACAAGCTGTCGAGTCTTTCTCTTCACACGCCGTGGCTTATCCTCTGGTGAACCATAGTCACAATACATAAATAAACAGAGAGTGAACACCATGAAATTCCAAGAAGGGATGGATTTCAAACAAGGATGAATGTAGAGAGCATGTCTAGGTTCCATCGCTCTACCTTGAAGATGTGTGCTTTGAGGATGTGATGTCCCAGCTCCATGGTCTGTTGACGATTCAGTTTCCCCTCTTGGCGGGACAACATGAAAGCCATAAGAGCATGGCCAGTCCTGGATTAGGAGACAACAAAGAAGATACTCAGCTGTACAGCAGAATACGTAACAAATATGGTGACAAAATGAGACTAGGAGACATACGTTAATTATTTTGTAATGTATCTTAATATTCATGAAATGTAAAGAAGTCTCATCTGGTTTTCACCTTAATGGTTAACTGTGGATGGTGATTGTGATTTTTGATATGTAAAGCCACGGATGCATCTGATGTTCATCTGCCTCACTTAACATGAAAGTACTTGTTTAATTCTGGTCATGAAGAGCACCCTGCCATTTTCGTAGAGAAGACTGGGGTTAGGGGAGTAAGAGTGTGAAACCCCTGGGTTCTCCTTTCCGTCTTCACTCAGCCACTCTTGTACTAATTAATGTAGAACTTCATTAAAAGGACATGCATGATTGCAGATCACTTTGATCTGGTTAAAATTCTCTCTATTCTTGCCCAGGCACCAACATTAGAGGCAGTACAGCAAGCTTTTGTGTGCATGTGCATTCCCTCTGCCAGACTCTTGAGCCTTTGTTTTTTTAATGATGGAGTTGGAAGGCTGTGAATGACCAGAATATGAAGCTCGGCTCTGGTCCATTTACAGACACGACTGTGTGAGCAGAGGTGATACTGACGAGCAACAGGGAGGAAAAAAGCAACCCAAAGTGACATCATCCAATTTATTAAGTGTGAATGACTGAAGCCACTAATGCAGGTGAGGGGGCTCTATAATTTAGGTTAGGTAACACTACTAAAGTAGATAAGCCTGACTAACAGGCGAGAAGGGCACGGCTGGAAACAATGATCATTTTCTGCAGAGTGAAGTCTCTGCATATTTTAATGTAAGTGGAGAAGTGTCAGACGACAGCATACATTATGTAAAATGTTTAGGTCAACATCCTCCAGGCTGAAAAAGGGATTTAGTCTCTTTCCGTAGGACTGATTCATAGGCCAATTTTCACTGTATATTTTTACTTAACAAAACTGTAGTGGTAGGAATACATAGACTTTAACAAAGCCTTAGAAATGATTTTAGCCCAATACATTTTCCCATTAAACAGCTGAAATTAACAATGACACCCCTTCATTGCTACTAACAGCCAGGGCTTTGGACTTAAGTATTCTGTCTACAGCAGAGATCTCTGTACGTCAATAGGTAGTGAATGGTAAATATAACGCTTTTCTAGTCTTACTAACCGCTTAAAGCGCTTTATAATACTTGCCCCATTCACCCATTCACTCACACATTCATACATCACACACACACACTCGTACACTGATGGATCAGCCATCAGGGGAAATGTGGGGTTCAATATCTTGCCCAAGGACATGTTGACATGCAGCTTGGAGGAGCTGGGGATCGAACGACCGACCTTCTAATTAGTGGATGACCCGTTTTACCCCCTGAGCTGTGGTGTCATTGTTGTTTGCTAGTAACCAAATAAAAAGTTGCAATACAGTGCATTCTGAATTGGTTATTATGATTAAAATAAATATTTGGAACATCTCAAACTTAATTTCCTCCCTAACTCAGAACTGAGTCACGCTGTGTTTGTTGATAAGAACATTCAACTTTGTACAAAGTCCTTCATGTCTGTTTACTTTGCCTGCCAGACATCTATGATTCACATATCAAACTGCAGTAAAAACTTCAGGGACAAACAATGTGATTATTTCTCAAACACAAAGCCTTCTAAATTTTGAAAATCTACCTCTATTGGTAGTCAAATAGATTGAAAATCTATTTGACTACCATAATTATCATAATGGCTTAATTTCTATTCTCCTACAGATTGTTTAAGGTCTATTTGTGATGCATTCCAAGTTGCATGATCCAAGGCACAGATGCACTACTTGTCATGCCTGTAATAGTAGCCCACATTCCTAAAGGGAGAGCTGCTGAGTTGCTGCATTTGCTTACAAAGCAGACGACTGACCTGGGGTCACAGAGGAAGTCCGTGCTCTCTCCATCAGCTCTCCACACCAGCCACTCTCTGAAGGAGGGGTGGCAAAACATGCGCGTCTTGTCCCGCCGTTTGATGAGGAAGCATGAGAGCAACTCCATGCGTTGTTGGAAGTCCTCCCATTGCAGCTCCCCTTGGATGAAGCTGGCGTTGATGGCCTGGAACAGCTGCTCATCAGTCATGGGGTGCAGTGAGGCAAGCGCCACGTTGAGGATGGGCAGTGAGCGCTCAAAGGCTGAATTGGTCATGAACTTCATATTGCACTGTAACTGGTAGAGCTCAGCCAGCGAGACGGGCACAACTTTGTAACTAGAGCTTTTGATCACCAGGTGACCTCTCTCAAACAGGTCCAAGGTAAGTTTAAGATACAGGTAGGAACCCTGGCTGCGAGAGATCAGGTGGCTACTGAGCTTGCCAACTGTGATAGGATCGGCCTTGCCATTCAAGTTAATATTGTTCATGATATCCTTGCTGCCATTGATACGGTACTGGATATATGCATTGAGGTCGTTGCTTATCTCTTTGTTGTCAGAAAAGTCATCCAGGGAGATCTTGGAGAAGGGCAGAAGGCTGGTGATCTCCTACGGAAGAAACAACATAAAACAAAATTAATCAGTGGCATATGTAAAGTAATATTTTTGGAACCACACTTCTTAATTTCCTTCTCATTGCAAATTAACCTATATTAATGAGAAAATAACCCAATGACATATCACTATAACCAACATAACAGCAAGTAAATTTTCTAGTTAGCCTCTACAGTATGAATTGTAGCCCTTCTAACCACAACAAACAATAAAAGATTCTTCTGCACATCCTGAGACCTGCCATTTGAAAAAAAAAAAAAAAGTTGCTTATGTGTCTTTGAGCAGTAGGGAAGCAAACACACTGAGCTATCAGGCTAAAGCAGACACTTGTAACTGTTAGAAATGTGGCTATGAGGAAAACAGGACTTGAGAGGCAGGGGATGGATGGGATAGCAGCTAGCAGGTAAGCAAAGGTCTGAGCCAGAGCTCACATTTCAATCTATGTCCCAGGGGCCAGAGAAATCAATGCACCTTAATCCTCCCATCCTCTAGGCTGTCTGAGGCTAGAGAAACATCGCCTCAGTGAAATAACACTTCTCGCTTCTTCTTCATGGCAAGATACAGCAAACAAACACACAACACACACACATGCACAAGCACACACACACAACAGAGAGTCAATGAAATGTACTGATCATAAACCATGAGATGGGTGAAGTGCTAGCAACATCACACAGATATGCAGGTTATTAGTCTAGCATGCAAAAGCCAGTACTATGACATTTTCATGACACTCCTGGACACAAATACAGTTCTGTGGTTACCAACTGAGACGTTTTGTTTTTATGGTTTCCTTTCCAGAATGCTTCACCGATGCAATATTAATTGTTTATCCTTTTTGATCCACAGCATGCCTTCAGTTAGTCAGACGTTGTGACATGCCAAACTGACGAATGACTTCAGAGGTTATGACGCAAATTCCCTCCAATTAAAATACTGCTTTAGTCTGTCAGTGAGAGCCCACCTATCCTCCTTTCCTTGCAGTCAACTGGGAGATCCAAAAAAAACACCTTCCAAATCATAAAGTGATACTGATGAATTAATAGATGTGAATACAATATATTGATTTAGCACATTCAGAGGACCTTGCCATAAATCAAACTTTAATTTTGGCTCACCGTTTCAGGATAAAAACAAATGGGCTGAACACTTCTTACTCATAGACAGTACCTTCAGCCTCTGGCTCCTGCCTGAGCATTAATAACTTGAGTTCTGGGTATCAGTCACCTATCACATTATTATCCCTGGCTCAGCGCTCTGTCCCAGCAAAAAGAAAATCAGCCATCGTTTGTCTCACCAGGCATGCCAAAGGCTCAGCCTTTGCCAGTGTGAGTTCAACACAGGCCCCGCACATCTCTGTAACTCGTCGACCTAGTGTCACCAAGCTAGTCGGCTCAAAGAGACTGACTGCTCCTTCCCTGTCATGCGGTCTTGATTCCCGGGTCACTGATACTTCAGTTCCTTCTCGAATGGTCCTAGATACGCTTGACAAAAATGACTCTGTAGAGAAAAGTGTATGACAGGGAGGAGCAGTTCAGGAAGACCTCTCAACTGTCACACTTGTCAAAATCTACAGGGTTTGATGTCAGTCAGCGAGAGTATCAAGAAGTGACAGCAGATCTGACTCATGGACTATAGCTTTTTTTCATTTGGCATTGTTACGTTCAACAATCGTATTGCTGAATGCTGAAATGAAGGTAACCTACTGCAAGAGCTGATTATGACCCCCTCTCTTAATATAAGCAGGTTAATTTGAAATATTTATTACGTCTCAACAATGATGATTCACTCTGCTAGAGTCCAAGAAATATATCTATGGTAAGGCAATTCAACCTCAGCACAACATTTTTATTAGAGTTCTTCCTTACCAGTAAGTTCACCCGGACAGTGACCACCAGCTTAAGCCAGGAAGGGAACTTGGCAATGATCTTAGTGATAAAGGAGGCAATGGTGTCTCCATAGTCAGGCTTATGAAACTCTGCTTCATTCAACCCGTCTATTAAGATGATGTGGTCCTCCTCTGGAATCTTCCTCTCTGAAAACATCAACAGAGAACACAGCAAAGGTACGTCGATGTGAAGTGAGGTACAGCTCATAACAGTAATAGCTCAACTAAACTTCCCCGAGGTGAGAGCGCAGAGAAGGGCTTCATTTCACTGTGGCAACTGAACTCTGGTCTCTCAGTGGTGCAGTGAGACTGAGGGGTAAGGACCTCTGCTTAGATTCATCACCTACTGCTCCCACTTCACTTTCCACAACAGTTAATTCTTCCAGTGGCAGCTGGTTGATTTACTCTGTGACATTAGGGAGAATATAAAAACACTTTCCCTTGTTCATTTTCATAAGTCTCATTTGACCTCACTATAATGTTATGTGTCTCTTTATGACAGGGCAAATTAAATCACTAATAATAATTAATACTAGTACTTAAGTCGTATTACAGTTTTGACAGATTTACAATTTGCCAGACATTTACATCCAAAGCAACTTTAATTTTTTACATACACATAGTCTCGAAACAGAACACGCCTACAAGCATGACATTTTGAAATTAGACAACTGTGTTTTACCTTTACGGAGGTTGGCTAGTGGCTCCAGGACCCCCCTCCGGAAAGCAGCCATTGGGTCCTGGACACAGGAGCGCAGACTGAGCATGCTCTGGAGGTGGGGCTCTTTCAGCAACAGCTCCCGGTATGCACTGAGCTGGTGTGCTCTGCACAGCAGGGCTGCAATACTATGTACAAACTCTGGCACCAAGCAAGTGTATGTGTTATCAGCCTGACAGTAGTGATATGCCACCACCTGGAACACAAAGGAGAGGGAGAAAAACAGATGAAGACAGGGTGACCACAGTTAAGGACAAATTAAAAACATGTTGGAGTCATAAATGAAGAGCAGAAATTAGTTCTGGCTTTAAAGAGGAATGAGTAAAGCTGGGAGCATTCAAGACCCTCAAAACCAACAGCCTTTTTGACCAAGGCTGCTGACCTGACTTTAGCAAGGTGGAGAACATATGTGGCTGGACCACGTCATAGGATATTTGCATTTTGCCTGGTTTCAGCTCTGTTCTTATTAGTTAGTTATTAGTATTAGTTCTTAAAGTCTTTCTGTTTCTATTGTCAGATTACAGAACAAGTATGAAATAGAGACTCAAACACAGCCCAGTCACCTCCAAGTCATTTCCAAGCTGCTGCTCCGCACTGCTAAGATCCTGATTTTAAAACCATGACAATGTCTGACAAAATCACCAAAACCTAAGTTAAAGACAATGGCTGTGCTGTGTGCTGGAAAGCCTGACCTCATGCCTGCCCTCTATGTAGCTAAGTAGCTATGGTTTGAACACAAACTTGCTATATTTGTTGCTAGGTGCTTTTTTTTTTTTTTAAAAAAAAGGAGTGACTAAAGGGGTCTGAAAAGTTGGTAAATCTAGCAACAAAAGGGCCTAAGTTGGCAACACCGCTTGTTCACGCCAAATTAACAGCAACAACTAACTTCATCAGTCAGGGTTAGGGTCTGCAGTCACTCAGTTGTGTCTTTAGAGCTTGCCCATGCAGTTGCGGTCCAGCCAAAAAGGAGACAGCGGTTCCCAGGTGGACTTCTAAAAGGAGGATCTTCTGTATCTGAGCTGGTTGCTGCAGTGTTCCAAAGATGTCCGATTTCAAAGAAAAAACAGAGATGCCCTGGGGATGTTTGACTCTGTTCTAATTACAGAGCAACCTGGAGGAGCTGACACACTTCCAGGGGCAGCAGGAGGGGGAACAGGTGACCTGTTCCTCTGCTGGCTCTACCTGCCTATTGCTCCATTAACAGTGATGACCAGCTTCTAGAAAAGCCTAAAGTCAGAATTATATCTTAGCTGACATGGAGTGTACTGTGCTTTAAATGTTTCAGGCCTGACACTGTTTGCAGCTTTACCACAGTAACATTTGATTCATATTTCCTTTATTTGTAATGGAGAAAATAAAAACCACACAGGCTCATAAATCTCATAAGCACTTCAGTCATAACAAAATGAGACCCTCTGCCATGCTGTTAAGACAAATCTGTTGAGACAGAAGCCTTGGTCCAAAGCTGCTGTGGCAGGAGAGGGACTAGAGACAGAGACATCATGTCCATCTTGGGACTTTACTTGGGAAGTAAAGAATACAGCAGACAAAGATGCAAATCCATGCAATTCATTTTGCTCTATATATCACCATCAAGAGCAGGTATTAAAAGTGAGACAATAGGAACTAAATTAAACAAAATAACCCAAAAATAACAGCAACTGATTGCAAGATTATCAAATACTACATTACACTCGGGGATTTGGTACTATTTGTACTATCTGTTTGTTTATTAAGCTATGTTGGCACACCGGCCAAGTCACATGGATAATTGTGTTATGCACAAAGAACAGAGATGTGATGAGGTGGTTTAACTTAAAAGAACAAAAACAATATCCATCTAAAAATGCTGGGTACAAGGCAGAGACTGGAACACTTCTCTCTTGGGTCTTTTTGTGCATCACACAAATTGAGGGCAACAGATGGGAGCTGTGAAATTATGTTTAGTGAAAACAGTAAATTAAAGTTACCTGCTGTTTGTATAAATACTATAACTCTTGATAGGCAGCTGCAAAGGAGACTGCAGTGATAGTTATTGTGGTGTACAAGTCATGCAGACTACTGCCTCATCAATGAGAAATGAGAATCTCAACAACTGACGCAACACTCTGCAGAGCACCTGCAGTACTTCATCTACTGGCACAAGAATAAATTTACTGTTTGACAAACAATTCCTAAAAATGTGCCTGTGTCATTGGAATAAGGCATAAAACTTGTGATAAACCATAACATGTAATGGCCTCAGTGCCCCGCGAGACCACTTTTAAATCAATGATTAAAAAGAACAGCCAGAATTTAACAGAGGCAGCTCAGTGTTGCATCAGTATTCAGACATCACAGGAACAGGACGCCTGTGTGAACGCCTGCTGGAAACACTTTACACAAAAACTGGCTTGAGGGCTACTGTTTAGGACATTCAGCTGAGCCTCAGTAGCACACAGTCTGCTGTCTGGTGCATGAACTTTGGCAGTCCCAGTGACTCCGGGAAATTGTACAATTTTTGCCTCATGCACCATTTCTCTATTGTGGCATCCATGACATTCAAAGAGCGTTGAACCCTAAAGGTGTGACAACCAGGTGTTCTGGTTACATTTAGACAAAGACAAAGTCCCATTAGAAAGCTGTGTCACAACCATCGGGTGAGCTAACAGCCCACCATCACAAAGCTATTCTGATTATATGAATTTTGTATGGTGAATCCAAAATGTTCTCTAAATAACGGTGGTCCCACATCTTCCTTAATAAAACTCTTGACAGGCAAAGAAATGCCAATGTTATTAAATGCCTGAGAGTCTCAGTCATCATTTTTTTTTTTTTTTACAAAATGTACTGTATGTGTAGGTATGGCATGCTAAGCAGCCAATCAATGTTGAGCACTCAGCACCCGTTTTATAAACAGCACAAGATCAGAAGACAAGTTTCTGCCTCGAAATGATTTGCGTCCGGCTCACAACCTTTGTTGCATGTCATATTCCCCATGTTGTTTCCTGTCATCTCTCTGCTGTCAACTGTCCAATAAAGGTTTAAAATGCTCAAAAACATGTCCACTGTGTTTGGTCCACTGTGCACAGAAAATAATGAAAAGCTTTTAGACTGTATTTACTGTCTTTGAAGTCCATCTAATGTAGTGCAACTTGAAGACTGTTGGATGAAAAATACTGAAAGCTAGAGCAGCTAAGATGTAACCCCCAAATGACATAGAAAAAAAACTAGAATGGCACTCAGTCGAGTACATACCTCTATCAAGGCCAAACACCAGTCTGGGAGACTGATGATTATCTGGATCTGCACTAAATTATACAAAGTCATATATCTCAACACTAATAATATGTTTGATTTCATATCATACATTATTTCCTGAGAAACAGTCAAAAATGTTGAAAAATGCAATGTTATGTTGTCTCACAATGTTAAGGAAAGTGAAAGAAATTCCTGGATCTGAACCATTGACCAGATCAACACCAAAATTTATTGGGGTCTTCCCTGGTCCATGCCCAATCCCTCCACCAAGTGTGGTACAAATCAGTTTAATACTTTTGTGTAATCCTGGTGACAAACTAACAAACAAACCAACAGACACAAGTGAACACATAACCTAACACAAGACTCTTACAGGTGCACTACATAAAAGTTTGATATTTAGGACCAAATTTCTCCCTGAACTTTTTCTGATTATACTGTTAGTGTGTTCCCATGGCAACACAGAGAAAGACCCTGTGGCAGTCTTCACAATGCAAATCCCTTCCATCTGAGAGCTAAAAGGCCATACTTAATGTCCACAGCAGCACTGCAGTTTGACTGAGTGTGTGGGGACAAAGAAAACCTTGGCTGTTGGTCTTAACACTGAGCTCATTTTTCATGGCCATGTCTTTAACTAACTGCTTCTCAAGTCAAACAAACCTGTGATATTAAAGGTCTCCGATAGGCCTATGGTGACACTGTCTTTCATACCCTCAGCAGACTGCTGAAGACCATCCATATTTCACAGGCTGAATAGCACACAAATTAACATAAACAACCATAAATCATACAAACATATAAACATAAATCAGCTGAGCAGAGCCAGTTATCAGTTTCCTGCAGGACACCTCATACATACTAAAAGCAATTCTGCACACCACCAGCATCTTTCTAATAAGGAAGAGTATCACTGGCAAGAGAGAAAGACAAGAAAGGAAGATATATACTGTTGAAGAAAGAAAGTAGACCCACTATATCAATTAATGTGCACCATAGACAGCAGATCCAAATGCATCTACTTTACCACCACAACAGTAAATCTCTTTCGGGGGACAGCTGTAATCAGACCTCACGTTCATTTTCATGTTTACTTTTCTTCTTCTTAAAGAATTCAGATTTCTATGGCATTTTTTTCTTTATGCTGAGGTCTTGGCTGAAGTCATACCTTTGCAGCCAGACGTTTGACAGCCACCTCCCTGCGCTGATGCATCTCCGGGGTCCCCGGGCAACTGTTGGTCCTCAGCGTGTTGGTAGCACTGGAAGGTGGGGTGGGCTGTGGAGGTTGACTGAGGGGAAGTTCTGTGCTGGGTCCCCCACCACCTGGCAGAAAGAGTATGAGTATGTCATATGACTTTTTTAAGTGTAAAAAGGGTCATTGTAGGATGTTAAAAAGGCACATTACATGGCAGTTTAGACCATATTTTGTGAAATTAATTCAATCATAGTGGAGGAAGGAGTTTTGATATTCATACTGTCTGTGGATATACCCTCATTCCATTTCTACACTCTGCAAGTAAATATCAAATTATACACACAACATGCAACTAATGTAGTTCTCACACACAGAGGCTGAAATTAATTACTTTTAGGGGAGGCACTGGGGCTGTTGGAGGCGATCTGACGCATGCGGCCTCCGTGACAGCTCAGTGCCACCAGCCGGGAGATTATGGCCGTCTTCCCATAACCCACACTGCCCACCACTACAGCGCCATGGTTCTCTGTGGATTCGCTGGCCTTCAGGACATCTTCCAGCTGCTGAAAGAGCCAATCTCGGCCCACGAACACAGAGTCTGTGGTGATGCTGGGCACCTCAAACAACAGGGGTTTGAGCATGATATCCACGGGTTTGTAGGGAGAAAAACGAGCTGAGGAAAAGGGAGAAGAAATGAAACAAATGAGAATTATGACTGTGTCATTGTTATTCTCATAAACACAAAGATGTGCATTGTCAAAGATACAGCTTTTTTCAGAAAAAGGCAAGTGATTTTTTTCATGTTAGAAAATCAACCATTTCACTGGAAGATCTTTTGTGGCTTCTGAATCAACACGCCAATAACACAGTTGCATTTTATATAACTGCATAGGAGTTTTTACAAAATTAATCAGATTATCATCGCAATTGTTTTCTCCTTCCAGAGTGTGCCATGTATGTCAAAAACCTGAACACTGTAGTGTTAAAACTGTCTATTTTCATTTTCTGCTTTACCTTGAATGAATGTTATTTTAAAAGCAATCCCAATATAGCTGGGCTCGAGAGATGACTCTCTGTCCAGTCCACTTAAGCACTAATTTAATCTCAGAACATTTGTTCACTCAGGAACTAAACTCTGCTACTTTCTACTAAGACTTGGACCAGTACAACTACTAATAGTACTGCTGGTGCTGCTGCTGATAGTTCAACTAAATACTTAAACTGCTATTATTGTTACCACTACTTTCATATTGGCAAAATATTTATTCCTTTTGACAAAAAAGCATACTTTAATGCATTTGTCTTAGTTTAATAATGTCTTAAGCTTCAATTTGCAGATTTCAACAAAAACATTCTAGCTTTTTGATTTGTTGGTGTTTTTGTTCTCCATCAAAAATCTTGGATGCTTGTTTTTCAGCTCCTGTGCCAAACTTCATTACCACATGCCAATAACTACACCACCATGATGGATTACTTATTTTAAAAACATTTTTATCTCTGCAAGTTATTTTTATACTGTACAACATACTTGAAGTACTTGAAATAAATAAAAAGTAATGTCTGCTTGGACAAGGAGAAAATTGCAATACTACCAGCACATTCAAAAAATGAAAAAGGTTGTTTATTGTGATTTTTTTTTTTAATGGCACTGAAACATTTGCATAACACTGTGTTATTTTTAATAAATATAGCTACAGAACATTGCCAAACACTGCCAGAGATTGCCAAAATACTTTGGGCCTGAATAACTTTGTGGGAGTCTCTTGCCCACACTCTACTACAAAAAACACAAACCACACCTCATTTCTTAACAGTGAGTGACATACAGCTTTCTTCTGTCCACAGTAATAATATATCTATCTAATGTAATCTATGTGTACATATAGAACATGAAGTCAGTCTATACAGACGAGGACTGTTCCTCAGTAATAATTAACCATCCACAGGGATATAAAATTAACATGATGCTGCTGTAACAACTTCATGCTTCAGGAGGTGTGGAAAAGGAAGCAGACGTTTTCAAAAGAGGGTTAAATAGTTTGAGTATCTAATGATGTTGTATTAAATTATTCATGTTCTCATCAAATATTCACTCTGTGGGATTTCTCTCAGTTAGACGGGGGATTCAAAACATATAACCAAGACATAGGCGGGTGAACCGAGGAATATTTACATGATTTTATCTGTAAAACAACCTAATTCTTCCAACATGCGTTTTGATAGCACAGCATTAATAGCACTCAGTGATGTAATGTTTACATTGCGCAACGCATTAGCATTTGGACAGTTTCGCTTTTTGGCTCTGCACTAAGACACATTCGATTTGAAAGTAAGCAATGATTTCATTAAGGTAAATTGTTGACTTTGAGATTTCATTTGAAGATGTTTACATCAATCTTGGATCAACAGTTTATGAATTGGAGCTCTTTTTATACATAACTGTGAATGGTATGAACAGTAACAATTCCTAAACTGTTAACCGGATGTGGATATGAAAACCTCAATGACCTTTAAAGCAGAAACAGCATTTTACCATCAATATCATTGTCATTCATTTGAAATCTAATATGCTGAGGTAAAACCAAAACGATAAAAAAAGATGTCACCGTCTAATCAACATACTACTCTGTACATTTTACAATCTGCTGACAGTAACTACAAATAGGTAAATTACTAACAGTAACACAAGAGAACTGGCAGATGGATCTGTTAGCTGGTGTGTGTTTCCAGGCAGTTACACATACTGTAGTCACCTTTAGAGTCCTGAGGTGGCCTTCCTCCTGTGTTGTGCCAGGGTAGGCGAATGGATGTCCGCAGGGGGGTGTTGCGCTGTTCATCAAGAAAGCTCAGGTCTTCCAGCTTTGTTGAACTGGTTGCTGGGGACAGAGACACAGACAGAAAAAAAAGAGAAAGTGAAGTAGACACATTTTGAGTGCATTTGACACCATGTTAAGAGTAAGATTTTGTGGCACATTTCACATCTCTGAGTGAAGATGAGGGAAGAGGAGGGAAGCTTGCTTGAGGCAGTGAGTGCAGGTACCATTATTCTGTAGCAGTATCCCTAAGTCATGACAGACTTGCTGCCCTTTTTCTCTGATTTGAGCTTTACACACAGTGAGAGATCTGTCCCTGCCCTATAATACAGACCAGACCACAGTATTTTTAAGTCAATGCAAAACCAATCAAGACCAAGGCCAAATAATGTGATGCATTACAAAAATACCATCAAAATTACTATTGATGTTATATTTGTTTTGAAGAAAAACATCGACTACAGATTATTCCTTCAACATGAAATATAAATGGACCCAGAGGTAAACTTGGATATTTTAAGTTACACTGCATCCAGATTTTGATAACAAAGTTATCATTTTGCAGCAGATGGAGGAGACTTCTCAAGGCAGGAGATGTTTTCAACCCCAAATGGATGGTGTGCCCTTCTGAGACTAAACTCTGCAGATGAACTACTTGATGAGTCACTGATTGCAAAGCAATTTGAATACCTGTTTGAAGTGTGGTCTGTAAACATGACAAAAGATGTGCATTAGTGCAACTAGGTCTCTCCTCCAACTACTGTTCACTGTTCAACAATGTAATCTCCATGGTGATCCATGCTCTCTTGACCCTGCTGAAGAGCAGAATCAAAGCTGCTTCTTTCTACTTTATCAGCCTCAGCTGTGAGAGACTGTCACCAACTCTCAACTCTTCTCTTCCCTCCCTCACTTGGTCGCTAACTTACTCTCTGGAATGTCCCACTAATTAAAACCCGTCTGCTGACAACAGAGTACCGGAGAAAGCTGCCATCAATACAGCGTTGACTGGAATAAAAGAAGGCCTTCATGGCAACTTTTGCTGCAGTTGATGATGCTTCACAAGCAAACATAGAGGACAAAGTCGAACTTACAACAAAGAGAGAAATCAACAATAGGTAAACACACATATTGCAAAGTTAATCAGTGCAGAGAAATACGGGACAAACACTTGAGCAAATCTGATCCTAAAGCTAAACTGAACAGCTACTTACATCCAACAGCAGAGCCTGGAAGGACAATGGGAATTCTCAAAGCCCTCCCCTTGTCCCCTGTGTGGAATATATTTGGGCAGGCATACAGGCAAGTAGGCAGGGTGCAGACCCTCAGCTAAATCTGTGAAGAGTGCTCCTGGTGGATGAGCTCACCGAGGGCACAAAAAACGATTCCTCTGCCCCAGTGCTCCCATGCAGGCACACTGGCAGCATTCAGCTGCTGAGCTGAGGGCTTGGCTGCCCCCTCTCTAGTGCTCAGCCAGTCACAGCATCCAGGCACTCACTAAATGAATACAGAGGAGTGTCACCCTCCCTACACTCACTATACACTGCATAGACGTCTGTCTGTGCTGCATGCATTTGTGTACACACACACACACACACACACACACACACACAATTTGGTAAGCAAGCAGCAGAGGGTGAAAAAGGAGGGAATAAGAGGAAATATAAATGAAATGAAAAACCAAGAGATTTAGTCTTCAGCGGCCGATTACAGTTTGTAATGGGCAACTCCCGTCGTATTAATCAATGATACTGGTTGGAGTTGGGTGAGGGATAACAGGCAAGAAAAGTGAGTGTTTAAAACAATATGGGAGGGGGTTAGAGGCAGGGGCTAGAGAGATCTGCTAACAGAGGAGAAGAGAGTGAAGATGGACAGAGACTCTATGCAGTAAATTGTAACTGAAGCCCACTACTGACATCAGTGCAGCACAAAAAGATGTCTTTCTCTTTTCCCCCTTTAGATCTTTTCAAGATTCTGAGGAAGAGAGTGTTGAGCATTATTCAACACATGGCTCATCTTTTCCTCCAGTGGTCCAATAAGCAAAAGACTGAGAGTAATACTCAGTTTGACTTGCTTAAGTAATTTAAATGAACGTATGACTTTATTCCTGTCTGTGGTATTGCATCCTTCACCATAACCATTTTTTCTTTTTGTTAAGTCATATCTCTTGTTATCTACTATTCCTTCAAGGCCAAGAATTCCCACAGGATGCATTCACACCCCTCAAATTCCCCTCTTCAATTCTTTTTAACCTCCAGTCTCTGAACTCCCTCTTATTCTTGTACACCTCTGCTCATTGTTAAAACGCACATATGATACCTTGAAGTCTGAGCTTGAAGTGACTTTGAAGCTGCCCAAATGTGTATTCTGATGAAAATGGGATTCTTTTTTCTTTCCTTGGGCAGGTCTGCCCTTTGAAACCTTCTCTTCTGTGTTTTCAATGACAGAACAGAGAAAAGGGCTGAGCTCCTCTGCTCCAACCACTGCCCCCCCCCCGCCCCTTTATGTCCCTGTCTCGCCTTCTCTTCTTTACCAATGGATACAGGTAGTTCAGTAATCTCATCACCTTGACCACTGTCTTGCCTTTTCAAGACAGTGGGGACTTCACTCTAATCACTGAATGAGTATGAATGAAAGCAAGCTTTAAGAGCAAGGCTAAAAATTCTGTGAATTCTCTCTAAAATGAGAGGCAAAATATTGGGCTGCTATATAATCTTATTACCACTGTGATGAGTTTTTGTCCAACAGGGACAAATTATTACTGTGATAATTATCACAGCCTAATCCTCATCAATTAGTTACAACATTTAGCCAAGTATTTAAATATCACACAGTAAATAAGTAATCTCATAGGGCATTAGATGGGAACTTTGACCCTGGAAATTTTGATATAAGAAAAGTGCTTCATTATCACCCACCCATCCCTATCTGCTCTAAACACCTCAACATCACCTCTAGCTCAAGCCCTCCTCTGACCTGTTAAGTCAAAATCCCTTTTGCTTAAGATGAGTAAGTGCTAAGTGGAAATTAGGTGGCCTGCATGCAAATTTGGCTTGTTACCATGGAAACTTTAAAATTCCTCTGGCTGCAAAGACCACTTTTTGATCAAAGGTGAAAAATTTATACGTTGAAGAAAGTTTCAATTCCCGCGCACTGCCAGCACTGACTTCAGTGACGAATAATGATTTATTTTGGAGTTCATCAAATGCACTTTGATTTTGAAAACCTGCTTCCCACTGCAGGATGCACAGGAGACTTTCTTTCTTGTCCTGAGATAAGTTTGCCTCCATCACTAAGTTTGGGAGACCCTGCCCTCACTGGGGCCAAAGCCAACTGTGACCTTAACCACCTATAATCTGAACCACTGAATGGTGAAACTTGTTGAGAGCGGTGCACAGCCTGGGAGTACAAACTACCTGAGGTATTCAGCTCAGAGTATACAAAACCAACAGACTTACAGCTGTTGTTGGCCAGATCTAATTAAAGATCAGATAAGATCATACAAGCAGCTTGTTAGTTTGATTTGATACAACAATCCCAAAGAAAGAGAGGAAGAAAAATAGTCTACAGCTAATTTTCTCTTGTCAGCTTGCTAACAGGCTCATCATGAGAATGCCAACATGCTCATGTTTAGCAGATATAATGTTTACCAAGTTCACCATGTTGGTTTAGCATTTTAGCATGCCTGGTATCACCTAATAGAGGTAGTAAATAAGTACAGCTGAGGCTGATGGTAATGCTATTAGTTTAGTAAGTATTTGGTCATGAACCAAACAACTGGAAAAATTTAAAGTTTGATCTGGTGATGGCGCTACATAAGAAGTTATCACCAAAGGGAACAGACTGTACAATTTTATTTGAATTTCATTGCTAAAAAGCATATAACTATAAAATAACTTAACTGCACTGAACAAGCTCAAAAGGTTTAAAGTATATTTTCTACACAGGAACTGCAGGCACAAATTGAAAAACAGGCCAGGTCATACCTAATTAACTCTGTGCCAAGAGAGCCAGGAAGAGCCAGGAAGAAGAGAGACCTGGGACATTAGGATAATCATGCCATCATAACAGTTGCATACTTCCTGAACGGCTGTTACACAAGTCTCATTAGTGTGGTGCTGTTAATCAAACTTAAACAAATGGCTCTGCTGTGGCACAGACCAGTGAGCTAAGACTCTGACCCTTTGAGATGGGGCATTTGGCAAGTTCTGATCCTTCACTGGAGTGCTACTGAGCAGAATTTTACACAGCTCCTCAAAACTCACTCAGATTGATCTCTGCAACGGTTTTTATTTTGCTCCTGCTGTGACAGAGCGGCACCAACAGCTCTCTGAAAATGGACATTTTAAAAGATGTGGCTGTGACCTTTTGAGAGAGCTCAGGGACATGAATGGGTTATCTGTTTTCTCTTTGCCTTCTTTTCAATCTCTGGTCTAAACAGATCAATGTCTACATAAAGCCAGGGGCAGAACTAAATTCCATGGCTACCTGAAAACATCACAAAACACTAACAACATGCAGGCATGTTTTCAAACAGGTTGCAAAAATTACAGCAGACAATACTGTCTTCAAACTGCCAGAGAAGACATGAGCTTACAGCATATCAGATGAAAAGGTTACATCATGCCTTCCTGCTCCAGGACTACAAAGAGACTACAGTATTATCAAATTTAAAAGGCCATAACTCGGCTTTGTGCAGCAGTACTGCACAAGTTTGAAATACACGATTTTGTAATTTGGGAAAATTACCATCTGACCTTTGCATACATTTCTGAGTCAGATTGTGTCTTCCTAATAAAACACAGATGTGAACTCATGAGTACTCAAACCTTACCTTGTCCAGTGTTTTGATAGAGAAACAACAAATCCTGCAATTTACTTGTCAACACTCCAGAGACTTTAGACATTTTAACAAAACATCTTGGATCCATTATCACTGGTAAAGGTATCACAGCGTGTGAGTTTGGCCAGAGGAACAGAGGACTTTTGGAGTACACACAAACAATGAGTGTGTACTGTACCACCATGGCTCAGACCACAAAGCTTTGCTGAATAGCCAAACACCACAGAAGTACTGTAGCCCCATTCCTCAGCCACAGTGACCCTAACTCAGTCTCTCCGTCTCAGTAACCCAACCACAAGCCGCTCAAGCTAAGATTTCAAAATCATGGAATTCCAGTGGCCAGAATTAATACAACCCTTTGACTCTGTAAGCCTTTTTTCTTTTTCAAAAGCTTAACATGACTGACTCAAAAATAGAATTCTTCTTACCCAGGTATAATGAGGAGTAAGGGTGGCAGAGAGTGCAAGATGCAAGGAGTGAAATTTTGCTCAAACCGTGTGTTCATAGATTCAACATCTGACATTTCAAAGTGTCAATTTGGACAAAAGGTTAGTGTTGTTAATGTGCTGACCGGGCTAAATCCAACACGCCATCAACTGTGAGATTTGTTTTCATATTTGGAAATGCTAGATTGCAAAAAACAAAGCCAGAGCTGTGGCACAAACAACAAACAGCTGCTTATTACTTCTGCTGACACTGAAATGTGAGGGCAGCACGATTAATACTAAAATCATGACACATATTTTAAATGTGGGGTGAAACAGTGAAATAATTCACATTTTTGTCTTGTCTCTCTGCTTTTGCCAATTTTTTAACCTAATCTGATTTCATTTTTTTGGTGGTTATACAATTGTGACTGATAATTACTGAGTTGAAGTGATTCATAATATTTTACCTGTTAGGATTAGGCCCCTTAGGGCCCTTGTTTTCCTCATGTGTTCCCTCTCCTCTTGTGTTTGTCCCCAGTCTGTCTTTTGGGTCTGTTTGTGTGTATGTGTGTGTAGCTGGGCGTGGCCTCCCGGTTTGCTGTTCCCGCCAGTTCTGCCTCCACACCTGTCTCCAATCTTCCTCATAGGCTTCACCAGATGCAGTATTTAAGACTGGCTCAGACCTCCCCTCTTCTCCAGATTGTACAGTTACCTACATGGCATCATGTCCGGCCAGCTATTTTTTACTCTTGTCTCTGTTGTGAAGCTCTGAGTTCTGATTGAATCTCTTTATGCCCCAGGTCTGGTGCCTCTGCTACCCTGCCTTGCTCTGCCTGTCTGCCTGCCCACCCAGCCACATAAGCTCATCGGTGTTCTGGAGGACCTTCAGATTCAGACCCGCTACAACCCTTGAATTCAGCTGCCACCAGCCCTCAACTGCTCTTAGTCTGTCTAACTTTACAAACTGTGCAATAAACGCCCTTTGCTGGCTTAACCTCAGACTTGTGTTCTGGTTGTAGGTCCTATAAGAAAAACAACTCCTAAACCTTAAATTACCATACTGAAAAGAAACAAGATTTGGTCTTCAATAACATATTAATTAAAGAAACCAAACTAAATAGACAGCAATTTTTTACATTAGCAAAAAATGTTAGTTGACAGCAGTCTCATTAGGCTTTTAATACTGAGCTGTAGAAAAAGGACTGCATTGCACTATCATGAATACAGAGTGAGCGAGTAAAAGATTTTCCCAGAGAGGTTCTCTGGAAACACAAAGAAGCCCTTGAAAAAAAGCCATTCACATTTCTTTCAGGCTCCCACACAGCCCATACATGAGGTCAGCTATGACCTTTCAAATGGGGTATATTTTTGATGTGAAATGGATGATAAATATGTGTGGTGCTTTCTGGGGTTGCCGTTGTGACAACTTTTTAAATCTGCCTTAAAAGATAGGCCCTACAGCAGAAAATATTTCCTATGAACAATGGGGGTCAAGGCACTGTCCCTCCTCAGACTACCAGCGAAAATTACATTTACAAACTGCTCCTAAAGAGACATCTGAACTCAGCCCTGTCTGCTGTGACAGGTGGTGTGTGCCAACATTTGTGGAAATTGCCACAGTGCATGCAGTTCCCACTGCAGCCTGGGGAGAAGCTAGCCATAGCATGAGAAGGTGTGTGGGTTCACCAAGGCAGCGCAAATGACACTTGTCGTTGTAATATGCTGACAGCCTTTCTACATACATAGCTAACATTCTAGGGGCCAAGCTATACACCACTTGATTGACATTAGACAGATGGACAAAACCCACTTTGCCTTTGAGAAAATTTGGCCTTTGTGCTTCAACTGTCTGCAACTTTATATCATTCTCTTAACTAACTGTTGTAGTTGCATCACTATTCCAATGCTGAGTCAATTGATAAAAGGACAGTACAATGTTACATTTAAATGGGTGAAATCCTGTGGTGTGCCAGGTGATGTAACAATTAAACAGTAAGGTTTCATTATTTCCTATTTTCAAAATAGGTCTCTATGAAAACTGTTGCCCACAAGCTCTGGAAAATATATAAATATCTATCATCAATTCATTTTCCTGTGTCTGCTCCAAGGGCACCTCCCAGTTGTGTGTCTCTTGGATACCTCCGGAGATGCTCCAACAACCTTAACTTGCTCCTTTCACCTTCAAAATACTGCAGTTCTACTCTGAGCTCCTTTTGGATATCTAAATACCTCACACTATGCCTTAAGGTAAGCCCAGACTGCCTAGGAAGGAAAATTCATTAAATTCTTTGTCCCTGCAATCCCCCTGTTTTGGTCACTTCTAAGAGCTCGTTACCATATCTAACTGCTGGGATAAAAATGAGGGTTTCTCCTTCACATCCAGCTCCTCCTTCAGCCCGAAACTCCAGTATAACCTCTGCATCGATGCAGATTAACTTTTAGGGAGAGCGGATCATTTGTCTGCTTTTATCTCAAGTTTTGCATTGGCACATTAAAACAAAATAAACGCAGCTATTTTATTTATTTTCATATTGGATCTCCGTGTCCTTGTGCGATGTCAAGGACAAATTGGCAAATTCACAGCAGACACATTGTTATCCTATGTAATGGTACAAAGCCAGACAATGAAGACTAGTCATCGAGGTTATGGCAAACAGATTGAAAGCATTAATGATGAAAACATTTTTATTTGCTTTGCACAATTGCATCTCTTCCATTTAACTCCTACCTGCCCCAGTAATTGCTTCTTTAGAATCATTATCTTTTTATTGAATACAATTTCCTTGAGAATCAACAGAACAGGGACACTGTCCCTGGTACACGGTGACACCCATACAGATTGGTTTAACCATAAATGAAGCTGTCTCTCCATGTCGTCAATGTCCTCTCCCAGGGCTTTTTCACACGGCGTAAAATCTAAGGCGCGATTTTCACAGGTCCCTGGAGGGCAACGCCGCATAGCTATGACATCAGCCCATAAACTCTGGGAGTACACACGCACAGAGACAAGCACACTGGCACTCACGCACAAAGCAACAAACAGTCAAATATTTCCTGGGCTGTTAGCTTTATGAGCCAGTGTGTGTGTCTGCGCTGTTCACGGTTATGTCGGGGGGAAATAATGATAAGATGTACAAGGGTATGGACTATTAGAACAACAGAATGGGTGATGAACAGGCATGTTCTGCTCAATGCCTTGAACAACTTTATGTAAACAATGTGGGCACAGACCCAGCTGTGGTACACAACACTGTCAAAGTGTTGTGGAGGAGCAGTGCACAGTGTGTGAAATACATGCATAATCTCTGGCATGTATTCAATGTCTGAGACACCAACCATGTACTTTTTGTTTTACTTCTATGTCTAGTACCCGGTCTATCTTCTTCTCTTACTGATACACTGACAGGGTAATTTTGACATTCATCCATCATCAGTTAAGTTGGCTACTTGTTGCAAATTGGATGGGCTTTGAGACAAACCTGACTTTTTTCTCTTTGTCTTACTGACTGGTGTGACCAGACTCCATTTAGGTCATCACATTTTCCCCCCAGTGCTGCCCCAGCTGTTGATTGATTGTTGATCATTTCACCTCACCAGTGTAATTGTCTGCAAGTACCACGCAGTGCGACATTCAGTTCATCTTCTCTATAAGCTTTTCATTTGTTTATTCTATTTGCTTCTGTCACCATTACCCATCCCTTCATACAATCTTCACCATCTAATAATTTTCATATCTAGTCTGCAGCAACTGTAACAATCAAATATGTTCCTATTAGTCCAAACAACCTAATAGCAAGAGTAACATGCAGTATGGTCCCCTGGGTATGAAAACTAACATTTGATTGCAAGTGGAGCTGCAGATTACATTGCTGGTGAGTCCAGTTGCCTATACATTTAAATCCATCCTCAGTGAATCTAAAGGTATAACACAACTGAAAATACTCCTTCTATTTACTAGTTAAAGCAGAGCATTCAGCGAGGACTTGACTTCTGTTGGATCAACTTGGCCTCAACCTGGCCTCTTGATATCCCTAACATGGTTTACATTTTAAAGAGAGATGTAAAACTTATGGCTTAGGAACAGCAAAAACACAGGGAGACCTTAGACTGGAAAAGGGGGGAGGAGGTAGTGAGGGATACCAACAACTGTGACAGCTGTGTGGATACGGCAAGCTGAGCCATAACAGGGAGGTTCCAGGGGCAGGAATGCAGAACAGATCAGTCAGACAGTGGCTAGCGCTTAGGTCCGGCATGGCAGGCCAGGCCGAGGCACAACATGCAACAGCTGCCTAATCCCTAACTTCTGCCTTGATACCGTGCCCGTCTTTGAAAAGCACAACCTGTCTTCTGAAAAACACTACACTACCCTTTCCCTCTATATCTACACATGTTTTTTTTTTCCTGTCTTTGTCTGTCACTTGCTTGGACTAGAAATGACACGCCACTTGTCAGCCTCAGGCCCAGGTCGTAACATAGCGTGACAATGTTGAACTGACTGCCAGCGCAATGCAGGGAGACACCCAAGCACAGAGTCACAGTTCTCCTGTCAACATAACAAAGGTTACTAGGCTACAAGGAGACAGTTTAAGTAAAATGTTTGGCGTAATGCTGAATCAGAGGTATACAGATCCATTCCTTTCTCTCCCCTGCACAGAAGACATCCAGATGTCAAAAGCTCAAAAACCAAAGGCCCATACCTGCAACAGAGTTCGGCCTCGGCATCATGAGGGATGAGGATGTCTGTGGTGGGTATGGGATGGGTCCCTCAGGCGAGTGACTTGGAGGCTGTGGTTGCCCTGATGCCCCTGCTGATATGTTGGACTGCTGCTGGTCTGTCCTGGATGGGGTGTCAGCTGGTGTTGCTGTAGCACTGTTGGAGTCTTCTTCGGCCACAGGGGAGCAGGTGTCAGCCCGCACGCTCTGTGCCAGGCCATGGCGCCCGCTACCTCTCAGGCTGCCATCCTTACTCCACTCCAGGCTGGAGCCGCTGCGGTCGTCATTCTCCGAAGAACTGGTGATGGTGGCTGAGAGGAGATGCAAACAGAGAAGGGAATTAGCAGAGGGAAGATGGAGGAATGTTCTGTGTGTAACGTGAACAGCTTTCCATCTCTGGTGAGATACCGAGCTGTAGTTGAACTTTTGACTTTGAATAACTCCCTGATTTTCTTCATAGCTCTTATCAGAACTGCTCGCTTCTTGATGTTTATTTACAATGACATTCTGCTCACCCTAATGAAAACTGGAAAGCACAGCCCCCTGAGTACAGCCTCCTCTAATGTCTTTTGGGTTTTTTTTGCATTTTGTTCAGTTGAAACATTAAACACTGTAAACAGCAACTGGATGCTGTATTATTAAACAAAATTTACATTTTAATATTTAAAAAATGTCAGAAAAGAGTGAAGAACTAGTTTTAAAAATTGCCTTTAGTATTTTTTTCAGTTTAAAATAGGTGTTTTAGTTACATGACAACAAATCCTTTAATCCTCCCCCAGACCAACCGATCCATTTAACACGATCTCAAAACCCGAACAGAGGGCCAAAGCTAGACAGTAACAAGCAGCTGGATACAGAAACATCAATACAATCAGAGGAATGGAAGTCACTGGCCAGCTGGTTGCGTTTGCATCACACATTACTAATCTGAATTTCATAATCCTGCAGCACGTTGCATCATCACTTATATTAATATAACAAACACATCCTGGACAATGTGACTACTGTGCCATTTAACTGGGCAAATATGAAGTTATTCATGACAGCAGCCACATCTAAGCCTGTTCTCAGCATCTTATTGGCAGTCATCACAGTGTCGAAAAGGTTACAGTGATTGCTCACTTGATTTAAATAATACACTGTCATTTATTTAAACCTGTGGATAATTTGTCTTTTTACCATATGAAGAGCTGGTTATGGTTATTGCTATAGGCCTGTTATGGGTCCTCCCCCAGGAACCTCATGCAGAAACTCTTCTGTTTAGTAAATGTTGAGACATTGCGAAGTCAAACTTCAAAGAACAGGGAGCATTAATCACAGGCTGGAATCTGACTTGTGGACACAACATGGCTTTGTTCTCTTCCATCGCCTGCACAGGTGGTGGAGGTGGGATGTTGTGGACCAGTTTTGATTTGACACAAGCAAAGTAGCTTTACAATGAAATGCTATATGACTGTATGACTCAACCTAAGTGGAAGCCCATTGATACTCGGTGTTGGAGAATACTGTATCCCAGATTCCATTAATTATTTAGCAGCGAGCGATGATATTGCTCTGGGGGGGATAGAATGACTGACTCTTAGTAAGCACTTATGCCAACTCTGCTGAATTGGAAATCCAAATTGTTGTGTTATATCTGGCTTTAGCATGCATTGCTCTCTGCTACAGACTTATCACGTCAGCCTGTTACCTAAATAACCACAGTTCTTTCAGAGACGAGTTTAGTTCATCTGAGGAGTTAAGTTCATCTGAGGATAACTGCAGGATCCTACAGTCACAATTTGCTTTTCAATCCTCACCACAAACATTCAAACCCCATTTTCAGAACGAAATCCTAACATTTTATAGCCAATGGAGGCTTTGTGAGTAGAAACGGCAGACGGATTAATACATGAATAGACGTCATCTTCCTGTCAGCTTGTGTAAATCCCTAGATGTCTTACATGGTTATTACTAGAGATACAGTACAATGTCAAACTGTCACACCAATGATTTCTCGTACCGGAACAGCTCCATACAAACCCAATAACTGACACATGGTAGAGGATGAATACAGTCTGACACAAATGCTATTCAGTCCTAATAGGTTTAACAGAATGATGAATGACTGGCACCATGCAGGTGAGACTCACAAAGTGTACACTTCACAGGAAACACTGTCATAAGTGATTAATAAAAAGCTGAGGAATCTGTGCTATCAGCTGTATTGTGCAGAAGAAATGGCAAAAATAAAAAAAACAGTTACTGAGAGATCAGCAGAGTCTTTGACTTTATCTATAATATCAAACCTAGCAACTAATGCAGCCACTGATAAACTGGCTATAGTGAATGAGAGGCTGGTTGGAGATTTTTGCCATTGATCTAGGTGGGATACTACCAATCTGGACTAAGCAGTTCAATGTGCCTGGTTTCCCACTGCATCGGCAGCTGACTTGGCTCATCCCTGACATTCCTAGCATGGTTACCGACTATTTTGGCAAAGACGCCATAGGTGGGTTTAAACTACAGTGGAGTCAGTTTGAAGCTGATTATTTGACAGATATTCTATAGTTTCCTTTGTGTTATGTGGGCTCAGATATGAATGTAAACCAGTATGGAGTAGTTTAGTTTTGGACCGTGCATCACGATTTGAGACAATTGCTTCAAATACAAATGCAGTACGAAAGTAAAATATTTCTACCAGACAGCTTTAACCTGGTAGCTCCAAAGTGAGTGGCGTCTTCTTGAAAACAAAGCTGTGTTTACATTCAGAGTCATCCACGGAAAAACATTGTGCGTATCCTTGAGGTCCTTGGTACAAGCATTTTGAATGCAATCGCTTCCTTACAAAACATTTGGCCAAATTAATCAATTTAAATAAAAAAAACAAAAACAAATGAATCCTGTGTGAAACCTGTGACAGGAATGCATCCCCATGTGCGTTCAGCATAAGAACAAAACAGGAACCCACTCAGAAAAACATTGCCCCAAACATTGTGTTACTTTTGGTCAAAAGTTCCACATGCTACCTTTAAGGACATGGGTGCTACCAGTTTCTATATGGGTACGAAGAGCTGGTAATTTGTCACCTATGATCCCGCTGTCCTTGCTCTCAAGTGTGGAACTGGGGCTGGTGATGGTCCCACAGGGGCTGGAGCGGCTGAGAGGGGGGCGGCTGGTTGTGCTGTTGAGCGTGGAACATGGGCTGTCAGTGCTGGGAGAGGCCGTGCTGCTGGTCAGCGTCGAGCAGGGGCTGATACCCTGGCTAGTCACAGAGCACTGAAGAGAAGGGAGAAAAGGGTTAAGGTACACCAAGAAAGTGCTCTACTAATCAAATATGTCAATAAAGTATGAAGTCAGCTCAATATAAACTATCAGCTGGCAACATTTCACATTTCTTTAGCATGAGCAGTAATAAATACAACAAAAACAATTTTCCATCTGTATTTGGAAGGAGAATTCGGAGAATTTCAAAGACTGATTTAATCAAAGTTCATTGCCTATTTGACCTGGATCATGTGAAAGCAATGTGAAGAATTCCCTCACAAATAAACAAGCCTTTCACATGTGAGCATGACACATAAACCGAAGGGCATAAGCACTGTAAATAGAGCAGGGCTTGAAAATTACACAGTCATATATCTGGGGGGACTAAAATAAGCCTGAAGAGAATTTCACAAGGGAAGAGCTCTCAACTTTGTTGTGACACAATAGACACCTTTCTCATGTCATCAAGCCTGTCTGACAACCATACAGCAGCTGAGTCTTTGTTTGAGCTAACTGACAACCGGAGAAATCCAAATTAAAGGTGGTTTGACCTGTTTCCCCATCATCCTTCAACTGTATTCTGATTCTAAACAATGTACTGTAGCTTGTCCCAGCGTAAGAAGAACCAAAGCCTTTAACAGTTGCACACAACAGAAACTGAGCCTGCTTATCCCTCAGCAAGTTTTAAACCAGTTCCTCCCTCAACCTGCTCCATTCACATTAAGCCCAATAAACTCAACAAACCTTAATTTTTAGCGGGATCTACTGTTAGAAGACCAGGTCAAATTAAATCAAAAACTCAAAAATAACTTTTTTTTTTTTTTTGCAGATATTTTGCCGCTTGAGGGACTTTTATCGCTTCTCAAGCAGCATTTACTTCAAGGCTGTGTACTGCCTCAAACAAATTTCACCAATTAAACTTTCAACAAAAGTCTCACAGACCTTTTCTAACATTGCACCTGACCTCAGATATCCTGTTTTTTTAAACCTTTCTCACATACTAGACTGTTACTAAAATCACTCAAATCTTTGAAGACAATTCTTTTCTCCAACTGGAACAGTACTTACTTTAAATATATACTGATTAAAAGTGAGTTCATTAAAAAATAAAAATCTATATTTTTCTGTCAAATTCCACTATACACATCAACACAAACATGCCTGTTTCTATAACTATGTCTAAAAACCTGTTTTTTTTTTTAAATAAATAATATAGCAAAGTGTAAAAATTGAATCAAATAATTAGGTAGACAACTAGGCATTAGAGGCACTACAGGCCATAAAGTCAACAGAATTAACGTTGCTTTAACTGGAGTGAAAAGAAGATGAGACAGAATCACCTCTTTTGGGGAATAAATTTCATATTGTTCAACCCAATCAAACAAAATAGCAAAGCATCATCAATTCTTAGTCAGTTTGAGAGAGAAGTGGGACTAACCTGTCATTTCACATGGACTGTTGCTGTCCAAAGGTCTACATGTTTGCACAATGGCATGCTGAAAGAATACTACAGCAGAATAGGAGGGATACTGGATGGCTGGCAGCATCATTAACAACTTGTGGAATGCAGGTATTAACTATATAACATTTCCTATTTCTATGGCGCTCTGCAACTTCGAGCCAGAGGCTGCAGCCCAGAGCTTATCATTTTTACTCTTATCGAGTAAGAGCCAAACAAATTACTGACATTTAATAATTTACTGTGAGGCAGATCTAAAAACAACATGCTGAGCTAAAGATATGTTGTAAAACAGCAGTACGGAGGAAAAGACAATTGCTGGCAGATGACAATAACGTGCTCCTCCCCGTCTGAGCTCTGAAAACACACACCAACTTGCACACAAACAAACACAAAGTAAAAACCATTACATGTCCATACTGCCTGTCTCCTCTTTTGACATCTGAACTAATGAACACAGTTTATAAAATACTTTGTAAGCCTTTTTCACATTCCTAGGATTGCCGAGTCCAAGACACGAGATGAATCAGGCAAGCATAGCGTGCTGGGCTCTGCTCTGCTCTGCTCTTCACATAGCCCCAGCTTAATTAGCAGAGCCAAACAAACTGAAGCTCAGACCTAGTATAACTCTATTTCTGGACCCGTGCTCAGACACTCTTGTTACACACTCAAGAGCCCCTGGAATAGCACTCAAGTTACTGGGAGACTAATACACTACACTGAAGCTCATGCACTGAAATAAAACCACTTTCAGCCAATTTTAAATAAGCAGTTACTTTCTTTAAAACATATTTAACATCTCAAACAAAACAGTTTGACAGTTACCGTTATTTGTTGTGCCAAAAAATAATTTCCAGGTCCCCCTAAATCCTCACACAAAAAAATAATGCACAGGGGGAAAAATAATCAAGCTGCAACAAAAAAAATCCATTCTTCTGTTACACTGTAACAACTCCCTCTTTCTCTCATCCTTTCCCTCTCTCCTCTATCTCTATCTGTGTGCTGCAGTGGTAGCAGCAGCTGCTGTTGGAAGAGGGAGGGAGTTGGAGGGGAGGGAGAAAATGAAATACCTTCTTTTCATTCTTGTCGTCCATAGGTATGCGTGCCGTACCCGGGATCCCTTCTCCCAGTAAAAAGCCCAGCCTTGTCATCAGTTCCTGGGTGGCAGGGGAGGAGGAGCTTGGCTGTTTCTCTGCTTGCAGCACTAGAGAAGAGAGAGACAGAGCGAGAGAGAGAGGGGAGAGGAGAAATTCTCAATGTTAGCGGGCAGATTCCCTCTCTCCACTGGATGGCCCACACAGGGGCCACTCTGCCTGCACTGCCCTCCTCAGCTTTGCTCTGAAATGCTATGCTGCTCTCTCCAGCTGCTGCTGATGTAGTGCAGACCTGGAGAGAGGGAGCAAAGAAGAGCAAGGGAGAGAGAAAGAGAGAGAGAGACAGAGAGAGAGAGGGAGTGTGGTGGGGGCTATAGTTTGTGTGTGTGTGTGTGTGTGTGTGTGTGTGTGTGAGAGAGAGTGAGAGAGAGAGAGAGAGAGAGAGAGAGAGAGAGAGAGAGAGAGAGAGAGAGAGTTCTAAGAGTCTGAATACATGTGAATGTCTAGCATTGTTAAAAAAGCAGAGACACTGTGTGTGTGTGTGTGTGTGTGTGTGTGTGTGTGTGTGTGTCCTGCAACACGCCTTGAGTGCCAATTGCAGGGCTTTCTGGTTGTTTACAGCTCTCACTCATAGAGCCTCTGAATATCAATGAGTGGACATGGTCTTTTTCCATCACAGCTTAGAGTCTCCAGTCCTAACTGTGCAGCCTTAATACATGTTTAGGCTGCAATTTCAAGGTTGGGGTGCCACCCACAAGGCAGAGACCACTTGCAAGCTTTTTTTAAATTTCTTTAATTCTACCTTTAATTTTACTCTTAGTCTATTTATGTTACAGTACAAATTCCTTGTATGTTGAAACACACTTGGCAATGAAACTGATTCTGATTCTTTTTTTTTGGTTTACATGTACTGCCTCGTCCATTCATGTAGCATGTATCTCAAATGTAGATGTGGCAAATTAATCAACACAGAGTCAAAACATGCCCTTAGAAAAACATCTGACCACCAGACAAACAGATGAAGAGAGAGAAAGAGAGAATCAGAGAGAGGGAGGAAGAGGAAGAGAGAGAGAGTGTACATCCGAAGTACAAAAGCTCATTATACACCTCTCTGTCAGCGCCTTTTCCTGCTCTCCTTCATTTTCTCCTTTAGCCTCTTTCTTCCACAGTTATTAATAATGCTGGCAGTAAATCTGATTAAGTACAAACAAAGTCCAATGGTACAGTCTACTGCCAAGCCCCGTTGAAGTCAAAATCAAGCCACCAAACACACATACACACACATATACATCATGCAAATACCCATATACATTTAACATGTTCCTGTTTACTGTGAATGTACATTTATTATTACTGCTACTCCTTTACTGCTTTAATGCTTAATGAGTGAAATGTGATGGTGAAAAGTTATCGAATAAACCATTAAAGTAAGACTTCCTATTGAGAAAAAACAAAAAGCAAAAACACTGCTTTCCATCGCTCCACTAGTCACCTACTACTTCTCAATAGCAAGAGTGTGACGATGCAATAAAACTGTGGGTTTTCATGAAAGGGCATGGCTCTGGCGAATTTCACACCGAAACTTGGTCAGAAAGTGCTGAAGACTCTGATGATGTTTCAGTGTGAAAATTTTGAGTTTTCGTTGAACAGCATGGCTCTGGGCTAAATAACAGAAATACATTGCCGTATAATGCAATACAATACATTGCATTAACAGTGTAGGGCATTGATCTGGTAAGCCTTACAGTGATCCTGTATGGTACTTCCAACAGTGATTCTACTATTACCCATTTCAACAGCTGCAGTGGCTGTCTGATCATTAAAAAGTAGCTGAATTTTTATGCAGAGATACAAAGCATGTCTAATTAGGCAGACTGCACAAGTGGCGTGAACTAATTCGCCACTAATTTAATAACACCTACGCTTCTTGGATTTTCTTAGAAACTTATGTTGGTCATGATTAAAATGCAGCTGATGGCACTGTAACGACAACAGAAATGTATTAAAGGATGAATAAACCATGCCAGCGATTTATGAAAGGCTTCTGTACTAAACAGAAGTAGCCATTATGGCCTAGCACATGTTAGCCATGTGCCTGCATCCTTCAGCCAAGAACTAAATGTGTTAGAGAAGATACTTGTCTTGTAAGTAATGGCAGACAAGCACATATCTCTAAGTTGAGGCTATTTGAGAATAGCTAGTTGAGAATATTTACGTTACCCCTTTCACATCTACCCACTGGGTTGCCTGGTTTCTGATGTAATTATGCTTTTATGTTGGCAGTGCCTTTCAGCCAGTTGCACCACCTCTTAGAGAGGAACTCGCTTTTAATTTTGAGAAATTGAAATATTCTATAGGCCTGAAGGGAAACATGGCAATGCTCAAACAGGCCCCAAGGTTTTCTTGGTTTGTTCAATAAACTGAAGCGTTTGTCTATACAAAAACAGATACTGAATGCTAACCTCATACACAATGGCTGCTGTCCCTTCACTACCTTTTCTCCATTGCAAATACTGTGCAGTGAAAAAGACCGTGGAATGAAAATCAACCTTTTATGGGGAATGTCACCCTGCTCACGTAAATGCTTGAGATGAGTCTTTTGAGACCAGTGGTGCAGAGACAATGCTGAGGCCTGAATGACGATGATAGTGATTTTATAGTTAGAGTCAGGGTCACATCTTATTAAGTCTTTACACAGCAATCTAATCATGTGTAAGGAAAATCACAACATGCACAAATCTTAATAACTAGGAACACTAGTCTACACTTGTTGGCCTTAACAATGCGTGGGATGTAAACATTCACTGCTGTGTTGTTTGGCGTTACCTTACTTTGACATCTTTTATTGATTTACGACTTATTATAATCTAAATCAATTTTGTGAAACATCATAAGAGCATAACTGAGATTCATCTTCACAACTTCACAAAGTTAAATTCAACCATGGACGGATATCATCTATATTGAAAGCTGCTTGCGGTTCAATAACAATTTGAAGTACACAAAAACACATTGCAAGCTTCATCAACTTTTAGTAGATAGGGAGAGATAATGGGAACTGGTCCCAGGTCTTTAAAAGGGGCACCTTACAAATCACTTATTTATGTCCACCGTATATTAGCAGACAGTGACAGGTTGTTTTTTATTATGATTGTCTGTCAGAGACATGGCTTTTAGCTCTAAAGATGCAAACATTATGGATCCATGAAGAACAGACACTATGCACGATCACACACTGATTTTTCTGTATGGTGAGGGAAAACATTACAACAAAGTTTTTCTGTGATTAAATAAACAATATGCTGCTACTCTTTAAATTATATATGTATTGGGTATAATGTAATATAATATAGAGAATAATCTAACTGTTGATAATAATTTGTTGGAGAAGTAATCCTCACAGTAGTAGAGGTTGGGAGTTGGGAGTAAATCTGATTAAATCCATCAACCAGTTCTTTATTACTCGGCCCTGACAGCACCACTTCATCACTGGTTCTTCAAAACCACTTAAACCCACCTGCCTCTGCGGACCAATAAGTAGTCCTGCACTAGTGGTGGGGCTGTGAAAGAACCTCTAGTCATCTGACATAGATACACCACGATCAACAGAAAGGCTGACATGTATGTGACACACAAGCCGCAGGGGCCTCATCAATAACAGTATCTTCAGCCCGTGGTCTCTCTGCAAATCAATACACTGTAACAACGACACTAGAAGCACCGCCAGCTGCAGCTACTGCTAGACACAAAATCACCACAGCATTCTGAGTTTCTGATTTATGAATACAAATACAGCACTTGCAGTGCAGGGAGAAATCTGTGTTTATAGGTTTATTAATTACACCACTTTGGCTTTAGCTTGTCAACCACTTGTGAATGGATTCGGCTGTGTATACTGCGTGACTCACTGTTTATACACATGATACAACAGGGCAACTGTCTTGTACAGTTAAATGGTTAACTCTGGGACGAGTTTCTTTAATGGATGCTATCATCGCCTATTCATCACTCCTTACCATTTTACCATCTGTTGACAGCAGTGACAGCACAATGCATTAAAGCTATAACAAAGATGACAGGTAGGCAAAATCAAATTAGGTTTGGCTCATGTAAAGCAAATAATGGGATCTATAATTATTGATTTACTTTTATTGTCATACCTTTTAGTTGCTCAAAACAACCACAGTCTTATCTGTTGCTGGTTAAGTGTTTTGCTCCAAGGCACCTCAGGTACTGAGAGAGGGACACATGTTCCTCCTGCACTTTCCTGTCAGGTTTCTCCAGCCTAGTCGTGGATGAAATTGGCTACCTTTCAGTCTCCTGATCCTACATTGATCTCTTTGCATCTTAAGTAATATTTAGCAATCACTGTGACATCACTGTTATCAACATTGTCACTGCTGCTAATTAACTGTTCTTGTTTGTCATATTGTAGGTGTGGAACAGTATTAGTGTGTGGAAATAATAACAACTAATAATAGACTGTTTACCGTTTGCTTTACTAGTTTTTTCCCCATCAACCTTCAATGAAACATGGTTGGTATTTGAGCTCACATAGTGGTGTAAATCATACACTAGGCAACCATCCTATCCTCATATGGCAGCAAATAAAGAATAAAGAACATAGTGCAAAGAGGTCGATGGGGGGTTAATCAGTTTCTGTCATGCATTCCTGAAAAGGAGAGCATGAAACAGGTCTACCTGTCTTCTAAAATAACCTGAAAGGGGGCTGAGTGTTTGTCCTCCCTCACAATTAGGGTCTGCTTTTGTTTCAAGTTAATGCTCATTTGTTTATTTGTTCTTTTACCTGACATAGCAGTTTAGCCACATGTCTACACATACGGTATACTGTATATATGGTAGCAGTACTTTATCTATATGAGCATGGGTGTAAGCATTGTCTTTTCTCTCTCCCTCTCTCAGTATTAGTGTATTGCAGGTCAATAATGATAAAATGAATTGCAGTACAGAAAAAAAACATTATTATTGTTTGTCATCATAAAATAGATTGTCCACCAGAGAGCGCTGACAAGTTTATTGTTCAACTATAAAATGTCTCCCCCAGTACATATCTTAGACAAAAGTCTTTGATGACTAATTTTCAGTGGATTCTCTTTAATAAGGTGGATGTTCTCCCAATTTGCACTTATATGGTGGAGGCCAGGAAACTCTCTGGTTGGAGGTTTGACTAAAAAGCAGCTGTTGCATTACTCCAAATGAGTGGTACCACAGTTCAATAATGTGTCAATGCAACTTTACAGATCTCTCCACTCAAAACTATACTGACTAGATGACAGACTACTTATATCAGCTAAAAGGGCTCCTGGTGTCACTAATAGAGAGCAGAAATATATCTGATGCAGGATCATTGGATTCTCCTGTGCAGTCATCCCACAGCAATATAACCATTTATGTGGAAGTTAAAAAAAAATGGTGATTGAAAAATTCAATCACTATTTCTGATGCACAAGAAAATGTGATTTGTGACTATTTAAACCTAAAGAGAAACTAAAGAGAGAAACTAAAAAGCTCTTGGCAGTCTTAGTGAATGGACAGTTGAGCTATAGCTGAGCTTTCTACCAAGGTGTTGCAGGCTGCCTCCATATAAATTATTTGATTAGAGGGAAAACAGGCTTGACAAAATGTTGTCTATTATGACCTAACTCCTGCAATTTCACACTGGATAAATTCCATCTGAAATCAATGAATGTAGTCAATCAGGATTGTTGCTCTCATTAGCTACTTGATTACCTTAGTTTATTAATTGGTCCCGTTAGAATGGGCTTCACATGACTTTAGGCCTTTAGACCTCATTTGTGAAAGCAACACTGACTCTCCACTTGTATGCCACTTAGCACAACTTAATTAATCTGTTTAAGACTTCATAACTGACATTATTTATGATTCTGCGACAGGCGTGATGAAACTGTGGCAGCAGGGCAACAGCAGCTTTGTCCCTACACAAGGCAAATGATTGCATTAATCTGGATGGAAGGCAGTTATAAAGTAAAATGCCTGCCTGATGAAAATGAGCTCCCTGTGCTCTATATGGTGTCTGATTAGCCTCACACTATCCTGGAGAAACGGAAAAACTAGGGTTGTTGCTGGAACCACTTTGTTATTCCAGTAACTGTACAGCAAATGGGGGCAAAAACAAAACACCATCGTTATCTGCTGCCTGAGGAAGTTTATGAGCAGGTGTGAAATAGCAGCCGTGTGGTGCAGTGATAGAAGAACGAAGACGGAAGGAGGAGGAGCAGGACAAGGATGGAGTAAGAGCGGGGGCACCATTAACAGACTGGCTCCACAGAGTTGTCTTGGCTCTCTCCCTGCCGAGAAAACAATCCAGCCGGTCCTCATTAGCAGCTGGAGTTTCATTACCACAACAGTGGAGCCTGTTTAATGAACCCTCAATGAGAACATGCATCCTGCTTCCCCATTTAAGTTCAGAGGTACTAGGTGACGTGCTCCCCTGAAGCACGTTGAGTGCTTATTGCACATTCCAATGTTAGAACCGCAAATCTCCTTTGCTGCCAGCACAGATGGAGCGTCCAATGAGACATTACAGCATATTGAATTTAGACAGAATCTCCAAGTTAAATGAGGTTTGGGGGGGTGGGAATGGCGAGATGATAATAATCGTAGTTTGATTGACATGTCAGCTTGACATCATACTCTAGCGGTTATTATTGTTGATCTAATGGTAGAGACAGATGGCATTTCATTAACCATTTGACCAACAGAACTAAAGCTCCCTGATGCTGTGATTCAGCCCTGCAGGGCACAGTGTATGTGCCATAACGATCCTCTGGAGATGAGCAGCACAGATTAATGAAGCTTCATTACTGAGTAAAGAAAAATAAAAATAAACAAAGTTTCATTTCGCCAGCTGTTAATTTAAAACAGGAGATCAACAATAAACCTGATCTGCCTTGGAAAAGAACAGAATTACCACTGTTACAGCCAAAAAGAAATCACAGCTCATTCATCTCTGCTGCCACAAAGTTACTGCTTTCCTTTAGGGGAGACGGTTCATGAATATCATATGTTCTATAAACTGGTAACAATGGGCCGTGATTATACAAATGGGCTTGTCTTTATAAATACAGCCAGTTTATAAAGAATGACCCACTGAGTTCATTCTTCAATGGGAAAAAAAATATCTTACTAACATCCCTCAGTCTCCATTTCTCAAAGCAGTATCATACAAAGACAATATGAATAATTTGGCATTATCTTTTATCATCATCATCATCTTATGAATGGCCAATTCAAAGTGTGTGAAAGGAGGACACTGTAGTTTCCTACATTTGCATTCCTTACATGAAGTCTGTCAAGACCCCAGCTGTGGCTGTGAGATTGTGAATCAGATTACTTCTCTGTGATTAGACGTTTTCCAGTTCACACACAGCCACATACAGTACGCACGCTTAGGGACAACATGAGGTGGTGTCTGGTAAGTCCTGTATGCTGCCATGGCTGACCCCATACTGTGCCAAAACAAAATGAGCAAAAAGGATGACATAGCCTCCAAAAAGTTGTTAATAAATGAGTAATGGACATTATACAGGAACTGAAAATGAATGATCAGGTTACTATTCAAGATGTGAAAGTAATAACACAGGCAGATTTTAAGTGGGGCAAATTTACTGAATACTTAACAATTTAAGCTTGTTTCAGCACTGACAAGATAACATGAATAAACACAAGCTCAGTGTTTGGGGCCCAGGTCTCACTGGACTAGTAACAGGTGGGGGGTGAAGAAGAGAGACATAATTGTGGGAGAGGACAGGACCTGAGGTTCAGCTTTGATTGACAGAAACAGATCCCTGAGACCACAGCTGAAACAATTTTGACAGAGAGAAGACTTCTGACTACTTGTTGCAAACACACTTGTGCAGGCAAAGACATACATGCATAAACAAACATTAATGTGCTTGTGGGCACACAGACAAAATAGAAATACACACTGCATTCACACACAAGAAACTCTATCCCTCCTCAAAGACAGAGCTATGAGAGATGACTCTACAGTAGGTCAAACACATATTTCCTTTCTTAGCTTACAGCCATTCCTGGTTGTCCACAACACAGAGCACTGGAACACTGACAGTCCAACCCCAAAGACGAACAAATGAATACATTCATAGTCCACATGCAGGCTTTAATCATATACAAGGATGGCCAAATGAAACACAGACAAAAATGACACTGCATTAAAACAAAATTAAAAATGACATTCATTCAGTTACAGTCAAGGTTTGTCCCTTGACTATAGATGAGAAGAAGGTTTTTGAACGTTCAAGACAGGCATCGCTCTGAGACTCCCACAATAAAAAGCCCCTTTTCGGTTCCAAGAAACTGACTTGATTTGTGGCCTAAATGTCGCGCATTTCTCATACTGCAAAACTTCCACTGGATTTTCTGACTCAGATTCTTCCGGCACTGTATCAACATTCCACGCTGACGCTGACCTTGTTACAAAAGCTGCAATGTCAAACAACCATCTTGTCCTGTCTCAGCAGTTAGCAAAAGAAGCAAGCATTGTTTACTCTCTCTGATGTAGGCGACAACACAGGGTGAAAGATGCTCTCTTTATCGACAAAAGAATACTGGATACGTGCAATGTGCAACGCACATTAATACTAAATTAACCAAGCTGATGTTAACAGGGCTCCACCAAACACTTCAGCTATATCAAATCAGATATGTGTGAATTTGCTGCTATGAGAGTGAAAAAGGAGAGGCATAACGTGTAGTTGTGCTCAAAAGCTGTGCCTGGGGCTCATTTTACTACCGCTGGGCTATTACAATTAGCTATCATTAGTCTAGAATTTATGCAGCGCCTAATTGTACGTAATGAGTTGAGTAAGTCAGCTCATTCTAAATTCTTAGCAGTAAACCTCGTGTACCTGCTAACTATGGCTCTGAGAAGAGCATAGAGGTAGAAAGTTTCTCCCGGCTTATCTGCCCACATTAACTAAGTAACTGTACACGGCAAACATATACAAGTCACTCCCAGTGACTAGAATCAGACTAAAATGTTTTCAAATTCTGGTGCTTATCTCAACATGTATTAGCCATAAAAATGCCCTTAACTGGGCTGTATACTAGTGTTGGAGAGATGCACTGTCATTTCTTTTTCATCATAAACTGACCAGATCTGTAACTGTCCTCTGCAGCATCAGGGCAAGACCAAAAGAATAACATAATGCAAAATTCAATTTATAATTTAAGCTCAATTTGTATGGACTTCCTGTGTTTGAGACTGACGTAGTTGGGTGATTCTCTACATTTTGTGGTAGCAGACACGTACTGTACTTGTGAGATACCTCGGTTTGTTGTATCGCCTGCAGAGTAAATTTAGCCTCGACAGAAATTAGAGAAGTGGTCACACTAAGAACACAAGGTTAAAACAACCACAACTACAGCTCTTCTGTAAACACAAGTTGTTTTTGTTTTGTTTGGGTTTTTTTTTTTTTACATTATGTACACTCACATTAAGGATTGTTTTTCTTTACTGTGGAGAGGGAGGTGGGAAAGCTCAAGAAATATTTTTTCTAAGACAGCACTGGCACATGAAGGTGGATGTTATGCACATGTGCTTCAAGGCAGATCTCAGATCTGCAGATGGGGGCAACACATGGGGAATACTAGAGAGGTGTTGAGGTATGATGAGAACAGTGAAAGGAGTGTTGTTAGTGCAACCTGCAGTAGATTTGCATTTATACTGAAAGACACTGAGCCTATTACATACCCAACTGCACAGATTCTCCACATATGAAAATGCAAACCGAGTGTCTCAAAAGTTTTTTTTTCTGAGAGCACAGCTCATAAAATGAGTACAGTGCCAGTGCCAGTACACCAGCTGTCAAGAGATAACACTTATCTGGCGTCCGCTATCTGCCAGTAGCCCGCTCTGAGCCGAAACTCTACTCTGTGCCAGCTGAATGTCAGACACACCCTCGTGCCTTGGTATGTACCATGAACAGTGACTGGGTTCTGCTGGGTTACTACTGTCTGCATATGTGAGCCATGGACAATCAGGGGGCTCTCTCTCTCTCTCTCTCTCTCTCTCTCTCTCTCTCTCTCTCTCTCTCTCTCTCTCTCTCTCTCTCTCTCTCTCTCTCTCTCTCTCTCTCTCTCTCTCTCTCTCTCTCTCTCTCTCTCTCTCTCTCTCTCTCTCTCTCTCTCTCTCTCTCTCTCTCTCTCTCTCTCTCTCTCTCTCTCTGTTGCCTTTTGCTAAAGATAACGCATCCTACAACTCTACTTAAGCCTTTGGCAGGAATTTGAGCCATCCTGCTCTGCTGGGAAATCAAAACATAGCACTTAGTGGAGCATTACCCAAACACACAAACACACAACATGGGAGAGAGGAGACAGCAAAAACACTAGAGGCACACCTCACAGAGACGTGGAAACACAAGAACCCACATATACATGCAAAGTTACTGCAGGTCTTGTCCTCATTACATTCCCGTGAAATAAATCCAGTGTTTCGATCCAACAATGTGTCTCCACACAGTGGAAAACTGACTCTTCTGTAATCTAAACACACATTTTAAAATAAACATGACAGTATTGTTTGTGTAAGGGGCAAGGAACGCTGCTAAAATGCAGTGGTACTCACATGGACCACTCATGCCGTAATGAATGCTTCCTTTAAATTAAAGAGACCTATCCATGGTTTAAATTCTCTTAACACACACAGCACAACACGCAGCCATGAAGACAGATTATATTTGAAGACAAAGTTGTGGACTCCAGCTGACAACATGTACCTTTTTTCATTCTTAAGGCAGTTTTTCATTCTAACTTCTACCTCTAACTTCCAATGTCTACTGAAAAAAATAAAATCAGACAAACATAAAAATGGAGTAAAAGTTAAACTCACCATTGTGTGAGGACTCCTTGTTATCGGGCACCTTCCTCAGCGCTGACACGATGGCATCAGAAGGAACGCGAGGACTCTCCACATATTTGGGTTTCCTGCTTGGACCTGCCAGCACCAACCGAAGATGCAGGGAGAATAAGAGACAGAGAGAGGGAGAGAGAGAGGAGGGAGAGAGAGAGAGAGAGAGAGAGAGAGAGTGAGTGAGTATCACACAGATAGGCAGAGAGGAAAAGAAATGCAAAAGACGAGAGAATTAGAGGACCAGAGAGCAAGAGTCAGAGTTCTCGCTGGATTAACGTGTTCCAGATGGGACTAGAGATGAGAGGCGGTGGTGTCTTAGTTGGACAGGCTTGGCTGCACTCCGTAGCTCACATAAAACTCACACACACACACACACACACACACACACACATAAAAAACACACACTTTCTCAGACAGCTCCCTGCACTGAAAGCAGCTCTGGTCTGTCTGACAACCCAGAACATTGTCTGTATGGCTGCAGACTCCCAGTAAAACACTGCTAGCCAGCTCTGGGAATGTAAACTACAGCCGGAAACCACAACAATTAGCCTCTTAGTGAACTTTAAAAACGAGAGCTCTAACACACACACGCACTGCTGGGGATCGGCAAAACAGACAAACAAAGTGAGTTTTTCTGCATGTTGATCTGTGAGCGGTCCCTAGAAATTATAACCCCTTCCTGCTGCAAGGGTACACACAGGATGGGTAGATTAAGGTCTTGGTGTCCTGGTGCAAGTCAGATGATGTATCTGGGACAGTGTTACACTCCTCTGAAGACTGTCTTTGTCTTTAGTGAGGAGCTGAGGTTAGCTGGCTGCTCTGTTCCCTCTGCTCACACCATGACAGAATTAGAAAATCCCACAGCTCTACACAAAATGCTTGCTTATTGCGCCGAACTTTACAATAAATCACTGAAAGTCACCCACTAGATACACTGCTACTTTTGCATAATTTCCATGTTTCTGTGTGCAACAAGATTTACCCTTGTTGTCTACAACATATCCTGTAATAACTGCTTTAATCTGCCCTGAAGAGACAAAAAATAAAGTTGTTTATTTGAGTGATGGCAAAGGCCTACTAATTTTTCCTAAGAGTGGCAATATAATTGTTTATACACACAGGAGATCCAGCAAAGACACTAGACTAAATACTAAGCCATGAAACAAACATCTCCCAAGCAAGTAGATGTGCATATAAGTCCTCTACTTCAACCCACATTTTGCTGTGTAAAAAGGAAATACATTCCAGAGTCCACATTCAAGAGCAGTGCTAAAGATGCAGAAAATAATGTGAAAATAGGTGACTGTATTTAGATCCATAAATCCATAGAGAATGGCAACAGCATGACTCCCCTGGCAACACTCCTCCAAGCTACTCCAGCTTTGACCTACTGTAACCCAATCCAAACCTCCTCCTCCAGACTCCTGTTATCAGATGACTGTATGTGTAACCCCAGTCATAACATAAAGATTGGTTGGGAGAGCAGAGATAGCCATTTCCTATTACCACATCCAATACCAGTCACTCCCACCTCAAACAAAAAAATGTCCTCCGAATCAGATTGTACAATTTCTTAAACCACAGCTGCGATTTCAGTCACAGATAATAATCCTGGGGGTGTGGGTTACTAAGGGGTGGGGAGTTACAGCAGCAGCCATGTGAGAGGAAATGATCTGGAGGTGACACTGCACTAAACCAAGCATGAGAGTCAATGTCAGCTTGATGCACAGTGCCATCTATGGATATGCAACTTGAAATGCACAGTGAGGAACTGTGATTTTCATACCTGAAAAGAGCTTCTGCCTCTTCAAACATTGTGTTCTCTTGCTTATTAGCAGACGTCAAGACATAAACTCAAACTCAAAACACTCCCAAAGCTAATGTATCTGTCAGAGGAGCTGGAAGAAGTAGTGTAGTATGTTGTCATTATAGTGTTGTTCAGAACTACTATAATAATTTCCAGCAAATTCGAGATGTTACAGACTGTTTCATTTGTGTGGATAGACGTGTCTAAAAGTAAAGGGGACTGATCCAGTGAAGCATCTACAAAAGCAATCCAAGTCAGCCTGTTGTTTGGCAGACAAAGCCAAAAGGTCTGTCGTGAAAACCTCCATTCATCTGAGAACGGTCAGGCACAACCTATTACCCAGGAGTCACACGGCTCCAATTAAAGGGGGACTAAGAGAGACAGAGAGGGCTGTGTGTGAGACACACTTAGTTCAGGTAAATATCTTGGACCAAAAGCGAACAGCCTAATATGTTCCATTGACTGTATTTCATCTAAAAACAACAGCGGGCATAGTTTGAGTAATCTAAACCATATGCTTAAGTTCAGATTCAGTTTACACAAAGTGCCATGAGGAACACAGGTTCCACACATGAAATAACAAACATGTGGCTGGCTATCAGGGGTAATTCCAGGTCACATCTAAAGGTTGATAACACAGGGATGAGGCAAAAGATCTTTCAGCGGGGCTCTGATGTCTGAGCATCAGACAAAGCACAGCGGAGTTTCTCTTCCATTCAAAATCTCATCTCAAGATTTAACAGGGTGCCATTACCGCTGAGCCCTTCGAAATGGAGGCACTGACGAATAAGCAATTGAAGTCTATAACAAGCATGAAAAGGTCGCAGACATGCAAGTGTCAGTTATATGACCCTTGAAGGACGACGACAGAGAGGCAGAAATGAGATGTGCTATCATTCTCATCACACCTTGGATCTATTCACATGCTCATTAATTAGCACACAATTAACAATAATTCAGTAGGACAATCATCAATTTCTAAATAACATAAAGAACCATGGAGGGAAATGACGATGATAGAGAAGGGTGTGAGGATTTTACATCCTATCTCAAAGCTAGATCTAACAAATTAAAATGCATGAAATCTCAGTGTTCTGATCATACCCCATGCAGAGAGGACAAATGAGAAATATTTCATTCTGATGTCCTCCAAAAAAAAAAAAAAAAAAGGCAACCAAGAGCTCATTGGAGCAAGAAAAAGCCATCAGACTGATAAGTCAAAGTACAATGAGCTTGAAAAGGGAGAGAGAAAGAGACTGGCATCGTGGGCACTAGCTTTTGGGTGGCAACACCTAAAAAATAACAGAAAACAATGACGTTCATATAGAGCAGGATGATATCATTTTTTATCAATATAGAATCTGATTATTGTTTTCAATTTATGTTTAATATGCATGTATTTTGTTGTATTTGTATTCCTACTCATAATTATAGTTACTGTTCAAGGTTACTATCCAGTTGTATAATATCCTGCCTCAATACATCATGTTGTAAAAATATGATAGATGTGTATGTAAAAGAAAAATATCATCTGACAGATTGTTAATGGATTGTTTTACTCTAAATATGTCTCATCATCCTCTAATGCCCTGTATCAGTTAATTTGCAGTCTCTATTGTCTCAACAGTTTCCTTTTGGTTGGGGTTAGAACTTGAAAAATCTTACCTTGATCTTAAGGTCTCTCACTGCATCCTTGTTTCTGTCAACTAAAGTTTATCTCTAACCCCTCTATCCCATTTGCACTGCTCCAACTCTCCAATCCCTTTAACAAAAAGGGTTATTTGTAACTGCAGCACAGTGAATTTCTAAGACGAGATCCTAAAACAATAGCTTGCAGCAGAAATGTCTCTGTGAGTACACATTAAACAGTACCTGCTCACTCACTATATTACTGGAGTCGAAAACATCAGCTGCTCACCTTCAGTGTACATATGCAATATATGTGTAAATATGTATCCAAGTAAATACACGTTAAATAAATGGCAAGAAAAGCCAGCAAACAGAGAGTGAGGGGGGAGGTGGGTTAACCAAGAAAAACAGAGGAAAAAAAAAAAAGCATCTCTGGGGGAAAGCAGCCGGACGAGCTCTGACTGCAGAGGACTCTTTACTCACTGGTATTCACCGTAGGACTCAGGAAGCCATGACCAGCGAGCTATCAATCAGCAGGCACGTGCACGCAGGCGCACGCATACACATGCCAAACAGTCAAATACCTACGGCCGACAACTTGTTATGTCCAGTAAATTCAAGTGAAAGAGAGGATTGTTCATGGTTACGAAGTGATCAAGGAGTTTTCCCAGCATTCTTCAAGATGGACTCTGACACTCTTCACATTTCAGCTTATCAATGAGACAGTGTGTCCTCTTTGTGCAGCAAAGGGGAATGAAAGCCGTCTCACAACAGCCCTCTTTATGTTCTGAAATGTCATTCTTCAACTCAAATGTGAAAAATAATATATTCTGGGCAAAAAAAAAAAAAAAAAAGAAAGAAAGATGAGATTGGTATTCTTCGTACTGCATGACAAACCAGCGTTATTTAGTGAATCTCAAATGGTCTTATTAATCGCTTTTAATCCTTTCACCGTTACAGTTGCAAAATAGTTGAGAAAGATTACAACCATGGTTCATTACATAATGTGTGAATGCTAATTTATGATTTATACCCTGTTCACAGCTTGACATATTACCATTATCCTCTCTGGTTAATGCAACCTCTGCACTGTATCACATTGAGAGACTGGTAATCTCTTTTTTTTTGTTTAATAGTCATGACTAATCTCACTCATAGCTCAGGCAATGTAAGCAAGCCAACATTTTTTATTTCCTTTAAGCATTTACAAATTAATATGATACACCATTATATTATATGAGCATCATGACACTGACTGACTTAAGAAATGTTACACTTTATTCAGTATTGTCTTTGAGGGAGTAGGTGAGCTGAGACCCCACTGCAGATGAAAATGGGGGGCTGCACGTGGTAATGAGGCAAAGCTAGAGTGTAGTGAAGTGCAGTGAAGTGGAGAACTGGATAGTACTTTTCACTGGGTGCCCATCAGAGGAACCTTTCAAAGAGTTCGCACAGCATCACAAGGTCTTTTACAGCTCAGCTCTCAGAAAGGCATCAATATTCCCTCAGGGCTGTCTGGTTGCTGTCAGTGCCCCAGAGGTGACTTCAGGAGAGCTCACCTCAAAGGGGCTACAACTGCCTTTGAAGAGAGCTTCTATCCTCCTGACAGAATTATAAAATAAACTGCACTCATCTGGCAAAGTAGAAGAAGATGAAGAATGTTAGTGGATGAACAGTGTGCTCACGTTTCCTCTGACGTTATTTGTCTTTAAACTGATTATGAAAAACGAGCTACAGTAATTGTCCCATGACATACATTTCTGTTAGCAGAGGTGGTTGCAGTTAAAGCAAGCAGTGACTGCTCTGTAAGTGTGAGGCTTAATGAAAAAACATATCCCTGAATAAATCCTCACGTGTTTCACCAAATGACTTTCTGTGCTGTTTTGTGCAGTCGTGTAAGTATCCTCCAAAGCTATCAGTTTCCTCTGCTATAACATTTTACTAAATGGCTGCAGTGCTTAATGACCACAACAAAAACACACTGAAAAGGCTGTACAGTGGTTTCAACACCTAACAACCATTCATGTATGGCATTCAATATGCTTAGAGTGAATGCGGAGTCGCTGCCACCAAGCAGAAATAAAGAGGAGATAAGCAGCAAAGAGGTCAGAGCATCAGGCCACTGTCAGGGAATATCTTCACCTGATTGGCTTAAACAGACACACACACACAGCTAGATCTGGCAAGCAAAAAGGCTGTGGTGTCCTTGGAAGTTGCAGGTTGCCAAGTGTCCAAACACAACAAGGTTTCAGCCGATTAAAGAGCATCAGTAGTGTCACCACCCAGCCGGGATGACAGAAAAATAAAAAGTTCTTGAAGTCTTTCCTGATCCTCTGATAGAGAGATCATGACAGACTGGTGTGCTGTGCTCTCTGGTGGTGATTTGAAGACCTGCTAGGCAGATCGATAAGTGAATCAGCCTCTGAACCACTGAAAGCTGAAGCTCCCATCAAAGCAAAAGTCACATTAACTTGTTTCAACAGCCTAGCAGAGACCGCTTCCCCTGTGGCTTCACTGCATATAGTATATACCAATTAAAATGATCCCTTTCAGGCTGGTACAGAGGCAAAGCATGGAGCTCATTGTTTTGTCATATGACTTCTTAGAGGTCACACATCTACTGTACATTCAGTGGCAACATTAGTATCACCTCTACATCTACCATCCTCCAACATCTTTGTGGAAATTCTGCAACTGTGTATCTGCAAGCTGGTGCAGGGCTTATATTTCAGGGATGCAGTGTGGTTGCACATAAGTGTATAATGAAGGAGAGGTGGGCTTGTTTAAATTGCATCATCAAGAATAGTGTTAAACTAATCATATTTATATACTTGCACTCACTTAGTAGTGAAACCTTAAAGTCAACATATGTTTTAACCCCACAACAGCACAGTAACTTACTGCAGCCAGTGGAGGTCACTGTGGAGATACCCAGGAGACTGTGGGACCATTAAGTTCAATCAGTTCTAATGGCTTAAAGAGAGATGAAAACCACATTTACTGTGTCATCAACTTTATTCTTCCCACTTTGGATTGAGGGCCCTCGAGTTTTTCAATTCTTGATCTTTGACCTGCACTAGTTTGGAGCAAGATGGGTCCATTCAGGCAACATTCTTGCAGTAAATGTCCCTCCCTGGGCCTTTTTGAGGGCCTGTAAACTATTAGGACTGTAAAGACTAGGTGCTGTTCAACACATGTCAGGGTGCTGTGTTTCATGGTTAAGCTCTGGGTTTAGCTGATCAAAGCTGTGGCAGTCAACACCACCAGGACTTTGTGGCTCAGGCATCCGTCACACTCCTAATTAACTCAATGTTGCTCTGTTGTCCCCTGTGAAGTTTTTCATGAAAAGAACAACCACTAAGTTGGGGCCCTCAAAACTGCGATAGATTAGTCAATGTGTCAGGAAATGAAGCCAAGCCACAAAATGCTTTCTGAATTTGTGAAACCACTTCCCCTCCAAGACATCAGTGATGGCTGGATGGGAAGGACAACAAATGGATGTGTGAAAAGAATGCACCAATGGATGGAATTGTGAATATAAATAAAAGATTGTAGTTTGACTTGAGTAAATTATTAAACTAGTTTATGTAGAAGCTTTTAGGAAATGTTCCTAAGAATATTGCTAAATTTGACTTAGGAGTCAGAAAATTCCTTATATACATTATAGAAATGAGCTTAGTGTAAATTTCATTAAAATGTAGACATAATTCTCAAGCTCTGTATGCAATGGCACCAGTGCTATAAAATAAGGACTATGATATGTTTACCCCATAAGGATCCCTGAAGCACTACATCAGCTACTTGAACTAATCACCACCATCCCTAACCAGTGAAAACCATGTTTCTCCAAATTAAGTCATTTTGAATTTTGAGGTAAGACTGAATAATTAAGTGTTTCTTTATAGCTTAATAAAATTCTATTTACTTTTTTAAATAATAAACCATTTAAAAAAACAACCTGTACATTTTTTATTTGAACATATTTATTTGTACAAGCAATGTCGTTCTCATTATCTTGATATCACAGGTTATTGTTTCTGCACTGATGTTGTTATTCATGTTGTTGTCATTGTTTAATGTGTACAGTTGGTTTTTTCTTGCACTGGTTGTGTTTTTAATGCCATTGCCTTTATAATGTTTAGAATCATTTTAGTCCACTACTCCGTGCCTTTTATTTTGCCCTCTGTGGACAAATAAAATGTTTCTTCAATCTTGAATCTTCTTGAATTGAATTATCTGGAAAGCGCAAAGCTAAAACCATGTCTGTTTTTCTTAGCTCATAGAATATAATAAGTGGTTTTAACGAGACAGCAACATGCAAGAAGCTTATATGATGAGGGTGGTCTGACAGGGCAGCCCATTGGTAAGAAAAACTGATCAACAATAATAAGAAAAAATTGTCACACATACCATAGATACACAACATAAATAATATCAGATGTACTATTTGCAATATTATTCATGAAAATTAAAGTTGTTGTACTTTCTATTATATATATATATATATATATATAATAGAAAGTACTATATATATATATATATATATATATATATATATATATATATATATATATATATTCATGAGGAATCGCTTGTAGAAGTGTTTCTAATAGGGTAGGTCCTGCGTCTTTCATTGACTCCCATGTAGCAAACATTTCCAAAACATTTTTCCTGTGTTGGAAAGGTCATGGTCTCCACATCTGTGTGCATGATGCAACCGTCTGCTGGCTGAGTAAGAACACCTTTCAGAGTGCCTTACTTAGGAGCAGAGATCAAATAATAGCTCTTAAAAATTAGCACACATGTATTCTTTATCCTAGAATACGAATGAACTTGCATTTTAATTATACTGGCATACTTAAAAACACAAGTGTTGGTACTGGCCCAGGTTTAATAGGACCAGTCGGCACGGCTGAGCTATCAAGACATCCATGTGCGCTTTATTCCATCATGGATGATTGTGTTGAAATTGTACCAAAAACTCCAGCTGTCTCTCTAAAAAAGAAATCAAGGTGAAAGAAAATGAACTACTCACTGATAATTTGATTTATAACAGTACATCTCCATAACTGTAATAAGTTACAGGGTCGACTCAATTCTCTCTATTTTTTGGTAGAGGTTAACCCTGCTCATTTCAAGAAGAAATGAGTCTTAAATTGGGTATAACACGATGTCGCCTCATTGGCTCAGCAAGATTGAGAGAGAGAAAATGCAGCAAGACCCATGTTGTTTTCGTCGCAGAGCTGAGACATTTCCTGCAGTATGGCTTTATTAACTGGAGGTGTGAACTCTCCCCCTGCGGGTTTTCACAGTTACCTGTGAGGACAGTGGAACAGAGCTTCCAGACCCTCCCCCAACCCTCACTCCCTGGTTGTCCTCCATAGCATCCTATCTTGTCAGTCCAATTTTTCCCCGTTTTTCCATGCCTCAGAGCACGCCACGAGGGAATATACCTTTAATGAGTGTTTCCCTTCCCCTGTCCCCAGGGCCCTTTTCACCTTCACAAACCCAGCCTCCTCTCTCTCTTCATCTCCCTCTCTGCCTGTAAATGTACATTTCATCAGCACCCTCTCTGACAGATTTAAAACAGTCATCCCAAATCCTGTATCACCTGAGGTAGTTAAATAGGTTTGTTTTAACTTGAGTGGGGGCTGAACAAGTGAAACTCTACTTAGCTATTATAAACTGTATTTGTCTTTTTCATAAGCAAGAGAGTAAGCATACTTGCAATTATGTGTCTGGTTTCCACTGAACATTTGCATATTGCACTGCATTACAATTTCAGGCCTGCGATTCAAATATTAAGTTTTGAATTACATGATGAGAATTGTGGAAAAGGTGCATAAAAATCAGGTTTGAGAAGGAAAACACTGAAGCAAACACAATATCTCCATCCTGACCTGTAGCTAGAATTAGAGCACAGCTTTCCATATTAGAAACCTCATAAAAAAGCTTATATGTAGTGAAACAGAACTTGAACCTAAATCTTAAATGCAGAGTTAAATGAAGATTTCTTACAAGAGTTGTGAACTTGAACAAGTTTGCATAGGGATCATACCGTACCATCCCCCTCCCATCAACTCATCTTTACACTAAACAGATCAAAGCTGCAACCACTCTAAACAAAGGCTAGATAGCCCACAGATGAGTGCCACATGTGAGTGGGGCCACATTGACCACTTAAAGGATTTCTCTCCTCTTTGCCAAGTCTCCAGAATACAAAGACTCAGGTTGAAACAAGTTCAGCTACAAAGGTATCCCCTGCTTTGAAGCGCTCTACAGCTGCTGACAGGCTTGTTCTCAACACAGTGGACAGAGCGAGCCAGGGGGGATTTACAATTAGATCCAGTGTAAACACTCACCCATTACGAACCAGTTAAGAGTAAACACAAAGTGCAGTTGTGGAGACCTACACTTCGACACTAGGTGATCAAATACGGGGATGAAGTGACAAAAACAAATCTCTGTAAGCAGACTAAGCTCACACTCTAACTGGTTGGATCCAGAATGGTCCAGCTGCCATTATTACTTTATCCTCCTGTCTTCCCTACATCTTTTATTTTTTCCATTGTAACAATTACTCAGAATAGTTTGACATGCTTCAGAGGCGACTAAGTTAAAAGCTGCAGCAGCAGTGTTTGAAGGCTGAGAGGAACTGTCATTCCTGGAGCGATGGCAGATGTTCAACAATCGTATATAAGTACCTGAAGACAGACAGGAGTGATCACTTTTTGCAGCTAACTCATAAAGACAAATGAAGCTCATGTTTTGACACTGAAATAGTGTATGAAAGTATGCAAATAACTCAAACACATGTAGCACATTGATCTGGAGTTGTACCTGGTGATCTCTTGCTGGGGCGTAACGGCATCATGTAGGACTGTCGTGGCAGGAGAGGTGATGAGGGGAGAGACATGGACACTCCCTTGGCAAGACTTAGCCTGAAAACATCATCCTGTACATTAGGGTGGCTGCTGCCAAGCCCCTGCTTTCCATCATGTGGGATTCTCCTTTGGGCACTGTGACTGTGAACATCACCTGTTGATGAGGAGAATCACAAGGTTGTTACAGATGGTACAAATAGCTTTGGTATTACCTCATGTATTGATGTCAGGAACATAGACAGAGTGCTTAAACTGCTACCTATTTCATTAAGCACTGACCTTCAGCAGCACAAAAACACACACTTATGTAGGCTATGTTTTCATATAGAGCAGAGTTTTGAGGGCTGAAGAAAGTGGAGCTTTTTGTACGTTTAAACCTGTTTAGACCAAAATGCTATTTGAGGACAAAGTTGTTCAAACTCTGAGAATTGTTTAACAAAGCAATAATGTATGTTATGTGAATGTGGTGCACATTAATCAGCACTGAGTGCACAATACTGAATATGAAGAACTCTTAGGGCTCTGCACAGTTAACTTAACAAGCAGCTATGTATGAAAAAGTAGTTGTATAATCAGCTGGGGTTTTTTTTTTTGCATTTTCCTGTTTATTTCTTAGTTAATATCATGTCTTATGGTGACTACAGTGTTGCCATAGTCACCCAAGTGATTTTTATATTCCCTGTGTGACTCAGGGACTTGAAATTAACAGATGCCAAATATCATCTCAGATCATTCTCTGTATCCCGTAATGAATTTGTCCCATGTGACTTGGCTGACTGCAGTATGTTTACAGGAGTTAAAATTCCTTTCTGATAGGCATCCTATCAGAAATGTTTCTGACCACCCACATGTTGCAGACTGGTATGCTGTCAAGATTGGCTTTAAGGTTGCAAACAGGGAATATGCAGACTCAGGATGCAAGTATGTGTGAATGAATAACTGCAACAATCTGGGGATGTCAAGAACAAATTTGTTGGCATTCATGAAATCAGCCAAACATTACAGACTGTTGTGCCAGAAAAGAATGCCACAGATAAGTCTCTTAATAGGTTGCTGTGGACACAACAAGGACAAACTGGTAGGAGTGGGAAAAAGCAGAAAAGACCTGCATCCAGGAAAACATAGAGCTACATAATATGTATTTAAACTCGGGGTCATGGACCAGTGAACATTTCTCATGCCACTGGGGCACATGAGAAGGACATCCAGTTAGTCAAGTAAATAAGGCTGTGTCATTGACCACTGAGTTTAAGATAACATGCAAGTTGAATCAAGTGTTTTGTGGAGAAAAAAAACTGTTATCAAACGTGCCATTTACAGGCAGGTCATTTTGAGAAGTGTCATTCACGTTCCTCAAGTCCATAGTCTGTATATAAGATCTAGTCTCTATCCATACCAGTCACCGGTGGAGTGAGACTACTGCAGCAGTTCGGGTTCTATGACCTGAGGCAATATGAAATTTGTCAAACTGGAAGCAGAATCTGGTGATGTAGTTCCAGTAATGAGGCAGACAGAAGTAGTCCATTATAATGAGCAAAAAAGGGACATCAAGCCCAAAGAAAAGGCCACAGTTTCAGTGAGTGAAGTGGTGACTTGATGACAATGTTTTCAACAGTCTTTCCATTAGATATTTTGTCTTTAAAACTGGTTTTAGAACATGAATGGCAAAAAATGTGAGTAGCTATAAAATAAATAAATAAATAAATAAATAAAAAATTCAGTATTCAAAAGTGGCTAAATAAATCTGAACTAAGTCAAATATATTGTAATGAATACTGATCAGCTTGAGAAAGCAAGAGAAAGGGGAGGTAAACCAGCAGCAGTTATATCCAATGCAAACACTCCAGACTGTGTAAATACAGTAATCTCAACACAGAAAAACCTGTTGAGCTGGTCACCACGGTGAACAATACAATCCAGGAGTTCAGAAATGAGAGAAATCTGATGTCTTGTATTGCAAGCCAACAGAGTTTTCTTATGGTGTCACTGTTCTCTACACTGCTATCAAACTCACATCTAGGACTAGATATTCCCTTCCTATTTTTCTCTCTCACCCATGGAGATACAGTGATTTGTTCTTCTCACAGAAATGGTTCCCCACAGTCTCTACACATGACTTAGCACAAGACTTACAAATGACTGTACCTGGCTACTAGTTTGCTCAGTGGTATCCAAGCCCTAGATGGAAAAAACAGGTTTTGCTTTACTGAGAACCAATCCTGCATGGAAAGACCATTCTAGCCATGGAGCCGGCGAACAGCAAAGTACAGTAATCTATTCTGCGGCATCAAAGTTGCCCACTCATCATAGCCACAAATTAAAATGTATGAATTATCAACCTCAAGATAACATGTAGTACCTAACTAATAATACAGACCATACGTCAGCAGACCCAGCTAAATCATAACTGCAGATGTGGCGAACCACAGCAATGACAATTAGCTTTGGTTCTGTTTTCAGGACTGTTCAGCAGATTAGCACTGACGCCTGTCTGCAGAAGGTTTGTACAAATCACTGAGGATTGAGCTACAAGAGGCAAGCTACTATTAGCATCCTGCTCCTCTCCTCAGGGAACTGAGTGTTGTTGGGCTGCTGGACTAATCAGAAACAGAGACCCTTTTTCTCCACGCCTCTGCCTTGCCACAGGGGACACAAAGTGGCCTTGTATTTTAAAGTGTTCCTAAACAAAGAAGAATACCAGAGACAGGAAGCGGAACAGTTACAATGACACCTCTGAATACCCTCAGATGTGGAAAAACCTGTGAATGACCCAAAGGTCACTCAGCCAACGCCAGGACCTGCAGTCACCGTGACCTGAGACGAAAGTTCTCCGTCCACATTGACACTGACACTTTAAAGGATCCTTAGGGAATGTGTGTGTGTTTGATTGTGGGTTAGATATGCAGACATAGAAGATTTAATGCAGAGAGTCTTAGTCAAATTCTCTCTGTTATGAGCATTCAACACAAACCTCATGGCAAGAGTCTACCCTCGCATTTCAAATGCTGATCCTACATCAGTTCCAAGTGTTTCTCCATGGGGTGAGGGTAGGATAGTTATCACTGAATTAATTACTCTGAAACTAACACTGGTATTTTTGGGACACTCTGGTCGAAAACACTTGAATAAAGGCATAAAAATTAATTTAAACAATGCATTCAGAGTGTCTGTACAAAATGAAGATGATATGGTCTTTATGTGTGGAACTGGAAAATTTGGGGATTTAACTGAATTTGATATAGTAGGAAGAAAAAACACTTGATACACTGAAATGTTACCTTTCTGTCTTGTTACACTATTCTTTACCAGTACATGTGACAGCAGCACTTGCTCTCCACTCGTGTGCCACCTGACACAACTTCACCAATAAATCTAAAAATCCATGACAGAATAGATATAACTCGTGATTCGTGGGCATTATAACTGTTGCAGTGAGACACTGAAGCCCCTGTGGAGGGCAAACACTGTTGCACGATGTATCCTTTTACTAAAGGGTACATTGGGTATACTGTGAAAGCTGCCAGCTGACTGTTCACTTGCTGCAGTCGCAGCAGGTCGAGGCTGATATAAGTTTCAGCCATATTGCATGCTAAAGAGATTATGGCAAAGATGTAATTTTGGTAGTTGGTTCTGAAAACAAGAAGCGCCACATAAAAGCTGGTCATCCAAGTGCTGGTGAATTGGCTGCAGCATGTCACGGTGACTGCGATGCCATCTGACCGATACTATATAACGCAGAGGGACACAAGGACAGAAACTCGCCAGTGCTATTTCAGTTACTTTCCTAAACCCTGGTTGGGGCAAGGCCTGCAATTTCAGCCCCTGCTGTGGTCAAGGAAATCAACCCTTTCTAATTATACAGTGCTGCCCCAAGATGATGTAAAAATGATTACAGTGCCTTGCATGCTCTTTCCTCCTCATCAAAGTGAAGGGCCAGAGCCCATGAGGACATGCCCAACCCATAAAACGATTCAATATTATTTCAAGACATTGATTTAGAAAAATAAACATTAAAGTACAAATCAATTATTTGAGCAGGTTAATGTGAGTCAATCTTGAATGCGTATCCCAACCAATGTACCGTCTCACTGTCTCCTACATTTGCAGTAATATCATGAGGATGGAAAATCTAAACTTTGCTCAAAGCTACATAAAAAAGGAAATATAAAACCTCAATTGACTGAATGCTGATGAGGGTATCTTCATTGTTTGAAACTGCACAAAATCATATTTGCATTCTGATTAGAATATATACTGAATACGAGTATTGTACAGCCTTTACTCAAACTACTTGGCAAAGTGACCATTTTTGATTTTAAGTATCCTACTTTTCCCCCGCTAGCTGCTAGACACAACTGTATGCCTTCAAATGTCTATGGGTATAAATCGGGATGGCATCTTTCACCTTTCAAGTAAATCTGTGCAATGGAATGTGATCTGTCACTCCTTGTGAGGGACTGCAAAGGCCCAGTGAAAAGATGCAGACCCTCTCCATTGTCCAGCAGAGGCATGAACCGTCCAATAAAATGATAGAACTGTAAGGTGCACTGTGTGGGTTTCTGCCAGACCACAAAAAACTGGAGTGTATAAAGTAACAGAATGACATTACAATACAGTTCTGCTGTAAAAATGAGTGTGTGTGGCAACCACTGGGCCCAGTGTCAAGTAGTAACTGATAACTGAGACTCCAGTCTGCATTATAGTTCAATAAACTTTACTGCTGAACCATTCAGTTATACAGAGTGACACCACATAAAGTAATAACAAAATGAAGTAAAGTTTCAGTTTCATGTCTCTCCTTACAGAATACTATAAGCACACTTGCTTTAACAGGTCTGTTTGCTGTTCAGTGTCTCTCTCTTTCTCTCTCTCTCTCTCTCTGTTGGGTGGTTAAATGACATTTAATCACTGATAACATTACATTATTTTTCACAACAATCTTGTGACCAAAGATGGACAGTGACCTGCGTTTAACCCAAGTCAAGAGGAGTGGAGGGAAGGAGTGTTAGCTGACGCACACTGACCTATTGACCCACATCAATGCATCCGCCTGAATAGAGGGAGGGGGGTTAGGTTTTTAAGGCTTGCTTAAGTTGGTAATGAGATTAAAACCCATGTATTATATTGACACTGACGTCACTTTAATTTCCAATGAAACACAGCGCCAGCAATAAATACCACTTTGGTGATGCTCATGATGTGTGTTTTATGTTAGGTGTGTTGAGATTCCATTAATGGGAAAGTAGTTTGTAGATTTAAGAGCCAGTGCCAGAGCCATCTTTATGATAAATACAAAGCCAACTATATATAGTAAGTAAGCAATGGTGAGTTGAATATGAATTAGCATAACATAATAATAATAATAATAATAATAATAATAATAGTAATTAAGATCTGACAATCAGATTTTTAAGTGAATGAGGTAACATGCTGTAGGTGTACTTCTGAAGGTACAAAGACCAGACAGTTTCTGGCAACTGATTCACTCACAGTTCAGGCAAACTGCAAAACTACGTAATGGAGCAAAATCTGAAAAATCATGAAATATGCCACAGACAGAACGACTGAATAACTGTTAGTTAGTTTGTCCACTGCCTGTAGTATTCAATCCAAACCACCTCACTTGCCACAAAAAAGTTTACAATGTAAAATATGTTGGCAAAAGTTGGTTATACTAAAAAAGTCTATTAAAAAAATATGACCTATGATACCATTCTATTTTCTTTTCATACGCATATACTGTATATATACACACACACACAAATACTCCATTAGCTTCTCACTAGTTAATTCTATGGTCCACAGCGAGAATGAAGAAACGCTATAATTAATGCAGATTCTTTCAGCCGGCACACAAAGCACGATGACCATAGGACAATCCACCAAAGGGGGAATTCTCCCGCTAGACTGAGTGCCAATGTGGATTCCCTGTGTACTTCCGAGACCAGGGTGACAGTCTCACAAAAGCTGTCATGGTTAACACACAGCAACCCACAGAGAGGAGAGAGAGACGGACAACAAGGAATACAGCGTGGGGGAGGGTCTTTGGTGCAAGTCGTCTATGATGATGAAGGGCAAATTAGATCTAGTATGTTAATAAGATGCAAATCTGTCTGGTTCAGAATTCCCTAAATAACCCAATACAGAAATTACTTGTTAAAGCAAAGCCATACAACCAATTTGGTGAAACACTGTGGAGGCATCCGTCTTTTTCCCATGAGGCCGCTCTCATGTCAGACAAGTTTACTCAGTAGTAGCCATAGGAACGGTCAAAATACTGTATAAAGCAGCCTGACAAAAGACTGTAAAACACAAAAATGATGTAAGTGATGAATAATAAAGCAAACCGACTGTGTAAGCTCTCTTGCAACACATTTTGTTTTCACTTGTCTAACTTCTAACCCGGCTTCATTTCTGGTGCAGAATCAAGTACACAGGCAATAAAAGGCAACCAATGTGACATCTTTTCCTTTCCATTTTCTTTTCTTTCCACTTTTATTTATTGTATGTTAAGTGTATTAGCAGACAGCCCACCCATCCCTCCCCAGGGCATTTATTTTCTACCACAAAATGCCAATTTAGTCTGCAACAATCAAATTCCATTAACTCTTCAACAGCCCAGACCAACTCTCTTACTGGTTTCAAAGGATTACTCATCTATGCCGGTGGCCTCTGAGCAGAGGCAACAACTCTGACAGCATCTTAAGTTTTTGCTTATCAGAAACGGAGACGGTTCCTGCAGCTCTGAAACCCTCAACTCAAATTTATATGCACTTGATAATGAAAAACAAATTAGCTGCTCTATGCAAAGTTAAGATGCTGTGGGCAAGGCAAAATGGTTGAATGTTTTGAATCCAAAACACTTAGACTGTCTCTGTGTGTGTGTGTGTGTGTGTGTGTGTGTGTGTGTGTGTGTGTGTGTCTCTCTCTCTCTCTCTCTGAAGCACTCTCTGCAGTGGCCTGAGCTCTGGAATGCCTTCCCCACTGGCCCCAGGGGAAGAGAGACTGACAGGGAGGGGTATGTGTGTGTCTTGGGGAAGAAGGAATAGAAGAAGAGGAGCAGGAGGAGGTGGAGGGCAGCACTCTGCAGGCACTATGACATTTCCCATTCCTCTTCATAAATTACCAATTTAAGTGGGCAAGGGCCAGAAAGTATCTATATCAAGCTTTATTTCAAGAATCCTTACAGAGACATGGAACTGCCACTTAAGAATCTAATAGAAATAACAAATACTACCAATCTGACAGTCTGCACAGAAAAGAACAGGTGTGCTATGATTGTGAACACATATAATACTAGTGTATGATTGCACATATCTGCTCAGTCGACCTGGAGTCTCGTCCTTGTATATTCCCAGTATATTAAATGATGAGGTCTTACAAAGCTCCTGTGTGTGCGTTCACAGCATGAATAAGTCTCAAGGTCAAATGCAGTTTCCCAGTCAGAAAACCAGACCACAGAAAATGTCCACTGATTTATTTCCTCAGTGTTGAGGGTACTTATATCACCGAACAAGAAGTTAAAATACACTTGACATAATGCAAATGGAAATGAACCAAGTGGCCATGTTGAATTACCAAGAGCCTGACCCGGTTTCGTCAGAGTTTAGGAATAAATTAGGGCAGACCGACTGTTGACAATCCCAACTGGAGAGTTGTTGATATTCATGCTAGTAGTATTGTGTGTGAGGTCCCAGTATGAATGTCTCTCCGGCTCCACAGGCCCCCTCAGTATAAGACTCACTCTGGCAGAGTGGGGCCCACTGTTAAAGGGCAAATATCCCTCTCACCTCCTATTCACTCATAGTCGGAGCTCTTCAGCTGCTTAAAGGGAGTCAACTGTTGTACCTGGTAAGCATTTTTACATTCAATACATGCTTGTGTGTATATGACTAAAGCCTTGTAAAGAAGTGGCACTCAACATTACATTAATGTTGTTCTTGTGGTCTTCCTGGTAGTATCTCTGTCACTGAGTTGATAAATTGTCCTCTAGTGCCTGGGCTGTTGATCAAAGTTGATTTGGAATAAAAAGCACCACTAAATGACCACTTTGTAGAGTTGTTGAGCTGCAGATGCATTAATGCCTCTACAGTAAAACAGTAAAATAAATGTCTCACATGGGTTGTACATGGGGTTAATTACAACAATGTCCTCTACAAGTCATGGAAACAGCTGGTACAGTCTAAGCAAAGGACAGATGGATGACGGATGACCGAGTATAAATGTCCTTACTATGATAAATCATCTTAGCTCTGTGAACACAGCTCTGGGTCTGCTGTGCATCAAGGGAGAGGATTCACAAAGCAGCCAGACGAGAGATGGACACGAGCTTTCAGCTGCCACACATTTTCCGATCTCACTGTCAACCTTTCTCCAGAGTTCCACTTCCAATTTTTTGACTGTCCCACTTCTAATCTTTGGCTTCTATCTGTATAGATATATAAAGCAGCTCTGAGACAAAAGTGGAATTTGTCTCCTGCCACAAGTGCGATATGGTCTGGAGTCCTGGGTTGCCATGGAGATCTGGTGTAACAACAGATTTGGTCTGCCATTAGCACAGATCATTAGGCAGAGCTTCTTCTGGGGCCAGGTGAGGTCATGAGAACACCACTAACCCCTGGACAACAGCTTGTTCAGTAATGTTAAATGGATGAGATATGCCACAAAGGCTGTCCATCCAATCCTTCCAAAGAGCCTAATCCCAAAAGTAAACAAGGACCAAGGCAAATCTAGCACCAAATCTTTGTACCATCTTTGAAAATCTTTGTGAATTTAGCATGACCCACATTTGCATCATTTGATGCATAGAGTGTTATGATAGGAACATCTTCAAACCATTAGCACATGATAAATTTATTTGTTATTTTTAAGATTAACAATAGAGTTAAAGGTAAATTACCCCCTCTGGCACTAAAGAGACGTCCTCCACAACTCCTACAGCATGCTCTTCACCTCACTTTCTATGCTGCTCAGACCACTTTTGTTAGGCGTTACTAAACTTCACAAACAAAGTTTCCAAATCCAGACTGGTCGTGAAAAAACACCTTTAAAATAAGAGAGATATAAATATGAAGAGGAAGCACTCTCCGCAAGTTGCTTCTCTTTGCAATGAGCACCATTCCCTGTTCCTTTGAGGCTTGGCACAAAGGAGCCGAGGTCATTAGTTCAGCCTGTCTCAAACCCTCCTGAGCTAAGGATGGCAAGACATTCATCTACAGGCACAATTGCAAAAAAAAGGAGTCTCTGTGTTCAGAAATGCAGAACAGAGAAGCATAGAGCAAAGTAGGATAGAGGAAAGAGAAAGGGGCCCCAAAGCCCAGGACTGAACAGAGGTCTCTGCAGACACCCACACAGACTTTTCTCAGAGTCAGGCACTGTGACAGCATGGATTGGTGTCTGCATAGACAGATGGCGATAGATGAGAAAAACACAACCCTCAAAACTGTTGGAAAAATATCAAAGTACACTAATGAACAGATAGTACTTTGTATGTCCTATGGGTGACAGGGTAGTCCTCTGCGTAACAAGGGACACTTGAAGAGGTCATTTAAATCACAGACAAAGGATGTTGGAGGTATGAAAGCAAAACGGAAAATCAGACAGAAGGAATGTGTCTGCCCAGGCTGGTCACGCTGTAATTAGAAAAACCTGTGGCCTGCTGACCTCTCCAGCCAATTAACTGCAATGACAGCCACTATCACCCCTTCAAAGACCATCTAAAACACCCTGGCATGTTAACTGATAAACTGTTTTTCCTCTTCTTTGAAGTAGCAAAAGAAACTATTTGCCCATGGATTGGGGCAGGGGGGTAAAACGGGACTATGACTGAGTGTGTTGCTGTGGTGTAGATGACATCACCCCCTGCTTCCACCAAGCCCTCGTGTATTTGTTTGGCTGCTTGTCTGTTGCTGCGCACACCACTTCCAAGGTCACAAGCACCATTGCTGCTGAGCGTGTGAGAGCCAAATTAGGGTAATGGAGAGTGGTCACCGGCAGCTATGGCAGACAGTGGGCCTCTGGGAACCATGGAAGCATTTCTCCAAATTCCTCCCAGCCAGAAGCCGCTGGACAGGAAGAGCAGAGCCAGATTTGACCATCGGCTGCTCCATCTACCAACCCTCTATGTTTTGTTAGTTGGATATCACCAAAACAAAGCGCAAGCATGGGATGCAAGTTACAATTCAAATGAAAAATACAGCCATAACAACAGTTTTAAATACAGTGGAAGCTGTTTCTCTGCCTCTTTATAGTATCTATGAAACTATACTGAAAAGAAACAACATCTCCCCTCTTCCTTAATTTGACATCAAATTATATATCAATTGCTTCTAGCAGCTCTAACAGTGACTTTTGTGTCATCCGTGCAGATAAGTCACTTGCTCTTATCTGCCCATTGGTCAGGGCAAAATAAAAATCCCACCAAAACAGAAAAAATGAACACAGTGTGAAAACAATGAAATGAAATGGTAATTCAGTCGGATTATCAGACTAGACATGATCCCACCTTCAAGTGGATCAGGTCAATTTGTGACATGGAACTTCAAGTACACAATATGCTCTGCAGTCACACTGTGAATGCAGTTGTTATTCAAATTACAACAAAAACTGATGCTGCCTTAGTCCCTTTTCAAAAGAGCTTTATCATTTTGTGTTTTTCAGAGGAACTAGGAAAGTGACAGATTGTAATATTTTACTCAGGACTATTCAAATATAACTATAGGTTATTAAAATGTGCTGTTAACACATTAAACACAAGGCACCATAGACCCAATATAAATCATTATAATTCGGTTAGGCAGCATTAACAACTTTTAGGATTGTATGGTCAGATCCCCAGACGTCTTAAGTCATGTGATGTTAAAGTTAAATGTAGCTTGAGGCCACTGTTTGTTGTAAAAGTCAGAGCAAACAGAAAACAGCGAGACTGGCCGACCAGGTTAACAGCTTTCCCCAATAGTGCATATTTAGTTTTCAGAAGGAGAGACAGGGAGTGTCTACTGTTGATACACCTGAGGTTTGTGGGCATACGTGTGTGTGTGTGTGTGTACGTGTGTGTGTGTTTGTGTATTTGTACATGACTGTGTGTGTGTGAGTGAAAGATGTGGTTCGGGCTACGCCCTACTAATCGTTGCCTGCTGGCTGCACAGTGCTTTGATAGCCGTGCAGGTCTGTGCACTCAATGGTCTCCTTTGTAAATCAGGTGCATTCTTTTCTCCACCATTTTAAACCCTACCACAACTGTCTGGACATGAAAATCTAGACAAACATGACTGGGAGCAAAAAATAGCAAACATGGGCCAAAAAGCCATTTCAGGTTTGTCAGCACAGCTCTTTTAATTAAAGTTAGAAAAACAGAACTGAATAGTAACCTAGAGGTAAACCTGTGTATAGGTGTTTTTAAGTGAAACTGATTTAAACATCTATTTGTCACAGAACGCTCAGTCTTAAAAGCTCGAGTGGCAAACTTATACAAACCCCAGCTTCATAGCTGTATGAGGTTGCTGAGTACGAATTGTGTTCCCAAAGGAAAACCATGAGCTGATGATAAAGGAGTCAGTGGTTCTGGTCTGAACACTACTTATTATGGTTAATCAAAGGATGTTAATAATGTATCTTGAGGTTGCTTGCCTCTCTCTCTGTCTCCCTCTATCTGTGTGTGGCATAACATGGAGTCTGTCTTTCTCTCATGTATAGGTCACACACTGTATGTAATCTGTGGTCTAGACATCCGGTGGTTGACCGTGTGCATCTTGTTTGTCTGCCTGTCTTAGTTCAGCACTCACAACTTTTAATTTTGCAACAGCAAAACAGTTTGTCTTTTTCAATGAACAAATGTCTGTCTTCTTCAGTATCAAAGTTATTAAAAGTACACAAATATGGTGTTTCATTAACTTCCTCTCCTCAGCAAAACTTTCACCCAGCCGCTACATGAGATCTACACCCTGCATTCCTAATTCACCTGGAGCGCACGCTTATCCTTGGCACAAGAGAGGTTTTCCTAATAAAAGGAAATGTTAAAACTTCCACCCACAACAGAAGAGCTCTGGGAGGGAGTTTTCTTTCCCCAACAAGCCACAGGACAAGGAGGAAGCATGTCTCAAAATGGCTGCGGTAGATATGGCTGGAGAGGACGCTGCCACCCAGCTGTTCACAGAGAAGGACCAGGATAACACTGGAACCTGTGGGCAGACTCAGTCCTGAGCGGAGTTTGTTAATGTCTGAGAAGAGGAGGGTCGGCCACCATGTATTAGTCAGTGAAAGAGTTCACTGTGAACCTGAACTCTCTTTGCGGTGCTGGAAGACTGCACCTATCCAGCAAAAAATAGACACCACCTCAGACTAGAAACAAAGTTCTTAGGTCATACATATCAGTAACATGAGACACATCCTTTGGAGGGTGAAAGACCATTACTGTCTCCTGAAGCCACTGATGTTAGTGCACACTAATATAACCAAGTAGTACTGAATCTCAGCTGAGGGAAACCTTTCCATTTCTGAACCACAGATGAAACAGATACATTATTGCTTGCAAAATACTGTGTTAACTGCACTAACTATAAAAAACAGAGAACCCATGAAATAACTTTTTTCCTGAAAGTCTTATGTTATATTTTATATTTGCCCAGTAACCAATAAAAAAAGCTGTTTTTGTTTGGACAAACAATGGCTCAACCACCTGTGGTTATTGTTTATTGAGGGAAGTCCTCCCATAACAGTAAAAATTCCTGATGTTAAACCCCTGAGGGCAGCTGAAAGAGAAAGAATACAGAAAACAGGAAAGGAATCTCTGCGAAGTCTGCTCTTCTATTTAACTGTATCACCACAGAGAGAGAAAATACAATGCATTACAATACAGAAAACAGAGGAGAGATTACAGACAGCAGAGGCTGCTGCTACAATAGACAAAAGTACAACAGCAGAAACCACTGCTTCAAATACATTACTAGCTTTATCAACATCTCACTGACAGGCTCGAGGAAAACTGAGCATTATAAACTTCACAAAGTCAGTATTTATTGCAGGGCTATTGAGTCTTCAGCGTGAAAGGCTGGGCGAATCTACTAACTCTATCATCACTGTGGCATTGCCAATTTCTAGAACCATGTGAAATCCTACAAACACAACAAAATCCTGCCTTGTAACCAATTTGCTGTTGCCTCTGACCCTCAGCAACAAATCATTGTTTCATGTCAAAACACCCAAGAAACTCAAAGAAACTGCAGAGGCAGCATGTACCAGTCACCACCACAGCTGAGGCAACAGAGTGCAGTACTTAATGGTCTCTCTCTCGCTCACTCTCTGGCTCACTCTCTCTCTCTCACACACACACACACACACACACCATCAGTTTGTACATGGGTCTTCTACATTATGAATATTCCCTTTATCTTTCCCCTTATCTTCCTGAAATCTAAATGAGCTTGCTCCTAATCAGAAATTGCCTCTTAAAAATGGCATTAGAGACTTAAAAAATTCTGCAAGTGAGCAAACCAATAACTCATTACATTCTTGTCTACGTCTGCTTATCCTCTGTTGTTTCACCCCCTGCTGTGGGAGACCTTGATGATGATAAAAGCAACGTGGCCACATGTTCACTCTTCGAATGCAAGCCAAGCTGCATCTGAAAAGAACACAGACAGGCCACCTTTAAAGAGGACTTTGGTGCAGATGCAGTTGTTATCAAAGAGGCTATTAGGCATCCATGGAAAAGAAAGCGTTGGCATTAGAGCTGCACCTATCCTTTGTTCCTTCATCACATTTTAGTAGGCAACTGTATCTTATGTCATTGTTGTCAGCATGCCATGCAGGGCAATTACTGTCTGTGTTGAGACGCTGCCGGGAAATTACAAGTTAAAGCAGGGCAGTAGAGTTGACCCCTTCTTTCTGTGATTGCAGGTCAACAACAGGGCTGCTGTCTCCCGTCCAGCCAGGTGCATGACTGGCTTCTGTCTCCACACTGCCAAGTAGACTGAGAAAAGCCCTGCCAACTGGTGGTGGTTGTATATCTGTTTGTGTGTGTGTGGCTTGTGTGTGTTGTTGGGGGATGGAGGAAAAAACAGCTGAAACTGTTATCGGTCACAGAGAGCGCAGGGGTATGCATGCTAGCGTGATTAACACTGTGTCACCCACAACAGACAGACAACTGTCTGGCAGCTGCCTCGAGCAGCCAAGCTCACTGAGTGGGACGCCCGAGTTGGAGGGCCTTCAGAGGTATTACCTAACCCACACAGTCACACACAGTCACACTCAGCAATTAAAGCTGAGTCAAAAGTGCTGCTGCTCTGGGTCACATCATGAACTGATTGAAGATACTCCCAGGACCACAGCAACAGTAAGCAGCGGTATGCTTTAAATGGAGGCAGATAATGTTCTCCTCTGTGAGGAATAAAGGACAGAAAAAAGGCAGTTTGGTCCAAAGAGCATTAAATCTTAGTGGAAAAAATGCTGACTTGTCCTGACATGACAAAATGGATATAGTTTTAAAAACAAAACTTCAATGCATTATAACATGGCCAAACACACTAATTACTTGGCCTGTAATCAAATTTAGTCTATAATTACTCCCATTATTAGAATTAGAATATATTAGAATATCATTATTTACTTCTACAGGATGGAAAAGAGAACCAACTGATTACATTTGACTTAATGTTCAGCACTGTGGGCCGTCACAACCCAGTCTGCAGTGCTCGGTCTGTTGTACTTCCCCTAAAAAACTTTATAGGGTGATACTGAAAAAAATCAACAAGTCGGCTTAAACTGAATACCTTGGTTAAATGTTTTGAAGCTGAACTCTGTGGGGGCGCCAAGAGAAGAATCACAGCCATACACAGCGAATCTTCTGCCTACAATTAATGTGGGCTCACTGCCGCTAACTCAAAACACTGTTGTTGAGGAAAGTTTCTATTAATGGGAAAACAGCATGGAACAAAATCACACAAACCTGCCTGATACTATCCAAAAACTGTTCAACAGACTTAGACCAACCAATTTGTTTTGCAGTGAACTACAAATCAGACGCTGCTGTGAATTAATAGGTAGTCACAGGTGAAAAGTTGCAGTAAAATCTGAGGAGCCTGTATCCTGAAAGCGAACACCAATTAAAACACTGTTTGAGTTTTTACAATATAATCATCTTGTGTCTCGGGGTCTCAAATCTATTAACTCCAGTGAGGCCTACTTGCAATGAAACCTTTCTCAGAAAATGCTTACATCAAAGGAGACAGGCCACAGCAAACTAGCATCCAACTTCCAGAATGGCACGGCACTATAAAAAAGAGCACTTACAAGGGATTAAAATGGCCAATTCCAAACAGATTCCTTACAGATTGAGTCTAGAAGAGGCAGTGAGGAGGAGGAGGAGGAGGAAGGATCTAGGAGGAGCACAAGATGGAGAGACTAAATTAGCAAACTGTGAGTTTTTGTGGTCTTGGCAATGGGGAGATCCCAAAGGAGAGCTAATGACTGTAGTGGTATCTGGCATGGGGGCCAAGTTTCCTTGACTGCTTTAAAGTTTCCTCCAGTCCATAGCCACCATGTCATGAGCAACATATGCTGAGCGATCTTGCAATTATACTATTATCAAGGTCCTCCCTCTGATTTCCATTATATGCTGCTGAGCAGATTTTACAGTGACTCTGTGCTTCTGGTCCCTCTGAAGCAAGGGAAGTCTGTACAGTCTGGCCCTGTACAAATGCAAGCAGGTCTGTGAGAAACAGCAGGTTGACTCATAAACAAAGTTTTCACTAATCTGCAAAAAAACAAAATCTGCCGAGAACAAAATGATCAAGCAAACAAACTTGTAAGCAACCAAACAAACAAACAGTAAGATGCTGCGTAACGCCGACAAAATCTCAACCATGAATCTCTGATGCTGTATCAACCAAACTAATCTTTCACCTCTTAAATCCAATTTGAATACGGCAAGAAAATACAAACACATATAATAAAGTGGAAGACAAAACTGCACTGCAGCAGACATTTACTTTTAACGCGGGTTTCTTGTCCAAACCACTTGGGATCAAATTGTAATCTTTATTCAAATAGTGCAGATGATGCAGTGAATATTTTATGTGCAATATGGTACAATCTTGTCTCAGAGACCATTAACTATACTCCAGTGTGTCCAATTTGATTAACGCAGCCTTCCCCGTCAGGGCTTCTGTGTTACTCACATCATTTCAGGTCCCAGGAAGAACCTGAATTTCCAAACAAATCCTCCTCTTCAAGGACAACAGACTGGTACGATATGCATTTCTACATTTTTGATGCAACTCACAATCGGAAATGGTTGTTTGAAATGGTTGTTTAGCGCACCAAACTTTACCAAGATCTTTCATAACTATAAGATAATTTAGAAAGACTTTACCTATTATAGACTATCATAGATAATTTGTCAACAATTTGTCAGTCTGACATTAAAAAACAAAAGAGAAACACCTGAAAAAATAAAATAAAAACATGCCACAGAGATATATGTCCATGCCAGACCAACAGTTGGTCAAAGTGACCACTGCGAGATGTTGTATCTCTGTGACCTCTCATCTGTCTTAAGAGCTCTAAACAACAGAGAGGAGTGACCAGATTTTATTGTCCCAGCATGAGAAAAGAAGAGAGAGCTGTTTTGGTTTGATGGATGGGGTCCAACTGGGAGAGTGAGGCTGGGATAAAGGAGCTGTATCCTTCCATAAAACTCTCCCAGGCTGCACCCAGCTTTCACGTGCACAGACCCTCCTGCATTTAAGAGTATATGTGTGTGGGAGAGGGCGTATGTGTGTGTGTGTGTGTGTGTCTGGAAGCAGGGAAGCTGTGTTATCGGGATGATTCATGCATGCGAGACAGGTTGCAACAACTTGATAGAAAACAAGCCCACAATACTAAATTTACACTCTGTACTGTACTGGAGAGCAGTGGTGGTGACTGATGTGTAAAGCAAAGACTCTTTCCCCTTTAATCCTTGCATTGGCTGCTGAGTGAAACAATCACACCAGACAAAGGCAGAGAGAGCAGAACTATGAGACATGTATCCACTGTATACAGTGACTGTTTGAACTAGACTGCCTGCTAAAGCCAGTCCTGAGGTGGTAAAGCAAGTCTGGGCTGGTAGATGCAGTCTAAGCATAAATGGTCAATTTGCTATTTCAAGACAGAGCATTTGGTGGGGGCACGGCACTGTGTGAAAAAGAGACAAGTCAATAATGTATTGCTGACAGTGACTCATGTTTAGTCATGTTGGAAAATAAAGTTTTCCAAAGGGAAAGAAAACATCTGTTATGACACAATGGCCGGGCTGCCTCTACAGTCAAAATTAAATAAAAGTGATGGAAAGTGTCCCACTCTGAACTGAGGGTTATAGACGCAACAATGGTTCTCTGAACTTTGAACGACTGACAGACGCAGTGGGCCGGGGCTGGGGTGTATCCCTGGTGGCATGCAGTGTGTGAGCCTACACAGTTGTAATTTTCTCCACACCGTCCCTTTGTAGCCTGCACAAACCCTCACCATTACAGAAAGAGCCTGTTACTCATATTGATGCATTGTGGGCCCTGCTGTTATGTCCAACTGCTGTGTAAAGCTTCTTGTTTAACAAAATGTCCAGTAATGTTTGCATGTGTCCTCCACCTAAAGCGTCATTAAAGGTCCATTTTATGTCATGGTGATAGTCCTAACAATTATGTATCAACAAAGCACTGAAAGTTTTGAATTTTGAACCAAATTATGCATGATTCTTATTTTTTCACTTTCAACCAACCATTAACTAAATCTGTCCGTAATGAATGTACTCCACTGGCTTTAGTCATGCAGCAGTGTTTTTCTTTTTGGTTTGTTTTGTTTTGTTCAGTGTAAACAACCAACTTGACCTGTAGTATTTTATTTTACTCCTTGGTCAAACATCTTTTTCAGCTTATACTGTAGGTATTTAAATATGTGCCAATCACTTAAAACCACACAGCCAGTCACAGACAGAGGTAGTAGGGCTAAATTATTGGCCATATATATTAAGGCAATTGCTGTGAATGATGGCTTAGATGACAGTATTTTTGCCAGCTGTCCACTAAGGAGATAGAATTGCTTTTGTACGTTCATCTAAATTTTCCCTTCCAAATACAACTCATTTTAACATTCACATTCTGAATCTTAACAAGACGAATGTCTATGAAAGTTTCCATTCCCCAGGAATAAATCTATAAACCTGGCTGCTACCAAAGAAAATAAGATGATCGTGAAGTAAAGTGTTTGTACATCTGCCCCTGAAATAGAGTTTGTGTCTAGGCCTTGGGGTTTGGGGAAACTTCTTGATCCAAGCATGCCATTTTTCCTCTTTGATATTCCACATACCTGAATCCTTCTTGCTCCCCTTGCCTCCATCTCTGTTCTTCTTCAGCACTGCCTTGAACATGGCAAGATTCCTTGAATCCTCTCTTTAGACCCCCTGGAGAAAAAACAAAAATTTAACTACTCACGACCGTGACAAGACAACAGAAATGCATCTACTGTTACGGAAGGAAAACCATGGAAATTTTCCTGTGACACAAACAGGTCTATTTCTATTCCTGGGACAGAAATGAGGCCATTTCCTCTTTTCACCTGCAAATAACAAAACCAGTAAAACACCTGCTTACTTAAAAAAAGTCTTTAAAGATTTACAAGCCTTTTTAATCCGAAACGAACCAAACAATACAAAATGTGTCTTCTAAAACCAAACATAGCAATAGCAAAACAGTGTACATCCGCATTTCATACTGCTTAGCTGGCACCCGCCTGGAAATTTTCCCACAGCACTCCCAATCCTGCAGGTCATCAGTGGAGGGGCACATGGAAAGAATGCTCTAATATTTAAACAGAAAAGGACAAGTTCTGCTATCTTGCTATGCAGGAAAACACTCTGTCGAATGCCCTGAATTCCACACATAATTGATGCTATGTGGCTGAACTTGGGTGTTTGCAATTGTTTTCCATGGTTGTTCCCAATCTAGTGTGCATTTTATCACTCCTTAGAGTGAAACGGTATAACATGAGCTCAAGGTCTAGCCTGGATGTTCTTGTTTGCTTTGGAATTATTTATAGTCTCATGTAGTTGGACAACAGTAAAAACACATACACTGACCTAAACACAGCGGCAGCTACAACAGTTAATTTTTGGTTTCTAACCCCTTAAACACAATAGTAGACTGCTTTAGTGTACCCCACTGTATTAATAGCAGCAGAGTAATCTTTCCAATGAGGAGAAAAGAATAGTTTCAACCAAATAAGGGTATGCCTTCTGCAAATAAAACACACAGTCCTTAACCCCAGAGAGCAGGCTTTAAATATCTAGGTCCTCTTACTGCTGCTGAGAGAAGCTATCGACCTGCCCTTTTTCATCCTTGATGGTTTCAAATGAAACACTGAAGCAGAGCTTCCACTGAATCAGTGAAGGGGGACGTAGGTGAATGGGGCAAAGCCCTGATGAGCCTCTGCGTCTCAACTCGGCCATGACTGATCACAAAATTAACTTTTCATGGGGTTGTACTCCACCAAGACAAAATATAAATCAAAATTATCAGTGTAGTTTCAAGATAACAAATAGATTTGGGTTTCATTCTGAAATCCCCAAGGAAAACACACACACACACATACAGAGCAAGCCCTTCACATTCTCCAACCTTGCTAACAAGTACAGCAACAAAATCTAGTACTGTTACCACCAGTGTTACTTTCTGATAACAGTAATAGATAGCCAATTCTAAACCTACACAAACATGTATAACAAGGTTAAGAGTCTATAGCCATGCTAGCAGCTCTGTGACGCTGTACTTAGACACAGCAATGCTTTTAGCTTAATACTAATGCCACCAAACGGTGCTAAAATGCTGATGCTAAGCAGGTGTAATTTTTACATTCACCATGTTAGTTTAGCATGTTAGCATGCAAACATAGTAAATACAAAGTACAGCAGAGGCTAAGATGTTTGTCATTAATTCTACAGGTATTTGTTTAAATATTGGGCAATATAAAATATGGACCCGATGACGGTGCTGGAAGACAGCAGGATCAACCACACAACAGTTCCTCTGGATTCTGTGTCATGTTTAAGAATCTAGTCCCTGCGTGCCTCTACTAATGATAACAAAGAACATGACAGCAGGGTAAACATCAAGTGTGATGTAGCAAGAAACACATCTGTCTGTCTACGTAGTATATTAGTATAGTATGAGATAGCACAGTGCTACTCAGTTGTACTGCTGACTGCTGTGTGGGAGCTGGCTGCTCATCTCCACAGTAACAATAAACATCACCCAGGTTAACCCACAGGAAATGAAAAACGCCCTCTTGGAACTCCAAAAGCCAACATGACAAATTCCTTCCATCCACCCTCCCCCCCATCACAGCCACCAGACACACACAGTCAGTGCCCACTCTGAGAATGAGACATCATCTACAGGTCTTATCTTGAGGTGTGTCTCTATTAGCCATTTTTATCCCCAGGTGGGGAATTAAGCCCTGAACATTACTTGAATGAAAGCTGAACATGTCAAATCACTGTGTTAATACTAATTCAACAATGACACAGTGATCATTACATGTATTGTAAACAAACCAAGAGTCTTTTGGTCTCTGGGCACCACAATGTAGAACCAGTGCTACATACTATAATAGTGTGATATTTCTCCCCACAACACATCAACACATTCTCAATTGAACAGACAACTATGACACTTGACTGCAATAGCCACAGATGGTCACAGATCAAGCTGATGTTATTATTGTACTGATTTCTGGTAGAGGTGCAAAAACAGCCTTTTCTTCAGAAGTGACACAAGTATTCAGGAGGAGGTACAATTAGTAATATACTACTTGCTCTTTTCACAACCATAAAATCCTACTCCACCTACTTCAGCTCCAACTCCAGATGTTTAAGCCTTTATAACCAGACAACATAATAGCAGCTCTCTGTATATGTTAGGAAAAACTCTGAACTTCCATCACAATTCAAGCTTTACTATGAAATGACAACTTACATGACATTGAACATCAGTTACGTCTGCTTATAACACTAAGCAGTGCTGAGTATAACACTGTAAGATAAAGTATTCATGCCCTGCAGAGACAAGCCATTGGTCTGAGTATTCATCAAGTCTTGCGTATTCATTTGAAATAGGTATGAGGACAACATGTGTTAATGCTGCCTAAGCCTTAGGGCTGTTTTTACTGGAAGTAGATGTGAGTTATGCTGAAAAAAAAAAAAGTTAATGAAATCAAAGTCTGATTCCTACAATAGTGACAGCACCACAGTCAGCTAAGCCTAAGCTGTAGGTGAGATATAACTGCGACCTTTGTGAGGAAGTCTCCTCAGTGAGGAGTCATGGACTGAATGGTATGCAACAAGATGAGCATCAGGAGTCCCCAGGCCTTCAAAGTCAGGTCCATCCCAGCGCTTTGTTTGGATATTAGCCTCAAACTATGGCCCCTTAGAAGGGGCCTTTCATTATAACAACAGAAGTGAAAGTCCCACGGTGGCTCGCAGGTCTTTGTGGACACGCACAGGAGGAGGAGGAGACAAAATAGATTCATTTTAGACTCATATTCACATTTAACCAGAGAATCAGCCAAGAATCTTTATGTAAGGAGAACAACAGCCTAGTCATCAAAAGTCTTCAGGAGGATTCAAAATACCCCAAGCAATTGAAGGGATACATGCCAACGACAATCACTGTATCATTGTGTTTGGGCAATAACATATGGCATTAAGAATGCTCCTCCACTGCCAGCATGTTCAGGCAGGCACATGTCAGCTCTATGACCTTCACATGTGGGCTGTGTGTTACCTTGGAACAGCTCTAGGTAGCAATAAAAAGGACTCCAGTCTATGTAGAGACAGTTTCCCTTCAGAGAAGAGAAATTGGATCCAGAGTGGTTAAAAGGTGCCTCAGGGTATCAACATGTATGTTTTCCAGGTCACCATTGAATTGATGGAGTTCAAATCCATACAGGTTGTGAAGAAGAAAGAATCCTCACCTGCACAATGCTGACGTGACATGTGGTTAATGGGGCCATCATGGTATACCACAGTCAACTGAGAAGACAGCTATATATAGAACGGAAATAGGATTGTTTGTCCCAATTGCCTCTGGCAGGGAAGCATTTCACATACACTGGCGGTTGGTGAGTTGGAACCTGCTTTTGTCCTCTGTTAGGTGGCAGACAATAGAGAGAGCAGCCTTAAGCTCAGATCAACTTCCCCACTCTTCCAGGACCAGCTGCAGACAGCTATTTTCCACTCGATGCGTTCATCTCTTTCTTGCTGAAAACACCCTGGCAGCTCTCTTCATCAACCGATTCTACAGGAATGATCGCTCTCAGATTTCCATGCTGTTGTCATGGCAACATGGAGATTCTCACCATGGGCTGACCTTCAATCATGTTTATTACACACAGCCTAATCGGATATTTTAAAATATTCCTGTGAACTCCATAATTATCTGTTCTTTTGTTGTCCATTCACTGGGTGCAGGAAACAGGCCCAGCCTGGATGGTGAGTTCAAGTGGTCCATAAACAATAGGAAGTTAGCTAACAAACCCTTGAAGGAGGAAGTTTAGGGAGTAGGTATGGAGGACAACACAGTCTCGGTGTCAGCCAATGTAAGCAAAGGCTGGCATTCACACTAACATGAGTGGGAAGGAAATAACAAAAGAACAGACATTTTTATGTAACAAGTCCACCGGTTTGACTCAAGTGCTTCCTGCACAGCCCTCCACCTTCGAGCCTATGAGAGACATGCCTTCATCGTATAATCAGCAAAAAGGAAATGTCTTGGTCCTAAAGAGCAAAGACAATGTTTAACTTGTTAATAAAATACTACAACAGCTTGTATCATGGCACAGGCAAGCAGTTAAAACGGATCACACAGTTTTTCAGTCCAGTAATCTGCCACCTGCAAGTTTTGTTCCACAATAAAAGAAATGATTTTAACAGAAAGACTTAAGTATTTTCAATTTATACGTGAGGTACACAAAATGGTCAACAGTGTACAAAAAATATTTAATCTTGAAAAACTTTACAGAGAATTACAAAGGGGTCTCTCCAGCACCTCTGAGTATAATGAAGATATTGTCCTAAAAAAATCTATCACCAAACCAGTGTAATGTGTATGTTGACAGTAAATGAGGACTGTCAGTAAAGTACGCAGCGCCATTGTTCCATTCCTGTAAGAAATCATTGAAAGCCAATTAGCAGCATTTGTCAGGAATGAAAGAGGTTTCCTAATTGAGGAGGGAGATTATACATCAAGAAAAGTGGTGGGTTTAATGGACCCTTCTACAAGAGTCATGTCAGATTATGTAAGAGAAAGAAACAGTCATCGCTAGCGTTGAGTTCTGGGTAAACCGATAGCATCATAACTCTACTGTAGCATCACCAGTTGTTTTGACATGACATGTGATGTCACTCATAAACGTTGATCATGTAGACAACACTATGAAAAATCAGGGGAGTGTTCTTTTTAAACTAAATCATGAGAACAGTCACTTAAATTTGACCGCTGTGATTATTTACCTTTACCTTGTGGGAAGTTATACTGTCCCATCACAGACACAGGCAGATTCAAGGTTCTAGCTTGGGGCAAAGCCAGCTTTTTTTAATTGAGGAGGACTAGCCACATGGCTCAGCATGAAATTAAAAAGGATAACAACTACTACTACGACTACTACTCTACTGATTAGACTGCCATGGGAAAGGTACTGTCATTTTGGAAAGACTGATTCACCCTCTGTGGCCACTTGTCCTGATATGTGGCCTTGTCTTTAATTTGACTATTAAATTAAATTAAATTAAATCCAGACATATGCATCGGGTAAACCAATGCCTTTTTATCCCAGCTGTGTCGCCCTAGAAGTGTCAAGGCATGTTTTAGAGCGCAATCATTGCTGTGACTTTACGGTTGCACCCCAGGCTCTGGAAACTGACTGAACCTGAAACTAAAATGTTGGAATAAGACAAGACATTGCATATCCTCTGCAAATAAATACCATCCACCCTGCTTCGTAGAAATTCAAATCAAAACGAGTTCTAGCCATAGGCTTACATATAACTGACACTGATTTGACAGAGTAATGTGTTATGTGGATTTATGGATAAGTTAACACGTGAAGCAGGATTTCACAAACCAGTTTCTCCACTTTGAGCTTTTCCTTTTCTGTCAATTTAGTTAAAACTCTTTCCACTGTAATTACACACTCCTCAGAACACACCAGCTACCACTTCTCTGCTGAAATCATCAACCAGCCGCAGATTTAACTGCATACTGAGTTACAACAATCACCTCATCAGAGTTACACTCATTAACTCCCATTATCACTGCTGATTAAACTTTATCACACTATTACTGATTCACCACAGTAATCAAGGGCTAACGAACATCTGGAGTAAAAATAAATAAAGCTGTATGATTGTTGCTTCCACTTTATTCAACTTTAGCCTCCCAGGAAGCCCGGTATTTGATTAAGGGTAAAACATTAACAAGTAGTGTTTAAAGTCCACAGGAAGTTCATGCAAACACTGACAGTTATTCTCCTCATATTAAGGTTTGTCGGTCAGAGGGTCAAATAAATGTATCAACATCTTACCAAGACAAAAGACATTATATTTGAGTAATGTAGCAGACTTAAATCCACTGACAAAACAGCATGCCCAGTAACCACGGATTTAAGCCACTGCACATTCAATAAAGCTTCAAACACTTTGCAGATAAGATGTCCCCACCACTTGTCAATTTGAGAGTGCAGGTTTATTCTTAGCCAGTCTCTCTTTAGCTATATTGAGTGAAATAATGATGATGATATCACTTAGTATATAACTGGGGTATTCAATTAAAATTCAAAGAGGGGTCCAGTTGGGCAAACTTTTCTCAAACCAAGATCCTGAAAATCAGTCTGGTGGGTTATAAATTATAAATTACTTGAACTAATGATAATTATATGTTATTTTCTCATTTTCTCAGGAATACAAGGGCTGTGATAAGATGTGCAGATGTGCATCTTGAAACAAAGTGGTTTACTAAAATGAAATAGGCCTAAAAAGTTTATCTTGACTTTCCCTTTTTCTTCTTTTTTTGTTAACTTCAACTCACATCCTAACAACCTCAACACATCTTTATGAGTGAACAGCTTTAACAACTGCTTTTCTCTCTTACATCCCACTTTCGCCCACTTATTTCTCAGACGTTGTCTATCGTCTCTCCCCTGTGTGTGTGTCTCACTCACTGATTGGAGTAGCATCACATGACCAGAGCCGTAAAAGCTAGAAAAGCTGTGCCAGTTAAAACAGAAACACTCTGACAAAATGTAGTAATTCTCAATAATTTACAGGTTATAGCTGCGGATAAGGATAAGACGGTGTCTGGATCTGGATCAGGACCACTGTCCACCTCATAGTGATCTAACTACACAGAGACAACTAGCCTTGGACATAAACATACATACTCCACACAGGTACAAGACAATCTACTATTCAGTCTTTTTTATGTGCACCGTGCTTACAGATCCATTTATAGCGGAGACATAAAGGCTGACATGTCTGACTCAGAGACAAGCTAACATCAAAAAAACATCAAGCTTTGCACAATAGTCCTACAACCAGTTCCACTCTCTGCCTGTAAAGACTCACTGACTTCGACAGGCATTCCCGCAAAAGTCTTTGAGGGCTCAGGGCCGTCGCACTGTGAAATCGTAAAGTGCTTGAGGGCTTTGTTCAAGACTCCACAACACATCAGTGTTGTGGTATTAAATGATGATGACAGTGTCATTATGAAAGAAAAACTAACATAGAAAAACTTCAACAAACCATAGACATTCATAGCACAAATATTCCAATTATTTTAACACTTTTTACAGTTTACTGGCCACAAAAATGTCTCTGCCCAGGTAATGTGATTTCACAAAGAGCTGTCCCATTCCTCACACAACGTCTGGAGTCCTTACACCCTCCTGCACTCAACGTCAATTAAACTCCAGAGCCCAGAAGGTCCGGAGCCTAGGGATGGTATTTGAACTGGGCCTTAGAGAGTTTCCCACCTAAACATGGTGTTCAATAGACATTTTTTATTAAAACTGAAAAAATGAAAAATATGCAACAGAATCACAATAGAAATAATGGTAATTTAAACTTTTTTTAATATAATTTCATCATGTAGCCTTTGTCAACTAAATTATTATTTAATCATATTGTGAAGGTACTTTTTGCAAGTAACTTGCCACAAACACTGAATTGCACACTGTGGTATGTCTGGGGCACCTCTGAATTTTTCTCTGGGGCTTTCAAAAAGGCTTGACAAAAATGTAAATCAGTAACAGCTGTTACTAAGACACACTTCCAAACGCACACGTGCTTCAGATGCAAGCATTAGCGCACATACACACATGCACAGCCCATGGAAACATACATACTCAGACACACGTGCTCGTTCATGTGGACTTTCAACTCAAACTGTAGAAAATACTGTACCTTTGTTGTGGTGAGCTAATTATTGGTATGTAACTTAGAGGAATGCCACATGCTAGGAGCTCACACTCACTGAAATACAACTAGGCAACTCAATATGCGTGGCTGTCATTTTGTAACATTTCAGTGAGCTGAGGGAGCACGGGGCAATTAAATGGTAAGGCAAGCATGTTGATATATAAACTGTCACGAGCATTTTTAAAGAAACTTGAGCAAATTCAATTACGCAGCCCAACATTGCCAGCAGGCTTGACACCACATAATGTGTATGATCCTTTGTCCAACACTGAGAACTAATGAGAACTGATAGTAATATCGAGCCATTTTAGAACTTACTGATGTCCATTACATGCATCTTCTCTTAGGGGAATAATAACATCACCATACTTTGATTTTGCTGTGCTAGCCATGTGAAGTTTTTGTGACCACTTCAGGTGCTTTATTGAAGGAGTGCGTGTGTCTCCTGGCATGACATGAAACACGAAACAACCTTGCCTTTGTTCAAGTTCCAGGTGCTCAGGGGTATAACTGCCTCTACTAGTGTTATTGCGCCGTTATTTCACAACACATCCCAAAACCACCTCTGGGATTGTAAAACACAAAAGTGTCTTTGGCACGATATAAAATCCCACTAATACATAATGGGAAATAGGAAATAAGGGTTGAGTTCAGCAGAGTTCACACAAGAGTTTGAATGACAGCTTTCACACCAACAGAATATGAAACAAACAAAAAGGGAAAATGCACCACAATTCATTTAAAACGTACTAAAGAAGTAGAGTGATATAGGCCATCATGTTGCTGCTTATATTTGTGGTAAGGTTTGGTTTGTGGTATCAAGTGTCCCAGATTTGACTGAGTCACCAAACCATTACATTCAGGATTCATTCAAAAACAACCGTGGTTAAGCGGTATGCTGACAGTAAGGGTCCTGAACCCAACTAATCTCTAAATATCTGGCTTTCCTATTGGAACCATGTGCTTCTACAGTGAGTAGCCTCTTTCAGAAGTACAAAATAATGACCACCATCATCAACAACAACTCAGTATGTGCTGTCTGTCAGGTCACTGGCTCCAATAACTTTCCCTCCTCAGCTATAACAATGCAACTCCGATGCCAGCATCTGTTACTGGCCAACTGGCTGGGGACCATGGGAACCAGGCTCTGTAGAGACTGGGAGGCAGACTCTTGTGGCACTTTCAATAAGACGAGTGCTCTGTAGTACAAACATCTCATAACACTGCAGTTGGTGGACAATTGGGGTAGCTCTAGCCTTGGCATGGAAGCATGAAAATCCACAGTAATGATTCTATAATCTGCGTAAAATTGCCTGAAATTATGTCGGAAAGTTAATACTGAGTATCTCTACGTTAACAGGGAGTCGGCATGATTGTCAGCAGCTAAGCCTGTTCCACCTGTTGAGTGTAAAATGAAAAATAAACATTGTATATACAGTGGAATCGCCATTAAAGCTAGATAGAGACACATAACAAAAATAAACATAGGACCAACTGAGGAAATGGCAAATGTTGCGGCAGGTTCTTTGAAGATAGAACGTCAAGAGGCTGCCAGGTTATTAAGACTTCATAACACTCTCTCAGTGAGCTCGCTCGATCAATGACCTCATGCGCTACCGATGATCAAAGGTGCATCTTGGCATTTAAAAGCAATTTTTTCAGAAGGGTAAAAAAAACAGAGCTTGGATTTTCAAAGCACCTGGCTGAGTTACAGGGGGATTCATCTGCTGAAAATATGCTGAAAACAGCAAAAGTCACATACAGCCAGCGGTCAGACTTCAATGACTCAATCTATGTGGGCGGACAAGATTACAGTCCTTTTGCCTTAAGCCTGCTAGTATATCTGGGCTGGGTTTTACTTTCAAAACCACCGCATCCAATCACAAAATACAGACTAACATTAGCATCAAACAAGACCACACAGCTATAAGAAAAGTAATGACCTGCATCTGCATCCTAGTGAGCTGGATGGTACTCCACATCATTATACACCTTTAAAAGTCTGTTGTTGTTTTTTTTAAACTTTGTTCATCTGTCAGCAGGTTAGGAAATGCAGCAACAAACCATTTAGGATATTCTGATCAATAAGAGAAAGCAGCTAAAACTGTCCAGATCCAAAAGGAGACAATTAATGAACAATGATTGAAAACCGAGAACAAATCCCAACATTTGTTAATCAAACAGAGAGAATGTTCATCAATTTAAAAAAATGTATTGATTATTATTGTAACCAAAATTTAATATATTTGGCCTTTGGGGTGTTGTTTGGAAAAACAAGTGACAGACTTTCTTCACTACTTTCTGACATTTAATCGATTAAACGATGGAAACAGATTAATCCATAGTAAAATAAATAAATAAATAAATCACTAGCTGCAGCCCATCTCAGAGGAAATCTTTGCTGATGTCATGAACTAAACTTAACTTCACTAATAAGTCTGTAGCTATCTGCCGCTTTTCAGACTAGATGTCAAAACTGCTGCCTTCAATCGACCAAACTATCGACTAATATTTCCAGCGGTGAACTCTTCAGTGACCCACCGCGGTGAATCTGAACTCAAGCCAGGTTTAAGGAGCACATAAAAAAGCAGACGATCACCCGGTGTGTCCCGTTAGCTTCAGCTCAAACCAAACCAAACATTAAACCCTGCTAACCTCGTAGCCGCCGAGGCTGGAGCCTGAAGCCACCGAAGCACAAGTGTCCGCACAGGAAAGTCGAGCACAGGAGGAGCTAAATTACAGGGAATAAGTGGAAAATAAAAGTTAAGGCAGCGCTGACAGTTTTTGTTTTTTGTTTTTTTTTTTGACGGCTGCTCAATGGGCATGTCCCGACATTCCTCCAACAAACAAACTCCAACTCAGACAACTTATCTTCACTTTCCTGCACTGTTGAACCGAGCTCACTCCGTCAACACAGCCTCGTCAGTCTTTTTAAAGTCTTACCTGATAAATGTCATGGGTATTCAAAGTACCAAAAACTTTCCCCGGTCCTCTTGCGTATCTCCACACGGACTCGGCACCCACTTGATCCACCAAGGTAATCTACGGGACGCGGGGCTCCTCCTCCTCCTCCTCCTCCTCCTCCCTCCCTGCATGAGGTCATTACACAGGGCAGGGAACCAAGACACACTACCCCTCCATCCTCCTCCTCCTCCTCCTCCTCTTCTTCCACATTTCTCTGTGCATGCCTCATGGACATGATAAGATGCTGGAGATGCAGGATACATGGATTAGGACAACTAAGCTGCATGCTTGTAAATTAAATTTGCTCTTTTAATTAGCTGTCAATTTCTAGCCCTAACCCTTATTGTTTACCAGTTTTATTAAAATGTTGTTTTCAGGGAAATGCCTCTGTAAATCAACAACTGTTTATAAATTCAACATAATAGCAAAGCAAACTATAAATGTCTCTATTTCCCTGTAATTTATATATCCGATTACACAGCTCTTTCCAGGAAACTTCCTGAGAAATTACAGACCAGTAAAATAAAAGCTTGAGATGCTGATAAAAGATTAAATAGACCATTAGATGCAGCTGAAATCTCAGGAAAAGCTAGTTTTTGGATCCTGTGCTGGGTATTTTTCACACCTAAGGAATTAGTGTTTTATTTCCTAAAGGTCTTTCAAAGCCATCTCCACACCTCCAGAAATACTTAGTCAAGATTTACTGGATGCTTTAATTATTTGTTTTGTTCGCTCAAAGTACCTTGTCAAATTTAGATATACTCATTTTAAAAATAATGAATTGTCCCAGCTTTTCATTGACAGGCCACCATTAATTTCCACCAGGTTAGATTTCGGAGTTAGAGCTGAATTGATTAGTTGATTAATCAATTAATCAAATTACATTTAATTAATCATCAAAATAATTGTTAGAGTCATTTATGTAAGAAATAATAATAACAATATATTCTATTCTGTCATTTTCTCTAAAAAAGATGGATTGAAAATCCCGGGCCTGGGGCCTTTCTGTGTGGAGTTTGTATGTCCTCCCTGTCTCTGGGTACTCTGGCTTCCTCCCACAGTCCAAAGACATGCACATTAGGTTGATTGGTGACTTCTGGTTGTTTGTCTCTATGTGTCAGCCCTGCAATAGACTGGCGACGTGTCCAGGGTGTACCCCGCCCTCGCCCAAGGTCAGCCGGGACTGGCTTCAGCCCCCCTAGCAACCTGGTTTCGGATAAGCGGTATAGAAAATGGATGGATGGATGGATGGATGGATGGATGGTTGGCAATCAAAAATAATTCTTAACTTTACCTCTATTTCATATTAAAATATCATTCACGTTATGAAGGACGTTAAACTCTTCTGTATTGATCGTGTGTCTTCATCTGCAAAGTCTGCCACTTTGCAGATAAAGATCTTAAGTGCGAAACATAAAGCCGCTCATAAAATATGATGAATTGCTACATTAAACTCTCCAAGGGTATAAAAAGTAACATGGCACCACCTGGACTGGTTACAACAATAAAATACTGCTTTGCGTGAATGTTTTATCTCTTTGAAAGGGATTGTTCTTTTTGAGGCTTGATATATATTACTGTCAATACTCCTGTACTTTTACTTAGACCAAGTACAATTTTCCAAGACTGATAATAAAGTATTTTTATATCGTGAGATTTTTTTTTTTAATGAAGTGAATGTGAAAACTTTTTCCGTCACCGCCTGTTTCACACACGCCTTATTTTAAAGACCTAATTGATGCCTGCATTTAAGATTACCAGTTGTCCTACTGTGAACAATCACAGCAATTATACTGTGTGACTTCCTCCCTGCTGATGGACATTAGACGGGGATGTCGAAACATGAGTCAAAGCTTTTATGTAAATTTTGTGTAATTGATTTAGGCCTGAATTAGCGGCTGTTAGGAGCAGGATGTCACTCAGCAGCTTTCTGTACACTGCTGAATCTGGGTGTACTATAGACTTCTTGACTACAGCATTTATATAAGACATATCAGCCGATACCTTAATTCAAATGTTATTTAAGTGTGTAATTGTAATGAAATGTATTGTGAGGCTGTCCAGACTGTTGGACTCACCCTGGCCTTGCAAGTGAAGATGACTGCACGCCTTAGGCTACGGCGACCTCATGAGGTGACCATATTTTATGCAGCTTGTTTCATGGGCAAAATTTGTAATGTTCAACAAGAGTGGCATACATTTAAAAAAAAATAGTAATTCTGTATTGTTTATCATTTAAGCTGCAGTATGAGGAGGTAATCTTTGTTATTGTACAGTAAACCTGCATATATCACCGTGGTGATAGGGGTCCATTTTGGGGCTGCAAACCACATCCCCTCAGTTATCCCACTCCTCAGTGTGAGGCGGCGTTACACAGCCGGTGTGCACTGTTTTCTCAGCAGTGTGGTGGGCGTCGCAGGGTCAGCGAGGCCCCTCAGATGGCTGGGAATGGGCAGACACTGGCAGCGACACACACCATGTCTGCAAGTCTCAAGACCACCAACTGCTCCACTCCTTAAACACAGCCAAAGAGGTCTCTGAACTTCACACACAGATGGTGTCAAAGGCATGTGTGAACAGCATGAGCATCGCAGAGAATTTAAGGTCGACACATTGTGTTTACAAGGCTATCATCATGTACTTTGTTGGCGAACAAGCGAGCAGCAGATATTGTTTGTGGACTTTCTGATGCAAACAGAAAGAGACATGTATTAACACAAAGACGTGACACACACATAACAACACACATGAGCAGGGGCAAACACACTTGCATGTTTATGCTCGACCTGTCTGGGGCTTGGTGATAAACTTTTTTTTTTTTTTAAACTTAAAAGAGATTTTTATTGAAACAGATCATTTAGAGACAAAATGACACTCTGCACTACATTCTGGGGTGTGAGGAAGCATACATTGTGAGAAAAAATGTTAATGTTTGTGTCTGATCAAAGATTTATCTTTCTCTATTTGTTTAAAGAAAAAAATGTTTGGTTGAATGTTTGAGTTTGGCAGAGAAAAAATGATGAGATTGCATTTGCCCCAAAAGAAATTATTTGTATCCAAATAAGTTGCAGTATCTTACCACTACATGTGCAAGCTGGTCATTATGTTGGCAGTGATGAGAATTAAATGAGATAGAAAACAGAATACAATTGTTTTTGTTTTGTTTTTTTTTAATTTGTGTTCTTTCATTTATATTGTTATGTTATGAATAGGTTATTCAAAAAAATAGACCCTTTTAACTCACAAAATTTTGACATGTAACAGTAAGGAAAACCCAGGTGTAAATAATAAAATAAATGGCGGTAAAAATAAATAAACAAATAAAAAAAATTTAAATAAAAGATGCCTCTCCACTGTCTGACTTTCTGCACAATGCATGACATGCTGCTTTTATAGGTAGTTCTTGTATTGTATCTCTGTTTTTTTCCCTCCAACATGTTTACTTTAAAACCTCTCTTTTTTTTACATGAACATCAACTACTGATATTATTGTGTGTCTTGTAATAATATGCCATTTCAATTGTGTGACATCAAAATAAATTCATTCATTCATGTAGAGTGGAGGACAAAGAACACGTCATCCTTACATGCGTTTGTATGGACACTGGTTTGCGATGTGAAAGCACAAACATGGCCTGACGGAAACGAGAGAGGAAAACCTGTAATGTAAGCAGGCTGAGGAATGTGAAGTGGAAACCAGGAAAATGTTTATGATCCAGCTTGCCAGCCATCTCCTTTATCTCCCTTCCTCCACCTTATTTACAATGCACCACATGTCTGTGTTCATGAAGCCTGCATTCATAAATTATCACTGAAAATGTTTAAAACCCCAAGAACCACTTGCCTGTCAGTTTTCTCTTCCACAGAGGTGCTCTGCACCACAGCAAAACATACTGCAGTCTCATTTATGTTTTGGTATGAGTTTGACAGACATATGATTAGGCCCCTAGATGTGTTTTGCTTAGGGCCTGCTTTCAAAACAACACTGACAGCATTAAATGATAGTTTCTGCATTCTTTCCTACATCAACAAACCACTGGGCGGCTATAATGTTTTATGCATGTGAAGATTCTTGGCTTCAAAATGGTCAGGATGCAACTTTACACATAAATGTTGTCCTTGATATCTGAAAAATACGATTCACGTCAACAAAATAACACGGTCTTAACCTGTTTTTCTTTCCCTACAAGCATAAGCTGATGTGCTTTTCTTAAAATTGCTTTTTGTCTTGCATACTCTGTATTTTTCTCAGCAATTTGACCTTAAGCCAACCTGAGCAGGTTGTGTGGTTCCTATGAACTGATGAAACATAGCCAGCCTTCACAGGAAGTTCTCGGAGAGCTCCTCCAGTCTCACTGTTTGACTACAGGTCACTGTGTGCATAGAGAAATCTTCAATTAAAGAAAATGAAACTACAAATAGCTCCTTTGGCAACAGGGGCTAGTATTATTGGAAAACTACAATAAATAATCAAATGATTAATGAATAATTAGTCATTAGTGCCTTGTGATACGAGCTATCATGATGCACAATCAAACATATAGAACTGAAGAGATGGGTCAAAGTTATAATTGTTATGGTGCATTCAACTTAACGTTCAAAGAGCTGATTCCATCAGTTTATAAACAACTATTTGCTTCCACCTTGTGGCCAATGCTGCATACTGCAAAGGAAAACTGTTAGAGGAAATAAGTACAGAGCTGCAATACAGTGATGCCATGCAATTTATTTATTTATTTTTTTTTATTAAATCTAATAAGTGCCAAGCAATACATAGAAGATTTCACCAACAAGAAGAAAAGGTCTCAAAAGCCTCAGTTACATCCCCCAAACCCTCTCTGAGAACATACTGTTACCAAAATGCCATCTGTCATTCCATCAGCTGGAAAAATACAACTACAGCACTGGTTTATAATATCACCACAAACAAGCACAGCCTGAAAAAGCTCTTTTTTTTTTCTCTACAAAGTAAATACAGAGCTTGATGAACGCTCTCTATCCGTCATCAATTCACAGACAACCTGTCAGAACCCCTCACATGCCTCACACTTGATGTTCGTCTTTCACAGTTGACTTAACATGGTTCCCTCTGGGGCATTCGAAAACACAGGCGCTTCAATACTTCCTCGGCTGCTGGATGAAGAAGGTCCGGGGTGAGTGGGGCTTCTCCACTGCGGGGCGCACCTTGCTGTGCCTCACACTCACCGGTGTCTCTGGAAAGTCATGGCTCAGCTGTAAAAGACGCCGGGGAAGAGTTTATTATTCACAAGGCTCTGTGGCCTCAGAGGCACCGTTACTAATCCAGTTTGGCTGATGGGCGTTTACAGAGCCTGCAAAGTAAGAACTGGTTTTTTGGGTTTTTTTAATACCTTGTCAAGAGTTCCTGCCAGAAGTATGCCAACTTGTTGCATCCTGCTGGAGGTGGCAAAGGACTTGCTGCAAGGACAAAGGTTTCAAAAATAAGAGCTTCACTTAACTTCGTAGCACATTACAGTAACTGACATGCTCAAAATGCTGCTGGACATTCTACCATCAGCATTCATCTCTATGTCCTCGGCGTTAACACTTCAAACCCATTTATTAGATGCTGCACATGCAGACTGTAGGCCTACCTCAATTTATCAGACCTCTTGGTCTCCTTCTCTGGAGTCCCATGGGTGGCACTCTCTTCCAAGGTTTTCTTGGCCACCCGTTTACCTCCAGCCTTCACTATTGACCCAGAAAAGAAAATGGTTAAATATATTACCTGGAAAAAAAGAAAAAAGAAAAAGCAGTACGTTGTATGCACTAGAGCTTTGCAGATGTTAAAGATTAGTATGTATGCAGTATGCACAGGATCCTGACCCCTTTCTGGAAAAAGAGAAGGGAAAAAAAAAAAATCCCCTTTTCAACAACAAAACTGAAAAATAAATGGTTTGAGAAACTCAGTGACTCCATCAACAAGTGCATTTGCAGTGTTACTAATATTGTTCTTAAAAATACTATACAGATGGTCAAAGTACTGAGGCAGGGTTGTTGCTTGGCAGCAACTCGAGTATGAATCCAGGGAGAGACCTAAACCTCAAACAAAGAGAGGGGGGGGGTCAGGGATAAATCTGAGGGGTCACAAGAGGATTACAGGGGCAAGAAAGAAAAAAATCTGTTGCACAAAACTGCATTTTTCTATTTTTTCCTCTTTAAAAAAAAAAAAAAAATTTTTTTACATTGTCCTTATCAAAACTGTACACTTTCATCTCTTCAGGGCTGGAAAAAAAAACACCTTATAAATGAAAGACTCCTCGCAATGACTGTGGTAAAATAAACCACAGGTGCAAGATAACTTTTAACCTCTTTCCACTTACAATCAGCAACACTCAGCATTGGGCGTCGATGCAAACGCACAAAAATACTACAAACGACAGCAAAACAGCCACACAACTACAGTGCCCTGTGAGGGACGGATTTTGCACGCGTTGGACTGAGCCTACATGAGTGTTTAACGCAGAGAGAACACGGTGTTACTCAGCCTGGGCCTCCTCCTCCACCTCCACCTCCTGAATAAAGGCATGTGGGCGAATCGGGGATGCAAAGGCTCAGCAGCAGCATGGTCACAACAATCAACGAAACGACTCATTTCTTGATATACGATCACAAACGCAGCCATCCACCTAATGAGGACCGAGCAAGTATCCGAAACACTCGGAGAAAAGCCGAGGAGGAGTTTGCTCGGCGTCTCCCTCCGCACGGCCCTCTGAATCTGGGTCGGACGGAGGAAAAAAAAAAACAACAACAACAACAACAAAAAAAAAAACGCTTTGGTTTAATGTGGTAAAAAAAAAATAATAATAAAAACTTAAACAGTGCAACCGGAGGTGTGTGAGGACAGAGGTTTACCTGCCGGAGGGTGGCCCGCTTTCAGCAAGGAAGCCTCCTTCGCTCCGGATTTGGACAGCTGCTGCACCATTGTCAAAACTTTGCGGAGAAAAGCGAAGCAAAGGAAGCACCAAACTCTTTCAGTCCGCCCACCCCGTTGTTTTTATGCTCACACACAGATGACGTCCTGTGCGGCTACAGGAAGTCTGCGGCCACAGAAACGCCTATTTGCATTTTTCACTGATGTTGAGTTTTGTTTTTTTTTTTTTTTTACTCTTAAAGTGAAACTGGAAACAGCGGATGTACATGTACGTGTCTTTAAGAACTGTTAGGGTTGTGTTATCTTATTTTGAAATCTTTTAGGAAAACCAATGAGATTAGGTATGCAGGGCAATCCAAATGCTCTTCAACTCCCAGAGAGAGCAGCTTAAATAAATTCGTTTTTTTAAAGAACTTTTGTGTCAAAATGCATGTACACTGTCCACTGTGGTGCCACACAAACACCTTAAAATCAACATTTATTTTGTCTAACTGGAAATAAAAAAAACTGACCTCAATGCACAGCAGGCCTACAACAGACCTTTTTCATAGCAGCAGACAGTTGGATGTGTCATAGCAGGAAAAGGACGTGTTGCCAATAACAAGACAGCGTGAAAGTGAGCCAGCATGCATAATGAACTGAAGCAGTTCAATTGAATTCATTTTATTATTCACAACTGTGCTGTTTGCTGCTGCGATGTGACAAAATGTCTTCACTGAAACAGGGCCAACACTAACTCCAGCAGTATGAGTATGTTATGGGACGTAGTGGTTCAAGGGCCATGCAGACTTCAGAGATGTATCGAGTTATTCTGGCTGATAAATAGGCCCCGTTTAAGGGTGAAGTTTGGTGGAGCTGTGCCTAGTGTTTAATGATGTCACGATATGCATAATAAACACAAAACAAACAAGTCATCTATCAACTGCAGAGAGCAGTAATGCTCATCAGCAGCTGTTTCTCCAGAGCACCAGGGTTTGTCGACTGGCTTGTGCTAATGTAACTGAAAATCTGTTTGGAAATATTCAGCACTGAAAGTACATATCAGCTGACATAACCAGGGCCTTACGGCCTGAATTTATTACCCGATTTTTTGGAATATTTTGAAAAAAAAAAAATTAAGTTCAGTTTGGTAAAGATGTTTTAAATGTTACTAAATGAATGTGTTTAATGTAATGTTCACAGTGCAACCTGGGGCCAGGTGGTAATCTAGTATAGAAAAACTGCACATATTGCACAGAGAGGGGAAGAAGCCTGGTGTAATAAAGGCACAGCTCATCATATATAACGCCTACCTTTGCTCCTTACCAGGAATCTCTAGAGCTGCTATCATAACTTGTTTCCTCCTCTTCACCAGTTAGTTTTAGTACTGAAACAATTTAATTTAATTTTTTTTTAGCAAGGAACGGTGTGAATTCTCCCCGGGTAGGTGGGGTGGTGGGGATGGAGGAGGATGGGGAAGGATTTTGTTTGTCCAGGTGAAAGCACAGCGTCAGGCTCTGATCACTGATGGTAGGGATTCAATATTCTGCTGCAGCGGCGTTTATGAAACACAGGTCTCCTGGTTCGTAGCTGGCCTCCCTCCACGCATTTCTGTGTAAATACAATCTGATGAAACGTTTGCCCCGTAAGAGCAGAATAAGAGGAAAATACTGTTCGAAAGAGAGTTTTCACTGTACCTGAGAAAAGATGAAACTACACAATGTTTAAAAAACAAAATGGACCTTTTATTATTTTAACATGTTTGTGTTATGACGCCATCTTTGTCCACATATTTCTTCATATATTTATATATCTATAGAGATTTAACATGGCACAAGTTTCTTTTTTAACCAGTGCTGATGAATGTAAACCAGGTAACGTTTTTTTTCCTCCGTATTTACAATAAAATGAAAGAAATGTACAAGACTCCATGGCATTACACAGCTTCAACATTAAGTACAGATACAATTTGATTCCTCTGTACAATCTAACATCTTAGTTTACTATTTCTTTTTTTTGTTTTAAATTTTACAGATATGAGTTCATGATCCATTTTGGCTTTAGCACATACATATTTCCCATCTTGACTCTTACCGCAGACCCTTGCTCACATGACTCACACCTTTCATCATGCTATCACAGCTAAGAGTTTCATCAAGAAAATAAAACTAACATCTAGACAGAGCAGAACGCATGTCTCCTCACGGTACTGTCCAGTTTCGTCCCTCAACATATCCCCCAGCATGATTCCATCTTCCTCTACTAAATAAAAAATAAATTTAAAAAAAACATTCCTTGATTTCCTTCTTTGGCACACATTCCATGTTTCCATCTGCCATCACTCAGTTGAACTCCCCCCCAACCCCATACACACACATTCACTTTAAAACAAACACACTTATAAAGCCAAGTTCATGACAAAGTTCATCGGTTCTTGTGTGCTACCGGCTCTTCGCCTTTGCTGCAGGGTGAAGACGCCCCTCCTCGCGCCCTGATATACGAATCAGGGACGAACGAGGTTCTTGATCTCAACACAGGAGCTTCTGTTGACCTATACCCAGGAGTCGGGAGAGCCGGGATACTGCTCTGCCCTGTAGGAAGGCCTCCGTGTGCTAGCATAAAAGTCCACATAGTTGGTGGTGGATTTCAGTCCATGAGGCTGGGAGCTGTAGTCGACTGTGGGCGGGTAGGTGATGACCTCTTCCAAATATGGGTCGTCATAGCCGTGGGGATGCTGCAGGTACATTCTGTATGTATCGTAGTTCCTCCTCCCCGGCTCCTCTGTGTAATACAGTGGCTGCAAGGAAACAGAGGCAGGTAGACTATGTTGAGCAGGTTTCATTAAGAATAGGGTCAAAAAGCAGCAGTGGCAAGTAACTGACAACATTCACTCAAGTACTGTAGCTATGTGTTATGTGAAGTGGTCAGAACCCAACACACAGTCACTGCTGTTACTTGTGTAAAACTCAGGTAAATGAACTTGAAGTGTAAATATATGCTTGAGGTCACATTTACATGTGTGTAGCGTGAGTAAAACCTGAGCCATTACGCGGCCTGTGCAGACAGCTTGATTGATTAAAATGGGAGCTTATTTGTCTCATCAGATGCTTTGTGAGATAACTGTGGCTGAAACACAATCTGTGTAGACGCACCATTATAGTGAAGAACAAGATGAAATCAGACCCTCTTTTGATACCATTTATGATTGGAATTTTTAGGAAATTATTTACTTTCTGTAATGACCTCTTTATATTTTAATTGTCTGTATATGCACGGGTCATTTACAGGAAATGATTCATGTCATGTACTACAGTCTACTGTGTGTAATCTACTGTATCAAGTTTTTGCTATTATAAACTAAACACTTTCCACTGCTGCTGCTGCTGCTGCTGCTTTGTATTAGAAGCCTTCAACTGGTGAAACAGCGGGTGGCTTTTATTGTGAAGCAGTCACAGGAAATGCAGTATAGTCGTCATTGAAGTTAGATTATAATAATATAACACAAGTACTCTTTCTTTTGGTAGTAAATTTAGTAATTAGTAATAATGTAATTGTAAATGTACTTTTACCCTTAAAAGGAACTGTTATACATTTTGGGAAAAAATGTTTATTCACTTCTTTGCTGAGACTTAGAGGAAAAGATTGATGCCACTCATGTCTGTCTTCTAAATATGAAGCGACAGCCTGCAGGCAGTTAGCTTAGCTTAGCATCATCATTCCTAACAGGAGGATACAGCTAGCTGGGTTCTGTCCAAAGGTAACAAAATGCCTACCAGCACCTCAAAACTCACTAGTTAACACATTACATCTTATTTGATTAATCTGTACAATAACCATCGTGAAAAAAATATCATAAGTCTGTGATTTTATGTGAGGTCATGTACCAGGCTACTTTCTGGTTAGGTGCAGTACCTTCTTTATATCCACCGACTTATCTAACTCTCATCAAAAAAAAAAAGCAAGTAAGGGTATTTCCCAAAATGTGGGACCATTCCTTTATGTAAAGTGTTGTGATACTTCTTCCACTACTGACAAGTAGAATTTAACAAATACCACAAACCAATATTCTATGCGATAGTAATAAAATGTCACAACATACACTGATACCTGAGCTGTTGCAGCATAATTCACTTTTGTCTGCCTGGAGATTTTTTAGTCAGTAAGCTAATCAATCACCTTCTTGTCCACAAGTCTCTGGCTGCTAATGCAACAGAAAACAGCTTGAAGGTAAATGGTAGAAATCCAGAAGATAGATGGAATTCTGTTTGTCTGAAATAAATGGGGTAATGACTGCCTTCACACATTTGCAAATCTAAATGTGATGGGATGAAGTACACAGGAGAACTCTCTCTTTGTCTCCTCCTCATCTTCTCCCTCCTGCCTCCATTTCACTGTGCCCGTTATCTGAATGGGCACACATGGACGTGTCCCACAGTGACAGGTGCCTGAGATGCACCCAGACTATCCCAATCCCAGCAGTCACATCCACTCTAGCTCAGACAATAGCTGATGTGCTGGGTCATTCCCAGCATCGCCATTTATCCGCAGTAGAATACGTGTCAGTCTCTTTGTATTAGTGAAGTGGGGTGGAAGAGCTGGTCGTCCTTGCCAGGTTTATACAGTGCGGTAGAAGGATCTCAAACAAGGGCCTTGTACCAATACTATCAAACATTTCCTGGAAGAAAACATTGATTTTCAAGGATGGGATCACACCTACAGTTTGTTTTCTTAGTCTCAACAAGGAAGGCAAGACAGCCTCAAATGATTAGCTGATTAATCGACTGATTAATCAACACAAAATTTATCTGCAAATTTTATAATCAGTTTTTCTTATTAGGTTATTTATCAAGCAAAAATGCCAAACATGATCTAGTTCCAGCTTTTTAAATGTGAGATTTAACAGCTTTTCTCGATTTTATGTCACTGCAAATTTAATGCCTTTGAGCTTTGGACTGTCGATCTGACAAAATGTGCAATCTGAGGACATCAGCTGGGTGTATGAGAGTTTGAGATGAGCATTTTTCTCCATTTTCTGACATTTTTATGAACTCAGTGATGAATGAAATGATCACCAAATCAGTTGATAATAAACATTATCATCAGCTGCAGTTTGTGGCAAAGGTTGATGCCACTTTACTAGAAATTAGGTTGATTTTTCCCCTGGGTTTTGACACATTTAAACTTCCACCACTATTTAGATATTCCAACAGAATAGTTTCTGACTTGAAATACTGGACCAACAGCTGGATGAAGTAAGGTAGTCCTGACTACATGATACTAATTAAAAGTTACACACATCACTCAGTGAACTTTGTATTACCTTATGTTACATGTCCTGATTGTGTTACTGTTGTATGGTTAACGCGATGCTATTCTGTTGTTGTGTGTCACTTGTGTGCCACTACAGTATAATTAAACTCATTTCATAATTAAATAATACTGTATGCATGAGAGTAATTGTATAACTAACATAGATAAGAGTTAATTCCCCACCTGCATGGCTACCTCAGCAGGGTAGAGTAAGAGCAGACATACCGGCAGCAGATAAATATTCAGAGCATTTATTTAGAATAATTAATATTCACCTGTGTTCTTCTGGGCTCCTCTCTTGTGGGTGATGAATAGTAATATGAAGGTGGCTTTCCAGAGCCTGGAAAAGAGTAACAATAGAAAACGCATTGCTGTACATTAAACAGTGGGACTTAATGCGAGCACACTTCATTTCATATCAGTGAATAAGTCTGCACATCCCCAGAGGGCAAATGTCTGTATTTAGATAGGGCAGGATCAGAAAGTGCTATGCTGAGCTGGGAGAGAAATAACACCAAAATAATAGAGTTGGCCACTGCTGTTCTGTTGTTTACATAGCCCATGGGATGGGTATTTTCTTTGGCACTATATCCAAACTGGAATGCTGCAACTCAATTTCCACTTTGCTATGTAATACATGGACTGTTGAGGCTGCAGATCATTTTGTTTACTCTGCCCTCCCCCTGTTCCCGCCAACCAGGCTGGCGAGAGCTCTCGTCTGGCTGTAGTATGTCTGGGTGCCCACTCAAGTTGCAAGCTGCAACTTGGGCCGGCTAACAATGGCACCATTGTAGCGTGTGTTGACCACTGGCTGGTCGGTCCATGTTACTGCTGTTCCTGAACATCTCCAGTACAAAAACAGCTCTGAAATGCTGTGAATTAAACTGACTGTCTCTGGGCTGGCAGGCTTTTGGTGGAGATGATAAGAGTGGGCTGTCTTGGCAGGGAGAGGAGACTGGCCATGGAATCTGATTGGAGTGTTATAAGGGATAAAATAGATAATACCCTGCACAGAGAGGACCAGAGGGTAGCTTATGATTACAGTCTGGTGCAGAGTGGATATAGTTTGAATAAGATTTGAAAGAGTACTGTTTGTGTACCTGTATACTGATTTTTATGAATACTGTTGTCCCCTTGGTAATTATAAAATTGCATAGTTGACTGTGCTCTCTGATAATCTTTGATAGTGTCTCTATGCTCTTTGATGCCCAGCATTGCAGGAGACGACGTGGCACTGGCAGCTGTGAAGAGAAAAACACATTTCAACAATAAATTCCAGAGGTTTTCCTGTTTCACTGGTGGTGTCTATTTTCATCTGGCTCGGCTTGTGGCTAGGACAACCTACCGGGGTGGTTGACTGGCGACATTTGAATGGCGCTGGTGGGGAGGGTGGGCTGGGACTTGAACCTGTCCCTTTCAAGTGTTGACACTGGAGTGAGGAAATGGTTTTGGTTCCATCCATCCTGTCAGGGAAGCACAGTGAAAAAAAAATGAAGTGATTTGAACAAGAAGAACAGTGGTGGTTGTTGTAAAACATACCAGTGGTATATTTAAATATGCCCTTTCTTTAGTCACAGAGGGAATATATGACAAATTCTTGTGCTTTGTGGGTCACAATAAGTCCATATTGTTAAAAGGCAGAAATAGCAATCTTTAGTATTTATAAGACATGTCTTTCTTTTCAATTACACATGTAACGATATCATTAATGTAAAAAATACAGTCTATCTGACAGTTTAAGTGGCTATTCTTGTATTAAAACATATCATTTATTGATTGTGCACAGGCAGCATTAGACTGGTGACTGCTTAATCCCAATGTCCTTACTTTTTTATAGATGGTGCGTAGATCCCTGTACTGCCACAGTGTGTTCAGCACCTGAGCAGCTGCCTTCACCACCTTCATAGAGTACCTGGAAAACAGACAAAACAAACATATCTTTTTGAGTTCTCTTTAAGTTGATAAAAAATTACACAGTAAATATTGAAGGGCAGTATGATTGATGGAAGAGGGTGTCCTCAGTGTGTTTTAACCTGGAACATTACTGAATATATAACAGGCTAGAAATAGCTGCTCCATCTTTCCACAGGGACATACAACCTCAATGCATACAAAACCACCTTCCCTGTGGTTATGGCTTCTCCTTCTTCAAGCATTTGAATGTGTGTGTGCTTGTGTGTGTGTGTGTGTGTGTGTGTGTGAGAGAGTGTTTGTGTGAATGGCCCACTGTCCAATGTCCAGGACAGTCTGTACAGCCCAGCCACCAACCACATATGGCTGATAACTGTTTGTCTGAGCATCTGAAGCACGTGCACGTGCAGAGAGGTCAGGTTTGTATCAGTGTGTACTCTGCACCCTCACAAGAAGCCTTTGGATAAATATGTGCTGCTGTAGCACACCTGTCTCCTCTGCCCTTGGTGATGTTGACCAGCTTCTCGATGCCGCCCGTGTCGGCCAAGGCCTTGGCGTTCTCCATGTTTTTGCTGGTGACCTCGTGCAGGGTGCAACAGATGGCTGCCACGGTCTCGTCTGACAGCAGGGTGGTGTTTCCCCCGGGGAGACGGTTGACCAGGTCCCTCATCGCATACTTGCCTGAGGGGGAGGAGGGAGAGTGAAACATGCATCTAATATGTTTTGACATACTGTACAGCACGTTTGTGGGTAGACGTTTATGCACAGAGAGAAGAGGAGGAACTTGCCAAACATAGACATTTCATGGCATTTTTTTTTTTTTTTACGTCACATCATGTTTAAGCGGATGTCAGCCACAGTGACCCCAGCTACATTATGTACTTTCTGTATTGTGAATGATATATTCATTTTGCTTGAAACTGTGTGAGGTAGGCAGTTTTCCTAAATGGCACTGCATTATCTTTGAAAGGTTGTTGATGTGTGTGCATCCTGGTGTTAAAAAGTGATTCTTTCTCCAATCTCTCCTTCAGCAGAGCAGCACAGCGAAAGGACCTGAATACAGTCAGCACAAACTCCCCCCCACAGACATACAACCAAAAGCACCTTAAACCAACACTGCAGCTTCTGCCCCCTCCCTTGCATACAGGCATCATCCCTGCATTGGTGGAAGTGTAACTCCTCATTAATTCCACACAGAGAGAGCACATAAAAACTTCATTAAATGAGAAGGTCTTAATGGGACAAAATAGAGTGGAGTGAAAAAATAAAAAAATAAATAAAAACCAGCAGTTAAAACGGCTTCAGAGCCTGTTTCTGCATTTGATTTTAAAAACTGATTTTAAATACCCTGTTTAACAATATTCATGTTGTCAGTAGGCATATTATATAAAACATGAAAGTGATGTGTTGACTATACGTCTCAATATACTGTCAAATCTCCACAATACTGTATGTGCTACATTGTCTGTTGGGTATTACAACAATTTCCCTTTTTAAATTCTGAATACTTCCTTATTTTGCAGTTAGATCATTTATCCTGTATTTGTAATGCAATCAATTCAACATGTGAATGTTTTACATTGTATTTGTGTATGCAACATGAGCAGGAGCTACATCATTTAACAAAAAGGTAAGGACAGTGTAAGAATGTTGTTGGTTTATAAAGATGTTAGCTCATAGTTTTATACAGCCCAGCTGAACCCATTCCTGTCTGAAAAGTTAGTTGTGTGACAGTGGGACTCCTGACCTATAAGTTCCTTGTTCCTGACATCCAGTGCCATGTTTCTCAGAGCGGTGGCGACTGAACACACCACCCTGTCGTTATCCATCCGCAGCAGCTCCACCAGGATGGGCAGTCCTTTCTCCTTACGCACTGCTGCACGAATGTATGCTGCAAACTGTACACACAAACACACACACACACACACACACACACACACACACACACAAAAAGGCATTAAAAATTTAAAAGGGTTGAGATGTCACACAGGAAAATGGATGGTCTGGAGGGGCACATTTTTAACAAGTGTGATTCCAAGTGTGAAACAGACATCCCCCTTTGACTGACACAAGGAGGTGAGCTGTTAAATCCTGTTAAAACAGCTGAATAAATGCTTTAGCTCCTAGCATATCACTTTTAACAGCGTATATAAAATCAGAAGAGAAAGTGTGTATTTGTTTGTGTGTGCACAAATACACAAACATTGGTACTGTACCTTCCAGTTGCCAGCAGACAAGTTCTGAAGGGACCCAGCCGCGCCCTCCAGAGTAGCTGGATTTGAGCTCTCAGCCAGCAGCGTCAAGTAAGGCTTAACCACCGCAGGGTGCCATAACATCTCTGCCCCCTTGGGAGACTTGGAGAAGCCGGGGATGGGTCCCACACCGTCCCACTGAACAAACAACCAAAGTGTTCAGTCAGTCTGCGCACAGCCTGGACTTTTTTGGAAATTTTAAAGATGTGACTAAATACGATGTATTACAAATAGTCTGTGTTTGGTCCATACTGCTTGACAAAATGTCTTTATGATTACAGAACAAATCCACAAAGTTCCATTGACTTTGACATGTTTGTAAAATAAATATAATACAAACTTTTTTAAAAATTGAAAATGGCTCTGAGCCTCTATTAAAAAGCACCACACTCACTGTGTCTTCCTGTGCACTCTTTTTTTTCTTCTTTTTCTTCCTGCCCCAGCAGCTGGAATCCACCTCTTTACTGGGTGACTCACTGCCCAGTAAGCCGTCCAGCTCCTGCCCCCCAATCAGTCGGGATGGTGGCATCTCCAGTTCCAGACGATATGACAGATTCCTTAGAGTGCAAATACAGTTCTCCACAATCTGAGGGCAGGCAGAAGAAGACAGAGGTTTGGATGGGTAGTTATAGCATCAGGTTTCTAAATCACCATGACAAAGGTTACAATACAATAAACTCTGTGCAGCACACTACAGCATCTACAGCCAACGTGTGGTACACAGCCCCACTATTTGCTGCGTTACAAATCAATTAGATATGGAACCCAAGGGTCTCTAGTTAGAAAGAATATCTGCACCAGAGCAAATGGATTTAATTCCATGCTGTTTGAGCTCTGTACAGGCTTTCTCCCACAGAATGTCAATGAGCATATATGTTTGACAAAATGAATGGGCCCAGTTCCCACGGGAGATGATCTCTGCAGTACAGATGAGCCACTTGACTTCTTATGTCTTTCACAGTGCACAGATGCATGACTGAAAGATTTGATTTCGTTTTTTTTACTGCTAGTATAGAAAAAAAGGTTCATATGCTGTATAACAGGTCAGGTTGTGCTTTAGGTGACAAAGCACATGAAACAGTCGCTGTCGGCTGCTACCGTGAGGGTCATTTAGACACAGGTAATGAAATGATTTAGTCAGTGTAAGTAGGATTTTCCCCCAGAGCCTCATATCATGTGGCAACATGTTTTCCTCTTGGTTAAGTGTGTGTATCTGTGTGTGTGTGTATGTGTGGGTGTCTTAGTGCGTACCTTGCTGTCGAAGTCAGAGGTGTTTACACAGGCTTTGATGACGTAGAGTAGTGAGTCAACCAGACCCTCACAAATGCGCATCTGTTTCCTGGCCTCCTCGCCAGCTGAACTCAGGTTCCTTTTAAAAAGAACACACACACGCGTGCGTACAAACACACATATTAGGCCTTTGCTCCACAAACAAATGAGCATATGTAAACACACAAAATGACAGCTGTGTGTGTGTGGGTGTGTTTGTGTGTGTCCCACTTGAATGTGTAATGTTAGTTCTGCCATTCCCCATACACCATCAATAATGTATGAAGTGTGTGTGTGGTCTGGCTCAAGTCATTATAGCACTTTGCTGAGTAAATACGGAACTAAGCTTGCACACACACACACACACACACACACACACACACACACACACACACACACACACACACACACACATACCTATGCATAAATGTGTGCAAAGAGGTACACACACACACAGATGCACACACACAGAGTTCAACAGGCTGTCACCAATTAAAGGCTGAGCTCTACATGAAGCACAATGTCTTCAAAGGAAGATCCCTCAAGAGAGAAGCTGGGATTATTCATCTTTGACGTCAAAGATGATCTCATATCATCTTTGACTGTAATAATATGTGAAATTACAGCTTTGAAACAGAGATAAGACGGGTCAAAATTCTAGCTATTTGACTAAAACAGTCAATTACCAAAAATGTAATTCTGGATATTAAAGCCACTACTTATGACAAATTGCACACCATTCTGATGCTGTTAGCCATGTGAATAGGACTTTCAATTGGTCTCTAAAAATGACTGCTGGGTCACTCCAGTATTATATTTTCCTCAAAGACAACATTAACATAGCGATTTACAGAGCAGCTACAGTATGAGTGAATATTAGATGTAACAGCATCAGATGTCCACAGTGGGGTGCTAGTACCAAGTGTGTTCATCAGGTGGTTTACCTCAGACAGCCTGTGGTGTTCCTCAGCACCAGGGAGGAGTGAAACTTCAGCTTGTGGTCGTCATCGAAGGTGGAGCTGCTCCATCCGGAGTGAGGGATGATCACAGTGTTGGTCAGAGTTGTTAAGGCGTCCCGAATGATTGTCATCTTGACGGCGTCACATGACGACAGGTTCCACAACACCCCTGCAGAGACACGCACATGCAAATGCAGGCATTGAGAAGCAGGCACGCAAACCTCCAGTTATGTCAGCTGTCATATGCAGTTAGGGCAACCCAACAGAGAAACCAACAACGTGTGCTTTTAATAGCTCAGTTTGTGAGGATGTGTCCACTAACAAACTCATACAAATAAGCAGGGACAGACACACACACACACACAGAACCAAAGTGAATATATTCCTCTTCAGAAATGAACCACGACTCCAGCATTGAAGCATCAGACATTCATATCAAATTTCATCTGGGAAGAATATCCTCAGGGCGAAGATTATTTGCTTGAAATGAAAAAAAAGAAAGAGGACTAGGCGGGCATCCATATGGCGTAGGCTCAGTCATTTGAAATGAAATATAAATAATGTAAAGTCTTTAGAAATTATGCCATCATTTCACTCAATTCAAATATACTTTTGGTAACCACTGATAATCAGGGACAGTCCTGGCAGCCTTTGATGCTGCATCTATCAAGGATTAGCCAGCATGTAGCATGTTCTTCTAATTAGATGGCTCTTGCTGCTAGGCTTATACTAAGGCACAAGCTAACTTCTGCAGGGCTCGAGTAACCTTGAAGGAGGCTAATGCCACATGAGCTGGAATCTACTGTAAAGACGCAGGACTATACACATGACTAATACTCAAATCCAATGCTGCCACAGCAAAACGTTAAAGTGCATGTACAGCATGCATTTGTGTTTGCGGTCCAAGTGTTATTGCTTCATGACTTATGCATGATGTTTGCAATTTTGCTGTTGGATTTGCTGCACAACTCGCTAACCTTGTTTTGTAAATGCAGAATACAGTACATGACCTACAGACCAGGGCAAGCCGTTACACTGAATTCTGTCTGTTTGTAGATGTATTTTGGATACAAGGACATCTCATTGGAAGAGGTCAAAAATAATAATTAGCTTTCCTTATTTCTTAACCTCACTGTTTATTCTCTTAACACGCTGTTCTCCTTTCTCGCTCAGAAGAAGTTAAGCTGGCAGGAAGCTACACAGACAGATTTACATGCCTGCCAAACACTCTCTACCATTCATTTAATCAACAGTCATTTCACTTACTATTATCCTTATTAAAACTACATCAAAGTGTTTTAAACCCCATTCAAATCCTTAAGTGAACTTCTATTGTTTCATTTTTACATTGACAATATATTGAGGCAAAGCTGAGATTGAAGCGATAGTTGGCTCTTGAACATTAAAATGCAGTAGTGGTGTGTGTGGGGCTGCATGCTGAAACCCTAACATCAGGTGGGCTCGCATCTCTGCTCTACTCAGGCTGTGGGATACATTTCAAACACATCCCTCCGTGGTGACTGAGCTCTGCTCCTTGTGCAGGCACATTCAAGTCTGTGTTTACCTTTCTCACGGGATACTGGGATTGCCCTGAAATAGGACCACTAACACAGAGATAACACATAAATTCGCACACTTGCTGACCAAATTTCCTGGTTCTTTAAAGTCCACAATCCATTCTACCTATATAAAGTTGCTCTGCACTCACTCTAATGTCAAAGAAATGAAAATTCCTTTCAAGATTTCAGACTGGTCCTGTGGAGGTGGCAGCATGCTGGAGAAAGCAATGGGCGAATTCACTGTGTCAGTCTGACTGACAATGATGTCAGTGGTGTAACATAAGCGGTAATACCCCTTAGTCATATCTGACAGTCAAATGGAGTAGATCCATGTGAGTAAACAGTCCCACACCTTGTCCTCTGCTCAGTGGCATGCTCTCTGGTGGCTTGGTCTGGCTTTGAAACAGTGACCTAAGATAGATAGTGTTTTGACACCTGGGCCAATAGTCTATCCAGATCTAAACTACAGAGAGCACAAGGGGTTCAAAAAAGAGATGCTGAGAAATTTCATGTTTTTCATTGGTTAGAATGTCTCAATAGCTGCTGAAGCGCTGATCCAAGAACTAACTGAACTGAAAACTAAATGGACATTTCTTTTGACTTGAGGCAGCTCAGCTGAAACAGGTTCTGGGGCTTTGCAGAGCGCAACACAGAGAGGCTGAATGTCAAACCATAGCTGATCAGGAACTAACTGGCCAGAAGGGACTTTATTTGTATGACTTTAGTCTGAGTGCCAGGGATGTTGGGCCACTATTGGGTGTCTATGTCTGACTGTTGCTCACTGAATTTGCAATGTGTCTCTCACCAGTTGTGCTTAGCACCAGCAAAACAGCAGGCTAACAATGCCGGTGGATAGCAATCCAAAACTTGACAGTGCTGGTTGGAACTTTTTATTACACATACTTGTTTTATTCCATACTCTCATTCATATTACGTGCATATAAAGTGACTGCTTCATCAGATTCATAGTGGCATGAAAATGGCTGAATTACATATACAGAACACTTTTATTTAGGTGTGTGTCAGCAGTGTCAGATTATTTCCATAGCATGTTCTCTCTCACCAGACTAGCTCATTGAGGTCGGCTTTGTGCATCACAGCCCAAAGTTCACACCATCTATCCATCTACACTAAGCAGAGCTTTCATGCCTGTATCAATTCCAAAAGAGGTTTAATATTTTTTTTCCAGCATTTTCCTTGTAACTAGGCCCTGCAGTTATCACTTTGATTATATTTTTGCATGAAGACATATCAGGTCCCTAGCTGTTGAGCACAAACAAGTTTGGCACACTTTGTGTGCTAAAAATTGGATGACATTTGTGGATACAGTCAGCTAGACCCATGTTGCAATGATTACAATTACTCCAATAACCACAAGATCTTGTCCTACTCTGTCATCAGTCCAAAAACTGATGAAAAGATTAGTAACTTTTTCTAGTCTGGGACATAAATAGTTGATTATATTCAACATCTCTGACTGGGCCTTCTTTATATGGTACTGTATGTTGTGTTAGTTAGCAAGGCAGTTACTATTAAGAGTGGGTTTTGTTCATATTAAAGACAGAGTTATGAACTGCTATGCTAGCAGTTTCTCCATGCTTCTTAGTCTGTGTTGGTGGTGGCTTGAAGTGGATGAAAGATTGTGAGCTTAACCCCCAAATGTCTGACTGCTCCTTTGTCTCGTAAACCAGTCAGCATGTGATCGACTTCGTCAGGTGAAGCAATAACTGGGTGGGTATTTACTTCAAGCTGCGAAAAGCTGCTGATCATCCAAAAACTGCCCAATTTATTAACCTTTCAGTTTTTGGGAGTTGAACTGGAAACTTGTCAATACTGCATTGACTAAACCTCAGACAAATAGCTTGTGGTGTACTTTTGAGGTTAGTGGGCGTTTCTCATTTTCTCCTTCGTGCAGTTAAAGTCAGCGTATTGCTGCTTATGGCTATAACTGGATTCATTTTTGGATGAAATCAAGTTTCTCATTTTTCATTTGATCAAAGGTCTTAACCACCTCATTTTTTACTTTCAACCAACAAAAACAACAACAACCCATTTTTCAGAGAAAAGGTAGATTGACAAACTGAAAAAAATACACAGAGTTCAAAAGTTATTGTGGTCTCATGAAGGAAAAGACTGGAACAAAAAACCAAAAACAAACACAAAAACCAACTGAACCAAGTGAAACAACTCCAAACAACCCTTAAACACAATGAAATCATGATTAGGTATGTTGCTGAGTTTCTAAAGTATAACCAAGATAAGAGAAGCTATGTGATATCTAATACAGAGTGTGTGTGTGTGTGTGTGTGTGTGTGTGTGTGTGTGTGTGTGTGTGTGTGTGTGTGTGTGTGTGTGTGTGTGTGTGTGTGTGTGTGTGTGTGTGTAAGCTCATGTGAGTGCCATTTTCAGGTTTCCCATGTGTTGCAGCTAATGACAGTGCTATGGGCTTGGCCTTTTGACCTTAAGGGCTGTTTGAGGATAGAGCAATAACCACAACAGCTGCTGGATGACAAGGCAGGTAAGGGGGCTAAGATCATGTAGTGTGTCCACACAAGATGACCCCTGACCTGGAGCAAGGGGTGGCCTGTTCTTGCAGCTAACCCTAATGAAGCATAGCTGACACCTGGACCTCACAGGGGAGTCAAGAGGGAGCCACTGACACAGGGAGCCCCAAAGTCCTGACAAGTGGTCGGCTTCTGAACTACCTTCAGCAGCACTGTTTGAGAGGATGTTAGAAATCAAATTGTTAATATTGCCAAAACTGTGCTTCATAAGTCGAAAGGAGCTGTGGGTGAGTGAATGAGCTCTATCTGCTCCACTTAAAGCCGTGATGTGGGATGCCCTTGTCATCCACCTGAAAGCTCTTTATGTGGATTGTTCTCATCAGTTGTAATTAACCAAAGGTGATGCAGCAGTACTGGCCTTTTCTAATTGCCCCTCATCCTGGGGCCTGCACTACCAATTAGCCACAGCAGGCTCTCTGACTAGTGGATGAAAGGGGAAAAACAGAGCTCACATTAAAACTGCTGACTCTGATTGTGCAATGCACGTCTCTACAACCTTTTGAAATTTGAATGAAGGGAGTGAAGAGAGACATTTTTAGTGGTTCTCAGCCATAAACCCCTGTGTACTTAAATGTGCTTTAACACAAGCACAAATATGAGCAGAGGCAAATTTTGCTCTTGTGCTCATTTCAAATGTTGATTATTTCTCCTTTGGTATGTGTTAAGCAAAGTAAACAGACACTTAATTGAAACAAAAAATGAATGCAATCTCTTCCCAGAGAATATATACAAATGCTACACAGTGTAATGTTTGCACACCGGCTATATTGTTTTCCCTCAGGACTGCTGGACTGTAACCTGAGACCATGTTAGAGCGGGGTTTGAAGTCGAGCACAAACAGCTGACTCAGCCACCTGGGAGCCAAATGTCTTGGCTTGCTTATTTCTGTAGCGCTCCACCCTGATCCAAAACAACATGGATTTATATCCTGTTTGCAGAGCTCAGACAACACACAAATATGACTGAGCAGCACACGGCCCAATGCATCAAGAGGACACTGACAAGCAGACTGTAAGGGACAATTTTCAAACAGAGAATGAGCTAAATCTCTCTGCAGCCAAAGTAATAAAAGAATATGAATCCGGTGGAACTGTGGTTTTATTTCTTTCCATGTATCATATGCAGTTGTCACAGCCCTAGAAGCAACTTGCGGAAAAGCCTCCATGATTCATTTACTACGACAATCATGATCTTAGGACAGACCATGGTAAGCAGCCAGTTTAATTGTTTAGTATCTATTGTTGAGTATCTTACCTGTGACAAGCTCCCTCACTTCTGCATCTACAGTCTTTCTCAGCAGGCGGAGCAGAGCTGGGATGCCTCCTGCATTCCTCACAGCGATCTTATTGTCATCCACTGCCTTGCCATAAACGAGATTCCTCAGAGCTCCACATGAGTTTCTCTGGACTTCAAGGACCTTGTGGTCTAGAAGGTCCACCAGGTGTTTAATTCCTCCCAGTCGACATACCTATAAACAGAGTGAATGGGATCAAACACCATTAGCAGATAGGAAATGATTCTGACTAGTTTTCATAATTTTTCACCTTATATATTGTGAAGATGCAAAATTATGCATTTATTCATGTGACAGGAGAATCTATACACAAGGAATTTATTCATATTGGAACAAATTATTTGTGGAAAAGTAATGCTAATCTATGACCACAGAAAAAGCCTTAACCACAGGAAATGGTAGTTCGAAAGAATGAAGCCTACTTATGAAAAGCAGGAAACATATTTTGATAACATATTTTTTTCTATGTATGAAGTATGAATAATTTTTGATATATTATTTGGCCATCAGTTTTTTTCGTTTTGATGACAGTGAGTCACCATAGTTATGCTGAGGTCTTGGAACAGGGCAAAAGCACTAAAAATAGGTCATATTATGCAACAAGCAAGACAGAGATTAGCCACAAGATTTGGCAGATCAGCTACAACGTTATTGTGAAATAAAGCCAAAAGTGAGCTGTAATGTTTCTAATAACCTCTCACTGCACAGGCAAAGCCTTTTTTTCTCTTCTAAATGAATATAACTTTATTAAGGCTTTTGTTCACAACTTGTCTCATCATCTGGAGAATTGATACCGATGTTGCTGCATTTTACTGCAGTAGAACAAATGGCTCTTGTTTCCAAAATACAACCCCAGTTATAATAACCTGCAGCTTCCCTTTAAACATGACACAATTGGCACAGGTAAATGCACAAAGAATGTGCATAGTGTGTAATAATTATCAGACATTAAGGTGTTTGATTGACATAATTCTACTAAGACACAGCATGGGTACAGTATAATGCCTACCTCAGCCTTGATTCGATTATCACCAAAGCACAGGTGCTGCAGATAGGCAGCTGCATTGGCCTGCACTGAGGGGAAGTGGTGCTGCAGCATGTGAATCACCTCCATTAGCTCTGGGTCACGCCATGCGAACTCCCTAGAAACACAGGTGGGGCACAAAGGTATCAGCATGACAGTTTCCCACAAAATGAATACTTCAGGAGCTTGGGGCAAACTGATAAGTCCAGGAAATTACATTCACATCCGGTTCTGTGTAACAATCCACTTTGGTCACACTTGGATTACTGCTTTTCTGTATGCAGTACACTAAAGAAAAAAGCGAGGAATGCATCATTTCTTGACTGCTCTTGAAATATACTTAGGAACCATTTTTCACATTCAAAAGTCAATAAAAAACTCTTTATACATCTAATATCATGTTACTTCTCTATGTCTTCAGTTTGATAAAGAAAATATAATTTGCAAGATGAGACAGAGTAGCAGTGACATACATGCATCCAAAAGTAGATGAAATTAGGCTAAATTATGTGTGAATGACCGCAAGCTTGTCAAACTGCTTACAAAGCTGGAAAATACACTGATAGATATTCCTATACAGAAATCCTGTTTACAAATTTTCTAGGGGATATTGTATGCCAATGCACAAGAGACCTGAGTCATCACTGTCACCCTGGTGGACACACTTCAAGTCGTGAGACTACAGGATGTAAACAAAGCTCCAAATGTACAAGGACTGAGGTTCAGCCCAGGGGTCAACCCACTTTCTATGCATATACACATCTGGACAACAAGAGCGGAGACAGAACTTCAGTGCATGTGAGAATCTATTCTGAAATGGCCAAGGCACAGTAGAGCCAGTTTAATGGCTGGAGCTGTGTGTGACTATTCAGAGGGCTTTCTGTTTGAATAGTAAGTGGACACCGGTGTTGACCCAGCAGAACAGGGATGCCTTGTAAGCATAAGTAGTCCCTTTGGATGGCTGGTTTGTGTTACACTACACAGGTTTAACCTCAGGCTACATCTAGTAGTTTAGAAACACACTAGTACACAAAAAAGCAAGCAGTGCTTACCTGGGATCCTTTTGAATGCTGTCTATGGAGGGTGAGCGGGTGGCACCATCGTCCATGACAACAGCCTGGCGAGTGTAGTTTGGATCAGAGGGCCGGTACTGTGCTGAGCGATATGGATCAGCATAGGTGGCTGATGTGTTAAGAGCATAGTTGTTTCTTTGGTAGGTCATGGCACTGCGTTGGCTTGATGTCCGCTGGAGACTCCCCACACCTGACGACCAAAAAAAAACCCCCCGCACCATTCAGAGAGAAAATTTGAACATTAAAAATACACGTGCCAGCTGACAAAGTGCAGATTAGCAGCATTTCAGACCTTTTCAGCTACACTCTGAGCTTTGCATACCGGTAGCCTACAACGTTAAACTAAGCTGAAAATACAAACATGCAGCTGTTCTGCCAGACTCAGCAAATTCTCAAATCTGGAACCAATAAATGGAGGATAAAACACAGCTCCCATGGTTCCACAAGGCAGAAGTCTTCTTCTTCAAAGGCATGTTCGCATGTTGTTTTGTTTTTACAAGATTGTGTTTAGCCAGAGGGATCCAGCTAGTTTTCAAAGAGGACAGGAGGACTCAACCTGTTTGATGATCCATAAATCCTTTCACCGCCTTCTTCCCCCTTTGCGCCACTGTATTCTCAGGCTAACTTTGCCAAACACAGCAGAGAGACAATGGTAAACCATGACCGACTCCAAAAACAGTCAGTGATACACCAGTAAAGTGGAAGCATCACAAACACAAACATGCAGAGAAGTCATTCTTCCAGACAAGGTCCAATATTCAGGTTGACACCATCTTGCTTCAGTCATCTTTCTTTTGTTCATCCGCTCCAAGTGATATTATGACCTAGTTTTTTAACACAATGGGTCACAAACACAGAACTGCATAAACAAGCTGGTTGGATTTAGCCCTCCTTCTCACTAGAGCCACGTTATGTGTGGCAGCGTGACTGCTGTGCCAGTCAGATCTCTATCAGCTATCCAACAGGACTGGGCATGTGCGTGCTCAAACTCCCTCCTACCAGGAACCAAGACGTCAACTTGTGGGGCTGCTCCAAAAACACAATTTCTCACATCAGTGCACTTCTATGTTGGGCAGCAGTGCTACCCTGCAATATGGTTATCTCCCACAATGTAACCTAACAGAACCAAAGACACTGGGAGACAAATTATAAACAACACAGTGTAGCTTTGCAATTTCACCAGAACTCTTTGGATCCTATTGCTTGTCTTTTCAGCCCAGGATCAATATTTCCACTTAACATAAAAATCTTGCTCCCATTTGCACAAAAAAAGTAAAGTGCAAGCTTCCAGAAAAAGTCAAAGTCTGCTTGGAAAGCTGGTGGGAGAAAATGGCCCATTGAAATTTCATTTCACCACATAACAAAGAATACTCTAGGAACAAATTGGATTTTTCTAATGAGCTCACTCTTATAAAGACTCCATATTGAACACCCCCTCCAGCTCCACCCCATTTGCCTTTTCTCAATATAGCTGGCATAAACACATTATAGCGGCTCGTCTGTGGGGCTTCTTCACAGCATCAATAGCATTTATTAGTGAACTTATCGGTCTAAGCAGATCTCCATTGTGCTGAGGAGAAGGCTGAACGGAGTGTGTGCGTGTGTGTGTGAGTGCAAACTAAGCATGTGTATCCGGGGCCGGGGGGATGATGAGTGGAGAATGCCAACATCAGGAGAGCTAGAGGAGAGCAGGCTGCGGACGTGGGTAACCAAGCTGTCCCCTGGCCCCTTCATCCTTCTTTTCATTCTCAGTGTGACACACGGGTAATGGACTCCTTTGTGGCAGGATGACATATCAGTATCTGCCTATTAACTCATGTCTCACCCGTTCTGTCTGACAGTGGAGAGAGGAAGGGAAGGAAGGCAGGGAAGGAGAGGTGGTGAGAGAGAGAAAGAAACATAGAAAGGAAGGGAGAAAAGCAAGGAAGACATAACATACGTAGTGCTAACGGGCGCTAAATAGTCTTCCCCAAGGGAGACAATACACCAGTGTCAAATGCCCCAAATTAAACGGAAGACTTTGAAATATTTGAAGACAAAGGGGACATCTATATAAGACAACAAAAGAAAAGTGCTCTTAATGTGAAGATATGTTTTCTGGAAATAAGAATGGAGATAATGATTGAAAAATTGCTTTGAAAAGTGCTAATATGGATCTGCATGACTCAGCTGCATGAAGATACAGAGACAGCAGCAGCAATAAAGAGATAAAAAAAGGAGGTCAATAAGAAAAGCAAATGTGTTTGGTAGGTTTGGAAATAATTTGGTGTCTGATCACTCAAAACAAAACACTAAAGCAGCAAAGACCCACTACTTTTGTGCTGTGGGCTGTTTTTATATCGACAACATTAATGCAGACCAGCCTACAGGGGAAGAGGAATAACCAAACTTAACATTGTAGTATATCATATGTCTTCCCTGTCTTCTTTGAAAAAAAACCTAAAAAACTCAAGCTTTCTCAAATTCCCCTTCAATATTATTGTTTTATACTCATTTTAGCTATCTTGTTGCAAAAGTAACAGGAAGAAAGCACAAACAGCCTAAAAAGTCATAAAATGTTTTTTTTCCCCCTCAAATCATTTCTCATGGCTCTGTAGCAAATTCTACATGGCCTGGCATCCGTCCATAGGTCAGGGGTTGGGAACCACAGAACTCTAACGATTGTTGTACTGTAACTTCTGTTGTTGTTTTGCTGTTACTGAACACAGTTCGTGTTAACATTCCAGCTGGCAAAGTCACATGAAGGGAAGTAAAGCAAAAATGACATTGAGGTCTGAGGCCGCTCTACAAGTGGATTGAACTCTCATAATAAAAAATATACTGATAATCACTTCATATGATCATTTTCAACTGGGATCATTTCTGCCTTGCAATGTTAAAACAAAATCTGCTTTTAGTATTGATAAAAGGCAGCTTAAAAAAAAAACAAAAACCAAACCAAAAAAGCACAGGGGTGGGTGTGTCCTAGATATCATGTTGACATATCCTTTACAGGTGGTTTGTCACTGTCTTTACGTGATTCTTTATTAAATAAATAATGTGGGACAAACCTGAGGTGCTCCTGTAGAGGGTCCCCTGCTGGGTGTGGCTGGGGCTCCGGTACAATGGGCCCTGGAAAGTCCGATCCTCATAGATTGGTGCAATGTGGCGGTCTGGGGACATGGCTGACCTTAAATCCTGGCCCAGCTGGCTGTGTTGACTGGCATATGAACTGCGTATTCCTGTAGATGTGGGGGAGTAGTTAGTGTTAGCTGTTAGTCGCAGAATGGTCCAGTGATCATACAGACAGCCTCATAACTGAAGTGTCAATGTTTTGAGCCCTGCACGAGCAAAAATCTGTCAGTCAGCTCTCTTGTATACTGTCAAATTGTCAGTGAGCAAGCTTCAGCTTTTTTATTGTAATTCTTTCTGGATAGTGGTATCAGTTATGACATACGGGTTGGGGATGTGTTGTTTTATATTACATCAATTTTCACAGCATTGTGTGATTTTTTATTATTTCCCTCCACTTTTTAAGTAGCCACTGATTTCCATTTATTCTGTTGTGAAAATCTATTTCAAGAAACTTTATACTTGAGTTAGGTAATCAAATATATGAAACAACATGTCTCCTTTAATTCATGTCAAAGTTAATGTCATTGATACATGGTAATGTAGCTCACAGATCTGCAAGGTCTGCACTGTATTAGCATAAAACAATAATGCAACGCAATGCAAAAAAAAAGCAGACATGATGTTCACTGTGACCTCACTCAAGCAGGTTTCAGGGTTAATTTTCATATTTGATGGAAATGATTGGAAACCAGCATGCAGTATGGTAGGTAGAAAAAACTGACTAAAAAAATGAGAAATCAGGATGTGCTTGGAGAAATTGTGTGATTAATCATATATATTGTTCTGCTGACACTGTGTACGACACTGAACTTTTTTCTATGCCAAACCGAAAACAAACATCACCAACTCTGGTGGCGCAGCCACTGAACTGAAGTAAAGTGAAATGGCTGTCAGTAATGTAATCATACAGTATATGTACAAAATATAGTATGATTCTTTAAGGCAATAAACCCAGGCTTGAGAAAACTATCAGGTATTGCTAATACCACGAATCACTGCAAATTCACATAACCAAGAGTTGATATACACAGTACCCAAACACCATAGCTCTGCTAGAGATATTCAGCATCACACTCCTATGGGAAAAATTTAAAGGATGGGAGGGTAGGAAAAAAAAAAAAAAAAAGAAAAAAAAAATCATCTCATTCCTTCTCCCACATTCCTTTCTGTCACCCCAACTTAAATTTGACAAAAAAAATTATTTAATGCTCATTTCCAGTTCTCTATCGGGTTACATATCTTTGACAAAACAAGATGACTTTTGTCAAGACTGAGCACTGACAAATTTGGGCGGCTGTAGCGCCTTGTGTTTTCTTTTGTTGCAATTAAAGACAACACAAAGACTACAGCCAACTACTGCCAACATCCACATAAGATCTACTCCTGTTTAAGAGGAAATAACTATTAAATAGTCTGTATGCAGTTGACAGAGCATCGTGGAGAGGGGAAATATTGCCACTCTGAATGGGATCAGTCCTTTTGTATACCGGTACATGACATACAAATTGAGAGTATGTATGTCAAAGACCTGTGATCTTTTTCTTGTGGAGGAAGAATAGACTGGAGCAAATAGTTAATGCTGCACTAAGTAGACCACTGATGAGGGCCGACCAGGGTGAACTGTGATCGTCCAAGAAGAATGTGAACCAATCAGAACAGACGTTGAGAAATATGTGGTGCAGGAAGCAGCCTGAGCCTCTGTAAACTGTGAGTGTTAAAAAGGCACAGCAGCGACTACACTTACTGAGGGTGCTCGGGAAAAACAACCTGGATAGAAAGCTGCTGGTGTCCTTTTACCGTGCAACCACTGAGAGCATACGGACGTACTGCATCTCATTGTGGTATGCAGGTTGCTCAATAGCAGAAAGCTCTTCAAAGGGTAATAAACACAGAACAGAAGATCACTGTCTGCTCACTGCCCTCCCTGGAGGACATCACCAGCTTCTGCTACCTCAGCAGAGGCACTAACATTATTAAGGACTCCACACATCCCGGTCACCACCTGTTTGAACTGTTGCCCTCTGGCAGGTGGTACTGGTCTGTCAAAACATGCACCTCCAGACTCAGAGACAGTTTCTTCCACAGAGCCATTAACACAGTAAACACAAACAAGCTGCTTATGAGAATGCTTTACTTTTGTACAATACTGTCAATACCATACGGAACAATCACCAATCAAACTGCATCCATATCATACTACTATTTATCCATGTGCAATACTATATTCAACAAGTTTAATTATTATTGTGCAATATAATACACTTGCTCATATTTTATTATTTGAAATGATCTCTGTCTTGTGTTTTTCTTTTTTTCTATGCACCAATTAAGGAACAGCGCTCCTAATTTTGTTGTACGCAGAACTTACAATGACAATCAAGGCATTCTAATTCAAATCTCTGTAATCAGCAACAGGCTCACCTGCCAACGGTGAGAAACAGAAGCACGCAGGTCAGTGCTGCAATTAAAACTCCTTTCCAGACAGGTCACTATAACAACAGGCTGTGGGAGCAGCATGGAGTAGCAAGTCCTGTCTGACTCAGATTCAGTGCAGATGTTAAATAATAACAGCAGAATGAGGTAACAGTAATATATGCTGCTCTGAATACTTCCATATAAAGAAGACCCATGATTATGAGACTCATCAACCATCACCCTCATCCCATGAGCCAACCAAAATCAAAAATGCAAATGCAAAATCCAATGCAAACACGGCACATATCTTCAAGGGAGGACATCTGCAGATATGGTAATTCTTAACATTTCTTGAATTTTCAGTATTATTATGTCCAACCTCAAACTACTAAAATCACCATTTCATTTTAGTCTACCCATTCCACCCAATAGTGAAATGGTATGAAAAAAAACAAAAACAAAACAAAACAAAACAAAACAAAACAACACAACAGCCTCTACAGAAGTTGTTTGGATTCATATGTTGGCTAGTCAGATTTAGTTCTGGTGTCAAGTTAGAAAGAAACAGTCTAAACAATAGCTGCTGGATCTTTGGGAAAAATAAAAATAAATTCTCTGATTCCTTCAAAAAAAAAACAAAAAACTGCTTGTTACAAAAATGTAGGAAGATTTAAGCATATTACCACTCAAAGGTGTGCAAATGTACACAGGTAAAAAAGTGAGTAAAAAATACTTCCATCACTACAGACACCTGGAGCCAGATGCATAAATGATGCGCACACACAAAAACCACTGCACATGAATGGGTATTTATGAACACAGAATGTGCAGTGAGACTGTGCGCACCTCACACACTCTTTTGACACATGGTTCTTCAGAGGAAGCCAAGTGAGATACAGTGAAGTGAAACTGCAAAACAGAATTCGACGTAAACAAAGCCAACTTCACAGAGCTTGCACTTATTATCATCATAAGTTTTGCTAATTACAAAGGAAAAACAGTGTTACAATTCATCAAAGGAAATAATTGTGTTTGTGTGCTCAATGTTTCCTTCAGCATTGTTTAATATTATATCCTCATTATTTATTGTGAGTCATTGGGTAAATATATGTGATACTATTTTAATATTTACAAATCTAAACTAATTTCAGACGCCTGCTTGAAGCCTAATTAAGATGTCTCTGATCCTGACAAATGAAGTTAAGAGTAAAACAGGACTTATTCCAATAAAGTAAACTGATGAGCTCCCATTCGTAATCCAACCAACAATCACTGAAATTGCGCCTCTTTTTTTGTTGTCATTTTCTGTGCCATGTCTGATAACTTGTCTGCAAACTGATGGATTAAGGGAGTGTCTTCATCCATTTATGGCTAATTATGGGAATGGAAATGAGGCTCGTGCACGTGGAATAACCTTTACACCTTTACAATTCTGGTGTTTGATAACCAACATTCATCTTAGGCATGTGTTCCTGAGAGCACATTCAGTCATGACTGTGTGAATGTCCTGCATGCTACACCCTCCAGGTGAAGCCCATCGCTGACAGGATGAAGAAGCAATTGGTCTGCACTTTCCACAGAGCAAGAGCAGGGCTCACAGAGACAAGGACTGTAGCGCACAGGGCATTTCAGATAGGTAGAAAACAGGGGAGACACTGCAATAATACAAAACAGCATTAAGAAAATGAATGGATCTGAAATTTGATGAAAATGACCCCTGCAATTTGAATATTGCTGGTGATGGATAATTGGTTGCAAAATGTCTATCAAACTAAGGGCTAATGCTTGAAAATGGGCTACAATAATGACATGATTCAGCCAATCACTCCCCTGATTAAACTAAAGCTGGAGCTGAGTATGATAATTTGACATGACAAGAACTTTTTTATACCCTTTTTTATATATCAAAGGGTACAATAATGGTCATGCTTTTCCTATGAAGTTTGAATGGGCTGGGGAATACACTAAATTATAGCTGGAAAAAAAAAAAAAAGAACATACATGGGTGTGATGAAAAGTAGAGGAGAAGATGGATATGAAGAGATTTCAGATTTCTTTCATCTCCATCAAACAAAGCCACACATTTCAAGTGATCTGCATGCCCATGTTTGTGTAAAACCTCACATCAGTGAAGCTCACTAAACTGTGAATCCCAGTGGACCAGTATACAGTTGGCAACTAACTGCTCATTGCACATTTCACAAGTCTCCAAACGTCACTTGGGTCCTCTCCAACTGCACGAGCTCAGGCACAGACTGCTGCTACCATGCATAACCAGCTAAATGAGGGATTCTTGTCACAGCCTGAGACGGAGGAAATGAATAAATGAGCATGTTTGCCTCCTTTGGGAGCAGATGGCCTTTGGGGGCACAGCAAGTGAAGATTTAGATCTAGATAGTGGGCCGGACTGAAGCTGACCTTTGAAGCACCAAGTCTTCAGTGGTTAAGAAGCCAAGCTCTGGGTGGGCATCAGGCAGCTGATCAAAGGCTCTGCTAAAGAGAGCCACACAATGAATGCATAAGAGAATCAATTAACTACATTAATGGTTTCTGATTATTTAGATTTGGTTGAGGTCAAGATTACACACTGGTTGAGACTAGTTGATTGACATGGCTAGCCCACATTTTTCTGAGGGAATACCCCAGCTTAGGCTATGTTGGTACTGAAAGTTCTGCTTTGCTACCAGGATGCAGTGGAGTGGTCATCAGGTTTGGGAAAAATCCCGATGGGCCTCTACCGCTCTGACTGGATCACTTAGGATTAAAGGATAACCCCGGGATTTTTGGCCTTATTATTTTACCATGTTTTTTGGTGTAAAATCAGCTAAAACTAAACTAAACAGCTGCTGCAATGTAATTAAAACTGAACTTTTGTCTGTGTAGAAGCACGTTTACTAAAAGTGCTTGTCTTTGCCACTGACAGGTTCAGATTGTTCTAAGTGTCTGACCACATTATGGATAATGAGGTAGACCTATAAAAGTAAGATCCTTGTTTAACCAGAAACATGGCCCTTTGAAAGCCACCAGACTCCCTTGACAAAACCATTTGACCGTGCAGAACACAGTTGCTTTATTCATTTTATCAATTTAACTTTATCACTGACTGTGCGTTTAGCCACTCTACTGCAGACATCCTTGTAAAAAGTAAACAAGGCTGTGGAGGCCAGTTACATGTTCAAGCTTTTTTCTGAATGTTTATGTTGATTTTGAACTGGTAATTGAAAGTCTTTTAAGTGGTGTCTAATGACTAAAAACTAAAACGGACTAAAATACATTATCTAAGAAAGCCTGCCTTGTTTGGTTATGTTTGGTCTCTGACAATAGCATCTCACCACCTCCACCTACTCCACGTGGTGTACATTGTTCAATTCCCAGTGGAACATCAGTCCCACTCCACACCTGCTACCAGGTTGTTTATCCATTATTCAGGAACTGCACGGTGAAAAATATTTATTATTCTTAATTATCCATACAAAAGAAATTCTTTTTAAACACCATTAATAAGAGCAATAAGACACTTAATGCAATGCTTTTAGAGCAGCTTAGAGGGTTTTAGGAACTCCAGGGTGAATGTCTCCTAGCTTTTAGTGTGCTCTCTGGTGTTTTATTGCTAAATAAACCATTGTAGCAGTAACATGCTGTAGATTCACAATATTTGACTTATTAATGGGTTCTATTAAACACCCCACTTGCTTCAAGGCAAAAGGGTTCAACTTAACTATGGAATACAAATAAACAGGTACTCTGAAATGGAAGGCATGTTGTAGTGCAGGGTAAGAAGTAAAACAAAGTAAAAAAAGAATAATGCCGCCGCTGTGTGCTGTTGTGGCAAACTCAACAGCCCAGGAATCCTTTCAATCTGTGGCAGTGCTCACAATAGCCACTAGCAGCAGTTTGGCAGGAAATCAGTTCAGCTCCTCTTGTTCAAAGGTTTGAAGGGGGCGAGGGTATGAAGAAAGAAGAGGTAGTGGGAAGACGTAAGCAAAGGCAGGAGCAACCAAGAAGAAAGCAGGAGAGAATATAAGAGGGGGAAGGAAAGAAAGGATGAAAATAAAAAGAGGGCTAATGAGGCCGTCTAGGACCACCAGAGACTTCTCATCCCATGTAAACCCCGGCCACATGAACCAGGGATTTTGTCACAGCTGTGACCGAGTGAGAGGGACAGAATCTCCCAGGCACAGGAGCCTTCATGCATATCTCTGCCTCTCAGCAGCCTGACTCCTGAAAGTAGCAACATTCAAACAACCTTAGAGGAGACTAATCTGTCTGCCTTCTTTATTCTGCTCCCTTGATAGAGGGGCTACAGTCACTTCTAAAAGCATCTGCAAATTGTCAGGGAGAAATAACATACTGCTGTCTATTGAGAATGAATGGCCCACATTCCTGGTGCGTTATAGTCATTTAATTCTCCCCCTCAGCCCCCTCACCGTGGCTTTAACAGATTATACTTGGCAGAGGCTAGATGAAGGGCGGTGGCGGCAGCTTGGTGCGTGCTTGCTCTGGAGAAACAAACACTTAAATGGATGCAGCTGACTGCATTCCTCAACAAAAATTATTTTCAAAACCCCTCTCCAAACAAACAGGAGAACTGGCTTGATAACTAGAAAATCGTTACACGTAAAAGTGAGACTAGCTATAAAAAATAGAGTTAAAACTACCATGGTGGCTTGGCCCATACGTGCAGAAATGCTATTTCCTCTTGTTCTTTCTTTGTCCCACTCTATTCTGAAATGGACATTGAGCATAATGAGCATATTATTAGGGACAATTTGTCTTCATTTTCCATTTTTCAGCAGCAGAGGGAAAGCATGACTTCCTGCCAATGTCAGTGCAGGGAGCCAGGTGGGTGGTAGGAAAAAAAAAGGGAAGAGAAAGAGAGGAGGGGACTGAGAGGAGTAGAAAGGAAACACAAGGAAAGGGATAGAAGAAAACAGAGGAAAACAACGACAGAGCAAGCAAGAGGTGAGGAAAGGAGGCAAAACAGCTTCTGATAGATACTGACAGAAAACCACCAACAGATACATTATCAAGGCAAGGCCGTCAGGTGGCATTTGCCAAATGCTTGCAATTGAGCCTGATCATGTGATCATCCCATTTACTTCCACTATGGCTCATCAAACACTTGTGACAAATTACTGTAGTAGAGGTAAAGCTCCGGTGAAGTGTATGCAAGGGAAAGGGAGAGTGTGAGAAGGGGGAATAGAGTGAGACACAAAGACAAGGATGAGGAGAAAGGAGGGAGCAAGAGATGAGTGAGAGGAAGACATGGGAAAGGGAGGAGAACTTCGCTGGTGTCTCAGTCTGCTCAGTGGACAGCGACTGAAAACCCATTTGTGTCTGCCGGAGACATCATCAGTCAAAGCAGCAGCATGTGTGTTTGGGTGAGTAGTAGAAATAGATGACAAAACAATCCTAAAAATTCTTCAAAATCACAAAATAAGAACATGAAATTCCACGATAACATTGATAAACTGCCATTTCTGATAAATGTAACTATTCTGTACTTGAGTCAAAGCTCTTAATAATTATCCAAGCAGGCTGCAGGAGCAGGGTGTAGCGTGTAGGCCCTTTACAGGAAGAAAAAAAAAAAAAAAGCACCTCGCTCTAACCATCCACATACAAGACCCTGAAAATGCACGTAAAAAAGAGTTACCTGTTAAGAGACTAAAATGACCTAAAAAGACCAGGACATTCTGGCAGAGCTTACACAACCTCTGTGATTTAAACATGGTAGAAATTCTGAAGTCCGATGAAGAGCAAATTAATATTTGCTGCAGATAACCTGTGCCAATGAAGATTGGAAGCACAGAAAACTTCTTCCACTATCTCAAAAAGGTATCATTCCACTGAGCAGATAAAAAGTCAATTCAGTCACAGTCAGTCAGTTAGCAGCTCCAAAGTGCTAGTAATAGCACAAACATGAGACTGAGCATGAGCTACAAGAAAGGTAAATACAGATGCATGTTCTAAAGCGCTTTGGCCAATTTATGTACAGTGGCTTCAGAAAGTATTCAGACCCATTTTCCCTTTTTGCACACTATTGTATTCATTTCAAATGGATAAAATTGCCATTTTTGCCCATGAATCTACACTGAATAACCCATAATGACAAAGTGAAAAGATGTTTTTAGAAATTTTTCCAAAAAGTATTCAGACCCCATTCTTTATAGAAGTCCCACTGGCAGCAATTAGAGCTTTGAGTCTTTTTGGATAAGTCTCTACAAGCATTGCAAACCTGCATTTAAGCAGTTTATCCCATTCTTCCTGGCAGATCCTCTCAAGCTCTGTCATCTTCTGTCATCTTCATCTTCTTCACAGATGTTCTATGGGCTTTGGCTGGACCACTCATGGACAGTCAGAGACTTGTCCAGAAGCCCCTACAACGTTGTCTGTATGCCTCAGGTCATTATCGTGCTGAAAGGCAAACAGTAGCTGCAGCCTCAGGTCTTGTGTACTCTGAAGCAGGTTTTCTTTTAAGGACCTTTCTGTATTTGGCTGCATTTATCCTCAGTTCTGACCAGTCTGCCTGTCTTTGCCACTTAGTGACTCAAGTGACAAGCACCGTGAATTGCGGGACCTTCTATCCACAGGTATTGACCTTTCTCTGTTGTGTCCAATCCACTCAATTTGCCACAGGTGGACTCATGTCAAGTTATAGACACATCCCGAGGATAATTAAAGCAAAGATGATACACCCGACCACAAAATGGTGCAACAGCACTAAATAAAATGTGCAAAAAGTGAAGGGAAGTGAAGTGAAGAATACTTTCTGAAGCTACTGTAACTCCTTTATCTTTTGGGATGTCTAACAGCATTGTTTCCATTGACTTGTTGAGACCAAAATGTTACAGCATACTGGTATTAAAATGTTTTGACCAATCTGATTTATGTAAGATTCACTCTAAAGGTAAATATAGCCCTGGAATACAAATGTAGTGGTATTAAATGTATATTGAGATGACTGTGATAATATTTCTGCCCATATTGCCCAGTCTTGGGAAGAGCACATACTATAGTAAAATAACAGTTGAGGATGTGACCTTAAATGTTGGTAACACTACAAGACACACATGCACATTTAATAGTAAAAAGGCAATTAGGTGGAGATGATGATATTTAATCAAGACCAAATAAAAAGGCACACCTCCACATGCTGCGTCAACATGCAAACACAATGCACGGAGTGTGATGGAAAAACGATGTCCAACAACAATCAAAAGTGTTCACCTTGAACGTCATCATCAACCAGGGCATCTGAGGATATCCCCAGGCAGCATGATTCAAGCAGAAAACAGCCCATTAACCTTGTAATAATACATTATACAGTGATTTGCTGAATAGGTGCTTCTTTTACCTTTTGGAGGAAAAAAAAGGTTCTTAAAATTTGCGATAAAACCCTGCTTTCACTGGTTTTAAATGACTACTTTCATTTCTTACTCCACGTAAAAAACTTTTGTGTTCTACTGAAATGTGAAGAAAGGTGTGATTTTTGCGGTCCTTACAATATGTAATATCTGCGGTTTACATTATCTGTCAAAGCTATTTTCATATCTACAGGAGACACCTTAAAAAGTGAGAGCTGTGAATGAAACTGAAGGCTGGTCTCTTCCTGTTACTGTGGGTGAAAATTGTTTGGCTCCAGAGATTTGAACAAGAGACGTGTTTGGCTAAAAAACATTAGTTTGTGCCTGTTTTTGGGTCTTTCTGCTAAAAGCATGACACACAAGCTACTTTGGGGAGGCAGGTTCTCCAATAATCTCTCTGTCACACACACACACATACACAGTTATAAAGCTACACTATTTTTTTTCTTTCGTGAATGCTCACTATATAGCCTTGGTAATGCACTCATTAAAGTAATGGATTTGGAACGAAATCCATTATGTGTTGTGGAAATGTTTTCTTCTACCACCTTTTTTATTTTTCTAAACAAGTACACATCCCCATGCATATTGTTAAATTGCTTATCACTTATCTAACCTGCAAAATAAAACTGTCTCTTAATAAACTTCAGATTTACTTAACATCAAATTTACTTAACATTAAGTTAAAGTTTAACATAACAGCTGAAATATGTACTTCTGCTGATTTCTGAAGTCTCACCTTTCTGCAGTGATGGGAAAGTGCGCTCCAAGTTGTGTCAGTGCACCCGTGACATCACTGTTTCATGTCATTAGAGGTGCAGCAAATTTAAAACTTTGAATCCAGGAGGACAGTGCACCACTGCTTTTCTGCATGGCATTAAGTTACTCTTGGTCCTAACTGTATACTGGCTATCAAAGCTTCACAGTTGATTGAAAATGACATAGTCAGTGTTAGTAATGTCACAGTGTCTGAATATCATCTAAGTGGGCTGCTATATTAGGACTACTATATACAGTTTCCTTGTCTATTCTTAACAGCTAAACTAACTAGGATTAGCAGTCTATTTTACTCTTTGAGCTAATATTTGTCTTCTTGCAGGAACTATGTTTTGGCTACCTTCCAGCATGACCACTGACCTCAAAGTCACCGTTTCTTTTCAGATTCAGTGTGCTGAGCAGAGAGCCAACAGAAAATGCATCACTGTCCAAATATTTACAGCCTGCAGTACAAATCCGCTACTCAAGAAGAAATAATTAAAAGCAGTTATGTGCCTACAAAACCGACCTGCTCAAGTTTTACAAAATACCCATTAAGGGCGTTACTTCCTTCTATCAATGTTCCATTAGTTATCAGACCATTTGGAGGATATATACACTTAAACTAATAGCAAGGCACCATGTACCATGTACTCTTCTCCTCTCCAATTTGACAAAAGGTATTTTACTATTGCTATTGTCCTTACACATTTTTATATAAAACAATGCAAAAATATATAGAAAAATATAAATAGTATAAAATATAAAATAGTTACTGATATGAGAGTCTCTATGAATTTGAGCAGGCTGCAGAGCTGATTCACTCTAAAACTCCAAACATGTTTGTGTGTGTGTGTTTGCATTTGAGCACCTGTGAGGCTGTCAGGTCGTGTCATCCTCTCGTAAATGTCGTAACTCTGGGGTCCGTAGGGGTCAGTGTTGTGGAGCACCGAGCGGGGCAGAGTGGAGCTGTAGTGCTGGGGCACGGCGGTCATACTAGCCCTGACTGGAGATGATGAGTGAGTAGGCTGCTTAGTTAGTGGAGGGTTAATGTTGTCAACCATTGTCAGAGGTGAGCCCATGCGACCTGACGAGGACCCTGCAGATGCCTGATAGGGCGAGGTGGTACGGCTAGCGCTGCCTGACCGTGAGTTTGTGGAGCCCATGCGTCGCAGTGCAGCAGGGGAGTTCTTCTGGGTTGAGTAGGGTGAGCCGCTGCCACCGCCGGCGGTACTGGTGCGCTGGGCAGAGGGCAAGGTTGTAGAGAAGATGCTGGAGAGGGGTTTGGGTTCAGTTACAATGGGTGAGCCATAGGCACTGCCAGGTGAGGTACGCAGGGAGCCGCGGGAAGGGGACATACTGCTGGCATATGCTGGCGAGTGAGAGCGAGAAGGCACTGAGCTTACCCTCCGCATAGCACGGCCAGGCACTGCTGTCGTGACTGCTGGAGCCTGCAAGTGAGGTTAAAAAAACAATATGGCTTCATGCAATGTTTCTACAGTCCTTAAGGAGCTATAAAAATGATTAACAATTATGTACTCACTGCCTTGAACTGACCTAAGTAATGACATGCTAAATAGCATAGGATTAAATAAACAAATTCATTACAGGGCATGACTTTACTCTTGGCTATATTTATTTTCCCTTTTCCGACCCCCTCTATAGGGTATGAGCATGCCATTTGGTTTCTCAGTGGTCTCTGTGCATGACACTGCATGAAGCATGATTATGTTGTTTGCTCAGTGCACTGTGTTCCTTCTGTGCCTTTAAGCTTTACATTGCTACCTTCACCGAAAACATGTCAATTGAATTCTGGTGTTTCTATTTTGTTGTCATTAAATAAAAACTCACAGTCAAATCAGAATTAAATTTAATGAACATTGTGAACCATATATAATAAAAAAAACACAAATTGGTACAAAGGTAAGCAGCAAACTGCCCGAGGTAAAAAAACAAGACTAGGTTAAAACCTACTATCTGGCTGGACTGTATATGGTCAACATGCGAATTTGAGGACGTAGTTAAAAACTGGTCTGGAACCGGCGTAAACAACTGACATCATTGTGTGGTATTTGCATTCTGCCTTCTGTCAGCCACTTTTCAGCTCTCCTTCCCTCTGTGCTCACATATATATATATTTATTTTAATATTGCCCCAACTATAATCCCTCATATATATATGTATATATTTTAATACAGTAGAATTCCAAATTCAGCTGTTCTCATTTACATGTTTTTATATTTCTGTTTTCAGACAAAGATACAAGTATGAAATAGTGACTGAAACCGTCTGCTCTGCACTACTAAGATCCTTTTGGATTGACGTGTTAGACAGCGCTCTCTACCACCATCATCACAACAACAAATGAGGGAATATCTCTTGGAAGACTGGTGTTCATCCCTCCAGTAGTGTTCTACTAGAGTAGAGATAATCGTGGAATCTATGCCAAGGAGCATTGAGGCTGTTCTGGCAGCACATTGTGGCCCAAGACCTTGTGTTGGTTTTTCCTTTAATTTGTCACCCATCTGTACATGAAAGACAAATGCTGTGCCGTGACTTCCGTTACATTTAAATTGCTAGCTCTGGCCTTTCTCCTCTGACCTCTCTCGTGTGCAGAGCTGCTGCTCACTGAATCTTTTTTGTTTTTTTCACCATTCTGAGTAAAAACTCTAGAGACTGTTGTGTGTGAACATCCCAGGAGAACAGTTTCAGCAATAATCAAACACCAACAATCATGCCAAGGTCAAAGCCACTAAGATGTCAAAGTTTAATTCTTTAAAGATACATTTAGTGCTTGACAACAACAATATGTACTATGTGCAGTTGCTGACAGTACCTGGGCTGAAGCCTGGCCCTCGGCCCTGGCATTCCTCATAAGGGTGCCAGTGCCAGCACCGGGAAAGGAGTGCTGCATCCTCAGCTCTGCCTTGCCCAGGTTCTGGCTGCTGAGATAGCCACTGCTGGCATCCTGGTAACCACTGTCCGAGTATGAGTTCATCTGGGTTGAGCTACGCGAATTCCCTGCGGACCCTGAGAGAGATTGACAGAAAAAAAATGAAATAGAGAGGAAGAGGAGAGTGAAGGGTTAGAGGTACAGGAGACAGACACATCATAAAAGGTTTCATAATAGACATGACCTTTACCTAGGTGGCATTACTAGCACTGCAGGGGGATAACTGTTCTATCACCCTGAGATTCAGTGACCCATGGTACATTCTCAGCCTTTCACCGGCTGTGATGAGGGATCAGCTGTTATCAGTGACACTCAAAAGTATCAAGTATCAGTTTGGGCAAGAAAAAAAACAGACTTAATGTTTTATCAAAAGATAAGTCGAGAAATGGTTTGCAGTGAATGAATTGCCATATAAATGTAGTTGCATAATGCTGAGGCAAGAAAACAAAGATGTGAGTTAGAGAAAACAGTACTGCAGAAGATGGAAAGAAGGCAATAACAGACCCTCACTTTCATGGAGGGAGGACTGCTCCGGGGAGTACAGAGACACCTGCTCTGACTCAGTCCTGATGCGGTAGCTGGGCGACTGGGAGCTGTCAGTCACACGAGACTTTGTGTCCCCTGCGGCGGAGGCATCTGGGAAGACACAGCAGAGCAGGGGGAGTCAGACAGAGGAAGAGCTTTGAGTCTGAAACAATTACAGAGTTTTGGCTTTGGGATGGAAAGATTATTATAGTCATTAAATCAGCAAACAATTTTTGGGGTTGAGAGGAAACAATAACAGCCAATAATTCCTGCAACATTAGTTTCACGCCTGTTTACAGTTGGAGTCATTCAATTTTAATACCATACTAATTTTGGAAAGCAAAATTGGGTAGCATGTCACTTCAACTGTGTTTACAGCCGTGCTCCAAATAGTTTAACAGCTCTAATATTTCCCTACACCCCCCTCTCTTCATGCATGGCAACAACCAGTGTGGCAAACAGGAACTGGAATTAGCCCTCTAATGTCCCTGTGCACATTGTTTCCCTATAATCACAATCTAGTTAAAGCGTGACTACTGTCAGTGGGTTACTCTGCAATCACTAGAACAATAGGCAGCAAGCAGAGGGGAACAGGGAGGCAAACATTGGCAGCCAGGGTCTGTCAAATCCTGCTCAGTCAGCTGGTGTGTGAATGAGAGCTGAATTCTATGAAGAAGCCGCCTTGTTGCCCAAGCTGACCTGTTGAATAAATCTGTTGACACATACTGGCCTAGTGTGTTTGACAACCTGGCATCATGGACTCTCACTTCTGGACGTCCAAGAGTGTTTACCCATTTACAAATAGAATTGACACAAACCGGGTCTTAAGTCAAATGGTCAGAACACACATTTGGTACAGTCTGGTGTGAGAAGGTCAATCCCCTGCTTTTTCTCAGCACCAGTACCACGACTTGAGCCAGTGCACTCTGAATCAAGCATCCTCAATATTTGCAGGACACCATGCCAATCGCATTTCAATACAGCTGCTATTTTTCAATTTAATACAAAACCCTGTGTAAAATAACAGCCATATAAATTTTAGTTTCAGTTTCTAATTAGCTTTACTTTCTCGCTCGCCTGCTCGCTGTCTCTTGTGTGCTGTCCTTCTTTGTCTTTCTCTCTTTGTACTTTAATACCCATCCCTTGTTATAATTAGGGAGCAAAATGGCAAAAGATTAATGTGTGAAGTAAGTGTGAGACATACAGAGAGAAAGTTCACAAGAAAGATCATATTTGAATCAATTAAAATTTAATGTGTGTGATAAAAAGGACTTATGTATTTACAATAAAACAAGATGGTTCTATAAGACCAAGTGGCATTTATATATTCTTTGAAGGTAATCTTAGTCATGACACAACTAAATGAGTCTTTTGTCTTATTCCATCCTGGCAGTGACTCTGTGTCTGGCACATAGTGTATCCTTTTAGACCACAGGGTTTTTATACTGAGCCTTGACCCTGTTTGACAAATGAGATGCCAAAAAGCCAGAACAGAGGAGAAAAAGGAAGAGAGGGAGAAACAGCAAGTGGAGAGAGGGAGAGAAAGAGAGTGAGAAAACCCTTTTTCACAAACTGAGGATCAAGCATTACTGACTTCACATATCCATGTGTGGCAGGGGCTTTTGGCATTCACATTTCATTCCCCATACATAACAACTCCATGTTGACTGTTAGCACATTAGCACTCTGGATAGGCAGGTTTTTTTCTCCAAGACACTAAAGAAGAGAGCTGTCAGCTCTCACAGAGGATGTCTAGGTGATGAATTTGAAAACATTGCAGTTGAATGTTTATATTTACTACCTGGCTACGTAATTATCATCAATAATAAACACACAAACACTGTACTAAATTTGTATATAAATACATTTGTGTACAATTGTGTACTGGATAAAACAATAAAATTCTGCCCATCTCGACTTTTATCCTTATTTCCCTCATGTTATGTTGAGCGTATTTTATTGGACTTGAAGACTTTCTGGGTTTGTGTTCCCAGTTAATGATGTGTTGGAAAATGATGCGGAAACTGGATTTTCAAACAATTCGGTGGATTTTCAAAATTAACTGTGACATCACATAAGGAAGAGCAGCCAAGCTAGGTGAAGTTTAAGTCTCATTTTGACATAATAAGGTTAAAAATACATATTTAATCATGATGCTAACATGTTGAGCTGCCTGTATATTGGAATACCTGTCTGAAAAAAAGAAGAAGCAGCTAAACAAAAAGAGACAGGAGAGAACAGAAACGGAGAGAGAGCTTTCATTTTGGGAGGTTTGTCCTCTATTCTCAGTGGTCATGAGGTGTGATTGCATTGACATTTCCTGGGGCTAAAAGGCTTGTTTCCACAGTAACACTTCTATCCCAAACTCTCAGACAGTGGAGACATACAGCAGCTCATGAGGCCAATAAGCCTCACAGACAAAAACGTGGCCCTTTATGCTCTGTACCACACATTTAGACTTTAATTCATTTAGACTGGAAAAAACTACATTACCACATCTGACTATCATTCATCATCTACAGTAGAATGAGGAATCAATACAAAGCAAAACAGTGGTTATGATTAGTCCCCGACTCTGTTCAAACACTAATGAAATGCATTCAGCAAGGAAATGGGGAGCGGGTGGCAAATGAGAAAACCGTGTAGTATTAATATTCCCAGCGCATATGTACAACTATAACCCCCCATAGGCTCCTCTGATGAGATCGACAATAAAAGATTAATGGCCACTGCAGAAATTTGCTAAGTTCCACTATGTAATTAATAAGCCATGAAATACATTAGTATATTCAATTCATTATCTGTTCCCTCCTGAAGATCCTTCAAGGATCTGGACTAAACAAACAAATACCAAAGGGGTCTGTGAGAAATCCTCCCTCTCCGTGTCACCGATGGGGTTGTGTGAGTGGGCAGAAATAGCTTAGATAAATATTAAAACAAGAATACGCCTTGGGCTGTCCATTACTGTAAGTGTGGTGGAAAAGGCTCATGGTAGCAATGATTACTGCGAAAATGTAAAACACGCCTGCTGTGCGCAACACATGCACGTGGAAACACACAAGTCCTCTCTGCAGATATTAAATTAGAATTGAAAAGCACTTAACAAAACAGTTTTTCCTTACTAATGTTACATGGGAGCATTTTATCACTGTGATACTGAGCAGGATTGTCTAGTACACTGAAAATCAATGCATGCCTTATAAAGTAAACCAGGATATGCAAGCAGATGGGTACCTATGTCAGATGGGCACTTATACTGACCACTGAGTAGAAGTTTTAATAGGTCCAAAAGGGATTAACCAGGGTCAAACAGAAACAGAAAGTAACAAATTAATGAATACAAGTTAGACTGATACAGAAGATGAAGAGCCTCAAACCTGTGGCTATATATTTTAGCATCAACGGTATCTGCAGCAACAAGTGTCACAGAAAGAGTAGGTGGACTTGTGACCCCATTACTTTACAGTAAAACTCTATGGGATTAATTTGGTGTTCCACATTCATTGTTTGAGACATACTACAGCATGCTACAGGGGACAACAAATATGATCAGAATGCATATGGGAAAAACGGGGGGGGGGGTGGGGGGCAGAAGAGTTGTTGTTGTTATGGAGAGGGATAGCTAACTATCCAATCGAGTTGACATACCTGCAGTTCTCCAAGGCAGGGACTTCTCAGATGAGCTGTGAGGGGGGGAAACAGGAGATGAAAAAGTGAATACATGCATTACAAACAGAAACACCACAGTGAATGACATGAGTGAATTCACCTGGAAGAGACACCTTGGGGCCTCATATACTCTTTCCTTAGGCCTTTCAAAACAGGGTCAGAGATGGTAATCACCGTGTTTCAGATAATATTGCCTGAGGTTTAGATTATACTGTCTAAATGGAGTGGAGTTTACAACTCAGATGTAAAGTCAATTTCTCTCCTTTCTGTAAAGTCAATTTCTCTGCTTTCTGTAAAGTCAATTTCTCTCCTTTCTGTTTATCAAGACCTAAAGGGGCCTTTGGTGAAAGATAGTGTTGTTTTTGAGGACCCATCACCACTGACCAAAAAACTATAAAAGCAATGGAAGCTGTTTTGCACCTGTAGCTTTAATTAACATGCTAAGCTGAAATGTGAAAAAGGCCAGAGGGGTGGAGTACAATCCGATGGGAGCTGATAGTGAACACAGACAAATGGGCGAGCTCCTATAGTAAATCAGAAGTGATCATACAGAACATCCAGACACACTCAGTGCTCCGACATCCTGACATGCATGCCTGTGTACATTCCAGCACAGAGAGAATCTGAGACAGATATTCAGTCTCCAGAGAATAATGCGGGAGGATAATGGCCCAGTCAGAGAGCACTTACAGTTTGTGACTATAATTCAGCCACAACAGTGAGGATACTAGCAAAATCTGAAAGGATCTATTGACACTGTGTGGTATATTGATGATGAATGGTCGTGGATCAGTGGAACAAGGATCATATTTAATGGCAAGCTTGGCACAGAAAGGCATCAGACCATGCAAAGAGGTAGACAATGGCACAGATCTCAAAAGGATCCCAAATGCATTTTCAGAATCTGCATATTGGCAGCAGCTTTTTGCGCTCTTGATCTCCTTTGGAAAATGTCTGGGTCCTCACAATCACCATGAAGCACACTCAATAACCACAGTAGATACATTATAACCCCTTAATGGAGAAGTATAAATCCAGGTCAGGGATTGACTGAGCCTTCACCACACAAATTCTTGCAATTAAGGTGTTGATGTATACAAGAGGCAAGCAGGAAGCAGGGAGAAGCACATGCTGCTCTTAATTCTAAATTCTTCAGCTTGTTAATGATTTTCCTTCAAGTACTACTTTGAATGGAGTCCAGACGCATAATTAATAATACAGAGATTTTAAATCAGTTTTACAAGTCAATTTTGTAAGAAAATATGGACTAAAAACCAAAACCAAACAAACTGAATTTATGTTTGTTCGGATCATGATCAATAATAATTGATCACGACGAAGAGAACACTATGTTTTATTTTTTAATCTTCTTAAGTCTTATCATAGGTACTTATGTAAGTATCTATGAAAACACTATCTATCTATTTTTCCAAGACTGGTTATTATGACAGGCAGAGGCCAAACAGGAGACCTTAGATCTCTTTTCTTTATTTGCTGGTCATTATTATCAAGCACTAAATGTTGGTACCGCTATTTTTTCCATCTAAGGTGACACTTAATGAGCTTTAAGAAGCACAGCTCTCAGAATTTTAATGAGCATGCAGGCAATTAAAAAAAGGAATTTGGGCCAGTTCTGCTCCACTGATCCACGGCAGATGAAGAAGAAGAATGGATACCATAATGATGATGCGTCATGCATGCTGCATGCTGACTGGCTGGTTTGGCAGAGACTTTGTAAAGTGATTGTAAAACTGTGATGCTGATGAACAACATGTCTGACCCTGGCAGGATACTTTATTTCCCATCAACCCCTTTAGCTAGTGAGAGACTGGCTGCATGGGAGGTCGCATATTTAAAGGGTTTTGCCAGAGGTCAAGTTTGATGACCAGGCCCTATTTGAATGGAGGGGGTGGTCACCTCTGGAGGTGTCATGGAATGTAATAACTCCCATCAGCCCCCTTTAGTGTGTCGTCACCTCTGCTATCGTCCTGCTGAGCTATTGAGCCAAGCAGTGTGGCCTCAATGGTTAAAGCTAATCTCCATTCACACACAAATGTCTGGTGATAGCAGTTTCATTTGTCCTCCACTGGCTTTAAAAAAGGTGTGAAAATGGTGTTACATGTTTTCTTTATAGGATCTGTAGGAGGTGGTTGTTGGATACCAGTCCCTCAGCAGGAAGAGAGCGGCATTTACATGCATTTGAAAAACGTGATATCTATCGGCAGCACTGATTTCTAAAACACCAGGTGCATAGGAAACTTGTCTTATCCTTAGGACAGGACTATAGTAAACCTAAATAACAAAGGGAGAATTCTGCGAGAGACTATTTAGCCACTATTCAACCCTTACCAATGTTTCTAAAAGGTTTTTTTGAGTGTGTCCATTTGCATGCCAAAGACCCATGGCACAGAGAGTACCCATATCTCTGAGGCTGCAGTAAAGTAACGTGAAAGGAGAACACGTATAGCAGCTTGGGATTGTATCCAAATGAATTAAATCCAAATTCAAATTTTAACTGAAAAAGAAACAGCATTAATTTTCTGCAACAACTAAAAATATGAGTGACAAGATAAATCAGGTTACACATCGAAACAGTGGGTTATTTACACAACACAACTGAAAAAAGAATGAGGAATGACATACTAAAAACCCCAGTCTACAAAACAACAACAATCTGCAAGTGTCTTATGTTGATCTGGTTCTGCCTCAGTTTATAGACATAATTAAAGACTGATTATATTGTCCAGAAAAACAAGAAACGTTTACTCTAGTCCTGATACTGATACTAATGTAGTGGCAATCACTACATGCTTTCTGTGTGAATGAACAGTGTACAGTTGTTGCATCCTCAAGGCTTTTGTTTTACTAATCAGCTCGCTACCATTAACAATATTAATATTAATAGTTACTAGACATGTTTTGAAAGAATCATCTTATCCCGAGGGCCAGCGATGCACAATGCAATCCAAATAGTTGGGAGCAAGCAAGGAAACTCAGACAAAAGTAAAATAACATTTGTAGTTAAGACAAAAAGCTTCTTTTAATGATATTTCTCCTTTCATTAACTGTGTGCAGGGGCTGATGTATGTCCTAACCTACCTAAAAAACCCAACAACCCAGTAATAAAGGTTGTAATGACAGAAGGTTTTACTCCAAAACAAACCTAGTTCCATCATGGTCACCATCATTATATGGTAACCACCAGAAACAACTGTTTCTGTTGAGATTTTGGCAACTACAACAGCAGCTGTCACAACAGTCACATCCACTGCTGACTCTAGCTGACAAAATACTGATCTTTCTCACCAGTTAAGCTACTTCAGAAAGCAAAGAGGAGACAAAGAGTGAGGCTTCTTACTAAAAATGTATCCATTCTAAAATGAATAATAAAGCAGGGAAATTATGAATAAAGGCCTTTCTCTAGGACTTCTGATTTTCACTGTGGCTAACAAAGAAACCCTTTCATATTAGAGCCATATTAGAGTCAGAAGATCAAGTAAATAAAGACTGCTTGTTTCTCTAGCTTTATTTCTAAAATTAATCTTGAGTTGGCACACATTTGTTTGATGCTTGTCATGGCTGAGTGAGTGAATACAGGACAATCACAGGAAAGCACATGTGGCTTTTATCTCCAAATATGATCACGGTGTGGCTGGATACACTAAAAGTGAGGTGAACAAAAAGGAAAAAAAAAAGGAAATGAAAATAAATGTACTGGCTGTGTATTTTTTCCGAGAGTTGGTCTCCACACCTTTTTCAAAGCACTTGAAGCTGCTCTATACGTGCACCTCTCTAAAAAGGGAGAAAGGGGAATGGACACTCTGAATCCGGAGTACTGCAATCTGTTGGTAGTACGTGGGTGCATTTTGCAGGTAAGCAGGCTGGAGAGCAAGGATTCATCAAGTAAGGGCATAGGGCTTATGATCTCAAAGCCAGCTAAAAATCACAATACCTCCGCAGCCCCTTTAGAGACTTTTTTTTTTTAGATCACTTGATGTTCTTAAAATGTGCCCATGCTCTTAAACAAAGTATGTGTATACATCTGGAGTCTGTGAGATTTTCAGGTATTATACAGAGGAGTTATGTAGTGCCACTGGGCTACAACTTCCTGTGGCCTTAGTTCGTGACATCAGACACTGCCGACTCCTTGGCATGTAGAAATGGCTCTATATAAAGACTTTTAGGAGTATTAGGCAGCCTTATGTGGCCCAGGACAAACTTGTGTTCACACTGCTAAAAGAATGTGGCCACATGTGGCCCAAACCACCTCCAAATGTGGTATGCATCCTCAATGTGTCTTGGGTGCATTCACACCTGTTCTTAGAGCTGTCCACTTGTGATCAGATCACCCGAGACGGATGTCTGAATGGGGCCATAGAAGCGCTCACGCAGTGGTCAGGGATGCTCTAACAAGAAGTACTGTGTCAATGACATGGTTCAAACATGGCTTGAGCCACTTCATACAGGTCAGTTATCAATGTCTTTGGGTACAGTGACTCCTTAATGCTGTCCACTTGTGATTTCCTGACCCAAAATACATTTCACAGCCAAGTACAATGATGATCTACTGTTTAATTCAATGTCTCACCATCATATTCTTATATCAGGAACCTTACATGTAACCTTAAACTTGCCAATGAGACATAACATATATGGCTAAAGCAGCTGCACATCAGTGGATATTTTAATTAATCATTAGTAAAACCCACACAATACAGAACTATGCCTCGCCATCAAAACTGCTGGCCTTAATCGAAGCATTTAAGCAAAAGCAACAAAGACGGCCGCCCACCCTGAGCCCGGTTCTGTTGGAGGTTTCTTCCTGTTAAAAGGGAGTTTTTCCTCCCCCCTGTCGCCAAGCGCTTGCTCGTTGTGGGAACTGTTGGGTTTTTCTCTGTAACAAAGTAAGGTCTTGACCTTACCCTGTAAAGTGCCTTGAGATAATGTATATTATGATTTGGCGCTATACAAATAAAATTGAATTGAATTGAATTGAATATTAATAGTGCCTGCAAAATCTAATCATTAGGCAGTCTCTTAAATGTCATATTCTGTTAATCTCTATTGGTATTCTATTATAATTAATAATGGTATTGATTTTCAAAGCTGCTATTGGTCAATGTCAACAGCATTCTCCAATATCGGTGCATCTCTAGATCATTTGAACATTGACAAATGACACTGAAGCAAACCACCAAACCATGTGATAATACAAAACTGTTGTCAAACCATCACAGCAAGCCTCTGAAGCCCATTCAGATATTGAACATGGTGCAGAGCTTTACCAATGAACTTGACATGTCTGATCCACAGAGAACAGGACAGAATGTGTGGTCAGTGAGGTGTGATGATCAGGCAGCCAGGTGTTGTAGCTGATGAAGTGAAAATGAGTTCACAGAACAAACTCTGAGGCTCTTTCACACTGACAGCAATGCTTTACTGAGCAAATAGCACTCCACTATCATGCACATTCACAAACACGTTCACATGCTGTCACTGATAAACATAGGCTTAATATATTGCCTACAAAGGAAGTTGTCAGATTAACTTAAAAGTGACTTGAGTAAATTTGCCAGGACTAAGTCTGCACAGATCAGCTTAGGTAGCACTGAAACAATTCTGTCTATTTCAAAATAGTAGGACAGATTTAAGCACACTGGGTAGCTCCATCACTATGCCATAAGGTTACACTATGGAATATGGCCACTGCTGTGAAGGATGAAAAAGCCATGTGTCGGATTGTGGCTGTGTGTGTTCTTGTGTGTGCGTGTGTGTGTGTGCATCTTCTCATTACCTGCTGCTACCAGCGCCTGGCGACTCGGCCCCAAGTCTGCATCTTTCCAGCTGATTGGCCACAATCTGCCTCTCCACTTCCAGCTCTCTGGTTAGCCGCTCAAACTGGAGCTCCTGTGTACAAACAACAAGATATATAGTCTCAACAGAGAGAGCTTTATGGACTTCTATTGACAGATACGACAAAGTCAATATGAGGGAAGCAGGTTGACAGTTTGACAGGTTGCTCCAACAGTGTTGTGCTTCATCATGGCATGTAGGTTAATGATAACACAAAATAGAAGCTTAAAGCACTGCAAACAAGCCAATTCAAAAAAGCAATGTTTGCTCACAAGTATCTTAAAAATAGAGACCATGTACATCCCTATACACAAACTTGGGTAAAGACACACGCATGCGATGTGGTACTGCCATTTTTCCAGCCCACACAGAGAGATAAGCACCACTTCAGCGGGTGATATTTAGCCTTGGTGGCACTGTTCCTATGGGAGACAAGTAGAAATCAGCATTTGACTAATTATCTAGCCTGAGCGAGGCGATTACTTGCACAGTTCTCTAGCACAGAGCACTGCATCATGACACTCATAAGACACGCAAAGGGACCTCTGTGCACAGAAAAATGATGGCATACACACATATGCTAATTTGCATATCCTAGAAATACCTTGTTACTCACCCACACCACTACATTTGGCAGTATAAAGAGTGTCTGCCGTCTATTACCAATAATTATGTTTTTCTTGCAAAAAGGCCTCACTCACCATAACTCTGTGTACAGATGGTAGTTTCATTGTCTTGATACCCTTAGTTGCCCCATGTAATGTACATTACCATGGTCAATTACATTCCCAACCAGCTGCATACACACACAGACACACGCACACGCACACGCACACAGACACACACAGACACACACACACACACACACACACACCAGACCAGCTTCTTTTGTGACCTGTCTGTGGAAGTTTGGTCACCCTTACGCACTAAGACCAGCCCACTTTTCACACCTCTACTCTCACAATGTTCCCCAAGAGTGCACTGAAATTTCCCTCCAGGCATGCTCGACTCACCCCTCCCCCAGACTACTGCTTTATACCCTCCACTGCTCTCCGCTGCTCTGCTTCAGTTGTAGATACGTATGTGAAGCTTGACTGCAGTGAGAGGGAGCTGGGGGGAAAACTACTACATCCTGTTCCCTCAATGTAATTGACATTTTTTCATGTGGCTGGGATACCCGTGCACAGCAACTATGATAACATCTTGTGGTGTGTGGTGTGTGTATGTGCAAATAAGATAAGTAGACCATTATTCATTCCAAAGGAAATGTTTGTGTATCAAATATAAGATGGGACAGGATGGTACAGTAAAAGTGATTGTTTACCTTCATGACGTGGTGAAGGTTTAATGGTGTGATGACTTGCACAAACACAGTACACAAACACAGTAAAAGCCTGCAGCTGACTGTGGCCATATACCTCTGATAACATTCTCCTTTTGCAATATTTAAAACCAAACCGCTGACCAATCAGCACAGCACATGTTCACAGACCAATTTTTATTCGACAAAGGCGCAGCAAACAAAGCAACGCTAATCTTTACGACAAACACAGTATGTTTCCTCCAGCATAAATAAATAAGTAAATAATATAAGCCTCCAAGGGTTAATCAATGGGAAGCTTATAATGTGACGCAGCTGCAGGAAATGTTTAGTGTGCATTAACAGCAACTTACCACAGCAAATATTCATGACTGGCTTTGTGAGGTGCCACTTTTCCCAACACTTTAATCAGCGTAATTTCCCTGTATACCCAAAAATTATTGAGCAGATTATATTTTGTCTTTCAGATCATTATCCTAATCATTTTATCGCCCAGCACAGGCCAGTTTTAAGAGGCAGACCCAGGAGGGATAGCAGGGATCATCCTTGTGTTGTCTTACTCCTGATACAAATACACACCCACGAGCTAAAAGGGTGCACATACTGGAAGCAGGACAGAGACAAAGTGGGCACAACACTGATTTACTTACAGAGAGAAATGGGCCATCAATCGCCCGTGTGACAAATACCCCTACTGACAAATTTAGTCACATGAAAATTGCCAATTTCAACCCTTCATTTCAACCAATCATCCCTGTTTCCATTCTCACTTTTCTTGAGACAGATATAACTCAGTACGAAAGGTCAAAATAGAAAATACTGACATGTATTTCTACACTACATATGAGCAAATTGTCAAGGGGAGAAGGACATATTCAATTGAGCGGCTGTCATAAAATATCCTTTATGTAGCTGCAGTTTTTAAGATCTGAACAATAAGTCCTGTAATTTCTTAACCAGATCTTCATAGAAACGCACACAGAACCTGAAGGTCAACAACAATATGGACTGTTCTCCCAAAAGCCCTACTAAGTGAAACACAATGCGGTAGTACGTGTTGGAGGACTGTTTTGAAAAAGAGCACGATTATGAACTATTTCTGCACACAAAGGCAGCTACATCTTGTATACATATAGAGGTATGGTAATAAGATGACTCTACAAAAGAAAAGTAGGGCAGAAAGTTAAGGTTATGCCTGCAATCTAATGTATAAGAGAGAAAGGACACTGAATCACAGTGACAAGACGGTGAGCCACACATGCACGTAGAAGGAAAGAGACAAAGGGAGAGATGATTCAAACACACTCTCACTGCTGCCTGATACAAATCTGAAATCACTCCAGTGTGTGATTCTGCCACCAATGTGCAAGAGAGAGAACATAAGGTAAAAGTGACAGGGGAAGGGGATAATCAATATGGACATGCACATTAAGAAGAGGGAGGAGAGAGAGAAAATGTGAACATTCAAATATGTAAATGCGGTTTACTCCCGCTACGTACGCCCATGCTCTGATCCGCATCAGTCACAATTCAGTATAAAAACACAAGGACATACAAATTAATTTTCACTCATCTCCACACAAACACACCAGGCATATGTAAAGCTTACTGAGTCACTGTACGCATGTCATGCATGTAGCAGATCCTTCCAAAAAAAATGATTAAACATATGGTGAGAGACAGATCAAACTGTTTTGTTTACTTTTTGAGTGAAGATGGAGATTTCCTGCTCCTGCAAATGTCACTATTCTTGGCCCACCACTTCTGTGCCTTCTTTCTTTTAAGCTCATAATCCAATTGTTTTGTTTGGCAGTGTGTCATCTTCTCCAGTCCAGCGACTTCATCTCGGGCTGCACACTTCACATTATACAACAGCACATCCAGGCAAGAGAAGAATAAACAATTATGCCTTTCTTAATACTTCACGTAAAGTGGCTGGCCTTCAGTCCCACTGATTAGATGGTCTATGATCTTGATTAAGCACAGCAAAGAGAGGCATCTGCTGCAGCCATAAGGCACAGAGGTCTCTGTCACTACTGATATTCAGAGCTGCTCCAAGCCTATCACATCCTATCACAGGCAGGCATCCTGCCTGCATGCCCTCTCCAACCCTGCTGTTTTCTTACTCAGGGAGGTATGGAGGCAGTCCAGAGCTTTCTGCATGGAGCTCTGTCCTCCAGGTCTTTTCTATGCCTTCACAAACTGGTTGCAGCACTGTTCCTAGTCATACAATCATTGTGTCACATGTCACATGGTTTTGGGTATATTGTTATGTCAATTTATAAAATCCATTTCATTAAATTACTTTTTTTTTTTAGTATCAAAGCACAATTTCCATCAGTAAGGAAAGCTGACACTGTTGAGAAGCAAGATTATGGCAGGAGTCAGGTGGCCTACTCTTTCTGCTTCTATAGCCAGCCATTAAACAACACTGCACCCTTTCTGTCATGCTGAGTTTACAGGCCTCTCAGGTGGTGTTGAGGATTACTGCCATGCCTCTTTACAATCACATCCTCAGGCTCTCTTCAGCGAAAAAAAAAAAAAAAAGTAGCTATTTTTAAAGTGTTCGTTCTCTCCTCTCGCACACAGTTCAATACACTTTGCACTGCATGATTCATTAGGACCATTACAAATATGGACGCAGTATATCCATAATTAGCTTGTGATAGCGTAGGGCTATGTGCCAAAATGGGTCCTGGTCTGATGAAACAGGGGCAGGAATCACACGTGTAAGTGGAGTTCAAATTAGCTATGGAGAGAGAGTACTCACTGCTCTGTGTAATTCAGAGCATTTTCCATGCTTGGCCCCTACATAAAATGGGACATATCTATTCAGCATAATAATCCACCAAGTCAGGCCAAGCACAACAGTAATGACCATTATACAAGGACTATGCTTATTTAATGGGTGTGGGCCACGCCTTGGTCAGTACCAGGCTTAGTGTGGAAGGAGAGGACAGGGACAATGGGTGACCGGCTTTCCTACACTAACAAGGCCTCCAGAGCCTTTATTTGCTATTACAATGAGGCTGCTGGGACTGATCTGCCTGTCGTCCCAGAGCTGAATCAGATCCTGTCCGCTTGTGTCCTCAGCTAGGCCCTAAAGAAGCAGATGACACATGGCAGCAGACCAGGCTATGAACGTACACACTCCCGTGCCATCTCTATGGTTGCTGCTGACAGCACAAGACCCATCTGAAATGCCTGAAGTGGCTTCTGCCTGCTGCTGGTTCAGCACATAGATGGTGGTTCAGCACAGATAAGAGAGGCTTAAGCACACGTAAACCCCAAATGTCACACAGCTATATTACCATACACTGACTTCCAAGTGCACTCCAAACAGCCTGACTGCATAAGTAAACAAGCTAATATCCAGCAAACTTGAACTTAGTACACAAAGCAGCAGTATGGCATTATTACATCATTACAAACAAGAATACAACTATAATATCTTTAATATTACCAGAACATATGTAATATGGCAACAAAATTTACAATTTACTGACACCAGTCTATAGTAAGGATGCTGCTCATTTAATATCAATGCAAGATATGATATGTTTTAATTTTAACCAGTTGTTAAAAAAGATCCTTAGAAAAGTTCCTTTTTGCAACAAAACTTTTTTTTAATGTTGCAACCCTCCAAAAAGAAAGGCGGCTGACTCTGGGGTAAACACTAAGTTGTAAATCAAGCCAAGCTCCTCAACCCACATAGGAGAGATCTGTCTGGTGTAATGAAAGGTCCCTCCATCCTGCAAGTTTCAAACGCTACTTTAAACACTTTCACAGACCACTTGGTCAACTAGCTCACTCAAGAATTGGTGTTTCCCTCCCCCGAAAGTTAACAACAACAGAAAATGTTAACATGCGTCAGCCCTGCATCAAACCTGGGAGTATTTCTGCTTACAACGTTCAATTTTTGGAACTTGAATATATTATCCAACACATTTAATGCATTCTAATGCTTTATTGGGAAAGTATTTGATATGAAGTATATCGATTATGCAAGATCTTTCATTACGTCAAAATGAAATTCTATGATTGAATTCACAGTCTGCTACAGCTTTGTCTTTAAGTGATTTTACAAAAAAATTGTATCAAATATTCTGACTTGGAAGATGGGTGCTACATTTTGATAGTTCCTTCCCCTTTAGAGAACAATGAGAATGGTTAGTTTAACTTTAGGCCAGATAATAAAATATCATAACATCTACACTTCTTACTGCTGCCAGTTTGTTTGGTATAAACGCATGTAATACACAGTATTAGTTTGTAGCTAGTGTGGTTGCAAAGTTATACGTACACGTATTCACAAAACGTATACCAAGATTTTAATGCCATCTACCTCACGGGGGTGTCCTGGTGGGAATGCCTGTTGCCCAAGTTGTGTGTGTGAGGTCCATCATGGATACAACCTGAGCAAAGTGATTATCACTCTGTGTGCATAGAACAAGGCATGTACAACATCATACATGCTACATACAGGGTGATGAATTAGGATAATGCGATGCAGAGGCATTGCTGTGTGAATTTATGCTTGAATATTCTTGGTTACTCAGCACCTTCCTTTATATGACTGAATAATAATTGCTAGGTATACATCAGAGCAATCTTTGCCTAATCCTTAGTAGTGAGTGTCCAAATCCCTGTATTAATTAAGACTTGAGATCTTATCCTTAATAATTCTTGTTACCTCAAGCACAACCCATGTGAGTCTGTGGTACATCGCATTTTGCTGGTGCTCTGTTTGGGTCTGGGCCTGGAAAGAAAGGGCTACATGTTCTTCTTTTTTCTGATGTTCAGAGCCATTTTGCTTAACTAGTGCAGATGGCTTTTCCTCTTAACCAAAGATGAGAATCTACCAGAAATATGTTTGTTCATTAAGTGGCAATGAGGCTTGACAGTTCTGCACCCTCACTGCAGCGTGGCAGACGCATTCCAACCAGAGCGCAGTGGGAGAATGACAGCAGAGGTTAAAGGATTTCTGCAGCAGGCCCGAGGTTTGAGCAAAGAGAGTGGGCCTCAGAACAGGCTGCGTGACCAGACCTGGAGGAACCACGCAGTGCAATTACTTACACAAACTGCCACAAAGTCACCTTGTTACAATACTGAGGTTTTAGAAAACTGGCTGCAGTGTCATGCTACCATAGCAAAACACAATAACTATGTTGGAGAGAAGGCATTTAAAAATACAGTAAAGTGACTCACTGAGGTAAGAGAGTGTATAGTTGCAGGCATAGCTATAGGTGGAATCACAGGGAGAAAATTGCTTTAGCACCCACTGCTGCACCAGAGCTTTTATACTGTATAAGCTGATAATGTGACAAGGAGCCACAAACAGAAATGTGAGACATCATTCACTCTCAGATAATGGAAAAGCCAGTTTACAATAGGACATCATTTCTTCCAGGATTTCTAACATGGCCTTACAGACATTTCTAGCAGAAAACTTGCAGAGCTGCTAAAATTATTATTATTTTTTTAAATTTCTGTTTCGAGCAAATTGACACACTGCAGTTGTATATACAGACATGGAATTTAAGGTGGAAGCAGGATAATCCTTTTGTAGGAGTTGGGTTCCTAAAAGATTTAGCTTTGTGGTGCAGATCTGAGTCATTGCTGCCTCCAAATTTCCAGTCACATCTATCATGGTGACGTAGTTGTGAAACATAATTGCCATCACTTTAATTTTAGGGCAAAATTATTTCTCACACCATTACTGTCAGCAAGGTCAGAGTAATGGCTAAAAATATAAACTGCCTTCATAATAGCCAAAATCCATTATTATCCATTCACTGTTCATTAAGAGATGTTTCTTTATCTTCTAACTTTAAGATTAAAATCTGGTTCTCAGTTTAGGTAGAAAAAACTGGTGCGACATGGTGTGACAAAAATCTGAATTTCAATAGGATGAAGGAATCCCCCTCAGCCAACTTAGGGCTCAAGAGACAGGGCAAATGAGACTGGATCTGGTGCGCTCATATTACTTTGTGGAAGATATGCTTCATCTTGAAATGTCAGTTGCTTATTCAAAAAAATCTAACTATACTCCTCTGATCTAGACCTCATCGCTCCAGAAATAATTTTACGTTGGCAGCATTTCAAATAAAAGATGAGTCAGACCCCTGAGAACACCATTTCCCCCCATACTTGAACATGAAAAGGAAGTTAAAATTTTCTTTGGTAATGAAAATGTCATTAAAGAAACTGTCATCTGTGTGGTGAAGGCTATTAAAGGAGCTGTCAACTGTACTGGCAATCGCTCCAGCCACTGCTTTCCACACAAGAGATTGACAACAAAAGAAAGACTGTCAATAACAATGACATAGAGGAAAGACTGTACGTGGGGGAGAGTGAAAGAAAAATCGTGTCAGTCCTCATTAACAGATCCAACAGATTTCCTCACAAATTCTTTTTGCTCTGAGGAGTTTACCATGTATTTGTTCACCCGAGTTGCCATTCTTGGCTCACATGTTAATGTCGACATTCAAAAACTGGATTTACAGCTGCAAATTACAAAAGTCTTCCCCTATAATTTAAAACCAATATTTTTATTGTCTTTTGATGTAAGTCTTGTACTAGACCTGCTGTTGTTGTGCAGCTACAAGCTGTTGAACCTCAACAAAAGCTTTTACGTGATGCTGTCGATAATAAAGCCAAGGCATAGTGCCAGTAAATGAGTGTAACTCACAAAGGCAATCTGTATCTCCTCGATTGGAACAAAAAGCCAAAATGCTGCAGCAGTGCAATCACACAGCCAGCACAATTCATGTAGACCTGTGAACATACAATTCCACTGAGAGATCAATAGCATTGTGTCAGACAAAAAGAACATTGCTCCCGGCCAAAATGAGGAGAGTAAGCAATCTAGGGACTGTCAGTCTGGAGGTTCCTGTAGTGAACAAAGACTGCATTGACATATGCAATTACCTCAGGATCAGTCATTTAGAGAAACTTGTCTGCATACTTGGGCATAGAGTCATACAGAGACTTCCTAAACTAACTCAGTGGACATACGCCATTCCAAGGACAGTTCAACAGTGTTTACTGTGCTTCCACTTTCCCAAGTACAACTACTGCTCCCCAGTGACCCCGTGGTTCCTCTGTGTGTGCTGTTGACGATGGCAATGATTATAGTGATAATGATGATGATGACAGTGATGGTGATGAGTATTAACAGGCTAGTTGGAGGGAGATCTCCCAGGGCTGAGTTCAAAACGACAGCGCTGTGCCAGGCCAGACACACACACTCCTTTGACATCATGTCACATTGGGAGCGTATTATCTCCTCTTCCTCTTCTCCTTCTTTTCTGTTTTCCTCTGCGTTGACAGCCTCCTGCCACAGTGCTTTAGAGAACCATTCACAGGTGACAGCCTCTCTGACTGCCTCTCCATCATGCTCACACTCTCACTTTTGTCCTTTTCCCTTCAATCACCACCCTCTGAGTCCTCCCTCTATATCTGAGCGTTTTGTCTTTCCTCTGTATATCTGAGCACTCTCCTTCACCTGTAGCCCTCCCCTCTGAATCTGTCTCACTCTTTCCCTCTCATATGTGCTCTACTCCCCCATGGGGTAATTGCTCAGAGCTAGGCTTCCATTTTTATAACTATAATCGAGGCCAGAATGCTTATGCCTCTAGATTTCTCCTTGCCTGTGTCACAGCGGCAGCACCAGGGAGAGGAAGGCAGATAAGGCCCAGAGGAGTGGAGAAAATCACTAGTCGATTGTAATTAGACTCCTTATATGCCACCTATGGAGGTACAACGGACAATTTCAGCGAAGAAAGAACTCAACCTTTCCGCTGCGCTTATGGCATGGCAATGCATAATGGCAAAAACACTGCCTTGAAGCTTTGCCCTGACTTGAACTATTAACTGAACTAAGCTGGGTCACTTAGATAAAGATGACTTTGGCTTCATTAAAACAAGAAACAGGCTAGCATCGGTATCTCAAGTGGGTAATATTTCAGCCAGCTCATCAACCTTTAAGAGAGTGCTGAAGTCGAAGCTCTCAAAGCAAGGTCAGCTCATGGGCTCTGCAAAGTACGCTGGAGCTTGTCCGTGTGTCTGTGCCTGATTCAGATGAAAACAGGGTCACAGAGTATAACTCCAGTTTGCCAGGGAGAAGCAGGAGGCAGACAGATTTTTCATGTGTAATGGACTCCAACAAAGTGGGAAAATTCCACTGTGGTGTTTTCTGGGAGGCGGTGCATTGAAACACCATGGTGCAGCGAGCGTAAGAGGTTTTTTGCCAGTCGTGTGGTACATATAGGCATGTTCAGGCACAGCTAATAACAGCATTACTCTGAGGGCAAAGCCTCATAATAGAGGGGGAACAGGAGCACACCAAAACACAGTGTTTCCAAACGAAAGAACCACAATCTTGATACAAGAAATTATCTGATCAACAGCGCTTCAGATTGGAAGGACTAATTTGACCAGAGAATTACTATTATGTTTGAGGGCAAGTCTCCCCACAAAAAAGAAAGGATAAAGAACTAAATCAATTCCCATCTCTGTCCATGTCTGAAGCTCTTACTGCCATCAAAGGTACTCGCTGATCATGACTCTTAAGAAACACAAGCTGAAATATGTGCAATAAATGCTCTTTAATGACCTGGGGCTGACTTTATGGATTTTTTTACACTGTCTGCCGGCACACTCATGCCGTGGCCCACCAGGCCTTGTCCCAGTAGTTCCTATAGGAAGTCTGAGCTATGGGAGTGTTTTACTCTGTTTTTATCAGAACACAGAAATCAGGGTTTTTAGATCAAATTGGGATTCTCATGGTTGTTTCTTGCTTTGGACAATACCCACGCTGACAGCAGTACCCATATTGCTAACATGAGCGGTCGCAACCAGATACAACTGATTCGTTGTCTGTTTGATAATTTAAAGAAATAACACTATTCTGGCGGTGACCTTTGTAAAATGAACAGTGGTGAAATATGAACAAAATTATTTTTTGTGAGAGCAAAACATTCATTCACATTAACATTCAACTTGCTCAAACCAACAACTTTTTATATTGAGTCCTTTATAAGAGATTTTTCTCCCCACTGTTGCCAAGTGCTTGTTTGTTGGAAGAGTTGGGTTTTGCTGTATAATACTGTAAGGTCATGACCTTACCCTGTAAAGGTCTGACTTCAGATAATGTGCTATGATTTGATGCTGTACAAATATAATTGAATTGAATAAGTGCAAATGTATGATGTTCCTGCAATAAGCCTAGACATTTCAAGGCTTTAGTTAATAACAACTATACATACCCTACAACAATGTGCAAGCTGTCAGGAAGGCAGATCATTACCAATCATTTCCCCAGCCTACTGATGCTATAACTCAAATATAACAAACATAACTAAAATAGGCATATTGAGAAGCCATGAAAATGTGTACATTAACGAGGGCTTGGTGAGGATAAAAATCAAAGCTGACACAACTAAAGGGCCCCTCGCTCCTGCAGCTCTTCCTCTCTGGGGACATGTGGTAAGAAGCAAAGATGAGGGCAGAGTGATCAATGAAATGCTCTTTAATGACCTGACCTCACACTCACTGTTAGCTGCTCAATGGGTGCCAAAGGCTCCCTTGTCAGGCAACCTAAGGCATCCTGTATACTTGTTTCAGGCTCTTGAATATGGTGGTGGATGCAACTGCTAGGATACTCATCTACAGCATATACAATTTTTTAATGCGGCACTATGTGCTTTTAAACGTATGTGTATAAACACTTGAATGTAAAGTCCAGGATATTAACAAATGTTCTCTGCTCAAAAAATGTGTAAACCTGATTGTTTTAGAATCATTTTGAACCCAGCATTACTTAAATCTATGTTCGCTACCTTACAGTATTTTTCTTCCTCGTCTTTGCTGGCGCATTACTGCGCTTATTTGTGCATTAGTGTCATCAAGCAGCCAAAAAGCGTGAGACTGGCAGCACTGTATCTGAATTGCATCACCTGTGTGCTTGTGCATCTTTGTGAGGGTGCACAATACAAACAAAACAGGGTTACACTTAAATACCTCAAAAAGGCTATAATTTTTGCCATTCATCTGATGAACCTGTAAGCACACATCTCATGTAACTAATCGCTGTTAGTGGGTGATTGTAGCCTTTGTATGGGTTCATTTTGAACAGAGGAAGCAGCAGTTTAATGTAATTAACTATAATTTCCCAGTGTAACTCAGATAGAGAAAATGTACAAAACATGACCCAACAAATGCGCTGAAAAAAAAATGCTGATCACTAAATATAATATGTATTTAAAATAATAACATCAGCCCTACAACCTGCACCTTGCCCTAATTTAGTCGTGTTTTGTTTGTTGTAATTTTTTGATGACATCACAGTTATATTATCAGGATTTTTAGCAGTGCAGAGCAGCCACTTGGTTTGGAGGTTTCACTCAGTGTTTCATACTTTATTAGAAATCCAGCTGTATTATAATATTGTATATGTGAGCTCAGAGAATGGGAGCGAACAGGATGCGACGATGGCAGTTATTTACAGCAGTTCCACAAGAGTTTTCAACTACGTAAATGGTAAATGGTCCTGTCATATACTAGGTTTTAACCTAGTGTTGTTTTTTTTTTTGTTTTTTTTATTATTTCAGATGGCATTGATTTGCTCAGCCTCTCCCTGCCCCGCTCTCTCTCACAAACAAATGAACAATGGACCTGTCTGTCATAGTCAGACTGCCCAGGGCACCATACAAGCTTGAACTTCTACTGGTTTTGCTGGTATCTCTTTACTATAATATGCAGGGCTTTATTCAGCCAACAGCAATTCTGATACTGATGCAGATCCTGGCTTTCATTCATTTTAATACCCCAATGTGTCTAGTTTCCACCAATGGAGATACTAGATGCATAAATGTAGAAAAACCTCATTACTACCTGCTTTGTTTGTCAAGACTGTATATTTCTTTTCCAACGTCTGCAATCACTGAGGGAGATGAGTGTAAATTAGTCAAACTCAAATGTACGAAACACCAAAAATGTTATGCCAAAATAATGTCCCTGTGACAGTGTGACTGTGATTCGATTTGAGGCATTATATTCTAATTAAGGACAGTCAGCTTTGTCATCAGTCATTTTTGGTGTTCTCTGTAAATCACATCTTGACAATTTAGAGATTTTAATGGTTAACTTCACTGCTTAGAACATTCATGCACATTCAATGTGCAATGTCACTTCATTTTCAAACACATTAAACCACTCAATGACCCCCTGAGCACTGTGTGATGTTGGTACTGTCATCCTGGAACAGGACACACAGAATAACATCGTAATGACCTGCAGTGAGCCTGCATTCGTTGTATTTCTCTATGTATTCATTCATTTTTTTCTGTCACCTATCGACTTGTACAGTATGTTTACCAAATCAGGATGTGAGGAAAATCATCACAGACTATATTTTCTCTTTCTGTGATGTTATTAAAATTTGTTATTCTGCAGCACATTCTACCTTATTGGCCTGTTGAAAATCTTTCATTGGAGGTTTACACGGCATTGGCATTTTTCTGACATGAGTTGGGCAATATTTTTCCTATTAATAACAACTAAACAGGAATTTCACCCACTCATTTTTAGTTTAAAATTAAAATCTGTTCAGATTCCTTTTTAGGACAACAGAATTTTTTGAAGCGGTAGCAAAAATATGTTCATATTATTATTATATTTTTCCATTGGGAATTGTGGTATAATAAGGAGAATTATCACCCAGCCATATCCCTCATGTGCTGTTTTTTGAGTTAAGGAAGCAGAAGAGAACCAGGATTTAAAGCACAGAAGATACATTCTCTGTGAATGATGAATTTAAAGAAAAAAAAAAAGAAGCCACACACACACACACACACACACACACACACACACACACACACACACACACACACACAGCTGTCAGAGTATAAGAGTCAAAGTATAAGATTTATTGTTTTCAGTTTTCATAGCTTAATCAAAGACAAGGCAATTTCAAAAATAAGAAACATATAATTTGAATCATATTTTTACGCAGATTTGAGTAAAAGTTAATAAAAGCGGATCCTCTCCTTCCCCTCCTTCCAGATTATGCTTTCAGTAACAGAAAGTAAGAGAAGTATGGGGAGAAAATGCAAAAGAGCTGATGATTATGATGAGTTCCTTGATTTAATAAAAAATAAAAATAACAGCAAAACAATAAAACCACAAAATGTTGTTTTCTACTTCAAAGGGACTGCTAGATGATGCTTGTCTGAAATACTTGCACATTTTTTTCAAATTCAAAATAAAATAAGAAACGAGGAAACCATTGGTTTTTGGAATGATATGAAACAAAAAAAAATAAAATATACCAATAAGACACAACAGCATTGTGATTGCTGAATCTACACAAAAGACAATCTGGATGGGTGCCACAACCTCCCACTGCTTCAATTACTCTTAAAATGAAACAGATAAAAACCTAGGTCTTAGATAATCCTTGAATCACCCCCTTTGGTTAAATTAAATTTTGATGAGATAATAAATACTTAAGAGGGGAAATTTGTTCAAGTTTATTCTGAATTACAGTACTGTTTTAGGCTTTGTGGTTAAGCAAGGCTTGAAAAATATTGTGTGGAGTAGGAATGTGCAGCGCGAAAAAAACACTGACATTTACACACTTAAATGAGGTCTGTAATAAACCATTATGGATGTGTCATTCTGACGGTGGATCAGTGCTATTAAAGAAGCACAGAGCAAAGACAGTACTCTATTAACCAGGAGCTGCAGCACAACAAAATCAAATCCTCAAATTAATGGCAAAAAAGACTGGGGCTTGTTAGCAGTCAGGAGGGAAAAAACAGGGAACAAAAGTTCAAGCAAATGAACACACAGGGAGCATGCAATCATAATATGCTGGTGAATCTGTCCTTGTTTGGGCATCTGGGCAATGCCTGTGCAGCGTAACTGCAGTGGTGACAGAAACAGAAGTTTGGAATGAGAGGGAAAAAATGCAGGAAGACAAAGACAAGACAAGTGAAGGAGGTGAATTCAGCAAAGGGAAACACAGAAAAAATACAAAAAAATCTAAAGATAATAGAGCCATAGAGTAACCACTTACCAAACACTCGGTCATCCTAAGCCCCAGCCCTAACTGCAGCCACAGCTACCAGCACTTGCATGTTTACAGCAACAGCAGGATCCCTTGAAGGTCTCCCTCTCAACAATCACAGGAAAAACCTTACGCAAAAGCACAGCCACACACTCGCACTAGCCTAGTCTCTCACCTCCTCTGATTTTCACTCACTCACCCTCGTATTTGCCTTTCCAACTCTGTTAAATACTGAGAACGATCATTTCACAGTCTCGGCTATTAAGCAGGAATCCCCTTCTGAGGCATGTCTCCAGCGAGTCACTCTAAAAGCAACAGCTCAGGCAGAGTGCTTGCTCTTCCTGTTCGCCTGCATGGATATCTGCTCTAACCGGACAAGCCACTGAGGAATACTCTAGGGAAGGAAGTGACATCGACAGGTGCTCCCTCCTTCCTTCCTTCCTCACTCATGTAAACAAAACACACTTTCCTGCAGTAAGCCTAAATGGGATTTCTCTAGGCTATTTGACACACAATACTAGAGAAAACATTTAATTCACTGGAAGCTGTAGTTTATCCACAAAGTGTCATTCAGGGAAAAAATGGGAGGTGACAGAGAGAGAAATGAACATTGTCAATAATGAACAAAATCTCTTTAGCCCAGTTTGCCCTGTGCTGGATTCCCAAGAACAGGAAGGACTGGAGTGAAGCCAGAGAGAAAAGGAGAGTGTGGATGTGTGTGTGTACCAGAAGGGAGCGTGGATGAATCACAGAGAGACAGGCAGAGATGGAGTGAGTCAGAGGGCATGTCCCTCCACAGGCTCGCAAACCCTGCAGGAGATGATCTTCCTGGTTGTCCATTGATGCAAGCCAGGCCATGACCGCAGGCAATAAACAACCAATAGCTCCTACTCAGGCTTATTCCACTTCAATTTTTTCACAAGACAAAAAAGTAAACAAAGTCACTCTGACCATAGTTCTGCTATCAACAATTTTTTTTCGTCATCCCAGACAGATAAAAAAGGTCTTTCTACACTGAGCTCTGTGTCAGGAGTGGTTCTACAGTCAGTGGGCATCTGGGACTTAGCCCTGAAATCTTTGAATGAGTCTGGGGTCACAAATCTAGTAATAAACATTGCATTATAGACACTGCATTATAGAAACATGGCCACAGTATTATTAGTAGTGATATTATTTCACTTCAATGAAATACTTTTGTGGAACAACAAATGCAACAAATACATTTTTAAAACCGCACAAGGCGCACATTATTAGCTTCTGACAAATTGCTCCATCCAGTTTTAAACAGGTATTTCAGTCACTGGCACTTGTTGCTTGAGATTTTTTTTTTTTTGGGTAGGGCAGTGGGGGGGTCAGACTGGACAACTATGCTGTGGCCGGTGGTGACTTCACCACTTCAGTATCATCATTTCCAGGGAGGAAGCTGTGTCTGTTACATTCCTTGGCTTTCTGAGACATTTTAATGCCAATGACTTCTCTAGCACAGTGTTTATGTTTAATAATCAGTCCACGTGTTTATGTAAACATACGATGTGTGCACACCTACAATGCACTGCCAACTATAACACTACCGATAAGTTACAAACTTAAGTGAACACAAAGCTTTTACAGCTTAGTTCTGGCTAAACATAGCTGTCCTGTTTTGTGTTTACTTTACTAGCTTTACGTTGGTGGCCTGACTGTCAGGGCATAAAAGATGGTCTCTGGAAGCTCTCCCAGCTGTTGCTTCAGTGACAGGGGCTGAGCAAAAGAACTGCTGGGAAACAGTGTCCAGTGGCACACAGGGTATTACTACTTCTGCGTTGATCACTTGATGTGAGTTAAGATGTGGGTCTTTTGCTGAATACATTTGAGGCTTAAGCTCAATAAGCCCACCCCTGCGCCGCCTATGCTCTGTGCCACAGAGTTATATTATATGATTGTTGTAAGAGCAGGGTGTGTGACACAAATGTGACATAAAAGCGCAGGGAAAATAATGTCCACATATTTTGCCCAGTTTATTTCTTCTCAGTATGATGTGCGATGTATTGTAAACAGCTAATTTAGTCTTATACACATATCACTGCTCGATAATGGTCTCAGACTTTGGGACCCCATTGTAAATGGAACATAAAAGCAAAAACAGTGCCATAATATGAGAGATGTAACATGAATCATCAATCAATCAATCAATCAAGAACCACCCTACCTGTTCTTTCACAGAGGCCAGGATGTTGTTGGCGGTGTTGTCAGCCTCCATGTTGCGGCCAGTTGAACTGTCGCGGATGGTCAGCAGAAGCCCCTCCTCCGTCACTGGGCTCTGCTCAGGAGCTGGCATTCCTCCTACACGGACGAACAAACACACACACACACACACACACACATAATCTGGTCACCGCAGGCGCAAAAAAAACAAAGCAAAGAAAAAACAAAAAAAAAAACACAATCTTGTACACACATACCAGACTGTGCATGTGTGTGCAAACACACTTCACTTGTAAATACACACTTAGTCAATCCCTCCCCAATACACACAGGCGAATGATGTTGAGAAGTGACTATCAATGGTCACACGCTACCACCAGCAAAACACAAACACACACCCACACATGCCATATGGCCCAAAGAGAAAAAGACTGTCAATGCTTCATATCTGTGACAGTGCAAATCAATGCCATATGGCTTTGAGACAACACATGAGTTAAATAATGATTTCTGTATTTAACACAGTCCCATAAAAAAAATATGATACAAACATAACGATAGCCAGGGATTCTAGTCAAACCACAAAACAATTCAAATCCACGCTGTGCGAGAGCTGCTCTAAAATACCAAGCATATGTGCACACAGGTGAAAACTATATGTCTGAGTATTAGAAACAGTGCAGAAGTTGCAGGAGATGAGTGAGAGCAGACCTTTGAAACAGGGAAACAAAAAACAAGTCAGCAGCCTGACAGAAGAGGTAAGGTGTTCCTGTATCCTTTGCTTTCTCTGGCCTCTTGTCTGGGATTGAAATGAGAAAATAGAAGGAATAGTTATGGTCTCATTATATCTGTTGACAGGGAGAGTGTCAAGGGAACGCTGCTCAAGGTGGATCCATATTTACTAGAAGGAGCCTGTTGAGCCAGACAGGGCAGCTAAAGGCTGCAATAGCTGCCTCACAGCTCAGGGCTGCAGCAGTAGACAAGAGCAAGGCTTCTAATAACACAGGAGCTATGTGACTTTAGGGAAACAGGGATTTTACTATGACATTTACAGCCTTAGAGATCCACTGCTGCTGTCATCTCCAGGATACAAATATAAAGACACATTCCACCCCCTGGTTTCTACACATATATTTTGACCCACATGATTTACTTTACTGTACTGGACAAAATTCAGCCAAGATGATGCATGTTGTAATGGGACAACAACGTCTTGTGTCGTGGTGGAACATTGCTGCTAAAACTACCATGAAATAATCATGTGATAATTTACAAAATAGCCCTGCCCCTAGCTTTATCACTTATTACTTCCTCCATGAAAGTCTCTATCATAGTATCTGTCATCCATTATGGCAGCCTCAGGGTGACTCAAGGACCTGATAAACAGTAGCTTTACTGAGTTAGTGAATTTAGTGCTGACATCATTTTAAAGAGTTAAAGGGTCATATACTGTCAAGTAAATGCCCTCACCAACTCATACGAGTACTGAATTCTTTAGCTCAGGCTGACAGCCGGTTTGTTTACATTGAGAACATAAAGGTTCTTGGCCAGGGATGAAGCAGTAAGTAGTGGTGGTGGGGTATGAAGTATGTGGGAGGTCCCCCAAACATTTAGATGAAATGTGACCCTGAGGTATTCTGGGAGTCTGTCATCAAGGCAGCGTGAGCATTTCAAGGTGTCTGAGCTGAGCCCAACCATGTGCCAGCCCTGGTGTTAAATAGTAGATAAGGTTTTACTACTACCAAGTACGTTGGTCCACACAGGATATTCCATGAATTCCCCTGTCAGTCTCCTAAATTCCATTCCTGCTCATTCATAGTGTTGCAATAAACCGCCCCGACTCCCTCCCACCTCCTCTGCGGCTTTTGAATCAAGGACATGGCACTTAATTCCCAGAAAACGCAGAAACGGGAAACGGGGAAAACTGTTTGAATTTGACAGAACTCCTCCTCCCTGACAAACACAGAAGGGAACAACACAGACAGGACTGACTGAGCACTAATTCTAAAACTGTCAGAAGTTGCCAACCCGACAAAATTCTTTCTGCTTTCTCCCTCAGGATGTTCAAATAAGACAGACAATGAGAGGTGTGCACATGGGTTAGCTAGGAACTGCTATGGTAATTGTCATCTAAATCACCCTAGATTAGGTGTAAATGGGCCTCTACATACTTGACCTTTCTGTAACACTGTAACACACCTTTCACTATTTCATTTGATACAATACAGCCTCCTATCAGAAAAGAAAATTCCTGGCCATAACTAAAATCTGGGTATATAATCAGTCCAAATGAATCTCTCTTTGCAGTCTAAACTTGCCTGTAGGAAACTGCACACTAAGCAGACTGTAGGAAATAGGGCCACAGAAAAAACAACATACAAAAAGGAAAGCAAACCCTATCGAAGGCACCATTAAACGAAGAAAAACTGCGATGTGTATCTGAGCCTACCTCTGAAATTCCCCATTACATCTGGTCCAGAATGATTTCACTCTGCTTTTCTCTCAGCAGCTTTGAGATTGGAGTGAAGACAACGATGCTGCTGCCAACCTACCACAGTCCTATAAGCACACGGCTGACTGGTTCTTCAACATTTCTCTTTGTGTTTCCCTCCAAATGCAGGGAGGAAAAATAGCCTCACTGAACTCTCTGGCAGTTAAAAACTTTGGTATGTCAAGACCTTAGACAGTTTGAGGAGCAAACACAAGACTGAGAAATATGTGAGGAGCTAAGGAAGTGGGCCCAAACTGTGCAGCTTTCAAGGCTGTCATAACATTAATACCTAAGGACTATAGTGCGTAGTTCCCACTGAGTAAAGATGACCTCATTCTGGTCTGAACTAAACAGAGGCAAACCAGGGTCTAATTATTACCATTATGGTTATTTCCCTTGACTGAGCGGAAGACAAACACACTATGCAACAAGATCTCAGGGCACCACATGACAAAACAAAATCTAAGTGTTTAAACAGTATTTCTTTCAGTGAAAGGTTTTAATATGGAATAATAAACATCTTTTACAAGACACTATTTCTAGTCAAAGCTGAATCTCCTCTTTAAAGTATTATGATACAGGTTGCCAAGAAAAGTCTTAGTCTGACCCCACCCTGACTCGTTGGATCAAGTGGTCTGATCTACTGACCTCAGACTCTGGCCACTCCTTGGAGCTTCTTACGCAACCCCTCTTTCCGTGACTCCCTGTTTCCCAAACTAAATGTAGCTCATTGCAAAGAAGGAGAAGGAAGTGGAAGCGACTGTGTAGCAGTGTTTACAAATCTGAGAGGCTCTGTTCAGGTGTAAAATATGAATGAGAGAGTATGTTTTAAAGGGAATGATGCTAAAGAGAGTTGAGACAGAGTCACTGTCCCGGATTCAAATGCTGTCTTCTTGCATCAATTTCACCTACAGACATTGATTCATTCAAGTTCTCTGATCCATTTGAAAAAGCCACCTGCACCTTGTGTCACCTTCCCCGAGGAGCATTGCAGCAGCTTATCTAATATGAGCCATCACACTGACTACGTTTAACATACACACAGGAAACCAGGTTATTGAGAGGAGTCAGCTTAAAGGAAGAAACAAGAATATACCTTTACATGCTTCGCAATAACATGATTATTGTAAAACCTGTGTTAACATGTAGCTGGTCAGTAAGCACGTTTCTTATAGGGCCTATTTTGCCAAAACAAAACAGACTACATATCTAATCAATAATGAATTAGTGATTTATCATTCTGAAACCAAAAGAGTTTTCAGTTTTCCTGAGTGTGGACATGTATCTGATTTCAGAAACAGCCTGCAGTCAAACACTCAAAACTTAATTTATTTATTTCAGTTTCTGTATTTGTCTGACTTTCAATTTGACTATTTCATTATTTCCTTTCATATGCTGTTACACTGCTGTCACATTGACACTACTCATCTGATATGTTTCATATGCTCTTTAAAAAAAACCTGTTGGAAACCTGGTTAGACACATACATGGCTGAAGGGTCAGGTTTCCCCAACAAAAACTTAACTTTGTTACTCAGTTTCATCTGAATCCTTTATTGCTTACATGACATCAGATGTTAATGAATAAATCTGGCAGAAAACAGACGACTTGAGTCTGCGTAAATGAGCTGACTGACGTATTTAATTTCTCACTTTCACTTTAAGAGGAGGTAAACTGCCATCACCTGAATGCAGTGTTCCTGTAAGTCAAAAGACCCATTGTCTGTCAGTCAGCAGAAGGAAGGTTTGTCTTCAGGAGGTCACAGTCATTCAACACAGACAAATTGAGATGAGCTGAGAAATAATTATATATTAACCTGAATTTCATTGTCGAAGAGTCTGGGAGAAGCAGCAGCAGTTTAAAGCGGTTTAAATGCTGATTGCTCCGACTTGGTGAGCTGAAAAGGGTCAGGAAATCTACAGCACAAACAGAGCTGAGAGCTACTTAAGGTCAACCTACAATAGGCTACAGCTCCCTTATCAACAGCACCTCTTTTTGGAGAGGGACAAAGTGATAGGTTGTAGTTAATTACTATCTTCTTTAAACTCAATTTGAATTCTATACATGGAACCAAACATGGCAAAACCATGCAGTGAAATTACAAAATATCTTGTCATAACAGCTACATTGTGTGCAGTGATCTAATAAATATTTTACAGTGTATCAAGCTTAACATCCCTTTAACCTCTCCAGCTCATCCAGCTTCAGGATGTCTGACACAAACATGAAGTTGTCAAAGTATGCACCTGATATACAGAGTAGTGTTTCAGGCATTTTAGATGTTTATGTTCTTGAGGCACCTCGAAAAACTGCACCCTTTTAAAGACAAAGGGTGGTCAAACTAAATGTTGATTTGATTTTCTTTCCTTTTTTGCTGCTCTTTGAATGAAATTAACTGACAAATAAAAATGTTTCATGGCATTATTTTTTGAAAGCATCCTTACTTTACAAGATTTTTTCACGAGTGTTGAAAACACAGCACTGTTTATCTAAGCTGGATTCACTGTGGCTTCCTAAAAGAGGGCAACCAACTTCAGACTGAGCACGAGGGGCTGATCAAATGAAAACCCACATGCACTCAGACCCTTGTGGCACATGATTGCTTAAAACGTATCTAGAGTGAACTAGCAGCGTTATGTAGCTTGTGAAAGCTCTGTAGGGAGACATACAGTCCCATTACTAATCTCTCAGCAGCTACAATGCCCCTAAAGACCCAAAATGCTTAATTGCTTCTTTTTAACACTGTATTGACTTCCCTGAATAAAACTAACATGGTCCGGTGGAAGAACAATATATTTCAGCCTCAATAAATAGAGAGACATTCAGAAACATTTTTACATCAGCTCAAAAAACCATTCACAACAGCTACATTATGTTTCAAGGAAAGTCACTGAACTCTTAAACCATTTCTGAAATCCCCTACTGCACACACTATTGGGATAAACATGTGGTTAAGAATTGCTGACTGAGGCCCTGACCAAAGTAATGACTCTGAGCTGGTTTCAGAATGTGGGTAATACAAATATACAAACGGTCCTATAGATACTGCATGTCGCGATTAACCTCGCACAGTATACTTTTCTAACTATCAACATACTGTGACTTCTTAGTACAGGCCACATGTGGAAAATTCTTTTAAAGGAGGATGAGAGATTGTCCGCAAGTGTCCTACATTATGGACTTGCTAGCAGAAAAACACAAAAAGTTATTATTAGATCCCTCGATGTTTGATTTTCTCAACAGCTGAAAATGCTTTGCTCATGTTAACACACCCAAAAGCAAAGGAATGTCTCCTTTCCGGAGCAAAAACAGTCTCACATGCACACACAATAACTCCATCAATCATTACCCTGAATACGCAGAGAATGATGTAAGCACTGTTAAACAGACACATACCTGTCCTTCTGTTGATATAGGATTAAACAAGGTGAAATATATTAGGCTAAAAGGAGTGAATACAGTTGTCCAACTTCATCCTCATCCACCTTCTCAACAAAGTGGGCATGAAAAGGAATCATTCAGAAGCTGCACCTATGCCTATCTCACACCTTCAACCTCACCCTGACACATGTTGCAATAACCTGAGGCCTATCTGAGCATGTGTATCCACAGGGCAGGGCTTGTCTCTGAGTAAAGGCAGGAAATACAGTCATTTAACAATCTACACAAGACACAAACCTGCACAGACTAATGCCACGCACCATATCCAGACTCTCTGAGCTGCACTTTATCTGGCTAGATATGTTTACTCAAAGGGGGCACAGGGAAGATGACTGCAGTCCAAATAATCCATGTTTGCACTGTGCAGCAGTAAAAACACAAGACTAACCTTCTGAGAACAGCTTCCCACAGTGATCATTCACCCTCGAAATCATTTCCTCACAACAATACCTCAACTAATGGGGAGCAAAGAGGCTCAACTGCAGGTTCATCAGCTGTTTCCAACATGTCATCACCAGTAATATGTTGTGACAGAACAGGACATAAATTATTCTGATTGGATGTAAATCCCTTAAGTAGAATCTGGGTTCGTGCTAGACAGACGTTCCTCATCCTGTCACACATTGTTAGAGGAATACATTTAACACCCTAATGCCTTTCTGCATACAGTTACAATGCAAACACAACAACTACTGCAGCAGTGCCTCCCAATAAATAATTATAGCATAATACTGTGTATATCTCCTGCGAAGTCAATACAAAAACTCATTCCTTGTGTGACAGATAAGACACGGGACAAATGTAACAGAATATTTCATGCACAAAGCTTATTGTCAATGTTGAATAAAAATAATTTGATGATGGCTTGGTATGTCCATTATCTAACCTCATTTAACAGTTCAGTTAGATATGTGTTTAATCAATTCTGCAAGTTTTATCAACACTCCACGCACCATTTGCTCTGTCAATCATTTTCCCACTGTTGAGCATATCATATGGTTTTCAAATGGATTCTGGGAGAGAGGTCTAACAGGAACACCAAGATCATCCAAATGACAGAAATTGAAAAAGGAAAATTACCATAACAAGTGTCCTGCTATTGGCAGTGTCCTGGCTCTCACAATGTAAGGTGTCTCTGAGGTGAATAACTGAGCTCACTCAGCACTTTTATTGAGACTGATTACAGCAAGAGATGAACTACCCACAGAAAACTAATCGATCGCAAAGCTATGAATTGTAAAAGTCTAATTTAGCTGACTGCTCCTTAATAAAAACGATAACATTGTGGGTTTGTTGTGATGAATTGGGAGATAAAGGAATGATGGCTTCTACATCTACTGTCACGCATACAGCTTGCTCTGAGACATTCATGAGCATTTCATGAGTTAAGATTTTTAATATGATCACAGTTTTGTTCATGTCTAGTTATGTTATTGTGTTGGTAGGAAGCTCTATCTTTTCACCCCCAAATTATTGACCCAGTTACAAAAAGCAGGTTGATACTAAAGTATATTCTATTTCCATAACACCAAAAGTTCGTTGAAATCACAAACACATTAATGTGACAACACAATATAAAAGAACAGCATACATAGTTCTGTTATCATAACACCAACTCCTCTGTTCCTCTGACATTCCTGTGAGCATGCTGCTTGTTCCAACATTTCTTGTAAACCAAAACCAAACACTTGCACCCTGGCTGAAAAGGATAAGCAGCAATCTTTGTAGCAGTTGTGTTTGTAAGCGTGCAACCATGTATAAAAAGTTACTGATAACACACTGACTATCATATCCACTACGGGTTACATTTGATGGCGAACTGAGATGAACTCTGAGATGAGCCAAACAAAACAATCTAGGCAATCTAGAGTTTTTATCTCCCTAGATTTATATGTTCAGCTCAACTGAGAATAATTTGGGCTGGAAAGTGTGTCTTTGACCAGTGCTATTTATATTTAACAGCTTTACTGTTTTAGGATGTAAAAACATTTAGTTTATTGAACCTAAACTATTCTTCTTTTCATTATGATTAATAAGGCCTAGCTCTAAAGCTGTACAAATACACACTGGTATTCTAGTTTCAAGCTTTGAACAAGCTCGTCAAGAAAATAAGTATAAAATTTTGATATTGAAAGATTGAATTCCTGTGTGCAGTGACACTCACTTCTGAACTTTGGTGAACTTTTAAAACAAAGCACAGGCACTTTTTTTTCCTGTTAAGCATTATGAAACCAGCTTAAAGGAGGAGATGGATATGCAGAGGCCTAGACATGTGCATCCTGATGGCTTATTTGCATTGGCACTGCCTACTCAGTGCTCTGTGCTTCGGAGTGGAGAGACAGGGATCATGGAGCAACGTGCTGCGAACCATTCAAATTTCACTGCTGCTACTGATAACTGCACCAAAAACCAGTTTGACAGAGACAGGGATCAACATGAAGCAAAGTCCTGAATGGAACAAGTCAGGTCATTAAGAAATTATAGTACTGTTAATGAGCGCAATTTCAAGGAGATGATGAAAATTAGTTTTAGGGATACTTTAATTTAACAGTACAATGGTAAGTGTTTCTAATTACTAAATGACTTAAACTCAAAAGTAGAAAACATGCAACATTTATTTTAGCATTCTTTGGCAAACATTCCCAATTTTGGTAACTCCTCTGAAGTAAATGAATCCCTGAAAGTTTCCCTGTAAATCCTTGAATACACCTAAAGTCACTTAATCTGAGGATACGTTACCTGACTGCAATTTTTGTCTCTATGTTGACAAGAGTGATAATTTAGTTGATTTCACTACTCACAATAGAAATGCCCAAAATGCTAACAACATATCTTTAAGCAGTTAAGCTGATTGAAATAACATGCTCCCCCAAAATCACACTCATCACTTTTTTCAGTCTCCTTTAGTTTTGGCCTGCAGGTTGAAAAGTGATCTCTGGTAGTCCTAAGAGAAAAACTAATCTATATCTGTACAACTCAAACTGGAACATCAACTTCACTTTAACATTTGTTTTCTCCTAGAAACGAACATTGAAGCCAAAATAAATAAAGGATGAACAGACTTGTTCTGAATATTGATTATTTTGCAATTACCCAGTGGTGGTTAGTAGAAATGTGAGATTTTTCTGATGTTTCATGCAAGTTACTGCAAATAACACAGCAAAAGAGGCAATGAGAGCCAAAATAAAAATATTTTGGTATTGTGAGCCATTCCTTACAGTGTACAATCAAAAGCTAACATGTCACTGTTGAACTCAAGCCCCTAGGGGCAGAGTCGGACTGTGATGCAATTGTTGGTGTAGTGGCTGCACAGAGCATTGCAATTTTCAGGTTCATTGTGTGTGAAGTGAATCTTACAATGGATGTCACTGTTATTGAAGTTTTAAAGGTTAGAGTCAATGGCAACCATAACTGATGACAGAATTAAAATATCAATCTAAATACTAATCTCAATAAAAATAAAAAAAACAGGTTGCATATTTCACTCCTGCCTGCTGCATTTAAAAGAGTTCTTGAGGAAAGTTAGCCAAAAAGGACAGTTACATTTAGCTTTAAAGAACTATCCAAACTGAAATGGAAGGAAAAGAAAAGAATAACTTCAGGATCAAATATACGATAGGAAAACTGACAACTCAGAATAAACCTCAGAGAGTAAAACTGGAATAAGTGAAATGTGTAAAAATCAGTTCCTTAACCATCAGGACACTGACATGCATCGAACCATGATGCAGAAAGACAGAAGGAATTTAGTTAAGAAAATGTCAGGTCAGCCAACCAGCACCAGCTGGCCTTTTAAAACAAGGATTTAGTTCAGGTGAGAGTGCTGTCTACTGTATTTGATATGCAAGCGCTTTTAATTTATTGGCACGGTCCAACAGAAACTCCTGGGATGCAGGCTGACAAAAAAGTGAATATCTGACTGCAATGTCACTGTGCACTGAGGGGAAAGTAGGGTTTCTGTTAGATGGCACCATATGGATAAACTATCAAAGGGGATTTAATTGAAAAAATAAATCACAGTTAGTAAAATAAATTCCCCCTTAGTTGTAATGATTCACAGAGGAGGTGTATGACTTTGCAGCTCTGCGGAGGAACATATAGTTTTATTTGAGGCATTTTCTACAATTTATATCCTTGGGTGCTACCGACTAAAAGTGTGAGTGTCATCATGTTCATAATATCACAGGGATATTTCTGCAAATTGTTTTAAAGATATTTTGGGGCATTTTGTGCCGTCATTATTCGATAAGACAGTAGAGAGTGACAGAGAAGGGGCAGGGAGAAGGGGAATGACATGCAGGAAAGAGTCAGGCCGGTCGGGAGTCAAACTGGCGACTCGCCTGCTAAGAGCATCTGCGCTCATGTGGTATGCACCCTAACCACTCGGCTATCGGATCGCTACTGCAAATTTTTTTTATATGTATCTACAGTAAGACCTATAAGTATGCAATTTCTTATCCTAGTAGCCACAAAACTGTGTGCGAGTAATGTTTCTTTCAGTTTTTCTGGATTTATTTTAGTGACAACAGGAAACTTACAAAATTGTGTGTGAGCACCTGGGAATGAGTGTCCATCCAAAAATAAGAGAGCTTGGCATTGTTCAGGCTTATTACTGCATACAGGGTAGAGTGCACTTCAGATGTCAGAAAAACAGTTCTCCCTGAGATGAGAACAAACTCTTTAACAGCTTGGATGGGTTGTAAACTGGTAGCATAACAGTCATAGTCACACTTAACACCTTATCAAAAAAACTGTTGGCAATTGTGGGATACTTTTTGCTTCTTGGAGTAAGTCTCCTGACTAAACTTTGTGCTACAGAAAGACAAAAACTTCCAAGAGCAGTGTCTCATTCGTATAAGTTATAACAATCTGTGCACCACTGCCTCAAGGCTACAGGTTTGTCAGCTTTGATGTTGTCACAATATCAAGTTACTTTGACAGAGAAAGAAAAAATACCGTATAAGCTTTGATATCACAACCCACATCTGCCTCACGACTCCACAACCAAATGCATAGCTTAGGATCTATAAAATGCCATTTCAAATGCCATGTGCTTGAACTGTATTTGTTCATTTCCAGTGTCAACAACTCCCCTTTTCAGAGGTAATTTTACTTTGTTGCAGTCCTTTAAATGCCTTGACATTTAAGAAGTGATTTTTTTTTGCTTCTTGGCAGACCTTTATAGAAACAGGTGACAGACAAATCCCACAGATTGTTTCAGTTTCCAGTTGTAGTCTGGGAAGTGGCCTAACTGTCATGGTCACTAGAATGTAACCTGACAGTGGGGAGATGCCTTCACCTTCTGACTAAATCCAGCCACCAAGTGCACTCACATTCCACTCTGGGGTGACACCTGATCCCACAAACAAGCGATTTGTGCTTTTAAAAAGTTGCAAACAAGAAGCATACAGCCTTCGTTTTACATTTAGCCTATGTGCTGAGACAATAAGTCAATTAAGAAATTAGTCAATTGACTGAAAATTTAAATCAGATTAATCAGAACTAATTCTCTGAGTCATTCACCAAGCTGAATATGCCAAACATTTGGTGGTTACAATTTGTCTGCTGCGAGGGTGGCTGGTTCTCTGCATTGGACTTGTTTGAGTGCAAAGGTGGTTGGTCAGAGCACACATTCAATTTCAAGTCGGCCATTCTAACATTTCATTGACTAAAGAATCAACTTAACAAAAAAAAAAAAATCAATATAAAAATGAAAAATGGAAATAATCAGTAGTTTCTTCCCTAGAAACATCTAAAAGTGCACTCATTCTAAACAAAAGCCTTGTGCATAAAGATTGTGGAGTTATCTACAAATATGGCATCTTGCTCAAAAATTCCCAATTCAGCAATTCACTCTAGTTTGTGACACGTCTGGGTGCTTATTTATTATGTCATGTACTCCACTGGAATGGACTCCTGTACCGCTCCACCTCTTACCATCAGTAAAGAGAGAGGCTTTAGCCTGGGGTGATAATGTGAGTAGCACTTTGAAATATTCAACAAAGTATTAGGTGCCCTGGTGAGGTAATTCTGGAGCCAGATAGGTTTAGTCTGATGGGAAGGTTTTTGCAATGAAGTAGCAGGAAGACTTCAGTAGTAAGGCTGCATGGGGAGCAAAAGACACTAGAAAAGCTCTGTCCCTCTACTGCTGCTGTCCACCCAGCAGACACTGATGAGGGCCTGTCTTTCAGACTCAGCATGTCAGGTCCATGGAGGGCTATTTTACTGGACAAAAATCTTTTGTGCACCTAATCTCTGAAAGCGCTGACATGCTTTGTGTTCTGTATTATCTTTAGCTGTCCGGGTTCCAACCAAAGCATGAAATCTGGGGCTCTTTCAGGAATCTATCTACATATCCAGTTAGATCAACAATCAGCCAGCAGCCACACATGTTAAGGCTTATTCATACAAGCCACTGCAAGGCTGAATACACTCGATACATGAAGTATGGTTTTTTAATTAGTCTGATTTTTTATTTTTTAACATATGACAGGACAGCATTCCTAATGTAGGAGTGGACTATGCTACACATTTATGATTAACAGTTATGTTTTAACTGTTATATTATTGTGCATATTATTACTTAAATCTTGACAAGATAGTTTTAGATATAAAGAATTAAATTTTTTATAATTGGTCTGCTCATTGTTTTATTTAGAAAATCTAGATAGATAATAGGTTCACAATGGAAATTCTCTACCCTATTACATGGTTCGTTCTCAAGGGAGGCAGGGAAGTAAGACCAAGTCTATTTAGACTGCACTATACAAATGTGGGATAGACAGATGCTATGTGGGGTGGATATGATGAAAAAAATGAATTTCCATGCCAAAAGATGCATAAAAGCTTTTCTTTGGTTGATTGCTACTACGAACTATTATTACCATCCCACACTGGAGCCACACCACAGTAGAAGAGAAAACTTCCAGACAAAAAAAACAAAAAAAAACAACTCTCCTTCACACTTTTGAGTCTGCATCATTATGCATGCTCTCAAATTATTATTATTGTCATGTAAATTTGTACAGTAAATTATGCAAGTGTGAATAGTACATATGTATCTATGCCTTCAAATCCTGCATTTGTGTTATAAATACAGCAATATTTTATACAAGATACACTTAAGGGTTGGTAATGGAATACATGGAATACATAAAACACAAAATAAAGCCGACTGCCATTCTGTAAAAGCTCAACTTTTAAGAGCTCTTGACTGATTGAACTGTGCACAAGGGATGCTACAGAAAAAAAAACATTCTCTTGACTAGCTGAGGGAAGAGGCTGATATTTCAGCACTTCACTTAAATACATAAACACTTGCACCGACACAAGACAAATAACTAAACAACAAGGCTGTGAGGTGGAAACTGGATATTCTTTAAAAGAGGACGGGGAATACTTTTTGATCATAGCAGAAAAAAGCAAATCTGACATGTAACATAAGGGTGAGGGCTTAAGCCTTGATGTTGGGCCAGAATTAAGGACTGAAAAAAATTCAAGGAAAGGAGGCCCGCCAAAGGGCGCTAAACTATTCAACTGTTGTCATTTCCCATTAAAAAGAACTCACCATGACGACTGGGTCAAACAGTCACACAAAAGGTATTTTGAAAGCATAGCTGTGTTTTTGTCTACTGCGGCAGAAATTGTTCTTCACGCAAACAATACTTTTTTTAACATCTACTGGTAACCGCATAATCTATACAGAGAGTTTCACAAACATGCATCACTATCTTATACAGCCAGAGTGATACACAACAAGGAGTTGGACAAATGAAACTGACAACTGGTTGGCAGCATGTCTGACCTGCTAAAACCTCTCTACTTGTGCCAAACACAGTGTCACTGCTTAAAGTGCAAGCAGAAACTACCTAAAAAATAAAAAAGGTACACACACACACACACACACACACACACACACACACACACACACACAGGGCAAGTTTGACTCTTCAAACCAACATCCCACTGTTGTTTCAATTCCACAGTAAACTACCCTCAATGGTTGTCAGCTGTGTGACTGTGTGTGCCTTGTGCGCTAATGTGAATCACAAGGGGAGTAACCTAGAGATTCCTCTTGGGTGTGTGTGCATGTGTGTGTGTGTCAGATTGAGTGAGAGTGAGACAGAGTTCACATATGATCTCATTTGCCATATGCACTCCCACTGTTAAGTGGCAGAAATGAAATTAACCTGCAAGATGGTCACATCAGTGATGAAGGCAGATAACCTTTCCACGTCTGCATGGCAACAGGAAAGACTTGAAGCATGACTTCCAGCATCTTTCATGTGGTAACAGGAGCATGAATCTTGACCTTTGGTGAATATCCTTCATAACAAAATTAATAACTGCTTCTTCAAGCCTTTTCCTCGCCTAGCGAGGCTCAAACATGACAAAGAGAGACTTAAGTAAAATGGAAAATTCTACATTCTATATTCCCCTTGCAATTGCATTTCTCACACTAGGATTTTTGTGACAGTTCATACAAGCAATGGGTTATAAGAAATATGAGCTGAAGACTGAGCAATGGGTTTATGTTGTATGAGGCACACATTTACTATAGTGCATATCAAATCACACCCGCTTTTAAAACCAAAGTGGGACATGATAATGGACATATGCCTTGTCTAATGGCATACATACTAGCTACCTAATCAACCATGCACTTCAATGCATTAGGTCAGATAATTAGGGTATTTCTCTGACAGCCTCTCGGGCAATAAAGGTGAGTCCTAAAAAAGGTAGGTTGTTCTTGCACAATACGAAGCAATGAGAGTCGCTGTTCACGTTAAAAGGAACGCACCTCCTTAAAATGCAGATTAGGGTCATTAAATATGGCGTAGTTTGAGTACAGCGAGTAAACGGCGAGGTAAAGGTAAGTTTATCCTGCGGGCGAAGAGCGTCTGATCTCCGCCCCTCGGCGACCTCGCATTCCAGAGATTCCCACACTCTTAAGCTCACCTGCCTTTTCCTTAGCTGCACATTTTCAAGGGCAATATGAAAGAAAGGTGAGTTTGGGGGTGGTATTTTTTTTTTTTTTTTTTTAGTACTGGAAAACTATCGCCTAAAACAGTTTCAGTACGTTAGCCGGCTAAGTTTTCATCCCAGCGGTCAGGCGTTACGTGGAAGACAGAGCATGAAGGTCCCTCAGAGGTGTGAGTTGTCGGAGATGAATCGCTCACAAGAGCAAGATTAGCGTAGTATTAGACCCCCCCCCCCCTACCGAGAAGAAGCCGAGAGAAGCTTGTCTTCTGCCGCACACGTACAAAAAAAGCAACCACTTTCTTTTCGCAGTGAACTGAAAGACTTTCTGAGTTCAAGCAGCAGTGCATACTCTCCTGCCTTGCGCACAGACGCGTTCATTTTCCCTTAGGTCCCCCCCCCCCCCCAGTTAGTGAAGGAGCAGAGAAAAAAAAAAAAGCTGTAAAAAAAAATACCTTAGGAGGACTGTTGTTGAGCTGGCTGAGCTGCGGCTCGGATGTACATTAGAACATGTAACTTCATCGGTAAACTCCCGTCGTTTAGTCCCATGCATGTGGGAGAGTGAAACTCGCCTTCACAGTCGAGAAGGAGACGAAGACGACCCCTCCGCTGCTCCCTGCCTCCACCAGCACAGTCCTGGGCTATGCAAGCGCGCATGACGTCAGTGGGAATGTGGGGGAAGCAGTGCGCACTCCTGATTGGTCGCAATGGGAACGGGGGGCGTTCCAGAGGAGGTCCGCGTTGTTGAATTAACCAATAAGAGAAGAGACGACAGTTTCCTTGGTTACAAATTTTGTCAACCCATAAACTGTACAGAGAGGGATAGCGCAAGGTAAGCTAGGCTTCAATGTGTACGTGTTCATTTTACCCGCACAGCAGGGACTAAATACTCGTCATGTGTGTGGCATTTAGTTTTATTAAGAGGTTTTATAAGACTTACTGTTTCTGTTCTCAATGTTAGTCGTGTCTCTCATTTGTGTGACTTCAGCAGTGTGGTCCTAGCTAACTGACAAGACAGTAAAACAACTGCTTCCCTGTGACACCTTTCCAGCTCACCTGCCTTTTGTAAGTTCGTGCCTGAGTTGTTCAGCAGTTTTATCGATCAATTTACGTTATAATAGAGCTGCAACCGTTATTATCAGTCGAGTATTTCCTCAATCGAATAACTTGTGGAAATGCCTATCACCATTTCTTATGGCCCAAGCTGACATGTTTGATTTTCTTGATGTCTCAGCCGAATATCCAAAAGTAGTAAATTGAATAAGTTTAGTATACTAGATGACGGCAAATGTTTACTTATACTTGAAAAACTGAAAGCAATGAGATTGGGACATTTCTGCCAAGACGTGACTGAAACAATTAATGAATTATTGTTATTGATCAAGTAAGCCAGTAATTGATCAATAGTCTAAACTCCAAACTCTCATGCTATGTGTCCAAAGATTTAATGCTACATTTACCTCTCAAGTATGAACACTATTCCTGTGAAAACCAACAGCTATTGTTAAGCTGCTGTTATGTCCTGAATCCTAACCTTAGTTTGCCATTTAACCTGAAAAATAAAGTTCTTGCTCTACTTTTATGTCTGCTTGAGACTTGTTATCTTCATTTCACTCATAGATTAAATCCACTCCTGCATATTTAACATCAACCCATCACACATTGTATATCTTAACTGAGACAGTGCCTGTGTGGCCAGAATATTTCTGAGCTTAATCCAAAACAAAGACACAGAGATGTTCCAGCGGCATATCTGATCACACTGGGTGCACCATCTGTCCCCACCCAAACTCTAAAACTTGTGAGAGTTGACTGATATTCCCACAATGTCACGCAGACCTCGATGGCAAAGTTTGGTTTTTGATGGGCTTTATTGCTTTAGGCCTATAGTCTCCTGTGAATCCTTTGAATGACCCCACTAAAGCCTGGTACCTGTGCAGCTGAATGTTGTCTTTTATCAGGATTTGCAGAGCCTTTGTATTTTTCACATGCAGTGATTTATTTTTTTATTTTTTAGGCACTACAGGGCATGAAAATAGAGCGCTACAGCGATGAATGGGATGGATCTGCATGCGTTCATCACACACCACAGAGCAGAAGATGTGGGTAAGTCAGTGGGAAGTGGGTCTGAAACACTGCTGACTTGTGACATAGTGACCCTTTATTTGTGGAACAGATTTGACCCAAAGTCCTCATGTTGTACTGTCAAGTCTTTGATGCTTTGGTCAGAGGCAGCATTACTTATGTTTATTCACCTGCCTCTTTGTGTCACAGCTGAACTTCTTCAAAAACTGTCTGCCACATTTAGTTTGCTCTGCCCCCCCTCCCCCATGCAACCCCGCTTCATGCAGTCATTTCTGAATTACCCATACAATCCATTAGTGCTCAGCTGGTGCTGTTCCTCTGTCTTTACCTTTATCGCTTTCTTTCTTTGCTGAAGTCAGCATAAAGACTTTGCTTCAGACATCAAAAGTGATGAGACTTTCAACAATTCCAGTGATCTTAATTCAGCCATATCATTTGCTTTCATCCATGCAGAAAAACTGACACTGCGGATGAAAAATGGCCTCTGCAGCTCAAAGTACAAACTGGGTGAATATAAAAGACTACAAGCTATTGTCAATGCCAAACGTCTGGAGTCTGATCTAATTGGACAAAAGGTACATTTTGGTCATTGTTGATATCATGCCTGTACTTAAAACAGCAAGGTTATTATAAAAATGTTTTTCAACACAATGATAAAAATGAGCAAACAGTCCTCATTACCTACCACAGGTAGAGGGGAACAGACAGAAACCTGGTTTTAATGCGATGCAACAGCATGTCTCCAGTAGTTGTAAATAGCACCATTGCTTTCAATTTGTCTACCTCTGCTCTTTCTTGAACACTACTTAATGTAGAGGGATTTAATTTCATACAAAACAGGCATTTCATAACATTTATAGTTTGTCCAACAACATGAAACAGAGCAGTAATATCACTGTCATACACCATAGCATTGTCAGTTTCATGAATATTCATTTGGCTGCTCTGGGTTTCCTATAAAACTGTTTGAAGTTCACAGTCATCTGACTCCGTGCAGAGCAAAAAGTTAATACTAGGGGCAATGGAGATTAGGCTGTTAGACCTGCGGTGTTTTAATTGGTAAACTGTGTCTGAAGCCTTTTAGTATCATTATGGTTGCCCATGGCTCCTTCCAGCCCTGCTCTCTGCATAACCTAGATAAGACAGGCTATGTTTACATTCAGTCACCCCGCTGAAAGGCAAGCTTTCGTTGCATCTCCCATTGGTGATGTGATAGAGGGTAAATAAATGAGTCGCCTCAAGCATGGGATCATTTCTGCTCTTCAGAAAGGAACTGGCAGCATCAGTAGATGCTAAAACTGTCAAAGAAATTACCTCTTGATAAGATTTGTTTCTTAACAGCACTGTGCGAAAATGCAAAAACACACACATACAAAAAAACAAACAAACATAAAAAAAAAAAACAGATCAGAGTGATGCATATATTGAAATTAGTGGCTACCTTGTGCTAGAGTAAAAATTATTCAACAATGAGCATTTAACAATGAGAAAAAAGAAAATATTGTTTTCAGTTAAATCAGACAAGATGCAAATGAGCACAATATTGCAACATTGTTTCATACTGATTATACATATTCACCTACAGTGATGTTTCTGCATTTTTGCTGAGGCACCTTGGCCTAATTAGAAAATATGAAAGTACGTAATTGAAATCCAAAAATCCTGTGGGAGAGTCTTCACTGTATAAATGCTATGTAGTTCATCCTTTTTTTCATGCACATACACTCAGACGAGTGTAGGGAACAAGAAAACATATAAAACAGCAAAAGAAAAACAAACACAATTCAAAACCATTCAATCATTCACAACTGCTGCAAAGCCCAAATTTAAGAAACATATACAAACAGAATTTTGAATATATTAGTATTAAGTTTGTCAATCTTTAAATGGAACAAGAGATTTAAAGTTTTTTTTGTCTGTCATTAGGCCTACATTTGTAAGGAACATCATATTTAAAGGCCCTGCCATGGTCCACCCACACAGGTGTTTTCACTTACTTTTGCCTGATTAGACCTCTTCTCAAGCATCTCAAGACTGTGCTTGATTGACATCTCTGACCCTCCTATTAGTTTTTTTTTTACTCGTTTGGATCGGGAAGGTTGCACTCTCATCATTCTCATTGGGTCATGAGGTTTGTTAACCTCATGAAATTCCAATATGGCATCACCCAACTTCAACCTGAGCAAATGTTTAATCAACCAGAATAGAATATACCTGTGTGGGTGGGCAGGGTCATTAAAACAGGAATCTGAAGCTTAGATTGAACATACAGAACATATAAAAGATTTTTTTAAAAAGTGAAGTGACATAATAGTTACAGCTTTCATGTAATCTTAGAGCAAAGTTAAAAAATATAATTCTTCAAGAGAGCTTTAAACTGAAGATAAATATTGTACAATGCAATATGCTTTTCCCAATTCCCTTTTCAATAGCTTACAGAAGAGAGCTATTGTTTGTTGTGAAAAATGTATAAAACACAGTTCAATGTGGTAGTATGGAAGGAGAGCCATTCATTTACTCTTCTCGATAGCCAAGTATGGATATGATTTTTGACTTTTTGTGGTCTGACAAGCCGAGCAGGACCATCATTTGTTGCTACAAGAATCAACTTTTGACTTTCAGCGCCGAATTTCAATTTCCACATCTTCAGTTTGAAAGTGAAAGTGCTATGTCAGAGATCGTAAAGAAATCTCACACATTACGATTATCAGTGTCAAGTCTGACTGATAAGACAAATCTAAAAAGCATCAAAGTCGGACTGTAAATCAATTAATTAGGAATTGAGATAAAAAAATATGGTGTTATAAGCATGAAAATGTACATGACAGTGTGGAGTGGCAACAATGAATTAAAGACATAGATGATACAAATAATATAAAACTTGTGTCCCCTAAATAGTTGTGAAATGTCTTGTCTTGATCAAATGTGACTTGAGTCTGACTGAACATTCGGTTTCAGTGGTTTCAATGTCTTATATAAGATCGATGAGAGTGAATATTAATGGATTAGTTTTATTTGGCACAGTGATACTAGAAATCACTTCAGTTCACTCCAGGCACAGCTTTTGTAATCCAACTGAGTTATGAGACAGCCAATGCAAATCAAGATCACCTACAATACATTGCCTGGAAGAGGCACGGAATGACATCAATTTGGCCTCTTTCTTTCACAGCGGCACTGGTTTCAGATTAAGCACTGTAGATTCCAGTAACTATAAAATGGATATCACCCTGAGGGTAAATATCCAGCAGAGTACGTTCTAACTTCTTCTGCAACAACATCAGCAAGCGACTCGACATGTTCATAGACAGTCACGGCATAAATCAACACCCTAACTACTTCAGATTTCCTATTAATATGAAATACATTTTACCCATGTATAAGCTATGTGAGATTGTCTTTTGTACAATTATCTGAGCCAGTGGCCTGTGTATAAAAGCAGTGACAGAATACGATGAATTGCTGCACTGAGTGCTCTAAAGGAGAGCCTTGTTCTTTAATGACGAAAAAGAAGATGATAGTAGATTAAGACTTCCACATAACCCCCACCCCCCCACCCCCCACCCCCCGCCCCCCCGACCCCCTAATAACATGCCTCATGCGGTCATGCTTGTTTCTACTTGATTATTTTAATTTGCCGCTGTTTATTTTGCTTTCATGCTTTAACAATGATACTGTTTCAGTTGAATTGCCTGAGCTTATGAGCCTCTCCCAGACGCTACAATGCTAATAAAGACTGAGGCACATGCCAATAATATATCCCTGATGTGCAGAGAGGAAAGGATTTATCTATAAGAAAACAACCTATTTCATGTTCCAACATCCTTGCAACATTATGATTTACTCACATTATTGTTGTTAGGCTTTTTGAATGTTATAAAATGGTCCGGATAATTGATGAATTAAAGCATTCAATTTATGGCTTTGTCCAGATGAAGTTAATTGTGGGGGAAAATAAATGTCATGGTTGAAGTACATTTAAAAGAAAAAAACTCCAGAGCTTTGCATGCTTTTTCAGTGCTTATTCCCGTTCAGGGAACCTATTTATTCCTGCTGTGCATTAAACCTGGTCTCATAGGTACAGAAGACTCGCTGTGCAGCCAAAGCAACCAAGGAGAGCTCCATTTTACGGCAGCACAGACAGGTGTGGAGCAGAGAGTGCCCCAGGCTGCAAAAGGCTGAGTAAGAGCTCCCTATTACTCCCTGTCATTTTCTGCTGCAGTTTTCTGAATCTGCTATTATACCATGCAACCGCTCCATTTAAGCCCCATTGAGCCCAGACAGGAACCTCCTTGAAAAAATAGTGTAAAAATATGGGACAAAAGTGATCTCAAAGAGAAAAAAAATGTTTCATGGAGAAAACAAGAAGATATGAGACGGAAGATTTACATGTAAGGTGATTTTCCTGCAGTGATGGCGTTGAGTTAGGGTATCAAAGTGAGAAAAACTGAGATGAGTGGGGAGTTGCACTTGTGTGGAGACAAAGGGGTACACTGAATAGAGGAACACTCTTCCTCTGCATGCTGAGGCAGAAGTGTGGGACTGGGCCCCCGGTGGTGTCATGCCTTGTGAAGTGAGAAGGGCAGCGCTAGCTCTGGGGTGCAGCTTGTTTGGCTGCGTAATGACTGTGTCTGAGCCACCCAAGGTTAATGATGTACACAAGCGGGAGCCTCAGTAATGAGCCTACTCATAAAGATGTGCCACTGCTTGCAGCTCTCTACACATATACTGGTTAAATTACCTTGGGATTCAAAAGCCACCTTGTCAAAACAACCAAGTATATCTCTATGGTTACTCTTCCTTTATCCACAATCATGTCAACCCATGGGCCAGTTAGGAAGATGTAAATGATTACTATAGCTCCCTCAATGGGCAGGTTGGTGCAATGCTACTCACTGGAACAAGACATCTTACCTGTCTCATAAATTCTTTATTTTTTTTTTTAATACCATCAGTCTAGTCTGAGATAGTGTGTGTCATAGTCAAATGGAAAGATAGCTCTGCCCCCCTTCCCACCTTACTGTTGGTTCTTTAAGTGTATTTAGAATGCATACTTGTGCTTTTTGCACCACTGGTTGGGTGTAGTCAATAAGGAGAATGCTAGGTCAACTCATAGCTAAATTATTGCCCGGGGAAATTGCTCCATTGATTGTTACAGTTGAAATATTTGGTGATCTGGTGGGGACCAAGAAAACACTAGGCTGCTCAGAAAGAAAAACAAAATACATGAAGGATTAAGATGACCAGAATTTTTAAGTAGCTGTAATCAGTATTTTTATAGTAATAAAATGACAATGTGACAATGCAAAAGGGAGAACTCATAGTAAAGAAAGCTACAGAGAGTTATCACCTGAACCTGTTGCTTTACAGAGTGTTGTAGTGAGTTTCAGTTCATTGTTTAGGTGTCCAGCCTGGAACTCGACTGTTTCTGGTTCACTCTCATGTCTCACATAGCATAGATTTTGGCCACATTAGGCTGCTGCCTTCAGCAAAAAATCCATTGCACTCTACCTGATCAACACCAAACATCAGACAGACACAGTTAGCAAGTTGCTGGTGAACATATTAAAGGATTTAGGGGCTAAAGAGAGAAAACATTTTCCTCAGGAGTTGGTAGAAGCAGAGCTAAAGGAGGGATAATACTGGAACTGCATTCACAAGGTGGACAAAAACATGACTTCAAATAAATGATAATGTTGCTCCATAACAGCTGCAGCTGTTGGATCATGGATCTCTAACAAGCTTGCTACATCTACTTAAAAGGAAATCATACTATGTAAATGCTGTGGTCACGACTTGTTTCCACTTCAAAGCATTTATGCCATTATCTTGCTTTCTTCACAGATGATTTAATATTATAAATTATTAGCTAAATTAGCTAATATAATGTGTTTGTGTATAATACGGCTTTCTCTTGTCCCATGAAACAGGGAGAAGGCTGAGAAAGATGTCTGTGATTTTCTAGAGCAGATCAGGCCAAATAGTAGAACAGACACTGGCATCTTCTCACTTCAAGATTATGGTAACAGCATCAACAGTTTTTAAACAGTACCTTTGTATCAACAGCAGTCTCTCTGCTGTTTATGAGGACTGTACTAATATGTGTCTTTGTGGGTTTTGGGGGTTTAGACCTGTTCCTTAAGAGGGAGCGGGAGGCATTCAGGATAGCCACTGTGGAGCCTGTTCATCAGCTCAGGGATGACCTGTGCTTCAGACTGGGTGAACTTCAACATCAGCAGCTCACTGCCAATCCATCAAACTGGAAACAAGTAATACAACAGGTATCTCCATAATATGAAATAAAGACACATCTGAATGGCTACTGCTGTCATCAGAGTAACTTTGATGAAGACAAGCCTTAAGAAAGCTTAATTTATGGAAGGCTAGCAGAATGGCAGCATTTTAAAATCTATTCCAGAAAATTAGATTTATATAGTTTTTTTTACTGCTCAGAAATAAAATGGTTCAGCGTCTGAGAATACAAAATTGCATTTGGCAAATCATGTCCTCATTTGTTAGTGAACCATTTGGCAATATTTTATCCCGTTTTACACTGAAAGCCTTCAACAATTAATCTGAGCTGTGCTCACTCTCTGTTGGTGCCAAACCAAAACAGTCTGTCCTGCACATCCAACAGAAGTTTAAATTAAACCACTCTCCTGCTTCTTCACTCAGCTTGCACACAGTGTTGTATTCACTGTCCATGAATCTCCTGTTTGTTAGATATCCACAGTCCATAAGTCACCATTTCTTCCTTTGACTCTCAGAGGCTTTTTGCAAGCTCGAGAGATGAATGGTGAGATTAAGGAGTAAGCAGGGGTCTTTAAAGACAGACCTTACGCAGAATGAACTGTCTGCCAGCCATTTTGTCTCCTCTCTGTAGCTCACTCATGCTTGTGTCTTTCCCATGACCCCCCTCTACTGTGCTGGCCCACAACTCCTACCCACCTGATTGCATTGGCACAATAGAAAAACCCCCACCATGCACACCCAGCCACGATGCCTTCCCTGCTTGTCTTTTCCTTTTTTCATGTCTTTTGTCTATATTTCAGTTTCTTATTTCACCATTTTGCTTTACTCACTGACTCACAAGAAATTCGAGAGAGACCCTTTGCAGGTGCTGTATAATTACACTTTTTAAATGAAAACTGAAGAATCTGTAGGAGACTGGTACTTTGTTAAACTCTAGTTTACAAAAGCGAATCAAAAAGCACTGTAAGAGTGAAATTTACCCCATGCCATGTTAATGGCTGTTAAATATTGTGAATTGACATCATGCACTTGACCGGTCATTTCCATCAGTTAGAATGGTGAAATGGTATTTCTCCTTAATTATTCATTTTGTGCAGTGTGTGACATTAACTATTGTACTAGGTGAGTTTTCTCTTAGCTGTGTTTCCTGTAATTAATGTATTCGCTGTAAAAGAGATATGCAGTTTATCAACAAGATAGACAGGATAACATCACTTTGAAATACACAAAATGAGCACTGATAAGGCAAGCATGCAGTGACTAGGTATGATAACAGGTCTGGTTTCTTCTTCTTTAATCAGGTTTTAAGATTATATGCAAAGGAAGGGTACGAGTTTCTTAACTGTATAATCAATGGAAGGATGGAAGGAAGGATTGTGCTGTAAAGGCTGTGTAGCCGAAAGATGTTTTCCTCCTTGGAACAACAATGTTTGCTCTTATTCTTGAGCTGGTTAATCTCTCCCCACCATTTTTCTTAAATGTGAATGTGGAAATACTAATCCTCTAACAATTTGTGTATTAAAAAGCATTGTGAAGAGTTTCCCAGCAAACAAGTACACATTGTTTTTATGCACACTGTTCAGGCTTTATTAGTTGTCAGTGTAAGAGACCAAGTGGTTAAATAGTGTGTTATATGTGAGAAAATCATAGCATGAAAGTAAGTCTTAGCAGCTTCAGGTGTCTTGTATTGTTTTTAAATAAATCTAAATTGAATTTTTTTTGCAACAACTTGCATAATCTGAAAGCCACTTTGTAACTATTTCTATTATCTGTGCAAGTTTAAGAGCAGCTTCTTCATGTATGTTTATTCTGCATACATTTGTGCATCAGCTCCAATAGTAAATGATGTATAAGCTGAAGAATAGTGGACTTAGAAAAGATCCCCGGATAGTCCAACATTACAACAGAAAGTCGGTGACACTGCCTCCTAGATCCTTACATGTTGGTTATCGTGGTAACAGCTGCAACGACACTGTGGGAAGCAAAGCAGGCGTTCTAACGGCCTGGCATTCTGTACCTCTTGATCCTCCTGCAGGATCCCATGATGTTCCTTCCCCAGCTGGATACAGTTCTTCCAGTGTGTCTACTGCACACAAGGAGCATAAGCTCCATCAACCTGTTAAGCAGTCTCATGCTTTCCTTATATACCTGCAGGTTTTATTCAGAGTTGTGGAATGGTGACGTCTCTCGCTATCTTCAGCCATATTGTTACTGTTACTTTTACTAATATACTGTAAAAACATTTGAAAAGTTGTTACTAATCAGAACATAATACACATCTATTGATGTAATGTTTTTTTCCTGACTCTCACATTGTCTAAATGTTCAGTCATTCGCAAAACACATTAACTTTTTAATCTGTTTGCAGGTCTTGATGAGTGTTATTGCTTATGTGAAAAAAAGGTGTGTAAAGCTTTTTGCTGCTCTGGGGGGAGCTGCAAAAATGTCTGATAAATTGCTTCAAGTGATGCCACTTAGGGAAGCAGCAGTTGGGACTGAAGACTAGTTTGAAAATGAAAGAAAAAATCTGTGGATATGGAGTTGGAAAGAAATTACCTCTGTAGCCCGCTCTTCACTGCAGGCTACATTAGCCACTGTTAGAATAACACACCCAAATCTCTGACACTAACTGCTGGCGATCAACTTGAATTGTGGATAATATAGTTTCCAGGTTTTGGCAAGGAAGAACACATGGAATAAAATAGACAAGCACTTTTTTTAACTACCACTACCCGAAATCACAACAACAGACTAAAGTGGCATCAAATCGATGATTTTCTATTCTGTTAGAAAAAATGATGCTCAGGACTTATCTGTAATAATTGTGAAGTGCTGAGGTCTGGTGAAACAGTCCGCTACTCAGAGTGAGTGAGTGAGCAAAACCACAAGTGGTTAGTGTTTGTGTTTAGCCATGGCTGTAGTCTGCAGTCACCTTTGTACACATGTTGGCAGACTGGTGGGCACAGGACACATTGTGAAGGCCAAACAGCAAGAATGAGACAGATGTCTTCAGGGCCATAAGGACAGAGAAGTTGGTACTTTTCACTTTAAGACTTGAATATTTCCTTTGATGCACTAGTGTGAATGGTTCACAACCAAATGTTTATGTATTCATACAATTAGATGTAAATGACATAAACTTTGTCGTTCTTATCTTCCACCAATCTTCCACAGTTTTGCCAATACACACAAATATTTGAAATACTATTGCAGCTATTCTACCAATGTACTGTTTGTATGAATAAAAACAGCCTCTTCTGTTTCTAATTGAATTTTCCACGTTCCTTCTCGGAAACTCAGAAAAACACCTAATTATTTGATAAGCATTGTCTCCATTTCTAAGTGGCTGTTTTACTAATACTGATTCACTTTGAGGATAAATGTTTCTAAATGTACATGACTGTGAGAACGGGGTGGGGGGCAGAAAGACAATTCTGTTCAACCTGTGCTGTTGATATGAGCAGACATAACATAATGAGAGTGTGGGAAAGTGTTACAGTAGATAGCTGGGATCTCTTGTGTCTGTTCCGTGTATCCCTACAGTCCCAGATTTGTTTCAGCAGCAGGAATTTAATCGGAGTCTTTATGGATATCAGAGGGATTCCCGGATAGTCAGGGAAGACTTGTAGCTTTGTTTGCCCAATACAGTTTAGTCCATTTGATATTGAGGTGACAGTTCATACTTGGCAGATTGATTTCCCTGGACAGTGTGGAGTCAGATTGTATGGCTTTCATGTTTGTTTTCTAAACCTGTATTTAAGATGTTTCCATGTTTTGTCCTTGAATTACCAGATACACTTTGTGAAAGACCAGCAAGATGACATTACTGCAAAACTTCATGCAGAGTACCAAGCATTGGAGGAGGAGATTTTGGGCCTTGCCTTGGAGGTAAGTTTCTCACTGCTGGCTGTAGATATCCAGATTCTGTTTCAGCAAATTTTAAGACTTCTGCTCAGAAAGAGATTGCTGCACTTTGTCACCAAAGCCAATACATTATCTTGCATATCTCAAAGATCATCGTATTTTCCTCTGCAGAAATATCTTACCAATACTTCAGATAATCTGGTGACCACAGAAAATATTCCAGAGGAGGTTTTGAATTCAGACTGCCCTTACCCAGAGCTGAAGGACTCCCTGATCCAGGCCTTCCACTCCCTGTCAGACAGATACCAGAGCCGGCTGCAGTGTCTTCAAGAGCAACTGCAAAGAACTGACAGGTAGGCCTTTAGACAAGTAAGGCTTTGCTTCTTTTCATATCTCTAAGTGTTTACACATTGATTGAACAATAAAATTGTTTGTTTTTTTTGTTTTTTTAGCTAATATCAAATAAGTGCATGATGACAATCCCTCCAATATCTTACTTAGTGATTTAGGCATTTTAGTGATTTTCAGCCATCCATAAATACAACACAGAGGAAGAGCTCTTGTGTAACTGGGCTGATCAAAATGGAAAACTCAGCAGGACATCCACAGCATATAGAGGCACAGTCACTTCATTCCCCAGAGGCAGGCTGTTGAGCAAGACAAGTCCTCCTCACCAGGAGGTTGATTATATTAGCGCCTTCAAGCCACTTCACAACTTGAATTTTATTTCCATATGATCGCTGTATAGCACATTTGCCTCTATGACTAATATGTAATTCATCAGTGTATGATGGAAATGAAGTGAAATGAAGGAAGCAGAATATAGTGTCATAGCTTTATTCATTATTTATGTTTCAGGTTCTGTGGCTGGCATCCAGATGACCACCTACGCTTCCAGTTTACATTGTTTCAGTACACTCATGACATACCCAACCACAGAGTACTCTTTATGGACATGCTGCAAAGACTCTTCCCTGGGAAAACTAGGCAAGAGCTGGTTAGTACATTGGAAAAAGATAATTGATTCATTTGTTTATCAAACAGAAGAACTATGTCTATTTAAGAGAAAATATGCAATTTATTTTCAATGAATACACAGGCAGCCAGTCACCTCAACACACACAGACATACTAATAGATACTAATAGACTAAAACTTTTATTTTTCAGCTGAAAGAATTTGTCAATTAACTGTTAATCAATTGACAGAAAATTTATCAGCAATAGTTTTGATAAATGAATAATTATTTAGGTTGTGTTTCAAAGTTAAACTTTGCTTGCGCTTCTCAAATGTATGATATGTGATATATGATAAACTGAATATCTTTGGGTTGTGAAAAAATGATTTGACAAAACCAGAGATTTGAAGACATTGCATCAATTTGTGATCGACATTTTTCATAATTTTGTGATATCTTATATACTAAACTAAATAAATTAATCAACAGAGTTTTTGGCAGATTAATCGATGATGACAGTAACTGATCATTGCTTCCATACTCTACCTCTCTTTTTCACACTCACACAGTTACATTCATACATGGAAGCTACCGAGTGCAACCACAGTCTGGTCTGCTGACCACTGAGCAAGTGAGGGTTAAGTGCCTTGATTGAGAGCAGGATTTATCCAGTGGGACACTGTATATTGATACACACACTCCCACACACACCCCTCTTAAACTGTTAAAATTAGTCCCAGACTCCCTGATCAATGTCGCTCAGTACCCTGAACTGAGCCGACAGACACATAGATAAGCTTGGACAATGATCCACTCAGCACGCTGCAGGATGTGCCATGTCACCCACTGTGGACAGCTCGCTCACCCCACAGCCTAGCATCGCCATGACAACCGCCAGCCCTTCTCTCCTTCCCCTCCTTTCCCGCACTCAGAGACACTGTCCTCATATCAGTTCCAGCTGGGTGCTGCATTTAGAGCTGTGATCGTTTAGTGTTGGGGGGAGGTTGCAAGGAGGAGAGATGTGTCTCTTAACAGTCTTTCACTATACTCTCCACACTTCCTAAGAAACAGACCCAGAAATGATGTAGTACTGACTCCACCTAATACTCCAACTATTAGTCATAATTAAGATGGCTTGCGTGCAGTGAATAATCAGTGAGAACTGTAGATTGGGTTGCTGAACCCCCACTGATTAAGCACATACATGCTATTCTGCTTTAGGTGTTTAGAAAAAAAGTCTTGATTTTATTATTGTTATTATTATTATTATTATTATTCTTTTTTTTTCTTTTTTTTTTTCGTTTTGCATTTTCTAAAATCTAAATTAAGTAAGACATTGATAAGTATCCGGATTAGTATCCAGTAACCTCAGATGTTGGTTCCCTACTTGAAAGGAGCTCAATCTGCTCTGGGCAGATATTTCCCTTGTATTTGCTGTGGGAAAAAAATATTCCCATTACTCTTGCAGACATATAGGTTGAAATTCTATAGTTAGCACTTTAATTACAGAAACATTTCTGTGGACTAATCTGCTTTGCTCTAACCTGTTTTATGAAGGTTTTTCACTTCAGAGCATTGAAGGTTGTTCCTGTTTGAGCTGTAATATTTTGCCCACCTGCTATTTAGTTTCATCTGTGTGCAATCATTGCAGGATGATAGCATCATTTTTCTATTGGTTTTGTCAGTTTTTAAAAAAATTATAATACAAGCTAAAACTACTTTGTGTCATAGCTAGATAGCAGGTGTAACATATTACTGCAGTTAAAGGGTTTGTGCAGTGTAACAATTTAAGAGCTTCAGTAATAAAACAGTTGCTATGTTCCTCTCAATTCCTTGCAGTTTAAGAGGAATAGTTTGAGACCTTTGTAAAAATATTGCTTTTTTGAAATTGTCGTTTTTGTTTCTTTTTTTGAGCTTGCAGAGAAATATCCAAAGGAAAGTAGAACGGAAGCAGAGAGTATGACTGGAGACTGAGTTACATTAGTGACACTGACTTACTTTGTTCTCTTAATCCCAAAATATTTCAATAAAATAATTTCTCTCTGCAGTTTGTTGACAATGGCCTGCAATCACAACCAAAATATATATTACTGCCTCAGCAAAGCGCCACAGTAAGTGCGTGTGGGTATGGCTTCTGTGTTCCCTTTGATGACTGTAAGTGGAACCAGTTTCAATGACTCAGATGGTTGTACTCCATCTCGCTTAGTGTGAAGGTCTCCCTCTGCTGGATGGGGCTCTTTATTTTCTATTATGACTTACTCTTTGATGTACTCTCATAACAAATAGGAGGCCAACAGAGTACCAGCAGGATTTCACAGTAATACCCTCATAATATTCCAGGTCAGTTGTGAAAGTGATTCATACCTCTTACCTTTTCTGACTATACACAGAGAGTCATTTTTAGTTTTTCTTTATTTTCTTTGTACTTCTCAGTCTTCATGGAGACATTACTCCGCAGAGGGAATGTGGATGCAGCAGCTGAACTAAGTGTCATGCCACTTTAAGTGTGCACTGCAGACACGGTGCGGTAGATGCTTCTGCATATATTCTGTGTGTAATAATGGTGGCTAAAGTGCATGCTAGCTTGTGTGCAAACACACATTGCATATCAAGGGTAAACATGAAAACATGGATGCAGACACATGCTGTGTTTAAGCTTACTTAGGCTTACTAACAGCACAACAAAGGCAAGGGTAGTGAAGGAGAAAGTGAAGAACAAAGGGTGGATCTTCCTCAAGTTCCAAAGTTGTGCATTAATAAACAGGATTTGCTTGACTGCTGCTGGCACTTCGGTTCCGTTGGCACGTCTGTCAGCTCACTCATTTTCAATAAAACCAGTCAGCCGTCTAATGCCTTCCCACCGTCAGTTAGCCGCTATTAGCCCATAGATGAATATCATTCCCTCTGTTCCAATGAAGCAGCCAAGTGATGCAGCTTCTGTGAGTGCTGACACAATGATGAATAGCTACAGGGAGCCCTCACACAGAAAGAAACTGTTTTCCTTCAGGATATTTCAAAGCCAGGAGAGAAGGACCATTTTATACACCAGCCTAGCTAGACCTGACAGAGTTTTCCCTATGGTCCTGCTGCCATTGTTATAGACAGTGTAATGTATCATGTAAGAGTCTTTGAGGATTTCTGTTTGCATGTCATCAATTTGACCCAACACTATGTATAATTCAGCAGTGTTGTCATTTGGGCTGCAGTTGTTCAGTATTTAGAAGAATAACTTATACACTATACCAATTTATATATTTATCCGATGTGCAAACAATGCCGTCTCTGTGCATGTTGTTCTTCCAGATGGAGCATGAACGTGTGTGGGACTGGCAGCGCTTCACCCAGGCACAGTTGAGCGTAGTGACCCAGCAGTGGCAACGGGACCAGGAGGAGCTACTGGCCAGGGCCCTGGTCACATTGCAAGAGGCAAGAAATACCCACCAGGAGGAGCTGGGGCACCTCAGAGACCGAGAGAGCCAGCAGGACATCTGCTCGCAGCTCAGAGAGAAGGTTAGTATTTAGTATGTCTTCACACCAGGAAGGTTTAGCAACATGTGCAACTTTATGAGATGGCACTTTTTATGTTGGAAATGAAGCCGCAATTCTGTGCCTGCAACCCATGTTTAATCTCACTATGAAGTAGATCTATAGCTTTAATATCATTCTTGTTCACTCTTCTGCAGCCTCTTCAGTATGAGTGGTCTACTTCTCTACTGTTCTTATTTATAAGTGACATGCACTCACACTGCTGGTGGAGAGGATAGAATTGAGCTGGTTTCCAGGATATTTAACATGAAATCCTTTTTCTCAAAAGAACATGTGTAGATCTTATAGTTTCTGTGAGGGGTGTGTGAGGCACCAGACAGGCAGCATTGTCAGACTGTCTGCTTGTGTACAGTATATCTGCTGACGAGGTTGCATGTTACACCAGACTGCCTGACAGCATCCCCTGATTTAGCTGCCACTTGGGATGGGATGTGAATGCAAACAAGATACTAAGGATGGTCTCGCAAACATGATGTTGCTGTCTCTGAGGGGTGCTGGTTCACATTCACACAACAAACAAGTTACTCATGTGAACAAATCCATGTGCCGCTAATGCAGTGCTGTACAAATTGAATTTTCTTTGCCTGACAGTTTTTTTTGTTTTGTTTTTTGTTTTTTTTTTTAAAAAGGTGCTTATTTCCTGTGGCTGATCAGATAACAAGACACTCTGATGCACTGAAGTAGAATTGGTGTGGGCCATCACCATGGAGCCTAGTTTTGTCAAATTATGTGACGATGTCAACCTATGTTAGGCCCAAATTCATAGTTTTGGTAGAGTAGTTGAATTGTTTGGGATTTTATGAATGTGTATGGATTTATACCCTAAACATATTTCACTGTATGAGAGGAGAGTTATCAAGCTGGATAAGCCTACGGCTGGGATCTTTTCTCAGGTTCCCATGTTGGGACAATGGGAAAATAATATATGATAATGTCTCTCTTGGTCATAGAGGGCATTTGGGAATCAGCAAGGCATCAAAATTGTGGCATAAAAAGTGCGTCTTGATTCCTCAAACTGTCCCTACCTGTGCAGCTTAGGACAGGACCAACAGCACTCTGATTTACTGCGGCTTACCTGAAGTCTGACACCAAGATCCCTTCTTCTAAACCCAAAACAATTGTTGGAATGGAGGACATTTTCTAAAGAGCTTGACAATTGATTATTTTTCCATGGAGTTTAATATGAAGGCTTTCTGCCTCATCTTCAAGGAGAAAGGTGCTATACTCAAGGACTACAATCTAAAGTGGAATTACTCTATTAAATATACAGAGCAGTATATACAAGGGACAAGAGAGGGAAGGGTGCATTGCTCAGTTGTGGTGTGTATATAGTTAAATAATAATAGTAAAGAAACACTGGAGGTTATACTTTTGTTTTCATGCTCATGCATGTCTCACTAGGAGAAACCATCTTGGCCAGTGACTTCATGATAGTTTTAGTAACATAACATTATTGTGTTATTTCCCTGTAATCATCCTCAAAAAATATAATCCTTATCCATAATCCATATCCTTTGCTGTGCATTGTCATTTACTTCTAATGTAAATGAGGAAGCAAATTCAGGGGCGATGATCACTTCACATTCAGTTCTGGCAGGAATGAAGCATCTTCAGATACAGCTGCAATGACTGTGGCATCATAAAGTTGTGTTTGGAAAAAGGCATCACAGGTTTTTAAAATGACTGAATATGTTGTTGAAGACAGTAGTATGTATCTGCAAGCTTTTAATGTATTTTTGGAATCACAGGTTGACTTTCACTAATTTAAAACCTGCAGGAGAATATAAACAACACGCCTCTGACTATGGCAAACACATTTCTGAGTTTTATTTTCATGGCTCTTTTGGGCAATAAGAAAAATAAAGTCACAGACATTTTAATTCCAATAACTTTTCTACATCCACTTTTTTTTGTTTATGCATTGCATGTGCACATATTAGAGTTCAGATGGACGCCTGTTTGCATCCAATTTTTCTTTCCACTACCTTTATCACCGCAGCACAGCAACACAGTGGTGAGACAAGATGGATTTCCTCTCATTGCATCTGCCTCTTTAACGCTTTGTTTTCTGCAGCTGCTCCCTCTGACCCAAGCAACTCTCCTGACTCTACTGTGAGTCATTCAGCCCTCATGAGATCAACTTCCTGTCCGCACTCTAAATTTCATTCTCATTGTTTTACATGTGCTGTGTAGTATAATATGATTTAGTAGAAAGTTATTGCAATGTAGCTGACAGGTTACCCCTAAATGTATCAAAATGTATATTATATTTTACTTCATTTTATGCTATACTTGTACAGTCAGGGTGTAAGTGGAAAGCTCAACCAATTAATTTGACCAAAGTCAAATAATGCAACTAAATAACAGAAATTGTGATATGATTTGAAAATATAGATATAGATGAAATAGTTAACTAAAAGTATTTCATGGATTTACAGCTGAAATAGCTAAAAGTGAATAGCTGATATAGTTGAAAACAATAGATAAACAGATTAAATAGCTAAAAGTAATAAATAAACAGTTGAAATATATTTGGCTTAAAGTAATGTTCTATGTTGTTTATAATCCCTCCATAAGGACATATTTGAATCTGCCAACGAAGGGGGATTTGATAGAGTGGTGGGGACATGTCAGACAATACAGGTTGGGAACCACTGGTCTAGATGATGCTTTGTTACAAATTGAGATCCTAATGCAGCGGCTTATAACAAGTGGTTTAAGCATCAATAGATTAAGAAGCTAAAGGGATGCTGGATGGTACTTGTTGGTTAAGGCAGTAAATAATTTGTTATATTTTCTAGCCATGATTATGCAAATAACCACCCTTCACATCTCGTATTCTCCGAGACTCCATGGGTTCAGATGAGAGCGGATATTGGACATATTTTGGTCAGTGCTGGTCTGGTTCTGACCTCATTAGGGAGGGAGGCTGTGAGAGCCTTCTGAGGGACGTCTAGTGGGAAGAAATCCAAGGTAATTGATTTCAGAGTTAGCTTGTATCCCTCCATTTGGGAAAGGGCAAGACTGTTACACAGACCACAGCCTCTCAGACTGGCCATGCAAAGATGACTGGCTGGATTCATGTGTCTATACGCAATACTGATCATATAGCAGTTGCTAAGTTTCAGAAGGCTCCAGGTGTGATAGATAGTATAGGAAATGTCGAGTGTGTGTTCTGTCAAAGGTAAAATGAAATGGATGCTTAAGATAACGTTTCATGCATGAAACATGGCTTATTTCATTCCAAATTATCACTGAAAGACAGATGCTTCTTTTCAAGTCATCAGCTGTTTGTTCTGCAGTGTTCTGGCTGCTGTAATTAGTTGGCATTGTTCTTGGTGTTACTGTTCATTCCAGCCTTTTATTCTGTCCTTGCTTTCATTTTGCCTCCCACTTATATCTCCCTCCCAGGCATCTTTGATGAGCAATTGTGTTTTCCACATGAGTAAATAAAGCCTGGAGGGATGGCAGATTGTTCCAACATTTTCAGGTGGGAAAGGGATGAGCAGATCAACAGGACAAACAACATAACCAGTGAAAGAAGAAAGATTTTCGTATAAGATGGAAGGTTTTCTTTTATTGCAAGAGTTCATTTTTCATTTCCTGCTCTCCAGAATACGAGTGCTACAGAGCAATATAAACAGCACTTTTACAGATCAACTTATACTGAGATGATCTGTAGGCCTGTCTTGCAGTATACTCTAGGGACTGTGTATTAGCAGATCCCCCGTCACTGAGTGTTGGTGACAAACAAGAACAGCTCTTCATCCCTCTGGTGGCCGAATGGACAGCGGATTTGAGTTAAGTTGCATTTGCCCATAGTGCGTGGGCCCCACAGTGTTTCAGCTGACAACCCGCTGAGGAATTAATTGCTCATATATGTATAATTTTTCTTCTGCAGTTTTTTTTCTGAGGAAAATTCTTAACGTGCAAGCTGTGAAAATACAAAGATAATTGCATGGTTTCATTTTCCCATCTCTAAATGGACATTATTTCTTGTCTCTTTAAAGATTCAGTAGGTATCATGTGTCATTAATACCAGTAGAGTGGTTCCTCCAATGGAGGAGTGGTGCTGCTCTTAGAAATAAATCAGTCATTCCCCCCAGTTCGCTGCTGTAATTTACAGTAATTATTCTCGTTTGAGATTTATAGCTTTGTATGTGTTCATATCTTATCTATTTCACTCATCTGTTATATATCACAAATTTGTTATTAAATGACCTGCAACTGAAAGTTCTAATGGCTGCTGCATCGCCCCCTGACAGAAGACATCACTTAAACTGTACAGTTATATTAACAAAGGATTTTAGCAGGCTGCAGTGTGCAGATAAAAAGGCTATTATTCTTTTGTTATTCTGACATCTCTGCAGTCTTTTCTGTGCTGCCATGAAAAGGGATGGTGTCCCATTTCCCTTTGAATTCACAGAAAATGAGATTCCAGTGACAAATTACTGTAGACTGTACATAATGACCATTTTATTCCCTTTGTGCTCCCTAAAATGCCTTTTCATCTCTGCCTAAACAAGAAAGACATACAAAATACATTCAGCCACTGTGGGTCTCACTGTGTTCACAGTGGATCTAAGCTTTAAAGATACATTTAAGATTATTTTGTCACCTCATGCGACCTTACTACAACTGAACGCTAGCTCTATGAGACTTGGAAAAAAACAAAGATAGTGTTATCTGCCACTTGTTTGTATGTCTCAAAACAGCAGGATGTTGACATGCTCCACAGTTCATGGTTCACTACATTAAACATGCAGGTTTCATATTTGAGCCAGACAGGAGCTTGATGGACGGTTTAATTATGTGTGCTTCTTTTTCTGTATTAAAAAAACAAAGCAAAAAACAAATACAAAGCATCTCTAATTTATATTTTATGAGACAGAATTGCTACTGACAAAGTGGAGATGTCTTTTGGACAATTATCTTTGAAATATAGATATTTGTAAAATATTTTATCATCCATTTTTGCCTTTGCTGTAAAGGCGGACAGAAGAGACACAACAGGAAGTAAGAGGGCAGAGAGGACGGGTTATGTGCAGGAAAGGCCCCCGACCAGAGTCAAACCAGTGACATTGCAATTACATGGTCAGTGTCTGAGACCACTCTGTCACCAGAAAGCTCCAAAATATGGAGAGTTTAAGTGTACTGAAACACTAAGTATGACTTGTATTGAAAAAGATTTCAGATTTAATAAGTTGCTGGTAGATTCTATACACCATTTAAATATATTGCAAGTTTTTAGGGGGAAATCAAGTTTTAAACTGGGAAATCAAACATAAAGCCAATACAAAACATTATATTAGCATTGCTCATTTCTCAAAATTTTATGGTTTGTTTTATACACAGAGTACTTTTTCTTATGGCTAAAAATGAAGTAATGTTGCAAGAAAAGATGCCCACTAAGGCATGTAGACATCTTTTCAATCTACTGTACATTAAAATTTAAGTGTGCTTTTGTATAGGTCTGATGTTTTGCTTCAGAGTAACACCAGTAGTCAGTGAAATCATTACTGTGACCTTTCACAATCACAAGATTTTATTACACAAGGCAGTACTGGAATAAACACCAACAACAGGTGCACAGTACTCATTAACAGTTAAAGGGAAAGACCAGCAGAAGTACAAAACAGGACAAATGGACAGTGCAAAGTAACTGAAAAACAGTGACTCATAGCAGGATAAATATTATCACAGTACTTTCACCATCGTTACTCAGTCACTAGTCGCTGTTACTCAGTCACTAGTCGCTGTTACTGCTCAGATTTGCTCGTCTGGCCAAGAAAGTTGCGTATTGAATCATGTTTCAGGAGAACAAAGAAACATGTTGTCACCAGCTTCAACACTTGAAGCTGAACTTGATTAGAGACTGGATTGTTTTAAGTCCACTCTCAAACACACAGCTGCTGCTTTTTCTCAGGCAGACGTGAAGCATGATGACGATGTATGAATGACTTGATGATACCACTGGTGCTAATGTGTGTGAGACCATGTTAATTTGCAGTTTAGGCCCTCAGGGATTCCTAAGCTCTTCTCTGATAGATCTGTGAGTCTGTCTACCCCGTTGGAATGCAACACTTTAATACCCAGCTCGCCACAGAGAGGCTGCTGCATAACGAACCTGTCACTCACTCACTCACTCCCTGGCAAATGTTGGGCTGTGTGTTTGTGTGTGCGTGTGTGTGTGTGTGTTTCTTCTAGACTGTCTATTTACAGATATCTAGCTGGGTGGATGAAGACAAAGACATGAACATAATCTTATAGCCGAAATATTTTTAAGCGTAATATCATGACATTGTTTCTCCATATGATTATCATATTTTCATACAAGTTTACATGGGGTTTACACATGCTCTTAGTTTCATAAATGCCCTCCAAACTCAAATGGGCAATTATGATCAATAATCAAGTTGCTATGTTTGTAAAAAATGAAAATGAATCTTGACTTTTTGGGAATTTTTGTGTAATACCTTACCTGAGCTGCTGTATAAGGACAACACTCTCCTCAGAAGAATAAGTTCTGTTTGTAATAGGGCTCGAACACACAGGTTTTCTTTATGATTCAATGCTTTGACGGGTCCTGAGGTGATGTAACACAAAGCGTGAAAGGCAGCTGTGACACCTCTTCAAGAGTTCATGCCACACACTTTGGCACCATGGCAGTGGGGCTCAGCTGGTTGTCTCCCAGTGAGTGATTCTTTCAAGACAGCCGTTGATGGACAATAACCTGCTTTTTGTTTCTCCCCTATGTTTATTTGCATGTGTGTTTGTAGCTGCAGCGGTGGCGGGCCCAGCAGGAGGAGGTGGCAAAGCTGGAGGCAGCTATAGCTGCTAGACAACAAGCGGAGGAAGAGGCGAGGTTAAGGAGGGAGCAGGAAAGGGAGGCCACCAACAGGTCACAGCAGAAAGAAAGGGTAATCTCACCCTCATCACACCCATCACAAAGCACTTGCCGAATACCAACACGCCAGAATTTCACTCATTTCTTTTACTCCATTAATTGGATTCAAAGGTTTCTGTGTGTTACCAGGGAGAAAACATAACTTTTGAAAAAAACAAAAACATATTGTGATAAACCTGACTTGGTTTAATACGTTATTGAATAAGAGATATTACAGTGAATATTCTTTCTAGATGATAGATGGCTTTTTTTTACCTTGTGCTCACAAAATCCATATATTGTGTGCATAACTTATTATCTTGTGCATTTAGGTTGTTGTTGTGAGGGGAAAAAAAGCAAGCTAATTCATTTTCTTTATCATGAAGCTAGCCCACTTGAGATGCTCACAGCCAGCTCAAAATGGACAGAATCTGGTCAACTAAAAACCCAGGATTGTCCTCAGCAGGAATCTGCTATATTTTAAATTGGAGAGAATAGACTAGGTATAGATGGGTTAGGTTTAGGTGGATGTTTATGGTGAGCCAAGAAAATAGCCTTAAAAGTTAATAAAGACTCATGTTGGCTCAGCTTGATCCCGAGCACACAGCACACATATAAATGATTTCACAGAAAAGAAAGGACTCCTCAAAAGCAAATTAAATGTGGCATATCGGCTTTTGGTGCATGTGCGAATGAATGTATAAATGACTTCTCGTGGAAAAGAACCCGTTATTGAAAAGTTATTAATGTGGGCATAAAAGCACTGGTAATGCTATGGAGCTGTCATGTATCTCCTAAACTGGTTGAAACATTTAAATAACTTGCATCAGATAAATAAAAACACATTATCTTTTGTGACATCAGGAGCTCTGTTTAAAATAAAACCATGCTATGGACATCACAAGGTTTCCTGTTTGATAAACTTACACTAACTTCAACTTGCTGACCATTTTTGGCTACACTGTCTTAAGTATTTAATTGTGGGCACATGGGGAGATCAAACTTATAAGCATACATTCGTACAATTAGCTCGGTATTTTGATCATTCAATTTAGTTATTGTTCTCACAGGTACAACTATACCAGAATGTGTGTGTGTGTGTGTGAGTGTCTGGCTGTTTCATTAACTCTCTCCTCAGGGTTCTGCTAAGAGAGCATGGGCGATCTGAGACACACTCTGATTAATGAGAGCATTTAGGCTGCATTGTATTCCATGTAATTTAGTACAATAGTCTGCCAGACATTGAAATATCATCTCATTCTCTCTATTTACACTTATCTGATTACTGCTCTGTCACAATCGATAGGACATGACGATCCTAAGAGTTCTGTGGAAGTCAAATTATTGGGAGGTTTTTGTCGTAACTCTTTGTAAATTGTTGTTTTTCCCTCAGGTCAGGCAGTTTTATTTAAAGCAGCAGAAGAGGAGGGAGGTGCTGGAGCAGAGAGATCAAGAGAGACTTGCTAATCTGAGGAGCGTCATGGAAGAACAGGCAAGGAAAGATAAAAAGAGGTGAGTGTTGCACCATGGGACCTTGAGTTTTCAAGTGCTAATACATGATTGCCCATTACAAGCATGACATAACATTCATTTAGCTTTTTTCCTATTGGCTTACAACCACTTACAATCACAATCACAGGTGTATTACAAAAACATATTTCTAATTTTTGATTAATATATCCAATATCAAGCTTCAGCACTCTTAATTATTAACATGATTGCAGATATCAAAATCAGTCTACTAGTCCTAGTAGTACTAGGAGTACTACTCAGCATGTGGAAGCAGTTGTATAATGTCTTCTGCAGCTTTTTCTAATTGGAGAAAACAACCATGATGATGTTTACGATCATTATCTCAGCTTTGGCTTGAAGACTTATGTTTATAGCAGAAAGCCTGTATCACAAACTGGAGATAAGGAGTTTGAAAGACGTGGGTGTTTTTAGTCTGCCCATTGAGTCACCTAGCTTTATGGGCCTTGCATCCAAATATATTACTGCACTCTACCTTTTGTGATAGTTGGTATCACATTCTGTTGTAATCTTTATGACTTTTTGATGCCAATATGAACATTGATTGATCTATTCATCCATTCAATAAATTTGACAGTGATTCATCTGCCATTTTCTCAGATAAACTTTTTCTATGTATGTTTACTTGTTGTTGGTACAGTTTTATTTTATTGATATTGCTAGATTTAATAGGGACGACACCTTTTTATTATGGTAACAGACACATTTTCATAACATGCAGAAGTCATTTCAATCATTTCAACATGCTTTCATGTGCCTTCATAAAAAAAAAAAGAATAAAAAATACAGACAATTAACTGATAATGTAAGAGATAATGGTTTACTCAGTTAAAAACTGGCATAAAAACAGTATTTCCTGTTTCATCTTCACATATAGAAGAATACATGTTATAATTTATTTGCATATAGATTTAAAATCAATATTAATCCAACAGTCAAAGCTTTAATACACAAATCTCAATAGAGTGTCAGTGTCTTTCTGTTCTTTTCTCAGTATTGTCCTATCCACTGCTCCAAGTGCAACACACTTAAAACTTTCAACCAAAAACATTGCTATTCAGCCTGATGTTAAGTTACTCTTGAAAAATAAATTGTTGCCCTTGAACAAAATCTCTTGTTTGGTGTGATTTGCTTGGCCTTTCTTCGAAGACACTGAGAGAGACTGGCATTAATAGAAAATAAAAGTGTTGACTTTGGCTGTGAGAATGAACTCTGGCTGGAATAAGAATCAGGAATCATAAGAGGCTGAAAAAGCGATAAAAACAGATGATGGGAGAGGAGCTGCACTCAAGCAGCTCCATAAAACCCTCCATAGCCTGAAGCCCTGCTGTGTCAAGAACGATAGGAAATGTTGGTCGTGGCAGTGGCAAGGAAGAGAGGGGCTGTTTAGGTCTAATGTCCACACCTTCTATGCTCCCTCTAGGGTGCAGTTTAGGGCAGATCTGCTGCAGCAGCGCAGGGAGGAGAGAGAGGCGCGGGAGCTTGAGCATCAGAGAGAAGAAGAAGAGAAACAGAATCGTCTGGGAGCTCTCAGAAACCAGGTGGATCATTATCTGCTCTTAACCCTCTCAACCACTCTAATTTACTCTGTCAGTTGAAATGACCCACAAGGGAGAACTCGGGCTCATCCTTATCTGAGTCGAGGCATCACTGCCACCTTATGGCAGACAATTGTATGTTAGCGCTATATTAAATGTTTTTTTTTCTATTTATCATAGGTTGGTGTGGTAGCAGAGGCAGACCCGGAGAGGATGATGGCAGATACAGAGGCTTGGAGGAGTCGACACCTGAATGTAAAGGAGTTTGAGCTCCAAAGGCCTCTCTATAGTATTAACACATACACAGACACACAGGTGAGACATGGTAATGTCTGCCCTCCTATAACCTTTAGCTTTTGTTTGTGTTATTACAAAAGCTCTACAGCCTAATGATTGCTCCTTATCTATACCCAACATAGCATGAGCCTACAAGACCTCAAGGTTTCCTTGATTATATTCAGCTGTTATGTTTTGGTTCATCTTGGGTGAGACAGAGCAGTGACCTCTGCAGTGGGAGATATTATGCAAGCTGGTCGGCTGGTCAAACAATGTTTGTCCTCATCTCATAGACTGGTATACACAGCTTTGATCTCAAGGCCACTGAGTCAGTCATTGTACTGTCTGTGGTTTTATCATCATTGGAGAGAGCAGGTTGCAATGTGGTTATTGAGTAACGCAGGCAATGACTAATGATTGTCAAACTGTGATAATCTTCTCCTCCAGCACCAAACCGTGAAGGATCAGTGATTAATCTTGTTCAAGTATTAAGTTATATTAAATTGAAATCCATAAAGACAAACTATGGTAACCTAGTGGATGTGATCTGGTGTGAAACAGCTGGAAATATATTATTTACTGTTTTATGTTTTGTTTTGTTTTTTCATTTGTTTTCCAGATTGTGTCTGATCCAAGGGTGCGGGTTGAGCAGGCACTGCGGGAGGCTGGTCTACACCACAGCCAGTATGCCAAAGAGGTTCTGTCTGTGATCAAGCCCCCCAAACCACCTCGGCGAGACACAAAATCTTTACTCAAATTCTGACCAAGGGCTCGGTGGAGTCATATTATCAGGTCCAACTAAACATTTTCTGGTATTAAGTGTGATATGATTGTAAATACATTTTACTGAGCTGAATGTGTAAGAATCACATTTATAGTTGGACAGTTCACACTGTTAAGCTGTACTAAGTAAACCGTTACTGGCAACTACAGTATTAACAACCACATGACATTGTGCAATTACAATTATTTACCTTTATTTCAGGTTTATATTCTACAGGACCTCAGTACAGTATCATACAGTTTGTCAGAGTGATAATATACATGTGAATCCAACAGGTGAAAATGACCTCTCTGTACATTCATCTATACTAGTGTAGCACCTGTTCAAAATGAACCCAGTAACTTTTTTTTTGTATAATCAGAGAAATCACCAAGGAATATAATATGTAAAGGACTGCAAATCTCAATTACTAGCAAACAGTTTTGCCCTTTGCAGATTTTTATTCCAAGCATTCAAATGTGAAGCGAGTTTCTTGATCCTACAAGCATCCCTATACAATTTGGGATGGTCTCTATATCTGTTAAACTTGTAGTTATAGCTAAAATGATTATTCTCTAAGTTATAGACTTGGGTTAGCACCAAAACGTAATCCATTTTTCAGCCAAGTGGCAAGCTGAAAGAGGCAAATAAAGTACGAGAGGTTGAAAAACTTTGGACTTCTCTTGGCAGAGTTACAAGTTGAACTCAAATAAACATATAGAACACATTATTTCGAAATGTACTTACATAAGTGTGTAAGTGTGTGTTATCTTACATAAGTGCCAGAATATTAAATATTTTAGCATAAAAGAAATCATAAAAATCTTAACTTTTTAAATAAGTGTGTAATACACATATTAACATGCTAAGTACAGTACATATACATATACATATCCTCATATCAGTCAAAGCTATATACAATTTTTTGGGGATGCTGTGGCTGGGATTGAACATGAAGGTGTCTCAGACAATATATCCCAGGCGTTTCTTGATAAAGTGGGACACCAACACTTGAGGTCTCTGCTGGTACTCCACCAGAACATCATGAGGAGAAGTGATCTGGTCTCCCTCAAAGCGGTTCAGCAATGTAACACAGATCACAGCCGCTGGAGGGAAAAAAAAAACACTCATTTAGAATAAGCTTACGTCCCTGTTCTCATGTTGACCAAATCATGTGAGTCAGTAGAGATGAGACACTTTTCTGCATATCTCATCTATGCTCTACATCTGTTTTCTACAAATATCATTAATTATTGACAAATTATGTCATTAATTATGTAATTATTGAACAAAATCAAAGTAGGCTAATTAAAAAAAGTACAAGTGTTTGTATGAATGTGTTTAATCAGCTGTTCTGCTGTACACAATGTTCTACATTTTATAACAAAAACAATACCTTTGAGGCCACAGACACGGCACATAGCAGCAAGTGCGGTGGACTCCATTTCAATATTCCTCACTCCCGCCTCGTAAGCTTTTCTCAGATACTCTAGTTTCTCTTCATGAGAGAAGGAGCAGAGAGCCCCGTCCAGGCGGCCTTGACCTAGAGAGACACAGCACAGGATCTGTCACTACCTGAACAATGCACATGACCTGCTGAGGTTCTTGCCTGTACTTTAAGTGAATACCAAATATGATCACAAAGAACCTGGGCATGACACACTGTTTGTACCTTCATAGAAGTCATGGGCACACATTGTTTGTCCAATCACTGCGGGAAAGTTCTGAAGCTCAGAGGAGCACTGCAGAAGCTCATTGGCCACTCCCTCATCCAGCTCAGTACTCCTGGTGATAACTTTACCCAGAACCGCTTGCTCAAACTGGGGGCGGAAGGAGTAGTCTACTGCTTTATCTGTTATCACCACGGTTCCTGGAGCCAGACCTAGAGATGACAGCGGGTAGACATTTTTATATAGGCTACCTATGTTATAGTCCTGTCTGATACCCATAACAGAGGAGTAGTGGCAAGCACCACTTGAAAAATTCTGTTCACTCTGAAGGGTAGAGCTACCATTTTCTATCATGTTTAACAAAATAACTGTGTTCTTACCGACTCCACCAGATGTTCCAAGGCGAAAGAGGACCACATCATGACACTGGGCATGGTGCAGCAGTTTGATGAGCTCATGCAGCATGATGGAGATGGAAGGGACACCCATGCCATGCTGCAATATGTATTATATATTTTTTTTTAATCCATGAAATAATTATTACTTACAGCAGTAATATCATATTTTAAGGACTTGCCATGGAAATAAAGTCCACAAGACAGTGTGTGTCATCCACTGTGAAAACTGATTATGGAGTACTTACACTTATCGACAGCACTGGTCCCACTTTATACATGCAGTAGCGATCAGTTCCCTCACAGATATTTCTGATTTCCTCTGGGCTTCCGGGTAGTTTCAGCTCCTGATGGATGAATTGGGCGAAAGCCTTCATGCGAGTCGCACTGCCACCAACACACACAAACTATGGAAAACACAGAAAGAGAGAACAAGGACAGTTGAATTTGCTTTTCTAGCTTTTGGAAAATGTTACCCAAAATTTTTGTTTTCTTTAATCTGACCTTATTTCACAAACCTTAATATCTCCAAACATTTCTGGAAGATTGTGAGTCTTGGTGCTCAAACTGAAGTGGTAGAGAATATCCTCTTCCATGGTGTCCAAGTAGGGATTTTTCAGTTGGATACTTGGTCTAAAAACAATTTAGTGCTACATATTAATGTATGGACAGAACGCTCAAGTGATTCCAAAAGGTAAACTAAACATAGGCTCTGAATACACCATTAAACACGATGACATACGGCATATGAAAATAAAGGCTGTTTTCTAGAGCAACAAGGAAAAAGAGTCAAAAGTCAAAAAGATTAGTTGAGGCTCCCAAATACTTACTTGATGTACTCATTGTGGTCATTCCCTATACGGTTAAATAAAATCTGTGCCATGACTGTAGGAGACAATATGAAATCAAGTTTAAAATGTCTTCAAAGTTGCTCAGTTGTAAAACCTTGTTGCTGCTGGTAGTTGTTATTCAAATAAGAGTTATGTCTGACTGCAGAGCTGATATAGTGGTGACCTCTGACCTTGCTACTGATTGGTCCCAGGAAGAGGAGTATCTGTCCTCATGCCCACGAAAAAAAATACCCTGCCCCAAACCAACAGCAGGATCAAACGTGGAAAATGATTGGATCAGTTGCCTCAAAAACAAAACCACAGGCAATCAAAACAACCAATGTGACGTGAATTACTGTAATGACTGAACTTTCCAAAACCGTGAGCTTGTGTTGTAATCTCTGTCAATATGAAGCTAATGAATAACTTGTAACAACTTGGGTAGGAACAAAGGCTCAGATGTAGAGAAACTCTATGGAAGCAAGGTTGAGTTCAAAAAGGCAAAATATAGATATATGGAACCAGGGTCATCATGGCACCGATGGAGGATGAAGCAGTCCATTACGTTGTTGTGGCGAAGTCTTATTCTGAGCACAAATAGGACAACAGACAAACTCCCCCACCAAAGACGGCCACAAAAACTGCAGCTTCAGGAGACTGATGGTCCGCCTCACCCCTGGACGGCAGCTTTGCCTGGAGGAGCGACCTCACTGTAGCATCTGTGGATGGAGTGGGACTTGGACGAAGAGAAGGTTATAAGGACATCTGTCAGGAACCTGAGCCCCCTCCAGTGCCCATCTCACCTCACTGGCAGGAGAGGGGATCTGGTTTGGTGTTCCTAGAGCTGGGTCAATAAGACAGGGTGAAGCTGAATGGCTGCCATGGAAACATAGCTCAGGAGAAAACGTCTGTAGAAGTTAACAAATCCCAAAAGTATCTTGTTATAATGATGATAGTGTTAACTAGAAATTAAACATGCTTTCTAATCAAGATGGCTCCTAAATGGATTTGAAAAGTAAGAAATCTATATGTATGGATTTGGAACTTGGCCAGTCATACAAGGAGTTTCAGGATCGTATCACAAGCATGAAATAGGTGCTCTGCTGTTGCTGCTGCAAAGAATTGTGGGACTGCAATTTCTTTTTTCCTTTCGTAAAGTAGGGTCCAGTGTATCCTATGCTAAAGGAGATAATATAGGAAGCACTCCAAACCTCCTTTCCTTATCATTTAGTGAATTCAACCAGCTCTTATCATTGCTGCCACTTAGATACTTTCGGGTTATTTCACTCATGTAGGAACCATCCTAGAGAGAGGCCAAAAACGAAGGGCATGGTGTGCCACTCTACATAACACAAGACAGAATGTTACATAACTTATATGTATGACATACATATTTCCCAAAGAACACTGTGATAACCTCTGACTTTGACATGCAACACAATGGCATGTCAAAACAAGGACATGACACACTTAAATGTGCAACCAACAGAAATGCTGTTCCTTCAGAGGAATTCTTCATGTAAAACTCAATTAAATCAAATTGTGCATTGTATCATTTGCTTTAAGAGCAATTTTACATCTTGAATGTGTCAGAAATTCCAGAAATACCACTACTACTAAAACTACGACTATTACTACTAATAATCATAATCATAATCATAACAATAATAATAATTATCAAAAGATGTGGACATTTGCCTTTGGCTGGTTAAAACATTGTAACTCACAAACAATGACACAATAAACTGTGTCATCAATTGCTGTACTATTATTCAAATTTCAGCCTGTGCAAGCAAATCAAAAAGATTGTGAAACATTTTGAATCATTTTCATTTCATTTTTATTCCTGAAAGCTGCCTTTTGCAGAGTTACAGGACAAAGCAAAAAAAACACAGGGTTAACTGGTGCATGCCTTACTTAAGGAATGTAGTTAATGAGGCACCACTAACAGGCACAATAAATACAAAGTCCTAGCTTTAATTCAGTGAAGCACTTTCACATTTGAATAATACATCTGATATGACAACACAATTGAAATGAGGTAAAATATTTGACGGGGCCCTGCATTAAGGGGTAAAGAAATTATTGTTATCAGAGGAGAGGATGGCAAAAATTCTTGTTGGAAGCCTCTGAGTTTTCCACGCACTGGCAGTCTTCTAATCTGTTGACATGGAAATATATAAAAGCAGATGAGTTATTCACCCAATCACATAATTCACTAATGATCTCTACATTATACTATAAAGAGGCGTCATAACTTCTTAATGGCTAAATCCTTTAAATTTCACTCCTAAAATTTTCATTATGTACTATATCCACAGATTGAGTCATAAAGTCAATAAATACACTGCTCGACAGCTTGGCTTTATTTCCTTTTATTATACTAGAGACAGCATAATGAAAAAGCAATAAATTAAATAATTTATGGTGACTAGGAAGATTTGAACTCAAACTGTGCTACTTACTTGACACATCAGTGTTGGCTATTGGTTTGCCGTCTTCTGCATAACCAAAGCTCAACAGCTTAGACATGTCGACAGGAGCTGGTTTCTTGGCAAATACTCTGTAAGAACACCAAATACATTTGGTTTAAAATTTGCATTTTAAAGAACAGCAAACCAGATATACAAATCGAATGTAATAATTTTGTCATTTTGTTTGACATAAACCAGAGAGATGACAACAGACAGTTTAAACATCAAATATGGACCCTATCCTTCCAACACTGTATACCATAACAAAGTCTGGTTACTCATTACAAAGGTATTCCTCCAACAAAGTACAGAGAGTCAACAACTGGTATTTACATTAGTCAGATTTCTCTTCCTCTTACACCGCATCACCAACTCTGCAAAACTATCTATCAGAACAAGTATTGTAATCTTAGATTTAGCCTTATTCTTAATAAGATAAAGGGAAAAATGTTGTTAAATTATTATTTTCACGCAGTCAGTCTTGTTTCAAGAAATGTATAGACTCTGTTCTCAAAGTTAGTATCTTACAAAAAAGTGTGTGCTGTTAATCGTTGCATTGCACTAATCAAAAATAATTAATGCTATTTTTATTTGTTTAACTAATATGACTGTAGGACTTTGATTACTTTTTTGCAGCAGATCCTTTGTGGACTTGCTGACATATAGTATCATAACCATACATATTCTAGGACTGTAGTCTTTCTGACTGGTCTCTGAAGAATTTTATTTGGGGTTTGACATTCACAATGACATTTTCCCAAATTACAGGGAACACACAGCAGACAGACCAGCTGTGAGCCAAAGCAGACACACAGGTGAATGTCCAGATTTGTCCAGAAGCCATTGCTCTGTGTGTTGTTTAGCCTGACCAAAGTGTGCAGTCTGCCCATGTACATTTCTGCTTAGTCACCACAACACAGAGACATATGGTCTATAATTTACTATTACTACTAGAAATCTAGATTTTGAAATATGGATTAGCCATATATGTGACGTATATGTGGTGTAATGCTAATAAGTACTTACATTACATTACTTACATTCATCATAACAAAACTTGATTGTACTACATAAATACAGGTTAAGAAGAATACATATAGAATATATATCCATACAAATGACAAAAAGTACTTATGATGGATTGTGTATATTAGGTCAAGTATGTATGATAATGTAGCTGCTTTATAGTTGACTCCAGTAACTATGATCACAGGTCCATAAATCGATTCTATTTTGTACAATGCTGTTTCTGACAGCTGTAAAAAATGGCATTCTGAGACACCACCCACAGAACAACAGCACCATCTTGTGAGCACATGAACTTACATCCTCTTGAATTTGCTGGTCTCATAATATTGGTTGAGAGATTGCAATTTCTCCATCTGGCTGCTATCAACATTGATGTTCTGTAGAACCAAAAACAAAACCACAGTGTTTGTTAGTCGTTTTGTGAATGTAAATATAGCCAGTATATCTTTTTTTTTCTCCATTTCTTCAAATGAATACCTGGACCACAAAATAGGTCTGCCTAATCAAGTAACACCTAAATGAAGTAAAGCCTCACTAACAGTCCATTTACTTAGTCATAAAACACTGGGACATAACAAAACAATTTGAGAGACAGAATAAATTTTTATTGTGCTTACCTGTGGCAAAATTACTTTCTAAATGACTTTGGCATTTCTCTGTTTACCTTCTTTTTACTGTTGTTGCTGCTGCTATCATCCCTCTCCCAGGATGACATATTGTCAGTCCCAAAGGGAGGTTCTAGTGGTTGAAAAGCTCCTGGGTTTTTCTCCTCTTCACTGTTAATGAGGCTGTTGGGAAAAAAAACAAACAATACAGGTATATAAAATGTGCCCTTCACTTAATGATAGTTGAAATGTATAATGAAGAATAAACAATAACAATATAGTGGCAGATTGATACTGTTTATGCTGTTATATTGTGCATGATATTAATAAGACAAATGTTACAAGTACTTTGGATTGCTGTTGTCCCCTGATGCAGTCCAGAACCAGTCTGGAGGTTTGTATGAATTGGGTTTAGAAGCAATTGTTTCCTCATGCCACAAAAGTCCTGTTAAACAAGCATAAAAAATGGATAAAAATAAAAGTAGGCAAAAACTATTAACCAGCCAGAAGGTCGTTTGTAGGCATAAGACAACAGGATGGCTCTACCCTTATGCCCTCCTTGTTTTGCAAGCTTGACATAGTCAGAGTCACTCTCCAGGACCCCGACTCTTCGCCCTCGGGCTTTCTCCTCGGGTAGAGTGGCGATGGTTGGGGACAGTCCTGGAATCTGGGAGATGTGTCCATTTATTGCGTTGTACCCTGTTTTTACACCTGTTACACACAAAATAATGCTTTCTTTTTATTGCTGAATTTTAACTTTGCCCAGCACAACCCTGCTCTTGCCCCCAGTGATGGCTCAGTGATGGCAGCATCTCCTCATCAGGGTCCGGCAGAGCAGTCTCGCTGCTGACGGCGGCTACACAGGTTACACCGTGAGGTAACTGAACTAAGTCAGTTTGAACCGTTGTACTTGCCAGATTTTGTTGGTTGAAGGTCGCTACTCATGAGTACCGGGGATGTGCTAGTAGAAAGGGAAACAAAACCCGGTGCACTGTCAACGTCTGCGACGATAGCTTGTACGAGCGTTAGCATCAGTTAGCTAACATAACTTAACTGCTGCCAGTTTTTTCAAGCCCTAAACCAAACACACTGCTCTAGAGTTAAAATACACTTTTCTGATAAAAAAAAAAATCTGAAATGTTTAACTTACTCTGAAGACATTTCGGCAGGAGAGTAAGAATCTGGAGGACTGTGTTTGGGACTTCTGTTCGCGTTGCTATGGAAACGGCCTGTGGTTAGTTTTCGAACGTGCTCCGCGGATGCGCGGTGACTCCGCAGCAGGACTCCGCACCGCGTGTTACCGCATAACCATCATTTCTTGCGTCCTGAACAACGACCAAAATACACCGGAAAACAGCGCACTAATGGCAGGAGCTCAAGAAGGAAGAAAAGCATGGCGTGATTTGACGCGTTCAGGAATGAATCCGGTCTATGATGAGTTGAAAACCCATATTCAGATAATAATTTAATATCTCATGCATTTTTATTGTTTTTTTTCTGTTTTCCGGGTTTTTGCATGTCAGTGTCTGTTGGAAACATCAAAGTAGCCCACGCTTTTGCTTGAGGAGGTGAAGAAGTGAATTTTGGAAATTCTTAATAAAGTAGTAGAGGAGAATACTGACATCCTGAGTGCATTGGTACTGAGGTTCTCTGCCAAGTAGTTTCCCAGATTATCTGTATGGACTCAACTTCTAGATTAGAAAAGCTACATTCCTTTCTGACATCAGGAAAGCAGTTGTCATTACCGGGGAGTTCTTCTCCTGTCTGTTCATGGTGCTGTGCAATGGTGGAAGAAGTTCAGAGCCTTTTTCCTGAGTAAAAGTAACAATACTGCAATATAGTAATACTAAGTACAAGGCCTGAAATTTTACTCAATTATTAGCAAACTGTACTTGAAGTTTCAAAAGTAAAAGTACTGTTACTGTTAATGATGAGCAGTATAATCTACCACAGTCCCTCATAATTTATAGGTTCATATTTGCTGTCATTATATAGCATGTTGTGAAGTAAAAAGTACATTCCCCTCAAAAATGTAGTTAAGTGTAAATATAAAGTTGCATAAAATAAAATATAAATACTCATGTAGAGGAGGATACTTGAGTAAATATACTTATTCAGTACTGGTGCTATGTTGTATTTACACTTAGTAGGAATGCTAAAAAATACATGTAATTTGCTGGCATTGTTCAGTAATGGTTAATTAATCACTCATACATTGCGCACTCAGAAAAGATGGATTCTGTAAGGTCTTAGTGACAGAGCACTGCGAAATGAGACTTTGCTCTTTTCATGCAAATGTGCCTCCACAGCAATTTGAAAAGATATTCAGTAGTTTTATTACAGATAAATCACAATGTGTTCTCTGTGGTACTACAGTTGGCTCTTAATGTCTTTTTCAGTAGCCTAATCTCCATAAGTATTTTGTCAGTAATGTACTGCTTAATATGAACTTTTTGAATAGCAGACTATTTATTAACCTAACTTTTGTTTCACCCTTGCTGAATAAAATGTCCCTGCACTTACAAGTCTGCTGGTATTATCATTAATGCTCCAAAACTCTCAAAAGCTACTACAAGCCTGTAAGTGTTAGTAGAATGAAATGATCACTTTAGATATTTTACATATAAATAAATACCCTGTGCAGCATAATATGTTTGAAAACACATTCTGAAGCCATTTAATTATTTTTTTTTTCAGTTTACTGACCATGTTTGTTATTTAACATTCCGATCATGTTTATTGCCTGAAATATGTCCAAAAGTCTGAACTCTTCCCCCCGAATACTGAGTCCGGAGCATGCGCAGAACAAACCAAATAGCAATGGTCCTTTAATTTCGAACACGTCAAACTAGCTTTAGAGAATAAGTCCCTGACAGGAAGTAGGCACTTTTGCTTTAGCATAAAAGCATAGACTGTAAAAAAGCCCGATGTATCGCAGGAAAATATTGGGGAATCAAATGATGAAAACTGTAACACTGGGTATACAAAAAAAGATAAGCTAAGATAACATAAGTTAATATAAAATATTAATAACTCAAATACCATACCTACGGTGTCATTTACTTGTCTGTTTCTATTATATGCAGTTTTATAGGCTTAACTATATAGCAAGACTATATTACCAGCAGGGAAAAGCCTTCAGAAGCTTAATACAGCCAATCTCAAAAGAATATAAAATAGTTCAAATTAGCTCCACTTCTTCCACTTACAACATTAAAATGTTGCTTACACATGAAGACATTAGAGACCATAAAAACAATAATATATAATATACATACAGTGTGCAAGTGGCCATTGTGAATAATCAGTACTTTGACATTTAGCTGAAGTGGTGGAAATAGTATTCAGATCTTATACTTGTTAAACATTACAAAAGCACAATGTAAGAATGCTCCATTACAAGTGAAAGACCTGCAATAGAAGTGAATAGTCAAAGTAGTATTAAAAGTAAAAGTACTTAATGCAGAAAATAGTCTCTGTGAATATATATATATATATAATTATATTATTGGATTTAGAGAATCAGTGATGTACTGCATAATGACCTGTCTAAGTGTCTGAATATAGGAAAATCCGTTCACCTCATATTTTTTCACCCATACTGAATAAAATGCTCATGTACAACAATCTTTTGGTACTAGAACTGTAAATAATGCTCCAAACTTCCCATAAATAATTAATGTGCAAAAGATAATGAAGTCTGTGAGTGATAGCAGAGAAAATACACTGTAGACTACTTCAATAAAAATATAAAAACCACGAGGTAAAAATAATCAAATACATATAAAAGCCATTGAAAATGTTAATTAAGTAAAACCTAAATTAATTCAATGATAATATAATCCAATAATATAATATATGATGCACAGAGGCTGGAACAATAGTTTATTAGATGGTTTCAGCCTGTAGAATTTGATGCTTTTGTTTTTTATTCATATATGATAGTAAACCGAATATGCATCTTGTTGGTTGAATTTTTTTGGATACATCTTCTTGGGCTGTGAGAAATCACACAGGTTAATTATATGGATTTTTCATTACAAGACTCGATTCAGCATCTTAAACAATTTAGCATTTCAGCTTTTACTAAAAAGATCTTCACCCCTCTTCGACTCTTAGGAGAACATTCGTTTTATTTTGAAACTTCTCACCGGAAGAGCCTGTGTTTATCTTTTCACTTAACGCTCGGTAATCGATGCGAGGTAACTTCCTCCTCCAATCCTGGCTTTTTCCCTCCGTAGCACTACGAGTTGTGAAGCTCGGACGGTGCTAATGTGTGAAGAAGGACAACGTAACAAAATGTATCTTAATTTTTTCTGTCTCCAAAACTCGAGTATCGAGTGAATTTATCGCTTTTTTTTCTCCACTGAGCGAAGGACCGACCATAATGTTGGCGTCATGTAGGCTCAGCTTTTCGGACTTTGGAAAACAAATCGGGTATTGTCGGTGAATTCTCGGGAGATGGCAGAATAGTTCGACCTGTGCCAGTTACAGAGCCCTCATATAAGCACTTTGACAAATAACCCTCAAGGTAAGTTAAATTCATTCTTCTATCTGAAATGTCATTTTAACTGGACTGTAATAACCCGTCTTTTTTTTTTAATGTGGGTATATAGACGTGGAGAAGTTTGCTCATTTGCTGGAAAAAGCTTCGTGACGTGCTCTCACAAGAAACCCTGTCTCCCTCTGAGCCTTTTCTTCCTAAAATCTTGGGTCTGTTTTGGCATTACAGCCAAACCTGGTTTATTTAGCGTAATCTTTTTCAGCTTAGGTTCTGTGAATAAAATCGTATGTACTCATCCAATATAAATATGACTTTTACAGGAGAGATAGCTTTCACGCAGTATAGACCATCTTTTTATAAGTCGTCGCGTCAGAGAGGTGTTTTTTTTTTTTTGTTTTTTTTTTTTTTGTTTTTGGTTATTTGTTGACTAATGGTGACGTGGTCCAGACCAGAAGACTGAAAATATAAAGTCTGTGTTTTTTTTTACTACTGCGACTTTCTTTGGTTGTAATTTCAATTTCACAATCAAATCAAGCTCACAGCTTTGCAACAACTTGTGACTTGGAGTATATTGTCATGCAAACTGTTTTTGGGAGGGTCGTTCCTGCTTGATCGTGTGTCTCATCATCTCATGCTGAGCACTTTTAACATCACAATTGCAGTCCTGCAGGGGGGGGTGGGGGGTGGAGGGGCATTTGTGAACACACACTATGACTAACAATTGTCTGTGGTTTAATTTTGAGCAACTAGTTGGCACTGGAGAGACACTTAAATACCACCAATGTAATTCTTATATAAGAGATGAAAGTATTTGTTGACATGCTTTTCCTTGCAGAGGAACAATCACACCAAACCGGAAGTGGTGTGATAAAATTGCAAGGGCAATCAAACGTAAAGCCAGTAAACCTGCTGATGAGAGGGTGCAAACTTCATTACTAAGGTGTTAACGCTAGCTGAAAACATTCAGAAATAATTGTGCCGATTAACAGACGTGTGAATGGGAATGTCTCGCACAACAGAACTGTTTCTCTACTGGAATCAACTCATTGTGTTAGATCCTTGCTCCCACAAAATTACGTTCCCACATACTAATCAGGTTTTTTCCTCTCTAGTTGTTCAAATGTCTGGGGAGCTCTTGATTGTGTATTAGTTTTTTATGTTGTAGGCTGTGTTACTAAACATAGCATAGTATAATTTTGTGATGCATTCAAGGTGACACGCCTAAACCATTCAGTTGAATATATATATATATATATATATATATATATATATATATATATATATGCATGACAAACTGATTGTCAAGCATATACAGTAATAGTGTCTGGCATGGGTGGCTAATATCAACATTGATTAACCCCTCAAAAGGAATCTGAACACTAATAACCCCCACCAGTTCAAGTTGTAATACATGAATTGTTGTTGGTGATTGTTCCCAGGAAGAGAGCTGGAGGTGGACAGTAGTTGGTAATATGTATTATTTCTTCCTTTAATTATTGGATGGAGAGCTCCTGGGGGCTTTTTGGTCGGCGAAATAACATAAAGGGTTGTGTCAGGGACTCAGACGGTGCTGTTACTCGTTATGATTAGTGGCTGTGTGTTTGTGTGGTTGGTTGATGATCTGGACAATGTAACCCCACATCTGACCAGTCTGAGATCCGTGGGCGCCTGGCATTCTCAGTGGCTTGAACCATCAAGTCTGGCTGATAGTGGTCGGATAAAGGGACGTCAGTCAGTCTGGGGGCTGCGATATGATTCAACTCTAGAGGATCTTGGGGATCCTGTTCCTTCAATCTGAGGTAACATGCACCAGCCTGATTGTGGTGGCTCACCATGCTATTGTCTCCAGCCTCTCCTTGTCTCTTGGTCTACAACAATGTCATTGTTTGGGTTTGGTTCAGTGTCATTGTTTCAAGAACCTATCTGTGGTAACTTGTGCCTTAACCAGTTACGTGGTTATCTGTGCCTCTCAGACTAACAATGTATTGCCCACAGTAGAACTGGTTTGGGGTGTTTTGGCTAGTGTCAGGATTTTCCTTCTTAAGTCTGTATTGAAGAGGCCTTAAATGCGTCTGATCTGAGATTTATTTTTGGTACATTCATATAGCAGCTTCTCCAATTTGAGCATTTTTGTTTTTGTAAGATTGTATCTAGATTGTCTTGCACATATCCTGGCCTCTGTACATCAGTGCATTACTGTAGCTGTTCTTTCTGATGGCCATAAAGTGTATTATTTTCCCACAGAGGTCTGAGCATTTCATGAAGCATCAGGCAAGGGGTTTGTGGTGGGGGGGTGGGGGGTAGACCTCCGATAGCAATCATTTCTCTGTGCGCAGTAATTTGGCTGTCAGAAGCAGCTGGCAGTTTGGGTTGGAACAATATGCAAGTGGAGGGAGAGGGAAGCGCTCACTCCAAAAAACCCTGAGAGAGTGTTTGGGGGTTGGGTGGTGTGTGTATATGCATATGTGTGTGTGGAATCAGGTTACACAGTCTGTCATTAACAAGAGAACTGCAGTTATGAGACCAAGATAGACTGCTTCAAGTCTGAGCAAGAGTCTAGGGCTCATTGCTCGTCCACGTAGGTGGCTCTCAAGTTAGGGAAGAATGGGAGGGAGGGGGCAGGAAGAAGGAGGGAGGACAGAAAGGGAGCAGGATTTGGCTTGAAGTCTAGCATCTGAGTAGCAAACCAACCATCGGCTATCATTCTTCAGATTTTATCCATTTTTGTGTGTGTGTGTGTGTGCATGTATGCTGACTTACTAGAAAGTTTGACTAGCAACAGACCTGGCATCAGATGAGGCAGCAGGCTACAGAGGAACACAGCACGTGGGTTGAATTTGCTTCTACTCTATGCTCGTGTCCAGCTTTTTAGAAAGGGGCCCTCTGTCTGCAGTGTTATTTTTAGTCAAAAAATCCTTGAGCCTTTTAATAATCATCAGCCTTATGTAGCCCAAACATATCATGATGAGAAGCGCTGTCTGGGACTTGCGGGCACTGCAGTCTCAGCAGGACACAGGAAGTTCGAGGGAGAAAGAGAATGAGATAAAAGACCGCCTGTGTATCTGCCAGATTTTAGTCTCGTATCAGTGTTTGCTGTTTGAGAGCTTGCTCTGTTCTTCTGGTGGCTCTGCACAGACTTATTGATTCCTCCTATTCTCTGTTCACATGTGGATGAAGACCAGTGGAGACAGAGAGAAGGGAGAAGAGACACTGCTGTCTGCACAGATGCACACACACATAGATCTGCAGTGCTCGTGGCTCCTCTCCTCTCTCCACACTAACCCCAGACTGCACTAGAGACAGTCTGCAATACACATTTTATGAGCCCTTCACTCGCTTCAGTGCTCTTGTCTTATCGCTCAGCTGTTAGGGGGGAAAGTTATGGCTTTGTTTCAGTTGCTGCCTCCCTCTGATCTCATTCCTAGTCCCGGGCATGGGCTCTTATTTTGTGTGGGCACTTTGTCTGCGAATTGAAAATAATCTGTTTCATCTCTCGGGTCATGGGGTCGTAAACTAAAGTCGTTCTGATATGATGGTAGTGTTTCAGCATCACATTGATGGGACTTGCTCGAATTAGTCCAGTCTATATTCCACATGTTTGAGCTTAAATGGGGCATTTATAATTTTTTGGTCATTCATCGGTTTTGACATTCAAGCAGGGCCAGGCAATGTTGCTGAGATCAATATCACAATATGAACATAAAAAATGTGAGCGGATATCTAACTAGAAAATATCATTCAATCAAATAATTCCATTTGTTTCAAAGATTTCAAAGAATACTCATCATCACCATCTCTTACAAGTCAAGTTAACATGTTAAATGCCTTGCAACAGTTGAAAACCTAAAGGTATCCAGGTTATTGAAGAGTATTTAAAAAAACAGCAATTATTTACATTTGGGAAGCAGAAACCAGATAATTTTTGGCAGATTATCTTAAAAAATTACCAAAGAGTTAGTGTTTGTATTCAGGTCAGTTTGTGAGAAACGGTTTATTTCTGGTCTTTTTCCTTAGAAGTCTTTCCTCTCTGGAAGACCAGGAAACTCCCAGCCATAAAAGACTCCATTGGCAGCAGGATGTAATGGCCGGGTCAGTCGTGCTACAGAGCATAGTGCTGTATTCACATTCATTGTTTTGTTGCAAGCTGTTTGTGGAGTGATTATCATCAGAGTGGTGAATGCTTTGGTTGATGTGTGCGGGTCACACAGCGAGGGTTGTCATGTTAGCCCCCTGACTCCTGTAGTTCTGTCTCTAGCAGAGTTGGAGCAGAATCAATCAAGACTAAATATTCCCTGAGTATCAGCACACACAGTTCTTTGGTCTGTTTGCCTAATTTACATGTTTCACAAGGAGGGAAGTCTGTTTTAAGGGTGTACCATGATACAAATCAAGGTGTCCTTTTGAGAAAAGTATTGCCCTGGAGCAGTGAACTTTGTGAGATGGTCATTTGGAGGGAGAATGTTTGTGCATTCCTCTGTTGGCAAGTATAACTCAGGGCCATAAAGACAGTGTTTGAATTGGCTGTTTTAAATGTTTTGATGGCTGTGTGAAAATGAATGTCTAATTGCTATGGTGACAGTTGCGTAGAACACTTGTGGTGTCTTCACAATGCTGTAAAACCTACCAAGTTGTGTCTCACGAGACTTCATGCAACACAAATCCACAGTAAAACTTTGCAAGAACCACAAAAACTGCTGTTCTTGTGTAGAAATATAAGTGTGTATGCTGAGGCTTTGCTTCTTTGTGCAGGTGATGTTCTACATTATCATGACACAGAACAGCTATTGTAAGCTAAACTCTCCCTGACCTTAAGTCTTTGTTTCTGTGTTAAGCTGTCTCTCACAATTATTACCCTCGGGCAATCTTTTCCTGTCTGCAAACAAATCAAACTTTGTCATAGAGTTTCAGTCATAACACAAGTAATTAATCATACTGAAAAATGCTTGTCTCGGCCTGGCTGAGTGTGTCTGAGTGTGTCCAAGTGGTGGTGTTGGTGCAGAGGTGGAAGGTAGGGTGAGACAACAGCAGGAAGAAAAGGCAACTATTGTCTCTGATTACATTTGATCTAGGCCGAATACGCTGAGTGTACACCCTGGGTTGCACTGTATCCAAGGAACAAAAAGCTGCTATGTTATTGCCTACCACAGTGAATGTGTGAGTGAGAATTGAACATAAGCATTTGCATTTGAGTACATTCCTCACATTGTGAAAGCAGGCAGCTGCTCAGATACTGTAAGGCCCTGAGAGATGGAGCCTGGCTCGACTTGATGGGGCACTGCAGATTCCACAAACTATTCCAGGGGGCCACAGAAGTCCGTCTTTCATCTGCCATTTGATGAGGCCATTGGCCAGCGAGGTGTGTTTCTAAAGGTTAATGAGCTTTGCTTTCCCATCAGCAGAGCCATACATCTTTCACACACAACTCCAGTGTATGACTCAAAATATTACAAAGGGGTCAACCGGTGATTCATCGTGACGCCAGACTAAATCACAGCACTGCATTGAGTCAAAATAATTTCAGCACTGCTTTCATTATAATACCTTAGTTTCAAAATAAAGAAAAATCTTAGTCTGCTGGGTTTTTCGAAACCTCATATTTCAACACTTTGCCTAGGATTTTTTTGAGCTGTGCTTCTCCGCAAATATGCAACATCAGACCTGCATTTGCACATTAATAGGGAAATATCCTTAAAATGACCTCGGAATGGTTGTCAATAGGGTTATTCATGTTCACCTTGTTGTGTGCTTGTTCATTTGTTGGTGGGTTTTGACACATGAAGGCCTTTGTAGGCCCAGATAGCTGTAGTAATAAATGCTGAAGAATGAAATGCTTCAGCACAGAAAGTTTCTTAGACTATTTTGGCTGAACATGCATAAAAATATAAACCTAATGAGCCAGTCTGAAAATTCAAAAATAATTAGACTAACAAGACGCGTGTATAGGACAAAGTTGCACCAGTTTAGCCAAAGTTTGTACCTCTTTGAAGTTGGCACCCCATATGATCATGATATTATTCAAACCATTGTGATTTGTTTTTGTACATTTGCACAGGAAAGAAAGATCAAAATTTGCATATTACACTACATTTTTAAGCATGGGCCTCAGCACCCCAATTAACACCCCAATGACTTCAAAGTAGTGACTCATTCATTTGCGCATCTTTTGTGCAACGAAAACCAACATTTTTTCTTCATTAATTCTCCACTTATGAACTTTACACATCAGATAAATAAACTGAAAACTTGTGAAATAATGAAGCACAGATGTTTGTCTTGGTTGCAAAACAATGTGCAAACGAATGAGGCCATCTCTGAGTTACTTGCTGACAAAATAAGCCTATTCTTAAAATTTTAGTCTACAATTTCTCAAAAATAATTTGATCACAGTTTTTAATTTTGTGTGCACTGAAATGCACAAATGATTTGAAATTGTTTTATTTATATCCTGATCACATGGGGTGCCAGCCTTACGGAGATGCAGTGTTACATAAGTTTAGGTAGTATTTCCTACAGATGTCAGTAATTTGGTAAATTTGGTAAATCCTTTAATTAGATGCCCAATATGGTCCTAGATTGCACCTAGAGATAGACTAACAGTGGATGTAGTGCTTTGACAGCCTCATCTCAAAATTCAAATGGTGTCAGAAAATTAGGTCTCACAGTGGGGCTGCTGTTAAAAGCTATGTAAGGCTACAAAACAACAAATCAGAATACAGCATGCAACAATGCAGAATCCACTGGACAATGCAACACTGTAAGTGGCATTTCTTAATAAACTAAAAAAATGTTTTGCTACTGCTTAGGCCAAAGTGTTTTTTTTTGTCTGGATGATGTGAGTTGATGACATGTCTCTTTTTTTTTTTTACATCATAGACCTACATTTCACCAGACATTCGTCACACAACCTGACATGCTTCAAAAGTGATATTGTACAGCCTGACACAGATTTGCTACCAAGACTTTATTAGACCCTTGCACAGTGTGACATGCAATGAACCTGCAAGATTGCTGATATCTCAGTGTGTAGGGGCTTTAAGCCAAATGCCAACTACACAACAAGCTTACCACGAGATGACGGGCATCGTAGACAGCAGGGCTCATCAGATTTATCCTAAAACAGTTTGTTTCAAGGTATTTTAGAGGTGTAATTTAAATTTATGACTGATGTTTGAATTATTAGTGTGCATCCCTCCTTTTAAGGTAAGATTCATCGTAATTTTACATTTTACTCAGTTTGTAAGCACAGGTGTATTGAGTGTGAGTGTGTATTCTTTCATATCCCAGTAAAAAGTTAAGGTTGTGTATTACTGTAGTTTTAGTCAGCCCTCGTGTTGTATTTGACTGTAGGCAGAGAGAGGTGAATGTGTTGATTTGCTGTGCTGTAGTGTGAATATGAATGTGGGCTGCTGCAAAGAGGACGACTTTCGCCCTCAGGTCTGTATTACACCCACATCCACCTAGGAGCGAACCATCTGTGTGTCCCTGATGGCATGCTGGCACTTTGGCTGTCTGGGTCTGGGTTGGGGACAGGGACAGGGACACGAACAGCAGGCTCCGCATTGCCCTCGTCTCTGCCTCTTTCTTCCCTTGCCGTCCTGCAGTTTGCTGCAGTTTCCTCGGTGCTCGGGCTATTTGTGCCATGGTAACTGTGCCAGCCTGCCAGCTCAGACACAGATTCCACCTCTCGTCTCCCTCTTTGCCAGCATGATGACTCAGCAGCTCCTGCAGGGCTTCCAGCCTCCTCCCTCCTCAACCTAGTGATACACCATGCTCATCAGACAGTAGTGTTTGTCATTCTCTCCTTCATCCTGACCTGAATACAAAACAGACCAAAATAATAAAGCATCCAGCTAGACTAATATGTTTTGTTTGTTGTTGAATCAGTTTTAAAATGCCACCTAGAAATAACAAATGGTAATAAAATATTTAATTTAACATGACATTTAAATATGTAGTCTTGTACGTAGGAATGTGTACCAGTTTCTGAAATGTATTTGAATCATCATAACTGTCTACATGTATCTCTTTTTGGGTTTAGTTGTACCAATCGCAGCATTTGAGTGGCATGTTTAACCATCATCTTCTAATCACTTTAAGCTCTGCTCAACTTCTTAGAGAAGTGCTTATCAAGATAGCCCTCTGGAGTGGAATCACTGGAAAGAGTCTGGGGAGGAAATGTGGTGTCATAAAATGGGAGCCTTGATATGTAGGATCACTTTCAAGTCCTGCTAGCAGCACTCAGCGGGAGTCAACTCTAACATACTTTTCACTGGGTCAGGTCTGTTTCAAACACTTCTCTGGGGTTATACACACTTTGGCCACTTTGTGTTGAATTCAATGTGGTCTTTATGTTTCTATTTACAAGGTCAGTGCTTACGCATCTCAGTGGTTCTGATGTCACCATACAAAATACCTGTGGTGGAGAAAGTATTTAGGTTCTTTACTTAAGTGAAACCATAAATACACACAAATTGGTCAATTTAAAGTAAGTCCTGCACGCAGACTTTAACTTAAAGGAGCTATATGTTGGTTTTTGCTATTGCTACATAGCCCACATTAGCATTAACAGCTGTTTAATTACTAGTCTAGAAGAAATGCTGGGAGTTCATCATCAAACTTCATTCCTTTACTCGTCTCGTCATGAGCTGTCTTCAGCAGTGGAGAGCAACGCCAATGTTGACTCTTGTTTTGCCTCTATTTCTATCACTTGTCTTCTGCTAAAGTTAGCGTGCTAACCAGCAAGCCCCGGTCCTGCCAGACCTTCACCATCACTTTCCAATAGTGAGTCACTTTAGTGTCCAATCTGTGCTGAAGAAGTAGTGCTGCTCAGAGGACGTATTATAATCTCCTGTACTGTAAACAAAATGATGGCCAAAGCTCTTGACAAACGACCACCCTCACCACTCAAGAGAGGACTTGCGTATAGCCTTCTTTAAGAAAAGGAACATAATTATTTTCAGCAAAATACACTTAAAGTGCTGGTTATGCATTATACACAAATATGATATGTTACATTAGTTTGTTACTATTACTGCTTCAGCGTGTTGTTAGCCTTTAAATGTAACCATGATTGAAGCTTTGTTATTCAAGGTCAGCTACCTAAAAATTGCACTTAATTGCACCAATATGAAATGTCTGAAGTTCACAGACTGAAGGAGAGAGTTAAAAGAAAGGAATCACCATCATAACAGATGGTAAAACAAACAACTCATTATTTTCATGTGTATTAATATTAGGCCGCCTTTTCAAGTTTCTATTAATTTTTGTCCTGCGTTATAGTTGAGTAAGACCCATTACTTTATGAGATCCAACAGCAATAAACATGGAAAAAATATCTAAAGTTATAATTACCATGTGGTATTCATACTGGTTTCCTATTACAACACCACATCAGAGGATATAGGAAGAGAGAATAAAAGGAAAGATGGGGATTGAGACAAATAGAAGGGGGAAATGAGAGCACACCCTTGGCAGGATGTCAGCTCTGTGAACACACACTGCAGAGTACTGCCAGAGAATTCAATACGCAGGACTGCAACACACACACACGCACACACACACACACACACACACACACATTCATACACAGCGCCATAAAGTTGACTGCTCAGATCGCAATCGGTTCTGCAGATGCTAGCCCTCCCTCTCTCCTTCCAAAGAATCCCCTCTAAGGTTTCCAATATCAAGCCTAGTACTGGCTGTGTATTCATCAAGTGAAGCCGTTAGCTGGCTCAATGATATATGAGACCAGCTAGCCACGCCTCTTGTGTTTACTAGATGTGGAGTAGTTTTTGTTTACAGTGCTTATGCAAAATAACCTGCGTAAATACAAATACATACTGTAAATTTTACACGTGTTAAAGTGCCTTGTTGCCCGGTTTCCTAACATGTGTTTACGTACAAATGTATGTAAACACATGTTGGGAAACCAGGCAGGTCGAAAGTCCCGCAGGTTTTGTTGTGCGTAGACCGGAACATAACAGCAAATGCATAACAGAACAACTTGAGTGCTTGTTCGTCATTGTGCGGCTCACTGCTTATGATTGCTCATTTAAGACAGTGTCTGCGTGGGAGAGATGAATTGAGACAGATAATTTCAATGCCCCGTTGAGGGTCTTTCAGCAGTAAATGTAAACAAAAGCACAGCAAGTTATTTACCTACACTTACTGAAGCCAGTTAGTGGAGCCTCGTGACATGCTTGACTTAGTTAATTGAGGTGAGTTATTGATCTGTCAGCAGGGATATTGTGCCAGGATATTGTGATGAATGATATATGAGTCAATAGCGAGATAACGAGTCAGACAGAACTTGTTATGTCTGGCTCTAGAAAAAGGCTCCAGACTATTGTTTCTTAGTCCTCTCCTTATCTCTTTGTCTTGTTTCCTCTGGCCCCCTTGCTTCACTGTGACCCAGCCGTCCCTCTCCCGCCAGCATGGTGCCCTTCTTTCCACTGTCCCCCGGGTGCTGCTGACACCAGACACCTCCTTGTCCCACTTCTCTTCCTTTAGCCCACCTCTCTGTTGCAGCCCTCCCTGGCCCACATGTCTCTTTCACACTGGCCCTGTTCTCTGCCCTACTCTGACCCACTGTCCCCCAGTTGCCCCCTGGCTATACCTCCCTTGCCTCCTCATGCCCTCCTGCCCGTTCCCTGCCCCCATTGCTGCTCCCCTCTCCCCTGGTCCAAGGGGAGCAGACAGAGCTCCTGATTATCTCTGTGTGGCAGCCTCTGTTTTGTGCTCTGATTAAAGGAGCAGCATGTGGTCTGTGTGTGAGTGGCCTGTACAGACGCTGCCGTTGGGCTAATGCTAACATTACGTGCTTAATCATTTATGTCTGGGAGACGGGCACAAAGGCTTGGAGGCGGGGGGGGGGGCTGCTGGGGTATTTATCAGTGGCACAGATGCACTGAGGCGCACACACACGCTGCCAAGATAACAGCCCCCGGTGCTTAGTATGGCATAAACGGGGAATGCTCCAAGCTATGATGTTTCCACAAACGCGCATATCTTGGTTATAAAATGGGCAGTTTGGAGGGATTTTTTCCTCCTATAGTTTACAGTATGAGTTAAACTGGTGGTCTGCTAAAATCTGTCTCTGGATAAAGCAAACAAACAAACATAACTACACACCGTATGTTGACGTTGCTGCAGACACATTAAATATTGAAGGATTAGACTGTCTCCAGGTCTCTAAACGATAGTATTTGGGCACCCACACTCATTCTCCCCGCTGCGCTCCTCCTCTTTCTCCTCCTCCTCCTCCTCTCACGTCTGTCTGCTCCTCTCCCCTCACTGCCAAGCAGCCTGTCCCTCCAACACACACACACACACACACACACACAGACATCAGTGCACACACACACTAGCACGCACAGAGGCGCAGCCAATAGGAAAGCACCAGTCTCCCCATTGCTTGCCAGTCAATGCCTTGTTGCCAGGACAACAGGAAGGCATGAGACCCACTTTACTTGAGCATTTTAAACTTGGTGTTGATTCTTTTTCTGAAAAACAAGAAAAGGTCTCCCTCTGTAAAATTGCTTTCTCTAATATGCTTAGGTCGACAGCTAATCCTGTTGTTATCTGTCTGTCTCTCTCGGTCTTCTGTCTCACTGAATGCTGTCCCAAAAGATTGTTTGCAAAAATATAAAAGATCCGTCAATATAAAAGTCACCATCCATTATTTTTCTTTATTAGACATAGTTGCAGGTATTAATCATATCAACTGGAATATACACATGAACTGCTTTTATCGCAACGGAGCCCTGGTGTTTATTTTTTGGTTTTCTTTTTTTCCCCTCTAGGTCTACAATGACAGCTGGGGACATGTTTCTTTTGGTTGTGATCGTCCTGGTCCTTCCCTGTTCTAGCTTGGAAGGTAAGCCCCACCCTCTCTTAACATCATGTAACACTTTTCCAAAAACACAGCTTTTCTCACATCAGACCTAAAAGAGCTGTAGCTAAAGGCAGGAGAGGTTTGTGCTAGCATAAACAGGATCTGGTTAAATTCACCACTCTTGCTGCCTCTGAATGTGGAGTTATCTGTTGCAGAGCCATCAGCCTTGTTCCTGCAAAGGAACAAAATTACAGTAGGTCACACACTGTCACTGGGGGTCCTAAGTACAGACAGTAGCTAGAAAGGTGTGTGGAGGATGTCTGTGTGTTCTTTTTTTACTCAAGTTAACATACACACAGCCTCTGTGTCTTTCTCTGTCCCCCTCAAGTGTCTTTCACGCACAGACCAAACATTCACACATTTTTTCCTCTCACCACCCCTCCTCAGTCTGTCTCCCTCTCATCTGCTGTCTCTCAGTGTTATTTTAAACAACTGCAGTGGCGGTGGAATGCAGTGGAAAGTGGAGGTTTTTTTTTTTAGGCTGGCAAACCACATTTGTCCCCATACCTACTAACTAAATCCATCCATCCATCCATCCAACCCTCCATCCATCATTCTGCACTCAGTACCCCATAATGACAAAGTGAGAACAGAATTTGTAGAAAACTCAGCAAATTTATTAAAAAGGCTGAAATATCACATTGACAGATGTATTCCGACCCTTTGCTATGGCACTTGAAATTTAACTTGGGTGCCTCCCATTTCTCTTGATCATCTTTGAGATGTTTCTACACTTACAGTAAGTCCACCTGTGGTAAATTAAAATTAATATGACAATAAATATATAATATATAAATGGAATATAAATAATTGGTATTCTACTCCACCACATAATCTATTCAAGGATGAATTCTGATGTGCTCCATAATTTCTTTTTTCTTTTGTAGGTGAGGGCAGTGTGAGAAACACTGTATGTTTGTGTGATGGATCGTCTTGCAGCAGTGGGGACCGGTGTTTTGGCCAGCAGTGCTTCACCTCTCTCTCAGTCCTGCATGGGACACCGGTCCTTCAGAGGGGCTGCATTGTGGGTAATGAAGAAGGGTCCCTGCACTGCGGAAGCCCACCATCTCTTGAGCTGGTGATAGAGTGCTGCTATGGGGATTTGTGTAACATGAACGTCTCCTTGCAGCTACCAGCGAAAGGTGTGGTATTAGCATCATAACATTTTGTTAAAAATATCCTGCCTAAACTTCTGACAGATTTTCATTGTTGTAAAATATAGAGGACTGGAGAAAAAAAACATCCTTTACATTGTTGCATATGTTGTGCTGTCTCAGTTTTTTTTCACAGATTGGTAATGTATTTGCAGTAGCTGACCTCTTCAAGAGCTTCATTAACAAGCCTAATACCAATTTGGGAAATAATTTTACAAATCTGTGCAACTGCCCAAGGACCATTTCAGTAGACTGTAGCAGTCAGCAAGATCAGCTGTATTTTCATTAGGACTGGGGAATGTGGTTACAATCAATAACACCATATTAATACAAATATTCTTTCTGCGTTGATATGTAACGGGATGACAGATGTATACAAAGTCGCATTTCAGATAATCACATTTTGTCGACTGAAATGAATGTTTGGAACTGAACAGATAAAATGATAACATGATATCATCTTATCATTGCACTATGATTCAGCTACATGTAAGAAATTATTGCCAAGACCTCTCCTTCTGTGGAGAATCATGAAATAATACATAAAAAGAAATGAAAAGTCTGGCTGGCAGGGAATCTGTTCAGAAGGCCTTCTGAATAGATCCTGTATGTGGAAAACAACTCATTCCATATTAGCAAGTGTTGGATTTCAAACAGGAATATATTTTCTGATACATTAAAAATTGAACAGCCTCAACTGACCAACAAAGACATTTTCAACCTCCATGTTTTCTGATCTGAGTGAATGGCATTTAATTTAATGGGATACTAATGGTATTGCTCTAATGGGTTTCCCCATATTTCCCCCTGTTTCTTCTTATCAGATGTAGAACTGTCTGCTGGCAGACCAGTCCTCAGAGACCAGGAGTGTGTGTGCGAGGGCGGCGAGTGTGAGCGTGACCATCGATGCACAGGGCAGCAATGTTTCTCCTCTCTGAAGATGATTGATGGGGTGGCCGTCCAACAGAAGGGCTGCCTGAGGGACGACGAGGAGGGCAGAGCCACCTGTGCCATGCCACCCTCATCGGCCCATGTTGTCAAGTGCTGCCAGGGCCATCTGTGTAACATGAACGTCACTGTGCAAGCTCCCGGGAAAGGTGACTTTGTACACATTGTACACATTTTTCTTGGCAACTGTTCATGATAAACCTTCTGTTATTTAAGATTGCGCAAAAGTTGAGGTGAGCTTTTATGAGAAAACGGTATTTGAATTTGGCTTTTTTAAACACCAGTAAAAGCAACAGTCATATTTATAATAGTCTGACTCACTGGACGTAGACTGTGGGTATAAGCCTGCCATTGGCTGTGTGTTTTACATGGCATTCACCCCCCTCCACTATCTATGTATTACTCTTTTCAGAATCCCCTTTGCTATGGGAAACAACAACAACGACAATAATCTCAGCAGCAACTACAAGTTTTGATGAATGTTTGACTTGTGCAATAAGGCAGGCTTGCTTGGTTCTTTCAGTGAATGGTTGTAAATATCTACAAAGTATATGTTTACAACATTTGCTGGGACAGGGACATGTTTTCCGAAAGTTTCATTTTCCAAGCATGGCCTATCGTCTGCAGTGAGCTAGCGAGGGTAAATTCACAGAGATGGCGTGAAAATGGTCGGTTTTCGGCAGTGTCCCCCTTAGTCATGATAATGGAGGACCAGTTGAAAACCCAGCAGTCTCAGGGATACTTGCAGAATACTTGCAGCATACGCTGGACATGACACCTCTAGGACACTGATTATAAAGTCATGTTTGTCTTATTTATTAGTAACAGTGGAATGATGCAGTCCATATACATCTTTTACTGTTATTTGTGTTGTTTTATTTTGCAGGAAATTACCCATTTTAATGGCTGAGCGCTCCTTTTCACATGCAAATTTTCCACCAAAACAAGCCCCCCTCAACACTATTTTGCTGTATCCTGGGCTTAGCACCACCCAAGATTATTGTGATTGGTTTAAAGAAAGAAAAGCCAGAGTGTTTTTCTCCCCAATAGCAGAATGATAATGGCTGTAGTCCCGGGTACTGTGGAGATAGGTCTGCCTATGTGAAACTATGTTTACTGTGATGCAGAAATAGTTTTAGGCTTACCTATTTAATCAGCCATGTCTTTTTCCTGAATCTTTTGCAGAGGAAGAAGTGAAGCCCCTGAGCAAACAGGAGCACGAGTGTGTGTGTGAAGGCAGCTCATGTGTAACAGGCAATCGCTGCATGGGCCACCAGTGTTTCTCTTCTCTGACCGTCAACGCTGGCTCCCTGGTGTACCAGAAAGGCTGCTTTAAGGTTTATGAGCAGAGCACGTTGACCTGTAAGACCCCACCTTCCAGAGACCAGATTGTGGAGTGCTGCCAGGGGCCGCTGTGTAACATGAACAGCACCGTGGAGCTGCCTGTCAAAGGTACAGTACTATACTCAGAATGCAACACAAATACAGTCTGAGAACAGTTTCTGTACCATTCTGTCAAAGATGCTCAAGAGCTCCATCTGTTGATTTCAGCGTTGAACTCTTTTAACCAAATTGCCAAAAACCCTCCAGGAAAAGTGCTGCCTAGATTTCATCTCTTCAGAATAGGAATGACCATATAGGTTAGCCTTTGCTGGTTTAGACAAAGTAACACACATTCATTCCACTCCATCATTCTCTACTGAGAGGGCTACGCCATCGGCTGTAAAATTGTCTGGCACGGCTGTTCTGGATGGTTTCTGTTGGCCTCAGTTACACCTCTGTGTGGTCACACTCCTGGCACCTCATGAAACACAAATGGGGGGAGACAGTGGGCAACTAGAGGGAGGTTTTGAATATTATTTAGTCATGGTCCACTTCCCACCTGTCCTCTCAGAGGCTGTCAGAGCTGGCTGACGAGAGCCCAGAGGGTGAAGCCACCTGGGAATGAAGGGGAGGCAGGCATCTATACACAGAGCTATTGTTGGCCTTTTTTTGCCTCTTTCACCTTAACTTTTCTCTCTACCGCAGTCTGTGTTATTATAATTTTTATAAATGAGTATTTAAACCTAAAGTACCTGCATCTTTTTCTGGTCTACATTTGGGGATTAGATTTGCGCTAAATATATGTACAAATTGTGTTAACTTTACTTGGACCACCAGCTAGGTGCAGTTTGTAATAGCATAACAATTTTTTAATATTGTAAAAAGTAGAGATCTATACCATAAACCTTGTGTCTTGTCTTGTCACATTTATATGTTTTAGTTTTTTTTTTGAGTAAATGCATCTTTATGCGTCCCTTCCTATGTGTATGAGTCAAGTCTAGTGAGCTCCTAGAATGTGTTACTAGTTATGTGTATTTAGGAGAAAGAGTTCATTATGTGAGTTGAGAAAAGGGGATCATTGTCTGTGCTGCAGGCAGAGCTGAGCACTCTTTCCCTTGGAATGTTTGGAAAGTGTGAATAGTGGTCAGTTCCTCAGGCTAACTTGATGAGATTCACTATGTGTGTGTGTGTGTGTGTGTGTGTGAATGCTTATGAACATATGCGTTGTGTGTGCACCCCCACCCTTTTTTTCAGGTCGTCTGCTGCAAACCTGTGAATTGTCTGTGGACAAGCCTCAGCATGTGCTGTCTAGTCAGAGATTAAATGTTACAGTAAAGAAGAGTTTTCCGTCAGCGTATTTAATCATGATCACCTCTTCTTGTATCACAGCTATGTTCTAACCGACACTGTTGTCTGTTGTTTACTTGAAGCAACTACACTCAGTTTTAATCATTAAAAGCCAAGTTTTACTTTACTTATTTACTTAACTTGTTCTTAAAAAAAACATTTTTTTCTCTACCCTCACAGCTGACGAGCTGCCAAATTACAGTGTGACCACACTGGCTATTGTCATCGTGGCACCCATCATCGTCCTCATCGTCCTCTCTGCTATTGCTATCCTGGTGTTTAGACGCATCCACCACAATCAAATGGAGAGACTAACATCACGAGATGCTGAATATGGAACCATCGATGGCCTTATAGCATCAAATGTGGGGGAGAGCACCCTGGCGGTGAGTAGTGGATATTATTGAGGAGGTTACCTTCAGCACAGTGTTTGCTAAGGAGAGGATGTTATCAATCATTTTGAGAGTGACAGCAGAGCCGCTCTTGCTTTTTGGATTATGGGTGGTCGAGTGATACTTTTCTTTACACCTAAATCATGGAGAGTGTCTTTAAAGTCACCCTGAATTGCAAATGTGTGCACCAATAACAAAGATGGAAAACCCCTTCTAAAATTGTGTAGTATTAACTTGAGGGATTCAGCTGTTGGATTAGTGTACACATTTGCACTATCTACAACAAGATGATATACAACAGAGACATAATGGCATTGTTTGCCATTGCCATTGTTTGTAATCAAGGCAGTCATGTGGTGGCACTGTAATCAAGAGTTTAGTTGTATATGTTGTGATTGACCAAACATGGCACAAACCCTGAACTGAAGACAACTTGGTTGTGTTTTTTCCCTCAACTGATGCTTGTCGGATTAGTCTTTTCTCCTTTTGTAAAATAATCTTAAAAACAAACCTTAAGGTTATCCACCATACTTATGATTCTTTAAGACAAGAAATGGGAGAATACTTAAGGCCAAACCAGAATAAAAGTGATCCACTGAGCCATTGGTGTCAGGCTGTAAATATTCCTTCATTTATGTGTTCAGTGGCTTTTTCAGTGCTGTTGGTTTGATTTTGACTTTGCACCTCACTTTAATTTAAAGCACCAACTTTAAATCACATTAAAATACTAAAACTCTAAATTGTAGGCACAAAAATGAATTAACTCCTTGGGCTTACCTCAGTAAATATTATAAATTTATCGATCGACTTTAGCTTTAATATATTTTAGCAGTTAGTATGGCTGTTTGGTCAACACGCATGGCATCAGTCTCCAAAAATGATTAAGTTCAATAGTGCAGACAATCACTGTCAGACATTGTGTGTGTGTGTGTGTGAGAGTGAGAGTGAGAGTGAGAGAGATGCTCTTGCTAGAATTTGAAAAAAGCCCTTAAACTCTGAAACTTGTTTTGTATCTTCAGTCATTTTTCCAGTCTGTTAGAGGAATGTCTTTTGCCAGTTATTTTCTCTCCACTCAACCATGGATTTGAAGTTTTTTGCAGAGTGGTTTATGTTTTGAGGCCCACTAAACTGATCCAGAGTTTAGGTGGAGTCCTGTGGTTAGCATTTAGTCTGAGAGACAGCCCAGCACATTCACTGGCTCACACACTGTGTAATCAAGTTGTGCGCTCACCGTCCAGCTTGTGCCCTGACAAAATACATGGCTGTTACTGTTCATTTTGTGATTCTGTATCCACCTAAGATACTAATATAACATAATGTTTGTTTTTAATTTTTGAAAGCGTTTACTTAACATCTGTAGGGATTTCTTTTTGTCTTCTTTGGCTGTCATGGAAGATCTCTTTTTATTTGCATGTCTAAACTCTTCAAATCCAATTTATCTTTAATTAAGAAACATGTAAATAACATATCCAACAGTTAAAGTATGATCAGTTATGTGTGTGTGTGTGTGTGTGTCAGAGAGAGAAATTGCTGAGTTTGGCTCTCTCTCAAGCTGTTTCCAAAGTCCATCAACACACTTGGCAATGAACGCCCCAAATATGGAGCCACAGAATGTTTGTTTCAGCATAATTAAAAAGTGCTTGGCAGCACCATGAGAAAGGTTATTAGCAAAAGTGGTGTGGCTGTGAAAAGCAAATCGGACTGAACCACATGTGCTTGTCCCTCTGCAGCCTGCTGCCCAGAAGTCGTCTCTGATTATAATAATGTTGCAGCATTCTGATTGCATTCTGTTGCTTAACGGCCTGGCCCAAATATACCCTCCTAAAAACAATCCTCCTGTACCAGAGAGAGGGATTAAACCTCTCTGCAGTGTAACTTCATTCATTTTATTGCCTCTGTCTTGCATTCCTGTGTTGTGATTCCAAATTGTCTCTCAGGCAGCTCTTGCATTATGCATCTGTTTATCTGAGGCATCACTCTTCTCTGTTGTTTTCAATCCTCTACCTCCCCCTCCCAGTTTAGTCATTTGTTTTGCTCAGCAGCTACTAACTCTGTTGCTGTGTACTGCCCTCCTGTGTCGGCACTGGCATGCTGCATGTCTTCTAGCTGAGATAAAAATAAAAGGCTTAGCAGCATTGCGCCTGTTTTGGAGTCTGGCCCTTGGATTAGATAAAATCTCCTGCGCCCCCACACCAGTCACCAGGGAGGGGGTGGCACTTCTGTTGTTTACTCAGCAGGGGGCACTCTGCACCTCCACCAATGATACACACCCACATACACACAAAATATCCTGATCCACACAAAGCTTACCCCCCTCCATCCTATGTGGGTGCCACATCAAAGGAGGCCTGCTTGTATTAGTGTTATTTGAGTCCCAAATGCTACTTATTTCATCATTTTTAGGCCACATGAATCCTTTGGGATGGTTTTCATTCAGATTGCTCACTTGCAAATATGCGCACAAATGCAAATACACAAGCCATTTACTCTTTGTTTCTGTTGTTCTCTTTCCCAGGATTTGCTGGATCATTCCTGCACTTCGGGCAGTGGCTCAGGACTCCCATTCCTTGTCCAGAGAACTGTTGCTCGACAAATTACACTCAATGAGTGTGTGGGTAAGTGTTCTGGTAGAGGCTGTTTTCATATTTACAATAGCATTGCCTCAAAAAAACTCAGCCTCCTCATTCATTTCAACGAGGCACTCCCACTGTGCTGACACAGGGGGCTCAGGCTAAAAAATGCAGTCAAGTTCTGGCGCAGTTTAAACCTCAGCAGCAACAGCATTTGGTAACATACAGTTGGACATTCAAATACAGTTTGTTTAAGGACATATATTACAATATTTTGTAGCATGTAAAGGGTTCTCTTGTTTACACATATATTGAGAGAGGAGCAAACTATTGATGCCATAATAATTTACCAGACTTGTAAATTCTTCCTTGAAGGAGTATGATTTCCTATGTCTGATTATACTTCAAACTGGATTTTCTGGTTCACATTACACTGGTAATGTACATTGGTAAACTCTCTTCTGTCCTTCATCTGTGAGACTAGTACATCTGATATATAAGATCATCCAGTACAAGCAAAACAAGCCCTTTGTCTACAAGAAACATCAATTTGAAATAAATATTTGGGTTGCAAAACAGGCGAGTGCTGTGTGGATATTCTGACATTGAGCCAGAATGAATGTGCAACAGTTCAGCAATGAAATCCCCAGAGCCAAAATTGCACAAATTTTACTTTTGAGATTGGTTGTAATATGTTAAGTGTCATAGAAAACAGCAAACATATTCTCATATGGATAAAGTTGTTGTCATAGTTATCGGTGCTGGAGGTGAAGTCACTTATTTTGAAATAAGAGGTGAAGTCATTGTTTTACACCACTTGCGTTGTCCAGGAACATGCCAAGTTAAATCCTCATGAGTGTATTTGTGGCCACTAGGGGGCAACAAAATAAGAGGACATTTACACACATCACTGGCAAGTTGTTAAGGGGAAAATGTTTGCAAGCTATTTACTCATCAAGTAAACACAGCTACAGTAGCATTCAATTGGGATTGTTTTTCTAGCCACCTGATGAATAATATAATATAATATAATATAATATAATACAATACAATACAATACAATACAATACAATACAATACAATACAATACAATACAATACAATACAATACAATACAATATAATAAAATATAAAACTGTCAGTCCTGTTTCCCTCAACTTCTGACAAAGACATCTGGGTATGTAGCTGCTCAGTGTTTGGCTTCCCTCAGCAGGCACTCAGTAACTTTGTCTGCTATTTGCAACAGGGCAACTGGTCTACAGTGAACCTTATCACAGTTATTTTTTCCTGGCAACTGCTTCCTACTGAGAGATGATGAGTGAAAAGAGGCTCAAAAGCTCCAGAGTACTGTAGTTTAATTTAGAACACATAATTTCCACACATAAGAGAGAGACATTTTTTTTAAAATGGCATTCAGTGTGAGAGTTTTTTTTTTATAATATATTTGTATAATATATTTAATACATGAACCCTGTATTTGTGGTAGTACATGTTTAATCCAAGATAATCTAATTTATTTTATATCCTCTCCTGTGTCCATCATGTACCTTGTTTTTATATATCTTAAAATATGTTGTTTTGGTCATTTGATCAGTTACACCAACATAAAACAGACATTTTTATGAGTCTCTTCTTGTCTGTGCTAATTTATTCCGTGTCTTTGCCTGCCAGGTAAGGGCCGTTATGGTGAAGTGTGGAGGGGTCAGTGGCAGGGAGAGAGTGTCGCTGTCAAAATCTTCTCCTCCAGAGATGAGAAGTCCTGGTTCCGAGAGACCGAGATCTACAACACAGTGCTGCTGAGACACGAGAACATCCTCGGTATGTAGCATATTACCCATGATCAGGTTTACCAAGCTGTGAGAGTGTGTATAGCAGGACACAACATTGAAATTGTTTTAATGTCACCTCATGTGCCTGTGTGTGGACATATTCCTTTCAACTAAAGAGCAATAGAAGATAAAAACTAGATAGATAGATAGATAAAAACTTTATGCTTAACATCAATTTATTCCTAAGAAGGATGTGTTATAAAAAGACAATTTATGTTGACATACTATATATACATTACTTATTGCTAATTAAACCCATTCACATCACTTCAGTGTCCCCTTGGTTACATACTATAGTGCATGTGTTGATAAAACCTTTAATAGATTGTATTGGTATATTTCTCTCAACATAGGCTTCATAGCTTCAGACATGACTTCGAGGAACTCCAGTACTCAGCTGTGGCTGATAACTCACTTCCATGAGATGGGCTCCTTGTATGACTACCTTCAGCTCAGCACCCTTGATGCATCCAGCTGCCTCCGCATGGCACTCTCCATCGCAAGTGGCTTGGCACATCTCCATGTCGAGATCTTTGGCACACAGGGCAAGCCGGCCATCGCCCACCGAGACCTCAAGAGCAAAAATATATTGGTTAAAAAGAATGGACAGTGCTGCATTGCTGACCTCGGTGAGATACTGACATATCTATATGATAAATATGCTATTTTTTTTTTTTCTATATGTGTGGACTTTCCTAACTTTTCTTTCCAATAGTTCCTTAAATTTTTTTCTTTGGAGATGTGGATCAGATGTACTTTTCAAATCCCTTCACAAGCAGAGCTCCCCATGTCATTCTGAACAGAGTTAAATTCTGCAAAACTTGATTATAAATTAAGTTTCCAAAGGTACAAAGTATGTCACTGGTTTTTGGGAAAATGGTTATAAAAGGACGTACAAGACGACTAGAACATTTTCACCATAAGTGTCAGATGGTTTTAACCACAGTAAAGCTACTGAAGTTGTTAATTCTATGTTGTGGTCCATGGGCATTGCATAAGAGCTGCATCTGCAGTATTATCTCTCAACTGGCATCCATGCTTTTGCCATATTTGTTTTTAATTTAGGAAGAACAACCACTGCTAAATGTACCACCCAGCCCTTAACCAAAAACACATTTGGCAGAACTCAGACCACTTCATCTAATATACCAATGTTCCATTTGCAGATACTTGAATAAAAACTAATTCAGGTTTGAGCCACAACCTGACATGTTTACAAGTTCGATGTAATAAATTCTGCTCCGGATGACGCATTATGCTGTCCGACAAACATGGAAGCGGTTGTTTGTCTCCCAAGCGAGTTGTTCTCATAGCGGGGTACATCCTGTAAGGGTGGGGTGGAGGTGGACAGGACTGTTTACAATGAGCAAGTAGCATTTCAGCTGAAAGAGCGAGTCCAGTCTTTTGTCCACACCATACTTGTCAGGGATGGGAAACATAAAACCCTCTTCGACTCAAAATTATGTTTTGACTATTTGTGACCGCCACTGTGCAGAATGACGTATTTGCAGTTTGACACTACAATGCTGTTTGCACATTCATCTGCTGAAGGGGGAAATATTGCCTGCATTCACCTCATCTCACCAGACATGTATGTATCAGGATGGTTGGGCTCACAGAACAATCATGGGCCAATATGTAGCTTACACAGTTGTGATGTGGAAACCTTGGGCCTCTAATGCTCATACACTGAGAATGGACTTCTCAGACATCTTGTGTGGATAACTGAACTTTTTGTGATCTACACACATCCTAAAGCATGTCTTTAAAGTCTTTTTGTGTTTTTATATTAGGTCTGGCAGTCATGCATTTTCAAGACACCAATGAGTTAGATGTGGGGAACAATCCTAAAGTGGGTACAAAGCGCTACATGGCCCCCGAGGTGCTTGATGACTCCATCCAGATGGACTGTTTTGAGTCCTACAAGAGAGTGGACATCTGGGCCCTGGGCCTTGTCCTGTGGGAGATCGCCAGGAGGACAGTCAGCAATGGTTAGTATGTTTTACACAACATGTTGGATTCAATACGGACCTGTCTCTTTTAAATCACTTGTTTTCCTTAATTCCATCAACTTGGCCAAATGTTTTTCTTCAGAATAAACACAGAATCATTGCTTAACTTTGGAATACATAAAAGCCTTTCTGCTGTTGATAAAAAGATTTGGCCTCAATACAAGTGCCCCCATCTACAGTCTGTGGTCTGTGGAGAAGCCAGAGGCATCTTATGTGAAATAAAACCCACTTCCTCCCTTCACTGTCAAATAGGATAATTGCTCTGTAGTAGGAGCTGGGCCTTCAGCAACACTTAAGATATTGATTTACCTCACAACACAGTAACCTCACATTTGCCCCACAGCTCCACTTGAGAGCAAGTTAAGAGCAAAACAGCCATGCCACATCATAAATCCTTTTTTATACACCTCAGTTTATTTCATGTTAGTCATTCATCAGTAGAACTAGTATTTTACACTTTATCTTAAGTGAAGTGACCTCTAATGTGAATTTTTTTCATGCTAGGCATTGTAGAGGACTACAAGCCGCCGTTTCATGACGTGGTCCCAAGTGATCCCAGTTTTGAGGATATGAAGAAGGTTGTGTGTGTGGATCAGCAGAGGCCCAACATCCCAAATCGATGGTTTTCAGACCCAGTAAGAAATGTTTAAACTGCCATTAAGTAGCGCATAATTCAAGTCTGCGTCCTTTTGATTTTCAGAAATGAGAGCATTGCGGTAATAGCCTAGTGTTGACAATTAGACACACTGATTGATTTATTTCTCCTAATTTATTTTCAGACTTTAACCTCCATGGCCAAACTCATGAAGGAGTGCTGGTATCAGAATCCATCAGCCAGATTAACAGCGTTACGCATCAAAAAGACACTCACAAAGATCGACAACTCTCTGGACAAAATCAAAACAGACATTTGAGCCTGCCTCGAGAAGAAGAGGCAGACATATACTAAAGGCCTTTGAAGACATCCAGAGGGTGGACCATCCTAGAGAAATCTCAGAAGACAAAAGACTCTGATGGGTTCAGTGCCCTTATAGTGGCACAGACCTATATTTATTTTAAAAAACTTGGCGGGACACATTTTGGCATCCAAAGATGGCTTACCGGGCATTCCTGAGACTGCCAATGGTCTTGGAAATAGGAAAATATCTACTCAACATATAACACTGTTAGAAAGGTTCTTCAAGGAAGAAACTGTTACCTGGGCATTTGAGTAGGCTTGCTTTTGTTAGAACCGCAGATTTTGTTTGACACTTTTTTTTAGTTTGAAAAAATGTCAAAACATATTAGCAGTTTCACTTTATCTCTGTAATTGTAAAGCATTGTTTGTTTGATTTATGGTGGATTCTTTTGGAAAAGAGGTCAACTTGCCAATTGAACTTGCCAATTTGTTCAGCATACTTTCTGACACAGTAACGGAGTGTTATGTTTTACTTTTTGTGTCATGCACCTCTGTTTACAGTGCTGTCAGAACAAGTTTCTTGGGATCTCATCAATCCTGTAACATTTAGTTGTACAGCTGTGTCAATGGCACTGTTCTTTTCCTGATATATCGTCCAACTGAAGGTACTCTTGCAGACTTTTTGTATATCACCATGGATTTTACATTGAATTATGTACTTGTTCTATGTTTTGTTTCTTCAGCTTTACAGACACAAATGCTAAAAGAACAAATAAAATATCTGCTAGTTGATGCTGAACTCTGTTTCTCCAGAGGCCTGTAAGTAAGCCTGTAAAGCCTGTATACTGTCTTAACGCGTGCATTGTTGTCTTAATGCGTGCATTGTCAAGTAAATGAAGTCAAACTTCAGCCTTTTTTTTATTTCTTTAACATTTTATATCAATTAGTGATTTATATTAATTAAATAGAAAAAAAAATATTTTATTTGTCTCATTTGTCTTGATGCTGTGTTTAGTAGGTATATTTATCAGCCATGCTAGCAACATGGCTCCAGGGACACACAGTCAGTCAGTCCATCCACCACTTTGGTCCCTGCTCATATATTACGACTATTGGATGGATTGCCATAGAATTTTGTACAGATGTTCATGGTTCCTGCTGCCTTTAGTCATCCACAGACTTCTCTTGTGCAAAAGAAGATGGAAAAAACTGGAAAAAACTATCTGGCAAATTTCAGCATGTTAGCATTGTCACTGGGAGCATGGTAGCATTTAGCTCAAAGCACCACTGTGCCTCAATATACAGCATCATGGCTGTAGACCTTTAGTCATATTTTACTGTGTGTTTTGATTTCTCTCATTTCAGTTTTGTTTTTCAAGGGCTTTGGTGTTGAGAAAGTATCATTGATACTGATAGGGAATCTCTTAATTATCCAGGGTCTTTAAAATCTGTATAGTAATTTTGGTCATATAGTTTTTATTTCACATTTGTCTGTCCCATCTATGGTTTCAAATCAGACCTCTTGTAAGTCCTGTACAGTGTAGAGTGGGGACTATTACAGCCTTAAAGTCTTCCAGCTCAAACCCAAATTCCATATTTCATTCATCTACAGACTGTAAATTCTGCACAATAATCTATTTCTGTCTTGTGAAAATTTTGACATCTGCACTCATAATGTAACAAATTAATTAATAATTTGGAAAAGGTCTAAAGCCCAGGCATTTTCCCTACCAGCTGTAAACTGAAACTGCGTGCACAGCGGACATCTTGGCAGATGTCAAACAGAAACAGGGCTCCTGATGGTTCGCAGACTGATTAATATGCTACAAGGGTTATGGGCCAGATGATAGAAACACAACAGTGGATGCCTGATGGTGCTGAGACACCCCGCTTGCATGTATCAACAGCTGTCAGACTTTCTGTTCAGACTGTATTCATATTCAGAGTCATCTGATCCATCTTGCACAGAGGTTTGACCCAACCAGTTTTAGTTGAGATAGACAAGAACAAGATTATTATTGGCTCATTATCAAAAGTTTCCACATAGATGATATTTTATATTGTCAACAACAAATGAATTCAAAGTATAAATGTACAAAGCACAAGGTCCACACACGATTATTAGAAATCTGTTTTTGAGTAAGTCAGGTTTATTTTTAATTGGTTAAATTGACATTTTCAAACTGTCTATTCACTGTGTCTGTACAAGTTATTCATTTTGTTTCCCTTACCTGTGTGGGTACTGTGACCTGTTATCCATATATTGATAGTGCCTGGATGAAGATGTACCACAACATGGGATACCATGTTTTTACACATTTCAACAGTCACATCTGGTACAATAAGAGCAGAAGTTACGGTATTAATGGTGTTTGCTGAAAAAACAACAGAATGAGGATTCAGTAGTTTTTATGAGTGACGGCTGTTTCCCTTTCCAAAGCTGTGCTGTTTGTACAGAACATGTAGTCTGCCTCAACTTTGCTGTGAATGCATGGAAAATTACATTTTGTACTTGTGTAGTCTTTGGGATTAAGCTCAGTTCACTCCTTCACTCTCCCTGGTGACACTGGCACCTGTTGTTGCCATGGAGCTCGAGCAGCAGAAACATGACTTTTTCCCACATGGCCTGCTGTAAATAACGTACTGCATACAGGTGAGTTGAGCTTTGCACACAGGTGACTGTACAAAAGACCTATTCACATTATACTCACTACCTGCAAGTGTTTACTTTTTGCTTGGGAGAAATGTTAGCAGTGGTGTATGTCTAGCCTGGTTTCTCCCATTTTGCTGACCTGAGTGCTGCTCACATCCAGGGAGAGAAATTGCAATAGCCACATGGGTGCAAGATAGGCTGCTTAGGGCTGGATTACCAAACAGGCAAAGCAAAGAGCTGCCAGGAAAGAACATAGTTATTAATTGGTCTTTGGTAATTTAATGAAATACAAAGTTGTTAAAGTACTTGCACCTCTCAATTTCATTATCAGCAAAGGTGGGTCCTGCATTTTTACCCAATCTGGTTGCCCTCAAATCTAGATGTTCCATTATTTGAGTTTATTTTCGGCTCACATGTTACATGTTCATATTCATAACTATAGAAGTGTGTTTTCTGTTTACTAAAAATTACCACACTCTGGCACACAAAATCTGAGCGTGGTATTTCTGGATAGGAGTACTAGTTAGTCTGTAATAAAGATGCTATTTATAACCTGGACGCCCCAAACAGGTTCATCTGGCCACTTCCACCATTCCTTGGAAACCCACATTTATCGGTGCACTAGTGTGCAATATTCCCAGGCCTATTTGCTTTGGGAAATTGTGATTATGTGTCCGCTGTGCTCAATATGGAGTTCAGCGGCGTTGGTATATTATTCCTTAGTGATGTAGTCTGTCATTTGAAGTCCTTTTTATAACTCTGGATTACTTCAACATATTCAGTGTTCTCTGAACGGTTTGTCCCGGTTTCCTCTCACAGCAAATAAGTGAGAAGTGACACCTCGGTGAGCAGGTCATTTCCATATTCAGTCAGCAGGCAGGAGGTGGTGTTTCACTGGACCTGCAGCGCTTAAATGGATGTGCAACACACTTTCTCTCTGGCTCTCACTCACATGTCTCCATCAGAGGTCCGCAGCGCTAATCCTCTTAAACTCCCAGTCAACGGGGGCGGAGCAAACCTCTCGTTGCGTTTCCCAGTTTCCTCCCCGCTCGTTTGCCGCTGAGAGGCTTCCTGTGGCGGGGTGCGCGGCCGACGCTCTTCACCGCAACGTGCGATGTTGTGTTTATTGTAGAGCAGCTGCGTAAAATCGGTGCGTTGGAGGAGGGAGCAGATGCGGCACTTGCCATGACTTGTCCCGGGAAGCAGAGCTTTCAAGCGGCGCTGATCTTCCTGTCCGTCGCCCAGCTCACTGCAGGTACAGCAGCTCAGCTTCCATTATAATCAAATGCATTCATTAGGTAAATGACACTGTGTTAAGGTTTTATGTGAGTTATTAAAGTGCCTACGGTCTGCAGTTACTGCTAAGTAGTTTATTCGATTGACTTTCAAATGCTGCCTCTAAGAAACATGAGTCGAAGTTTATTTAACTTTGAAGGAGACGTTATTTTATACCAGTAAAAGTGAAATCAAACGCACCATTCATTTGTCATTAGGGTTATTTTCTGTTGCTGTTTTAAGTTCTGAATTCAAAGACCAGTTACAGAAGGACAAGAAATAGTTGCCTCCATCAAGCAACCTGTTTCTTTGATAATGAAAAGGGGATTGCGTTGTCACTTTTACTGTTCATTGCTATTTCAGTTCTTATTGGCAACATTTTGAATTTAGTACTTTCATACAGCAGGATTGATTTCATTTTTGGTTGGACTCTTATTTGTTTGTGTGTCAAGGATTAGAGTTGTCTCTTTTTTTTTTTTTTTTTTTTTTTTTTTTTTAATAAAAAAATCTAATTTGCTTAACTAAATTCATACTAGAGTTGAAACAACGAGTTGATTAGTCAGTCCACCAAAAATTAATCTGCAGCTATTTTTGATAATTGATAACTGGTTTCAGTTGTTTTTCAGGAACAAGTACCAGACCCTCCTCTGGTCGTGGCCTCTCTAATGTGAGGATTTGCAGCTTTTCCTTGTCAAATATGATAGTAAATATAAGTGAATATCTTTGGATTCGGGACTGCTGGTTTGGAAAAAAACGGGTTAGGGTTAGGAACACATTGGGCTTTAGGAAGTTTTGATTTACATGTCACATTTTCTGACATTTTATAAACCAGACAGTTAATTGTGAAAATAATCAGCAGATTAATCGATAATGAAAATAGTCGTTAAAGTTGCAAATCATACTTTGAAGTAGCTGTCCCCGGGCTGTAATGCTGCAGTTTATGTGATGAAATATATTGTAAATGAAGCTGTTGGCAACAAACACCTCTGATACATATAGAGTCAAAAAAAAGGAGCAGCCCAGGAAAGATGTCAACACTCTGCACCTACTGTTACCATCCACCTGATTTGTTCTGGTGTGTGCTCAGGTAAAGACAGCAGTGGTTGCAGTGCACTGACCTTTTCCCTTTGTTTTTGGCTGCTATTAGTTCAGGCTTTGAAAAAACTGAGCTGTTTTAGTATATTTTCAATGGGACAAACAGGTAGTTGGGTTAATTTGAGAAGAGATAAAAGTTTGGCAGCAGACACTTCTTCCTGCACAGCAATAATTGAAGTGCACTTACTGCACACTTTATTTATTTATTTATTTTTTTTTTTAAATAAGTGAACACACAAATTCGGCTGTGAGCTGTTAGAGATGCACTCATTCCAGGTTGTATAATACAGGTAAAGGGTTGCACTTTATCTCTCATATTGCTCATTTTGCTGAAGACCTCTTAGGTGAAATTGTCTTGCAAGTATCTCAGCACTATACTTTAAATTGTCATTGCATCTGATTAATTACTTAATAAGTTGCTTAAAATTGTTTATCCATACAAGGATAAAAGGCAACTTGAAACAATAGGAAAGAAATGTACATTTGCTATTTCTACATTATTTGCATTGGAAATATGCTTAGATTGTGAAATGATGAGTTGTGCAGTACTTGGCAAACTCTGCCCCTTCTGCTGCTGTCAAAAATTCCTCCATTGTTGGAAATGGAGTGAATGTAAATGTTAGTTCTAGGAATCTGCCTGCCGCAGGGTCTGACTACCCTGCCTTTGATACTCTTTTTGAGTCTGTTTGGTCCAATTTAATTACCAAACGTCACACAATGAGGCAAGTAAGGCCTCCACCTGCCCTTTTAGCATTGTACCTACTCCCCCCCTCAAAGATCACCTCAGCAGCACCTCTCTGAGCATCTCAGAGATAGAAGTCAGTTCTGATTGACTCAATATTCTCAGTGACACATACTTGGTTGAATTTTTAAGTTCAGGAGTACATGCAATTTGTTCCTTTAGGCAATGACTCTTATTATTTGGAGGACCAGGATTAAGGGGGGCTGCTGTTAGGAGTTGTTGGGAAATGATAGGAAACATGTGAACCCATTTCCAGCATGTGTTTGTTCTAAAACAAGATGCTTCTCCATCTTCTTCAAGTTCACCATCTCTGATACATTTTATTCAGGATAAACTGCTCCACCTACAAAACCATGTCCACAGTGCACAAAATAACCACGTTCAAGGACAAACAGCTACAAACACAGTGATTTCAAAACATATTCCATTTATTGAACCTCAGAGCTTTCCATTGTTGAACTGTGTTGTAAGACCTCCACTGCATTCGTGTTACTTTTATTGATTGCTGGTTCTCTTCACTTAGTTTGCTTTGTTTGTTGTGGCTCATTCACTATGCCAAACTATACACAACTCTGACTTTTGAATTCCCGATCACTGCAGGCTAATCACCTGTTGTAGCAGAAAGAGCAGGAAATGCAGCTGTGAGGTGTAGGGGTCTGTGAAACTAATCTACCGAAGGACAACAGCTGGCCAGTTTTGTTAATGGTGTCATATTAGACTGTGAAAGGTTCAGTCAGGCTACGGTGAAACCTTCAGGTAAGGCTCCAGTCCCACCCAAGGATTTCAAAGATCCACTTTCCACTATATTTATAATTTGTCAAAGGAAAAGTGGATTTTTCTTTTCTGCGTGGCATTGGAAGGTTTGCAAACATAAATTTATGTCACTCCCACAGAGGCCAAACACTTAACCTTTTTCATGCTGACACTGCAGATGGATGCCAAGGCTGGATTTGACACAAAGAGTTTCTATACAAGGTGCCTGAGTAGGGAAAATATTACAGTAGATCCCCCAACAGGCAACATATGGAGCAGTAAACACTCCAAAATATTATGTTAATTTTATTTGATTTAATATGTTAAATGTTAATGTGTTGAATGTTTTATGTTGGTTTTTTCTGTCTTTTTTGTTTCTGACACCAATATGTCATTATGCTGATTTGAGCATGTATTTTCTGTTTTGGTGTTTATGGCACCCATTCTCCAAATCAGGCTTTTTGTCTCTAATAACAGTGGAAAAAAAAAAAATTACTTTCCTGCTACCATACATGATTAAAGAAATGATTGAAACACATTAATCTGCTTTAAAAATGTCAACCTTCTTGTTCCTCAGATACAGAGCTACAGTATATTCAAACTTTATTTAATAGTCATTGTCCTTGAGAAAATTGTTGCCAGGCAACTCCCAGATATGTTATAAAAGAAAAACATTTTTGCCGTATTCCAGTCAGGTTTTCGCTGAACTGAAGTCCTAATCTCTTTTTGCCTCTCAGATTTAGTCAAAAAAGCTGCTTCACAAAGCACTTTATATTCAATTTTTTCTACAGTTACTGTATATAAATCTTATTAAAAGAACAAAATCATGAACAGTTTATCCTGCTAACGTGTTCATTACACCACACTGCTACACCTAGGTGATGTTGCTTTATTCCAATGAACATGGGCACTGTTGTTTATTTTCTCTCAATCCTGTGTATTAATCTGCAACTGAAAATCATAGTCCCAATTTATTCCTTTATGAGTAGCATTCACCAAAAACTACTACTTTTACTTTACTAATACTACTTACTGAGCCATTTAAAAAAACATGAAAATATGTACTCTGTTTGTGACCGGTTTTTAAACATTAGATCTTCAATAGGCACAAATGCACTTAGGCCTTAGTGCCACGAGTTTGAGGTACAATTTATTGTCATTCTCTCCATAAATAATACTCAGTATAAAGTGGAACAAAACTGTCCTTCAGTGCTCCAATACAGACAATAAACAGAGTAGGGAGGTCAAACAGCATTGAGAATTTTTTCAATGGATTTTTTGACTTTAAGAAAAGTATAGAACAATGCCAGCCTTTTCTATCACTATGTATCTATCAGTGTCTATCACTCCATATGGCTAGTATTTCAAGGATGACCCTCAAATGTTTTGTTATCGTGAAATTAAGATCAATCATTTGTTTGTCATTATGGAAACAGTAACTGGACCAATGTTCATCTTGATAGTTTATATTAGTTTATGGCCTCTGTCCAATTGGTTAATATTAGGTTGTTTCTGGGCAAATGGTCAATCCTATTCTACTTTCTTTACTCTGGAAAACCTATAAAAGGTGAGATTTTGGGTCCTGTAAGGTATTTTATTTTATATTGTAAGGCATATTTTTCTATATTTTTTTCAGTCTTACTGTGTTCAGAGTTTTCTAATAGAGCATCTTTTCATGACAGTTTCTCTTCATATTTGTCCGATTGGAAAGTTTCACTGTGGTGTGCCCCAGGGATCAATACTTGGTCCCCCCCCTATTCTCTTTTCACATTGTTAACTTCGTAATAATTTGCTACATAGATGACTTATAGCTGTATCTTTCATTTAAACTATATGACCTTAACAGTCTGTCCTCATTACCGATTTGTTTAGCAGCTCTCAAGGATTAGACACTAATTTAAAACTCTAACAAAAAAGAGAAACTCTTTCACTGCCTGAATCTATGCATCTATGCATACTTTCAAGACAGTCACAACTCATGAAGACATGTTGGAAATTGGCTAAATGGGTTTCACATTCAGTGCTACCCAACACAAAATCAATGAGAAATGGATCGGCTTTCTTGGAGGTTTGCAGTTAGCCAGAAAAACAATGAGTCCCCGGCAGCAGGTGTCAAGGATCAAGTGTATTCAAACGTCCTAGTTTCAGCTGTTGGTTTGAGACATTCATTCACTTCTGTAGAACTTTACCCAAAGCATTGCTCACCAATCTGTTTATAAATGATGAATGCATGGTGTACACATGACACTGACAAGGATGTGAACCAGTGTAAATAGGTGCTTTGAAAAAAGGAAGAACCTGACAAAAAATTACTTTCTTGTGTCTTAATGTCTTGGTTACAGTGAGACTGATCTGGCATGCAAACCCCTACCTACACACAGGACGGACAGACAGCAGCCACCAGTTTTTACTGTAAAGTAAACAGAAACCCATTAAGGTTTACTAAACAGCATGAGAATATGTTGAGGTTTATACCTAATATTGAATGTTCAAAATGAATAAATAATTAATTAAAATGTATCTAAATGTTCTAATTTTTAACAATTATATGATTTATTTGTGAATACTGTGGAGACATTTACTTATATTATTATGGGTTAAAAACTGTAGCCACCTTAAAAATAGTTTGGGCGGTGCAGCCTTCCTTATCAATCACTCACAGTGTTATCAAACAAAGCATGACAGCAGCTCCAAGTAGAACACAAGATTATCTGGGTGTTAAAGTAAGAGGCATTACACTGGTTCCTCCGCCTCCACCCATTTAAGAGTGTAGACCTCCTTACCTAACAGGAGCATCCTGCTTCACAACAGTTAAAGACCACTAACAATGAGAATCTGTGAATGAAACTGTTTCTCTGATATCCCCTTTTCACACATCGCTGAATGAATTACTGGGAAGTGTCTGTGAAGAAGATTGCTTTCTAACCATCTTGAGTGATACAATGTGTTTCAGGTCTGAAGTGTGTGTGCCAGCTGTGTGCCAACCACACCTGTGAGACAACTGCAGATGGTGCCTGCTGGAACTCTGTGATGTTGATTGACGGGAAGGAGGAGACGGTAAAGTCCTGTCTGTCGCCCTCTGAGATGAAGGGCCAGGTCTTCTGCTACAGTTCCCGTAATGTCTCGAAGAGGAACTGCTGCTTCACTGACTTTTGCAACAATGAGACTCTGCACCTACACCCAGGTACGGCCAATATTATGATGATTTTTTTTTTATTTCAATACAAGACGGGTTTATTGAATTGTGGTGCTTCTGAATCTGAATATCTTGTTTCTATCTGTGGTCGAACATGGATTCATCCAGTCAGACATCAGTTAATGTCACACTGCTCAGTAGTTACTGCATTCAGTTGACAGCAGCACCAGCACCAGCTCAATCCCAAGTGTGGGATTTCCCACTCATTCTGGCCCCGGCTAGACGAGGCGGATGCTGATCCTACTAGATCCTGTGACATAACAAATCTGGCAGAGGCTATGGGACGGCGGTTAGCGATCCTCCCCCTCCCTCCCCTGATTTATAAATAAATACTTTGTCAGGCATGTAGTCCGACTGCAAGTTAAAAGCCTCTCATGGGTCTGCTGGGTGGATATTGTCCTTAAAGCAGAGGGAGATTACTTTACACCTGTGGATATACGACTCAGTGGAAAATGCAGGGAGGTCAGAGTCACACTTACATGTGGGCTCATGAAAGTTTTGTTGTGTCAATGTATTATATTTTTTTTTAAATGTCTATTTGTATATCTGTATATCTACTTTAACTTCATAGTACTTAAATACTTTATAGCCTCATGTAAATTGAATCATTTATAAAGAATGTAAATCCGATTAGTTGAAGTTGCCGCTGGGAGTAGCACCTCATAATAAGCTGAAAATACATGTTTGTTATGCCTTGTAAAATTGATATGATGAACATAACCATCCACGTGGAGTCATGATGAAAAGTCCAGTATTCATTTGTAGCACTGTTTTGGTCCCCACTAGCTCCACCATGCTCCACTATGTCCACCAGCTAGCCGCTAACTTTGCCTGTCTACTGTTTGGTGCTATGTAGGTAGAGTACGGTGGGTATATCAGAGCTTTTTGATGAAAACAGCTCCCTGCTGCCGCTGGAAATGTGGTTGATGAGAGTGACCCAAATCAGTCAAGTTGTGAAAGCAAAAGAAAAATAAAAGAGCTGAAAGATGCTTAAAGACCCCTTATAGCTGAGAAGAGCTGCAGAGCCAGGTGATAATTATCTGAATCTGTCACCGTGAGTCATTTGACCATTGCTCATATAAATGTTTTGATAAATGCAGCTTTAAAAAAAACATTAAAAATCATAAAAATGACGCATATACTGTAGTGCCCAGTATTGAGAGGCTTCTGACTGGCTTGGTTTAAATTATGATTCCATTTGACATTATACAGTCATATGACATTAAACACTGTATGTGAACTTGTAACACATTATATCACATTCATATTTATTTCAGAATTTGCAAACACACAAGTGATTTTTCCTCAGTCCTTTTAATCGCTCACTTTCTGACTGACTTTAAAATTGCACTATGCCACTAAATTGACTTGTTTATAGGAATTGTTTTAGATTAATTATCTGGTGATTCACTAGTCAGTTGATCGACTTATTGTTTCAGTTTTGATTTGCAAAACAACTTTAGACAAGTAGAAATAGTGAATGCAAAAATACAAAACACATGTGTTTAGCTGGGGCAACACAACTGATTGGGAAACACTGCTGTATATTCTGCTGGCTAAATTCATTTTCCTCAAGGTCAAATTCAAGTTCAAGTTCTTTATCGTTATTTCAGTAGTATGAACTCCATGGGATACTGTTCTCCACAGTCAAATTAATACAACAGACTAGATGCCACTAAAAGTCACAAAAATCACTAAACACAATAAAACAAAAATCTTGGAAAAGTGTTTTCCTCCACTGATTTATTTGTCTTAAATAAATTTAAGTTTAATGGAATTAAAAATAAAATAATAAAATGTGGAGGTTGTGCAGGAGATCTAAAGCGAGAAGCGCTGCAGACTGTTGGTGAGATGGGTTTGGGCAACAGCCTGAGGCTGTGATGATGTCGACCGTGAATGAGGACACTACAATCAATCTGTTCCACTGCTCTGCTAAATACCAGGACATGAGCTCATGTGGTCTGTTATTTATTTTTCATACGTAAAAACTTAATGTTCATCATTGCCTCTGTGCAGGCCTAAACAGTAGAGCGCATATGCAGTTATAAGCTGAAATTATAGTAGGTAGTGGTTAGTGGTTTTGTGTAGCTGCATTTACAGTTGTGTTAAGATTATTGTCCTCTGACACTTTCACAGGGATGGTTCCTGTCTTCTGTCCCTCTTATTTCCAATCATTGATTTAGATGTTGTGTCAAACAAACAGTTAAAAAATAGAAATGACTGAGATTACCTACTTGTCCCATGCAGAGTTGTCAAGAGGCAAAAAACAAACAAACAAACAAACAAACAAACAGTTACAGTATGTAGAAGGTGTTTTGCCACTGGGCCAGAGGAGAGTAAACTCCTGTTTTGCACAATAGCTGCTGAGCCCTAGTTGGGTATGTATTTAGGTAAAAGGCTAAAGATGTCTTAGGAAACTGTGGTTTAGTTCAGGACATGTTGCTTTGCACATTGGGTCATCTGCAGATGTTGCATGTGTGTGGCTCCTGGTGAGGACATTTCACACTTTGGGGATTTGAGAAAAATGGGAAAGGCTAAAGAAACATGGGACGACTGTATTAAGTTTGGTATTATTACAATACTCACATGTGTATGTTGGAAGAGTTATTATTTCCTGCTGTTAGCTAATACGAGACTACAGTAATATAAATTGGTTAAATTGATCTCCCAAAGTTAGTCTTGTTAGTGCAAATGTCTCATTAATTGTAGTGCTATGCTGCAGTGCTATTACATTATCCACTGTGAACACTTTTGTCAGCATATCTGCAAATCTGATATTATCACAGTGCCCACCAGCTCTGCTATTTTTGTTTGTGTTGAGATCTTCTTTGTCCACCCACAGACAGAATGAAGGTCATGGATAGAAATGCCAGGTTATATTGTTTTGCTAAACCCTCAGTTTATTACAAGGCCTCACAGTGCACCTGCTTTTGATCAGTGTATGTCACCTATTTAAATGAAGAGGCTTGTTGTAAGAAAAAAAAGGCATTTTGATGTTGGATTTTTGGAGAACAGTTCTTTGGCACAGTGCCTCTGTATCTCTTTATCACTTTTGATTGATGACATTTATGAGCAGTGATTACAATTTCTAGCACTCTGGAAACAAGTTATGTCTGCCACAGTTTTTTGGCAGACATAACTTTACATCTGCCAAATGTACAATTTCCCTTTCTCTAAATCTTAAGATTGCCAACTGGCTATGTCTTAATTTTTGCTGAGTCTGTGTTAAGGTCAGAAAAGTGTTATACAGTACATCAGACAAGGCTGTCTGCATACTTTAGCCATCGTAAAACGCCAATAATAATAATAAAAATATATTTTTCACTTGAGTGGCTGACTTCCATCCACTCTCTGTTGTACACAACACTCTTAAAGCCATAATCAACAACATCCAGCAGAGGGTGCAACAATCATAGAGAGCTCAGAGACGTTCTACTGATTAATTTCAGGGAACATGTATGTTAATAATATTGGATTTGATGGATTTACATTATCATGTTACATATGTGTGAATGTTATCAGAGAGGCCTTTGGAAGAACCCGGCTGGAGCAGGCTGCAGCTCGCTGTGGTGATCCTGGTGCCGTCCTGCCTCCTGTGTGTGGGGATCCTTCTAGGTGTGTTCGTGGTGCAGGGCCACCACTGTGCCTACAGCCGAGCCCACAAGCAAGACCCAGAGGAGCCGCTAGATGACCAGATGCTCATGTCACCCGACAAATGTCTCAAAGATCTGATCTATGACATGAGCACATCAGGCTCTGGATCAGGTAAGAGAAAAGCCCACAGTTGTCTTACATGATTCTCGGTTAGTAAGGCAAGTAGAATGTAATGATTACATATGAATTAAAGACTCTTCAGGATTTCTTAATGAGTTTTAATAATAGCATTCCAGCATTCCTTTCAGCTGAGACAAAAACATCTTCTCTGCTTCTCATAGTCTTGCTGCTGGAATTATTCTGTGTGCATCTTGCAGGTCTGCCACTGCTGGTCCAGAGGACCATAGCTCGGACCATTGTCCTGCAGGAGACCATTGGGAAGGGTCGATTTGGTGAGGTGTGGCGGGGCAAGTGGCGTGGAGAGGATGTGGCAGTGAAGATTTTCTCCTCCAGGGACGAGAGGTCTTGGTTCCGTGAAGCAGAGATTTATCAGACTGTCATGCTCAGGCATGAGAACATCCTGGGATTCATCGCTGCTGACAACAAAGGTGTTTGAACCTCAGGATCTGTAATGAGCTGTATTATCTCGATGAGTTAAGATACACTAACCTCACCTCAGTTATGAGACAACATGTGACTGTATTATTTGCTGTGTGCTGCAGATAATGGTTCGTGGACTCAGCTCTGGTTGGTGTCAGAGTACCATGAGCATGGCTCCCTGTATGACTACCTGAACAGGTACACAGTTTCGACAGAAGGCATGATTGTCCTAGCTTTGTCAATAGCTAGTGGGCTGGCACATCTCCACATGGAAATCATCGGCACGCAGGGTAAGGCTTTATTTAGTAAATGAAGAACATGACGGACAATGACCTCATATCAGAGAATTCAAAGGATTATGACACTTGTGTTAGAAGTAAAACCATATTTACTAAGAGAAGAATGATCATAACCCAGATTCCTACTCTAATGGTCTGTCTTTGTATCCTCAGAACAGTGGGTTTTCAATCGATACATTTCACATTCACATTCACAATGAATTTGTTAATGACCTTTCTGATTAATCCATTTGTCCCTAAGTCTAAACAAGTCAAAAATAGTAAAAAATGATATTTCCTAGGTTCAAAGGTGATCATCATCATCATCATCAACCTTTATTTATTTCCTCAGAGATACATTGAGGGGTGACCCTCATTTTCAATGATACTGAGATTACAAAAGCAGAAAGAAAACAAAGCAGACAATCAGTTTTTTTCTGTGTCTTGGTATCTGATCTTGGTTTGACAGTCCAAAACCCAAAGATATTCAAACCAGAGAAAAGCAGCAATTCCTCACTGTGGAGACGCTGAATTCAGCAAATATTTAGCATTTTGTTCTTAAAACTCGATGGTGATAAATTTTCTGCAATTTTTTTGGGCTTAAAACCGTATTTGATACCTTCTTGATTCTAGGGAAGCCTGCTATTGCTCACAGAGACCTAAAGTCCAAAAATGTCCTGGTGAAGAAAAACGGCACAGCAGTCATCGCGGATTTGGGTTTGGCCGTGAAACACAACTCCAGCACCAACACCATAGACATCCCGGCCAACCACAGAGTGGGAACCAAGAGGTGGGATACACTCTACAACACGAGGCAACACACAATGAACACACACACACAATGGAAACACAAAATCAAAGTTTGAAGTGACCTTCAAACCTGATCCAATTTATTTGATGTGCTTGGTTTACATATTAGTCAGCCTCTGAAATTCTCTGAAGTCAACATGTTCTGAATTCAAACAAATTTAAAATGACATCTGATGAATTTAGCTTGTTTTTTCTGCAGCTGCTCCATATTGTGATAATGGATAACGTGTCCTGCAGCTCTGAATTCAGAGAACATGAGATTTACAACAAACCCACACACTGAAATCGATTAACGAAACCAAAGAGGTACTGGACTTTTTATTACATTAGACCTTAATTATTTTGTCCTCTGCAGGTACATGGCCCCAGAAATCCTGGATGAGACAATCAATATGAACACCTTTGAGTCATTCAAGCGGGCGGATATCTACTCGCTAGGCCTGGTGTTCTGGGAACTGGCCCGAAGATGCTCTGTTAGGGGTACCTTAAATGACACGCACACATTTAGACTCTCACTTGTTTATTGATATTTACATGAATATCTAATGAATAAGCCACCAGGAAAACTGCACTGTGGCGCTAATAGTACATATGTGACACCACTGATGCAAATGTCCCAATAACAGTCAGTCGTTAAGTGCTATGTCAATCTGTCCCTCTTACACACTGATGTAAGGTTGTTTATACTCTTGTGTTTTTTCACACACTGCACATCCTCAGTCCTGCGTGTGAAGAAAAAGCATGATTTGTTGTTATTTGAACAGGACTTCATGAAGATTTCCAGCTGCCTTATTATGACCTGGTGCCTTCAGACCCATCCATCGAGGACATGAGGAAGGTGGTGTGTGATCAGAAACTCAGACCCAGTGTTCCCAACCAGTGGCAGAGCTGTGAGGTGAGATGGGACAATATTTGTGATGTATGATCATATAAGAAAAGATGCAATTCATCACTAGTAACCAGTGGCTATGAAACTGTCATAGTCAGATACAAAAGAACATTGACATGCAAAATGCTTAAGCGATGATTGTGGTTTCTGTGCAGTACATGTATGAAATAATTTTTAGTCCACAATGGTGAGTACATTGAGTCATCATTTCCACTGAATGATTCAGTAGCTTTTAGCATCGGAGCTCTCTTTAATGCTGACTGAAAGCAGTATCATCAGACCTGCTGCGCAGCATGATACATCCTCGTTAGAAGCTTACTTGTAAGTAGGACGACCACAAAAGCCAAAGAAACAATCACAATGCTGTGACTGTGCTGCAGAGAGGTGGTTTCAGAGATTTTCAGAATGATGAACAGGGCTTCTGTCGGTCTGATTTGTGCTGAACTTAACAAAACAGACTTTATGAACAGACCACCCGTAGTTTAGGAATAAATGAATTACATGGTCAGTGATTAAGAATCATTGAAATGAACTGAAGATTAACGGTGATTCATAAATTGCTTACTTCTATTTTGAGGCTGTGGCCATCTTTTGTGTCACTCGCTGAAGTGACTGCTGAGCTCTGGGAAGATGGTGACATCAAGCACAGCAGGGCAAGAAACACCAGTGGTCAGAAAACAGTTTAGAGAGATTAATCTAAGCACCCTGGAAATCTGGGTAATCATCCCTCATTGCATAGGAAAATTGTGTGCTGTGGCTGACAGTACAACTACATGAAAGGCCTCAGTATGCTACCAACCAAGTGCTTGTTGGATGGAACAGTGGTGGTTAGGATGGTCTGTGTCTGCGAATCGTTTCAACTTAATCTCAAAACCGAGATTTAGAGAATTAGGGCTAATGATGCATGTGCGGCCATTCACAACAGAAAATTTCACATGTACGAGATCATCTGAAGCAGACTGAATCCTTAGGTAAGGTAGATCAAAGATGAACCAGGATGTCAGGGTGATAATTTTATTAATTAATTGATTTATTTTTTTTGTCTTTCCATAAGTTTGACTAACCTGAAAGTAATTAATTTGATGAGTCCAGTGTTATTAATAAAGAAATGAATGCCACAGAAATAAGTTGTATGAAACCTGAAATTTGCTTAAAAAGCTTAGGTAAACTTTGGAGGAAATACGTCAAATATACATGTGACCCATGTGAGACTTTTTCTCAGCTTCATCCCCTTAGACAGTTTCTGTTATTTTGACACACCTGATTTTATTATTCTAAGAGGTGGATCACTCTAACCTAACATAATGTATAACCAAAGCTCTTATTATTTATGTTATTCAAGCTAAGAAGCCGACATTAAGACTGTTGTCTAAATTCTTTGGTATTTGACTCCTACGTTACTGACACGCTCTCCTTGCTGATGTTCCAGGCCATGCGTGTGATGGGCAAACTGATGAGAGAGTGCTGGTACGCTAACTCTGCTGCTCGACTGACTGCTCTACGGGTCAAGAAGACCGTCTCTCAGCTGTCCGTCATCAAGGATGTCAAGGAATAGTGGGATTTGTTGCCCCCTGCAGATCAGCGCTGGTGCCGGCACCGGTGCAAGAAGAGGAGCTGGGGGCAAACAGGAAGAAGCCGTCCTCTCTAACTGCCTGAGGCTGCCCTCTTCAGGACTAGACCACTCTGTTCACCTGCAGTGTGCCCCGTCAGGCTGTTGTTGTTGGTGCCAAAGTATTTGTAGCAGGTGTCTGTAGCTGCTTTGCACACAGACACCTGATCGACCAATTTGAACCAAACAGCTAAACTTTAGGTAGGAAGAGCCATATGAATTAAAAATATGTTTAATGTATATACACATTGTTTTTGCTACCTCACACATTTAAGTGTCCAAAGCTTGAAATTGCACATTGTGATGTTTATGTGCCATATCCTGTAGCAAATACAGTATTGCTGGGTAGGTAGTGTGCTAACTGACAATCAAAAGATATTGGATTTAAAAAAAAAGCGCAAAGTGGTTGTGAATGATTTTAAATGACACACATACAGTTAAACCAGTAAGCTCCAGAGTGGTTGCTCCACACTTAACAGGATTATAGCAGCGCATTTACAAGTGGAAGAGATCCTTTAGCTCAATATATCCGAGGATTTTTTTGTTCTTTTTAAACCGTTATCTAGTCTTGATTATTGATTGTCAGTCATTTGACAATAAGACAGTTGGTCCAGTGGTCAGTCAGTCTGTTGGTCCAAATACCTCCACAGCTACTGGATGACCTTTTGGTGCAGACATTAATATTCCCCAGAAGATGAACTCTGACGCCTGGACTTTTCATCTGGTGCCACCAGATGGGCACTAGATCAAGAGAGTACAGCTGAGGGTCATAGAGTACAGCTTAAACTAATGAAAGCTGAACCCAACAGCCTGGAGTTCAGTCTTAAAATGGTCACAGTAAAAAGTTTTAATTTATAAAACAACTTGAATCTTTTCTGGCACCACCACGTCTCTCCATTTTAACAGCGTCATGGGGCAACTAGCACTGTAAGCATGTATGTATTGTTCTCAATATAAAGAGAAGTAAAACTAGGAACTCCTACGATAGAGATTTTGCACATTTAAAGCTTTCACTTGCTGAAAAGAGCTGCCATCTGACAGCTGAAGGCTAGTTTTTGGATCAACAGGAGCTCATTGACGAATTTGAAAATGTATGCTTTGTTTTCTGAAATTTATTTATTCACAATGGAAACATAAATTGAAATTATACGCTGTAAACAACCCCATTCACACTTCGGAAATTCGAACTTAATTTCAGTATTGTTAACATTGGCTGAAGGTTGTTCGTAGTTTTTTTTTTTTTTTTTATGGGGAAAAGTAACGAATAATGACAATGAATGAAAATAACGACAATGCACGAAAAAGACAAAAATCCCTGTGTAATCAGCAAATGTAGTTCAATATAATGCTGTGTTAATAGTGTACATTAGCACTGGTGGTAGATCAGTTTAAGACATTTGACTTGGTGAGCACAGTTTGGGTAATGGGTGCACATTAGGGTTACTAATGCCACTGTCAGACGTTGCCCGTAAAGCCTTATCATAACAGGCTTAGGGGAAGTGCACATGGGTAAATCTGCAGGCCCTGTGCACTCATATGCACTCACGCGTGCACTCGTGCACGTGTGTGCACGTGTCTGTGTGTGTGTGTGTGTGTGTTTCATATCATGTGAAGTCACCCTTTAGTTAAAGATGCAAATCAGATTGATTATTGTAGTGTTTGTGAAACTGTGAAACTGGTGCTGTGGATAAAAACGTTCCATGTTTCCCACACACCACGGCTTTAAATTCATGTCTAGCTCTACAGCCTCAGTTAAAGTTCATGTTTTTTAGTTGCTAAGGCAATTTACATACTTCCATATAGCTGCTTAGTATCAGTGTTGACACATACTACAATATGTAAGTCATGAAGGTATCAGAATTACTGGGTGATACTGTATGTAGCATCAGCAGTATTGCCTCTTGAAAATAAGCTATGTACAGTAGCCTGTTGCTATCTTGGCAAATATCAGTTCATGTGCAAATTTGTATGTTTTTCTTTCTGTGAAATGATTAGTCATGGAGTTATTTGACTGTGTTGCAAAGAGTAGGAAATATTAAAAATGCAGTATTTAAGTGTCTAGCTCTGCCTCTGCCCACTGACAATACCTAATGTAAATTAGTTCTTATCTTAAGGTGAATCAATGCTGAGCCAAGCTTACAGTATGTGTCGTCCATTGTGTCAAATCTGCTTCTTCAAGAATCAGACAGGTGACACAGAGAAGAACTGATAGCTAAAAGACTTATCAGTCATTCCAAAGAGGAGTGACCACCATGTGCAATTTCTGACTGGTGTCTTTTTTATATATATTGTATATGACATAGCTAAATATAAATAAATGTGACACTGCTTTCATAAAATAAGACCTACGTTTGACTTCTCATTTACATTCATACATTTGATTTATGTAAAACTTTTCTGTGTTGTTGCTTGCACTATTTATCCTGTGTAGAGATAATTGAGATCAGCAGGTCAGTCGTTGCGGTGCCGTGCACATTACTGCATGTAGGACAGAACTTCCCGGAGCAGCTTATCTGACACAGGTCCTTTTTATCTTCCCCATTACACTCTTACCTCAACTGACATGACTCATCTGTGCTTGCTGCTCTGCCACTCTATTTATGTGCACTGTTTATGAAGTGTAGTTGTCCGTTAGACAGAGGAAATAAAGCGCCACTTCTGAGCCCATCAGCGCTACACAGATGAGTCAGTCCCTTTAGATTGTGCTGTAAGTAGATTTAACAGATTTTTCTGAGCTGCCTGTCACCTAAGGTCACACAGTTTCACTTACAGGAAGGTAATTGGTTTCTCTTGAGAACCTTTCCATAGTAACAGCACTAAGCAAAGAGTCTGGTTACCTAAAAGTGACAAAGTTATTATAGTTTTTGTTTTTTTTTTAACCATTTTAGTCCCTTAGAAGAACATTCTGTTTAAGCCACTGTCTCACATATGACAAAAGCAATGATGAGAGGGCATCCATGTTTTTTCTCTTGTCTTCCTTCCCCAGAGTGCATGGGCTGCTGCCACTGACTTTTCTGTACATAAAGTATCAAAAATGTGGATGGGGATTTGTAAATGTGTGTGAAATGCCGGGGTCGGTTGGACAACGGCTCTGCTGAGGGTCACTGGGGCAGAGGGGACTGCTGTGTGGCAATCATATGAACAGTGCTGAGGCGCACAGCAAATTTTCTCAGATTTTCTGCTCATCAAAGAAATGCGGCTTTTGTGCGTGGTGAAAGATGATATTCTTCACCCATAGATTTCACATTGTACCTTTTGAAGGCATGGGTGTGTTCGCAGAGGGTTTGTGCGCTGTGGTTCAGTTTTCTTTGACCTATCAGCCATTGTCTCCCTGACTGCTGGCCTGTGTGTGTATGATTTTTCTTTTGATCCGACCATGTCTGATGCCTTCAGCCCAATGACCCATGCTGTCTGTGTGGGGAGCGTGACACTGGCCTCGGGCTAAATCAACCTTTTGTCTGTCTTCATAAGACAAGTCTCCCTGCTTGGCAGAACACAGGACTCAGGATCAGACTGAAGCTTAGCCCATTGAGAAACTGAGAGTGAGACAGGCTGGAGGCAGGTGCTGGTGGAGGTATGAGGTGGCAGTTTTTCATGCATTGCTGATTTCTGACAGACCATAAATCGAATTGCTAAGACTGCAAAAAGGGAAAGGGACTGTTTGAAGGGGAATTGCACAGCTTAAACATTCTTCTTCCTTTTCTTTTCAAAACATCAGACCAACACTTCTCAAGAAAGAGAAGAAAGAGTTAAGGTGGTGAACAGGAAAGTGGGTTTGTCAGGCTGTGAACTGCAGATGCAGGTTCCACTGCAATCACATGATGTGGATTTCCGCTTTGACACATTTTACTTTTGGCTGCACAGCAGGGCAGGGCCACACAGTCACTGACGAGCTGCTGCAGCAGGACATGATGCTGCTTTGAGGACTACTCTACCATGCAGTCCACCATGAATTTCAATGGACTTCAAGGCCAGGGCACCCAAGAGAATTACATTCTGGATAATACTCCCAGGAAGAAAACTTCTCTGTGGTCCCGGCGCTCACTGAGGGGGAGCATTGATCGACAACGGCAGAACACAACCTCTCTGCAGAGAGTGTGCAAGGTAAGACAATAACTCAAGCGGAAGATATGGTTAGAATATACTGTATATAGTGTAAATGTTTACACCTCTTCAATTTAAGTCAAATATCATAAAACACCGACATAACAGAAAGATTCCAGCTTGATTTTTCTCAAACAATATTGTTTTATGACCAGAAGCAAGTTACTGATTTACCACAAACTGTAGCAGTTGTGTCTCCCTGCAAATGGCCAAAAGCCCTCTAACAATTTTAATCTTTTGAGTTATGTAATGCTTTAGTATCAATGTGTTCTCACATTGAACCACTTCTATAGCTTCCTGAGAGGTTTACAACCCAAACCTATAATATTGTTTTAAAGAGGAACTCTGCATTTCTCCTTTTGCAGCCCAAACCTACCCGGTCCAACTCACTGGTTGACTACTCCGACCCGCAAAGGTAAATCTATCAAACCTGATGTGCAATTTGTCGTACAGTAGAAGGTTTCTCCTTTAGTTTTACAACATGTAAAATACTATATATTGCATATTTTTTTATTGCAATTGATTTTTTTAATTAAAAGAAATAATGTGCATGGAGAGAGAATGTATTTATCTTATGTCTTTTTTCACTTTCTTTTGCACAGGACCACAATTGTACTGGAAAAGCAAGACAACGAAACATTTGGTTTTGAAATTCAGGTAAGCCTCTAAACATTTTATAAACATTAAGATGGAGTATGTAAGTATTGCTGTCATGCTTTTTAAGCTCTAATCTTAGAATAATTTTAATGTGATTAAAAACTAAATGTTTAAGCTTTTTTTTTTTTGCAGAAAAATATTGTTTTGGCAGCTTTTGTGACCAACTTATCTTTTGTTGCAGACCTATGGCCTGCAGCAGAGGAACAGCTCTGCAGTAGAGATGTGCACTTTTGTGAGCAAGGTGCAGGAGGACAGCGCTGCTGAGAGTGCTGGCTTGACCGCAGGTGAACCACCCACATCCTCCCCACCCTATGTGCACTATACAGGCTTTCATACACGTAGAAAACAGCCAGGCCCTGTTTCACCTTTCTGGTGCACAGATTGACAAATATACCTCTTCAAACACATGTAACTATCTGCCGAGCTGCCCACGCACACAAACACACAAACACAGATACCCAAACACAATGGAAAGCAATCTTCTCACAATCAACTTTTTTTTTTTTTTTTTGCATTCTCATTTATTGTAGGGGATGTAATCATCAAAATCAACGGGGTGAGCATCGAAGGATCATCTCATCAGCACATACTTGACCTGATACGAGAATCAACCAACAGTCTAAAGTGAGTGACAGCAGTGATGACTTCCCAAAATGCTGGTAGAACAAAGCACAACAGAGCATAAAGAAATAAAGGCAGTTCGCTGGTGTGTAATGTTGTGTGACACTCTGTGATTCCAGGATGGAGACTGTATGTGGGAATGTAGTGAAGCAGATAGAACTGGAGAAGAGGATGAACCTGCTTAAGGTGTGTCTCTCTCTCAACCCTGCCCATGTTTGCTGGTCACATACTGTAACTCTGTGTATATTATGTATGTAGTGAATTACAGGATGACCTATTGTATGAATATGCCTAATATCTCATCATGCATCAGCTAAACAAAGCTGCAGTGACAGTGTAACAGTAAACATGGTGTTTTGTGTTTTGCCCATACAGCAATCACTACGTGAGAAACAGATGGAGCTGCAAGCGCTCATATTACAGGAAAAACGCCTGACGCGAGGTGAGTGTCTGCTCAGCTGTCAGACCACAGCACTTCCTTTCTCACAGCCACCGTCGTCTCTCTGAAGCCAGACAGTTAATGATGTGAATTCAAGTGTAAACTCCAGATAATTGAGATGAAGGAGTTCCCCTGAGAAATAAACATACTGTACAAGCTGCTGACGAACTTCCTGTTTCAAATATCTTCACTTCCTGCAGCTTTTACTAAATAACTTTTATATTTCCAGGTAACTTGAACAACAGCAGCTTCAGCCTCTCCTTGGACTCTTCTTTGAGCTCCCCCACAAGCCGGCGCTGTGGCCGGCGTTTTTCCAGTGACAGTAGCTACAGGAGTGTGATGACAGATGACAGTGACCAGGCCAGTGTGTTTGGGGATCTGTGCTCACCCGGCCCCTGCAGCGCCAGCAGCACCACAGACGACAGCTGCTTCTTCTCCAGAGACTTCCCATCACAGGACACCTCCAGCCGGCTTTCATCAAACGCAAGCCAACATCACCACACCCTCAGCCGCTCCAGCAGCTCCAGTTTCGCAGGCAGCAACAGCTCCCTCTCTCCTTCCTGGGACGAGACAAGGATTTCCTCCTTGTTTGGTACCCTGCCCAGGAAAGGCAAGCGAATCAATGTTCGAAAACACATCTCCAAGTTAATTCCTGGACTCCAACGATCAGTTGAAGAGGAGGAGACGGGAACAAACGCTCAGTGACTTGCTGTCCACATGCTCCTTGTTTCTACTTGATGCTGAGGGTTGACAAGGGTTTTCATGCTCTGAGACTCTGAAGGATTTACACACACTTAAAAGGTTGAGTTAACCCTTCAAAAAGAATAGTTAGTGTTTGCTTTAATGGAGACACAGAGAATGACAGACATTATTGCACTTGACATTTGTCAATGTGAAAGTCTATCCAGGAGGGTCCTGAGTCTTTATGGTGAGCCTGGCTCACTGTTTGGCACAAAAGCATTATAAAAAATGTAAGATATCCTTCCTCTGAGCAAGTGTTTGAATGAATGTATGCATCAGACTGTAATGTATAAAAGATGAAATTACATATCCTACTAACTTGAATAAAAAAATGTTTGTTTTTTTCTCATGCCATAACCGCAGAGTGTGATAAGCATTAATCAGTTTGAAATGCAGTGGCTGTATTCATGCAGCATCTTGAATTTCAAAACGAGAATCGTTCATTTAAACAGCACTTCTGTCACGTTCAGGTTTTGCTCTACAAAACTCTGCACCCTGTCTGCTCAGCTCAAAACAGGATGTGGCTACACGAGTACTACTTACCTGTTTTCATTTCAAAAATTATTTCACACAACTTGCTTTCGGTGTTCACAAGCACTGAAACTGCTTCTTGTAAATTCCTAATGTTCTGAAATTTGTATGTTTCACTTTGGAGTGGAAAGAAAATGAAACTTATTTTGGATTGTGTTTTTGACTCGTGCTTCTTCTTCTGTATGCAAAAGTTTTTTTCAAAAATAATATACTTGTGGAGTTTTATAAAGCCACCAGTGTTTTCTGTCAGATACCAGAAAATAATGCAACCATTTTAATTTTGCAATTTCAGCTAAAGTTTTCTGTTGATGATGCAGGTATTACACACAATTTACCCACAGACAGACACCAATGTTGTTTTGGGGAAAACACAACAGTTTTCAGATAGAAGCAGTAAAATTTGTGAAAAGAAACACCACACATTTCCTGTAACACGTCTTACTTCTCTGATTTCCTGCTGCTGCTGAGAAAGAGAAAGAGAGCGTGAGAGCATCATCACATTATGATAAATTTACCTGCTTTCTCGCACTAGATTATTTCTTCACAAAAATTATGATGCACTTTATTTTGAAGCAACAAAACCAAGAAAGAGAAGGAGATCATTTCTTTTTTAAAGTGCATTATGAAGAAGAAAATGAAAAAATATAAAAAGACTTCTTTTAGAAAAGATTAATTACAAAAGCAAGTTGTGCAGTCTGCAGACCTAGTGTTTGTACCTAGTTTTAACTACTTTATATATAGTTTATATTTTCATGTAGTTAGAGGATAAATATGAGAGTGTGAGATTCTTTAGACCTGTCTCTAATTTTATCTTTTTTCTAACACCTTTAACAATGTGTTGTATTTGTCATGATTCCACTGTAGAATAGCAACAACAACAAAAAAAGAATTAAAATAAAAGATTATTAGCACATTGAGTAAATGTACATACTCTCTGTCATCCACTGTATAAATAAATATTAATTTTCAGAATGCTATACCAGCAGTTCAGGTGCCTTACTTAAGATCTTTATGCACTTAAGGATCAAGACTTAACAGGGCTTAGTGTCATTGCTGGTTCAGGCAGTAAAATACTGTAAAGAAAACCTATAGGAGAATGTTAATCCAGACTCAAAATGTTATAGAAGGAAGGTGGTCACCCAGTAGAGATTAAAGAATGAGTACAATCACTCTGTATGCAGATGCCAGAGTCACAAAGAACCTTTGTTGGGTCCACAACAAAACCCCTGTTCTTCAGTGATTCAGCACGCACACAGTGACATGGTAGTAGCACTGGAGCGCTGATTCTGTTTTCACTCTTTGACAGTATAGGATAAAAACAAATCTTTTGATAACACAATTGGAAGGCTAGAGCAGATTATGATGAGAAAATGCAACATCTGAGGACGTTTAATTTTTGATTCAATAAAAAAAAAAAAAAACAGCCAAGTGCATCAGCTGCTGTTTGGCTGTTTTCCACATCACAGAGGAAAGAAAAACAAGACGGACAGAGATGGAGACTAGCACAATGTCTCCAAAGGCCCCGAGACTTACAGTAGAAGAAGAAAATACACTGGTATCCCAGGTACTGGAGATCATTGGTGGGATCACGCTGGAGGCCCTACAGACTCTGGATCAGCCTGAGGAGAGAGATGTGTGGTCGATGGAGGAGGGAGATGACTCCGTGTTCTACAGCGATGAGGACCAAACTCATCAGGGCATCAAGGCAAACACATCTTGTGATTTTGGTGCCGACGTGAGCGAGCATCTTGTCAAAAGTGAAGCAGCTGAAGAACTTGTCCCACAGAGAGAGGGTGATGCAGGAGCAGAGGTCTTTAGGGACAAAGAAGATTTGGAGATGGAGAAGGAAGCTACTCTGAGTCTACAAGAAGAGGAATGCCAAGAGCTCCAGACACCAAAAACTGAACATGTGAATCAGTCAGAGCCGACAGATCCAGGAGCTGCAGCTAATCTAACTCCAGAAAACTTATTGATCCCCAGTGGAGAATCTCTGCAACCTAACTGCACAAATGCAGACACGCAAACACAGCCTGGGCAGAATACCTCATCAGAAACCGGTAAGAGGAGTGTACTACTATAATGCAGTGAAAAAGATTTGTTTATTTGCAGGTGAGGTTTTTTCTGTACAGAATCATGAGAAAAAGCGATTTGTCTCGTCCTTTCTTTCCAGAAAACGTACAAGTTAAGGAGGAAGAAGTGGTGCTAGAGGCTCAGACACCAAACCTAAAACCCTTTGATGTAACTAATGAGGGGAGTTATACAAGGCTGAGTGTGGAGGCAGAAGTCCCAAAAGAGAAGTCGAGTGCCGAACTCCAGATATCAGGCAACAGACAGCCTGAGGTAGACCAGGAGCCAGAGCACGACCGCAACTTCCATGTACCCGTGGGCTTTCATCAGGGCCTCAGTCCAGGCTACTCCACCCTGCCTCTGCTGAAGAAATCCAGTCACAGCGCCGGCCAACACAAATCCTTCGACCACCTCACCTCCTCCAAATACAGCACTGTGTCCTACCGCAGGATCCGCAGAGGCAACACCCGCCAGAAGATAGAGGAGTTTGAGTGCATGATGATGAATTTATAAGATGGTTTCGGTGCCATTTTCAAGAAAATAAAAACTGCTGGACATGATTCATAACAAAAAATGAGCATTAATGGAAACTGATTGTACGTTTGCTATTTTACAGGGTTTATACATTTATCAGTGCTAAAATCTACTTATAAATAGTATTGAAGATCTTTGTCATAACTCCCAAGTTCACTCAAACCTAACTCACAACATTTCTAAATGATCTGTATACTGTTTACATCTGTTGTGTAGTATCTCACTGGAGAGGAAGGCCTAACCGTCATCTCATGTCTAAGAGGTACTTAAGGTTTTACATCTGGTTTCAGCATGAAATCATCTTGTTATGTAAGGCAGGTATTTGAGCAGCAGATTAAATAAATAAGAAGCTCTGGGATTTATAATCCTACTTGCCATAATAACTAAGATGTTGTTTGGTATTAGAGCTTCTGCACTGAACCTCTGGAGAGAGACTGAGTAGTGAAACTGTTCGTATTTTCGAGTGATTAACAAAGCATACATGCTTACATGTGGCCAATGGCTGGTAAATAAGGAAAAAATAATAATAAAGTGATTCATGCCATTAAATCTTTATCATCATTTTATTTTTTTAGAGATGCATTTCCATCAGTTTGTGGTTAAAGGGTTTGATAATAGAACACATCGTCTTTAAATCACAGCACAGGTTTATTGGGTGTTTTAAACCAACACTTCCCCCTAGTGACAAAATTAAAAATTAAAAAAAAAAAAAAATCTACAAAAACCTACACCTAAATAACACAGAATTAAAAACTAGAGAAGCAGCCTCATCAAACATAAAATACACAACATCTAGAAAAGTAGATGTTTCACCAAAAATATGTGGTATTTTTTGTACAAACAAAGAAATTCTACTTTACATGCAAGTGACCTCATTATTTAACCCAGTCCCAACAGCACAAACACTTTTTACATTTCAAATCTATAAAGGCACTGTTTAATCTTTGGCAGTGAAATGATATGCTGTACTGAAAAACATATCAGATGGAGTGTTCGTCCATAGACATTCACCTGTAGCCCAGTTTTAAAAAAAAATAATCTCAGGTGCATTTCCTCAAATACCTGTGTACAGGATCTTTTCTAAAATTAGAAACTTCTGTGGCATACCTCCCTGACCAGAGAAATATTCCCTCTTTCCTCTGGTACAAGTGTTTAAACTCAAGGTCAGTCCATGCTGATGAATTAAAAGGACATTAGAAACATTGCACATCCCCACACCCTCTGCTTTACATCACACATATTCGTGCAACCAAAGTGTTTCCTCTGGGCAGTCGTGTGTTTAGAGGTTGGACCACAGAGAATACTGTGGTGTGAGGCCACTGAAGGTCTCTATAGTGCATGATTAACACAGAAAAATCACCAGCAGTCACCGAGTCATCACTGAGCGTGGTAGTGTGTGAACTGCCACTTCTGGAAGGTGTTGTTGGGTACACATGGGTTGAGGTGAAGTGTGTCACCCTGAGGCCCCGCCTCTAGGCACATGTGGTGGGAAACAAACTCTGTTATGAGGTGCTCCGCCTTCGCAAAGACAAAACAGGAAACACAATTAATGAACAAACCTTTAGCCTCTAAACATCGTCAACGTCAACATTTTGCTTCTACTGGATTTGAAGCAAGCAAATCCTGTTGTTTGACGGCACTGACTACAAATTCCTTCAATGACAGAGTTGTAAAGGAGAAAGAAAAACAAAGACAGCAGACAAAGCAGATGGCACACCCAAAGTCAACCTACCAGAGCTGAGTTGGAGGATTTGTGGAACCAGCGGAGTTCAGGCTTGGTGTTGTCACAGGATTCTAAAGCAAAGCCCTTGCCCTTGCCTTGGGGAGCGACACACAGGTCTTTCTGGCGAATGTGCCTCAGCCAGGTGTAATTAAAGTGTTGACTCTGTAAACCAGGGAGCGAAAGAGTGGAGTGACAAGGATGTAATTATGCTCCATGAAAACTGAAAGATGTTGAAAGATGGCTCAGTGGGGCTGTTTTGAATCCAAGAAGACCACATTAAGAAAGGCTTGGTCTCGTCTTGAGCTCCACCCTTGTTTATCGTGGCTCGGGTCCTTTGGTTCTGGACTCTGACTGCATTTGTCCTGGTTTAAGTCTATTCCTGAATCTTTTTTGTGTTATACCCCCCATAATTACCACAGTCATGAGGCCCAAATTGCATGACAGAAAAGAAAATCCAAACCTTGTGGAACATTTGTTAATATTTTGGTTAATAATAAATACTTGATTTATTAAATTACTTGAATAAATATTGTGTGTTTGATAGATGGATAATAGATAGATTAAAATACCTTGTTAATCCCTTGGGGAAATTCAGAATAAAATACAATACAATATATGTTTGCAGTCAAATAATATGTTAGATAAAATAAAGACGCCTACCTGCTTACTGAGATCACATATCTCGAAGGACAGAGAGCCTTTCTGCAGAGCGAGACATTTTCTTAAACCACGATTGAAGACCTACAAGTAAAGATAAGATGATGAACATTTTACAGAAGTGAAACAACAGTGCTGAAAACATTTGTTTACTTGCTGCTGTCTGGATAGTGTCAAGGCCTTAACAAGACAGCTATTCTTTGTTCCAAATGAGCACAATCACAGTCTCAGTTCAGTTCATTTTGGTTCAGGGGTTCCCAGCAGGAATAGCAGTGACTTCATGGGGGGAAAGTATGACAGGCCTTCATTTCTAACTGATCATTTAGGGAAAAGTAAACAAAATTTGAAGCGAACACAGAGCATTGTGATTGCAAGAGACAAAAACACACAAGGAATACAAGCTGCTGTAGGGAATTCACATACCAGGCCTTCAGCTTTGACTAAAGGAGCGTCCATGTCTGGATACACGTTCTCCAGGTACCACTTGAAGCTCTTGCAATTGAGCCTCTTCCTCAGCGCCACCTGCTCGGTGAGGTTGCCGATGTCAACGGCATTTTTATCCAGCAGGTGATGGTAGCCGTGGCCGTAGAAGAGGTCCTTGTACTCATCCAGCCAGACCTCAGCCACCCTCACCAGGTTACGCTCCACTGTCTTCTGCCTGTCTTTGGGGAATTTGTACGGGTTCTGTCCTCGGAAAATGTGTCCCACTCGAGAGCAGGGGATGATCTCGATTTCCCCGCCACACATCCAGATCTGTTCATGTGGCAACAAGCAAGAAAAGGAGTCATGCGAGAGGTGTTCTGTGGACTTCTCAAGTCACTATGGTCAATACTTGTGCATGAATTAGTTGGGCGACATACCTTAAATGAAATCTCCATGTTCTCTCCGCCCCATACATCCAGGCCAGGGTCATAGGAACCAAGCTCATAAAAGTACTTTTTGTCTATGGAGAAGAGGCCTCCAGCCATAACTGGACACCTGTAAGTTAAGATAAATGAATAAAAACAACAACTAAACATTAGTCTGAGTCGAGAAACAGAAATATTGATAGACATCAATAAAAAAGTAACAATGAGCAGTGGAACAGCATGGAAAAACCTGAGGTACCTGATGGGATCTGAGACGGTCATGTTGCTCTTCTTAATGTACTCCTCTGGTAAGGCGCTCCAGCCAAACACCAAAGGCCATTTGAAAATACCTCTTTGGAAGTTGTCAACCAGCATATAACTGAAGAGAAAGAGCCAGAACATAAGCTCCAACGTCAAAACCACTTTTACTGGTTCAACGTTCAGTATTACTCTAGAAAACATGATCCCATGTGTGGCTTGTCTGTTACTCAGATATGGTTTCAGTCACCTCATGTCCTTATCGCTGATGACTTCAATAACTGGACAGGGCACCTTCTTTCGATCCAGATAGACTCTCTCTAAGAGTGGCTCCAGCCAGCCCACGTTACACTCAACGTGGGAGTCAAGGAAGGTAAGAACCTCACCTACATTAGAAGAAAGCAAACATCCTGCTGCAGTTAAACAAACACCCACATCTCCATTTTAACAGTGCAACCCTGTAACACATAAAAGAGGTCTTTGAAAGACAGGTCCTTGTTGATGTATGTCAATATTATGCAAAAAAGTACACAGTAAATACACAAGAGAGCAGGTGCTGCGGCTCTCATGTTTGAGTGCTGTATTTGTTACAAAGCTAGTTATTACATAATCTGTCTTATTCTGTGCACAAAGCTCAGACAGATTTTGGATTTGCAAGATACAGAAACTGGGTCACAGTCTTTCTGCATTTAAAAATTACTGCATTCATTTAATCTATTTCGAATTTCAGAAACAGAGAATTTTACAGCAAATCCACACATTATTTTATGTCCACAGACTTTTCTTTCCAGTCAAAAGTCTGTAAATAAGTCTTAAAATATGTCGACATCCTTTTCTGATGAGCTCATTTGCGAGCACAAGAACAGGAAAAACATGGCCTTAGAGCTGTATGTCTTGTTGTACTGTGCCTCTATGCACATCATGTTGATTAGCATGATACAATTGTCCCTATAGTTAAAAACATCCAGTGATGATATTATGCACAATTCACACACCATTATTAAACTTAATTCAATAATAGGGAAGGGGATTCACTTCTGTTTTCAGCTGTTTTCATGTGAATTATCATCTTTCTTTTAGGAGAAAAATATCCCCTCATTCGATCCCTAATCACCTTTGTACATATGTATATATGCAGCATACTGCACATCAGAGCAGTGTTTACCTTTGGCGGCAGCAGCTCCGGCCAGCCTGGCCCTGATCAGACCCTGCCGCTCCTTCAGACGAATGATTCGCACTTTGGGAAACTGGGACATGTACTCATCCAGTGGGGCCTTCAAATTGTCTGCCAGAGAAAAAGTGATAGTTTTAACAGATGATTTTACACCATTAACAGCAGACAAAAGTACACGTAGACTGGATTGGATTGAATCCCTGATAACAGCTGGGGACTGTTTTGTGTCTTTGTTATGCAGAACTACAACAAATAGTAGATTTATCAATGACTGATCAAATGAAAATAACTCAATCAACAAAAATTCTGATAATTGTAAGTTTACTCAGTAAGAATGCCACAAATTCTCTAGTTTCAGCTTCTCAAATATGAGTAGCAGCTGATTTTCTCTGTCTTTCTCAACTGTAAATGAATATTTTTTATTGGGCCTGCGACGGACCTTTCTTGCTATTTTGTGAACGAGCGAATTTGCTTATTATTCAGAAAAATACTTAACAGATTAATCAATTATAAAAATTATTGTGAGCTGCAGCTCTAGTGTTATGAGTAAATAAAGACTGGAACCAAAAAAGTCAATATAAAAAATAAATATGGGAAAAGTTAATGTTTATAGCCAAAAATTGGAATTTATTATGAATTATTACTTACTTACTAAACCAAACACCTGCAGCCAGGAAAACCAGTGAACAATTTGGAGAGTAATTTTCAATACTGTCCAATTCAATACTGATGTATTATTATTCAGTCAATTATCATTATCAATGATAAAATATGTATATATTAGTTCGCCTGGCAAGTTGAGGCTGCAAACAAGGATTTGTATTAAAGTAATATGAATAATACTATTAAATGTGATGCTTTTTGGCATAGTGGGAATAACTTTCCTCTAATAATAAAAATCTAGACCTCTCCTTGTCAGTTTTCTGGTGTTGGCCATATCTTTTCCCCCTGTGGAGGACCAATCAGGGTAATATGCTCTACCTGTGAAGCACTTAGGACACTATTACCTTTGGTGCTGAAATCATCCACCAGAATGATCTCTTTGAGGAGGTGCGGTGGAGACCTGTTGAGCACGCTGTGCACAGAGCGAAGGAGCGTGGACCACACTTCATCTACGAAACAGAAAATCACACTGGTGGAAGGCAAGTCATCATGGACCAGATTCTGTGCGCACCTGGAAAACGCAGCGAAAAGGACAACTCAAGCTTTGCAATCACCTGCTGGATGGATTGAGAGGTAAAATGTTCAGAGAGAAAGACTCACATCTCAGGCCTGGTGTCTGGGATGGCACGGTCCACCGGGATCTGGTCACTCAGGTAGACATTAAAATGCCCTTCGTCCCATCTCTTCCTCACCTCTGCGTCTTCGTTACTGGCAACAAGTGCCGCCTGACCAAACTGGCCCACGGCGTTGGCGTCTCTGGGAGTGAGAGTCGCATCCAGAGAAAGCACTTTGTGGACACCTGGTTTTCTGACAGCAGTGGAGTTATCCTTTGAGTCCCCTCCTGCTTGGAGCTTGATTACAGGTTTTGGGAGTTCCTTCGTCGCATTTAGATCGCTCTTGTCAATTTTCCCAACCTGTTCCTTCTCTTTAGTAACGCTTACCTCCTTCTCTTTTACATCCTTGCTGTGAGGTTTGGTCGTTGTTTTAACAGGGTGTTTCACCTCGGCCTGATGCTGGCTCACTTTTGTTCCAGCCTTGGAAAGTTCATCCTTGACTTTTTCATTTGTCTTTAAATCCATTTTGTCCAGAGCGCTTTGTACATCTCCAGTTTTAATGGGTTCTTTCTTTGAGGTTGGTAGAGGAGCATGTTTGTTTTTCTCAACCCCTTGTGGTTCCTGGTTTACATCAGGCACCATTGCAGGTAATGTCACTTTATTCGAGGCATCTATTACTCTACTTTTCTCTAATTTTGTCCCGTTCATTTCCAGATTTACTGCTTTTTTCTTTGCAGGAACCACTTGCTTTGATGTGACATTTTGCAGGGCGGCCCCCCCTTGATGTTCAGAAACTACAGAGGTAGCCTTGGGAGGATTATCTCCCTGCTGCTGAAAAGAGTCCCCCTTTCTGTCCCTCAACATTTGGTCCTTTTTCCTGCCCCCTTGCCTGTACACTTGTGAGAGTTTGATGCCTGAACTAAGCGGTCCTTTGCCCGCATGTGTAACACCCAAGTCCACCCTCTGCACTGGATGTTTAAACCCCCTGCTCATCAGCTGTGTCACCCTGGACTGCTGCTTGAAAATCTCCCTCTCTCTTATCACCCGCTCCTTCAGCAGCTGACTGTTCACATCGTTTATCGATAGGCGAAGTGCAGCCATGTCAAACAGCAGCCAAATGACAGAGGCGATGAACACGAATGCTAGTACCCTCCCACTCCCCCTTAAGTACCTCCTAACCTTCATCATTTTTTTCAGATGTTTAAAAAAAAAAAAAAAAAAAAAAAAGGGAAAGGGCGAAGTGAAGAAAATGTCACGGTATAAAACTGCGTGGGCTGTTTCTGGTTTGAAGGCAAACTTTTCTCGGCTTTGGAGAAGTTAGCTGCCTGCGTGGCATGCTAGAAATACTACAGTGTTGTCAGTCAGAAACACAGCGGGCTCTGACAGCCGTGGCCCAGCACAATGCTACAATGTAATGTTATGTGTCCATACCGCGTCGCCCCGGTCAGGTCCGCCTGGAGACATTGTGTTTGTTTCGGGAAGATTCACCAACTTCTTCCCGACGAAAAGACACTTGGTTGCAGCTTATGGTTTCGTCCCTGGGTCTCCACGCCACAACTTTGACAGAGTTTTGTATGAGGACGTAACGACCGTAACTTCCACCTTGTCAGTAAACTCTGATTGGACAGATTGACAGGAAAGTCTCGGCCTGCACGGAGCTGACAGCAAGCCAGCCGGAGATAGCCACCAGGGGACAGGAAGCGCTGTGTCTTGCCTTCAAAATAAAACGTTCAAAGTCCACAACATTTATCTTCTCAGGTAGATATGGAGTGACAAATCTTCTTGCAACAGGTGAAAAAAAACAAAAACAAAACACAAATACAGCAGCTACTAAATATATCTTATGAATGGATTGATTTTGAAAAAAATGGGTAAAAGGCTCCACCACCTCTCCTGTATAAAGCTGGTAAAAAGACTGGTTTTGTATCTATTTACAGTCATTTTGTTTATCTTTTTGGTATTTTTTGTCTTTCTGTAATCATTTTGTTCTCTGGCATTTTTTTTAATGTCTCTTTGTGGTATTTTTCTTGTCTCTTGACCTGCTCTAAACTTCCAGATGGGCAGTCTTTAATTATAAGTCCCTGACAAATTGACAGATACCATCAGCTGATGAAGACCATTTGACATGATCAAAAGCCCTAGAACAGCTCCTATACGGACCTCTTGGTAAGACAAGGTCTGATTTTACTTATCTGCCTATTCCAAAGTAAAAATGAACTTTGAAACTAGATTATTAAAGCTGATGAGACAACAATCAGAGTTTCCTTCTCTGAAGCTTCCATAATTAGATGAATAGCTACTTGAAGGACCTTGTGAGATTGTTTTCATCTGCAGTTTCAAAGGTCAAGAATGAACCATGAACTGCAGTATGAGTCATTAAGGTGCTCAGAACAACATGTTTTTATTATGATGACTTCTGTTTGAGTTTAGTTTTTTAATCCAATGGCTCAATAAAACCCTGAAATGTGCTTAATGGGACTTACTGTTCAGTTTTGATGTGTTTAGGATTAATAAGAAGGCATATTAGTTATTTATGCTATTTATTCTGATGTCATGTTTTATCAGTGATTTATGAACTTTTTTGTAGCCACGAAATTGAAATGTTTGCGCTAATGTTTGAAAATGTATACGCATTCTGGGTCTGGCTTGTATGAATGTGTTTTGTCCTGTAAACCATGCAAGGTGGGCACAGGCATGACAACATGATAACAACATAATTCATCTGAACAAACGCCATCTCTGTTTGGCAACTGAATGGACCATGGTTCTAATAGTTTCCCGCCGTATCAAGCTCAATTGCAAACAACTTTCTTTAAAAAGAACTTTACTTTGTACTTTCTAACCGGAAGCGCTTTCTTAACTCAGTAGTTTTACAGCTTCACGCTTTCTTTGGTGAAAAGAAAAAAAAAGTAGTGGCAGGCCAGTGTAGACGTGAAGCGGAGAGCCACAGGGTAAGCCAAGCAGTGTGTGCAGCTTGCAGTGACTGATAGGGGCTGAGCATAAAAAGTGTCTTAGGTGATTGTTTGTTTTGTTTTTTTGTTAAAAAAAAAAAAAAGTAGCTCTGACATCATAATGTCCACTGTCGTAAGCAAACTGCGACCGACACTGAACACACCTAAAAATGTAGTTTAACCTGATTTACCGCTGTGATTAATTTGGAGTGAATGTGGGCTGTCGTCAAACGCACCATACACAGAGCAGGTGAGTTTCTATCAGTGAAGCACATCAAAACACGGACCCAGAGCTGGCGCAATGGCTACATTGTAGTTGAAATTAACATCACAAGTTATGGCAAGTCATGTCGATCCTCTCATATTAACGTATTTTGCTGGGGCAAAGAAATGAACCGAAAATTTCCAGTTAATTGCCCAGTTATGTGCTTTATTTCGTCATATAAATCTGCGGTGAATTCAAGTAATTGAAAAAAAAAAAAAAAAAAATCATTGGTTTCACAACTGGTCAAAATTGGAATTAGGCCCGTTTTACTGCTGCTTTATAAAACTAAAAGGGCTCCAACTAACGATTATTTTAATTATTGCTTAATCTACAGATCATTTTATTGATCAGTGGAAAATCTGTTTCCATGTCCACCGTGACGTCATCAAATCCCCTGAGAGAGAGAGATCCGTCTGAGCAACAGTCCAAAACCCAAAGATATTCACTTTACCATGACATATATCAGAGAAAAGTAGCAGGCCCTTGCATTGGATGAGCTAGAATGGTCGTAATTTTTGCTTGAGAAATAACTAAAATGAATAGATTCATCAACTTATAGTATAGTATAGTTCTTTGTTTAAGCATTTAGACACATTTTTATTAGTTTGAGAGTGATAGCAACGTTCAGTTGAGTCCACATTTATATTATGGACTGTACCTTTAATGATATGAAACATAGCAAAAGCAAAAAACACAAACACAACCAAAACCAAAACAAACAAACAAACAAAAAATGCCTGAAAAAGGACAATAACCCCAGAGCAAATTTTAAACTCGTGACAATTTATGCAATTGTTAAGTAAATTGTACTTTTACCAAACATGTATGGTAGCAAAATATGCACACGACTGTGAATAGAAACACAATCGATTCCCCAGTGAACATTTTAGTGAGATTACCAATATAAAACACACACACTGGTACAGGCACACATGCACAATTACATTTGTAAAACCTATGTTACTGTGGCCATTAGGCAGTGATTAGTGAAGGCGGCGACAGGTTTTCCTCTTCATCAGCAGGCCTCTCCTGGGAGTCCCATTGGCTCCATTCAGCCTATTAACAGTCCCCGGCATGAGGAGGGAGGGCAGTGGTACCTCCCATGGTGGCTGCCCTTAGCCACACTACACACGCTTTCATTAGTGTGTTAGCTAAATGATTGGCCTCAGGATAGCCCCCGAGCCCAGCAATGCATGTGTTAGCTTATATGTTCCATCCACCAGGCAATTTATTAATTTATTCATCCATTTCTGCATTCGCATTCAGTGATGCCGTCATTTGGTAAATTTGATTTGTATTTTCTCTAAACTGGTGGGGCACAGGGTGAGGACAAACACAACAGAGGTGACAGAGCAGTGAGAGTCAATCACCAGTGTATACATTTTCATCCACAGCGGCATTACCTGAAGTGATGTGTAAACATACTGGTGTCTGCACTGCTTTTAGACCTGAAATGATTAGTTGATAAAATTATTAGTCAGCAACAATCTTCATAATTGATTAATGGTTTAAATAATTGTCCAAGCAAAAATGCCTTTTTTTTCCCCCATTTTTTAAGCCTCTGAAACCTGAGGATTTTGCAGCTTTTGTCTGTTTTATGTAATTGTAAATTGAACATTTTTTTTTGTCTTCAAACGAGATTTTAAAGATGTCATCTTGGTGTGTGGGAAATTGTATGTAAAATAATCAGCAGATAAATTGGTAATGAAAATAGCTGTAAGTTGCAGCCCCAGTACGCAGTGCAGCTGATCTGTAATTGATTTAATATCTGTAAATTTCAACAGCTTACAGTGTATTGAGTTGATATATTGTGAACCATCTAAATGCTGTCCCTGCAGCCTATTGAAGTTCTCTGAGGGGAAATACCAGCTGAAAAACAGTTCAGTTCACGGCTAAAGATCATTAACTGTGTCATATTGAACTATGGAGCATTCTTTCATTCTTTAATTGTGCCTGTTGACCTCAATACAATGTGGGAGTTGGATGAGTATAAGGGGATCTAATAGCTATCTAAAATGCCCTCCTCTATCAGAAATATTATTGTAATGTACATACTTTGTGAACGGGATCAGTCTTAGTGTCTGTTATGCTTATAACTTCAGTACTCAGTTAAATTCAGTTTCATTTTTACTTGTATATAGCGCCAGTCACAACATACATTAATCTCAAGGCACTTTACAGGGTAAGGTCAAGACCTTATAATATTGTAGAGAGAAACTCATCAATTCCCACAATGAGCATGCACTTGGTGACAGTAGAGGGGAAAAAAATCCCTTTTACCAGGAAGAAACCTCCAACAGAACCAGAACCAGAACCAATAGCCTTGACTTTTGAGAGTGGTGGGAGTCAAAGTTCAGCACTTAATCCAACAAGCATGTAAAAAATAATCGCCTTTTTGTTATCTGTAACATAAACTGTCGTGGCGTTTCCCACCAAAGGGATTACACAAAATGAAGGCAAATGGAAATCTTGCACTGACACTAGCATGTGTAAAATGAGTTAAATGCACTTGTATGATATCTTCAGAACATGTTAATTAGACCCTGGAATTAAAATTACAACAGTTGGTCTGTGTAATTTACATAGAGGTCATGTTGTGCTAATATGGGACTCGTTGAAATAGACAGCCAGCAACAATATGGTTAAGTCTGACCCACTGACATTTTCAGCTTCAAATTATGCACATTGTGTGAATTAAATTAATTAGAGAATTCATTAAGAAATATGGCTTGCGGAAACGTGTATAATATTTAGTTATGTGATGTAATTTTCTTTCATTGTTAAAGCTAATTTGTTTCATAACAGTTCCTGCGGTAGTTTCCCCCCAGTACTAACTATGATATATGTAATTTGTTAGCCATTTAATTAATTATGATTAGAACTAGTGAATGTACAGCTTGTTTTGACAGATGGTTCCCATCAGGGAGACCTTTGCACAATTAACTTATAATCAATTACATCCCATTTTTTTCCCGTTTGCTACATCTTGAAGTTTGTGTGGAAAATATCCACAGCATATGCATCAAATGACTGCTTTACTGTGACTATATCAAATGAGCAATTATCTATAATTTGCTCAATGATACAAAGCAGACAAACAACTTTGATCCATTTCATGCTTTGTGAGATACCTGCAAGCTATAGCGTGTGGACTGCTCACTTAGTGACCGTTTCATCAGTGTTTAATTGTTCTGTGTAGCGACTTATCTCCTCTGTTTGATGTGTTCATGGGATTCTCAAGTCGTGAATGTTTCCCCTTCTGAACTAGACCACCGTAAAATATTTATTGATTGCTTTATTGCATATTTTGCTTTACTGCAGATTTTACTCTTTTCTCAAACACATAATGTGCGATTATACTGAAAGTGATTAAATTAATGCTTTGTTTTTGCCTATTGACATATTATTTATTATCACATATTTTATCATTTGTCCTTGTATGTTAATGCAAGCATTTCTGTTGCCAAACCTGTAAAAACTAAATCTGGGAGGCTATTAGAGTACCCCTCAGCCCCTCAGCTGTACTTGTATTAGTCCACAAGATGGAGCTTTAGTTCTGCTCATGTTGTGCGCTCTCTGCTGGGATGATGATCCTCCTAGGTTCCTGGAAAAATCTGCAGCAAAGACTCATGTTGTTTTATTCCCTTTGCAATATCTATATATGTTTGTAAGTTGAAAACATATAATAAATCAGGCTTATAGGGTTTTGACCTCTACCTCTATGAAATATTTGTTTTTAATGGACATAGATAATTTGTGTAAACCTATGATAATCATAAGACATATCATCAATGACGCAAGTGTAGGTGCTTTGTTTTATATTCCAGCACACAGCTCTCATGATTTATTTGTTTATTTGGTATTATAAACCCTTGTGTTCCTTTAGTAATGTGTTTATAGGAAATTTTCTTCACTAATTCTGTTTATTTCTTGCTTTTCTTCAGGCTTGGAAAAAATAACTGCCACAGAGCAAAGGAAACCATTGCACCTTCTGCAGTGAACAGGTAGAAAATCCTCTTTTTGACCATCTCTGCTTTGCCAGGAAAGAGAGAGGAGATAGAAACAGCTAAACGAGACGATGATTTTGTGTTGATCATCATGTGTTTGTGTGTTAAATGAATAATTTGAGAATTAGTAAATTGTTTTTCTCATTTCACTGTTATTACTGTTGAAGCCTGTGCATTACAGATCAGGCCCTGATTCAATTCAGTTTTGTTTTGTAATGCCAGAGATTTTCACCAAATAAGTTGAATAACGCTCCTGCCTAAGAAGTCCACAGCCTTTATCGTTTTTTTCCCCAGGTGACATGAAGGTGATACTGATTTGGCTCCCACCGGACATGACTTAATGTCTGACATAAAAAATAACTACATAATTTGTCTCAATCCAGAGGGCTGACTTGGCATGGGCAGCAGCAGTCCTAAATGTCACCCTATAATGAGTTCTGGCCAAAGGTACACAGTTAGGACAGTGCCCGCTGGCACCTGGGATGCCCACTGGCTAGCTTTTTACCCCACAGCCATTTGGACAACCCCAGTTTTCTTTGTGAACGCTGCCGTACACGATTTGCATCCGAACAAAAAGTTTTAGTATTGTGAAGTTTCATTTTACCCTGGCAGTCGAAGACAACAGATTATGTTTAGTTTTATAGTGCTTAAATAGAGCATAAATAATGAATAATATCTTGATAAAACGCAGTAGAAAAGAATAAATAGAAACCTGCAGGTATCCTTAGATCACACGAAACGGCATATAAAAGAGATCACTCTTTAAATCAAACAAACTGGAGAAGAACAGATGGGAATCTGCAGTGTCACATGTTGTAACCTTCTATGACTCACCACTGCTCAGTTGTAAGCTATATGTAGATAATGCATGAATGACATGGACTGAAATTATTGCAAAGATCATATAACACTCTCAACAATCCGCCAACTTGCCGCCCTCTCAAAATGAATGCAGGGAGACTTTCAGTTTTGAGGAACTTGACTTCTTTTGTTTGACTGGTATGAGACCTATTGGCAACACGCTGGGTTTATTATCTTACAAAGGCACAGGAGATGAGGGAACATTGTATCTAAATTAACTTTTTCTATTTCCCGGTGAATGAAATCAATTCCATCCTTTTATGTTACTTTTCATCTGCCTTTTGTCTTGTTGCGGAATCTTTTCTCTTTCTCTCTCATTCATCTGTTTTGCCCTTTCCTTGATCTGATAGCATTAAACATATAATTAAGTCATAAAGGAGGGGACTGATGAGTGTAGCAGATGGTAATTGCGTCCTACATTTGAATGAAATGATATGCATTGCTACAATTTACAGCCTTCGCCTCATATTTTATTCAGCAACCTTTTATCTCTTTTCCTGCAGAATTATTCTGCAATAAATTTAGACATCTTATCAATAGCTGGAGTGATAGTGGCAGAAACATGGAAAAAATGAGCCTCTGCCGTTTTATGCTGTTTAAAATAATTTTCCATAATAAAGGAGCTATCAGAGCTGCTCTATCACTGTAGAGGGCTGGATATTCCTATTTCTAGTAAGACTGCCCCTGGTTTGTGGACGAGCTGTCACTCTCCTGTTAGTCAGAACACATGTGAAAGGATAGAGGGAGATGGATTTAGTCAAGTTCAGCTGAGGTTTCTGAACCTCACGCAGGGAAATTAGACAAGCACCATAACTTTCAAAGCTAGCTACCTAAAATACTAGCCGAGATAAATAAGTTGTATGATTCTCTAATCTGAAGGTTAAAAAAGGCCATTATTGTTAGGTTTGTTAGGTATGTTAGAAAACACACCAATAGATCCCCAAAAAGAGTGTTGCCAGTGTATTAAGTTGTTATCACCCTATGAGGTGTTTCTAATATTTTTTCCACTCTGTTTATATCAGCATTCAGAATAACACAGCACAATTCAACAGCACCACGAACCACTGCCTCCCAACTTACCATAAAGCTGAGTCTATACCTCTCGAAAATACTCAGAAACCTTGAAAACATTGTAACTGTCATGATGGTAGGATTTGTTGCAGGTCTGTTGCATTAGACTGTATTAGCTTTTGCAAAATGCACCTAATGGTGAGTGTATTTAACAGTATGTAGGAGTGACGGAGACGGTGTGGAGCTGGATCTCTGCATTTGTCTTAGTCATACAGACTTATAATTCAGTAGAAAAGCTTGATGCCAAAACAGCAAGTTAAATGGGTTATGTTTGTTGCCCTAGTGATTACTCTGCTTCATGCCCAGGTAAATTTTGTCCAAGAAAACAGCACATTAGGCGAAGCATAGATACACCGCTTTGTCATCCAACACTCAGTTAGGTCCCTCCTTCGCAGGATCGTTCGTACCTACTTCCACATGAAAACTTTACTCCTGTAATAGCAGTAAGCAGAATAGTTGAGTGGAGACGTGCCAGAAGGAGCTTTTTGTTCCACTGACATGCTTTCCTCTCACCAGTCCCTAGTGAAGTGCTGGACTCCACTGATATTTGAGAACTGGTAGCGATATAGGTTTAATTCTCATGTTACCCCCGACCTGCCAAGTACAGGCGTCTGGTGCCAGCTGGAAGGCTTTCATATGTTGGTGTGCAAGGGTGGGGGGTATTAGCAGGGGCAGGAGAGAGGAGGGCAAGTATACAGTACATACACAAGTGTCTCTAGACCTTGAAGGTGCTGCAAAAGTGCTTTCCACATGTAGACACCCCAGGCACTTAGCGTTTAGTCATGATGCAGGTCCATTACCTTTAAGTATAAGTACTTATGTTTGGTCGCCTGTTTTTACAGCCCTTCTAGCTTGAAAGGAATCTACCCGGGGTGACCCAACTCTATTTATTGATGCCTCCTGAGTTTCCACTTGCTGGTAATAGACTGGAAAACACAGATAATGTGTTTGATCGATCAACGTGAACAAATTTCATTTGTTGGGATCAATAACAGTTTACAGTTGACAGAGCCCAAAGAACTACATTTATTTGAGCTTTTTGATTGAAGCTGTCTTGGCAAGGCGGCAGTGTGAGGCACTCCAGACTGGGCCTATGTGGCAAGCATGGACTCTTCTGTTCCATTATTGCCAGCAATCTGTATTTAAAACTAATATCAGTGTGTGCTGCATGGCTTGGGGCAAAAGGCACCAAACCAATCTGATATACAGCATGTGTTTCTTTTCGGTTCCTTGTGATGTGAATTAGAATGTGAAAAATAACAATTCCCTTACATTTTTCACTGGTATCCATTTTTTCATTTGAGGGTGTAATGATTAGATTTTTTTCCAGCAGCATGATTTGTATTATGTTTTCACTGTGTTCAAAACATAATAGAAAAGTGATGTGGAACCAAAGGGAAAAAGAGGAAATTAACTGACGTGCAGAAGAAAGACGTTTCCATGGCTCAACCTTTTGCAGTTTTCTTCATGTTTCTGCTTTTCATGATCATGCTCTGTGGAACGCCCTGAAGACATGAGAGCCCTTGCTCTGTGTCATACAGTTCCAGGCCAGGCCGCTACCTTCTGCACACACAGACAAAACAGCATGAGATGGGAAGTCCACATGGATAAACATTTACTATGGTAGGTGTTGCTCCAGGCAAGTGCTATTCAGGGGGAATTTACTGTGTATACCGGTGTTACTGCAATAATCTTCTTACAGAGGTGTGTTTGCAAAGCTTTTCACTCCAGTGTAGTAAACCGGTTCATGTCGGGCTCAGCATGAAAGGCGACACATGTATGTATAGATTAGGATATTTGTTGTATTTTACTTTTTTTTATTGACACTCAGTCACACATGCACCGTCCTGCTGTCATAAGTAGTCCCCTTACAAATGCAACATTTACTGGTGCATTTGTAAAGATATGCAGTGCCAGGAAATGATTAGGATAGTCAAAGTGTACCCCCAACCCACCCCACCCCAACCCCCTTTTTTTTTTTTTTTTTTTTAAAGATTTACATCCTCACTAAGAGTGGATGGTCTTTGGGCTGAGAGCAGTCGGCAGGTTAGGGAAGTCATAAATTGAGAGATGAACTAACACATATTTTGGTCTTTTAACAGGATTCTTTGACAGAAAGAGAGATAAAGAATAACACCTGTCTTATCTTAAAACTTAGAATTAAACGTAGATATTTAGATGCTGAACTTTTTAAGTTAGGATGCCGAACTAGTTATCAGACATTTGTCTATTCACACATCCATCAGACATAGCTACTATATCCTCCATTATGTCTAATAGCTAGTTGCTACCTGTGTCTGTCTTACTGTTTGGTGTTGCAGTGTACAGGACGATGCTATGTGAGTGGTAAGAGTGAATCAAAACAGAGGTGAAGGAGTCTATAAAGTTCATTACACACAGTCATTTGATCTATTGTTAGTATAAAAATATTGATTATAGCCATTTTAAGGCTTTAGACTTTAAATCTTTCAATAACAGCCAACATCAATATGAACAATGTTCAAAAAGACAATCTTAATCTGTCATATCTTACTGTACAGTTCACATAGCAATTGTTTTAACATTTTCTTTTACTGTATAACCCCTTTGTGACCCCAGCACTGTAGACTACAAGTACAATGGGCAGTGTTAGTGTAGATGCTGGTGAAGATGGTGCCTTTTTGCAGCTTGCTCTTACTGCAGGCTCTGTGTGTGACTGCTGTGTGGCTGTATTCACAGGGAAGGGCATGGACTTGGATTGGAGGACAATGCATCAAGACTGCTGGTCCCTATGCCTTAGATTTGGCACAGGTTAGGGAGAGGCATGAGATGCATATTGTTTGTGTTCATTTGAATAAGGACAAATGTCAGATTTCCATGGCTCCGGGCAGCTTGTATGTTAGATGATCAACTCTTTTGGGCCCCTGGATGTGGGGTCATCAGTAGCGCTTCCAGGTCACTGTCACTGCATGCCGGTTTGGGGCCATAATTGACCTTTTGACAGAGCGCAGGGAGACAGCCTTTCTCTGAGGGCAGGAATAATCACATTAGATTTACTTGTGTGCTGTGCTCCTGTTGGCTAATTAAAGTGTTTGTTCTATTAAAATTTTAATTTGTGATCTAATATAATTATTTTATAGTTATTTGCTTTATTTTTTTTGTCAGCTGTGGTTTAAAAAATATGACTTCCTTTTAAAACAACAAGTGATTAAATATTGATATAAATCGGTGACAGGTCATTGATCTTTTTCTGAAAATAAGTTTATCGTATGAAATTACATCTGTAATGCTATGACGAAAGCTCTGACCAATGTGACTGCAGCACATCACTCATTTCCGCTGTTTTCCATGACTTAAAGTGAGTCAGTCCTCATTTACTTTTATGTTTGGTTAACATTTATGTTATGTGCGAACAAATGAGTCAGTACTTCTCATAGCATACTGTAAAAGTGCCATCATTCCCTGTTGTCCTGGTGTGTGTGGCTGCAGAGAAAGGTTGAACACAGCCCATATCCCATAAGCCATTGAGCTCCCTTAGGCTTCTTTCCGGTCCAGGATCTCCAAAGAAGCGTGCGTTTACCCTTCACTGTGCTTGTTATTCCTCACAACATAGCACCCACGGCCATGTCTCCGTCTTCATAGCCCTTAACACTAACTTTCATTCACACCATGTACTGTGCTTACAGAGGGGACATAATTTTTATCCCCCTCTCATCTCTTTGCTAGTCTTCTTAAATTAATTTTACACTAATATTCTCCCCTCTCCTGCTTCCTTCTTTTAATTCATCTTTACCTAAACAATGACATGTACCACAATGTACCACAATGTACTTGGTTCCTGAGCTTTAACATGTTGTTGAAAAACTCAACTCCCATCACTTACACAATGCTTGAAATGCTAGAGAGTCTTAGTTTCTAACATTATGTATCAAATCCAGTTGCGAGTGTAGAAAAATGCTTCCAGCATCTTTGCTGGGATCTTGAGAGTATTTACAAAAAAAGCAGCAAGAATGCCAAGGGCCAAGCCTTTGAGACCAGGGTATTACATTATTAATTAAAATACAAGTCGCCTTGTTGCCCATGGGTATACAATGTAACACACTTGATTGAATTGGGTAGTGGCAACCTAGGCCTTTTGTATTTTGCGCTTGAAGGGACGAGAGAAATTTGAGCTCGGCTGTATTACTCTACACACAAAAAACTGTTTTGAGAAACGGTTGTGAGCTGTCATTGAAAGCTGTGGCAGATTTAAAATGCGCGTTAAATTCCCATGCAGAAGCTGGACTTGATCCATCAACTAACATTATTCTCCCATAATGTAGTTTGAATTTACTTTAAATAGCTGTTAAAAAGTTTTGATAACAGTGCATTAATTTAATTTGTTATTTGCATCTATTCCATTAGACAAACTAGCCTCCAGTTTAATTATATCATGAGGATATATGATGATCAGATCTATCTGGCTACTGTGTGGCTATCTGCATTTCAGTCTGCATCAACATTGACTGTCTCCCCCTTTTTTGCAATAATACGAAAGCATTAATCCAACTATATTTCAGTTTCCCTTATAATGAACTAATTCTGTTGTTATTTCATTTTAGTGGGATGTAGTGAAATAACATAAAGGAAACTTGAGAGCACTCATACAGAGAAATAAAAATAAGCAGTTTTACAGACAGTATATTTCTCTGTTGATCGTATATCTACAGTTTTTTTCAGTTTAGTTATCAGTTATTACAAAAATGTCCTCACATTGTAAGTATGGATGAAGCTAATGGTTATTTTCATTAATTGTTTGGTCTGTTTAGTGTTACTCTGCAGCTTAAGCAGCAAACACTGATTATTTTAACTGATTGGTTCGTAATCACAAATCCCACCTCTTTCATGTAAATCACTTACACTGGTAATCCCAGGTTTAAAGGGGCTATTTGTACGTTTTCTGTGCCATCAAACGTGGTTTCCTGCCTGGAGCAGGTGGTGGTGATTGTTGCTTGACGAGAGCTTTGGCCATCATTATTTTTATAACACAAGAGGCTATAATACGCCCTCTGAGCAGTGCTATGTCTTCAGGGCAGATTGGAGGCTAGAGTGAGCTGCTATTGGAAAGTGACGGGAAGGGACGGGGCTAACTGGTTAGCGTGTTAACTTCAGTAGAATTACTGATAGTGGAAGTAGACGAACATGATAGTGGCAACAGCTAACACTGGTGTTGCTCTCCACCACTGAGCCTGTAATGTTTCCTCCAGACTGGTAAGTAAATGGCTGTTAATGCCAACTCTAGCTATGTAGCAACAGAAAACTTGCAAAAAGCTCCTTTAACAGAGTTAATTGTGAATGTAACTTTTAAACTTTTGATTTTTTTAATGTACCTACTTAACCATAAACTACTACTAGATTAGTTAATTTTTGAAGTCTTGTCCTTACTGACGTCTTGTCTCCACTTAGGCCACCGCCACACAGCAGGGCGTGCTAATAGTTTTAGCTGTGTGATACCTGGATAATTGGAGGACACCTTCAGTTCTCATTGTGCTGGAGCTACCCCCCATCTGCCAGTCCATGTTCTGTCCATAACCTCCACGTGTCATTAAAAAGACATGCCAACCAAGACAAAAGAGAGTATGAATACTGTATGTATACTAGACTATGTTTAAAATCCAATAATCTTTTCTCATTTTTGTCTGTCATTGTCCAACAGTTCTTGTGTAGGGTGTATTTATTTCATCCACACCTTATTGGCTATAGTTTGTCATAAAGTGAGGACAAACTGTATGAGTCTCCTTTCATCCTCATTAAGGGTCTGTTCTACAGAAGTGTGAATATGTAATCTTTTAATAAGCGCCTTGACAGAATAAAGTTGGTTCCGGTTCTTTTAGTGCTGGGGTGGGAGTGGTAATAGCACCCAATACTGGACAAAAGGTAACTGTAATGAGTGCTGGTGTGTGAGTGTGTGTGAGTTAGATGGAGACGCAGAGAGAAAAAAGATTGTGTGTGTGCATGAGTGAGAGGGAGGAGAGAGAGAGAGAGAGAGAGAGAGACAAAGAGAGAGGAAGACCCCGTATGTCTTTGGCCATTTCAAGAATCAACATCTGGGGTAAAACAGGAAGTGGAAATTTTCAACTGTGCTCCTTTTCTAATTTGAATTTCTCCTCTCCTCTCCTATCCTCTCCTCTCCCTTGATTCCTACTGACCTCCAGTCTAGGTCTGTTAGATGTAGTCCAGGTCATAGCAGACAAACGAACGATGGAAATATCAAAGCCAGCCCAAGGCCTTTACATTCGGTTTTGTGCTCCAGGTAATCACAGTGTGTAGATCAGTGCAGAGCACAGCTGAGGCCTTGTCTTCTCTTTAGCCTTAGTCTTTTATTCCTGTGTCCTCTTTCATGGGGCTGAATTCACTGTCTCCATTTCTGCTGTCATGAGCAAATCACAAGGTTAATTATGTCTTAATACTGTGGGGCTACTGATATCCAAAATGCCTAATGAGATTTCATTAATTGAAACAGTATTGTCTGTCTAATGGTAATATATATGGACTGAATGGAGAAGCTGAGAGCTGTGGGATGATGTCTATCCATTAGACATAGACCTGGATCCACCTGGAAACAAAGTGTCTGTCAGCAAAGGAGCCCAATTGTGTGAGATCGTGGCTGGCTGTTGGGCGTGCGATGTTCTGAAGTGTATCGAGAGGCACAGCTGAGTGAGTCGAATAGTCTGTGGTCTATTGATAACTCGCGCCTGTTTTAAAATCCTGGCACAACAATGCAACTAGGGCCTTGTGTGCTCCACTGAGCAACAATACCTTCTCTCACTGGCAGCTTCAGCGTAACGATGACAAACAACAATAAAGGAGCTCTTTTTTTCACGGGCCTCTCATTCCTGGCACCTTTTGATAAGAATATTTTTAAGTTTATCCAGAGATATACTCTAAGTATTTTTTGGAAATAATTATTTTTTGAAGTTTTAGTGTTGTTATTTAGATAAACAAAAGCAGAAGATCAATAGACAGCTGTTAGAAGGAAGACACAAAGGCTCACTTTGCAGAGAGCTACTTATCTTTATTTCTATCTCCTCTTTTCTGCTTTCTCCACTGCTATCTGCCCACCTCCACGCACACACACAATACACAATACACACACACACACACACACACAGACACACATGCTCACACACTGGCGTTCTTCATTCCTCCTGCCTCGCTCCTCTCCTTGTCTGTCTCAGTGTGTGTATAGAGCTGGTTGGCTGGGCTGGTAGCTGGGAGGTATGGTGGAGTGTAAGCAGTGTTGATGTGGATGGCCCCTGGTCAGAGGCCAGGGCCTGGCTGTTAAAACGCAGCCTCTTTTGTGCGTCAGAGCCAGCATTGCCAGTCCTTTTCCACCCCTGTCGCTAGGGGTGGGGAGGCATTTACCCACCACATGCATTCATTCCATTGGCATTGCTTGATGCAGGGCTAAATGGCATTGTTACAACGCGCCTCTGAGAAGTGTTGACAGGTCCATATGCTAATTTTAATGAATACAAGGGAGCTGTGGTTTTATTCACCTCAACTCAGCTGCAGAATCCTATCTGCACCTAGACTAGCAAATATAATTGCAGCAAACTCAAATGAGCTCATTAGGAAATGTATTGAATTTACACATTATTTCCAGTAGTTAAGCTGAGTTATTTTCCCTAAGGACTCAATTACATACTCATTTGTGACTCAGGTAAATGGTTTTCTGTGTGTGACTTTTTCAACTGCAAAATTGTAGTCACTGAATAATTTGTAAGAAAGCTGTTGTACAAGCACATCTATTGACATTCATTTGTGTGAGGATTTCAAAATGGGTGGGGGTTGGGGGTTTGGGGGGCTACAGACAAGATAACTACCTGCTTTTGTTCCCTTACTCACTTCATTTGATTAACTCATAACATTTTATTCACTTGTGAATTATTTGAACGTGCGCTCATTTGTCTTCAGTGGGTTTCCTCGTAATGTTTTTGTTCACAACAGCCTTGTTGTTTTTCTGACACATGTGATTCCATCAGCGAGTGTGTAGCTGAACTTTATCTAGTCAAAAGTGCGAGTACAAGTCCTTTTTCCACAATGGAAGAAGGACAGAACGCACAATCTAAAAAAGACCTGGTGAGTCAGGGTTCAGTATCAGGGATTATGCCAGCCTACTGCACTCTGAAATGAAAGTGAACATTCATCGAGTGACTCACTTCTTGAACCATGTCCTCCCTGAGCCACAATGAAGAGATTGTTGGAGGAGCGGACATGGTGTGGAAACTATGTGACAAAGAGGAGTGCCCAAAATTCAAATTGCTTGTCGAATTGCTGTTTGTTCTGTGTGAAAATGGCCTGACTCGCTGGAAAACAACAAAGAATTTTGGATGGGTAAGCATAAGGGGTTTCCACAGAGCTTTGTATTGGCTTGTGCTGGATGAACTAAAGTGACTCTGGCTTTTGGCAGAGTTCCCAGGAGCACATTGAAGACAGTTTCAGGCAGTTGTAGTGGACTTCAGTGATCGAAATGTGCTACTCATGTCTGGTATGCATGATATAATGTTCCATAACTTAGCTGTGATCTTTTCATTATTGGAAGAGCGGTGTACTGCAGGGAAACAACTGGGCCATCCATACTAAGGGTCTCTTCTGCTTTATTGGATTGTACGTTTTGGAGAGTGACAGAGGAAATTGTAGAGAGGGTGACTTGTCATAAAGGTCATTCTCCAGATTCATACTCACAAGCACATGGCTTACTCCTTACTCGGCCGAGCCAGCGAGCTGTCCAGGGTATGTAAAAATGTTTCCTTTGTGTCATTCTGTGCACCTCTGTATTGTGATTTTATCATATTGCGGCCTGTGCTGTGAGTGCTGGCTGTCCTCGCCCATGGAGTGGCCATAAGGTGAGTGGGACTGGGCCTAGCCCTGCCCTGGCCCTGCAAGCCTGGGTCCAAACACATCCTCTGCACTCAGCTGTAAATATCACCAACAGCTGGTGGCACACAAGTTAGTCGTGCTTAACAAATTACTGGCCTACATGTGGAGGGGCAGTGGGCTTTACTTGCCTCCTTGCCAACCAAGTGGCCGTACAAAAACTATCTGCAACAAACTAGTTTAGGGGGTTAAGTAAAAAAAAAAAATCATTCAAGCACATCTCTTGTGTTTGGCAGAGAGATTTTCTTAAGTAAAAATCTATAGAGAGATAGTTGGGCACTGTTGTCCCACATGATAGATAAACCATACGGCAGTGATCTCTATTTGAAGACACTTTCCAGTTAAAAACAACAGAAGGTCAAACTTTTTGGAAACACAAACCTGTTTGATCCCACCCTTCTCAGCTCCCACTCCTCATAGACACAGAGCTCTGTTTAGAGAGATAGGAATTATCAAAGTCACCTTTGAGCTCAGTAGCCCGTCTAGTGCTCATGGTATCACACATAATGACATTCAGTGTAGCCCAGATCACATTTATGATAGCATATTTGATACAGCTGTACACCAGCAAAGAATAACGCAGCCTAAAAGAATAAACCCCCTTTTTTCAGTTTAAACACAATCCATTTTCCAGTGTAAATCACTTGTCACTCTATTGCAAATGTAACTGCTCTGATCTGAAAGAGAGAGGTGGGGAGAGAGAAAGAGAGAGAGTAAAGATTATCTTTTGGGCCATTTCACTGGCACCGTTGCGTGACAGAGACTGACAGCTCTTTCAGATGACTGACAGGTGTCCTTTGAAATGCCGGTGAAGCAGCTTCTGTTCAGACTGTTGAAATGCATATTTGGAGCTCTTATCATAAAGGCATGGATGGCCCAGATAGGTGCCGTTAACATTGCAAATGGCTCCAGAATTATTCATTGTCAGTGCTGCGGGAAAGAATGGGGGGGGTGGGGGGGTTGGGGGGGGGGGGGGGGGGGTGAAGTTTGATTATTCTGCTCACACAATGGCAGGGTGCTTAATGATTCCTCTCCACCTTGGCAGCAGCATGTGCCGACTTCAGGCGCTAGCGGCGGGTGACACAGGTCTGGCCAAGTGTTAGAGCAAGATCATACGTGCGGGCCCCATTTTAATTTCTAATACATTAATCTTTTCCTCACAGATCCTCCATGAATATTCCAGGGCTCCTTGTTTGTCGGGAAGGCTGTCTCGCTTTCATCTATTCAGGTGGTTTCATTCACTGTGAAAGCCAGCTAAATGGACCCGATCAGTCAATGACAACCGGGATACAATAGAGCCCAGTAACATGTCCCTTTTCTCCTTTCAGCCTTCTGATAGACAACCCTGACACCTGCTCCCGGGGGAGACCCTCCGCCAAGTCAGTGCACTGTTCCTTGAGAGACTTCCCTTACTTTATCAGCCCATAAAGGATTGTCACAGGTGACTATATCAGCTGAGGTATGGAGCTGCTCCCTCTGACCTGCCCCGGTGCTGTGTGGTTGAGGCACCATGCTCCGCATCACAAGCGGATTAAGGTGGCTTAAACGCTGTCATACAAGCAGACTCAGTGCTTCACACTTTCTAAAAATGTTAAGCCTTTGTTCTCTTCCATTAATTAGCATTGTCTTAAGTTCATTAGACCACTGCTCATGTTGTTACTAATGAGGCAACGTAGACCACCTACATCGGCCGTAGCTTTGTAGAGCCTGACCTGACATTGGCTCTTGCGCTTTCCTGTCTATGGTGTAATGATGTACACACCGGGAGGGATGCAGGAACGTGGATACAGCCCAGAGTGAGGCTCACACTCATTAATGGTTAAATTTCTATACACAGTGATCATTAGATATAAACAATATAAGCGTGCATGGATATGTTGAAGTGGACAAAGCAAAATGCCTCCTATAACATTAATATGTGAGAGGGTGATGTGTTGATTTATAATGGGGACTGGTTTTCCTGCTCTGTTAATAGCTGAGGTTGACTTTGTGAGATTAACAGATTTTTAGTGGCTCCAAGAGTCATGTAAAAGTTTTCTCTCTTCTTTTTTTAAGGGACAGTGAGCTTGTGCTTAATCCAAATCAGTCAAACCTCCCTTTTTCACAGCTAAATGAGACTCACAGGGGCCTGTACTCTAGAGCGGCGACACACAGCACTATAACTCAACACAGAGAACACCTTCACAGTGGGAACTTAAATGTACACTGGCATATATGGATATTAGAAGTGTCAAGCTCAGTGATGTAGATTGGGTGCCATTCATAATTATGATATCTGATTTCGGCTCAAAAGGGACGCTCTGGAGAGAAAGCGGGGGGAGAACACCAATATTTTAATGGAGAAGAGACAGCCTTCTCCCTCAAGGAACATCCTCACTGACACTGGCTGCTGGAAAATTGGGATTTATACTTCCTGTTTTCTATTAATATGGAGATGAATACAGGTGTTCCTGTGTCGTAAAATTAGTTTAGCTCTTGCAAATTGCAATTACACGTGTTGAGGAGAGAAAAGTGATGTCTATGCATTTTCATAGGCTAGTGAAAATGGGAGAAAATTAGGAAAAATATCTAGATTTAAAATGAACATAATAACATGTAATTCTATCCTCTCCAACCCCGTCAGCACAGTGCGGCAGATGCACCTATTTGTTCTGGTGGCGTGTTAACAGACTAGGACACTTTTCCTTGCTTCTTGTGCAAGGAAAAAAAAAAGAAGGAAAAAGCGCATCAAATAAGCTGTGAAACGTTTCCCTCTTCAAGTGTGAAAATTTGGGAAGGGCTTCAAACCCTGAGGAAGTCATCCAAAATTCCCCGCTGTCTTCCTAAGGGGCTTGTGGTGGGCATTGTTGAACAGAGGGCACTGGTGAATGTACCAGCAAGGTGAGGGGAGCTGCACCACAGAAATACCCCAAGCTACCATCAATGATCGGCTTATGGCTGGTGCGCTCTGGCACAGCAGTGTGAGTAAGCCATACAGGGTAGTTGCGATACAGTACACGAGCAGACCCTGAATGAGTGTTTTTTTTTTTTATCTGAAAGAAATGGCCAGTCTTGCTGTCTGTAATCTCTATCCAGTATTTCTACTCAGACCATAAATATTTTCCATGTTAAGACATGTTTTGTTAGTGTTGGCAGGAACGCTTATTCACTTACTTGCTGCGAGTTAAATGAGAAGATCAATAGTACTAGCGTTAGCTTAGCATTGTACAAAAACTGGAAATGGGGATAAAATTAGCCTGGCATCATGTTTCAGTGTCACAGGGGTTGTGTGCCCAATTACTTCTTGACCAGACATAGTAACTTCCTGAGGGCTCCGCTGGTTGCCTGGCTGGCAGCGTCACGTTGAAACTTTTTTTTTTTTGTACATATCAAACAATGAGATGTGTTAATTAGTGAGCTTTAGAGGTGCCGGTAGGCAGATTTTGTTACCTTTAGACAGAGCCAGGCTCACTGTTTCTCCTGGTTTCTGTGATAAGCTAATGTAACTTGCTGTTGGCTATATATTTACAGTACAGATATAAGAGTGGTATCATTCTTCTTATCTACCCTGTCAAACAAATCAACCAAAAAAAGAGATAGTAAAGAAAAAGCTTGCTACAACAATACAAAAGAATTAACATTTTATTGCCTTAAATTGAAAATCAGTTGCTATCCCTTGTGGTTACTGCAGAAGTAGCTCTCCTCCGGCCGCACAGTCCCATGACTTCATCAGTATCAATGTATATTCAGTGCCACAGTAATAGAAAACAAATGCACCACTGACTTATAACAAGACATGCAAGCTGGAGCATTTACCTGACATTGGTGCTAACTTTCTCTCCACAGCCAATAGAGAGGCTCTGGTATTGAGGCGAGACATTAATTCATTGTGTCAACCTGTCCCCCTGGAATATTTATGATGCTAAATACATTTAATTAGGCACTGGGTGCTCTGATGGGAGAGAAAATGCACTGTCAGTAAAAGAAAGAAAAAAACGAAAAGATTTTGTTACCTCTAATGCTGATAGGCTGGTAACCCTGCTTACTCATTCTCAGTGACAGGAGGACCAAACACACTGCAGAGGGAATTTGAATCACTCAAAATCGTTTGTGGCACGTTCATTACACAGTCATCATAGCACCTGAGGAGGATAGCACAGATGCTTATTGAGAGGAGGACAGTTTTCCTGAGTGCTATTTGACATGCCCTAGCAGGTAAACCAGAATATAAAAGACATTATCAAGTTAAAGAGACTGACAAATAGAGTAGTATGTTTTGTGCACGACGATGATGATTTGTTAGTTTTGGCGTCTTTCTCACGGCATAAAAGTGATGGTCTCAGTTGCTCCCGAAGTTCATTATATTGTATTAGATTAGCATCATGCAGTTTCCGATTTGGGCAATCAGCACTATTAGTTTGCCTCCTGACTGACATAATTAATTTTGATAATAGAAAAAAAAAGTATCAAAATGATTGTATACTTTGTACTACTTGCTTGAAATATAACAAAAAAAAAAAAAAAGACAGGTTTTGATGCATTGGCTGACAGCCTGGTGTAAAGTGAGACATCATGTCTGTCTGTGATAAAAACATGGCTACAGTAAATAATAGCCAGTTTCCATCTTGACATCTGTCATCCGAGTGGAAATGGATGGGGAAATGACCAGCTCTCTATCGGCCAAGCTCTGACTGTGTCACTGGCTGAATGATGCAAATAGAAGATAATATCAGTGCTATACTGAATGGCATTACTCCAAATCTAATGTCATTAAAAGGGTGGGTATTAGCTTTGCTGTCTGGAGGTGGTGGTGTGGGCTGCTCCGGCTTGACTGACACACAGATTAAGTGCAGTGACAGGGAGCACAATAAAGTCATCAGAGAATGTGACATGTCAGTTAGGAGGGATGAAGGGATGAATTGTCACTCTCTGTCAGAGCCCATCCTCTGCCTTATCCATGATGTCCCATTCACCACCGTGGGAAAACAGGACGGCACGGGCGCCTCAGACAAATATTTATTCAGGTAGAGGACAAGTATACCCACTCAAGCTTTCCTGTTCACCACATGTTTGTAAATTTACTCCCAGAAGAAGAGTAGATGGTAGATGAAACGCTTTGTTGTTGCAGGCCATCACATGCAATTCTGTCAGTGTAAGATTTGAGTAATGGTATTAAAATAGTACTCAACATATTCAGTTTGTTTTGGGAAGTTGACTTTAGTTGTATCCTGACTTCAGGTTACATTATTTTAACTCACAGATGATATTAAGTCTTGAAAGATAAAATTATTATTATTTATAAGGGATGACTGTCAATATTTCTGTGGTTTAACCAGAATATATGTAATCAGGAATTTCTTATGGAATATAAAGTAACAAACACATAACACAGATTTATTTATTGTATTGCCAGACAAGATGTAATGCCTCCTTTCTCTGTGATAAAAAATAAATAAATATATAAAATGAAAGAATAAAGCCATTACATACCTGTGTCTCAAGCCGCCTCAGGACCTCAGTATGGTTTTGGAGATGAAGTATCCCTGGGATTTTAGAGTATACAGTCTGGCCAAAAGATGGCAATGTTGCAGTGCTGAATTCCAAATGACTTTTCTACTGGTTACATACCCCCCCACTTCCCCCCACCACCCCTCCCACACCCCCACCCCCCACCATCGCAGACTGGCCACTGCCTTCCCCTGCAGCACTCTTCTTTCCAAACTAGCCCAGAAATTTGTCATCCTCACAGGATAAATCTGCACTGAAGTGTAGGAATAATGTTAGAGTCGACCACTAAAGTACCACCAGAAAAGTTGATTACATAGAGGACGGATGAAAAGACAAAGTTTGGTGTGATAGGCTGAGGAACTGGGCCACAATCGTTGAATGCACTTTTCTCATGTCATGTAGGATGTGCTGCTTAGCATCCAATTAGTGCTTTGTCTCCTAGCGCAATTTTCCCTGGATGTGGGGACTCTTGAAAATCTTTTTAGGTGCATGTTGTATCAGAATTTAGTATTATTTTCACTATTATATTTTCTTTTTTCCCTAATTTGCAAGTATTTTGTTCTATCATAGAGCAATTTCTGTAACTGTGAATACAGCAATTATTTTGTCCTTTACAAACTCAGCTTTTAAATAAATTTAGTTTAGTTTAGCTAGGTTAAGTGCAATTTGCGCTCAGAAGATTTTCTTTTGAGTGTTTCTGAGTAGTTACAGACAGTAGGAAGGCATTTCAATGCATTTTGTGCATCCAAATGGACACCCAGCAGGATAGCAATTGGACAGCTATTACAGCGCTGAAATACTTGCAACGTGCTTCTGTAGATGTATTATGAAGTTATGTCCTATGCTGAAAGGGTTAATGGAACAGGTCTGCTGAAAATGAATTGTCAATTTGCCGCTCTTGGCAAAATGACGTCCGTCTTAGATGCTTGCAGAGGGGAGATTTAGAATGACACAATTGAACAGTTAAAACATTTTCATTAATTAAAGAATGGAAGAAAAACAAGTGACATCACTTTAACTTGGCATACCTGGCTGCAGACTCTTGAGTGACACTTGTTTGCTCTGTTGTTTTGAGAGTAGCACGAATAGAACTCTCTCCCATTGCCACTTTGCTGGTCTTTATTATTGGCTTATTGCCTTTAAGCTGTCACCACTCAGAGCATTTCTTCTCTCGGGGGATTGTCTTCTGGGACTCGAGAGAGCTCGGCTGGCTGGGATTTCTCAGCTCTGGTGCACGCTGCTACTGTGTCATGTTGCATGCAGTGTACTCTCATACTGCTTATTTTCCACTGATTTACACATAAAATACCCCCTCTAACATTCGAAATATCTGTGTGAGAAGTGTTCGAGTTAACTTAAAATTTTATTAGCAAAATTAGCTAATTAAGATTTTATTTAAGTGTAATTATTACGGCATCTTTTATAGTTTTATTATATTTTCTGTGATCATGCTTGTCAGCTATTCCCCCTTTTGAACAGCTGTGTTCCTAAATTTCATTGTACAATATTCTGTGGATGTTCCACTGCATAAGGTCATTGCATACAAGCAACACAAGAGCTGGGTGCCAGTTGTGCCTGAGTCAGGTAGCATCTTTGCCTTGGGCAACTGTTGTTTATTGGTTATTGCATTAAAGAGAAGGTGTGCCAGGTAGATGCTCGAATAAAAACCTGCAGAGACAGAGAGAAAAAGCACACATATTTGTATTTGGGGGGGAAAAAATAAAAGTGCTTCATCACATGTGTCAGTTAATGTATTTATCGATACACAATTTAACTTTATTTGCTATTTATAGAATAAAATATCTTTCAAGCTTTTGTATTGGAAATGTGACAAACGTCGAGGCACAATGGGAAATAGTTGATTTGAAGTGTATAGAAATCCCAAGATTTAGCAAGAGGGTGTGATTTTCTGTTCCCGAGCCTAATCCCACCATTCCTCCACCTCTCCTCTCTTATGCCAGTCACATTTTCTAATTAGCTTTCCCTGTGGAGGAAGAAGATGGATTATATTTTAATATCGGGGCCTAAAATTAGTTTATATTTTAGCAAGTTAGCACTTCTTAGAAGTTGATTTACTCTTGAAGCTGTAAAACCTGTGAGCTTGCAATTAATCATTCTCTTTGGTCTTGTTCTCAAGGAAAAAGAGGCTGTAGTGTCACAGGCTGGATCACAATAGGTAAACACCTAATTTACACTATTTAGAAATCACCTCTCTAGTATTGTACAACACATGACACTCGCTCCCTCAATTGTTCTGTCCTGCTCCAGTTATTAATTAGCAGCGCACTTTTAACAAAGCGACATTGTCTATGACTAATCATCGACACAGAATGATTAAAGATGTTCCTCGCTTTTTTGAATTACTTGCTTCTCCTTCGTCTGTGTTCATTCATGAGCTACACGCCACTGCCTTTTTTTCCCCCCCTTCTTGGTCAAGAATTCGGTTTGCTGTTATCCGATTACCAGCGTCCTGAGAGGCTTTCACAGGCCCATCCATCAAGACTAAGGGGTTGAGGGAGAGCCTCGACAATGCTGCTGCAGTGGTGTAAAGCACTGACGGATTCATGGTTATTAAAAGGTAAGCACAGCTTTATATAGAAATACATTAGACTTGCCATGTAGTATGACATTATGTGATACTCTCTTGTGTAAATTTATAAAGGTGACAGTATTTTTTTTCCAACTGTGACAAAAGTCACCTGTTTCTGCAAAACTTCAGAGGGTTCACATTATGAAAAAGCCTCCATCCTTAGATAAAATCTATTCACCTATTTTTAAACACAAAATTTTAATATAAAATGACACCTGCAGAGTTCTGCAGAAAAGTTGCTGGGAAAAAAATAAAACACAATATGGATTGAATGAAATGTGCTTGAGCAGGTGTATGGATGCAGTTCGTCATCACGCAGCCCTCCCCTACAGCCACACAGTGTGAGGAGAGCATCTCCTAAGCCTGGATCTGGCACGGCTTTGGAGTACTGTTTGGTGACTGAAGGTAGAGCGGTGTCGGGAGGATCATCAGTGGCTCTCTCCCAGGGAGATGAGCAGCATAGGCCAATTTCATATGCGGGGCTCGGCCCCTGGGTCTGAGTGGAGGTGGGCTGGGTCCACCCAGTATCCTGGCTTCATTAATCATCCCGCCAAGGCTTACCGGCAAACCCCCTCTCCGCCCTCTCCTAGACAACCCTTTGGATTACACAGAGCCAGCGAAATGTCAGCCCAAATCTGAGTCTTGATGCAGATAATCATTTCAATAATATTTCTCCATTTGTGCCCTCGATGCCAGGGGAATAAAGCTTTTCCACTGTCAGGTAGCATAAGACTACAGTTGGTGGGAATACTTGACTCTGAGCCAGATGGCTTAGCCATGCTCGCAGCATATGTTCAACAAGCAGTCCTGTGCCAAGCACGCATTAGGTTTTTATTAATTTGAAGCAGGCAGGAATGCATACGTATATATTTACCTGATCCCACCACTCCTCACCACCCCTCAACCCCAGTGCTCCCCATAGAGAAGTTAACTAGGCTCTACTGGTGTCTGCAGCAAGAGAAAATATCATCATGCTTCTTAGTTGATGGCTTTAAACCATACAAAAGTAATAAGATATTTTTAGTCACCACAATTCTAATATCCCATTTTTAATATTATCTCAAAATATGTATTAGCTAATTATTATGTTGAAGGAAGTTAAATTATAATTAAAACACTTCCTCTGATCTTCTTTAAAATAAGAATTAGTTTGTTGCTAATCAAAGGCAATTATAATGTATATTTATGCCTCTGGTATCTGCCATAGTGGTGTTGGTAGTTAGAAAGCAAATGACCATTCAGAGCATGAACATGCTTGGGTCCAAGACAAAAGAAACAGTGCTGCATGGGAGGGCAAATTTTTTCATCACCACTAAGTTGAACTTCCCTTTAACGGCCCTGTGCTCTGAAATCCTGGGAGTTCTTCTCCTCTCTCAGTGACTTATGGTAGTGCAGGGGGAGGAGGGGGTGGGGAAGGGGGGTGGGGGGCGCCGAAAATGTCAATAGAAATAGTAAGTGTGAGAGGGAAGGCTTGCCTAATTAGTGCCCATTTAGATTTTATGACGGCTCTGAGATCTGCTCTTCCTGACAGAGAGCACTATAGTTGCATATTGTCCTAGCCTGAGGGAACCATAGGAAAATCCAGATTTATTGTACCTCTCATACCAGCATATTTCATTTGCCATTATGAGATGCCATCTTGCAATGATGCCAGATTATTTATTACAGATTAAATTGTGGGACCTGGGTGGTTGAGGAACATTTCAAAGTACCATTCCTCTTATTAACTTCTTCATTATCTGCCCCACTGTGATCTAAAAGCTTCCTCCTTCCTACCTGCGTTAACAAATACATTACTGATTGGACAATGCCAAACAGTTTTTTTACACGCTGCATTTGTTTCCCAACATTAGTGCTGGTTTGTACCACAACTCATCTGTTTCCTCTACTTAGGGCAGACTGTTATTTCATTAAGCCTAGACAGAGAAGTTCTGTTTCTTTTGTTCAGGTAGTTTATAAGTAAGAGGTATACAGATGTAATTTTTAATGTTGGTCAATCACATAAATGTTGTGCTGGATTCTGGATTTCATTTACATGGAGAATTACATTACATAATATTTTGCAGCATACCGAAGGTAGACCCTGAGTGTTGTACTCTCCTCTCGTTCATTCCCGTCTTTGTCTGCAGTTTCCCGATGGTTGAGTGGCTTTATATATTTTGTGTATTAGGTGGTGTTTATTTACTGTGTCCCTTAAACCCCAGGTTGTTGGCATTTATCCTATTTACACATCAATATTACATCTCCATGAAGGCCTTGAGAGTTGCATTTAAGTCATAGTGCAGGGTGGTATTAAAATGTACTCCATACTGTGAGGGGAGCTCGTCAGGGAATGGCTGGGCCCTGGGCTCCCATTACCCAGCATAAAAGTGTCAGCCACTTTAATTACATTCATGCCTTCCCCAGTCCATTTTACTGCAGCCGCCATCAGATTCCATGCACAGATCTTATGCCGTCGTATGGACATTGTCGGTGGCGAGATGGGGATTGAACATGATTTTTTTAATACTTTTTTTCCGTCTGTCATCTGAACTCATGATATATGGCTCAGAGCAGTGTTTAGACTTTAGAGATTGCAGGGGTTTCCAGCTGGTCATGGATCTTCACTCACAGTCTGAATGCTTTGTCTGCAGCATCGGTCCCTCAATGTGAATTTGAGTATCTGTCCCTGGAATTGTTGATTAAGTTGGCATATCCAGCCACTAAATATCAGTGCACCCCACTGAGAGTGAAAGAATTGGTTGTACACAGGGCACCCTCACGGAGGAGTGTGACGGCACAGGGTGGGGGGTGGGGTTCGAGTTCCACTGGTCAGACTGTTAGCGAGCGCGGAAGAGGCAGTGTCACTTACTGTTTCACGGGGAAGCTTCCTGACCTTCTAGGAGTGAAAGCGAGATCCTCTCTTGTTTATACTCAGCCATGGATCAGTGCGTGGAATATGTCTACATCCTCTCAGCCAATTTCACACAGAGGAGGCGCAGTGTGGGCGGCTGACACAAGCCGTTTCCCCTGGACGATGAGTCCCATCCCTCACGCATGTCCTCTGTCTGTGACTGGAGGTGTAGAGAGACAGACACAGACAGAGCACTCTACTGCTCCACTGGGCCACAGAACTGTCCTCTCCCTGGGGACCCTCATGGTGGGACCTGCCTCTGACTCTCGGCCCTTATTTAAGAGACGAGGTATTTTCTCTGCCAAACAGAAGTGACATAATTAAGAGATTTATTGCTTTGTTGGCACCTTCAGGATAATTATTTCATTCTTTTTATGCTTTGTTTCCCTACAAGTAAGGCGCATTTTAATTTTTTTGTTCAAATGTGACTTTTCAAAACAGGGGGTTGTATCTCCTGGTACTGAATGGTGAAATAGTGAAAAACATCACGCAGGGGCCCAGCTGAAAAGCCCTGTTTTAAAATGACAAAGGAATGAGTCCTTCTAAAGGTAATTTATAGGCCGAGTAAGTGGACATAAAGCACTCAGGTGAATTATCAGAGAAGCCATTAATTACCTCTAATGATTTGAATGTGACACGCACATTTGCTATAAAAACTATTTATGATGCACATTAAGGTCAAGCTTTTCTTAAAACTAAGATTCATGCACATATCAGTCATAGAAAAATAGGCACAAAACAATCCTCCAAACTCTTAATTAGAAAATAAGGGATTCATACTGTTGTGGCTCAATCCAATTTTGCATTAACAATCAAAAGGTAATCAAACCTCAGTCAGTGATCCCACTTCAGAACCACACACTGCTCTTGGATGAAGCCTCTTCACTTCATGCCCAATTGATCTAATTACATAAAGGGAATTCTCTCTCTCTCTGTCTCTCTGATATAGTGGTTCCTGTTAGATCTGGCTGCTCAGTTAATTAAGTCTTCATTCTTTATCACAGTGGTGGACCTGGGAAGACCATCCAATATTCTGTCTTTCCGGAGCCCTCTTCCAGCGCTCTGTCTTGTTTTTCTGTACAGTCTGAGGTATGCACAGCTCCAATCACTGTCCTATGTACCCCTATGCTGCTTGCTTTGTAATCAGCGACCCCTGTTACTCAATTATGGGGTGTGAATTTGGACTCTTTGGTGACCTTCTCCCAGTGATCCTACTACTGACCCTTCAATAAGAGCGCAGCCTTCCCACCACTGCTTTGTGTGTTGCATCACATTTTTTTTTTTCATTTGTGGGATCTTTATGAAGAGGGAAATGAAAGGAAGCGGGTCACTCATGTTGTGTTCTCACATCTACCCACTTCAGAGGCTCTGAACAGGGGCTTGGTGTTTACTTTGATTCTATGTAGGGTACACCTTAAGTTCAAAGGTTGGAGGGCAGGAAGCATCACTCTCTTGTAGGTAATCATATCCAGCTTTGTGCTCCCTGTACCCTGACACTGAGGGTGGCAGCTTAAAGGCTATCTGGAGCCTTGTTCCACCACCGGACCACACTTTTGATATCCACAGCAGCAGCAGCAAACCTCCTTCTCCGGTCTGTGTGATCCTGGAGGATTCAGCTCAGCTCTGTGTTGATGTACAACTCTTCTGTGTAGCAGATCAGTTTTTTATGTACCGTACCTCATTTCTAGTACTCCACAGTTTTAAGATGACATATTAGCCAGCTCCGGGGTGGTTAAAGGTGATGCAAAGATTACAGCTATTTACTGAATTATCTGTCTGTGAGACTACACTCATATCTCTGCATATATTACCTTGAGCTTGAGTTTAAAGAGCGATTGCTCAGAACAAGGAAGTTAAAGAGGCAATTACATAATGAAATGGGCCATCAATTCTGTTCGTGGCCTTTTTCTCTTTGAACAGAGATGGCCTAGATATCCCTGGTTTAGCTGACCCAGTGGAAGTACAACTGTTTGTATTAAACTCTCCTTTATCAAGGGACTACGAAGCTGCATGGGTCTGTCTGGCTTTCTCTCTCCGTTCCGTAATTCAGTTATTAATTACCCTTCCTCTCAGAGCAGCAGCGGCCATTGTATTTACAGTGTTTCCATGGTGACCCTAGCCCATTTATAAGGTTTGTGTCAGTCTTAAGACAAGACCTGTATTCAAATGGCCTCCATCTAAATATAGCAGTGTCTCATAATGTGGGGGTTATTATAGCGAAATTAACACTGCTCCATTGCAGACTGGATTATATTACAGACTGATAATATTCAGCAGTGCTGCAGCTTGCAGTGGAAATGTAAAAAAAAAAAAAAAAGATTTTTTGGGTTATATTGCACGGTTTGTATTTCGATGGTATTTCTGTCAAATATTTCTATGCGATATTATACTCTACTCACTGAAGAGTAAATTACATTATATGTAAAAACACATAAGATATTGTATGGGAGCACTTTATTTTAGAGTACAATAGTACACAGTGTTTACAGACTAATTACGATCATAGCAAATTTAAATGTGGGAGGTTTATGATAAGTTTTGTAATTAACCAGTGTATACTGCTTCTTCACTTAGTACCTGAACCTTTATTGAATAACACTGTATGGCAGTGATAAATATATTAAATACCAAACATTTCCTATGACAGTATGCTTTAATAGTTGTGGAAAAAGTATTAATTATAGTAACTGTTAGTAACTGTAACTCTCTACTTAAAGTGATATAACAAAGAGATTCTCTGTTGTTTACCAAAAAATCTTCAGAGCTGCAGTTAGCTCTGATCTATATATATGTAGATACAATGTATGTAATCTATATGTGAAATGCAACAACTTAATGCAGTCTGTAAAATAAAAGTGGACTGTTGGATTAGGTGAACACAGTTTTCATAATTTTATCACATGTAGTCCACATTCTTTATGTCTAGTTATCTCCTTTTCTATTCTATTTGTGTTCTGTTCTTCCATTAATCTGTGTTTAATTGGGTGAAAGTAGTTCCCTGTTTGTTTGAATACTTACTGTTGCAATAATTACTATACCTAGATTATTATCACTTTACGATATGAACTATAAATGTATTTTTTGTATCAACCATACATCATAATCATGATTTAAAATGTTATTATTGTACTGGACAGTGATGTGCAACTGTTACACTGGAGATGTACCTGTATGTTCGCCTCAGTTTTCATGGACTTCTGTGAACTTCCACTCAGTATCAGTAGATACAGTATGTGTCCTATCAGCAGCCTCAGTGTCTTCTCAGTTCTGCTCAGTATTATGGCTGTAGTTTGTCCTTCTGGTGTGGAGAGTCAAAGAGTAAGATAGTCGGCGGCTCTTATACGGGCCCAAACAGGACCCACACCTTCTGTCACAGCCTCCAGCCCTGGGCCCGACGGCAACCTGCTGCCAGGCCTATGTGCGCTGCCAGTTGTAGTTTTTAATTGGCCATCTGGGGAAAGCTGGATCTAGTGGCTGGATATTAATCAGTAAATTAACCCAGCCATAATACAGCTCCCTCCCAGTGGAAGCCCGGCAGCTGTGGGCAGAGAAAGAGAGAGTGAGAGTGCGAAAGAGAGATGAACCATAGGCTGGAGAAACTGAAAAGGGAGGCTCCCGAATGGGCTGGCCCGTGATTGAACATTTCCTCCATGTCCCTTGCCACATTCCCCTGTCTGCAGCGCCGCTGACCCCCAATTTGTCTGACAATCACATGGAGGATTATCTCCAGCATGTCAGTGCAGATGTCACAGGTACTTCCTCTCACTGAGGACAAAGCTGCAAATTCAGAGTTAAAGCTTGCTTTTCTGGCCAAAACTGACAGCTGTATTGAAAGCTGGAATGATTGTAGGGAGAGTGTTCTACAAAAGTTCAGGGGGAGGTTACTTCTGCAAGGTCTTTCTGTGTGGAGAACTGCTGTGTGCATCTGTGTGTGCGTGTGTGCATGCGTGTGTGTGTGTGCGTATCATTAGTGTATTTCACTGACTGGAATTGTTGGCGGTCCCCAGAGTTAACCAATTAAAAGGCTAATGAATATACAACAGCTAATTATTATAAGTAAGCTAAATTATCATAATAGCCTGTGCTTACAGTTTCAGCACTGACTTTGGACATACTGAGAATAGTAACTGAATTTGGAGGGAGCACACATGGTGCTAATGAATTGATGTGTGCCATTTACTGTAAGATAAAAGAACAAGTTATTGTGCATGTAAAAGCGCATCAAAATAAACAAGGTGTTGCTTCTCTTGCATTGTTGTACACTCTTAGGTGGGAAATGTGGATAAGATCTTTTGTCATAAAGTATATGTGGCTATAGTATTTTATATCACTGCAGCAATATAGTATATAATCTGATGTAGTATATTTTGTGGAGATTAAATTGAGAAATCAGATGTTTGTTCTCGGCTAAACTATTTAATTAAATACAGAAAAAACAAAGGCAATTCATCACAGTAATTAAAGTACAGTGCTTCTCACAGTAAAGCATTGTCATCATGTCCTGTTCATTCATTTGCAACATTGCTCTCCATAGCCTGATGCAGCCAGAGATATTGAAGAGGTAGCTACCTCTGCAGAACCAGCACTTTAACATCTCTACCAGTTGACAAATATCTATTGTCTTCCAGTATATATATATTGTCCAACCCTAGAGTCCATTTGCAATTCCAGTTCAGTGATGGATTTGATTCTGCGATGATGCTTTTGATAAACTTTAGAAGACCAGTTCGAAGGATTTTTTCTGACACAAATTGGCAGTGTTTATCAAAAATGACATATCTAATGAATGAGCATTTATGTTATGAAATCAGCTCCTTGTAAGAGGGATCATTGATACTGCTTCTCTTCATGCTGATAAGCATCTCCAACTTGCATCATTCTGAACTGCAGTTGCTCACGTGGTCCGACAGCCTCGGCATTCAAAAAAACAGCATCGCAGCAGATGTCACAATACATCACCGGAAAGCAATGTCAACCACTGACCCACTCTACCTCTGATATATTCATGCATAGCAAACACAAAGACTCAAACCCGTGCGGCATATGCCATCTGACCCTGCAGAGGGCTTTTATGGTGTGATGTCATCACGCCCCATTGTCATAAATGAACCACCTCACTCCTCCACCTGCCTGTCAATAAATTTTCAAGGGGCCTCGGTCATATGTCCCTACTCTACTGTGCTCTAGATGGACATGAAATAATTGCCATGCAAAGAGTTGCACGTTTCCCTTTCTAATTTTAAGGGTCAACAGCATTTTAATACCATTTTAAACACACACACACAGTGTTTTTTATGATGCATGTACAAGCGGCTTTTGATAGCTTAACCAGCCAAGCATGGTTAAAGAGAGAAACCATTGCAGCTGCTTCCAGGACCCACTTAATTTAGTCTCCTGACCCCGGTTCACCTGAGTCTGCATGGAAATCATAATGCAATTCAAGTGTGAAGTAAAATGATATACTGTGTATTTACCCCAAATATTTATGCAGGGCCTACTAACAGTCATGCTTACTCCTAATAAAGGGAAAGTGATGCCTTGTAACATTGGCAGTGCTGGGTTGCTGCTACATTGCCTGGGGCCATTGTTTCCTCCATTATCATTTTCATTGGATTCTATACAGGGCAGTGTTTCTAGTGTTTACAATGCCTGCCTCATATACTGTAGGCCTGAGGTGTTTTACAGAGCCGTTTTGGATATTGAGAGATTTCTTTTAGAATTTTTGACTTTATTGTCAATAAAAAGTCGACAGTGTTGTATTATTTGTATTATTTAATCTTGGGGACACATGAGGCATATATTCTGATCCACATTTACTGACACCCTATCGGAAAAATCTGCTGTCCATCCACGAAAGATGCAATAACATCCCGTGTGGTGCCCTACTCAGGAAATAGAGATTTACTATGAGTGGGAATGATCTTTAGGTGTTTTTTTTTCTTTTCCTATCATATTCTTCTGCCCGCTCAAGGCTGCAGTTCACTCAAACTGACAGCTGCTGCCGGGGTCCAACAATGTGTCTATTGCTCAACATCTCCACCACTATCTGCTGAACTGTTGATACCATGTGCTACCTGAGGGATGAAAAGCCAAGCTTGAAAACACAATAGGATAAAATAGGAAATCCTCTATACAGTAACACCCCTGGATTGGATTGTTATTCTGCAGTTCACTTCCTTAAGAAGTGTGTCAATAGCTATTAGCTCCCTAACAAGGGGATCAGGTGAGCCCTGTAACAACGAAGCGAAGCTCCCTGAGGCACAATCATGTTCTATATTTCCAGAGGGGAGGTCTGTACTGTACTCTGGGTAGCAATCTTCCAGAGGCCCATTAGACTACTGTAGCTGTATAAAGAGTCAAGCAGAGAGGGTGTCTCATCAGTGCTGATAACAGGGTATCTGGTCAAGTCATTAGCTCTTCTCTTATTGAATTCCTCCAACCAAATAGACCAAATGAAGCTAAATAAAGCTATAGAGGGTGAGGAGCCCACAGCCCATTAATATGCTGCCACCCCGCTCTCCTCCTTCTCCACCTCTTCCCCCCTCGAGCCACTGAAACACACACACACACACACACACACACTAGCTTTCTCCCCCTTTCTCTCTCTCTCTCTCTCTCATTCTCACGTCTCCTCCCCCACACTCCCTCTCTTCTCTCCCTTTATCCACCTCTTCCTGTCTACTCTTTCCTGCCATCCTCTCTCCTCTGTCATTCTAAGCTCGCCTCTCTCCTCACCTCTCCTCTCCTTCACCTCCTTTCCTTTCCTTTCCTCCTCTCTCCTCCCTCACTTTCTCCTTGTCTGGGGGCCCTAATGGCGAGCATGTACAGCAGCTCTGACACCGTCACATCTGCTGGCAGAGAGGGTCTCTCCCTCACCACACAGCCTGCTAATGAGATCTTCCCCCATTTAATTAATACCATAAGAATTTTAATTCTGACTGAATCAATTTAATGTGATGTGATTTTGTCAGCTCTATTCCCCAAGTAAGGAAAAAAACAGAGCGGGCCCTGATGCTTATTACATACATCATTTCACGGGGCCTGCATTCCCTGCTGACTTAAACAAATTCTAATTAAGACTAATTAAAGCATCATTTATGAAAACGCTTGTGATAGTTATGCAAACATTCTGGGTGGGTATGCTCTGCATGATAATTACCCCCCGGTTTAAATTAAGACCTGTTCCCTGGCAATTATGCTAGCCACACACCAGCACCTCATGGAAAACGTTCTTTATTCAGTTCCTACAATTAAATATGAGACCTGGCTCCTGAACTATCTGCTCAGAATGCATTTTATAAGAAGAAAAGGGTGATTATGCACTGTTGTTTTTCCCCCTCTGTCAGGTGGAGTAAATGGAGCCAATCCAGTGCTCTGTATCAGAGTTACATTGGGGTTAAAGTGATGATCATAAAGCAGCCAGCGGTGACTGATATCCGAGCTGACACCCGCTGCCTTTGGATGAGGTGATTAGTGTGTGTTTTCTAGGTGAGTTTTTGTCACATTAATGCTGGTTAGGCAGCTGTGAGCAGATGCACTGTCTTAGATCTCCACCTCCGCTCACCAGAGGCTTTCATTGAATTACTCCAAATGCACAGTATGCCTACAACTGTACAGGATGTTTTTGTGATGGGTCTTAATTTGGCTCTTTCTCAGACCAGAGTTACACCTCTAAAAAAAATCTCAAGTGAGTATTTGAAGTTGGTCTGTGGTTGTGTTAGCTCAGTGGGCAGGGCATGATGCCACCCAAGCTTAAGAGTCGGCCCCTAACTTAAAGGAATATTTTGACATTTTGGAAAATATGCTTGCTTGCTGTCTTGAAAAGAATATTCCAAGATACCACTCTTGTATGCTAAATATGAAGCTGGCTAACTTAGCTTAGCACAAAGACTGGATGAAAATGGGGAAAGAGCTGGCCTGGCTCTGTCCAAAGGTAACAAAACTAAATCTCACTAATTAATATACTATAATTCATTTGCTTACGTACAAAAATTAAAGTCATGATGAACAATTTGTCATTTTATGGAGGTTTATGTGACAAACTATTTCTTGGCCAGAACCAGTTCCCAGACAGAGACTCTAGGAAATTACTGGTCCCAGCCAAGAAATAGTCAGGTTAGGTAACCCCCTGTAAAATTTCAAATATTTTTTCTACACTACGGTTTTTGCACAAATTGAACAAATGAGAAACATGTTAATTAGTGAGCTTTAGATGTACTGCTAGGCTAACTATTTCCCTTTTAGCGGACCCACATGAGAACAGTATTAATCCAACTCTTTCCCAAAATGCCAAACTGTTCCTTTAAGCTCTTGAGGGGAGTTGTACAAAAGCATTTATCAAATATTGCCATGAACTACTGCATATAGTCAGTTGTTGGCCTCCACTAGACGGTAGCATACACACATGGTCGAGAAGTGGTGAAAGCATTTTATGAGAACAGGATTTCTCTCTTTTAAGAAATGTGCTGCAGTTGCTTATGTCAGCTGGCTGTTAATAGACATCCTGCAGAACGCCGCCTCTTTATCAGGCTTGTAGCAGGAGTTTACAGTATGACGTCATTACACCTATCAGCTCTGTTGATACGGCGGCACACTCCCAGCAATACATTGTTTCACAATGCTGAGGGCCAGGCTATTCTTGCTTTATTAGCGCTATTTAAAGCATCAGACATATTAATCACCCCGAAGACTTGTTGAGTTTCTGATTTTATATTAGTGGCTTACCTGTGTACATTTACAATAAGCACTTTTACTTAAATACTGTATTTAAGTAATTTTGAGGTTCTGATACATCCACAACATTTTATGAGGAAATACAGTTCTTTTTACACTTTATTTTAAGAACTAAAAGCTCCTTGTTACTTTTCAGATAAAGAATTGACTTACAAAACAGATGATATGTACATTAAATATAAGGTTTGTAACTACCCAACAGGAAATGAAGAAGTTAAAATTATCCTCAACTGTAACTTTAAAATAAAGCTACATGTTAATGCATCAAGTAATTAAAAATACCACCCTGACAGGAGCCATTCTGCAAAAAATGCCTGTTTCACTCCCCGTGTATCAGGCTTTTCATGTCTTACTATCATTGGTAAAGTGGCCACTCACTACATACATCTGTCATGTCCAAAAGCCACAGGATACTTTGTGTAGATTCACACATATAATGATGAACAGATGTGAAGCTCTGTGTGGCATGGTAATTCATCATACTTTTAAATGCTTTTAATAAAGTTACGGCTTCCCTGCGCTCAGATGGCTCGACGTGGTGGTGTTGTTGATATGTTTGCACAACACTTATCACTTCTGTCATGTTTGTTTACTTTTCTCAGTGTGTTCGATTTTGGCAATGCCGCAGCATTATTGCGTTTCACTTCATGAGAGGCAGCTGGTTCAATAAGATGAGAAAAAAAACACAGGCCCTATTCCCAAATCAGTTGCTCATGAGGTTGAGGGAACTGGAGCGGCAGGGAGCAGACCCCGGTTCCACCCACGTCCTGTTTTACGTGTGCTGCCTTTCCCTGTACATGCAGATGGCACAGCGCTCCCAGATTTCATTTGAGGTAATCTAATCCCTCCACTGCTCCCTCTAGAAAGGAGGAGTATTAGCGGCCATATGTCAACCAGATTTGTCAGATTATTCATTACAATTAATTGCTGTTCCACTTAAGGCCTTTAAGGCTGTGAATTGCTCCGAAATCTATTGCAAACACAAAAATTATGAGTAAAAGACTTTGGCCCTGTCATTCAAATTTCAGGCTGACCTTTAGCGGAGCCTGGCTTTTCTGAGGGAGTGCGGGAGAGAGAGCCTTTCTAATTGGTGTTTCTTCAGCCTTTTTTTTTTTTTATTTTCCATCGACAGGTAGAGTGTCTGTCTCTATTGACATGGAATACAGGGAAGACTGTTGTGCCAGTCCAGAGTGATTACACCTGCTGCCCACAGAAGTCCACTGTTCACATTATGTGGCAGCACCCGCTCCAACAAATATACTTACATACTGGTTATATTCATATCTGCAATTTGTTTTGCTTATAGTTGGGATTCAGTAACACCATAGTTAGCTTTCTGCGCACTGTAGACTGTCAACTGAATTTCAATGCGGACCTTTTTCGAAGGTTGGCTGCGAGGCAGCCTAATAGCCACCTGAATTAATGTGCTGTCCAAGGATATGAGCTATAATACTTTGGTGATTAATGTTTCACTGGCGCTCTGCTTCCATAGTTAGGGTTCAGACCCCAGAGATAAACTATTCACTACACACTTAAATCACATTCAACCAGAGAGTTGCATTCAACTCTAAATCAGATTTGTTATTTGTGTAATTTTGATTTTTTTTTTTTTTGACAAAAAAATATTGATTTTTAATCCTATTAGTTCAAATCACACCAAGTACTCCTTGAAGAAAAAGTCACAGTAAATTACAACATTATGATTGACTGTGATTACGATTGAAATCCATGGGGCTGATTCATTGCTGATGATGTATTTTGGTTAATTATGGAATTAAGGCACTAGAGGAGTGACTTTAAGCCTGTGTGATTGGCCCACTTAATTGTGCTTTATGAGATAGGGCTTACCAAGCAGGGCTTAGAGACTCTGTGTTAGGGCTGAAGTAGGAGGAGAAAATCTCTCCCAGGTCATATTACCCAGTTCAGAGTTAATGAGAAGGTAGAGGTAAGAGGATCCATCACCATATCAATCTGCACCACCTCTCCTTTCACCTCCGCTCCATCTTTTTTTAATCTTTTCCACATTAATCATCATTAGTATGATATAATATTGTCATATTCTTTCCTACACATAATAATAAAATCTACAATACAGATTTTATGTGTTTTACTGAGTAAACTAATAAATAAAGAAAATACTTTTTTTAATGAAAGCAATTACTTCACAGCACACTGTTGATCTTAATGTGATTGCTGATATTGGGTATGATTCAGGAAAAACAGGCAGATATATTGCTCATCATTAATCACAGACAGGAGGGTCCATATACCTCTGTCTTGTTTCTCATTGTACTCGATGGCTCAGACTGCCTCAAGTGCCTCCGAGCAGCTCGATGAGATCTCATATCCACCTGTATACTGGGAGAAGAGGGCGTTGAAATATTTCAGATTCTCCACGACACTCATGGTGCCGGTGGATCGATGCTCTAAACACCGCTTGCCTGGCCTCGTCTCATCACTGTACTCCCGCCGACTGACACATCCTCATTATATTACAATACGGTTGCCACTAAAGGTCATTCTCCCAGAACATAATCACACACAATCAAAACCACAAACTTCATATATCAAGGAGACAGTAAATAGCCTGAAGGTTTATTTTCTACTGCCACAGAAATGCATTTGGTCTGTTCATAAGCTCAAGCTGTGGTGAGTTGAATTAAGATCTGATGCCTCATAAACATGACACATAAAAATACATTTTAGAGATGAGCAAACTTGCCTTTTTTTTAACTGAGTCATTCAGAAGTCATAAATAATTCTAGATATTCTTACTACTGCATGTTTGTGCATTTGCTTTGTTATCTATTTGTAGCAACAGCTAAAATCTGGTATTTAAATCTGATATTTACTTTAATAATCACAGATTTTAGCTGCCATTTATCAGATAGTTCTTGAAAGAGATGGGCATTGTGTCCAAGCTCCAAATCTTTTCCTTCCTTCTCAATCAGGAGTAGGTTGTCATGAAAAGTGTCAAAGTAAAAAAAAAAAAAGAGCGGAAACACACCCCTCTCCTCCATATTACCATAATGAGGAAAACACACTTAGTGGGCCATGACCTGATGTCATCTGATTATACCCATGATTAATGATATCCTTTTACCAAAACATGCCACTACTGTAACTATCTGGGATTAAAAGCAGCAGATGGTAATGTATTCATGCTTTCAGTATTCTTCATCCAGTGTTAACCAGAGTTGGTTTTTAATATGATGCATTGTTGTAATAGTTTTTTTTTATTTAGAGGGCATTTTACCTTTTTGTCTTTGGTATATAGGTTTTATTTTATTAGCTTGATGTGAAGATGTTGTGTCTCAGTGCTTGTTATGGACCCATTTTGTGAGCTATAAATGGCACAAACAGCCAGCACCATCTGTTGTAGAATTAGACCAATTCAGTTTTCATATTAGGTCCAACTGTGGGTACATGTGCACATTGATATAAATCAGTTTTTCTGCTTGCCAATATAGAAAAACTGTTTGATGTACAGTCCATAATTGGTTAATGGCGTACAGTAAAATAACAAACTGGAGTTGACACTTTCTGGGCCCTTTGGTGTGAGGATGATCTTAGTAATGGTCAACAGTATCCCACAAGAGAGCCGAAAGCTGAACTGCTTGTACGGTTTTAAAGCGCCTTGTTTTGTACTCAGACTCCAGTCTCCAGATACCAATGTCCAGTCGATGACTCAGTTCAAAATATTTTCCTCTGGTTTTTCCTCTGTCCAGACGCCATGTCAACAAAGCCCCCAGTGTTGCCGTGATGTAGGAGCTACAATGTCAGTCTGTCTGCTTAATTGAGAGTGGGATGAATGTTAATTTACTCAGTCAAGAACCCTCTTTGTAGCACTTTTATAGCCCAGAGGTGTAGATTTACATCTTAGGAATACAATGAGTTTTAGCTTGTGCAAAAAGGGGGGTGATAGAGGCCCACATTCCTCTACCTCCTACTGCATATTGTTCTATTGTATATGAACACCTCTCTGCGGCAGAACAGCCCTGGTCAGGGTAGGTGTTGAAGATGAAGGGCGTGGGGGGGGTGGGGTGGGGTGGGGGGGGGGGTCATCCTGACCTACAGCTGAACTTGGGCAAAAGGCAACACTCTATATGTGCTCAGTCTGTATGGTTGACTTGATCAGAAGTGATGTAACTGTGCACAACACACCTGTCAACACGCCACTGTTTTGTCTGTAAGGCTCTCGCTGCTGTCTGAATGTGGCGGGTGCATTGGAGGCTCTGTGAGTTTTGTTCTTAATCACTGAAATGTATCTGCAGTGTTATACTGCAATGGACAAATTGAATTCCCGTTTGAACAGTTCAGACGTTGTGCGACTCTCAGGGAGATCTACTTCACTAGTACAAAGTGTAGTACTGTGTAATTATAAGAGAGGTGGTCCGGGCCTCGGGGGATTGCTGCTAGATTTCACCAGAAAGGTTCCTGTGCACTACATGAATATGCTCAAGAAATCCACCCTGCATTTGTGTATTGGGCTGTCAAAAAATTAAATGAAAAGTCATTCTAATAGGCGACCCTTGGCCTAGTTCATATTTCCTGTCAATTATGAAAGTATGAAGTCATGCATAGTTATGAGGCATGGGCGGGCCTATTAAAATTCATAAATGATTTGTGTTTATACCAGGTTACTCTAAACCACTTAATTCCACGTGGTCATGTAGAACTAATGCTGCTCCCCACTGTATACCTTAAAAAGAGGCAGGGGCATTGTGCTCCTCGCAAATTTTAATCTCTTGATTTGTAATATTACATTTTAAAAACAACTTAACAAATCAGACTACCTTTGTTTTGCTTCACCATTGACAGCATGTGATTTAGCAACTGCATTTTCATAATCATCTGTTTGTGTAAAGCCAGAAGCTGCACTGGAAGAACTCTCTTGCCAACTGCCATGACAATGGGCTAATTGTTTTCTGGTAATTATACCTTCTTCACCAGTAAACGTTTTGCGGACCTCTTGGGCTCTTGTGTAACTCAGGTGTGTGTGTAATTACATTTCTTAAGGTCAACCTTTCACCAGGATGAATTAGTGAAATTGCATAGTTGACCACTTCAGGGCATGGATCCAAATGCAATTATCTTTGTTAATAGATCTGCTCTTCAGAGGTAGAAGATGATTCAGAAAGCAACTGATTGACACAAAACATGTGACACATTTAAAAGTTGTCTCAAAACATCTCAGATCACACTTTTTTTTTTTTTTTCATGTGCACAACATGGCGCATAGTAAGTGTCCTCTCATTACTCCAAATTAATGAGAAGTGTTTTGGTATTTCGTCCCGAGTGCCAGTGTAAATAGTGGCTCGAAATACACAAACACTTTATTTGTTTTCTCTCACCATGTGGGGCCTGGTGCGAGATATTGATCAGAGCATATCCTGGTCAATCAGACTAAATGATTGCCTATAAACACCCGGCCTCTCCTGCTGGCTGGAAGGCATGAGGGGGGATCCGGAGGAAACCGAATTATAGCAGCCCAGATATGAGCTGCCTGGCCACTGATAGTTCCCCGCAGCCTCGTGGAACTGAGCAATGCAAATGTACAATAAACAGGGTCTAAGCTGGTGGAGGTCTTTCAATCACACAGGGGCAATAGTTCAACCCCCGCCATGCATAATCCCAGCCTTGAAACCCCTGGGACTCCAGCCTCCAACCTGCTCAATGGCACAAAGATATTAGATAGCCATATGTAGATTCACTAGGTAAACAGACTCTCATGATAACACAATACGCTCTCTTTTCTACCAGGAGAATATTTTAAGCTAAGTTCTGCTTTCTTCTGAGAGGAGGCTCAAATTGAAGGCTTAGCTTTGCGCCATCAGAATTCGATGCAGCTGTTTGCTTTGTTTAACGTCCTTGATATATCTCTTGCTGAGAAGAAATTGGTATCTCTTCCTTGTGAATTAAGTTGCCTGGGTGTTTACATTATAGAGGGGCTAGGGCTAGACTGAAGAGTGGCTGATAGAGGGCCTGTTGAGGGCGGCTGAAGTGTGTTTAGATGAATGGTTAAAAAAAAAAAAAAGATATAAAAAAAAAAAAAAAAAGTGCACGAAACTGGGAAAATAAAATGATGCTGTTTGGAGAGTTGGAAACAGAAGAGAGGCGGAAGCCATTTTTTATTTTTTTTTGGATGTTGGTTTTTAGAACCAAACAGCTTTATTACAACTGAAGTGGTTTTATTCTAAGAAGCTGGTGATTAAATTGACATCTGGTTGAAATTTACCACCAAGTATCTCCTGTATGATTATCGTTGTGCAGTATTTGACATTTATTGTTGATGTCTTCCCCCGATGTTTCAGCTCATGAGGTTAATCCTTTCATGGGACATGTTTACTCACTCCGTCATTCACTCACACACCCACACAGACATACAGTACACACAAAAAAACGTTCATACACAACCACACAAGCAGGCCTGTATGAAAACACACACACGCTATCTCTCTCTGTCTTTCTCTGTGTCACATACATCCACCAGAGAGGCCCATATGGAGACAAATGACATGTACACACACACATATACACACACATACAGCCAGTAGAGAGTCTGTCTATACGTGGGGGAGGGTAAGCAGGGACAGAGGATGGGAGAGTGGGATGGGCTAGAGGGTGGAGGGTGATGGGGGAGGTTGGGGGCTGTTGACAATGTTCTCCAGGTCTGTGTAACCCCTCCTCCTTCCTTCCCTCCCTCGCCAGAGGCTCAGCAGTCCCAGCAGGAGCCACTCCAGCCTGGGGAGAGGGTCCTTCCGGGCAGCGGGGGCTCTGGAGGGGAGGGGAGGGTGCACAGAGAGAGACACGACATGGGCCACTTTAGGCTTGCATCACATGATCCATGTGAAAGGAGGTGGCTGATGAGGAGCTGACACTGATCTTCTGTTCCACCCGTCCATTATGTCAGATAGTGCAAAGTGACAGGAGGACGACGTCTTCAAAATCCAGTAGATCAACCTCTTTTTGTTTGCAACAAATGTAGCAGAAATAGCCGCAGGAGTCCCAGACAGGAAATGGCTAAGTTGTTCTGAAATAGCTCTCCTCCGATGTGATTGCCAGTTTTCTCACTTCTAATTGCTTTAAGAGCTGATTCTTTGACTTTTAAACCTATACCATTGATTTGTCCAAAGCAGTATATCTGTGTATTTTTTGCTAATGATGCCTCTGAGGTGCATTTTATTTTGTCATAGATACAGTGTTGTAATTAAGTGGCTCTCAGTCCTCCTCCTTAGTACCCATAGCGCTACTTGTTTTCAGTTCTACTAGATACCTAATTTCATTCAGCTGGTGTTCTAGGTCTAAATCAGCCCCTGATTACATGACAAAAATGAAAACCAGCAGGGCTCTGCATCCGAGAGGACCAGGAATGAGAACAACTAAAACTCACAGCGCAGTAGAAAGCAAAATGCAAATGAGATCATTTAAAAAGTAACCAAGTTTGTCAATTTTTAAAACTTGTCCGTGGGTATGCTGAAGGCATAAGAGAGAAGCTGGAGGCTGTTTCGTTTGGCGCCACGCACATGTGAGCCTGTTCACAAATGTAAGCACTTGTGAGTAAGAGATGATAATGATGGGATAATAAGAATCTATTAGTCCTTCAGTTTTTGCATGCCTAATAATTAGATTAATTGAATGACACTCATTTAGAGAGAATGAGGGACCCAGTGGTGTTAATTCAACCTGTGTTTCCAGATGCTCATTTCTAAACAGCTAAGTGAACTACCTAATCATAGCCCACCATCTGGGAATTCCCCTCCGAGGCAGCAATAGGAGATGGCACCATAATACGTTTTAAAGACATCGACTTATGGTTGCCTGCAACTAAACATATTGAAGCTGCCGTTTAGCCTCTCCAGCTAACAAATAGGGGGTAAAAGTGAGTGCCTTGATTATTAACTCCTCGTTCATTTAGGGCACCTAATGCTAATTTCTGTCTTTTATATGAAGGTAAATAAGGTCATTATGGCTGTGTTAATGATTAGCATATCTCACAGGTGTAATTCTCTGGGAGTATTGCTCTGAGACTCCTTCCCTTCAGTAAAAATCACTCAGTGCCATGCCAACAAAGATGGGAGACTGACTAATTTATCCCCAAATTTGCACCATGTACAAAAAATCATGCAAATGAACTGGGTTCTCAATTGGAAGACACAGCATTTGGGTGACATTAATCAAAGAAAAATATGCAGACAAAGGTGACAGTAATCCCAATACTCATGCATAAGTGGCACAGCTGTGATTTCGCTCACTGTATAGTTGTACAGTACCTGCGTGGACTGGAGCAAAAATGGAAATTCTATACATTAAGATGAAAGCACCTCCTCTCATTATTTTTATTTTAGCTCACAGTGATCAAGTGGCTATGGGCTTCAAAAAAAAAAAAAAAAAAAAAAAAAAAAATTCACACTAAGGTGCTCATGCCTTCCAATTACAAAAACGCAATTACAAGTATCTGTTGCTTTTTCCATTATCACTTAAAGTTGGCAAGAAGCAGAAAAAAAAAATCAGCTTGTCAAGTGAGAGGAAATTTTGTTACTTGAAAATGAGCATGTGCTTTTGTAGCTGAGATAAGATATAAAGTGCCCGACAAAAGTTGAGGGAATTCAAATGAATTAAAAGCAGCAGACATCTGTGAAGATAAAGTGTGCGGTTTCATATATGTTTTTCAGTGTGGTTAATGATGACTGATATAGACATGTGATAATTGTAATTATCTCCCGCTGCCTCTTGCTCTGTACACATGTGCAGCTTCATTAGCTCAGTCAGCCTATACATATAGTATGGCCATGTACAGTTCCTTGGAGTGTGAAATTTCCCAACAGTTGTCTATTCATCTGCTGGGTGTATGACTGTTGTGAGAGCAGTGCACTGCTGCTGCAGCCTGAGCTCACCTAAGCTCTCGACTGAGTTGTAGTGCAGCGCAGCCTAATCCCCCAACAGAGCCGTCAAGCCAGCCTGCAAACAGAGCTCACTGCTGGCTCTCTCTGCATGGAGGGAACAAACCAACATCATAACAAAGGGTGTTTATGGAAAAATAGATGCTGGCGCAGCCGACCAGAAAGGGCTTAGCAGTGATCAGACCCCACTCCCACCTTTATCCTTCACCGTTCACATTGAAATGCAAATATCAAGGCAGGGTTTCCACCCGCGTGCCACTCACAAATTGAAAAGCAGTTTTTATCTATGCAAATGCAAGCATGGTAATTGAAGTTAATCAATCAATGCTAGCTTTCACTAAAACCTTGAACATGATTGAATAAAGTAATTATCATTCAGGAGAAAATGATGAAGTTGTAGACAGCATGAACCTTATTAAAGGAGGATTTTGAGTCACAATGGCTTAATTTAGCCAGCAGCCCCCTCTGTGTCTTCTTCCTCCTCTCCCCTCTGTTTCTGCATCTCTTTCTCACTCCTCACCTCATCCCTCTTTTCTTCGCTCTGCGGTTCAATCTTGTGTGAAGCAGAATAGCTCACTGTTACGAATATTTTAAGGCAGTGTGAAATATGCCCAAGTCAGACCCCATGTGGTACATGGCACAAGGTAACTCCTGATAGAAGTATTTATTGCAGATTTCAAAGTGCATTACTTTTTTCCACCATTGCCGCATGGAGAAACAGTCACATCTTGTTCTCTTTTAAAGACATGACAATCTTTATAAACCCTTGTAATGAGTTTATGCCTCTCATGTTTTACCATTAGTTTCAAATCAAAGAGCTAAGAACCTGATTTTCCCAAGAAATAATTACCTGGAAAGCTTTAAAAGCTTTGAGGTGTGGTTTAAAAGCACGTAGAGCTGTTGGTGAAGGTGTTAAAGACTTTTCTAATCATCTGGATAAACAAATATTATGTCTGTTGCATGAAAGAAAGACTGTCGAAGCCAGGAAGCAGGAAATGACATATGTCCTTGCCCATACACAAGTAATATATCATTCCATTATTTTGTGTGAAAATATAAAATATTGGAAAAAAATGTCAATATATACCTATATGACTGACAAGATAATTTAATTTAAGCATTTACCATTTCTAGCTACCATTTTGATTGGATTAGATAAAAGTGGCACAATTTAGAGATGAGTTAGAAATCTTTTTGATAATGCAGCGGGTGGAATATTTTTTCATCCAGGTGGCTCGTAGAGTCTTTGAGGATTCAGGAGAATCTGAATTGGAATCGGCTGCATGGAGCAAGTCTGTTTATGTATATAGAAAATTTGATTCCAGGTTCTGGTAGCTCTCAGGTTGTACATACAGGTATGTGAAAAAAAAAACCAAAAACAGACACACATATAAATACATGAATGAAAAAACAGCAATGGACAGCACATGACAGTGTCTGTGTGTAAGTCAAAAACTGTAAACTGAAAATTATAAGTATACCAATAGTGCAGTAGTAGTGGGTGTTGTTAGAGAGAGAGAGTTAATTTATATACATACAGTGTTTATGTACAATATATGGATTTTTACACATCTATGTACAACAACAAGCTTTATATTTGGCACTGATGAATGACATGTACATGTTAGTGTGAATTGCTGTTCACTATTATTTGTGACCTGACTGTAATGGCAATACACGAAAGGCAGGGCATTTTATATCATATTTATACTTCTGAGAGAAAAAAAAGTATTTCAAATTAAGCAGAAGTACCAGTGGAGAGGTGGTGAATATGGGACCCTTGATGAAAAGTACTGTCCCCTCAGAGCTTATCCCCACTGACCGAACCTGAACCCTCTCAGATTCAAACTTCATGTATCTGTTCTTTGAGGCTAAAATGACACTAGTACATAATTGTTGAGGTTGGGGATGGAAAAAATAAAGACAGGCGTCAGTGTCAACCATTTTCAGATGAAGGCTTTATCCCCCCCACCCCCCCTCCCACCCCCCACCCCCAACACACACCCCCAGCTTCCACCTGTCAGCCAAGATGGTGGTAATTGAGACTTCCAGAGTGCTGTGGCTGGCTACCTTACTGTGGCTCTCCTGGCTGCTCTCCTCATGGCAGGGCTAGTTAAAGGCCTCTTCGGTTTGTCACAGAGTTTAATATGCACCCTACATAATTATGCAGGATTCACAGTGCTATCAAACTGCAATTCAAATTAGTTCAGGATTAAAGGCACAGAACAGTACTGGTTCCTTAATTGCATTGTACTGTGCTGATCACATTCAAATACCCATTACTCATTCCCTCTGCGGAGCAATAAGTCAGAGGGATTAATACTGAGGCAGGTGACAGGGCCAAGCCATTAAAAGGCAGTTATGCAGAAAGCATGGCTGGTTTTATTCACGTTAATGAAATCAGCGAAATGAAACTGTAATAGATTTATCAAAGCTCAGATGGATTTGCAGTAAATCAGTTTGATTCAGGCAATCAAACTGGACAATGGAGATAGTTTTCAGCTACAGCAGTGGATATCAGGCAGCAGCATGTGAGAAGTGCTGATATTCTTCTTGTGAGGATTTGGTGAACACCCGGTGCCTAGGCCCTATTCCCAGAGCTGGGTCTGCTCATTTTTGTCAGCTAAATGGTGCCAGTGACTGATAAAACATACTGCCTTCCAGTTAAACACCATATTCTTCTACCCCCTTCTCTCATCCCACACTCTGCCTCTCTCTCCTCTTGAATTTATGGACCGTGTGTTGCTGATTCTGGCTTGTTATACAGTGCACAAGCCCATGAATTAGAACCTAAATTCACTTACATCAAACGGATTAGTGTTGAAATCCATCCGTCTGAGCTTGTCTCATGGCACAGGGCTTCAAGTAGCTGTCCAACACAGGATGCTAGCTGGACAAAACTCTGAAAATAAAAAAAAAAGAAAGAAAGAAATTAAACATAAATTAAACATAGTTTGGTAAGACTTTACTTTAAATGCCCTATTTATCCTTTATAAGCAGTGTATAACAACTATATTTTATGATATTATCATTTACTGTCTGCAACCTCCAGATATTGTCGCCCACAGGAGGAGCATCAGTTATTGAGAAATACCTTATACCTTCTTACAACTATATTATAATGTGTTATAAACCATTGTTAAGTGTCAATGCTGCTTATAAAAGCCAAATAGGGCAACATACAGTAAGTGTTAGCACATATTATCTTATGTAAATAAATCTAATTGTATTTCTGTGTGAAACCGAACCAAGAAAGAAGCACAAACTGACAAATCAATAAGTGACATTTTGCAGCTGTACACAGTCTGCAGGCATTTATGCTCAGAGAATTACACCAGCTATGCCAATTTTTTTTTCCAAGTCCTGCTTCCTACTTTTTCAATGTAAAAATGGTTAAATGACCTGAGCTCAAATGACATTATTTTTAAATGTGTTCTTAATGAGTCGTCCACTGTACAGTATAAATTCCAATTACATCCAATTAACCCCAATCAGAAGCACCTCATCTCTGGCCCCTTTTTTTTATTTAATGGTTCGCTGCGGCTTCAACCATTGATTAGGCTGAATGAGCAGCACTACTAAATGACCGCCTTTAAGGAGACGGGAGCTGTTAGCCTTAATAGAGACAGCGTGGCCATTACACCTCTGTGCGCACAGTCCCCCTCTTTTAACAGGCTAGATCAACTTTTATACTGGAGTCTGACGGGCCTCTGTCCAGGTTGATTTTGACTTTAGCCCATTTACTTCGAGTGAAAATGTTAAGTAGAAACCTCCCATCCATGAACACCAGCCCATTATTTTCTAATTACAATGCATTTAGGTCCTCCAGCATGCATGATTATACACAGCTCCATTTGAATGTGTACACAAAGGGGTTATTTTCAAAGCAGTTTTGAAGCCAAATAGCATTCTGTTAGCAGCCTTGTGTCCTTATGTGTTTTACCAAAAAGAGATGAAGAGATAAAGGTTGAAATATGGAAAACTAGTAGTATACTAATACTAATGATCACTATTAATTTGTTCCAAAGACAGTTTGAGGCTAAAAGTGAACACAGCAGCTTACTTTATTTCTCTTTGCTTTGGTCAGGATCAAGACAAGACTCTGCCCAACTGCAAGAGAGAGACAATGACGATTAGAAATAAAAGCATAAATCCATTCAACATGAAGTATCCTCCAGTGTCCAGTGAAACTGGCAGCAGACGCTCGGATAAGCCCTCCCACATACTCAGTCTTGAGAAATTCTCTGTTTGTGTTCTTTTGAGCAGTGTGCATTGCATAATTCCCACATGGCTAAACACAACAATCTGTAGATTAAGCCCAACAAAACTATGCATTAGAACCCCCTGGCTTTAACAGTTTCATGAGTGCATTCAAAATACAATTCCCTCATAATTTGAGCTTTGTAAAAACAAAAAAACAGCACTGGTTTCTTGATGAAAACACCCATAGTCGACATTAGAAATGGATTAACCAGAAGAGAGCTCGAGATGCACAATAAGTCTTTGAAAGAGCCTTCATATACAATTGTCACGGCAGAACCAAACATATGAAGCCTTCAATTCGACAGTGTGCATAAGAAAATAATTGCTTTATTTATAGATGGCGTGAAATTAAGCACACTTAAAAGCCTGGGACAGTATGGTTTAATCAACCCCTTTGATTCATGCTAACAATTCACACTGCAGCTGAAAGCAGGGCGCATTAAACACTTTCCCTTATTACTCTATAAATGCAAGTGGCCAAGCAGACAAAACCCAAGTAATAAATTAATAGTAATAAAAATACCAACTGCACGGACAGATACAGAAATTAAAAGCCAGCATCAAATACAACAAACCATTCAGCTTAATAAAATGCAAGACAATAACATTTCTTGGAACCAATCACATGCACCTACTGTAGGATATTTAAACACATTTAATGTTGATTTGTATCTCTCTCAGCACTGACTAAATGAAGCTAATAAATACTGAGCATTTAGGGTCCTTTTGGGGAGGATGCTGCACAGATTTTGATGCCGGTGAGTGAAGACAGCTATCATTTTGTAATTACACCTTAAAGGCCAATTGTATTGAAGGGCCAGTTCACACAAATCGCAAGAAACACATTTTCCTCACTTGCTCCTAGCTGCATTTAGCCACACAGATGTTTTAGCTTTGTGTTGGGTTTTGACATATTTGAAATATCTACTGTACCACTATCCCACCACTATGATACACTAATAACATTAAAATCTACTTTCCCTAAAGTCATTTAAGTGATTCCAGATTAAATGTTTGTGTAGTGGAACAGTGTTCAGAAAACTTGGGATAGTTAATACCAGGGGTAAATGGGAAAAATTTGGCTGAACCCTGCAAATTTACTACAGATAAACTAGGCTATAGCTTTAAGAGTAATTAAAATCACTACAGCCACCAAACACTGATCTTCAGACTGAGTTGTAATTTTGCTGAACATGAACATGAACACATTGAGCAAACTGCGCCAATTTGGAGAGTTTCATTTATTTCATTTTGTCCCAACCAATCAGAAGCATCAGCCTTATGACATCATTTTCAGTTGACATGGAGGCTGTGGTAGTGGTAGCAAGGGGCATTTTTTATAATAATCTAAAAAGTTTGTAGATTTAGTTGTTAGTCTGTCGATTTAGCATTTGTACAGCTACGTCAATCTCATCTGCTTTTGTTGCCATTACTGCAACATTTTTTTTTGTGTTTCCATTTTTTATAGATTAAAAAAAAAATAAATCGATGCAATGTGAGCTTACAAACATGACTTATTGTTTTCAGCATTTACTTTATCAGCTGGAACAATAGCAAAACAAAGCAGAAATACAACCAATGGAAAACAAGTACAGTCTTGCCCAGAGGTACTGACTCACTCATATAAGAATTTTGCAACATTAACTTGTTAAACATCTTAACTGGCAAACTATTGACAAACACATTTATTTATGTTGGACACATGCACATACACAGACCAGGTGATGTGCGTGTGCATTTTGGCAGAGCTGCTCTTTTACAACTTGATTCCAGTTTGATGTAGGCACCAAATTCATACATCCAGTACACCTGCTGCCTTCTCACTTCAGTTTGTTGCTCAGTGCTAAGTGTAGTTTTAGGTGAAGGCTGAACAGACTCGACCCAATGCTGAGTGGGTCTCAACAAACACCTGGTCCTTTCTTACCTGACTCACAAGAAATATGCATGTATTTAAAATCACATGTTGAATGAAAGGCTCACACACAAACACAAACACCAGTCACACTCACTGAATTTGTCCCTGTGTTAGGGTTAGGACCAGGTTAGGACATAAAAAAAACTATTACAAACAGACATTCCTCCTGAGTTTCAAATTGTCTGCAGGACTTTCTTACATCATAAGAAAAAGGAGTGGAGAATGAAACTCTCTGTTGGCCTTAAATGCATCACTTTCACAACGTGGCAAACCTCCTCCACTTCTTCGCTCTCCCAATTATACAGCATCAGCATGTTACTTTGTAACACTGAGGGACATACAGTAAGTATACAAGGTTCATCATTTAAGACCAGAAGTTCAAAATCAAAAACTCTCCTAATTAGTTCGATTTCACTAGAATGTGTCATCAAAATGTCAGAAGTCCTCACACTTTAAACACGTCTCGCTAAGGCTTTAGACATCTCATACAAGTAGGATCCACTTATTACAATGACAGCTTATTGCTGATGAAGCACTGTGCAGAGAAAGTATATAACACAGGCCGCCTTCTCATAATAATTCACCTCTGGAAGGGCGATGAGAAGCTTAAAGCATTATATGAAAGTGTGACCATTTGGACAGTGAGCAGATTATATTTTTGAATGTGTGTCCATCTCAGGTTTGACAGTGGCTTGAGATTGCCATGACCTCCCGCTTCAGTAGCAAGGGCCTTATCTCTGGAGGGTCAATTACCATTCGCTTTTGCTTGGTCTTGTTTGTTTAACTTGACACAGTGAAGAAAGGGCTGACATTGACCAGAATCTGCTGCATTAATGTGTTTCATGTTCTGCATTCATCATTGTCACCGAGCTGGAGAAGACTGCCAGCATCACACGAGGACAGGAAAGAGGCTGTGTTTGTGTGCGTGTGTTGTATAGAGAGCCAGCTGGAGAAAAAGATGTGTGTGTGGAGGTGGGTAATAATAATTATAATAATAATGACAGCAATAATAAAAATTATTTTCTTGTCCATAAGAATTTACCACTTTTTCTTTTCACACACTGTTTTTTCATCAGTCTGAGCACAGATGCTGTGGTAGAAAATAATAAAAGATAAGTCACAACTTTAACCCTGTGGACAAAGAATCAAAGAAATTCTCTATAAAAATGTTAAATTATTACTTCCCAAATGCCCAAATTACACTGTCCAAACACTGTTCTACAATTCAGCCTTCCCACCACATTAAGTAAATTATATAACAAACCACATGGTCGTGTTGCATGCTTTCAGCTGGGTGTGCAATGTACATGTCTGTGCCTATATAAAGTGAATTAAAGTAATTAGAGTTATACTGAAATTCTACATTTTTTGCGGGTTAAGAATAATAGCACAGGTGTTGTTCGGGAAGTGTACAGTTCCACTTGTGAGATGAATGGTGAAAACCTGTAAATGTAATTCTCAGACAGTTCTTAATATAGAATCTACTGGTCCAGTGCGTGGACAGCTAATTCATGGTTCAGTTCACAGTATGTCTCATACCTGCTTCTTTCCTTTACTCGTACTTTACTTTATATTATTCCTTCTTGGTCACTTCTGATCTAATATGTCACTATGTTCACTTGAGCAAAGTTCATGATATTGTTATTTTTTTATTTTACTTGAACACATAAGCCATTGTATTTGCATGTTTTTATTGGAGACATTAATCAGTATTTGAATGTAAATATTCCAATGATTGCAGGGATTGAGAAAAGAGAAAACAAGGTGTAAACACAACACTGACATATTATAACTTTTTGTGTTGTTGTTATGACAAACTTGTTAGCAGACAGTTATGTGCTTATTTCCATGTCTAGCAGATATGTAGCAACATTAGCATTTATTTGAAGTTGTGTCTCTGGTCACCTGTTCAATATCCACTCTCTATTTTAGCTCTGTTTTGGTCTGCACCAAAACCCCGGCAGAAGTCTGACTCGATAAAGGCTTCACTGCATTCATCAGCAAGTCACTGGTAACTTTGTCTGCAGTTTCATGTAGGTCGGGTAGTGTCCAATGGGCTTTTGAGAAAACTGCTACCTCCTGCATCTGGTAAATGATACCAAGTTGGAGACAGAAAAACTAAACACTGTACAGCCTCCAACTGAAAGGTCAGGTTTGGCGTAATGGCCTTTGCTCCAAGCAAAACTTTAACTGTGGCCATTTTGAGGCTCTCAATGGAGCCCGGCCTCACTCTCATACACTATGTGCCTCTTTTTCACACTAAATGGGGCATCATAAGTGTAGCTAAAAGATGACGGTGAGCTGTTTTCTTCTTCAGGTAATTCCATCAATGTCAGTACAGTGAAGGTAACACCAACACAAAAAGGAACCAAGATCAGTTTGCGCTGATCTTCATGAACTTTCTTTTGGTCTCATTTACAACCACACCATCCTCACTACAGCAAGCTGCAACATATTTACAGCTGCTGATGACTGTCTTTTCACCGATACCCTAAAAACATTTTTCATTGATTGTTGTCTGTAGACCTCGAATGATCTAAGTCTATAGTTAGATCTGAAGAGGTGAAAATGAGAGGAGAGGCTGCGTGGTTGTCTTTTACACTTGAGCGCATCTCAACAAGTCAAAGAAATCCTTCCCTGCAGGTTAAATGCAGAATAATATAGGCATTTCATATCAGAAATGATGAAAAATTCTTATGAATATGTCTCTTCCGTATTTGCTGTTACTGAAATGTGTTTAATTTAGAAATTGTGTTGACAGAAACTCCCACACAAGCCCCTACAGCAAACCCACGAGTCAATTAGTCGTGTAGCAGGGTTCACTTTGAGAGACCTGTCACCAGCTGAATCTCTGTTTACAGCCAATCCATATGTTTTCTGTCTAACTGGGAGAAATTGGCCTGGATTAACAACAGGACTGAAATTTTTGTTGCACCCCTGTGGCTTGGGAACAGAACTGATTGGTTTCCACTGAAAGTTGTTTGAGTAAACTACTACACAATAGTACAATGCAAAGCAGACATTTAAAAGACTTTTTCAGGACAGTGTAAATTTCGTGAACAAATTCTATAGTTGACATCAGGTTTGGCCATAATCACAGAGTTCAGTGGAGAGACAAAACACATCATAGACGGCATAAAATATGGATGAATAAGGCAATATGGATGCACTGTTCCAGTCAACATCTGGAGTGTTGCACATCAGACTGAGAGAATTTGAGTGTCATGGTTACTGAGCTAAAGGAGGATCATCAGCACAGGGCTTCTATTAAAGCCCTATCATGCTTTTATGTTTTTATTTGCGTCTGGGTGCCCCCACAGTTTCAGAGTGCGATTCACATTTATACCACTGTCATAAATACGAATTGTGTCTTGATGTACATTTGTACTTGCTGACAAGCTGAAGGATTCAGAACCAACCAAAGACAGTGTAGAACAAAGCCAAAGAACCAAGTTGACTGACAAAATAGTAATGTTATACTGTTTTATACAAATATCAATTTGCATAGTGGTATTGCTAGCTGAGATAGGTTTGTAAGGTTCCAAACTTTCAAGGCTTAGATGGTGTGAGACTGACAAAGACTGACCAAAGGTTTTGGCCTGAAATTAATTAATTTATTATTTATTAATTAATTTATTTGCTACTAACTTTTGGCATCTGGAAATCTATAAAACTGTGCGAAACGGACCAGAGAATCGTCTACAGGTAATAATCAGGTACAAGCCCATGCACGCACATGCACACACACAGATCTTCCCCTGTTATAGTCTGTGGACATTCATGGTTGATCAAACCTTTGATTTATTGAAAATAATGTGTAGACTCTTTTCATGCACCTGTCAGAAGAGTAAAGAGGAACACCTGTACACCTGCCCTCAGAGAAACATCGTATGTGATGGCTGGTGGCGATGGGAGAGACTCTCAGACACTCACTTATGATTATTAAGTAGCAAGTGGGATATATTGTGATTTTACAGAAAAGTGTTATCTTGAAAGGTATTCACAAGTTGGAAATGCATGTCTAAAGCCTGATGGATACTGTTTTCAAATAATTTTTTAAGAACAAATTCATATTTTTTAAAGAATACTGATATCAGTATTTTACATTTTACATTTTCCACAATCTGATAACGATATATGAACTGGTAATTATTTTTTTCATGGAAATTTTTTTTTTTTTTGATGAGGACGCTAAAATTGGATTATTAAAGAATCATGACTAAGATCTTTACTGAGTGGGACATTTTGCACGTGAAAATTTAGCTTGTAAGAGCCCTCTGGTAAAAATATCTATATAATGGTGACAGTGTTTCTCTCTTCTGTGCTGCAATTTCTTGATAATTATCAGCCCACCCGTACACTAACATCAATACACTTGTGACAGGCTAATATCAGGCTGGCTGATTTATTGTCGCACTCTCTATATGACATGAATGTGGCATATTTATATGACTATATCCAGTCAGGTTGGTGTAACTTTAAACAACGTTAACATCAGTGTGGGTGTTAATTAAGAGGATAAAGGCCTTGAACTGTGCACACAGTACATGAAAGCATTATCAACCTGTGACAATGCTAATGACCCTCAGGACATGAACACATACTATACAGCTAAATATAAACAAGACACTTTATGAAGTTTCCACGATCAATGGGAACTGAGATCTTAATCTGAGCAGTGTTAGTACCATGGCAGACATATGAGGCTCATTATTTCAGATTTTATTTGAAAGAATCTGGGACTTATTTTAAATAAAATGCTCACAAATTAATATGGGAAAATCAGAGGAATTTTAAAAGCCTAATACAAAATAAATAAATAAATAAATAATAATTCAGTGTGAAACTCCGATCTTAGAAATACCTTTTGCAGTGCATACTTTAAAGTTCACAGGCAAAGGTGCTGTGAGGAATGCACAGCATTCAGCGATCAGATCCACGTCTGGGCAGCACGTCCAATGACTTATTAAGGAGAGAATGACAGGAAGGGCAAGGTTTCAACCAAGCTCAGCAGAATCAAACTGTATCAAAAGTACTGCTAGTTATAGTGCTAATAATAGACCAATACAAACAAAACTCCTGACAGAAATAGAAAGATCAAAACAATGCCTATTTAGTGCTCACGCAGGCAGTGTGAATGGCTTTTGTGTGGTGCTTATTATTGCAATCTCAGTGTAGCAACGATACAGAGCAAATCTCAGTAATTAACCTATGGTAATGACAAAAGCCAATTTATGGATCTTAAAGATCAAATGTATCTGGGTTAATGTGAGGTCAATCTAATGCATGTGCGGGAATACCAGTGCTGGAATTGAAATAGCTGGTCGGGGAGAGGTGTACTGGGATTACTGCCAGTGTGAATGGTGCTGTCAAAAACATCCATCCTAAATAGACAGTGTAGCACAAGCTGGTGTCAGGTTTCATTTGACACAGTAACAGTACATAATGTGATCACATTTGTGCACTAAGTAATTGTCGTCTTTTTAGCTCACCAAAGGTTATAAAACCAGACAGAAAAAAAAATGAGTTTTGTTGTTTTTGGGTAGTTTTGAGTCGGCCTGCCTGTGCTCAAGATTGAATATTCCAGTTTTTCAATATGAAACCCGAGTCATCTGCTCGCTTTATTTTGCAGGCCTTCCCATGAGCTCCACAATTCAAGGAAGAGCCTCCTCTGTTGCCTGCATGCTCAGGAAGCCCAGCAGTGTCTGCCACAATAGCTGTGGCAGACATACTCCTGCATAGCACACAGTAAGCCTTGTTTCTACTGCGGGAACTTGAATGACTCACAACCTGAACCTGTGAGGCTGCCCTGCCCTGTGTTTCTACTGTGTTTTTACAAACCACAACATTTTGTATGTACAGCAACTCATTAGTTGGAGTGTGCAGTTAAGGAACACACAAGAGCAGAATAAGAGGTGATAATATTTAAATAGAATTTCTTTTACATTTAGAAGTTATTACTTTTAAAACATCAGTGTGACTAAATTAATAAAAGGATGTATGTGTGTGATGCATTGAGGCTCCTTACAACACTATGGCTATTTTCCTTTCCCACCTGCATCAGAGGACAGAATGGATGGGAACCACACCAGCTCTCCAGTGCTGGGTGTGTCCTCCTGGACAGGCCGGCTGCTGGTTACGCCCTTTCCTGCTCTATACTATCAAACAAAACTGCTCGGTTTATTGTGGCCTGAAGAATCGGAGGAATCAGAGGATGGACACAGGTGAAGAGTCTGATGCAGACTGTGGGAAGCAGTGTGAGATTCAGTATGTTCTATTACACTGTGTTTAACCACAAGGCAACAAAACCACTATGTATTAAATCACAGTCTGCTTAGCTTAACACATACCCTGCTTTAATATGCTGTGCCTCTGCAAATCAGGAGTTGCACTGGTGACTCACAGCTGCTTTATCAAGTACATATGCACAAATTAACAGTTTAAGTTGTGGGGAGCAATGCAAAGTTAAAAATATCTCTGCCTGACCAATCATAATCAACAGTGTGAGAGTGAGACGGTACAGAGATGTATTATGAATATATATTGTGAATATATATTCTAATGCCAGTATCAATATGCCTACCTTTCTCTTTGCAAGGAAGTTTTGATCCAAGCTGTGTTTCAACAGTGGGCCACCTTCTCCCCTCCCTTAGCAAGAAATCTCTGGATTGCTTACAAGTGGATGAGAATGCTGTTGCAATGTTATTTCCAAGTCTTGTCTTCAAATTCACCTGACTGGTGAATTAATGGCTACAGTGCTGCAGCCCTACACCACCAGTCAGTGTCTGATCAACGTGTAAATAAACTTACTTACTCTTCCTGATGTTATATGAGCCCTGTCCTGAGCACTTTGCAGGCAATGATTCTGTAGGTAGGGGCCAGATGTTGGGCCACCTGGACACAGCGACAGACAAAACAGGCATTAGTTATTCAGCCAGACTCCAAACAGAGCCTACTGACAGATCATGGTTCCTGGGGAGTTATGCTGCATTTAAATAGCACCTTTTGATATTAGATCAATACACTGGATTAACAGTCAAGTCACTCATGGGCAGATGCTGTGGGGAGACAGCATGCTTTGACTGTGATACATTATGTGCCAGAACTAAACAAAGAAGTTATTTCAATTCCAATGGTTTTGTTACTTTTTTCACAAAAGGTCAAGCGCTGTCAAAAATATCAGCATATTGACCTTTTTAAACATTCCAGAAACATTGGGATCATAGATTATGCTTTCTTCCCCTCTTTCTTGCTAACAAAGGGTTAAAACTCATTCACACCAAAGTCGCAGGGGGCTGCAACTCTCTGTGCTTGTCATTTGCAGGTCATTGTACAGTTCATTTGAAGTCTAACATGGCATGGACTGTCCTGGTGATATGGGTGTATTGTCAGGAGGACAGAGACACTGTGCAGGATGACAGCAGGCTCTGTTACTACTTCAGTAGATCTGTTCACTTCTCACACACCAGTGGCTCATTCACTCACAGTCCAACACCTACACACGTCTAATCACCCATGTTTGCTGTCCAACTCTAAAACCTGCCAAATATTTTCATCTTTTTGTATTTTTTAACCAACCTCCCCCACACCCAGATTTGTACACATAATGTTACAGGACCCACGTCGGTCCATTTTAAACGCTTTTCTCCTTAACGTTATATTCTTTTTGCACTCAATTACTCCTTGAGACAAAAAATGAACACACACAACAGACTAGAGCGTTGCACACATTTTACGCTGTCAGACTCATTCCTACACAGCAGGAGTTCCTGGTATAGAAGGACAGGATTCCTCACTGGCGAACATTTGTGTTTGATGGGGTTGTATGAGCTGCATCTCTGTGGTGGTGGGTGAGCCTTGTGCCACACAGAAGCCCAAACACTAGTTTGTTCAAAAACAATCTTAAGGAAAAAAACAGTGCTGACAGAAAAAAAGAGACCTGAATAAGTGAATGTGCAATTAGACATTTGATAACATGTCAGAAATTTTTATTTTTCTCAGATTTTTGTGCTCAGAAAATAGTTTGCAGATAATATGTGTTCTCACCTGAGCAGGTAGGAAAATATCCACAGTCTCAGTCAAAATCAGTCCGAGCTCTGCAAATTGTACTAGCAAATGAAGTTGAACAAATTATTTGGTTGGTGTTGAATCCTGGGTATAGTCGGAATGGTCAAACAGAGAACTTGAAATTTAGCCTAAAAATTTAATTTTCTTAACCTATATTTGTATTTTTTAATTTTCTTTCTTTGATACATTTACAGGTGAAATTGAAGACTGACATTATCATAATTACATTAATATATTATTACTGATTTTGAAACAAAATAATCAGCAAACTAGAGACCACCTTGCAATGGGATCACACCAGCCATGACACTCGTCAGCATGGGAACGTTGTGACACATCTTCAAACAGAATTCATGTTTATCTCAACTACACACCTGGAAAGTTTTGCCACTCCAAAAATGCATGACAAAAAATCTGAACACAGACAGACAGATGCCAAAGTATTCAAAACCACTTCTGTGGCAGTTCCTGCTGCAGTAGGTGTCTCCGGCACCACATTGTGCCACGATGACACACACAGACTTACAAGGTAAGAACAACACCAGCCACACACTGTTGTTGGCTCGTAGATATTTCAGTCCTGCATTAACAAATGAGGTCCACTGTCACCAGTGTCATGTATGTTCTTCCTGCAGATGGAGTTGGGCCTTAGGACTAGAGGACAATAAACACCGCAGGGTAGTCAGGAATCTCCTCTTCTGTCTCAAAGGCAGCACAAACAGGAGTGTTGGCAAACATAAATATGTGGACACTTACAGTATCTGCAGATATATGCACTTTGTGTGTGTGTGTGTGTGTGTGTGTGTGTCTGTGTGCACATGCACACCCCTTAAGTGAGTTGTCTGTCTTGTCTTTTTCACTGCTGCAGCAGGAAAATAAACGAGTTCCAGCTGCTGCTTCTCAACAATCCACTTTTTCTTATATTGCAGTGACATATAAAGAATTAAATATTAATACGCTATTGTGTATCGATTGAAAAAATACCTGCCACTATAATGGGCCGGTTGATATTTCTGAATAAAACAATGACAAACTCGTTATCAAAGGGCATTTTTTAAACATTTATGACAGCTGAGTAGCTGTGGAGCAGAAGGCCTCACATGGGCAATAAAAAGCATGCAGATGAAGACAATGCCCATTTATAGTTGTTCAAAATGAAACTTATGCATGATTAACAATGTCTCCTGAGCTGTATTAACCTGGAGGATCTGGTACCATGGATTCAACAGTCCAATTGATTATTTTAATGGGTGAAAAGGTTCAACTAACACATCTGCTGAATACTTACAAGTCAGTATGGTGTGTAGCTGCTGCTGGATGAAGACATTTAAACACATCTTGTAGAATTTTAATGTAAATTGTAACAGTGAACAAAAAGAGAAGTTGCTTTGGATGTGAGGACTAAGAGATTGGACTGGAAATATTGAGTGAAAAAAACCTTTTTCATTCTTTAATTCCAGAGGCAGAGTCAGTGACACTGATGCCTCCTTTGTTCGGCTGACTCATGGTTGGGGAATGGAACTGTTGTGTGGTGTGGAAAGATTTCACCACAAAAACAGAGAAGAGAGTCCACTTCAGGCAGCAGGAACTGAACAAAGAGAGTCTTTAAATATGCCAGTCCAGTCAGTCGAGAGTCCAGTAAGTCAAACTGAGTACAGTGGAGTAGAGATGTGCTGCTAGACATGCAGAGACTCTGGTGTGACTGTGAGAAGCCATGGAGACCCCCGCTCCCTTAAGGGAAGGACTGCAGGAGACACTAGCTGTCCACTATGGAGGCCAGTAGGTCTTCTGAGGTGTCACCTCCACACAATGTGACAAACGCCTCTGGTATGACCCTTCTTCACACTCCCCCATCCCCTTCCTTCCATGTTCCTAGACAAATGAGTGAAGACCCTGGCCCAGGCGCTACCACAGGCAAGGACAGAGACCGCGTGGACTCCACCAGTCACAGCTTCTCGCTCCATCACTTCACACTTAAATCCCCCGCACTCTCCTCCGTCCCATTCCTTTATCTTTTTTTTTTCTCAGGCTTCAGGCTCTCTCTGCTCATTTTGTGACTACAGGACTTTTACCAGGGTCTCGCCCAGACATACGCCACATGTCACCCTGCCATCCGCGGCCACACTGCCTAAAGCCAGATGTAGTCTGAGGCTTGAACTGGAGAACTACTGTGACACATCCCCAACAACCATTTCTCTGTCTTATTCTGTATCTCTTATAGAGGAGGAAGAAGTACTCAGATCCTTTCCCTGAGTATGAGTACCAGTACAGCACTGTAAAAAATACTCCTGAGTAAAATTCCTGCATTCAGAATCCTGCTTAAGTACACACATACTATTGACAAAATATACTTAAATATACACAAAAAATAAAACAGTGGTATATTAATATATATTACATAATGCATCAACATGAAAGTAGCATTTTATTGCTGTAGTTAGTTGTGTTGTACCTAGTTTTACCTCCTGTATAAAGGTACAATTATACATTGTTTAGTTCTATGGTTCCCAACCTAGAAGTCGGGCCTCTCCAAAGTGCCACAAGATAAATCTGTGAGGTATTAAGGAGAGTCTACAGCCATGTTAGCAGCTCTGTGAGACTGTATATAGGCACACTGGTGTTTTGAGCTAAATGGATGCTTTTGGTTGATCTCTCTTGTATCTGTATTTTTTAGAAGTATTGAAGTTGGCCATGTTCAGCATCTTAGTTTAGCATGCTATAATGTCATTCGTTTTGCACTTATTGGGTCATAAACCAACATATTTGACAAACTGAGCTGATGATAACGCAGGGGGAACAGCTAAGGGTTACCAAAGTGATTATACTTCATCGTTAGAGGGACGTGAGCGTGCCAGATTATTTCCATTAAAATCATTCATGTCAACCATGGTGATGCTAGATGAATAGTCAGAGATTCACCAAAATCTTATGGTTCATCCTCTGGGCACCATGAATGTTTGTACAAACTTGAAAGGAAATCCATCTTGTAGTTTTTGGCATATTTCAGTCTTGATGGAAGTTTGTATTCATTTTTTTTTTTTGTCTTACCTCTAATCATTGCTTTTATTTGTGAAATATTGAATCCTTTCACCTCTTTGGGCCTTAAACAGTCATTTCACTTAAACCATCTGAGAAGTTTAGAAGGTAATCTCTCTTTGATGGACTATATAACAACTCAGACATCTGAAATGTGACAAGGGCTAGAAAGCCAAAAATGTTGGGAACCGCTCTACGTAATTTGCAATGTTGCAATATTGTTTGCAATTAATCTGAAAAGTGTGTAGTAGTTATAGATGTTAGATAAATGAAGTCAACATGCAGTTAAGTTGTTCTTAGGTAGATCTTGTTCTTAAGTACAGTACCTGAGTACTGAGTTACTTTCCACTGCTGCCATGTTTCTCTCTGGTGTGTATCAATCTATAACTCCTGATTTCTCCCCCACAGATCCCAGTAGATCCAACTGATTGTATCAGCTGGCAGTTTTTACCTTTAGCATATAGAAGGCAGAGCTAATATTGTGGAATGCAAAAAAAAAGAAAAAAAGAAAAAACCCTTGTGGACTAATCTTGTGCTGAGTACAGCCATGATAATGATGATGGATTAGAAATACAGCAGTGTATTGGGATTACAGTGCTATTAACTGGCCAGAGGGGGAGGATGAGGAGGCAGACCAGTATCAAGCTAATCAATCAAATAATCGGGACAAGCCCTTGTCTACTAGAAACAATTAGACCACTTCTCCAAAATCAATAGCCCTGCATTCTGTTTAGATACCCACTGGTCACTCATTCAATAAAGCCTCCGTGGGTTTTGATAAGCCTGCCAGTCGACAAGGGCCATTTGAGGCTCCGAGTGGGCACAAAATACATCAAACAGGCTCCAGGAAGGCCTCATAAAAATTGCAAATCGAAAACAATATAATTTAATGTGGCAAAGGTTATTTTTCCACTTGTTCATTATCAAATGTCTCATGTGAAAGCATTGCTATAAAGGGGAAGAAATCTATTTTGTCTTGAGTGTTTGGGGAAAACAGGAGGGACATGTATTATATCTAAAGGAAAACAAAATAACGATGGAATCAGAGGGGTTCATAAAGTTGCTCTGAGAAATAGTCCTGGTAGTAGAGGTGTCTCCTGTTTCCAGCACAGCTCCCATACATAATTAAAGCAGGAATTTGTATCTGTCTGCACTCTGTGGCCTCCTGATGAATTAATATCTGGTGGAAGTCCTACACAGCCATCAGATTAGCTCATTTATTTCTGTCAGCTGCTTGCTCTATCAGCTATTTGTAAATCAGAGAGGGTGGGTGGGTGGATTGGGGGGTGTTGAGATTGTTGGACGTGTATTTATTATCATAAATGGCTGTTATGAATTAGGTCTGATTCAAACATCCAGGCTATAGTGCCGCAAGTGTAAGTGCAGAGTGATGACTCATTTTTTTTTCCCGTGAGAAATGTTATGTTGATGTCGTTGTACTAGTTATACCTTAGCATCACAGCTGCTCTCTGCATACACCAACACACAGAGACACAGTCATATATGGGATGGGACAACTTGATGCTGATCTGAACATATTTAGTAATTTGACTAAAGTTCAGTTTTGTGATTCCACAGGCAGCAAAAATAAACACATCTGCAGAACAATCACTACCAGGTAAGTTTGTGTGTATGTCTGTGTGATAATCACCTATGTCCAGGCCGTGGCAGCTGGGTGGTTGTGCACTTGAGTCACTATAAAGTCCATGTCCTCCTCCTCCACAGGGATGACTCTCGCTGTGTGTGGGTGTGTTGGGGCATCCTCTCCCAGGTCAGTGAGATGATGACGTGACGAGATCCAGGAGCTCGAGCAGTGGAGGTGTGTGTGTGCGTCTGTGTGCGCCTTATGTCCATGGGCGGGTGCAAGGGTTGGGGGGGGTGGGGGGTGGGGGGGGGGGGGGGGGGGTGGGGGACAAACAAGAAGACTGCATTAACCTTTGGTCTGCTGGGGAGGGGAGGGCACGAGCGGGCCGGGCTGGTTGAAGGGACACCCCATAATCAGGCTCCTGTCAGCACTGTTTCCAGGAGATTAATTCAGCTGGTTTCAATTCCAGCCACCGTTCCCCTAGCCTCAACCCAGGGTGCACATATTGTCCTGTTTAAAACACATGCACGTGGCTCTGACTCAATTTAACACAGGCATAGCTGAGGGGGAAGGCTGGGTCACGGGAGTAGCCTTCCTCCCTTGCAAACACAAATAACATGCATCAACAAGAAACCAGAAATCCCAGCTCTGGTTGAGGCAGAGAAATCCAAGCAGCTGCAACCTCCACAAGATGAAATGATGTTTGATCAGGCTGGACCACTAAATTACACACAGAAGATGTAAATCTTCCCTTCCGCTTAACAAAATGATTTCATGACACTCCTCAGCTGTGGTTGAATTTCTACCAAACACCTGCTCTGAGCCAAACAAACCAACAGAGCTGCCAGAGAGAGCCTGGTTTGTGTGGCCAGAGGCTGAGGAGTCTCTGCTGGTGCTGGCTAATGAACTGATGAGACGGCAGCGCTAAGGAGCAGGTGATACAGTGACAGAGACGTAGCGGCCCACCGTTCGTTACCTGTAATAGCCCGGGATGACGATGTGCACCCCGGCACTGGGCTGACAGATGTCGGGGTTCTTCTGATCATCCATTTTCCGCAGCACGTCCGTAAAAGGTCCCGTGGCATTGATAACACATTTGGCTCTGACATCAAATTCCTGCCCTATGAAAGAAAACAGCATCAATCACCAGGGGCTATTCATCTGTGGCTGGTGACAAGCTGGATTATTAATTTATCAGCGAACGCCCCCCTCTCTCCGTAATAGAGTGGCTCGAGTGTGTCCATGGGAGACTTCCCAGGATTGTAATTAATAGGAAACAGACATACCTAATTTCCCTCTTGCTTCTTTGTGTCACAGAGTAGCTCGGTGGCAGTGACTGAGGGAGCCTTTTGAAATTGTGGAAGGGAAATGTTTGTTAATGTGATGCTTGATGTTGACGAGCTACAGTATATAATGGGACACATATCAAAAGATACCAGGAGGATAGCAAATGATTTGTTTTGACAACAAGGTGACTGACGGACTACCCTTTCTAATTTGACGTGTGACGCTGCCACTGATAGGAGAGAGGAAGAGGAGCAATGGAATCACGAGGTCCGTAAGACTGAAATTCATGTTTTCGCACAGAAAGAAAAAGAAAAAAAAAGAAAGCAAAAAAAAAAACCACAAAAAGAAAAAAGAAGTGATGTCAAAACTGTTTCTATTATCCTTTCAGTCTAAGCCCTCCCTATGTGAGGCCGTCCTCTCACATTATTAAAGTGAGACATCTCCTCCAAGAGCACACTTCCATCTTTTAAAACATCAGGGGGTGGTCATGTGTTGAGATCCTCAAATCTTGGTTATTCATGAAATGTTTCAGAATACCATCTTTTACCCTTAACTGCTTTATTCTTCCAAAGCCGGCCCTATGCATGACATTTAAAAGGTAAGTAAGGCCATTTGGAGTACGCTAATTCCGTCTTATGTTCCTCCCTACAAGATCTGAAGCAGCCCTCTACACCATAAAATGCTTATAAAATATTAAAAGCCCCTGCATTAGATGTGCAATGACTATGTGCAAACTAGCACTGAGTAAGAGGTGCTGGGAGGGCCCCTGTTGTGAGGGCTAGAGAGAGCGGGAACAGAGTGAGGCAGGAAGGAAGGAAGGAAGCGGCTTTTGTTGGATTTACCTGTGATCACATCCCTGCAGTGTGCTCCGCAGACCCTCTCCTTCCCCGTCTGAGGGTCTGCCCTCTTCAGTAGGTGCACCACTTCAGTGTAATTGGCTATGGCAGCCCCATACCTGGCAGCAGTGAGGGCGATGGCGAGGTTCATTCGAGCATCGTTGTGTTGTCCTGCAGCGGGGGGACAGGACCAGAGCAGGGGGATGTGACTCACCCCGAGCCTGTGACTGGTGGTATGGAAGTGTGTCGGAACCGATATGTCACATCTGTCCCTGTCACTTTGCATCAGCGCGATGGCTGCTCCGGCCACACAAGGAGCACACTTAAAGCCACAGTGGCCCTTTGGCCTGAGTGTGGGGCCCCCGACCACCTCGCCCCTCCCCTCTCCTGCACTGGGAAGGAGAACTGGTCCTCGGGAAAAGGCAGGGAATGTGGGGATAAGGAATAAATGCATCAAAGCTTTAAATATACCAGGAGTGCAGAGGTAGGAGCTGACGAACCTGCTGTTTGACAGCTGTTTTTTGCCCTTATGTGATTGTGTGTTATTCCTGCCTTTAGATGACACTCAGTAAGATATTTTTACTTTTTTTTTTTTTTTTTTGTATGGGCTTTTACCAACATGTTCACATAACCCAATTGTTTTTTACACATTTTACAAAGTTAAATGAGAATTAAAAAATGAATAAATAAAACAGTGACACCCTATGTTGCAAAAATAAAACCACAAAACGTGATCACTGAAAACAATCACTTCCTCTCCACATTCACTAGTCTGTCAATATGACAGGAAATCGCTCTTGACAGCGGCTGATCTGCTTTTCCAGCTGAAGATCCCTCAGCAGAATCCTCTTAATGAACAGAGAAATCTAGTATCAAGATTTATGGATTAATCCCTCTTCAGCTCTAAAATACCAGAGATCTATATTCAGAGTCACAAGGTCACAAGTTTTGTAATTTAAATGAAAGGGTCTAAAAGGTGACAAATGAACAAAGCCTGGTTTCATTAGGAAGTGATTCTTATGTACATCTTTGAAGATTTATTGCTGGACAATCCCTTGGTTCAAAAGTAAAGAGAGAATAGAGATGATTAATCACTTTTAATGTTGGTGTCTCGGGTGACTTTCTTTCTATTTGTTATTGCCAGGGAAGTTCAAGTCCTCATTGTTGGCCAGGGAAAATGTTGCTACTTTGCAGGAATGAGCGGGGTCCTTTGTGCCCTGATTTATTTTACGTTTGAGCGACTTGAGGCTAGCTAGCTGGTGGGCTCTGCTTAATGCTACGGCATGCTCGAAGCCATTCCTTCACTACGGAAAATAAATAAAAAAATTGAAAGCAAAAAGTAAAAAAAAAGAAAAAACACGAAAACAACAGATTTAAAGGCCACATTTTAGAATGAATCACATACAAGAGTATGCACCCTGCCATGATGTATTAGGAAGACCATGGAATCCACTTCTTCATCTCTGTAGGGTGAATGTGACCATTATAGTATATGGTTAGCAAAGTTATGCCACCGGTGGTGTGTGCGCACATGCATACACACACACAGGCATGAACACACAAGCTGCTCAGACTTGAGAGGGGCTCGGCACCAGTAGGCAGTGTCTGATCCTCGGTGATTGCTGAGCCTCCTAATGACCTCTGACCCTGTGATTCACAGCTCTCTGTTGTGAGCCTGTCACAGATTGGCACTGGGCAAAGAACAGGAGCATTAATACTACATTAAATGTCAGGAATTCAAGGATTAGTCAGATCGCGGGGACCAGGATTTATGAATGAACAGCATAGCACGGCTATAATAACCTGACACACTGATGAAGATAACAATAATGATGATGATAATTATCATCAGCAATTAAAAGCCAAAATGGCCGAATGACAGACCAGAGCTAAATGAGCATCAAAGCTCCCTGGAGGAACAGCCCCCCCCAACCCCCCACTACCCCCCCAATCCTCCTCCTCTTGCCTACCCTCCCTCCCATCCAGCCCCTACCTCTGTTTCGGCTCACACCACCACTCGTTCCAGCCTCCTGGAGGTACAAAACTCAGTGGAGTGAGAGGAACTCTGCGGCTGGACAAAATGCTGCAAAATGACAGGGACAATAATGACAATGAATTTCATGTCTCCCAGTCATAGAGCCAGAGATGCTTGGCTGGGCTGACTTGTCCAATTAAATTGTTACAGGTACAGCGGGAGATGGAGTTATTATCCCAGATGCTTTTGTCAATTACTCCTCTAGCACAAAGATGAAGGGCACAGTTGAATGATATATAAAGACACAACAAGAGGCAATATTGCCTTTAAAGTATAAAAGTTTAAATACGGAGCAAAATTGCGAAACTCATTAAACTTAGCATTTCTAACATATATATAATAGCACCGGTCCCTTTATGGAGCATTTGTCTGTGTGATTTATGTGTACGGAGTCTGACAATCTGTTTGTCATTTCTCACTAAATTATATGTTTGCAAAGACTATGTTTTCTAGGACTAAAGGATGTCTACATGTTGAAACTATCTGACCATGATGGCTTGAAAAATCCTGAGGAGATGAACCCGAGCAGTCAAAGCCCGATCCCCAGTAAAGAAGGTCAGGACAGAAAATGTCACTGCCATAATGTACCCAGTTGCGTATGGGAAAGGGGTGGAAAAGACAGCTTGAGGAAATATTAAATACATGTAAGTGGTCTAATGTTTTTTTTTTTATCCCTTTGTTCTTTCTACACTAATTATGATAGTATTCATTATTTTATTAATACTATAAAATTCTACTCATAGTTTTCTATGCATTTTTTTCAGATTTTGCTGCTTTCTAGAGGTAAAAAAAAATATAATAAAAAAATCTGCTGGTATAAAACTGAACAAATATAAATAGCTCATGAAAAATACCCCCCTCTCCTACTTACTTCTGCTAAATGAATAAGGTTGACAGATCACTGCTCAGATAGTGGCCGTATTCCCTCAGAAGTATGTTGCCTTTTTGCGGTAGCCTACATGGGAATCCACATATCCTCAAATGCTAAATGAAGGCTGACAGATAGCCTAGAGAAACAAAGTTGGGAGTTTGCAGCTACAAGGGAGACCTTGAGTGAACAGGACATGCTATGTACACCCTGGCTAACAATCAACATATGCTTTGTTTTTCTGATGCCAACACGAGGCACGTATAGCCCCGAGATAAATGGATCCTGGGACTGGTTGGAACGCGACGCCCACTGGCTGTTGTCTGTTTAAAAAAAAACATTGTTTCTAATTTATTTACGCTCACATAGACAGCAATTACATGGCTGTGTGAGACACAAGATACTTTACTCTGAAAAGAAACAGACAAATAACAGTTCAAAACCTGCATTTAATTATATTTTTTCTTTTTGGTAAAAAACACTGTGATCTAGACATCTGTTCTGCAGTGCTCTCAATTTAATAACACCTCATTCATTTAAATTTAAAAGTGTTTCTGCTCTGTTTGGGTGTTACAAGTGTTAACGGCAACACACACAGGCCTTCAAGTGCGCAACGCAGCTCCATAGATGTGTTACGTTTTGCACTTACTGTGGTCAATATATCTGTAGTTCTCAAAGTTAAAACACTTCACATGTATTCCTCACACTTGTTCACAAAAGACAAGAGAAAACAAGTTTTGCAGTCACACAACACAGATAAAAGGACAGATTTAGATTTCTACAATTTGCAGTCGGATTGCTGCTACCAGCATCTCCAGCTGTGATAAGTGCTATAATTTTTAACACTGCGCAAAGTGATTTATACTGTACACTTTCATGCTGCATTATAAATGTGCACAGAACACCATATGCTGTTCAAGAAAGGATTTCATGGTTTGAGGCTTTGAGCATCATAATAAACAACGGCTCTCACCAGTTTGTCTTTCATCAGCATGGCAGAGCTCGTGAGTCACCACCTTGCAATACCATGAAAAATTCTACACCTGAAGGGCTGGTAATATGTGCTGTGGATCACACGTTACCACAGTCACGCTCTTTTATTCCCCATGATACTGTCTGCAGCTCCCTCCTCTATGGCAGAGTTTGCGGCACTAAAAAGGTGCCTATCATTTTATGATAGGCTTGAACTCTGCTTTGACTGATGATAGCTGGGTCAGATACTGCTTCGTGCGAGTGAGGGAGGGGTTCTGGGACGGTGACAGGCAGCATGATGACTTAAGACGCTGCCACAGCTCAGCAATGAGAGAGAAATCAGAAAATCTCCTATCCCCCTCTCAGTAATGAGCCACACCTGTACACTGCTTTAAATACCAGAGAGAAGCTTTAAATGTCAGGTGCAATTAAAGCTTATGATTCAAGGCTGCACCAATCAAATCAAGGCCCCTGAGTTCACCCATGTCTGAGAGAGCAAAGGCGAGATGGTGCAGAGATGCCATGGACCACTCTTCCTTTACCTTACACTTCAATGGGCCTCTCAGCCTAAAGGTGATTGTAAAGTTTACTACCATTCGGCTGAACTTCTCCATCTTCCCAACTCCATGGCTTTATCAAGGGAAAGGTTTACTGCTTTCTCTGGTATATGAGGTGAAAAATGATCAGAGAAAAAGGTAAAATGAGGGAAAAACATAGGTTCTACTTGTACAACAAAGTAGACTAGACATGGGCTCCTTTCACTATCATGTATTGGAGGAGAGGAGAGTTGAAATGGATAATTTCTCAGAGATAAAATATGTTTTAATTGGGGCTGAAATAACAATTATTTTCATTATTGAATCAATCTGTTAATTATTGATCCATAAAATGTGAGAAAACCATGAAAGTCCAAGGTCATTCTTTTTTCTTTTTTTGTAGAAAACCCAAAGATATTCAATTTACTAGAGTAGAAGAATAAGAAAACACCAATAATTCACACTTTGGAAGTGGTTGCAAGTGAATTTTTGGCTTTTTGCTTAAAAAATGATTTAATTGATTTAATTGTTTCAGGTCTACTTTTGATTCCAACTTTAATTCAGCCTATAGCAGTTAAAGTATTAAAAAAAATCTGTGTGCATATTTGAATGACAGCAGTGACCTATTATAGTTTACCTTGTCCTGCTGGTATCAGAACATTTTATTTCAGTAATAAACAACCAAAATTTAATTTCCCACTGTTTTGTTACTTATTAGTTGACTCTGAGACCTGAATGAGATTATATAGGTTTTGGGGGTAAATATTATTGTGACTAGAAGTATGAAGTTCCCTGCCTCAAACACTGTTGCTTTAATTTGCCCTGTGTTTCATCCAAGACATGTAGTACAGCCTACATTTTACTGTCGAGCTGCTGACTAGGCAGTTGCGATTCCTGCAATCACACTAATTGGTCTCCTCTGCTGCTCACCTCCAGGACCCTCGTATGTTCATACAGATAGCAAAATAAGGCTCCTAAAGAAAACACAAGCTGAGAATAATGAGATTTCTCAAATACTGTGAAATGTAACAGAAGATGGTGACATTTCAGTTTGAACCTTGGTGACTCGTCTTAAACAATTCACAGACAAAGGAGGACACATAGGCGTCATTCTACCTATTATTGAGCGATAATTTCATGAATTAATTCACAATATGATAACAACAGGGGTCTGCTAAGTTGTAAGATTTCTTTAAAACAACTTCGGAAAATTCCAGGCAGGCAGTCATTCAAGGCAAACATGTCACTGCTTTCCACGAATGAAAAATGAACATGGGAGGGTAAATAAAGCAATATGACCAGAGGGACCAGGAATTCTGCGGATAAGTGTCAGCTGCGGAGAAAAAATGAAGCATTTACCTGTTTGTAATCCAATTTCATGATGGCTTTCTGTAGATATCGGACTCCTCCGTGAATGAGCTTGGTGCTGCGGCTGCTGGTGCCTGATGAGAAATTGTCTCCCTGGCATGGGGGCAGTTTTGAGATCTGACAATGGGAACCAAGGAAACACATCAACATTTGGATACTTATTGTCCCAAATCTTTAGAATGGATCAAGATACTATTCACATATGCACAACCTTCCACTGTAATATTCATGACGAGAACAATATTGTGAGGCCATACATATTCCATTGGTTAAAAACAACAATCATTTCCACCAGTATGACAGCATGAATCTCAAAAAGGAACTGCATGTTCAGAAAACTAAACCAAACTAAAGCAAAAAGAGATCTAGAAAACATCAGTTTTCTTCAGCACATTTTAATAAATGTATTTGAGAGGAATCACATGACTTTCATAGCTTTTTTAACACTGAAATTGCTCTTTACTTTGCCTATTAGAAGCTTCTTTGCTGTCCCAGATGGTCTGTAAATCCCAGTTTTGAAAAGAAGAAAGGAAGAATAACTGAGGATTAGAAGAAAGGGTTTGAAAACCCCCTCTACACCACCATTAGACAACCCGAGTAAATAAAGGGGCAAAACACATTTAAGAAGCCTCCAACCAGCAGCATAGATAATTGATTTGGTATGTAATGGTAACCACGAGAGGATGCTCTCCCTTATTGGAGGAGAATAAAAGAGTTATCTTTTTTTTGTTGTTGTTTTGGTGATTGGACTAAAGCCCATAGACTTGTTAAGGAGAGAAATCCTCCCAGTCCAAACATGCTGCTGCTCTAGACTTACAGATCAAGCCCCAGAGAGACAGCTTGGAAGCAGCTCCATCACAATGGCAAGGAGGTTATGCAACATCAGGATGGAGACTGCACATTTGTTGTAAGCAAGAGCTGAACAAGAGTCTGCCATGAAAGATCCTCTCAAAAAAACTGTTCACAAAAACCGATGGTGCTTGTGTTGTAAGAAAAACAGTAATTTATCAGCTCGTTTGCTCATGAAACCCAAATACATTCCTTTTACATGAGGTGATGACCTCATAATTAATTTGGAAAAACAAATAGTGGCTTAATGAATAAAGCCAACATTCATCCATGGAGCTCAAGGCCATTCATTCCTACTGAAGAACAAGTCACAGATATACAGCTTCATTTAAAACAATTCTGGGTCATTTCCTAAAACAAGTGTCGTTTTGATAAACAGCACTGCGCATTTGTTGGGGACTATTTTCAGTTGTGGACTAACATACTTTTGGTGCTGTAATGAGCATTTACAGCAGGATGGTATATGTGGAGTTATGTGGAGTCAAAATAAACAACAGTGCCCATGTTTATCATAATGAAGGAACTTGTCGCCTGCTGCTACTGTGCGTGGTTCACTGATGTGTTGGAAGAATTTTCAGATTTTCATGAGTTTTGCAGAAGAAGAAAAGAAAAGAAAAAAAATTATTTCACTAAATGCATCTTTAAAGGAGCTGAATAAACATTTGCTACTGTCCACTCACAATCTCTACATAAGCTGGCAAAGTGTACAGTTTAAATAAAAAAAAGAGTCTTTCCGGTCTCTGTTAGTACAAGTATGAGGTTGTATTTATCAAGCAAGGTCCCAGTAGACCAGTGGACTTATACGAAATACCATTAGGAACACTGAACTTCATCTTTTTTTTTTTGCTCTAACCACAAAAGCAACTTACTGCCTGTGAGTACATCTAAGTACAACCTGACTCAGCGGCTCCTCCTCCAACAATGAGCCCATCAGACTCCTGTGAGCTTCATAAGGCCACTGTCTGAGCTTGTCTGGGTGAGAGCTCATCCATGCGGACCGCTGTTACCTGTTCGGCTGCCTCCACACATGCCATACACAGACCTATAGCATCCATGCAAAAGAAAACCAGTCATCCATTTCATTGTCATATGACTCCAGGGGACAGTGCATATTAATAAATGTGTTTCATTATTATGCATATGTCTTTATATTCCTCATGATGGATTCAGGAAAAAAGAAGCCATGCATTTTCTGTGACAAAGCTGTCAGACACCATCAAGCAATAAAAACAATACATCACATGCTTGTTTATATTCCACACCCAATAACATTTCAAAATATTGTCTTTCTAGATTAATCACGAAATCTGCATGTGGCACGCAGGCGAACGGTCCAGAGACATGTTAACAAGCAGTGTTGACTAATTGCGAGACTTGTAGTTAGTAAAGAAGATGACGGCACAGGATTATCTAAAATAAGCAAAGCAGAGAAAGACAAATGACACCCATTCTCAAGTTCACTGCAGCTGTTAGTCATGTGCACACTACAGAGGCACCATATGATCTACCGTCTGTTAGAAAGAAGAGGAAGTAGTAAACAGGATGCAGTGTGACCAAAATTACTTCCCAAGTTGACCTTATTTTTTTGCCCCATGCTTAAGGATCCATATAATGAAACTAAGTTACAAATATCACGCATATCAATAGGCTTAGTCTCATTTACAAATGTTGATTAGGTAGGATTGATATGAAAGCTATTACCCTGCTTACTGAAGTTTTATTCAACACACACAATCTGAGGCCTCCTAATTATTTTAACACTTTGTCAACAACACAGCAGATCACTGAGCGTTCATCTGCAGCACTTAAGAGAATCTCACCTGACTTCTCTTGTATTGTTGGATTTGGATATAAAATGAAAAAAAAAAATCCTCCCTTAGCAGTGACAGCAGTTTCTATTACCTCCTCGTGGAATGCCATGCCTCCCACTGAAATGTGCAGACACAGCTCAGCTGGTGATCAACAAGAAAAAAAGAGGAAACAGCAGAGATTGCAGTGTCCATTGCTGAAACAAACTGCATACAGTGGGTCTTGTGTGGCAATTAAGTTGCATTCAGAATTTATGGATTGTAGTTTTTATTTTCTTAGTTTTTCCAAAGTTTTCAGGCCTCTACAAAGGAAACGTGGTGGTGGAAAGTAACTAAGTAACTCATGTACTGTACCTCAGTCCAAATTTAAAGCATATTACTGCAGAACGAGCACTTTGAGAATTCGAATACATTGTTCTGAAGAAAATTTTGTGTTTTTAGTTCTGTACGATTTTGAATGCAGGACTTTTACTTGTAATGGAGCACACTGGAAACATGTCTAATGCTGTGCTTATGAAATTCACCTTGTCGTACACAGTGTTACCATCTCAGTGCTGCCTCTTCTATTGGTCTAGAACCAGGTCTACCTCCTTACACCACAGCTTGGATGGTGCACTGCACTAAACTGAAGCCACGAGGAGAGAAATCCTCCCTTCCAGCCGCTTTGAGGAGAAAGCTTTGCAGCTTAGGCAAAGCTTCATCCAATTCCCTCATTATCCATTCTAGGACACTTTAGTGGGGCCGAAATGGAGTCGCAGAAAATTCCAGTACAAAAGTAATCTGCCACAGTGTGCCGACGAGCAGTGAACAGGCTTGTGTCTGTGCTAGCTGCAAAATCTACTCACACCTCAAACAACTTTGATAAAAGACAAACTGTATGATATTTCATTAAGACGCACAAGCACATTCCTGTCTGACTAAAATACTTAAACAATCCAATACTTTTTAAAGTAATCAATACATTTTAATAGTGATTGAAGCCCACTAGCCAATGGCAAAGACAGGGTATAGAGGAGTCCTTAAGGTCCACATTCATAACTATTACAAAGAGATTCACTTTACACGATTTAGAGTCCTCTCTGCCTTTTATAATTCAGATATGTTATTAATCAAAGAGATTGACAAAGAAACTAATGGTTTGTCTGATTTTCACTGAGGCACAATCCAGCCAGCAATTGATTGTGGCACCAAGGACACCTGCAGCTTCAGAATACATTTTCACTTTCAAGAGGAGAGAAAAAAACAGCACCACGAGGAAATATTGCCCCACCACATGAATATGCAGGAACTTGATACCAGCAGTGTCATTGCTAATGTTGCTGCCAATTACAGAGCATGTCATGACACTGTGATTCATGAATATTCATCGTTGACTGATATAGACAGCAGCAGTATGCAGAGGCCTCTATTCCCATTTTACTGTCTCATTGTGAATGGTGAACAGGTACCTCCATCATGCCATGGAGGCGCCTTCCAGCTGCAAGACAAGCTGTTCCATAAGGCATTGCTAGTTAACAGTGTGTTATATAAAGGTGTATAAAAGTGATGAAGTGCTCCCTGGCTCTAAAGAGCAGGCATTAAAGCATATTAAGTAGACATTTAAGCTTGTAAAGTAGGAATCTAGAAATGGAAAGAAGACACTGAGCAAAGGGATGCCTTCAGGGTTGGGCTGTTCAATTCTCAGAAAGTTTGATACCTGCTGGTGCTTAGAGATGAAATGAGGTTTGTGGGTGCAGATTTTGCAAACTACTTAGGCTACAATTTAAGGAGGATGGAAAAACTCCTTCCTTGCTTTTATCCGGTAAAAAAAAAAACGTCTAAATGAGACTAATAAAACTAATGTAAGGTAATATGTGGATTACTCATTAAGGAATTAAACACACAATATGTAATTTTCCAAGGGGTCACTTGGGGTCTCGCAATCAAAACAAGGGACGGACTTTGGTTACGTTGTGAACTGGCATGAGATCATGGGAGTTACTGTTCACCAGTTCAGCATCACTGCCATCATTGCACTCTGCTAGCCCCTAAATCTGCTAAAAACATTGAATAAAGCTGTTTTACATTAGACGTCAGTGTTTCTGTGATGCTGTTTGGCGGACAGGAGACATCTCGGAGGGGCTGCGAGCCAAGCTGGCACTGACGTTTGCTTGTCAACTTGTTTCTCTGATAACTTAAGATCCAGACGTCTAATGACTTGAGTCCTTTATCCAGTTAAAATATACAGTTTAAAACCACCAAGACCTACTAAGTGAATGGTATATGGCTTAAAGTTGGACAGAAAAAAAATTATTCACTTTTGAGCTTCTGGCAGAAAATCACACCACTGTTACAGATACAGATAAGGGGATATGATGCAAATGAAACAGACAGTTACCTTGTTTAAAATCTGGATTTTTCTGAGTTTGAAACATTTTGAATAATTTAAATACACAACTCTCCAAAATATAGGTGCAGTGGTTTTTAGACCTTTTAATGTGGAAAGTTACATATTATGGCTTTACAAGAAGTGGAGAGCCTTTTAATAAAACACATTTTCTCAGTTTTCTCAAGTATTTTCATAATTTTGTCACATAATGTGCTTGAATATTTCCATCATCTGCAACTTTACAGCTCCAGTCTTGCTCCACTACCACAAAAAATAATCACAAAAAAGTTAGGATACAGCTGCCAGGTGTCAAAAGGCTGAGGCTGCATCATGGGTAGGCACATGGTCTGTGAGTGAGACACTCTGGTGTAATCTTATAACTCACATCATGGTCAGATCTCTTTGTATCCAGATGAAATAGAGAAAATGGAGCATTTCATGTGGGCCAGAATCAAAGTGGTGCTGATGGAGGCCCAGAATCTATGGACTACTTGCAAACTGGAGGCTAGTGGTGCAAATTAGAAGTGGTGCTGTCACCCTGGCTCGACCAGTCAGGCAGAGGACAGCGATCCATGAACATTCTGTGACCTTGAGATGAGTGTCTCCTCCATTAATAAAGTGCATTTCCTGCAGATTCCTGGATTCTACCTGAAGAGACATTAATAACAGAGATATGTGACGGTCTGTAAGCCAATTTAAAAACATGTCTGCCTCTCTCTCTCTCTCTCTCTCTCTGTAACACACACACACAAACAAAGGCGCATGGTCTGGCTCCCACACACAACTGGTAATGTCAGTAAACATCAACAAAGTTAAAAAATATTAGCTGAGGAAATAACTTGTGTGTGATTAAAACTAACTCCTCACTTTCAAATGACTGTCAATTAATTGTGCATATAAATGGGAAGTTAATTATTCTCCAGTAAAATGGCCAATTAAACTGCTAATTGTGTTTTCATTTTCATTCTAAATGGTAAATGGAGAACGGTAAATACGCGCAGTGTGACCATGCAGCGCCCTGACTGCACCGCTCTCACACAAAGTGCTTTGTTATGCAGACGAGCGTCATACACACTGTACGCTGGTCAGCAGATCTCAACACACACGTGCAATGCTGTCAAACTAGAAGCCCCCTGTAACAGATGCAAGCCAAAGGTGTTGTAATTAGCAGCAGCAGCCATGAAGGCAGGGGGTGAAGGGGGTGGGGTGGGGTCAACTTATCAAAAACTTTCCCAACATACATACAGAATATTTCGCCTCTGAATATTCACAGTGCAGTGCATCCTGCCACACAGCCCACCTGAAAACGACTGGGCGGGACCACACAGCCTTAATGGGGTTAGGTTAATTAAAAGGTTAATTGTGAGAAACAGGGGCTGTTTGATGTATGGCTGGTGAACAATAGTGTCCTCTAGAGGTGAGTGCAACCATGATATACAGTTTTCCTTTCCCCCCCCTCCTTGCACACCGTGTCCTTGTGTGCTCTGAGTGCAGGGCAGTGAAAAAAAAAAAAACTGCTGAGACTGATGGCTGTTCTGTGGTTCGTATAATAAAGCATCAGTCCTCTAGAAATAACACATGGCTCTGCGTGCTGCGCGATTCTGGCTGCTGTTTTACGCATGTGGGGCCAAGTCTCCACGCATGTAGCTGGTGTATGCTCTCCCCTTGGCTTGCTGCCCACGCCAATATGCATCTAGAAAAATTTAGGGCGACGCGATTGGCTACAAGGTGCTGGTGTAAGATTAACACCGAGATCAGTAATTCCATCGCTGCAGAACAATAAGGCTGGAAGATTATTTTGGCGACTGCGTCAACTTGAGCGTTTTCTGCGTCACTCTCCATTCTACCCGCTCCTATCACGTTTCCCTCTCTGGGGACTAAATTGGTTCCCCCATGACAACTGGCTACAGGCCCACTAATTATCCCCCCTTCCTCCTCTAGCAAGCTCACATACACTACCAGCTCTATGAATAGGCAGGCCACCCCGCAGACCCCACCCCATCTGAGGTCTAAATTTGGAACACAATTGAAATACAGAAATCCTGTCAGAAGATAACGAAGAATAATATTGACCCCCGCTTCATTAGGCCTGTTTCATACAAGTGCAGTGAGTCTGGCATATCAGCCCCATTGTGACATACCCTAACTAAGCCCAGATGTGCCAGTGTACACCCAGTTTTACAGTAAAACAACCACAATCAGGGAATGAATAAACGCAATAGTTGTCAGTGGAAATGTTTCTACCTGTGGCACCTGTTCTAAAAAATAACTTCAAAAATGCACCTGTGTGGCACAAGATCACCACATGTTGGCAGCTGCAACCTATAGAGGTTATTGTATCAGATGAATGTCCTGTGTGCTGATATAGTGCTGGAAAAAAAAGTGATGACACCATGACATGAAGAGAAATATCCATCAGTATAAAAAAAAAAAAACAAAAAAAAAAACAACTATATGAACAGAAATGAGCAATCGCCATAACCTGCATCATTAACTTTGCAGGCCTGTGATAAAAAAACAAAACAAAACAAAACAAAAAAACACAGTGAAATTACATCACAGAGATTAATGTCAGCTTAGAACAAGTCTGACTTAAGTCCCCGCAAACACAAAGGTGTCTGAACTGAGTTTAGGCGGGTTTACCCTCCACTACATCTCTGCTAATGTCCATGTGGGAAGCAACATAGGACACATAGCACAAGCCAAACACACTCACCAGAAAAATTGGGGCTTGAGAAAGTTCCCATGCGGATTGGTCCATGTCGGTGTCGACGCCGATGACGTCGCGCTGCGAAACACGTGGGCCACGGTATCCAGAGCTCACATAAACAAAGCCACATTGGCCAGACTGGGTAGTCGAAGCTGGTGTCGCTGTCAGTGCGCGGAGTCACACGGTTTGCCTGCCTGGCATTGTTGGGGACCGACGCTCATGATTTGGAGCTTTTACCGAAATTGATGAAGACCCCCTGCATGCTTATCGCATGGATTGAAAGCCACGATCCTGATGTGAAAGAGGTAAGGTTCTCTCGTCCCTTCTCTTTTCGCAGCGTAATCCGCGTCTGTGCTTCACTTCCACCGACTTCTCCGAGACATTTCAATCTTTTCTTTTAACCCATTTTTCCACTTCAGCAGAATTTACACGAAAAGTGAGTCTGACTCAGACTGTTCAGGTTTGTGCAACTGACCGATATTTCAGGATAATTTTTTTTTTTAAAGCGTCCCGCTTTGCAGACAAGTTGTTAGGAGTGTCCAGTGCGCGAAGTTGGTCTGCTCATCCTGAACATTTCTACACTCTATATTAACAAAAGAGAAAGAGCACTTATGCTGTCAAATATCTATACACACGTATTTTGTCGGTATCCATTAAACATGTTCATGAAATTTTCCAAAAAGCGGTGCGTATTAAGAAACCGATTATAGTTTGTGCGCAATTGTATAGGTTGATTATATCTTAATCTGATCATTGGTTTTTTTATATATTGTTTTATTTTATCATCTAGTAAATGTCAGAGTTGTGTCTTTTATTAGGGGACGATCCAGAACAGAGCCGCCTTTTTGAATCCTGACACCCATACAACTCCTGACATTACCCATTTCAAGTGTCACCGAAAAACTGTCAGAAGACTTGAGGTATGATATGGAAAATTATTTACAAATGAGTGTTATTTTATTTTGAAATGACTCACTAATATGAAGTACTGCGAATAAGATTTTCATTGAGAATAAAATGAGATTACACTGACTAGACTGTGAGACTTTATTGACAGTTTGGACATTTACTGGAGAAATTCTGATGTGATTTTTACCGGTCTGGTTTTCAGCCATGCCCTGCGTTCAGGCTCAGTATGGATCATCACCTCAAGGAGCTAGTCCTGCTTCCCAGAGCTACAGCTACCACACCGCAGGAGAATACAGCTGCGACTTCTTAACACCCGAGTTTGTGAAGTTTAGCATGGACTTGACCAACACTGAGATCACAGCTACTACTTCTCTCCCGAGTTTCAGTACATTCATGGACAACTATAACACCAGTTACGACGTTAAACCGCCCTGTCTGTATCAGATGCCCCACTCTGGAGAGCAGTCCTCTATCAAGGTGGAGGACGTCCAGATGCACAACTACCATCAGCAGAGCCACCTGCCACCTCAGTCAGAAGAAATGATGGCTCACTCTGGGCCTATGTACTTCAAACCCTCGTCGCCTCATGCCCCGAGTACACCAAACTTCCAAGTTCAGCCTAATCACATGTGGGAGGACCCTGGCTCCCTCCACAGTTTCCACCAGAACTATGTTGCGGCCACGTCTCATATGATAGACCAGCGCAAGAACCCGGTGTCAAGGCTTTCGCTCTTCTCCTTCAAGCAGTCCCCGCCCGGCACTCCTGTTTCCAGCTGTCAGATGCGGTTCGACGGGCCGCTGCACGTCTCCATGAACCACGACAACCCGGGCGCGCACCGCGGCCTGGACGGCCAGAGCTTTGCGGTGCCCAGCGCCATCCGGAAACAGGCTGGCCTGGCCTTCCCCCACTCCCTGCAGCTCGGCCACGGGCACCAGCTGGTGGACAGCCAAGTGCCATCGCCCCCGTCCCGAGGATCTCCGTCAAACGAGGGTCTGTGCGCGGTATGTGGAGACAACGCAGCCTGCCAGCATTATGGAGTGAGAACCTGCGAGGGCTGCAAAGGATTTTTCAAGGTGGGCTCACATGACAGAAATCATGAATCAGTCATATTGTTTTCAGATTAAAAAAAATAGGGTGTCCCTTATCCTCTGCGCACCGGTGTTAACTTCTGTCCAATTTATTCAAAATAATAATGACGCAGCCTAAGCATTTAGGCTGCACGCCACACAAAAATATCATTATCAACAGCTCAACCTACAACATGGAATAACTTTATGCACCACTCCTACTTATCCACACATAGATCTCAAAGGAATAAGTAAAATATGAAAGACCACGAATGTGTATTTGCTGACAGTCTATTCCCTCTTGTTGCTTCATACAGCAGAGTCCCAAACAGGAGATGAAGCAGATATTTTATCGTTTTCATCTTTTCATTTTTTTTCTCTCCACATTGCACAGCAATCCACAGCCCGTGTACTACATGTTATATAGCTTTTAGAAATAGGCCCACAGAGTGACATTATGTTTCTTTTCTTTCCAGCGCACCGTCCAGAAAAATGCAAAATACGTGTGTTTAGCAAATAAAAACTGTCCTGTTGACAAACGCCGAAGAAATCGTTGCCAGTTCTGCCGTTTCCAGAAGTGCCTTGTCGTCGGAATGGTGAGAGAAGGTATGTTTAGGCCATGCATTAAATTATTTTAGACTAGTAGTTTATATTTCCACACTGATACACCGGGAAAACCCTGCGCGTAATAGAGTGTTGGAATGTTATCCTTTGCATATTTAAGCATTTACGCACGACAGCAGGGTATATATTGTTGATATATTGTTGACTTACATGTGTCATATATTTCTCCAAACGCAGTTGTCCGAACGGATAACCTCAAAGGTCGGAGAGGACGCCTACCATCCAAACCCAAAAGTCCCCAGGAGCCCTCCCCACCCTCGCCGCCGGTGAGCCTCATAAGCGCACTTGTTAGGGCCCATGTGGACTCCAACCCCTCCATGTCTGCTTTGGACTATTCCAGAGTAAGTAGAGTGCCACAATCCTAGAAATAAAACATACACACACACACACACAATACTTAAAAAGAAAAAAAAGGCAGTAACCATTACTTTGGTTGAAAGCGGAAAGAACAACAAGATTGACGACCTTTTTAATTTAATCCTGCTTTTAGGTAACAATTTATTGCTTTGAAAGTTTTTTAATATGTCGCTCAATTCCTAACTTTGCCAGGCTTTTAATGTGGCATAGTTTTTTTCCCTGAGTAAATCGCACTGAAATAGAGAACTTAATAAAAAGAAGACATGAATTTAACAGTAAAAATCACCCTCTCTCTTGGAAATTGCGCATTTGCAATTTCACGCATTATATATTTTAAAGGACCTCATTAAGGCGCTGTTTAAATTAAATTCCAGTTCCAGGCTAACCCTGACTACCAAATGACTGGAGACAACACTCAGCACATCCAGCAGTTCTATGATCTCCTGACGGGCTCCATGGAGATCATCCGGGGCTGGGCGGAGAAGATCCCTGGCTTTTCTGATCTACCGAAGCAAGATCAAGATCTCCTCTTTGAATCCGCCTTCCTTGAACTTTTTGTCCTGCGGCTGGCGTACAGGTAAGCTGCGTAATTATTAAACAAAACAATCTGGGCTTTATCAGCTCCTCCTTCAAGCTTCATTGCTTAGTGTTTTATTAGCTGCTCAATAATTAGATGGCTCTTAAATTCCCATTTATTTCCAAGCGTAATTAATGGCGTTTTCTTATTAATTGCAGGTCCAACCCAGTGGAAGGCAAACTTATTTTTTGTAATGGAGTGGTGTTACACAGGCTACAGTGCGTCCGCGGATTTGGCGAGTGGGTGGACGCTATCGTGGACTTTTCCTCGAACTTGCAGAGCATGAACATAGACATCTCAGCTTTCTCCTGCATCGCAGCTCTGGCCATGGTAACAGGTGCGTAAAGGGCGGCTGCCCCTTTGGAAACTCTGCCTGCCTCACAATGCATGCAAAACCCAGAAAGCCCCACGCATCGGAAATAATCCCTCTCTCTCGCTCATTTCTTTCCTCTATTTCAGAACGACACGGGCTTAAGGAACCCAAAAGAGTCGAGGATCTTCAAAACAAGATCGTCAACTGCCTCAAAGATCAAGTGACGTTCAATGGCGGTGGAATGAATCGTCCCAACTACTTGTCAAAACTCTTGGGAAAGCTCCCTGAACTGCGCACACTATGTACCCAAGGTCTGCAGCGTATATTTTACCTAAAACTAGAAGATCTAGTCCCTCCGCCAGCAATAATTGACAAACTTTTCCTCGACACCCTACCTTTCTGAGTCTGACTCCATGGCGAGACCTCAAAGAACTTCCAAAAGACTGTTTTGAGTCAGACTTGACAGATTTTTAACGTTATTATTTCTGAATATTTGCAAGCTCGGTAGGCTAATAGAACAACAGTACTCTATTATGATTCAAGAAAAAAAAAAGATAAACAGGAGGATAAGAGACAGAACGTGTGATTGCTGTGTAGGCCTTTTAATTCAGATTTTTTATTCTTTTTTTTAATTTTTTTTTTTACGAGTGCCAAACGAGTGAATCATCGCTGGGAATTTCTCTCCAGTGGACAAATTGTCAACAGAGTTAATCCGGTCTTGCAATCACTTACTGTTTATTTAACATCGGCTCTACTGATTCAGCATACCCAGATGTAATATATCCATTTATATATATGACCACACACGCACACATACACACGCGCACACACACACACACACACACGCACTCACACTGTATATTATGATAGATTATGTGATGCCTCCAGTGCATCTGTTTATAACGTGTACAAAGTTTGTTATAATGAAAAGAGTTAATTTTCTTTTCTTTTCTGACTCGTGCCTATGTGTTTCTGACAGGATCCCAAAAAGTATCCAGAAAAGACAACGCATGTTCTAGTTTACTTTCTTTTTCTTTTTCCTTTTCTTTTATAGGCACTTGCTGAGGTGATGTCTATATATAATATATACCGGACACTATGTAGTCTGCTAGATTTGATACAGATTCGTAGTTATGGCACTCCTTTTATGTATAACGCATATGTGGAAAAATATCTCATCTGTATAGAAAATGAGGGACCCATGGTGTTTGTAAAACTGTCAGACATTCCTTGTTTGTATGTGCTGTAAGTATTGTTGCTGTTGAATATAAACGTTTCTATATATTTATTATTTCTATTGCCAAGAGCTACACTAAGCATGGTGCAATTTAAACGATTTCAAACCATCCAAGTTCATGCTGAGCACGTTGTCTATGTTTTATGTCTTATAAACGTCTAGGTATAGTTATGATTTTAACACGTTTGGAAATGAGGGGGGGGAAAAAAAAAAAAAAAAAAAGCTCCATCTTATATCAAGAGGTTCATGAGTGTGTGATCAAGGCCCACATCTTTGACATCATGATGTACTTAACAACTTCTGTAACGCATTTGGTGCCGAATTCAAAAACTTTAGAGAGAAAGAAATATTTAATGTTTACAAATAAAACTTTTAAATCAATTCTTTGCTAAATAATTTCTCTGAAATGATTTTATTCTTTAAATGTAGGCCCACCTGATTGGAATAGGCTGCTGATGCTAAAATGCTATTTACGAGTTCAAACTTTATTTTGCCGTCAGCGCTCACAGGCCTGCGTGTGTGCGCAAAAGCAAACATTTCCAACACACCGTGTGAACTTGCATAGAGCTGTTTAGTTCAGATGACTAAAGTAAGTTATTGCCTTTGAAGACTTTAAATATGGCGAAAATACTGGGCAGGCCTCTTCATGTTTAAGTTTGAATTCTCTATTTTGTTTAGACAAAAAAAAAGAAGTTGCTTCCTAAATGCACGTATTCATTTTTTGATCATTTCAAGTTCTTATTTAAGCCTGTACTGGTATGAATGTTTCAGTCATCAAAGTGTCATTTCAGTACTTTTTTTTTTAATTTGGTGAGCACCTCAAAGTTTCTCCCTGTTCGCGTGTCTATATATTTCTAATATTTCAACACTGTCTTAAAAAAAAAAGCGTTTTTATTAGTCCATCCCTGGCTGTTAACACCTTCTCCATTTTCTAACGTCTATTTGCATTTGACAAATGAAAAGGTTACATCGGATTAAATATAGGAATCTTCATTTTTCGTTTGGATCCCACACAGACTAGATTTTTTTTTTTTTTTTTTTTGAATTTAAAAGAGAACATCGGGTTTTATAAATCAGAGTTTCCCACTGAATGTTCTTGATGCGAATGAAAGCTGAGGGTTGTCTTTCTGGATAAACTTTCCTTGTTCGTCAAAGGATTCAAAATACAATATCCACTTTTATATGATTTCGCATTAGCGCCTTTTCCAAACCGCTGCGTTTGCCTTCACTGTGTAAACGCACTGTTAACCCAAGCTGCTTTTCACCCTGAAGACAAGTCAGAGCAGGAACCACAACTCACCTATTTCACATTTTCCGAAGTGAAAAAGGCCGAATAGCTGCAACCTGCCGCTGCAAACAAGAGGATGACGCGTTCAGTGTGCGGCTGAGGAGAGCGCCTTTATTGTGAAATGTGAGACCCGCTTGGGCTCAGGTGGCGCAGCTTTCCACTGCTGCGTTTTCCCTGTGTGTACATCTTTGAACTTTGCGAGAACAAGAAACATACGAGGATGACACACTTTTCTCCGCAGCCCTCTGCACATTTTAAAGTTTTGCACCGGAGCCGGCGATTGATGAAAAGATAAAGTAACCTAGTTTGTTTTACTGCAGTTTAACAGTAAGCTTGTTATTACCGTCCCCCCCCCCGCCCCCGGGGAGTCCTGCTCCGCGCCTCTGATTTCCTGCAGCCTGTGCTCTCGCCTTACCGACCGCTGGACCCCACAGGTTACAGTCAGGCTCCCGTTCGCTACGTCGAGATGCTGCTGCGCATCGCGCCTGCATGTTATAGCCCGTGATTGCGGATAATGAAAGTCGTTTAGAAACGTGCGTGGAGCGCCAGTGAGTGGCCTGCACCAAGTGGAGCGGCGCCGCTGTCACAAAGCCTTTGCTTTTGTCTGTCAGGGGGGAGAAGTGACGCCAGGCTCTGAGGCATGTCTGGGACTTATCCTCAGTGATTCCACATTTATCACACGATCAAGATGAAGGGAACAGCGTATTTTGAGAGATATTAGCGGCAGGCAATAAATTGTCTAAATAATTAGATCGTCACTGTAAAGTGCTAATTCCAAGGCAAATTGGGATTACATTCAGAACCAGTTTGCTGACATTTAGCAGATCTGTTGAAAGGGTGCATTACAATGTCACAAGTTCCTTCTATTGACTCAAAGTACAGTTAGCTTTTAAACATGTCTATTCTCGACACAATAAAACATGACACATGTAGCTGAGACTTCTGCCAGTGTTTGTGTATGATTATATATGCTGGAGGACTTTGAGTCTAAATTCATTAAGAGTCTAAGACTTAATTTCCTCCCCACACTTGACATCAGTGGAAGGTTAGACGTGATGGTGTCAGCATAAGCTGGACTGGAGGAAAGAAAAGAAATCATTTCCCAGTTGTTCTGGCTTGTCTTTGGCTCCTGCACCGAGAACAACAGGCCACAGGCAGCAGGTGAGGGCGGCCCTGTGTGTCTGCTGCTAGAGGGGCTTGTCCACAAAGTGAGAATAGGCATCAAATTATAAGCCTGAGCCATTTTCTTCAGAGAATGCTCCATCACATCCGCACAGTACCACTATTAGACGCATGCTGCACGCTGAGACTGCGGTGGGTTGTGTTGCATGCACAGCTGCACATTTCTGCGCTTTTGTCTAATTCTGTGATGCAATCCGACAGGTTCACGTGCGTGGTGCTTGGTGGAGTTGAGGTGAGGAGTGTTGTAGGTGTGTTTAGTGTGGTGACCGTCCACGGGAGGATGTGTGAACTGACCATTAGCATCAACAGTTATGGACAGGAGCCATTCCCACAACAACAAAGCTGAATAACAAAGTGTACTTTATTTTGACCGGGATAAGGTGAAAAAGATTTCATAAGTTGGCGGCATTGGTCGTGACTTAAGTTTAGACTGGAGGTCTGATGTGTGAATTAGCATGTTGGAGAGATAAGCTGGACCTTTGCTTCATCTGATCCCTGTGGTGGGAGAGCAATTGACCTTTCACCTTTGTACTACATGACAAGTTGGTAGACATCTGGAGAGGAAACCTCACAGCTGCTCAAACTGAAGTTACAGTTCGAAAGAGAAGTATGTGTTGTTTTTTTTTCAGCTGCAGCAGCAAAGAGTAGAGTAGAGTAGAGTAGAGTAGCAGCAGTCACTGGGGAATACAGTGGGAGAATAATTATGAGGATGCAAAATACACATGCTACAAAATTCTGTGCTACTTTGTACAAACATAGATGTTTAGATGCTGCCCGGTGATGAGAATCTGTACATCTACACTTTACAGGACACAGCAGTTTTTTTCTGCTTTGGATAAAATGAAGCTGAGAGTAAATTAGAGTAAAGTTTTACCTTGGCATTAAATGTTAATTTGAGGTATTAGGCGAGAATCTTGTGAAATATATCCATATAACTAAACTTCAGACCATGCTCTTCAGTACCTGACTTTCTTTAGTGATTCAAAGAGCCCCCAACCCCCCACGCAACAGAAGTTACATTGCACCCATCTCTCCTGCTGCCCTCGGTTATGTACTGCTTTTCAATAATTCTGCTACTTTCCATTCATCCAGTGCATTCAGGCTCCACTCTTACATTTAGAGTCGCCTCCTCTTGTGCTACCTTTCTGGCCGCTCAGGCAGGCTGCTGTGTAAGCCTGCAGTAAAACATGTTGATTACACAACTTATGAATCCCGCCGACTATAGCTCTAAACAAAATGAATGAATAATGAGGAGAATGATGGCCCTTTGGATACGACTGTCTATAGTTATATTACTGTGACTATTTGATTTACCATATTGAAATGCTGATGATTGTCCAATAAATAATGCAAAAAGCTGATTTCCAAGTGGCGAGGCAGGAAAAGAAATCCACCTTGCATATAGATGGAAGTGAGCCGTGCCTGTCCCTCTCAGCCTGTGGCCCAGAGCAGCTTTATCATTCATAGGACTAAACAGACAATCAATTCAGCAGCCATGTATGAAGGATGAAGGGATGCGACAAGCTGTGAATGATGAGGAGCCAAAAATCAAAGGCCTCACTCCTTCTTAGCTCTAATGGCCATTACCAGCCAAGACAGCACCAGTAAAATGAGGTTAATCATTCGCACAGATCCTTTCAAAGAAGACTGACTGAACTTGATGCCCAGTCAGATCACTCATAAATATTTACTTCATATTAAACAGCTGTGTATGCTCTGTTATTGCACATTGATTTCTGACGGATGCCATCAAATTATTGTTTCAAGTGTGGTCAGTAAAAACCATTAATGCAATGCTTGTACCAAGACTCAATTATGCTAACCACAAGAAATTAATAATGCAATGAAATTGACAGGACGTTATGTTGGAGTGGGGTTTCTTCAGGTTTCTGCAGTGAACTATACATTTGGAGAAAAAAAAAGAATGATGATTTAAAAAAATTTTTTTTTTTTTTTTTTTAAATTATCTTGTATAAATCACCAGAAAGCAGTTCAAATAGTACATCCAGTGCTGACAGATAGCACTCTGTCTATCCAAATTAAATAGCCTTGCAGTTTAAGTTTATGGGCGCAGCATGTATCAGTATTGAACACATGGACTCAGTCCTTTGACCTTATTGACAAAATGAAATCGGAAATTTCCCTTATAGAAAGAGTTAATGTTTCCTCGGGCAGACGTGTTTCCGATTCAATTAGTTTTAATGAAGCCGGTGCTCAGTGGTCACTGAAGTAGAAAAAACAGGCATAAATGCCTGATGGTAATAGAGGACATATTAAGGAGGAAGGGATCGGACACACAGTGCGTGTTTCTAAGTGGCGAAAAATGCCTCTATCAGGCTGGTAGGAGCCAGTGGCTTGGGAAGCAATGAATTGTATGAGCCTCAAATGATGCATTAGGTCTCTGGGGCGAGGCTGGAGGAGACTGAGGAGCAAACTGTAAAAACACACCGGAGATGAATATAGTTTTGATGACGCACATGGGGGTATCGGCATCTAACAACACTGCTTATCTAACAGTCTTATCTGCATAATTTTATCACTATACATTATACATACATTCATTTATTCTTAGACTGCAAGGATTTAAAACGTAGTCGTATCACACAATAACACCAGTCTGAAGAAAATGCTGCTCATCACCTGCTTTTTGTTTTTCTCTCCCCCTCATTTACACCTCCCACTGTGACATAGTGACTGAGTGCAGGGATGCAAACTATCCCTTCGTCTTATGTCAGTGTGTAAAATGTCAACATGGTCAGATGTACTGGCTCAGTTCCCACATGAATATGCCCTCATCCTGTGTTACGGTTTGTGGCGCTGCACCATGTGAAGTGAAACATATAAAAACACACCCATGCACATGTAATCTGCTCATGTCTTTGAGTCAAATCATGTGTGTGTGTGTGAGTGCATGTGTGCTCTTCTATCATCTGCAGTGTGGATTAAAAAGCAGGTACATGGGTGGCCTGGTAGCCTGGCAGATTAAGACGTTCCCCACGCAATCATAACGTCGCTGGTTTGATTCCAACTGGGGAACAATGCTGCATGTCATTCACCCATCTCGCTTCCCCACTCATTTCACGTTTGTCTCTTCTGTCCATCTCTAAATAAAGAACCTGAGAGGCACCAAAATACTTTGAAAAGCAGATGCATTATTCTCCTGGGAATTAAATAGAAATTACAATCATCGTTTTATTCATTGGGAAGAATTCAGGAATAGCAGAAGATATGTACTTCATTTGGACAATCATAGAGATAAACAACAAATTTATGTCTATTGATAGATGATTGAAAGTTCAACAAGGAAATTAATTCTTACAAGGGTCAAGCCCAAGACCTCTGTAGTGTCACCCCTCGATTGAACAAGCAGACGTGGAAAAATGTTGCTTCAGCTCCAAAGTCCTCCCCTCAGTGTATTTTGTGCTTCCCGAGCCGAATCTCAAAAGCGGTCAAATCAACTTGCGAAAAGCCAAAGAGATTTGTTTAATGTGACTTTTCAAACAAGTTCAGGTCAAACAATTCAACAGCTTCACCACATCTTTTACCTCAACCTCCCGCGCGTTGACTAACAAACAAGGCTGAAATGCGCTCACACTAGTCTGCATCTATAGGGTGTCTGAGGCCTTTACTCTGTGTGCATGAATACATACAGTGCAAAATAGATGCACGCAGTGATGGTTTTACAAATCTTCCACAGCACATACAAGTACACATGTGCTCCAAGAGAGCGCCAGTAGATAGTAGAGAGGTGGATTCTTGAAGGGTCAAGAGGGGAATATGGTGTGTGTGTATGTGTGTGTGTGTGTGTGTGTGTGTGTGTGTGTGTGGGACAAAAGGGAAGGGGGGAGGGGGTGACAGTGTGTCTGTGTCACAACAGACAGAAGAGATCCAGCCCAGGCTCTCACACAGCTTTGTCATATCACTGGGAGATTAGGAACACACACATGTCAAGCTAGGCAGAGCCTGCTGCAATAATGCACCTGCCAGCTCTCGAGATCCACTCAACCCTTGTTCAACCCCTCGTCTCTACATGTTAACACAAATTTCTAGATATTGATTAGAGGAAAAGGAATGAATTGAAAACAGCATTTTAACTTGTCAGACAATAGAGGAATAAATCAAATGCAACTTGAGTATTGAAGTATGTTAAGGGAACACATACTTCAACGCACAAAGAGTGAAAAAAATGCAGAAAATATCAAAGACGTGGAAAGGTTGGGAGCTGGGAAAAGTGGATATTTTACATGATGGGAGAAGGTCGTTGTCTTTCTTCAGTTCCCTGAGAAAAAGGACAGAGTGGAGGCTCAAAGAGATTCATCTCGACCAGGATTCAAGGTCATCCAACCTAGTCATCCTAGAAGCACTTGAAAAATATGGAGTGAAGACTGGAGATATGCTCCCACCTCCAAAAAAAAAAAAAAAAAAAAAGGAGTGTGGAGGGAAGACTCTGACTGAAGAGAATCACTGACCTTCAAACAAGCTCTCTATCCATATAGAGTAGGGGAAGACATGCACAATCCATCAAAAATGCACATGAACTTTCCCTCTTCAAATAGTTCCCGCTTGAATTGCAGTCAATGGATCAACTATGAATATTGCATGTACTGAATTGCAGGGGATCAGATTGAATTCACTGTGAAAAAAAATAAATCAGTGATATCAGAAAATCATATCTCAAGACTGAGACTCAAAATTAGGTTTTGAGTGAAAACATTTTCAGTTTGTGAACACTATCAGAGTCAGGAATTGAAAAAATGGTTTTATTTGTAACACAAACCTGATCCCTTTGGTGTAAACATTTAAATCATCTAAAATGCAAAGACAGAAAAAAGTATAGCACAGTTAATAAAAGTGTATAAAAAAATAAAAATTGGATGGTCATGAAATTGCCTTTTGCCACAGTCCCTCTTCAGGAATGGAAAGATCAGTGTTAATTTTGAGCCGGTCTTTGATTGGATGAACCTGCCTCCCTCTTGCACGACATGGCTAGCACAGGTCAGTGGCTGGTGCAGTGTAGCATGAAACAAACAAATAGAAAAAGGCACCTTGTGTCACTTGACTCTCGCCAGAATGCAACTGACGGCAAGCCTGCCAGCGTCCTGTAATAACGACCAGTGCCTCCAATCCAAAGTATGAGAGAGGGGGAGAGAGAGAGATGAGAGGAGGGGTTGAGGGCAGGGGGAGGAGAGGGCTGGGGAAAGGGGGGGGGGGGAAGATGGATTAAGAGCTGGTGAGTGTTAGGAAAGAAGGTAGCATGTTAGTGCTCTGAAATCTGGGAAGAGGTGACAACTGAGCCCACCTGTGAAAAATAGATTTAATATTGAACAGTAAAAGTGTGTAAGAGTACAGAGAGAGGAGAAATATAAATGATGAATCCTGGCAGAGATGACGTTTTTAAAAATCTGTGACTATCTACTAACAGTGCGTGATCGCTGCTTTGCTGTGGCACTCACAGCTTCTCTCTCTGGGCAACTTTATGATGGTGGTTGTTAACACTGTGACCTGACTGAAAATAAAATTCAAACCACCGAATCTCTGGGTGTTTTCTCTTACTGTAAAGCCACTCAGCTGCTTCCGAACTATATTTATTTCATATTAATCAGCAGAAATACAAAGACACACATACTGTGAATTAAAAAGAAGGCTTTTAAGGGGAACTCCACTGATTCTACACAAGTGTACGTCAACAAGTCCTTCATCTTAAATGACCAAATACGTCGCTTGCTGCTACCTTCGGATATGACCCATAGGCCCGTACCAGCAGCAGGTGTGCTGGGCCTTTGTTCTCATGGTAACAATAATAAACCCTTGGTTTAGTCCTGTGTTTTGTTGATCCAGTCCTTCTCCTAGCACTAACTTTGTTGTTCTGTGTACTCCGCCACTTGACTTCCTCCTTTGCTCCTGTCATTATTACTACAGCCGATAGAGGCCGCCTAACTATAAAATGGAGCTACGGGTCTTAATAAGCTGTTTGCACAGATGACCTATATGCTCTGTAAAACTGCCTTGGATCTGTAAACAGATCTGTCTGTTTACAGATCTTGAGAAGCACTAAGACATATGTGAATAAAAAAAGTTGCATAAAGCCGTCTTTGTCTCTGGAGAGAGCTGTGCAAAATCTGCCTCCAGTGATGTCACTTGAGTCAGTGTTGGTCGGGTCTGATGACTACAAGTTTGAAAATGAAAAAAAAAATTTGGGGGTTTGGAGTTAGAGCTGACCAAACCCCTACAGCCTGGCTCAAGGCTATATTAGCTGCGACTAGCATAATTCACCCAAATCTCAAACAAAACTGTCAGCAGTTGAGTTGTATTGTGGGTAATGTAGGCACTTTGCATGAGGAAGGAGAATGCGTGGAATAGAAAAAGACTATCTCTGATTCTGCTGAATCATGAGTCGGACAGTGTTATAGGAGTGCACTGCTACTCTTTTTTTTTCTTCTAAAATGAAACACACTATAAATGTGTTTTTTTTCTGTACTCCTTTTTTCTGTACTGTATTACCAAAGCCAAAAATAACCTTGACACAATTGTGTTTCAAGACAGCCTTCTCTAACAATGAGCTGGACAGGACAAGGGAAAGACGGTAGAACGGAGGAGGTGTGAAAGAAGGGACAAGACATGGGGAGAGGGGGAGCAGAGAACAGGAGCGCCAGGCCGATCATCCAGTGATAAGATGAGGAAAATAAGTCTGATTATCACAGAAGCTGGGAGCATTAGACAGACAGTTGGGAGTCATCTCAAAACTCAGGAGGGAAGAGGCAAGACAAGAGGTCACAATTATGCCCCACTAGCTGCACTCCCCTCCTCCTCATGAAGTCCTCTAATATATTCAGTTAGTTCCTGTATGGCGCGGAGGGGAAATTCTAATTAAAGGGTGGGGGGAATTTTGACACATGTGAAGGCAGAGATCAATATTTAGTACCATAATCAGCCATTCCTGATGGCTTGACGGTGTCACTGTGAGAAGACTGCGGCTCTCCATTAGAGTGCCTGTGAAGGAGCAGACGGGGAGCTGAGCAGGCAGGCAGGCAGACAGGCAGGCAGGCAGGCAGGCAGGCAGGCAGCCAAGCAGGCAGGCTGCAGAGGAGCGCCAAACTCCCAGCCATCATGAATCAAAGCAAGTGATGCCTCTCGTGCTCCATTTTGCTTTGCTTTTTATCTTCATTCATCCTCTTAAAGGAGAAAAGTGAACTCTGTCAGACTGCTTTGTGATAAGGGTGCAGGGGAAGTGGAATAGAAAGGAAGAAAAATGCCAGAGAGGGGATTCGGTAGATCAGGAGGGAGTGCAGCTGTCAGGACTTTGGACTGGAAGATGATTGTAAGGTACACAGATGGTGCTCTCTATTGAGCGATTTCTGTTTTTGGTTCGACAAATATTTTATTCTAATTTCAAAGTGATGTGGAAAAAGCATTCAGATCCTTAACTAAAGTAACAGTAGCAATACCACACTATAAAATCACACCATGAAAAGTCCTGCACTGATAATATTAAGTCAAGATATGTATGTATTATTATAAGTTAAAGAATCAGATGTATCAGTGGCATTTTACTATAGCTGGTGGAGTTAGAATTAGCTCTAACAATTTTATATATTATTGCGTAGTTTGACCTATAACTCTATGTTATATCCCATAAGCTCACTATGTGTTTTTTATGTAAAGGGTCAATCGACAAAGCAATTTGTACCTATAGCTCCCGAATAAATGTAGTGGAGGTATAAAACAGTGGGAGTGGAAGTACAGGACTTGTGTAAATGCACTGATAATGTTACTTTTCCGCCACTTATGTCAAAGTGCCCATTTTTATTATTATTTATTTATAAATACCATTTTAAAAACAGCAGCTCCGTACAGCTGGAAATCATATTTAATCATCAAAAACCACAATAACTGTAATAATGTTCCAAACAGATGCACACATAGTCACAGATTTGCACACGCAACATTTGCGGCATGTGAACAGGGCTGCTCCGCTGACATGGATAGTGACCACTGACTCAGTATCAAGAACATGGTGTTGTTTCCAGAGGGCAAGGAGAGAGTGTGAGGGGCAAAGGAGGGGAGGGCATGTGAAGGTGTGTCTGCATGTGTGTGTGTGTGTGTGTGTGTGTGTGTGGGGGGGGTTAAGGGGTTTGGGCGGGGGAGGGGGGGGGGGGCAGCCCAGCCCAGGGTGTCCCCTGTCTCCATGTGTCAGCCCATCTCCTTGTTCTTGCATGTCACTGACACACACGTGGGTACTTACCAACCCAAGTTGCTCCAATTAATGGCTGTCCCACTGCGCTGTCCGTTGTGCGCTGTGCTAGCCTGGGTGACAAGATATGGTCTGGGATCTGTCTCTCCAGTGACATAAGGAAGGAATTTTAAGAGGGAAAAGTGATGCAAACCCACACCGCCTCATGCTGCGCACAGATAGGTAGATAACAGACTCTTGTAAATGAGTGGCAGCGAGGAAGGCATTGAGGATTCTCTAATTACTCGCTGCAATCTATCTAAGTCACTGGCCTTCTAATTTGATTTATCAGAATGCATGAAATCCCTTGGAATAATGCCCTTATTAGAAGGACAGAATTGACGGGGGGACAAGAGGTCTGCTGAGAGGAGGAGGGGAGCGGAGATTTAAGCATCAATTACAGTCAAAAGGAGAATTAATAGTTATTAATCCACAAACATAGCTATCGTTCTCCCTGCTACCTCTCTGCCACTTGGAGACAATCTCCTTCACACTTGCCCCGCCGCACCCGCACATACACTTCTACTGCATGCACAGACATACACATACCAGTATAAAGAATACATGCATACATGTAGACATTTACCTGTTGGCACACACCAACATGCACATGCACATCCACTAATGCACAATTGCAAACAAACATGCACACAACCACACACCCAGCATACCCCAGAAAGTGAGTGAAAATGAGCATCAAAAAAATAATTCATAGTAAAAAAAAAAAAAAAAAAAAAAAAAAAAAAAAAAAAAAGCCAGGACAGGACAACGGTAACAAAGCCAAGATGCCATAAATATCTCTTACTCTGGACGGTCATATCATTTTGCCCACTGGTAGATCAAAGGTCTTTAACTCTTTAACTAAATTCTTGACTGACAAATTCAATTGCTGTCAGTCTACCAGGGCAGGTCAATGTAATATGTGCATTTTGATTCAATTTGTCCTGCAAATACATACATATACATATTGTTTATCTGGTTATGGATACAAAAAAATCAATACTTATATCTGTGCTTTGTCATTCCTAAGTGCATCATGAAATAGCAAGATATCCCTCTAATTGAATCCAGCAAAACCACATAGATTGTTAATTTTGTGCTATTAAGCTTTTGCAACATTTGCAATGTCTTCTTTTTGCCTGTTGATGACTCTTGTTTGTCCCCTTGTATGGGAAAAGAACATTTTATATATCTAAAAATTGAATTTACAAAGGTCAATCTCTAAACAAATAATAAATCAAAGATGAAGCTTGTATCATTTCTAAGGAGAGGTCTAAGGAGAGGTCTAAAGGAGTTTTCGTAAGCTCAAAAAAAAAAAAAAATCAGCATTTTACTCTGGAGAATGATTTTTAAATTACACAAGGTATTAAAATCATGATTATTCAAATCATCCTAATTAAGTGATGTTACCACGGCACTTTTTTGTAACTGACAGGGTCATATCACACGCACAACAGTAACAACAAAAGGACAGCTTGTCATGTTAAATAATTTAAAGAGCTGGGAAGGCAGCAATGCTGCATTAGGTGACACTCTGCTCTGAGTTTTATGTTAAATCCTGTGGTTTCTGTTAAAGGGTTGCTGAGTGGCTGAAAGGAGAATGCCAGTGTGCTGTTGCTTTGCTGTCAGTCACACAGAGGCAGTATTTAGACAGGGAGCTGAGAGGTCTGCTCCACTGCCAGCTCCTGCCTTTTAAACAGCCCTTTCCTCAGAGAGACAGCTTAGCACTGAATGCCAGTCAACATCGCCTGCACGGCCATGCAGCTGCACCCCCCTCGCTCTCACACTCACACACACACACACACACACACACACACAAACACACACACTTTGATAGCCTCTTTGCTAAAGAACTATTTGGCAGAAGGGGAGAAATGATTGTATATGGTCAAACCCAAAGGTACATTGTGATGGGTCTATCCCCCTGTTTCAACAAAGTGGAGCACGAGGCATCTGGACAGCAGATTCATCAGCATTACTTGAATGGAGGAACAAGCTCATACAGCATTACGTGGCTGACAGGGAAGATGAATCTAGGCAACTGGCCGCATCGAGGATCCTCACAGACCTTCAGTCATGGCCTGTGGTAAAGACTGAAGGATGGGAGAGAGGTTGTGGAGATAACACATCACGCCCTGTCTACGTCCTATATTATGGTGCTGTCCTGTAGAGTGTCTGGGACAATACTGTGTTAGCTGCCAGAGTGCCGTTGACATCATTGACAAACCTCTATGGTGTCAGGCAGTCACTCACACTTCTACTGGGTGTCTGTCATCATGCTCAAACAGTCAGGCACTGACACCTTTTCACGTGAATGAAGATTCTCCAGTGACTGACAAAAAATAGTGGATGGCCTTTAAGGAGAGGAAGAAAAAAAAAAACACGGCAAGCATAGCACCTCTCTTCAAAAGGAGAGACTTATAATTTGCAATAATGGCACACCAATAGCTCTCGGAGAGAAAATTACAGGAAAAAGCCGATCTGAAATTTCCTTTTAACTGGCAGAAACACATCCATTGTAGACAGAAGTCTTGTTTACTTGGTAAAATGGCATCAATTAGGAGCGGATAGCAAAATTAGCATATTCTCTTAATGGACTGGCCTTTCTTGTGCGGCGCTCTCACACTGATTGTATGGAAGGGACATGTTAAGGGAGACTGAGAAAAGGTCAGGTGTCTGCACCATTCAGGTGATCATATTTTTCACCAAACAGTTGTGCATTCTCCATGGCTATTGTCATGTTATACTGCAGCTGAGAGCAACATTCCTGCATAAGGGGAAATTTTATTTTAAATTATTGTGGAAAACAAGTCACTCATTCTGACACTTCCAAGATACTGGACAGGTAAATTCCTACCGTGTTTAAAATATTCCATGTGGCTGTATTTTTTTAATGTTAACTTTGAAATCTGTATGCCAGTAAGTGTAGATATGTCACTAAAAATAAAATTTATTGATTAAGGGAAAATGGTACTGCAAAGTCCTTCTCTTTTATTGTATACCTCATCAAAAGTTAAGCACAGTCAGATCTACGGTGCATTTCCATTAGCACACTGCTGGGATTTAATCATACTCTTTAAAAAAATTTGAAAAAATATAGCCAGAAATTAGGGAAATTAACAGACAATTTAAAGAAGTGTTCAATATCCTGTTCCTCGCACTGAGCTAATCAATGTGAAATGATTTGCCAGTTTATTTTCATTATTAACAGCCCCCCATCACTTTAGAAGCTAATTAATTCTAAAAATGATATTTCATCATCAGTGCTGCAGTATGTATCTCAAGGAGGGCTCAGCTCCTCCCAGCCAGACCAAAGCCGCAGACTGCAAATTCTCGCCCCTCGTCCTCCACCCCTCCTCCCTTGTGCCTCTGCTCCCACTACCCCAAATTGACTGGTCTTGCACAGTTGCAGCTGAACAAGAAAGGAATTGCTAGTGTCAAGACACAGTTTACAAATATGACATCTCCTCTGGCATGGCTGGAAATATGAAATATTGATTTATGTGCAGTAAAAGGTCTTATAAAAATGATCACATACACATGAGGGATTAATGCGCAGAAGATCAATAGAAATTTCATTCTTGACACTAGACTGTCACCTATGGTGAAATGCTAAAATAAAGAAATCAATATTATCTATGAAATGTCAAATTTATTATAATTATGTGGATGAAAGCTGGCCAAGTGGCTCCCAGGGGGCTGAGAGGGATAGGTTACCATTCTCAAGCATCCCTCATGTCCCTCCTTCTCATGCTGCCAATTTTGAGAGCAATATTGGTGTAAAGGGTTTTCACCCGTTATGTATGGCCTTGTTGTAACAAATTCCTCCTGGAATATTTAACTGTGGAAAGACTGACAATGGACAGAGCTGCAGTTCATAGCCTGCAGGTTGTGTGGTTAACAGCTGTTAGCTTTGGCACATATTGTATGACTCTGCCCTCTCGACTGAAACCTATTTGGCAGCTGCTGCTGACATGGACAAGTCACAGGCCACAAAAGTACGACATCTCAGCATGCATCCTGGTTCAAAGATGACAGATTCAGTCCGGCCACATATTGATCTTAACACTAGGAAGTATCAGTAATCACACTGATTTGTTTTGGTGTGACAAAAAAAAAAAAGATTTCCCAAAAAAGGAATTTACATGAAGCCATGAAATTATCATATTAATTGAGAAAAACGATGCCATTTAAAAAATGATTTTATGGTCAGTCCAACTAGTTTTTCAATCCACAAAGTGAAGTTTCTGCACACGCTTCACAGTTTTAAATGATATCAAAAGACCTCAGGTCTTTATGTGTTACTGTGCTTTCTCACACCCCCTTCATTGTTTTATTTGCTATTGCATTTAAACTAAGAGCTATTTGTGTTCATTCAATTGTTTTCCATGTCTAATTAATATCCTTTGAATGTGTGGGGATCAATTTATTTAATCAATGTTGGGTAGTGCCTCTGGCCTTCTAAAGGTCACTTAGATATGGAATGGGATATCATCAGAGTCAGATCACAAAGGGGCGAGCAGGTAATTTGAATGTGGCAGGCAAACTTTGCATGTATGATCACACATTTCTGAAAAACTACGGAAAATTATTTCCTCTTCTGTCTTTCCATTTCAGGCAATAGTCTTTTTTTTCCCTCCAGAGGCCAACTGTACACACTAGAGTGTGGCAGCTGTGTAATCCCTTTAACAACCAACGGGGCTATTAAATGAACCGGCGGTGCAGCTGCAAATAGCCAATAAAGCCAGCACAATATCATCCCTATTAAACAGTAATCTCGGCAGGCTTAAGAAGTTCTCTGAAAAATGGGAGGAAAACCATAACAAAATGTAATCAAGCAAAACATGGGGATTTTCCTCAACAAAATAAGCCAAACAATTTTCACAGTGGCTTACATGAAAGGTGTTCAGCAGCGGCACACAAGCCTCAGAGAACTTCTCAGCCCCTTCAGGTGACCACGGTTTGCTGCCTTATCACAAATACAGAAGCACACAACAAAAAAAATGAGCCTGTCAATCGAAGCAATTTATCACCACAGATATTAACAGAGAAATGGAAACAGGAGAAAATAACAAATTGTGCAGTTACATTTTAAAAGTGACCAAATCGAATTCATAAGATCACAGTTTGAGAGATAGAACCCAGTTTATTTTTCCTCCCTTTCAGCGGCTTATGTGCTCTGTCAGATGAAAGCGGAGCAGAGAGCCGCTCTTGATGGAGCCTTTGAGCCTGGAAGAGGAGGCAATGCAGCCTCTTGAAGGGGTGCCGGGGACAGCGATAACCGGGGAGGCTGCAGGAGCTCCCTCCGCTGCCGGGGGAAGGTGTTCCAACTTATCAGAGTCGGCACACGGGGAATGATTACCCCTCTGCCGGGCCGATTACTGCTGGCTCTCCGGGTCAAAAGCAGGCAAGGATAAAAGAGAGAACTGAAGCCTCCTATCCTGCCACCAATCATCCATTAGCGCTCAGAGGCGAGGGGCTTGTCTGTGCGACATGGGCTTGTCAGTCTGGTGCATAAGAAGGAGAGGGATGTAATCACAGGCAGGACTCTCACTCACTCTGATGTCATGGAGGACAGTGTGGGGCCTGCAGAGGTAATTTATGGATCCGAGTAGAAGCAGCACTTCCTTGACATATTATTTATTCATTTGAGTTTGTTTTAGAACATTCCTCGTCATCTGCAGGGTGAGGCAAAGTGTTGAGTGGTGTTTACACTATTGATGTATGGTATATATGCTGATGCACTCACATGAATAAGAATGTGAAACAGGCCAAGGTAGCACAAAACATCACATCAGACACATCAAACAACAATGAGTGACTGCAACACACACCACACAAGATTCCCCTCCTTTTTTGTTTGCAGTATTCTAATAACATAGGATAAGGCATGAGAAATGTGCTCAGGCCGGTCAGGCTGTAATGTTGTTGCTTGTGCAATATCTGCCCCATGGAATTTTTTTTTTTTATTATTATTTTACCTTTTTCACATGTCTGTGTTAAAAACAAATGGGACCACTGTGAAATATGACTAGGTACCCAAAAAAACCATATCAGTCTGAAACTGTTCTACTGACTCCTGAGGGAGACTGACGCTACAGTTGGAGTATCTACATTTAATCCTTCACTCTATGCATTCTCCAGCCTCCATCATGTTATAGATGGACAATAGGCTGGTGTAGCACAGCTGACCAGACTCACCTCTGCTTATAACAGCACATCCCTTCAGATTAAGGTCAGTGCTCGAGCCAGCTACCTCTCACTCTCCTCTCTTTAATACCAGAAGAGGGACAGGAAAAACTCAGAGCCAATTGTTAGTGGCACCTCTGATGAACAGAGTGTAAAAATCCGTCTTCCTATGCCTCCATGCACAGGTCAGAATAGGGGTCTTTACAATACAACAGAACAACGCCTTGCTCAGAAAACCTCAATCGTGTAATTCTAGTGACCAATCTATTTGGACATATGGAAAGCTAGGTCTCGGGGGGGGGGGGTGTGCTGCCTCTCCCACAGGTAAGAGAGAGAGATGCTGCAGGTCAGTCCTAAGAAAGAAAGAACAACAAGACCAGTGCTGCTGCTTTCAGTTTCAAGTTTTAGGCTTTTAGTTTTAGGACCAAAAGTCCTTAATGTGCTCAGAAAAATGGGCATGGGAACACTTACATTTCCACAACAACTCGGCAAACTCCACCTGATGTAATGCAATTAAAAACTCCAAAACAACCACTAATGGACACTGTAGTGAGATTGTTTTTGAATTTTGAATTTATGAATGGCATTGACCATTTCTTGGTCAGCTGGGGCACCACTTTGGTCCAGACTGAATTATCTCAACAACCATTAGCTTGATTGACATGAGATTTTGCACAGACATTCATGGTCCCCAGAGGATAAACTCAAATGACTTTGGTGATCTCCTGACTTCTAATCTAGCGCCACCATGAGGTTGACATTTATGGCTTTTAGTGAAATGACTCAACAACTGTTGGATAGACTGCCGCAATATTTGGTGCAGACATTCATGGCCCTCTCAGGATGAATTGTGATAATTTTAGTGATCCCCTGACTTTTCATCTGGCACCATCATCAGGTTAGATTTTTTACTCGTCACACATTGAACACTTCTTTGGCACTTTACAGGTAAATACAAATACAAATGTATTGACATTCTCGTCCGCCTCTGCTGTACATTGTGTTCAACGCTAAATAGCCAGTGTTAGCATGCTTAACTAAAATGGTGACCACAATAAAGATTATACCTCCTAAACTTCAGCATGTACGCATTGTGAGTGTGTGACTGTGTTAGCATGATGTCATTAACATTTAGCTCAAAGCACCATTGTGCTTAGCCTCACAGAGCTGCTAGCATGGCTCTTGTGGTCAACTGCTTAAGAAAAGTTAAGCTACCAGCATCTCGCCAAGTTCCTTTAGCTGCTGATGTGTCATTGAGCAAGACAACAAATGAAACAGACAAATCAAATTTTTTTTCTGCCCAGTCCCCATGACCTAAACTACTTCTCGGAGGATAAGAAGGTAAAAGGAAAAACACGGCACGTTATGGTCAAGATGAAGTCATCACAGTAAAAAATACTAGAATGGCATTCAGTAGAATGCAGACCTCTGCTGAGGCCAAACAATCCTACACATGTCTGTCTATCTCTTATGATAAATTAGAGGAAAAAAGAAAATGGTCTGAAAACATAAATTATTTATTTGTCAAAAAATAAAGAATAAAAATGCCTGAATTCACCCCTTTAACAGGCTCAGCACCAAAATTTAATAGGTTCTGCCCTGCCCCATCCCTCCAAGTTCCCTGCAAATCGGTTCAGTACTTCTTGTATAATCCTGCTGACAATTAAACAGACATGGGTGAACACATAACCTCCTTGGCAGAGTTAATAAAGTTAAGTTCTCTGGCGATACAGATAACCCAAATATAATTGATAAATTCCAATCATGATTCCAACAGTAATTCAGAGTGATTCAGAGTCTTCATCCTATGATACATATCTTATCTGAAAGAACTGACATCCTCCAGGCTGACACTGAACCTATTAGCAGCCAGCCATTTGAGTAGCAGGGCAATAATGCTTCCTACATGTCAAGGACATGATTCCCTTTCTGCATTGAGATACTGGAAAAGCGGCAGAGGGAATGTTTCTTATGCTGTAATAGAAATGACATGCCAAATGATGACCAAAGATCAAGAGTAGTGTTGAGATTAGCACTGACCTTGCCCTTCTAAAGATGAGGGGACAAAAAACACTGCGGTGACACTATCACTGCAGTGAAATCTTCACTGCTGTTCCTTTCATTTTACCCATTTTCTGTGTTAAATGAAAATATTGACATTTGTTCTTCTCAAGTATCTTTTCATATTGATCAAATCTGATAATAAAATGCATCAGAATGAAACTGGAAGGATGCACATTTATCATTCGGTATTATTCAGAGCAAGTTGAAGAAGGTAACAAATTCCAATACAAACAAAGAAGGAGATCTCACTACATGGAAAGACCTGTGGAAATGCTGTTTTCAATGATCCAAAGCATCTTGTCTTGTCCTTTTCACATGCTTCCAATGAATTATGTATCTGCTGTGATTTATGGTGCGCCATGCTCAACCCTGTCCCTCTCCCTCAATGTAGAATCCTGCATGGATTTTTCACAGGGAGCCAACTGGGAAAACCAAAATTGCTCAATTTAAAGAAGTAATTAAAACTGTCCGCAATCAATATTTATCTTTAGAAGGACCCTGGTGGGGGTTTAGCGCCTCACCATCCCCCACCCTGCCCCATGTCTAGCCCCATGTCCCCATGCACCTCTCATTGACAGCTGTTCACCTCCTTTAAACAAACCAGAGACAGGAGCAAGCTGTTCCCACTCAGGACTCAAATGACATGTGTTGTGAATAATCAAATGACCCTAACATGTAGCCCAGCGTATTACATGTTGAGCAAGTTCAGCAGACTACCACGTAGATCAGTTTGCTGGGGAGTCTATCTAACTTGGCCTTCATTGTGTAATTATTGCAATAATTAACTAGTATCCTAAAACAGCCCATTCACAATTTGGTCACAAACTAACACATTTGGATATTATGAAACTTTCAAAACTCATGAATAATCAAAAGCTGAGCACTCTCCTCTTTTGATACTCTGCACTCAGATAATTAGTTTGACATTATCCTCTCACCTGTGCACAAGTGGAAGAAGCAGAGCAACACGTACTCCTAGAATGATATTCAGATATATATATATTTTTTTTAAATCACAAGTTCTACAACTATTCAAAATAGAAAACTGATATTATGGACACAAATGGTTTTAAGCAGCTGAAATTTGGAACATAATTCCTTTTAGATGATCCCAAAAGAATATGTTTAGATGTTTACACCCCTTCCCCTCTGAAGCAGCAACTCAGTGAATCAACTGGTGAATCAACAGTTAATGAATGATTTATAACACTGTATAACAACCCTCAAAATAGTAGTTTTACCAAAATAAAAAATCTTAACTCAAGGTCCGTTAACTTGATTTTTCCACAGCTTTCAGCCACATCAGCAGAATAATCATATAATCAATAAATAGGATACAATGAATACATATATATTCATGTGGAATATCTTTGTAAGATTATATGTGTGTTCTGTTGTCAATCATAATGTATCTATACCCCACTAACAGTTACAAATATACAGTACATTAGGTCTTTCTACATTTCTGCTGACAATGTTGATACATTAAAGTATGTTAAAAAAAACTAATAAAATGTTTATTCCCTGCTTATAAATGCTGGAATCAGTGGGATTAAAATAGTGTTACCCTCATTTACTGTATATTCCCATCTACACTGGTGAACTCTTCAGACTAGAGGCTAAAATCCACACTGGTGCAAAAGAAATCACTCCCATTAACCTAACCATGATAAAGGGTCATGAAAGGACAACTGCCATCAAAAGACAGTAACCCCGAGTCCCCAGACTGATACATCACACTTTAATTCAATAGAGAGTATTTACTTGCGATCAATTTAGTAAGGTGAAACAGTCATGTAAAACAGAATAGCAGTGGCATGACAGTTTGGTTAGACTGTCTTCGGAGACCTCTTGCTGCAGGCAGAAATCATGTCTCTGTCATTCTATATCATCAATTTTAATTATCCTCACAAGTGCTCATTCTGCTTCAGGCAGCAGTGGGAAAGGCAGAATCTGGGAGAAATTCCTTTAATTTATTTAGGACGTGAAGTGTGAGGTGAGACCTCTGTCTGTCACAACCCCCGCTCCACTCCACCGCCACACCACCTCGCCCAAAAACCACATACACACTCTTCATGGGTTTGCAGTTCGATGCACACATGTGCGGTAAAAGGCTCACGTGCATGAGCACATCCATGTACAAAGATGCAGCTATGCTTAGTGAATAAATACATCTGTTTATGTGGTTTATCTGTAGATACATTTAACAAACTTTTTCTTGCTTTTTTCCGCTCTTCCCTTGTTGAATGTTGTTTCTTGGGTTGTTGCAGCTCCCCACTAGGAGTCAACTAATAGGTCAATATAGCAAAGGTCATGCACCTCCTTACCAATCTCCTGCTGCAACTGAACACCGCACACATTTAGTGATCATTATGACACTCCCAGTTCCTTCTGTCCCCAATAACTTGGCAGGGGTCTCACTGGTCACTGCCCCCCTGCTGAGTTAGACCACCTTCTATCTACCAACATACAGACATCATACAGACTGTATAGTCACTGTTTGTGTGTGGTTTATAATTGCACTGGGTTCGATTATTGGCTTCACAATGATGCAGCGACACTGAGGTTTGGTGTAGGGTTACTGGGGGTTGATCTTGAGGTTTAAGGGGTTTTTTATTTTCTTAGTAAGGTGGTTGATCACACTTGGTCACAACTACTACTAAATTCCCATTTACAAAGTGGCGGTAACATGATTGCTGACTAGGTTACGTTCAGAGGCTATGTTTCTTTTCTGTTTTTTTTTTTAAATGAATAAAGCGTTACATTTACATTTCACTGAAGCCGAGTCTCCAGGATGTTGCTGGGGTGGATGGTGAGCGTACAAAGGGCAAAGCTTTCTCACCGGAGACCAGGGTACACATCTACAGTCCGGTCTGAAGTTGGGTTTTGGCTTTTCCTGTATTAAACCACAATCTTTTCCACACCTTACCCAAGTGCTGTAATTGCCTAAACATATTCATAAAAGTTTTAAAATGAGAACATTTTACTGATATATTCAGTATCAACGTACCATAACTTACAAACCATGTTAAATTACCAATATATTCTTATTACGTTAATAGAAAATGTAATCCGGTCACAATTGTGTTTCCTACAAAATATATATGCTGTTGCAGCTTAGTTACATATAAAAGCAATTTCTAGGAGACAGGGTAGCCCTACCATGCTAAGAGGATCTTTATTAGACCCTTGTTGTCCCGAGTTAATTCAACATTTTTACAGCAAAAGAAAACCAGAAATATTTCTGATACACCAGACACATTTTATGACCAGGCAAAAATGTCAATATTGGATGATTCTGCAAATTCCAAGATTATGTGAAGTGACAAGAATTTATTCATGAGCAGTGTCAACAAATTTAAAATTCTCAATTTGTATCTCTGAATTGCAGCTATGGTGTGATGAAGGTTAGGAAAAGATTGTGGTTACTATTAATAAACAGGCAAATGTTTGCATTGGCTTTAAATCATGTGGAATTATCCAATATAGACATAATCTCTGGGATACTGGGCTGAGCAGATGAGAGGGCAAAAACTGAGTCTTAATATTAAGGGTTAAAATTAGCCTTAAGAAATTTTTATGGCCAAACACAATTTATTTACCTTTATTTGACAACTTAACCTGCGAAACTTGTAGCAACAGTGCAAAAAGTTTGGCCTAAGTTTGACAAGGCTAATCTTGAGTTTTATGACATAATATTCAGCCATTATAGAATGGCTGTGGTATTTCGAGCCAGTTGATGCCATTATTTACCATACAATGTCTGACGCTCAATCAGACCTTCAGTGATTGGAAATCTCTAGCACATAAGTATACAATATGGTTAAATCCAACTGAGGCAAATTGCATGCATTTTTAGGGATCATTAAGTTATTAGCATCACTAGAGGGGGCAGAAAAACACTTGAAAAAAATCTCTCTGCTAATTGCAATCAATTTCTTCCTTTCAGAGAAACTTCTGATGCCTCCTGGTATTCTGCTCCTCATGGATTACACGCGAAGCTTCATGGATCTCGTCTAAAAAAACAGTGTTGTTGGCCACTGAGAGAGTGGATCTGCTGAAACATGTTTGAGGATATCCAGGTGAATATTGTAGTTTACAGCGAGAGCTACTTAGGTACAGCCTCACTCATAAAGTGCAGGCAGGAATGACCCATAAAAAGGCATGATTAATAGAAAATAGGATAGCCTGTGATGGGCAAGTACTGAAAAGTGAAGCAGACAGAATAAGGAACTGATAATGAATTCTGGCACTGTTGAAAAAAATTCTTTTGCTCAAGGTTGAAAAAGGAAGGACCCCGCCCCCCACTTTCTATAAAAAAGAAAGGATAAAAAAAATAAGTTACAGACAATCACTGACCAGCTTTTATGTTTCGCTGTCAGCTGAGTGTCAGGGATTTGCTGTCATAAAGATAGTGAAAGCTCAAGAGCTGGTGCTTACCAAGAATTAATCAGTTTAGGTTTTGGTCCTGAACATAAAATGTCAGACATTGCCTCTCAACTCTTGCAGGTGATTTCTTTAAGCCGAACAACACAATAATCCCAGTCTCACTTCTATTGAAGGTCAAAGTTGGTCAGTGAGCCAAGAAATACCATATCAGAGCTTCCTTCCTCCTCAATTGCTGCGAGTATAAATTATGGAATTAGTGTATTGATTGCCGACTATGGCTTCAAGCGATCACTTTTACAGCCATGACAAGATTATTTTATCCTACTTTTCCTGTATCACTATATGTTGAGTTTGAGTTATTCTACCAGCATGGGAAGTGACAGCTTGAATTTATTCAATAAAGCGGAGCGGTTAGGAAAGCCAGTGAGGCAAAAAACAGAAGACATGGCGTGAGGGAGAGAGACAGCGTTCCTGCCTGCAAGCCTGCCAGCCCAAATAAAGAAAGATATCTGCCCAAATAGAGCACTGATCAATACATTCATACAAACACAAGCACATCATTTGTTAAGTCTTGGGTGATAACCTCACACGGTTGTGCATGGGAAACTGCAGGAGTGAGAAAAAAGACACCATAAATTACAGATAATAGAATAATTTGTAGTATATGACTGGGGAAATGGAGTGTGTTTTTCATACAATGAACTCAACAGGGTAAATTCAAATGGGTCAAACATGAGTGTGTCTGGGAAAGAGAAGGCCACAAAGTTCTGCAACTCTTTTAAACAATAATCTCTGTTTGTTACAACTTCCATCACAACAGATAGAAGATGGTAACCTGTGGAGTTTTTTTAAATGATGAAATCTGAGGAGCGGTGTTCTGCTGAACCAGTCCGTATGTTGTTCGTATCCGCTGTTCTAACATACAAGGACTCACATGTATGAGCATAGACGTGACATGATAAATATTTCTGCTGCGTGCAGATGGTAATGCACCATAAAAGTTGGTTTGAAAAGCATTCAGTGTGTTTGTTAAGCTTTAATAATACATGCAGTTGATTTGGGAGAGTATATTCAAATAGGTCAAACATGAGTGTGTCCAGGAAAGAAAAGGACTCAAAGTTCTAAAACTCTTTTAAACAATAATTGCTGGTCATTACAATGTGTTCACAGTTTTGGCCATTGTTTCTAGGGGTTATAAAAACATTTTATACTCAACAGCTAATTGTTAAGATATGGGAATGCGGTGACAACAGTATAGTGATATATATATATATATATATATATATATATATATATATATATATATATATATATTTTTTTTTTTTTTTTTTCCCCATTCTATTTTTTTAAGCAGTGTTGTAGCTTTTCCAATGCACTTAGTGAGTAAGATGTTAGTGTAAGGTAAGATAAAAAGAAAAGGTGAAACTGAGAAGGGCAGGGCATCAGAGGGCCTGTGATGCTGATTCATGCTGTATTACTCAGTCGCAGACATGCACTGTGTAATACTGCACTTTGCACTGTATGTACTGTACTTTTTCACAAAATTCTGTTGCACGCATATAAATTGATTCAAATTCAGCAGCCCGTTGAGTGAAAACCAGCTATATTACATGTGTGCTGTGATTGATGTACCTTCACATTTATAATCTAATTTGTATCGGCTTTCACTTATTCCCAAAGCGCCTCAAAATGATAAAAGGTAAGGTGCACAACAGCCGGTGCAGCAATAAGACATACTGTATGAACAAAGAGAAACTATACAGACATGACGCAAAGGCAGTTTCACACCTACATTATATACTTCGTGAATTTCATTACCATAGTTTATTCTATATAGTGGAACTCTTAAACATGTGGGTAATTCCTTTAAAGAGTTAGAATGATCAGAATAGCAAAGAGATTCGGTTTCCTCAGTGACCTCTGAGCAATTAGAGATTCTACATTAGACTATCTGCTCTCTTCAGTTAAATTGTTAATAATCTACAACAAATACCTTGGAACCAATCTGTGAAAATATCATTACAGACTGAGACAATGCCTCAGTCTGCACAGGACAGACAAGCATCTTCGGTCTGTATTGCATCAAAATGACAGGACACAACACAAGTAATCTGACACATCTTGATCACAGCACAGTCCTGATCTTTCTGTCACACTGGGGATTAAAACAGAAACACAGGGCTAACAAGGGTCAGATATGAAATTTCAAGGAAGTGACAGATGACAGGACAAACAATTAAGTGTCAGTACGCTGACCTTGGGGCAACGGTTTTACACCATGACCCTCTGTGCATTAGTCATTCCACCAGCAGCATTGAAGGGGTGGGGGGGGGGGCCTCACTGCTCTTGTCCATCCAATGCCACAAGCCCAGTGTTGTTCATTGTTTAGTCGTTATGATTAAAAGATGTACAGCACTATGGAAATTGGAGAGCTTGTGATTTGTCTTTGTCTGGTCAGCCTCCTACAGTATTCTGTGCCAGTTGTAGAGCTATAGCTCAAGGAAGCTCTGGTCTTTAAAACAACAAATAATGTATATGAAGATGTGATACCCTCCTTACTGTTTTTGGTCCTATGGTTCACTGTCCGATGAGCGCATTTTCAGTATTTGGCTGTTTTAAAAACTATTTAGTTACTGGAGGAGACTCTATCAATCTTTGGATTTTTCTTCCGTGGGAGCGATACTACTGCACCTCAGAAATCACGGATGTAATTACTCATGCAGAAAGCACAACGCGAAAGAGAAAAAGCCATGTTCTGCTGAGTATTGCTTTTAGAGGAGGCAACCAAACAAGCTATGGTGGTGCTGTAATCAGTCAAAGCCGACTACTACTTCTTCAGGTGGTGCAGCACTTCTACCTCCGTAGTGTCCCAGTGTCCTTTTCTTACACAAAGTAGAGTAGGAGAGCCTCTCATTCATATCTCTCACCCCTCTCTCTGACCTAAAAGTTACAACACAACTTTATTCATTTGTCCTTGGAAATTATAGACAAATAAATAAATAAATAAATGTTATCGCATTTAATATATATATATATATATATATATATATATATATATGTAAATGCCTTATGTTAAATACAATTAAGTGAATGTGCTATTGTAGAATTAACGGTTATAGCATATGGACCAATGTAGAAATGTTATATTGCTGTTCCAGCTATTTCTACCACCTGTTGAACAAATTTTAAGAACCATAAAATGTTTCAATCTCAAAAATACAACTACTTCTAATAATCATATAATCATGTGTTCAAAATAACTTTGTAAAAGAACTGAATAATAACTACTGCCCTGCAAAGAAAAGAATAACGGCTAATTAACCATTAATTTCTAAATGTGTTTTTTTAATCATCATAGACATGGGCCAGCATGGTCTCATTTCTCTGTGACAGCTGGTGATGCTTTCCTGTGATTCACAGTAATCCACTTTTTATTATGAAGAAAATACTGGTATTTTTTTATACAGTGGGGAATGAATAAATATTATACGTGGCAGGGACATATGGTCTAAACAGAACAGAAATTACAAGCCACATTTCAGGGGCAGAATTGAGCACTTCTTGTGTACTACACAAATGATTAAGTTAATAAAGCCAAAACAGTTTCATGGATTCATGGATATATTTGTTTAATCAATATAAAGTATCAAGATATTTGTTTTGTAAGGAAGACACAATTGCATTGAGCTGAAATTCTAAGTTCAATTTTATTCTTAGTATTATAGTATATTATTTATTATATTTATTTAAAAAATACTCTTTCATCTTATTTCAGCTTTACTGCTCTCAGATTTGAATGCAATAACCACATTTGGACCAATAAATGTATGACAACTTAAGATATCTCACAGGCACAGTCTGTATGATTGTACAACTAACAAATTAAGTGAGGCCAACTGCCACAGTTAAGTTTCAAAGTGTGTAATAACATCTTGTGTTAGCTGGCAGGGCAGAAAACTATTTATACTGGAAATGATTCAGAAACCCAGAGACATACATTAACTTTTCATGTAATAAGGTAACACACCGATGATTAAGTGTAAGCACTTTGCCTCATACTATAGTTTACCTGCTTTGATAATGCATACTATTATGTAAATGAACATGACATGACCCAAATCTGCTCTGTGTAAATTAATGTATTTTACCTTTAAGATAAGTGCACATCCACAAAGCTGGTTTTGTATTATGTTAACAAGAAGGTAGAGCTGAGATTTAGCAGATAAAAAGTGGCATAAATTACTGTAAGATGAAGCTGCTGAGCAATTCTCCTACTAAACGATTTCCATAAAAAAACATTCATATTATTCTATTAGTAATAATAGTATTTTCAAGGAGCAAAACAAATGTCATTACTCATCTGTGGTCTCTGTGCCACAATACTGGTGCAGCAGCTTCACTAACCTGCTCAGTAATTTAGTTCTGGGTCAGTCAGACCTCGGTTAACGTTGAGATAATCTTAGTTCAAGTACAAACACAGCACACCAAAGGGGGCGTTTATATTTTCTATGGCATTTTTTCTTTATTTTATTTCGACTATGGTAAAAATAGTTTTTTTTAAACGTTATTTGTTTGATGTGATAACATTTAGGAGAGATAGGATCTTAGTGTTCATTTACCTTTACCTTCAAAAATGTCAACTTGACAGAATTACATCACTTAATGTTACTGAGATGCATTGTGTTATGATGAAATTGGCTCGTTCTGGTACATAAGTATTCTTCAGCATAATCTGGAGGGCAAAACTTACTAAAAGCAGATAAAGGAGGACAATACAGAGAAATCCTGACAAATGTAAACCTGAATCAAAACCATACAACGAAAGAACGCCAGGCTTTGCAAATGAAAACAAGCAAAACAAACACAAACAAACAAACACACACAAGTTTAAGGAGCTGATAAGTGGGGTTATGACCGCTACAATATGAAGCAGGGAGGTTGACTGGATGGAAAAGGGGGCTGGGGACACCTTTTTTAAACTACTTCTCCTGCAAACAGCATTATCTTGATTAAAGTTTAATTAAGGATCACATTTGGCTGTGCCTTTCATAGCGATCTACATGAGCAGATTTCCTAGGGCTTAACTTTATCGCTGGGAAAATCCTCCTTTATTACTTTCAACCTGTTGTAAAAGCTGTTGGCACGGAGGGACGGCTGCCTCATTCACTGGCCTTGTTTGCTGCTGGAAAAATCCAGAGTCTCAGGAGATCTCCCCACAGTGGTTCAATTTAATATCTGTCCTATCACTACAAGGCTCAGGCTCATTATTAATGATACTATTCATTAATTTCTTGTTGGGCTGATGTTATTTATTAAAATATTAAAGGAACCTCCTGAGACACTCTCACGTAATGAGGGATGTGTCCTCCTTCCACAAACCCCCCCCACCACCACCACCACCCCTTCTCCCTCGCTCCAACCCCCCTCTGCTGGATGGATGGTGGGTGGAATTACCCCACTCGGACGCTGCTAGCCTGCACACCCTCATTAGTCGTTCTCCAGGGCTGAGTGACACCATAAATCCATTCTACATGTCGACCAACGGCAGCCATATACAAACGCACACCACTCGCCTCGCCCCGTTAATGAGCCATTCCCATGCACAGGGAATTGACTAGTGTCCATCCACCATAGCTGGACAGTATTTTTTGGAAGAGCTAAATTGCAGCCGTGGTATAGATTGAGGGTGTCGGATAACAGTCTCACTTCTCATTAATAAACTATCATGTTATAAACTTGAAATTGAACTGATTGGTCATGTCTGCAGCAGTAAACAGAGAGGCGCTGATTGTGAAAGTGACATTACTATAATGCTTGTAGACATGATAAGAAGAAGCTGTTTTTCACATGTGGCAGGAAAATTATTTAGATAAGAAATAGAAATTCAGCGATTTAGTTAATTTCAATAAAATGTATTTCATTTTATATATTATGTACAGTCTAGTAGTCAAATATTAGGACAAAGTGTAACTACTCTAGAGTATTGAAGCAATTTAACAAATTAAGAATAAAACTGTGATATGATTTCGCCACATGCAAGATAACTAAACAGAAACACAGACTTTTCTCTCATACATCTGATGAAAATGCTTAAGTGAGACATTCAAGAACCCTTAACTTAACAGCTTATATTGCTTTGGCACCTTCATTTTTTTTCTATGTTGCCTGCCTCAAACCCCTAATATTCATTGTTACACCCAAGAATTCATTAATCATAATAATTAATCTGATCCAATTATATTGCAAAGAATATAACAAATTGCAGGGAAAAATAATGATCTATCACTGCCATGTCATAGGGATATGGGACTAAAGCAGTAATTAGACAGAGGGATTTTAAATAGTACCCGCCGAGCGAGCAGCTGATGGCTCTACTGTTTGAATCTGATGATGTAATTAGAGACGAAGTTGAACACAGTGTTTTTGCTGGTTCAACTAATGAAGGTCTAGCTGGAGGTTTAGCCAGCAAGATGTAAAAGTAATTAATGTTTTTCTGACGGTAAGTGAAAACAAACAAAAAAAAAAAAACAGCACTTGTGTTTGTTGGGTAAGGTCTGGACCAAAGACTGTAAGGAGTGAGCCTTTAACATCCTTACATGTGATGCCTGTACAGTCAATTCATAAACTTTGAAGTTAAATGATACAGTGTTACACACGCTTTTTTTTTTTTTTCAAACTGAATGTGATGCTTATTTCTAAGATGGTGAAATGACACGTGTGGTGTGTGATAGGAATACAACAACCAGCTCCACACACAACTTAAATTAAAAAAAAAAAAAAAAGACATCTGGCGCTTATCACAGCTGCTCAAGAGCATCTTCCTCAACAAGAACTCAGTGATGCTCTGCAACATGTAAAGATGCAATAATGTTCGCAGAGATTCACAGAGCAGGTAAATCCTCAGGCATAAAGCGTGTCCGATGTACAGTAAATCTGCTGTTCGTTACCAGATAAAACACAGTGTGCAAACCATCATGGCATGTACATACTGTATGTACCCTGCTCAACATTATCACTTAATCACAAGTAAGCTACCCCTAATAGGGAACAATAAAACTGGATATGAAAATAAACAGCCGAGAAAAACCATAAAGTAAAGAGACTGAATGTTCTCTACAAAAAGCCCTATAGAAATCCTCCTCTGCTCCTTGTTGTGGAATTGTTGGCGTCTCATGAGCACAGAATTAATCACCTGCCTGCCTTCCTGGTCTCTGTGCTAGGACCTGAGGACAGAGGTAATAAGACAAGCCCTTCAGGGACGCACTGCCGAGTATAAATATCAGCTGCTGAGCATATGTAAATCACTCCCCGGATTTATTTATTTTTTAATTCCTTCTCAAAGGCTCAAGTGTGCTAATATCAAATAGCAAGCTTTTAGGGAGTGTTTAATGGCTGTTGGTGGGTGGTAGGGAGCGGCGGACTCAGGAGCGTGCGCCAGTTCATGAGTAATTAAGGGGTGTTTTGCCGAGCATAAATAATGCTGTTTGTATTGGCCAGATGCAGGAGTGGAGCGCGGAGAGAAGAGAGGAGGAGGCTGGGGTGGGGGGGTGAGGTGGGAGGTGGTTGGTGGTGGTGGTGGTGGTGGTGGTGGGGTGTTGGACAGACAGAAACAGCAGGGGTTAACCCCTCAACACACACACCTCTTCTCAGCACCTCTTAACGCAACATGCGGGCATCGGAAGGCTCATTTGTTAGTTCTATACCACTCAGCATTACTTAAAGAAAATGATTGTTCATGGAGATCACTGTACAGTGTTTCTTTTCACTAACCTCCCTAATTGTGCTTTCAATGTAAATGTCATAAGTGGGTACCAACACAGTAATAAGCACTAAAACAGTGACAATACACAGTTTTTGTGCTTATCTAGAATATAGGAGTATGTAATATATCCAATATTAATAAAACAAAAATGAAGAGAAGAGGATCCTATGCATATATCATTTACTTTATGGTCACTATTCATGTGGTTGATATGTTCGCTTGAATGTTTACGTATGTGTATGTATGTTTGTGTGAATATATATGTGTATATGTATGTATATACATATCAAATCTATTTCATTCATTCATATACTGTTTTTACTTGTCTATGTTTTATCTTGTTTATGCTTCTGAATGGTTTATTTGTTTTGAATAATGCCCTTGGGTCTCTTGAAAGGCGCTTATATATATACATATGCATTATTATTATTATTATTATTATTATTATCATTATTATTATTACTATTTTTCCTTAAGACAAATACACCTCACTTTACTATGTTTACACTGGTTACTTATGCATTTTTAGTGTGGATTTGAAGATTGTTCTGAGGGTTTTATCTGAAGACTAATGGTGACTTTATTTAATATTTTTACCTAAACTTGCTTCTCTCCCTCTTATGTTGTTGTTAGCACTTGTTTTTTGCAACACTTTGTTAGACTGTTTTGAAAGGTGCTCTACGAAAAAAACAAAATTAATAACATGGCATTAATCCTTTCATGTTATTTTTTCAGTGGGTATTAAGTTCATGCATCTTTTACAGCATATTAACTCCACAGTATTTTCCTGACGCTTTTGTAACAAATTCACCATAAAAAAAAGAAAAAAATCTTCTGAACAATGTGTACTCCAAGTCATGTCAGAGCAGGTGATTTTCACTGGGGTAGGAAATAGAGTTATTTCCTCACACATTAGTAGAGGAGTTGACAGGCCATAGAATGTACTGCACTTGAGCGCACTAATGGTCAGTGAGTAGCCCCCCCCCCCACTCCCCACTCCGACACCACCACTGCAGACACCAAAGGAGCAATTTATAGATCCTTCCTCCTCTTGTCTCCTCTTGCCAACATGTTCACCTGCACTTAGAAATGCTCAGGTATGTGCAGCTCTACTTGCCAAAGATACCGCTCTAAGTGGTGATATTTTCTCACAGAAAGGGCATAAAACCTTGTGATTCAGAATAAAATTAGGCCAAGTTTTTACTCCTAATTACAAGAAAATCTGAGCTTTGTATTCCACAGCACAAAACATTCATCATGCACGTGAAATACGATCCACGTTAGCTTAAATACAATCAACACAGCAAGTGCGGTAGATTTGCCACGAGAGAAAAATCAAACCTCCAGAGGAAATAAGTGATTCTAAACGGTGCTCTACTTTATGAAACCATGATCCAATATTGCCTCTAACAAAGAGGGAATACAGATCCTACCCTCCTCCACCTCTCAGTTTTAGGTGCCACAAAGGACCCTGCTCTTGAAGAGAAACAGACTCACAATATAGGCTTACAAGTTCCTCTGGGTACAATTATACCATATCTCTCTAGTAACAAGTGGCTTAGGTAAGGGGGACAAGGGGACAACCTCTTGAGTATAACAATTTAGCTGTCATGACTGTGTGGCAGGACCCAGTCCTGTTTGGGAAGCAGGCTGATCCCCAGAGTCAGAAGATAATCATGTCCAGCCCAAAGAACCAATAAATCAATCTGGTTTAACAACCACGTTTTACAGACCTCCGTTTAGCTCTATCAACAAAAAACATCAGTATGTGCCTTCAAAACAAGCCTTTGTTATATCTCACTATATAACGTACCTAATCTTAATATGTTTTGAACATTTCTCTGTCTTCGAGCCAATTAGAAAATGATGAATTTGTCATTACTGATGATGCCACACAACTGTTATTGCTGCTTGATAAAAACGATCAGAGACAGCTAAGAGAATACAAGTTTCCACTATCACCTCCGCGGTCATGCACACAAAAGACTTGTTTATTCATTACACTTTTAATAAGCTGAGGTATCAGAGCAGACACATGCTGGGATTGTTTGTGACTCACCAGGAGGTACTGTAAAGCTAACAGGGACTGGCAGCACCTGTGCCCCCACGTTCCAGCTGCCAGCGCTGTGCTGCGGGGCCCAGGAGAGGCACATTAGCCGGGGCTGCGACTGGAGCTCCACTAGCCTGGTCATGCTGGGGAAATGTCAGCCGCGAAACCAGCCAGGTCCACTGAGCCCTGAGCCTGGCTCTGGCGCCCAGCATGACTCTGACATGATCATGGACGGCGGTTGTGACACATGTAAGCAATGACTCCACACAGCTATCTGATCAGCATTATGCCACTGTCAGAAGGCTCTGACTACAGGAGCGTGATGAGAGCTGTGATAGGGCCCCCTCTCTCATATGGGTCAAAGATGGAGGTGGCCGGTCCACCTCCCTGAAAGAAGTCAGCACTGCACACTACCTTCTCGCTTGATATATATGAAAAGACCCACAGAATCAGACAAAAGAATTTCTTTTCAGAATGTCATTCATTCATTTATTTCCATTAATCTACTTATTTATTTCCTGCTTGATGTATTTATTTTTAATGAACACACAAACAGGATTTAAAATACACCAGGAGCAAAATAAGCATTATTTGTCATAAGCTTGTGTGTGCATCAACCATCAATCATTGCCATCAGAATTGCCACAGTCTGCTGTCAGGGCCTATTACTGCTGAATTCATTTCCCTCAATTAATTCAAAATCTAACCCCTTGGCAGCCACCAATGTATGTTTTTTTTATATCCATCCACCCACCTATTTGTCAAAATGGACTCAGTGACAGTACAGTAATGCATTCATTATAAAAATGAGAAACAATAGTCCACACATACCATTAATTAACTCAGCATTTAGAAAAGACAAATACACAGCGACAGCATTTCTGCAAATACTATGGTCCCCATGTCAATAAACAATAAACTACACACAGAGTCAGTTCATTGTTGAATATTCTGTCCAAAAGAGGACAAATGTGCTTTGTTGCACCTGAAAAGTGCAAATATAGATTTCAGAGAAGAGTTGTTGACTGATACTGAGGTTTGCTGACCCCACTTGTCTTTGATTTAACCATTTCTCTGATGGCAATGATCTTATAAAGCCAAAGCCCACACATGAGATCCCATCAGCTAAGTAAGAAAAGACAAAGAAATGCCATCAGAGTGTATTACTGTCTGATCATTTGTCTTATCTAAATCACCCCCCACCCCCCTCATATGTACACAGATATGAGCATAACCAACTAAATAGAAAGACTACATAATTAATAAACAGCACAAAGCGCAACTCTCCTTATCACCGAGGCTACTGTATCCTATTAAACAACAGTTTTGTCTTGAGGAGGACAAGGAGACTTTCATGCCTAAAATCTAGGGTTAAAATTAATTAAGTGTGAACATGATTTAACTTCAGGATATCATTTGAAAGTATAATTGCCCATAGGGATTAAAATGAACTCGGTGGGCTGTAGTGTCACCCCACTGAGCTCCCCATGTTGGGAAATGTCCAGTTTTAAAGATTAATTTGCATCTTTGAGGGGAAAGTCTTAATCTCAATCTTAAGGAACATTAAAAGAAAGAAAGAAAAAAAAAACTTGCTCGCAATCAGATGCCACTTGACTAAAATGTTCACCATGCAGAATCCACGATTACATTTTTCCTGTGCATGATTCCAATCGCTTTAGTGGCTGTGCAGGGAGCATTTCACTGTGCATATTAATTACACAGGGGCTTTGTCATGTGAGGGTCACAGCAGCCGTGCTAGCTTAGCTGGGTCATTTGAACTGGGAGTGCAGTTTTGTGAGCCTGCTGTGCACATCATGGTCTCAGTTAGAAGGCAAAGGGCTGCAGAGATAGGTTGCTGGTGTGATTACCAGTTCAGTAATAAATACCAATTTCGCGTCGGCACCTGCAGAACTCATGCGTCTAAGCAGTTCACAATAGGATTAAAATTACGCCTATTAGACTGTGTTTATTACAGATTAGCAAGTTAGAACACCCAATTATTCTGACCACTTATACCACAAACCTATGTTTTTTTTTAATTTTTTTATTTAGTGAAAAGAATATCATACAAACTGATTTTGCACTAGAAAGGGAGTGAAAATGGATGAAAATTATGCTTATAAAACATGCACTAGGGTTAATGTAGCACCACTTGTTTCCATTTTTGTAACTCTGCAACCTGTTCTTTGAAAAAAAAAAAAAAAATACGTCACTGTGTTGTGAAAACCAATCAGTTTAATTTGTTTCCTGTGCGGTGCCTTTGCCACAAGTGCCGCTTTGACATGAGCTCATGTGACATTTGGGAGGAGGGACGGGCACGAGTCGTGGCTGGTTAGGCATACAGCAGTGACTCAGCTTGCCGATGTGTGGGACATTTCTCACATCTCTCTAGGCAACCCCCCCCACCCCCCCCACCCCCTTCCCCACCCCCTCACACCAAACAGCTCCAAATAGCTCTTAACAACTCCCAGACCACAAGAAAGGGGATTCTCTTCCTATTAACTGTAAAGTGCCACAAGTTTTAAAAATGAATTTCATGTGCGCTGTGCTGTATTGTATTGGGTTTGAAGTAAAATGTATCTTGTGTTATGATTCCTGACAAACTTCTATAAGTATAAACCAATAATCAAATAACCAAACATCATTACTGTCTCTCTGTATTTATGATTGAAATTGCTCAAATTATTGAAACAAACACACACGAGAAAGTGGTCTTCACAGGGTTGATTGGTCTTCTCATGTGATATACAGGTGATTTTTTTGTATTTCTAATGTAAGGCAGTAATGCTTATCCATTCAAATTTTATACTATACAGAATAATAACTCGGGGCTCAAAATATACAGTACAAATTATGTTTCCTGTGATATTTGCATCAGAAAGCCACACCTGCAGCAACTCTGTGTCCTTGAAATAATTACACTTGCGCTGCCATGGAGGTCATAATTCATCCTCATTGTCCTGAACTTTGCTGTACAGAAAAAAAAAAAAAAAAAAACAAAAAAAAAAAATCACAGCACACTCATGCTAATGTCCATAAAGCATTCATTGTGCAGTGGGGAGCATGAATTAGGCCCCACTCAGTATGTAGAAGTGATATCCAAATCCTGTGATGTGTCCTTTTGAGGCACACCTAACAAGTTTGCCCATTTCTGATTAGCTCAGCAGAAACTGTGATAGTTTACCTTGATAAATTAGAGGAGGCAAGATTTAATGAACGGAACATGGGGGTCACCTTTGTTTCTTGGGGTGATACAATAAGAAAAAAAACAAACAGATTTTTCTTACTGCCACATGCCTCTCCTTAATAATCAGATTTCTCATCCTCCTCGTAATAGAGGGTGCACAGAATCTCATTACCTTCTCTAGCTGAGGGGAGAGAGGCAACACTTCTTCTTTGACTTCCTCTGTAAACTGGGGAGGGGGAGGGAAGGGACGGGGGTGGTGGCAGAGAAAGCATGGGACACACAGAGTTCTGCTTATTTGCACATACATCGACATCCCCTTACAGATATGTAAATGATTCAGGCAAAACCCAAATGCTAAAGTCTACACCATTAGTTTTCCACTTCATAATCTCCACATGGGGCCGTTAGAGGGATAATGTACCATACAATACATGGTTTAGTTTTAATTAATAGGGAAAACGTATTTTGAAATTAATATTAAATCTAGATTAATGTGGAAAACCTCCCAGCTCTTTGTAAATGCACAGGGAAAACAGCAAAAGCAGTCCACTTGAGGGGGGGAAAAAAAATCTAAATTCAAGAGGCGTGAAATTGTTAAATGGAACAATGGGAGATCACAAGTTTATTTTTTTTGGCAAAATAAATGGTGAGCATGGTTATCTGGACAGCAGAGAAAAGTCATGCAGCAATTAAAAAAAATGTTCAAGCCGAGAAGGCTGTACCTATGCACAGTGATGCTTTGAGCTAAATGCTAACTTCAGCATGCTAACATGCTCACAGCAATGACAGTTAAAGGGCCCCATCTTACACCCGCTGCAAAGTACAATGCATGTGTCTTTGCTAGTTTCAGAGCGATGCAGTTGTCATTTCCCCAACCAGCGCCCACATTGGTTAAATAGCAAATTCACCCGGCTTTTCTTTGGGCCCATAAGTGTGTCGGTCTTTAAATGAGGTGTGGTCAGGTGCATTGTTGGTGCATTGCTATGATTGCGTGATGACAAGCAAAAACCTGGTCTTAAGTCAGTGGCGCAGTGTTTCACTGTTATTTTAAAGGAGTACACACACTCTGCCGGTTGCGCACAAGCAGAGTGTACTCAAAGTGCACTTAGATGTTGGGATAAGTCAGGTGGAACACTACAATACAGCCTCAGAAGGTCGGAGCATTCGCTGTGACATGTTGTGTGTTGTATAATGTTGTCTTGTGTCATAGATGTCTCTTACATGAGGCTCTGCAGAGAAGTGTTCTTTCTTACTGGCTGGTAAATCCGCCACAGTGTTTCCCATTCATCACATTAATTTGTCCTCCACAGTTTCATAATGAACCAAAGATTTATTCACACTTCTCATCATATAACATAAAATATTTCTAATGTTTGATTTGTGCTGTTACTTCACCGTAGGGCTGTGCGCAGTGCGTGGATTCACTCGGCTCTTCTTTGCCCCTTCTTTGCACAGAGCTGGTACGTGCCTGTGCCAGGACTGGGCTCACTGGCAACAATTGTAAAATACAGTAACAATATGTTATCGACTGACCGCAAATAGAATCTAACTCTGTGTGAAACAATGCGCCATTATAATAGCAATTCGCCAAGGTGCAAGCTCGCCTGGCTTTTTGTTTTTTTCCACCGTTAAAACAGCAATGCACTTGCGCCACGTGCTTCAGACCATGCTCTTTGGATGGTTAAAATAGAGCCCAGAATGTTTACAATGGTCGCCATCCTAGTTTAGTGTGTTAGCATGCTAAAACTAAACACAAAGTACAAGTGATGCTCACCAGAGTCATGAGGATTCATCCTCTGGGGACCATAAATATCTGTACAAAATTTAATGGCGATCTGTCCAATAGTTGCTGAGATTGATTGAGTTGTTGAGTTGACTTCTTTTGTTGAACTTTCATTGGGGTTCGGGGACATGTTGCTAGCATGGCAAAAAAATACTTGTGATGAGGGTTTTTAATAACTTTTAGGGGATTTATAGACTAAATAATAAATAACTTAGTTAAAAAAAATAAACTACAGAGAAATCAGTAATACAATGATTCACAAACACAAAGACTAGACCAGATTCTAAAAGTTAATTCCAACAGTACATCCATATCAGTGCCATCCATGTCATAATACAACATATAGCAACCACCTGGGTAGTTTTTCCCCAAACTCTGCCTTTGCTGCAACACACAGAATTTTCATACAAAAATCCCACTGACAACTGCGCTGAAGTTATGTAGGCTTGCTACGACAGCCATCTTCTGAGGTTTTAAACAACGTGTGTTTGATCTCCTTTGATCATCCCTCCATCTGACAGAGCACAAAGTAAAAGCAAAAAAGCACAGCTCTTCCACCAGCCAAAGTGGCACAGGACAGTATAACCCTCTGTGTGCTCTGCTCTCTCCAAATGCCATCCTTTATTGCCAGGTTGAGGCCTGGTTAGACCAATCTCCTGCACTTCTTGTATCTCCTGTCCCTACTTCCTTTGTCATAAATCCATCATTCCAACATCACAAACTTCCTTGATCAATACACTCCTCGGTTTCTCCTTTAACTCATCAGTCTACATGTCAGACAAGCTTTACAGCTGAAGGGATATTCGTTTATGTATCCATCACCGATGGTGCTTCATGTACACTGTGCAAGTGACTCCTTTTTTCTGAGCACATGGGATGTTCCCACACCCCTAAGCAGGAGGTGACAAAGCATTTAGCAGCTCCTCTACAGTAAGTGACACATTTGGTTTCAGTTTGCATTAAGCACAACAATTAATGCATGTTAATTCTTAATTATGCTAATTTCATTTGAAATGGGCTGTGAGGTTCTAACAGGGTGGCTGGGTGAGAGAGGATCCTTTGGCGACATGAGGTTGTTGTTTTCTCTGGTAACGCTGCTAGCACGTTCACATGTCCTCTGGTGTTAGGGACCCTTAATGAGGATGGAAGTTCAAACATGACATGCTCTCGGCTCATAAAAATAATTGGGCTGTTTTTTTATCTGTCAAAAAAAAAAAAAAAATCTAGAAAAGAGTGTAATTCATTTGCATGCATTCCTAACTAAATTTACAAGAGCACTTTAAAACATTACATTTTTAACACAAAACACAGGAGCAGCCATGTCTGTCAGCACATGTTTAAGGTGTTTGAAACATAGGCAGCAAACGAGTTCAATGTAGTTCTAAGTATGGGAAAAAATACAATATACCTCAATAACTTTTTCCATTCCATTCCATTGGAAATTAGTTGAAGTTATCCTATATGACAAATGAATCAATGGCTATTTTAATGTTTTAATGGCTGACAAAGGGCAGAAACACATAAATTGTACTTTAAGATTTTGGTTTTTGATCCATCTGTCTTTAATACACTGTACAATGTGAAAACTGAAGTTTCATGTTAAACAAAGAGCAGATGAAACCTTCTCTGTCTTTACTGGACAACACTCAACTTCAGAATTCCAATGAGCAACACCGCAAACTGATCTGTCTGATGGGTAATCTACTGTACACATTTTCTATTGTAATAAGACAAAATTGAATCAAACCAAACTGTGTAAACAACTTGCTGTATCTAATTTTCTAATAATTTTTTCTCTACACAATTTTACATCAAACTTTATAAATATCAAATGTGTGCATCTGAAAATGCGTCTCCCCAGAAGCCTGCAAAACGAGTGCTTTTGCTTTTACAGTTCCCTAAAATGTCACTAATTCTCTTTATTCTCCTGTGTTTTCAGGTATTCAAGGAAAATGAACAAGACATGGTTTGCACTGTTAAAGACTGTGGCAGTCGGAATATTTCACCTGACTTGAGCTGTGCAAGTCGCGTGGCACAACCAGCCACAACTGGGCCATTAAATATATGTAAATGAAGAGAAACACAAGAGAGCCGGGTATAATAGCACACACAAGGGAGAAATGGATCCTGGGTAGTGATTAATTTATTTGATGATGCCTCTAGTGAGGAATTTTAGGTCACAAATGAAGTGACAGGATGACAAATTACCATTTTAAGGAATTTACTGGGAATCATTAATGAACAATTGTCAGGTAGTTTACAGCAGGCAGGGAAGATGGAATAAATGTAGATCTCTCTCCTTATCTGAGAAAATTATTTTATTCTTTTTGAGCACATCCTTTCAGAGAAGTCTTGGTATATGAAACACAGCAAGCAATTCTAACTGGAGAACATTTTTTTTTAGTATAGAAATAGGCACAATTAAAGTAGATAAATAAGGAGCAGCCATCAGCAGCTTGTTTATCGGGATAAATCCTGCTGTGATTGCACATCACAGTTTCTTAGTAGAACCATGCTCTTATCAACATGAAACTTTATCATTTCACTTTCAGTCTTGCCCAGTGTAAACCATGATGTATCAGATGTCTATCACAGCTCTGTCACTGCTTCAAGGAATGTAGCTATCAGACAACATAGAGCAAATGCAGCGATTTAGGAAGCACTGTGTATTGTTTCTGAAGAGGTAAAAATGATTCTCAATGCAACGTAGATCAACACCTACACTGATGCTTTGTAATTGCTAGCACATGTCTAATTAAGAAAAGGATTATGCAGATTGATGTAAAGCCTGGCATGTTCCTTACAGGAAGAAATATATAGATTGCTTCTGGCATCTTTTGAACAATTTGGCTTTGTCACTGACAAAATAAATCAATTCACTAATTAAAATTAAGCTCATATGTAAGAGACGGTATCATAGTTTATTTAAGTGTTAAAGGAGACAGATGCTCTTTCAAGAGTCCCTGTCAAGCTTGTCTGTCCCGTTCAGTTTGCTGCCTTTAAATGGCTTTTAAAAGCCAGTGGTAAAAGAGAGCTGAGATGACAGGGGGAATCTTCACTGCATGTATTAATTCGACAGATTCCTTGATTCCCCTCCTGGGGCCCTGCGGAGGACCCAATGCTTCAGCGACTTGATGGTGCATTACAGTAGGTGTGACAAATATCTTTGGTTTAGAAGTGCTAGTGGTATGTTGGTTCACAGATGACATGTCACTGGGATGTCTGAAAACACTCATAATTGCACTTTCCAAAAGGGAAACAGTGTCCCAGTTTGGTCCATGCTGCAATGATGTGTCCCTGAGAGGAGGCTACTCTGTGTCTGATATCGTTATCCTTGTTATATGTGAGGCATCATACCAGAAGAACAGATTTCACTTTGATGAAAGAAATTCAAACAGAGTGTTGCTTTTGAAGCTCTGCTGAAAATGTTAAATGTTGCCATTAACAACTATATGCCAAATTTACAGAACAGTGTGGACTATAGTCAGCTCATTCCTGAGTAATATCAAACTGAAATCTCATCTTAACTATTTTAGACTATCACATACATACACTCCTTTCTATAATAGGGGGCAGTGTGTGAGAGCTGCCAATGACTCAGCAGGTGCTGAAATAACATGTACAAATGTATGAAAGTAACATCTAGTCGAGCGAACTGTGCAATGAGTCCTCTCAAATGTGGGATGTTATAAAGTGTCCGGTTTGGTCCTGTGCATAACCAGTGCTATGTGGGCTTGTTGAAAAACTTTATCCGTCAGTGTTTGCAGGATATGACACTCAGTAGTGCACTATGAAAAAAAGCCACCCCTAAAATGTCCATTAACTGCTGCCATAGGAGATGTCCACCCAGAGGTCTGAACCTCAGATGCCGTTTCCACAAATATGTCATCCTTGTTTGAAAAATGGAAAATTAGGCACAATAATGTAGGTGCAGTATCATTATAGTTAATCTTTTCTTTCATAAAATGTGAGGAAAATCCAAATTTCAGTTCGACTTTATCGCCTTGTTACCCATTAAACTGTAGTAATGCACTCTTTCAGTGCAACACCACTGAAAGTGCACCTTTGCATGTCTTCAAACTGACCACTGCAAACCAGAGTGGGTTTAAACTGTCTATGGTACAACCATGATCTATAAGACAATATCAGCAGCTACAACTGCCTGCCAGCTCTGTTCTGCACAACATTTCCATGAAGCACTACTCTTGATTTATGTTGTGAGTCCAAAGAAGCAGTGTGCCCATATCCTTCTCTCTGTCCCAGAATGCATTAAATCAAATATCACAGAGGAGCGACTTGGTGTTTCTACGATACATCTGGGTTATTTTGCTCACTAGTTTCTTCTACATTAATTACATGAATGATTACCTTGTTCGAAACAGCAGCACTCCTTCTGAACATAAGTCTGGCAGTAACACAACAGCCTATCACAACTCACTGGTGCAGACACAGCCTATTTTTGCTCACCATGCAAGTTTTGCATTAGAGGGAAACATGGAAATTTGATGCTGAAATTGAAAGACCATTAGTAGAAGACCGAGTCATTTCTCTTGTTCCCTTTCAACAGCCAAAAATAATAACTGATTTATTGATTATATAATAGGGTGGTTAATCAATTGTCAAGAAGTTTGTTGAAACTAATGTAAATAGTGTGCATTTCTTTTAAATGTTTAATTTGAATAATTCAGTTGTAAGTGCAAGTCTGGGTGGCTTAAGCAAAGAGATCATCAGTTTTCAGCTGACAGGCATTACAAAAAAATAAAATCAAATAAAGTAAGCTGTAACATTTTTCTTTTTAAATTACAGTGCAGCTATACTCTGTTCACTTGCACAACAGTTAAACAGCCAGATACTTTACATAGAAAAAGATGACGGAATCTAGAGCTACTCTACTGCAAAGCCTTGTTTTTGTTTTCCTTACCCAGTAAGACATGGGTGCTCTACCTCTGCATAACCTCTGACCAAACCTTTTTGGTGTCACAACTGAATGCATGAGTGACCAGGCTAATGTTCACACTCTGCATTGGATACACATTGCATGTACCATGAAAGTGACTATGAGCTTCTTTCCAGATTGTGCCCAATTTCATGGTGATATACACACACAGCATCAGTTGATCACACTGATTTAGTAGATACTGAGTGTTTTCTGTACTACTGTAAGAGACTGTCTACTGCCTGCCTTCCCATGGATAGCAGTGCCAACAATACAATGGAGCATTTTGCATTTTAAGTTAAACAGTGAGTTCTGTGAGCAGGACTTATTGAACCAACCAATATACGTAAATGAAGACAACAGTAAAGCATCATTCCTCACATATATGTTTTGTGTTTTAAGGCAATATGGGAGTGTCTATGTACATATTTGATGAGAACCTGAGAAGCTTGTAGGTGAGATCATCTCCCCCAGTGATGCAGAAAAAAAGCAGATATTCCCTCCCTTTCCCCCTCTCCTGCTCTTGGCCTTTGTGGTGAGAATAATAAGCTGAATGCAAGTGATGTGTGTAGTTGTGGTTTGATTAACCTCTGCTCCAAGCTGTTGCACCACACAATATCATTGCCTATTGACCCGCAGGTGCTTAGAGGTAGGGCCGGTGCAAAGGTCTGGAGATGTGGGACTAGCAGTGGTAACAGGCCCCGGCCTAATTGTCTGTTCTTTGTAAGCTGAAGTTATTGGCAGCTGCCACTGTCTCAACCACTCCGTCCTAGCTCCGGCAAAACGAACCAGGGGCTGCTAATTGCAATGGCCTTTTCATCATCTCAAATCAAACGCTTTCATACAATCCAGGAGAGGCAGCATCCTCTCAGACCATTAGTGAAGTACTGTAAGTATAGCGGCGAGCTCAGAGCTGTACTGACCCACCACCACCACCACCACCACAGCCACTGTTCGCAGGATGTTACGCACTCTCCCTCACTAGCTATGAGAGCATCTCTCCTCACCTGAATGCCATAACCCGATTTTACCAGTCATTTAAGAGGGTGGTTGGCAGGAGAGCGGATAGCAGCTCAGATGGCGGGTGTAAGTGGGGGTGTGATGGCGGGGTGGTTGGAAAGTTCAGCGGTGCTGGATTGTAAGGGAGGGCAACTGGTCCTCCTGACAAGAGATCAATACCGTCCTCAGAGTGGCTGGAGTCAAGCTGCTGGGTCTGACAGGGGGCCGTGTGGCGTAATTGGATCAGGGGGCGCAGCAAGTCGCCTGCCCACCCCCCTTCAGTACTGTCACAGCTGTCACATGTCATCCCCCTGCACTGCTGTCACCCCAGGAGGCTAGCGGTTCTCTCCCTCTCCCCTTCCCCTCGCACCCATGCAAATGTCCACTTAGCAGATGAATGCCGCCGATATTAGGCACATTCTTCATGCTTTTATGCAAAAGTAAAATCTATGTCATTTGAGAATTTCATGGAAATAAAGTCACCATTTATTCAGAGCCGAAAGAGTGAAACCGCCTGTAAAAAGTGAAAATGGTTTGGTTCAGCTTATTAAAAATGGAAAGAAAATAAGGCTTTGGAAAAACAAACAAAGGGGAGATGAGGATTAGAGAAAATAAAACGAAAAGCGAAAGAAAAAACTTTATAGACAATGTACAGTAATGAAAAATCTCTCACCTCTATATTACCTCATATAACTCACCAGTAACACTTAATCCAAAACTATTGATTGACTGATGTGTGTAAGCTTGCAGAATATCCGTAAATTGAACCGTGCAAGGTGAGGTGTTGGTTGTTTTCCAATAAATACTGTAGCACCATTGTCACATATGACTTAAGTCGATAGATCCTCAAGCAGAAATGGACACAAAAAAAAAAGAAAAAGATGTGCAGCATCTTGATTATCTTTATTTTACAATAAACTACATGATCACTTTAATCTGTCATTTTTCAGCACAGCACAAGGGAGACGGCGATTGATTTCAATAGGGAAGACTGTGTGCTGCAAAGAGACAATAATGGAGATAATGATTGTCTGTTGTTAATCTAGCCAGTGTGGATTCCAGCTAAAAATCCCTTTAAAAGCAGCGCTCTATTCAGTTCCTGGAGGACACTGAGAAGGTTTTGTCCACCATGACTAAAACGCTTCCTAAATCTAACTGTTAGAAAGCTCCAGTAATTGTTACCATCTCATCAAAAGCAGCCTGAGCGTATTTGGAATAATCACACATCATGTGACAGATGCGGATATTTCCGACCGCAGACATCACAGAGCTGGGTGGATTAAAGACTGGTTAAACATTAAACAGGAATCCATATGTAAATTTACAGCACCAATTAGGAGATGCTGTCTGTGATGTTATCCTCCAAGAGACTCTCTGCCCTCAATTTTCACACACTTAATCAAATTAAAAGCTTAGGAGCAGCATGATTATCGGATTATCACTGATACATGTACAATTCCTTTTAGTTTGGGCAAATAATGGGTGGATTCTGGTACAATCTATCCAGTGGCTTAACTCTCTGTTGTTTGTTTTGGAAGTCCATGGTTTGGAGGGGGAAAAAAAAGAAGAATCCCTGTTCTTGTGTCTTATCAAAAATTACCCCAGTTTACATTTTATTTATTCTAGCTAATGTTCTCTCACATAGTTGACATAATGGCTTGATTTTGAGTCTCATAGATGATTTCCATGTTTAAACCACCTCCCTTTCTTTTTTTTCCCTTTTTTTTTTTAAACATTTCTGTCTGTTGTCATGAGGATATTTGATGTTGACATCTGATTTTTGCACAGTTCAGATGGCCCTGCTTTGATCACGGGGGCCTGAAGACTCACGGACCTCAGCAGCACTGGAGAGGCAGAATATGTTTCATACATGTACATGCACACACTGCCAAGGGTTAATACACTAAAGGAAGGTGCACAAGTGAACTCACATAAACAGACGGGTGAAGCTGAATCACCGTTTCGCTGATCTATGACAGCAAAGCCTCCTTCTGGGACTGCACGTTCACCTTGGCAGTCTCAACGGTTCAGCGGCCCCAAGGATGTGGTTAACAAATGGGGAGAGAGCTCGCCAACTTCAGGGCGGTCGCAGGCTTGTGCTAAGTGATCTGTATTCCCTGTGAATCTGCTGTTCCTTAACCCTGTGAAATTAAGAACACTTCCTGAAACTCGGCCCCCCTGACCTCTAACATAATACAAAATTCAAAAAGCACCATGCATCAGTGTCCTTGTGTAATGCAAGAAGGAGAAACTAGCCAGAGCAGAGCCAGGAATTTTCTTCTTCTAACATTGTTGGAGATTTCTTAGGACTATCTACATTATATAATACAGTACATTCCTCTTACTGGGCTGCAATATGCCAAATAAGATGGATGTTTAATTTATGTTTTTTTTTTCCCCTCTGTCTCTCAATTTTGGAGGTTTTTCTCCACAGTAGGAATTCCACAAGGCTATACTCAAGTTTTGTAGAAGTGTTTTGTGGACATAATTTACCAGATACCACCTGCTGTAAGACAGTTAACAGTATAAAGAAAAAGGCTCTCTGAGTATTGAGGAAAGTAAAGATTGGCAGGTGAAAGTGATGCTTACAGGCTGACCTACACACAAGACCTCTTCATCCGTGACTCATAATCACTACTCTGGAGGAGTCACATGGTCTGCTAAAAGGCAGCCAAAGCCATTATGGGGGTGCTTAAAACTCCACTTAAAGATCACTTTATAGCCTATTACTTTAACTATGGTTAGGTATTTACATGACACCTCCAGCAGCTTTTTGGTTTAATAATACATTTGCTTGTGGGTAGAGCTGTGACAAAAGTAACCAACATCCATGCAATCACTATATAAAGGTGCATTGTATTTCCGTTCACTTGCTGATGATCCTGATGCCACTGTTTTAAAGGATAAGATGATAAAAGGCCAAATATCCTCAGATATGTAGGACAAGTATATTTTAAATATAACTTTATACATTATTAGAAATAAAGAACATCACCTTTTGATAGAGCACTATGGCACGGGCTGAAATGCTATAGATTTGTTAATTTCTTGGAGGACGTCCATATGGAGGCATGAAAAGCTGCTGCTGTTACATTGCGTATTACATGACCAGGACCTGGTCCCCCAGCAGGCTGAGCTTGGATCAGTGGAGACAGACCCTACCCTGGGGTCAGCCGCGACCGCGCAACCACTCCACTCTGACGTGACGTGGAGCCGGGGCGATGGTGTGTAAATAAAGGGAGAGAATTGTGAATCTTGTCATGGCTGCAGCGAGCGGAGCAGCTCAAGCAAAGATGGTTGCCCGCAAACCTGACTGGGAGGCAGTTTGTGGCTCCGTGTGGAGGTGGCTGGGCTGGCCGGCTGGGAAAGGGGAATGACTACCATCACTACATCCCTCTCACAAGCCTCCCCCTGGCCTGACAGCTCAGGAGCAATTCACCCGCCTGCTCACTGCTGACATGCGACTTAATCAACCACATGTGCTCTAATGAATGGCCATATGAAAACAATTAAGGCTATCAGAGTGGCCATGGCAGGTATTCTGCTGTTAACAATTCAAGCTTTTTTTCGCAGCTGCTTTAGCATATCTGAGAAAGTACAATTACAAACACAGGAGCTGACTCTGGGCGCTGACAACTTCCAGTTCCAACTTTCATTTCTCCTGCCACTTTAAATGTATGCTAGATAATCACACTAAATAAAAGGCCATTATCAGGCATTTTCTGACAATTAAGCCACAGATGGATCAAAATTATTATTTAACTTCAATATTTCAATATCCTGCTCTGTGTGAACCCAATGCATTGTGCAAATGTCTCCTCAACAAAGGATTACAATCAATTAAACATTTATGGAAATGGCATCGCTTCCTCTAGCACCAGGCCATTTCCCCTGACATTTTGCACCTATTATATTTTCAGACATTTGATGATGTTCTCGACACATACTTGGACATTTTGATAAACACTGACATGGACAAGACTGAGACAAGGTAACCGCGTGCATGTCTCTATTTGAAACACCTTGTATTTCACATAGTTGGAGGCTTACAAAGGAACCAGTTCTAAAGTTTGTCAGAATTTGTAAGACATCATTATCTAATAAACCAATAATCAATTGTAGAATAATTATGACAATTATCTATTTAATTAAGAAGGCACTGTTTATGACTTTGGGTCCAACTTTACAGACCAAAGAAACTTGTGGTGTGTCAAAAGCAGGTTGTGTGTTTTTTATTTCCAAGGCAAACAATAAATAACTAAATATATAAATAACATAAGAGAAAGAGAAATTGCTATGAATGCTATATTTTGCTGTAAAATGCTTGAGTGAGATTATTAGTTTTCATTTCTCACATTTACACTGAATTGTTGAGAACATTGCTTTCAACCCAGAGCATGAAATATGCAAACACAGTAAACAAGAGATGTGAATTTATGTTGGGAAAGCGCCTATGGGTTGAACTGGCAGACACCTTCACGACTGAAAAGATTCATATCCTCTGCTTATCATTCATATCTGTGTTTATGCATAATACCATTTCACATAATATGACTCAGTTTAATCAACAGGACTTAAATGAAGCAGACTTCTCTGACAGAGTTTGTCTAATATGAGTGAAGCCATGGGGAGAGGTTGTCAATGTTTGCCAGTGGGTTTGCTCATGGATGAGACTGTGATGAACATTTCAATTCTCTATATGCAGCTGATTTTAATTCACTATAAAAAGCATCACATTGCACAACCTTTCAACTTTGTCCCAGTGTGCTGCATTTCTGTAAAGCCCCCAAAATATAAAATGCAACTTCCAAATGATAAATTGTTTATTATGTGGTAAAGAGGGTGGGAGCAAACATTACTTTGATATATCCATTCTACACCCCCCTTCAATAATGCATTATTTCAAGAATAAACCTTGAAGTCTTGCTTGCATTTGTGCATTGACAAAAGGTCTATAATTCATGCTGTTATTCTGGAAGAAGAGTTTGGATAAACAGCATGGTTCATTCCAACGTAATTCTTTATTCAACTGGCATATCATGGAAATTTCAACAGTCATAGCAGATTAACCTTGTGTGTGCTTTCTATGGGCCTCTCTTTGATACATTTACATGCATCCTGATCAGAACTCTGTTTGGCGAATTATTGCATTTCCCTCTTTCTCTCACCATCTTGACCTTCTTCTTGCAAAATAATCACGACTGTTATGTTGGAATATTTAGTCATAGTAATTATATAAATAATGAATCCCTTGAGGTTGGAGTATTCTCAGTGGACCATGTTCAAGGAGCATGTCTGCCACCTGTCTAGTAAGATACTGCACAGTACGGGCTTCATATCCACAGTGTTGAGGAAGAATCACAACTAGAAGGTCATATGAGGTAGCACTAAATAAGAGAAATGGGTATTTTCAGCCTGAAATCGCTCCCACTGTGATGGGACGTGAAAGGTTTGTTGCAGTGTTGTGGTGTGAAAATGTCATAACTGCAGAGTTGGTGAAACTCACACTTTCAAAAGAGAGTCCTACATTAGTCCTAAATTAATGTTGTATAGATTTATAAACTGAATATCATAGTTGTAGTAACAAATAATATATTCTACTATAGGTTATATGTAATATTATAGACTTTTCAGCAGACAGTCATCTAAAGACGAGTAAAAAGAGTAAAAAGAAAGATATAGAAGGATGTTTCAACCATAACCTCTTTTTTTTCAGAAAAAAAAAAATTTAAAAAGAAATTATATGAAAAATCCATATCAAAATTAAGAGAAAAATGCAACTGTTATGTAGTTTTACCAATCTTTGTCATTTATGAATATTTAAAAGACAGCATTTGCTTGTATTTCTTTCTCAGTAAATAATGATGGCATTATATTTGGCGTGTGTGATTAACTGTGCAGGAATAAATCATTGGAATCATTCAAGTAAAAACCACACTACCTGAGGTAGTGCCATTTAAGGTTCCTCCAGTCTCTCAGTCCCAGACTCCTGTCTCCAACATTATTTTGACTTATTAATTAATGTTGATAATGATAGGATCTTTTTCCTGCACTTACAAGATAATGTTTCCACATAATTGTGAGATACTTTGTCCATAATTCATAATAACTATGAGATTCTAAGTCAAATCTCAATGAAAAAATAAATATATGACATTTGCTATTTTCCAGAAGACTGAATCATGGGGTGCAGTGACAGGGGTTCTGAGAAGCAGATTCTGATAAAGATGTTGACTCCACAAATATCACAGCAATAAATGTTCTTCATGGCAGTCTATCCTTTTCAAAAGTTTGCCTATTATTAACAGCTGATGTTGACGTATTGCTTACGTCAGAACCCTTTTTTTTCTGATAACCTAGAGTGGAGCATGTAAACAGGAAGCAATCTCTAAACCTTTTCATGGTAATCATCATAGACTTGACTCCATATGGATGGAAGCTGATGAAACCAAAGCCTTTTTACAGGGATATAACTACATATTTCTATTTCTGAACTGTAAGCCTTATATTTGAGTAAAATGTAGACCTGTGTGTAATGTCTCAAATAAACATTCTATCAGCACAAAGATACATAATACACCAACTTCATGTGTGATTTCATCACTTAATAAAGTGCTGCTCAGCTAAGAGTCAGCCATGTTTGTACAATAGATACTGACGTCAAAACTAAAAGGCAGGAATGGAACAAATCCCACTTTTTCCACTGCCATTACAGATGATTGTACCTAAACTCACCAAAAATAATCTTGGCCAAGAAATAGTTCACAAAAAGGTTTTTCACTTTGTTTTTTGTATGGATTAACCAAACAATTTTTAATGTGTTGGTGTTGGTTGATGGGTGGATTTTGTTACCTTTAGACAGAACCAGGCTTGTTATCATTTCAAGTTTTTATGCTAAGCTAACTGGCTGTAGCTTCCTATTCACCATACCGACCTGAGTGTGCTATCAATCTCCTCAAACTCACAGCAAGAAAGCAAGTAAGTATTTTTCCCAAATTGTTACACTTCCCTTAAATTTTAGGATGGACTTGTCCTCTAACTACAAAAGCTAGATCACCATTGGTGCTAGGATACCTTTTAAAACCCCACTGGACAAATGTACAAAAATGTACTGTTGTTAACCTTAAACAAAACTGTGACAGATTGCTTTTTCCCTCGATAGATGTCCACTTGAGACTTGAGCAACATTCTTTTAAGTGAGCAAACCTGCAATCAAAAACAATTTTCAGTGTTTTTAACATGAGATCTGAGACATCACCTTCTCTTTTCAGAAAGTAGTATTTTCTCTGTTTTAATCATGTTCATCTTTAAATGCGACTTCTCTGCTCAATGAGCTTTGCATGCTAATGTTTGATACATGGTACAGCCATGTGTCTCTTGCTCCTGTTTAAAAAGAGCATCTATGCGTCCCTGACAGTAACAAGTAGCACCTCTTCCCATGACATGGTTTGTCCTCCAAAGCAAAGTTGCTGACATTGTTGAGGGATAAGTGAACACATAACAGACCAGTGCTTGTGATATGCTTCACATTGGACTCTATTCACACCACTTTAAAGAAATTAGTAATGGTATCCCCAGGTGCAGCACACAATATACAACTGTGTGTGATTACAATATCCATATGCACTGTGGGGCCCAAGGTATGTAGAGGAAGATAGGAATCCTCCATACAAATATGAAAATCAACAGTGTCCTCCTGTTCCATATATAATCAGTCAGCCCACTGCGGGAAGAGATATCAGCCTAGCTTTCCATTTGCTGATAGTGGCATGCGGCGGCATTAAGAAATCACCCTGAATGTGCCGCGGTAGATAACTGAACATGTTGGGTGTCTACAGGAGATATATTTACACAAAACAGGGAACAGACAGAGTAGATCTAATTGACTAGGTAGCAGTTTGCAGAGGTTGGTGCGGCAGGTCTCGGAGTCGAGTGGATGAGGGGCTTACAGAGAGGCCGTCAGAGAGCAAAAGATTAGTGCTGACGTCTCTGCCACATCAATTACAACCCGCTGCTTGGCTGGGGAGAAATCCCCACCACTGTCTCTTCAAGGCCACCAAGCACAAACTGGGTGTGTCAGAGGTCATCCAGGAGAGGAAGCGCAAGGCCCTGGCCCTCCCAGTGGGAGTCTCTCCTGTGGGCTGGTGGTTCAGTGTCCCCTGTGGAGGGAGGTGCCACAGAGAGTTTCAGAGCAAACACCAGACCTGTCATTCACCAGAGCCACATGGTCCTGCACAGCTGGAGGGGAGTGGCATGGATGGAGAATATAGCTCGGGCTATTTTTCATTCTCTGTTTTCATGTTGTTGATTAAATATGTAACAATGTTCTCATATCATGTAACATAACTTCGTCATTTATTTTTTAGATAGATTTAGATTTAGATGTATTTCTCAAATTACAAATCATTTTCATGTTTTACTTAATTTAATAGGACTATGTGTTTTCAGTACAGTATCCAAAATAATCACTTAAAGTAGGAACACAGTGTATGGTTGATAAAAATAGTAGCTAGATAATGAAAATTAAGTAGTTGAATAAGAAAAATACAATGTCAAATTTGTGGTGCAGCTTATTTAGTTACATGGAAAGGTGATGAGAGACTTTTTAAGATGGTTTTCACAGCACTCAACCTTATAAAATGAAGTCATTGTTGAGCTGTGTGGCTGCACAGACACCTTTAATCTACTCTGCTGTTAAACCCAAACAACCTCTAATTCTAAACACTGCTGACTCCAAAACATATCCAAGTCTCAGTTAACACGAACACCATGTCTTGGTGTGCTGGCCACTGGGCCAGAACGGCATGAAGCCATCACACAGAGTTAGCCTGCTCACTCTGCCTGCCTGTTGTTGTTGGACCAGTCAGAACCCCCCACCCCAATACATACAGATCTGCATCCTTGTCAGTGGGGGGCTGACACCAGGCATTAGCCAGTGGGGCCTCTGATAGCACCAACACCTTTGGGCCAAAGCCCTACCACAAACATCCACAGCCAGTGCGAGCAGCTCTAAATCTTTACAGACTGCTATATCAAATTTTAGCAATTTGCTATTGCTGAGACACTCACTATACTGGTGTTACAGCTGCATTATTCTCTACAATAATCAGTCTCAGAGTTCAGGGGATTATCTAATTCTATTTATATATATATATATATATATATATATATATATATATATATTTCAAGCATAGAGGGAAAACAGAGTGAAGAGGCACCAAGAAGGACAACCCTTCTGTTGTCTAAACAACTATACACCAGACTTCAGAGACTCCGAGAATGGCATCATAATCCCATTAACTTTAATTAGATTTATGTAATGCTCACCTTTCTTCTGTGACAACAAATTAATGATAAGCCAAAGAGAATTAAAACAGTAGTAAGTGAAACCCTTTTCTTCCCCCCAAGGCTCTCTACTGGGTCCCAGTCTCACCTAAAAGCTCATGAGAATTTAGATCAAACCCCTCCTGCGTAGAGCTGAGTGAGACCAGCCATAAATTGCTAATAGACTAAATGAAACGAGGTAGGAGGCTCCTGCTCTGCAGCAATTACCCCTTAGATGTAGTCATTCATATCCCTGCATGTCTCGTTTCATCAGGGCAGCACTGGCACTTTGTCAGGCTGTCTTTGTTGCACAGCTCTGGGTTGGTGGGAGGACTGACCATGGTACTGATATGCAGGGGAGCATTTGAAACAACAAAGTGCCGTTTGACTGGCTGGCCGTTCACAAGAATGGCAGCTCTTCCTGCCTTTCATGTAGCATGGGTTTATATAATCAATTATTAATCAAAGTCGCGTTTTGAAACTCAAACTCAAAGACACGCCTGCCACACTTAAGTATCTCCCTGTGTTTTTTATTTGCTTGGCCGCCTTTTCATGGCTTTATTTATGATGCTCTTATGTGTTTCTGATGAGTTGCTATTAGGGTATATATTCATGCAGTGGTGGGTTCATTTTTTGGGGTAGTGATTTATACTAGACAAAGGACACACATTATGACCATGAATTACTGCAGTTTAAATTAATCTATAGAGGACATCCAATCAGATTATCAGGCTTCCAATGAAAGGTTGTTCTGGTTATTAATACTATAAAGCCAATGTCTGCTGCATACCACATAGACAATATGCTACAAATAAAACTGAAATATACAGTCACTTAAGTTTCTATTTTAACTCTGTACTTTATATGCAATATTTGCAATTTAACTTAGGCATGTGAAAAAGTTCCGCCTTTCACAACAATTTAGATCAACAATTGAGATGCGGTGTCTACTACTACAATATACAATTGCAAGAAAGGTGCATACACAGCAACAAACATACAATGTTTTAATAAAAAATAAAAAATATTCTAGAACTACATTCATACTGCTAACTAGAAATGTGAATTTTTGTGTTGCAGTAACATCAAAAAAAAAAGAAAGAAATAAATCACATATATCTGTGAATGAGCATAGTTTTGAGAAAATGAAAAAACAAAACAAAACCAGATAATTGATTTGGGAAAAAAAGACCAGACAAGGGCTTGAATATTTGCTACATTAATAACACTGATATTGCTGAATGTGTAAAGATCCACACTAAGCATATATTGTGCAAAGAGTAAAAAATCAAGATGGAAAATCTGACATGTAAATCAAAATACACTAATTAGTTTATTAATTACCTTAGCTAGCACAGGGTCAGGAAAATCTAACTCACAGAAACCTCCATACTTGTTGTATCATTCACTTTTCAATAGAACATCTCTGAATAAACACCTATGAATAAATATTGCGCCACTTGCAACTCAATTCTACCATTTGATAAAAAATTCATCCATTGTTTGGGGAAACTCCAACTCTTCTGTCCACCTTTTATTATTAGACAAATTGAAGTGTGCACTGGGAGGGAGGCCAGCGGTAAACACAGAGAATCTATTTAGCCATCCCATTCCAGGGCTGAGGGAAGAGCTGGGCCCTTCAAAGGCAGAGGCAACAATGTGAGTGACATCAGGTCATCCTGCCTCCTCACAGTCACCTGGCTGATAGAATTGTTCTGGGGGGAGATAGGAGGGACCTGTGAAGCACAGCTTTTTTGTCATTGCCATATCTTATGATTGATGGCTCCATGGCCGCAGTGAATCTGCCCTTTTTAAATAATTTATGTTGCCCACCGCTATGGACAAGTAGCTTATAACCAGGTTGTTATTTTTCCATTGACTGGAGAGATCAATACTTTAAAGACATGACATAGCCACTAATGAACTACTTAAATGGCTCTCTGGAGTGCAAAACAATTGCTGTGTTTACTCAAAGCAAAGAGTGGAAACAGTTTTATTGCACTACCACTACTTCAAATGATACACTGCAAACAAAAAGACACAAAAGGTGCAGAGTTTGGGTCTTTGGGTTTCCTTTGAGTTCAACAATGTCAGTAAAAACTGACATTTTAAACAAAATCCTTGTGATAAAATATTTTTTGCATTAAGCTGTATGTTAGGGTCAGTATCCACATCGGGACAAGTGACCTGAATGTAATTTGGTCCAAACTCAGTTAGGCAAAAAAAAGGTTGAAATAATTCCAGGGCTGCTCTTGTGGAGTGTAATAGATTGTATAGGTTTATCTGATAGACTGATAGCTACGTTTCTTATCCAAGACCTCTAAAATAAGGAGTGTAATTCCCCAAAATGGTCCAGTAGAGTTATGTGTTGTAAAGCAAGAGCCTCTTGTTCATTCTCCCTCTAACAAAGTGACAAATTAGCTTAACAATAGTGTTTGAATTCTTATTAAAGTTGATTAATTCATACCATTAGTTGATCGCACAACAGCTCATAAAATATACTAAATTAATTTCTTTACTGTGATTAATACATGAAACACTTGAATTAACATCAATAAATCAATTTGTGAATCAATTACATTATCATGTTTAAATACAGAGCTAATAGTGTACATTAACTAGCGGCGTAGAAGTGGTCATATATCATTTGGCACTGCAAAGAGGAGCATCCTTAAATGATCAGCGATGAAAGAGATCCAACTCTGACCTTAATAGGTCCCAATACATTTTGCATGACGTTGTTACTGTGAAACAAGAGGAAGTTATCTACCACCAGGATTCAATGTAAGCCAAGCTTCCTTTAATCTCAGATGTATTATATAGGACTGATTATACAGTTCCTATCAAATTAGCCACAATCAGCTGCTGAAACATGTCAATGCAAAAACATGACAAATGCAAAAACGGTAAGAACGACAGGACTTTGTTCAAACTTTATTTGAATTGTAAACAGAGATCAAAGCCTTTCTCCAAGAATAAGTTTTTTTTTTTAAACATACAGTATATATTAAACATACTGTAGGTGAAGTGGAGACACTTCAGACAAGACGCTTCATCCAATTTAGCACTTGGAAATTGCCATGTATAAGTGACTGCCGGCTCCAGTATGAACAAGCCAGCGATGAAAAGCATGTCAAGGCTTCTTTCTGGTTTCCCTGCAGAGAGCTACAGACATCGCTGCTCCTTTACAGGGCTGCTGAACAGAGGTGTGAGAGGTCTTCTCAACCAGCTGTTGTGTGGATCAGTCAACAGAGTTAACGTGACACACTTTGTAGAGAATTACACCTCTACCACAATGAGCTTTGGGCCTATATGGTCTCGCTAATAAACCTGGACCTTGTAATGGCTGTCTGATCACTCAAACGTAGGAGCAGCAGCAACGGGAGGACAAGGAAATGTCATCCAACATGGATAGAAAATGTACCTCCACCTTTGTTTAAGGTTCATGTGGGCTGAGTTTGATTGGTTTCTGTGTTTGTGCCAGGGCCTAGCTTGTTAGATGTTATATGGGCATAAGACTTGACTGTTTTTTTTTTTTAAACCACTTGGCATACTTAGGAATCTGGTTCTCCAATACAGACTGCATTTATACATGAAACTATACAATTACCAAGATGCCGTGCTGCACCCAACTTGAGCAAAGGAATAGTATGTGAAGTTGCACAGAAGTACTCCTAACTACTCAACAGAATGCAAAACAGCTAGGTATCATTTTAATCACAGATTTGGTATGCTAATGAGTATTTACAGGATGTATACCTATGTGGGAGAAATTCAAAATAAACTTGCCATGTTCATCATAATGAAGTAAACATGTCACTCAGTAGTTTTGGGACAACAATGAAAGTTGTCACAGAGGGATAAGCTATATCAGGCTTTACTTGTCGTTAGGAGGATCAATAACGTTGTTGTTTTTGTCATTTTAAAAACAAAACGTTGAATATCATCTGCTGTAACTTTGAAATGCCTTTCTGGTTAGGCTTTTGTGGCATAACATTTATGAGACACACCATAATGAAATATCATCAATAATGCAACAGTCTATTATTTGCATATTACTAGAATAAGTTTCACCTGCAGATTAATTTTAATTTTTGCCATCACTGTGTATAAATGCTCCTTTTTGCTTAAGTGGACTTAAAATCATCCAATAATAAGCATCTTAAAATCTCCAGGGCCAATTTAATGCCATTTAACAAAAGGACTGTCTTTGCTACAGATGTAACCGCCAGTGGCTCTGGTGTCTTCTTCTTCTGATGTATCTTGTGATATCGTAGACATCGTTATAAATTCATTACTGAATCAAAATGCTTACCAACTTGAAACAATCCATTATTATAGAGGGGGCTGAATTCATTCCTTCACTTGCACCAGGAATTGCTTGATGCCTCAGAAGATAATCTGCCATGTAATTCTTTTCACCTATACAACTGCACCGACATACAGTTTTGTTTTTTTTTAACCCTGATAACGACCGTTAATTCATCAAGAGTAAATAAAATGTTTAGTTGGGAAGGGACATTAATTATCACGTTCATCTGCTTGCTGTTTCCAAACTGGGCTATAATGAAATGTGCTGTAATAGAGATTGCTCTTGGGGAGGCAAGCCGTTTATGAATTGCTAGAGGTGCAGCAGCTGCCTTCCCCCTTGAGAGATAGAAATTTATGCCGTATACCCCGCTGATTGTTGAGAAGGTAAAGAACCAATAGCAGCATGTTCAGAGGTTTAATTTAAAGTGTGTTTCTCACTAGGCTGCTCACAACACTTAATTAAACTCTGCTGTTTTGGCAATGACAAATGCTGTGGTGCAGGAGGAAGCTGGGCTGCTGTGACTGAGAGGCTTTTGTAATTTCTTTCATGTGCAGCGATGGCCAGATCCAGGTCAGAAACTGTAGAATTAAAGAACTAAACAAGCTTTAGACATGGGGAATGGTAGGGCAAGGGGGTGGGCGGTTTCAGTCATTTCTTTCACAGGAATACATCTATTTTTCTCTCTTTCTTTATGTCCTCTTTTCTCATTTTTGGAAAGTTTTGTCATAGATTTATGAGGGTTGAGCTCCTGTGGCTGGTTTTCTGCGCTTATTGCCTTTCACACTGTCGTTTCCTAAGGCATGTGTCTGCTTGATGGAGACAGCATTTTACTGAAAGGTGTGATGAATAAAATGAATAGTAGGTTCCTGCACAGCATATTGTTCCTATCATTTCATAACAGTCTGATCTTTCTATTAAGTCTCTTAGCATGACTCTTGATTTGCCGAACCATATTTTCACCAAAGGAAGCATTAAGTTTAAAATATGCAACTAAGTGTGAAATTTAACTTCAGAGGTCTAGCACACCAGAACATCAAACTCAGAGCAGTCAACAAACTGACAGGGAGTGACTAATAGCTTTTTTTTTTTCCTGGGTAGAAATCCAATTCATGCCAAACAAAAATCGTATTTTGTTTCTGTAATGGTATGACTGTATTACTGTGCATTTCATGAGATCCATTTAAAAGGTGGAGCCACTCTAGCACATAGCCACTGCAGATCCCTGCTTGCTGCTGTGTTATGAAGTCGCAGAACTCTGGCTATACCACCAGGAAATAACCACAAAGATGCCTGCGAGGCACAAACAGGAGCTGGAGCATTTCATTCAATAATGTAATCCATACTTTTAAGTAAAAGACCTCAAATCTTATGTCCCTTTTTTATTACTTGAGTGAATGGTACCACATTATTTTTCCGCCACATGCCAATCTTTTTGGCACACAACGGTATAAATAAGTAGTGATTTTACTGGATGTGTAGCCAAGAAATTACATAGTCACTATATTCAGTTTGAAAAGGCACCTCCCACGACACAATTACTGCTACCATTTAAACGTATTTTAAGGTTTGCATTGGATTTGATGTAACCTTTCATCAAACATAAAAATATTTCCTCTCGTCATAAACATACCTACTATTAGACTGTCATGAGCTGCGTATCAACAAATCTACATCCTGTCATAGGACTGAGGATTTATTTATATCTCAATTAGAGGGAGCACAGACGGCCATTTATATTGTACTAAACCAAACTGTGAGCACTGATCAGTGTACATTAATACCCGTGGAAAGACTGTCCTCATTATCATGTAAAAATCCTATCTATCAGTACATTTTGAAATTTAGTAATTCCACTAGAGTTGACAATGTTTTGTCTAAACCAGATGATTGAACAATAAAAACAGAAGCATATGCATGTAGAAAAATAACACAGTATTTATCCTGTTTTATATAGGGGATGCAAACAGCTCCATATGTATTTTTGTGTTCTGTAAATGCCAGGGAAACACAGCAGCATCCGTTGGAGTTAACGGTGCAGCACTTTTGTGTTCAGTAGCACAAATCATTAATCATGAGGCCGGCCATATTCTTGTAGTGCCTGTGCTTTCATTACTGGGCCTAATTAAACAGTTCTGTGAACTGGAATCTCAGATTCCTCTGTTACAGATTATCATTAATTATGGTGAAAGTGCTCAGAGATGTTGGACTCAATTATATTCTGCTCAACCCTGGCAGCGGGGTGATTCATTGTTCTGAGCACTCCACAGCCGTACTGTCTCTGCTTATCACCAACCTCCACTTTTGTAAATTGGGCTCTGCCAGCCAACAAACTAAGAATTATGTGCTGCTTTTTTCATTACAAACATGTTGGAGGAGCACAGACCAATTAAGGGTGGGATATTTTGTGTGGAGTGATGAGGCAGGCATTGGTGCAGGGAGATGGGGGTTGGATGGGGGGTACTGTAGGAATGAGCTCACCATGCTGAAGTTGTGGCTTTCTTACCGTGTGGTGCAGCCCTCTACCAGGTGTGTTGACTGATTATGTTTAGCATATTTCCTCAATATCTTAAAGCTCTCAGTACTGTAACGGTAAAATTAGAATTTTGACTGAGTATTATATTTTCATCTCTCTGCCAGTACAGATTTCCATTGTCCTGGGAGAGGGTTTAAATGAAGATTTCTATTATACTGGGAGCTGTGAGTGTGTATAGCTTGGAGGGATGCGTTAACTTTTCATAATGTTTGTGTATGACAACTTTTTATGCAGCTGAACAATGTCAATATTACTTCTATGGTCTTATGTAGGGTACTGGGGGTCTGTGATGGAAACAGTGTGTGAATGAGATTACTAGCCACCTTTTTTTAGGGTCAAAGAATCGAGAGGAAAATCTGAATCAAAGAGAAGCGGAAGTTTGAATGGTAAGCTTAGGCCTTAGCGGTTTGCACAATTTCATATGCCACAGTAGGTAGTGATTTTAATATATATGAAAATCAGCCAGAGCTGTGTGCAAGTGTCTCTTATAATATCACCAGTGGGAGATTTTCACTGCCTTACAAAGCAGGACTGTTTTCGTTTTTCCTCACTACAGTGTTGTCTCAGTACGACTCAAAATGAGATATGAGATCTCAGTTCCAATGCTTTAAAGAATTAACGCCTTGCAGTAAAAAGGGATACATACATCTGAAAGGAAAACAAAGGAAATCTGAGATGTCAAAATGTACAATACAATTTACAATATATTTGTTTCTCTCATAGTTCCTTAAACTATGGTTGGTCTAATCCCATAATTCCCCTGGCAAAGGAGCAAGAAATGGGATTTTTCCTTCTAGTGACATAGCGCCAGCTCATTGAAAATGTAATACACTACTTCCAAGTCACAGGTCAGCTGGCAATCTGAATTTTAAAAGGACTGTGAATAATATTCTGTTTTATTTTGAAAATGAACTTTGTGGCCCCCATCATGAATCCAATATATGTCTTAATCTTCTGGGCTCTTGAAGCCCACAGCTCTGGAAGAAGGCCTTTGACTCCTGAACCTAATAAGGAAATCACTTGTTTTCTCATCCGTCTTCCTATTTTTATAGGGCCTGACACAAAACAGTTCTTTATTTGAAAAGTAATTGATGAAGCAGAAAATATGTGTTATATAATATTGAGGCTTTTCCTTATCTGTTTTACATACATAAAATGACCATTACGCAAGAGGTCTGAAGCACTAATACGACAGAATTATTATTATTATTATTTTTTTTAAATTATTATACAGTTATATAAGCTAGTGTTCACAGTGTATCATAAAAATGAAAAGATGAACATCTGAGCATCTATTGTTACTCTGAACTGAACATGGCTGACAGTGGCAGTGAATTTAAGCGTTAATTACATACTAACCTTTTCAGAATGGATATTTAGACAAGCTGTGTCCTGCAACTGTGAATGTTCAGGAAATGAAAACATCCAAAGACCAATCAGTATCTTCTCACATTAGCATAGTCTTTTAAAGCCCAGTGCCCCAAAACATGCCACAGAAATTCTCCCCTATTTATCTTAAAATAGCCACTTAACTTTGACTGACACTAATTCTTACTACATGAAACTGTAGAAACCCTTTCATTTCCCCCTTCTGTCTCTGTCAGAAAATTACAAAAGACAGAGTTTGTGATGTCCCCAGTGTGCAAATCCCTTTATTCTGTCAGATTACAGCATTTGATATGACGTAGTGCGGCATTCTGGCCTCACATGCCTGCCAGAGGAGAAGGGACCTGTCAGCAGCAGAGGGGAGCAGTGCAGATCATCACTCTGACTGATCCACAGGCCCAGAGACTGTCATCTCCTCCGACTGTACAAGTCAACACAAATAAAAGTGAGGAAGCAAAAGCTATAATGGCTGGGAGAGATCCAGGCTCATTGTGGCCATTACTTTTATTCAAACCTTACAGATGACATGATGTGAAAAATGAGCCTGTGTCTAGTCGGGTGCCCATTAGTGAGTGAGCACATTATCTCCCCTTTTTCACATTGAATCTCCTCCCTGCATGCAGTGGCAGATGCTCCTGAGGAGTCACTCACTTTTATGGGCTTTTGACTGCCGTACTCTTTTAAATACAGGGGCCTGCACCAGGCAGAGATGACGTATGGCTGTCAGTGCTCTTTACCTCACTGACAGATGCCTTCAGTGGATCCCTCCTTAAACCTTCTCTCTAAAACTAAGGGGGACAGCTAACCTCTTCCCTCACAGAGCAGACAAGCATGCATCAAACTGATTATTGCTGCAAAGGGGGTGATTTCTAAAAATCTTTATTACCAGACAATTACAGTGCAATTTACTCAAGTATAGACTAAAGGCAATCATGAAATACAATTCCCCAAAACCCTTCAGAGTGATACTACATAGGGAAACTAAAAATTAATAAACACTGAATCTATGATGAGAATAATTAGGGGAAGATAATTGTAAATTTGATTTATTCATAAATGATACACATACTACAGTATAAGAACAATATACTACTTTTTTTTTTTTTTTTGCTCATTAGCTTAAACTTTGAAAAACACTGAATCTGTACCCCTCTTTCTAACATCCCTAATGGTCTTTAAAACACCTCCCCCAGCTGATGAAGGAAAATCAATTACTTTGTCAAATCACTGTGCTCCTGTCACATTGTTGTGGCTGAAATTGACATGATGACTAAGTGCTTACTCCGTGCTTTGTCCAGACTGCGAGAAGTTCACAACACATGAAAAAAAAAAAAAAAATCTACATTTCAACTAATATTTTAACACACATCCAGCACCCAGACTTACTTCCTGATACAATCTATAATAAATGAGGCAAAATGATTTAGAGCCATTTTAACTTAAGTTTGTCGTCACCTTCTCTAATTGTGTTTGGTGAATAAACATAGTCAGTTGTCAGTCTTTCAGTGTCTTCAGTGGTTGGTGAAGTATAGGTTTAAAATTACCCAGCCAACTAATTAGAAATGTATGAATATATGAAATAAGAAAATGCGTGAGGTTGGAAATCAGCACTGACATCATAAAATCAGAAAACTGAGAAACATGCATGTAGTGATGCCTCAGTGCACAGTGTGGTGCAGTCAAATATTCAGCAGCATGGAAACCACCAAGGAAGCTTGAGTCTATTTGAAAGTGACAAATACATTATTCTGCAATAAGAAAGAAATTTGGATGCAGTGCTACAGAGCAAAGCTCAGAGGTTGTGGTTACTGACAGGGAGTCTTGGCTTCTCTCAGGCATGAGAGTGAACCACAGCCGCTTGGTTCAATCTAATCTTTGACAAGAAACAACAAGCCTTTGGGACACCCCCGCGGTCCACCTCTACACCGCACAACATCATAAGCAGCTGAACTCAGGGGGTTAAATCTACTGCAGCTGTCAGGGGAGAAATAGGTTTCCATTTTACAACTTCAGTGGCAGAGAAGACCATACAAATGCTCCTCTATTTCCCTCACTATTGCTCACTCGTTTGAATCCCTCTCCTCTCCCTCTTCTGCTCCTGTCAGTTTTCCCTCAGCACACACACACACACACACACACACACACACACACACACACACACACACACACACACACACACACACACACACACACACACACACACACACACACACACACACACACACACACACACACACAAGGGGTTCCCTGGTGACTGCGTCCCATTACTACCCTGAGACGGCTGCACAACAGAGCTCAATGTCCCCAGTGATAGCACTCAGTTCCCCACATTCCCCAGTCAAGTAGAGCGCAGGACGAACAGGGTTTGGTGTTTGAAGTGCCAGCACGGTTTTAAGCTGTAAAAGCGACATAAGTGCATTACTACCTAAAAGGTCCATATGGCTCTGTCTTTGGATGACAATCTAAACATAGCTGAATAGTTATTCAAGGGGCCAAAAATTTCACTCACACTGATACGAGACCCATCATTCAGTATATGTAAAGCTACTGATGGGATGAGAAAACCCTTAAAAATTGTTTAATCATGTAAATTACAGGGTAGTAAACACCTTCACAGTTGCCTTCAAAGTCATCATGTTAGACATCTTTCATTTCAGCAGCAATTCTCAATGTATCTTGCAGAGCAAAGCTTAATGAAATACCAAGTGTTTTTTTTTCTTTCTCATTTTATTTAAGTTCCATAAGTACATACAGTATATAAGTATACAATTGACAGAGTTCTGTGGATTGAAGAAGCTCTTTTATTATTCCCTAGTTCATTATACTTCAACGTACCGTTTGAATTCGGGGCTAATACTGGCTTTTTGCAGACGTATCAGTATAGGCATTTAATTAATAACAGTACAAAAACACCAAAGTTATGTCAGAGGAAAAACTCATTACATTTTTTGAGCACCAAAGAGCAACTTACATGGTTTTCAACTGCAAAAAAGTCACACTCAGTATCTTGAGTACAGTTGGTTTGTGAAGAAGAAGAAGAAGAGGAAGAAGAAGAAGAAGAAGAAGAAGAATACCAGCTGGTTTATCATTATTGGATTCTACAAACTCTCAATTATCACTATCACTTTTTAAATCTTGATGCTGTGATGCTATAGTTTAAATTCTGTTCTTATAAATATTACTTCTATATATAAACCTTTAAAAGCAACAGTAAACATTAAGGACCTAGATTTAGTTAGGGAAATAGAGAGTCACAACAGATTACAGTCCAATGTTTTTATTGTAGCGGTGGGGAGGCCGTTTTATTTATAGATGGCCACAGACTGTGAATTTAATACTGCTGTGTAAGGTTAATAGTATCAGGGTATCACTTGGTTATGTACCATAGAATATGCAGTATAATAGTTGTATTATAACAGTTGTAAAGCGAGACTCTAGCTTGTTCACTCGGTTCCAGCTCTTGCCACAGTCTGTTTCGCTGTCAGTGTTTATCCAAATATACCAAGTTCCTATGATTCCACAAGGATCTCATGCATGATTGTGCTAATCACCTGACACACCTGATTTCCCGATTCATTTTCTCCATTCATCTTGAGCAAATGTAGCGACAGCTTGCAATCTGTTTGTTTTGAGTTGTCAAAAAGGAACCAAAGGCATGTATCAACATGGAATAAATGCTACTGCAAGATGTCACCAGCTGCACATGATATGATGAATTACAATCATATGTTAATCAGCTGGAGTTGCAGTAATGGGTTGTTTACACGGCGTTCCATCACAAACCTTCTTGGACTGTTTTCTCATATACAGATATGGGTTCTTGAGCAGACAGGAGTACACTACTGTTCAGAATGCTAATGAACAGATTCAACTTTTTTTTTTTTTTGTTGTTGTTCTTTTTATTTTTTGTTGTTTTCCAGCAGCATAGGAATATAAATGCATTCACTGGATGTACAAAATCCAACATATCTACAATGAAAAAATAATTGAGTTTGTTAATGCGATTCTAAGTACAGTGTTTAAATCTGCCTGCATGTTATTGTTGTTGTTACACAGTCTATGTAAGGCAACTGCTGCTCCCTGACAATATTGGGAACCTCAAAGCATCTTCATAATGTACATGTATATGTATATATGGGGATGTGTGTGTGTTGTGGTAGGTTGGCCACAGAGCAAACAGCAGTAGGTCCAGCAACAAGGTCAACACTAGCGCAAGTACCTTTTTTATTTCCCCAGCCGCCCACAGTGTTAGATCCTCCAGCAAACTTACTAATGGCTGGAATAGCCCTACTGCCTCGCTATTGTTTTCCTTATCCATAGGTGGGTGAATGTGGAGGATCTAGGAGGTATTTAAAATAACTGACAAATTTATGAGAATACATACATGATCTGTGGCCTAATATCTAGGTAAGAAAATCAATATTTAAGTTTAAAGAGCCTTAAAATCTGTGTTCCTTCCCAGAAGGTTTGGTCTTCGGTTAAATAAAATTTAAATAATTGAAATTTATATTCCAAGCTTCCAAAGATACACATCTCTCTTAGAAAAAAAATCATTACCAAACGGTAAGACCATATTTGAAAGAAAATGACCGTTCTTCTCCCTCATAAAGTATTTTATAATTAAATATCAACAAATGAAGTGCACTGTAATTTCAGAACTAGGATTCATAACATCAAAATGAATGATTTTGCATATACAAAAATCATAATATAATCAAACTGGTGTCCCATGAGATGAACTGTGCTCTGCTATTATGCATTACATCTCACACACCTCTTCAAATGTGGAAACCAAAAACATCACTAACTCTTTTTTTTGTTTTGTTTGTTTGCTTTGTTTTTTGAACTACAGTTTTTCAACAGTTTGGACAACAGCAATTTGTAAACACAACACAATATGATCATGTCCTCACGGCATGATTCAAGTGAAGGGCAGTGAACTATAAGACTGAATTTTTGCCCAAATCTGATGCAAATGTCTTGACAGAATGCCCAAGCTTAAATAAAGCATTATCCATCCACTCATAGCTCAGTTAGCAGTTAAGTGGGAGGATTAAGCGTCTGCCACAAAAAAGATAAAAAAAAACAAAAAAAAAAACAAAAAAAAAACATCACCTGACACCTTGGGTAGTGCTGCTATTTTACCTGCATCTGGTCTAACTGGTACGACACAACCTTCCTCCGTCATCTAAGATATATATATTGAAGATTAAGTATATTGGTAAAGGCACATAAAGTTTTCAAGTCTTAGCTGACTTGACGACTTGAGAAATTCTGCTCAATGAAAACAGCCATATCCTCAAAGAGATTTATTAAATAAGTGAAACTGCAAACAAGTTAATATTTTTATGAAATTAGAAACGACAGTATAACTAAAATAATCATTAAAGTATATGAAGTATGTGGAGGGCGGCTACTGCCGCTAAATAAATGAGAATGGAGAGTAAACAGAAACATCACAAGCACAGACTCACTTATAAACTACGCTACAACTAAATTGCTTCCACACTCCATGGGCTCAATATGCGATTTAAAAGAGCCTGGCGGTGGCAATATTCCTCTGATATGGTGTTTAGTTTTAATAGGAACCCTCAGCTCAAATATGAGCTGACAAACACAGCAAGACAAACACAGTCTCTCTCCGGCAATGAAATATACACTATCAAATAGACCTGTACCTTTTTGAATCCGCTGTGTGGGTGAAACTAAAGCGCAGAACAAACAGCATTCTGATATGGCTTTGAGGGTGATAACAGCATCTGACAGGGTGGAGAGAGCAGGCTTTGGGCTCAGTGCGAAAACACAACCCGTGATTGACATGATTCCCTGGCCTTAGAGAAGTTTACCTTTTAATAAGAGCTCAGAGAGGCCCTCTCAACAACCTGGCCCAGACTCTCACCGACAGTAGGCTATGGCTGGGGAGGTGTATATGTGTGTACTTAGACGTTTTAGGGTTATTTGTGCCTGCACGCGCACGTGCATGTGCATCGATGCACATGTGTGTCTGTGCCCACTTGTAGCAGATTTCAATCAAGGATTTCAGCCATGCCCAAATACCCCTTCTCTTTTGGGCCGAGTTGTTTGAAGAAAATGAGTGGATTCAGGATCAAGAGCCTTTCTGGAGGAATTTAAGTCTGTTTGAGGATTATGACTTCTTCATCCTGTACAAAGCCTGCAGAGAGAGCTATATGCTAGCCCTTGGAGGCCAGGCTTACCAATGCATTCCAGACGGCGATATAGACGTGATAAAACCCAGGAAAGACATCACAGGCACAGATCTTCAAAATAAATAAGGAAGTTGAAAACTTTCCAGTTTTACTCTAGAAGAATAGTTCTTTTATGGTGTAAGAAAATGCATGTTACAGTCGTAAGAGGATACATAAGATGGTTAAGCAAGCCTTTCCACTTAACCTCACAGAACATCTATGAAAAATGTTGCTCTTAGGGTAATGAAAATAATTACAAACCTGCTTACTGTCGCTGCAAAATTCTACAAACATACCTCTGTACCTCTGACTCATTGTTTTCTGTTGCTGCCAGTTGCTTTTTTCCTCTGAACTCAACAAACTCCCGCAAAAGCCACACCTCCTTTCATCTGACTTATGAATTACAATTAGCACACCAACACATCCCCTGCCAGCTCTGATCAGCATCTTCAGGTTTCAGCCATATTTCCTGCAGCATCGACAACATGCCTGATCTGTTTCTGAGAGATGTCACCACTGACCTAGACTCCACTGAAAAGCTGAAATGACTGCGAAGGCCGCTCCACAGAACCTTCATTAGTCACACAGCCGATGAGTGAACTATGTCAGCAACACAGCCAGCTGGGTGAGGACCATCTCTGACGCTGAAATCTGTCATAATTTACCCTGTTTACAGCATAACCTGAAAGCAAAACAAGAAATCAATACAAAATGGGGACAAATTGTTGTAAGTGCCAATATTTAAGACAGCTGAGATAAAGGGCTCTCAGCCCATAATAGATTCTTCCCATTCACCTTAAGCTTATTGAGCAGGGGGGGGTCGTAAATTGCTGATAAAACCATTAGTTAGTTGTTGATAAAACAATTTAGTATCATTATAACTCTAAATAAAACAAATGGGGGATGTTAACAGATAAGATCAACATCCAGCAATTACACTGCCTATTTTTTACAGTATGTTCTCTGAATAGCCTCTTTGCCCTTCAATTTCACAATAACTTCAGTGTAATTCCTAGAGCCGACCATCGCGAAGATTTAAGCATGTTGAGTTATTTCTTATCCAGCATCCTACTCTGTAAATCTTACAACCCCAATATCATAAGTGGAGCTGGAACTTTCATGCATGAAAAATCAGCATCAGACACCACATTATCTAAGAAACCTAGCATTTAACTTTTTCTCAACTAATCTGAAATCTGGATACAAGAATCACAGGTGTCTTTATTCTACTGTTAAGCCCATTAAAGTGTAATATAAATGATTCAATCTCTGGAAATATTCTGGGCTAAAGGGTTGTTATGCAACATGCTATGGTACACAACACTTATTAAATTCAGCCCTTTTAAAAAGATGCAGACACACTGATCTCAGCAGCCTTCCAACAGTGTGCAAGTCTCAAGAGTGACAGCATTGTTGAGAAGGTTACGGGACTTTTTTTGACCCCAGAGCAGTGAGACTCTTGGAACTGTGGCTGTGCTGTACTTCACACTTATATCTTTTGTTCTTGATCAAGTGCACCCATCCCCATACAAAATGCAGCCAAACAGACTGAGCAAAGCGATCATCCCAGGCAAACGAAGCAATGAACGAGCAGGAAAGAGGAAGTAGCATCTCCTACAGACAGTCACAGCAGGGGACGGACTAACTATAGCCACATCAATGACTAACTCTCACAGCAAGGACACCTCCCTTCACTTTGAAAAGAAAATAAATTAAACAACAAAGGGGGACAGTGACATTCACTGCCTTTCAGTTTATTGCACCAAATAACTGCTTGTCATACGTCCAGCACAGGATCATTGTTGAGTTCAGCGGCCAGTTAGACAACAGTGAAATGAAGAAACATTTCAAAAACAAAGTTCCCTTCCCAGCAGGACTGATGACTGCTATATGGATTCGTAGATGAGGCAGAAAAAGTTCCCTCATCTACTGGCCTAATATGGTCATTCCAACACAGGAGGAGACACGTCTTTGTACTTCTTCATGCATTACACACACAATCAATAATGGAAAAATATACACTGCGAAAGGCCTTAGTCGCACTGCCTACAAGCGGCATTGATAAATGATTTTGTGCCAGTTATGACAGCAAGGTGCATGCAGTGAAGAGAGTGGAAGGCCTTTTTAATAGTGCAAGGAGAGAATTAAATCAAACCCAGGAGGGCCTCCACTGGAAAGGAGAGATGCTGCATCGCTCTGCTCTAAATCACAGCTCTACTTAAGCCCGGCCCTCTCTTTCCCCATTTTTCTACATTATCAGAGGAAACCTGTCACTGCTGTCTATGGGAAAGTTTACAAATCATGATTTATCAAAGAGAGGACCTCTAAACACCTGTGTGAGAAAATAAGCATCCCCTGCATTATTATTTATAGGCCAAAAAGTTTTTTTAGTTAAGAAAGTATCTAAAACATACATAAATATTTATTTTTTTTACAATGAATGGCTTATATTCAATAAATACAGAAAAATGCTGATCATATATGCAATATAATTACCATTTTCACTATGCCCTCTACGTAGCTATGTAATTCATGTGCAAACAATGTGCCCATTCCAGGTCCTGTGTGTAGAACACAGTTCCTTATTATCCCAGGGTAGGAAAAATAAAAAAGGTGGCTTAAAAAGGAGTGAAAAGTTTCCAAAGGTCAAAAATTAATCAAACTCATTACCTGTGGAAGACAAGGATCCAGGTTGCTGCTAACTCGTTTAGCAGATTTTTAACCTCTATTTTCTTTTCAAAGGGCTGGAGATTCCCAAAGGAGCAGAAGTCCATGACTCCTCATTTACAACTGGATAAGTGAGTCATACTGATCCTCCTACACCTGCTGGAGATACAAACATCAGGAAAACATCATTTTATCAAGCAGAACTCGGTTAAATCCTGTATTACATTATTTTTAAACCTGAGACTTTATATGCCTCAAGAACCCTCAACCACAACCCAGTTTCAAGCCACTTTGTGCAGCACAAACAGACAAAGCCACACCAGCTGGGGAGAGAAAATCCTCCTTACTGGCCACCAAGGCCAGTTGCTACCACTTTATCCAGTAAATACTGCAGAAGAAAGCGACAGAGCGAAAGCCGTACAAGGGGAAGAAGTGATAGGCACTCAGTGCACTGTCTTCTGTCTGTTCCTAATGCAGAACTTTCTCCAGGCAGGAGCGTCTTATTGAGGAAGCATGGTGATGACAGGCAGAGGCAGACGGTTTGATACATGGGCCTGAATAAGCAGAGAGCTTTTTATGCATTGTAAATATATTAGACAATCACTACTGCAGATATCTTCAAAATACTAAGCTGTCAATAGGAAGCAGTGTGTAAAGACATGTTGCTGAGTGGAGAATGTTGTCAGGCAACAAAACCAAGCATATAATTCAGATTACACCTGTATGTTAACTGTGAAAATATGATTCAACAAAAACAGTGATTAAAAAGATAAAATACACAAAGACTTAAATGTTGAGTTCATTGTACATTAATCATTTACATGGATTAACATGTTAACATGATTTGCAGGTATTATTAATATTGTTCATTTAACATTTCAGTCTCATAGTTTGCATTTCTTTACAGTACTGATCTTAAATAGGAAGCTGAAATGAATTTATTCTGAAATCAGGATCAGTGTAAATCATTTTTCCACAGGGAAATAGATACAAGACAGTATTTAGGGTAATTTCTCATGCATAAATAGCTGTGAGCCTAATTTGAGATGATTTGGGTTGTTAGGTTTATGGCCTAAACATGCCGATTGTTCGACAGTAAAATTTTGACTGTGCACAGAAATGTAAAGAGGTCACTACGATTGGTAAAAGTCTCCACATGGCAACACAGTAAACATTAAATCTTATAAAACCTACACAAACAATTAACATCTTACTCCATCTCACTTTCTGTTAAACAGTAGGTTCTTTATGATAATCTGAATGTTTTTATTTAACAATTAAAATCAATGCAAAATTTTAGAAAAAGCAAATAGGTTAACACTTAAAATACTAACCTGTATTTTAATATGTTAGATTTCAACATTAAAAAAAAAAATTGTTTACTTGTATTATTATTTAAAAAATTGTTAAACTTCAGTTGTGTTTTCCCCACAAGAAAAAAAAAAAAAAAATCACAAAAAACAAGAAAACGGTTAATGCTCTAAGGGAAGTCCAGGCTGTAAATGTGCACAATATTCCACATTATATACATGTCATTTCAGAGTGCACTCCAAGTGACGCAGTGTCAAATCTGTGTGACAGATTTAGGTGAACGCTGGTGAAGGGAGCCCTGCGTGGGGAGAGCGGCTTAGGGCTGACTCAAGCAGCCAGTACAAGATCTCCAGCAGGCAGAAAGGAGCCCTGCTCACCGCGGAGCTGCTGCCTGTCCAGCCCACCAACACTGACAGCCAAGCAATAACCTGACACCATTGCCATCTTCTGACTGTATTCGCACACGGCTCTTTGTGTCAGCTTTTGAGGACCCGTACAAAGTTACAAGGCATTACGTTTGCTGAGAGATTGACAAGAACATAAAGCAAAGGCACAATTTAAAAGGGCTGCAAGCACCAGTGTCAAGTGAACTATGCACAAAAAAAAATGAATAAAATAAAATAAAGATAGATAAATAAATAAATAAATAAGAAAATAAAATTTGAACATATCCAATAATCTGGGGTTTATAAACTTTGTGTCAAATGGAGTTTGAAGTGATGTGAATTGAGACATCGTATGAGAGGCATATGTAGAGGCTTCATATTTGGGAATAATATTTTTCTTTATTTTTGATGTAATGTCTCCCTCTTTTGGTGGACGCTGTTGAATGAAAGCTGGAGAGAGCAATTTATAAAGACAGGTAACCTTTGGATCAGAAGTCCAAAACAGGAGGATTTTCATCATAGCAGACCTTTATTTGAATGCTGATTAAAAACTGTTCCTGAGATTCTTTAAATCTCAGTGTTTTTACATATTATTTTAAGTGTAAGCAGTGAAAACTGAATTCAGGTATTGAATTGTCACCAAAAATCACTGGGAGATGGGGGCATTTTGATTTAACATGTGATGGGATGTCATCATTTTCTTGAGCTTGATCATGTTAAATCATGGATAAACTAAAGTTGGAGATGTGATTTCACTGAGAGCTGTAAGCAGGTAAGTTCATTCTGAAGTCTGGGAGCTCCCTGACATCTAGTGGACAAACTCTAGACTGCCTCTGAAGCAGCACAGGTCTGCTAGGCTCCTTGTGCTGAGTTTAAAAGGCCCATCTGAAGTTAGCATTTTCAGTACATATGGTATGAATCAAATATTCTTATGGACTATCGCCATCACAAAGAGTTCAAATATGAGTTTTCGTGTGATTTGGATAAACAGCTGCTTAAATGGAATTCAGATATATCAAGCAGTAGTCTACAGTATCCACATGGTACACTTCATATACTCCATGTTTTTTTTAGATTATGGATTTATGAATCTTCTTCTGGACCCACAGTTTTCAAACACAGATAGCTTTGCTTTGCTTTGAATAACCAAGAGTTCCATATAGACAAACATTATATTATCCTACCTTCTGCATGAACTACTGTTGAAAAGACACTGAGCTGTCCAAGAAGTAGCCAAGTGTCTAATTAACTTGGAACTCTTGCAATTTGGGCACTGTGTGTTAAAAGGGCTGTATTTCCCACACAGTTCATTCAATACTGTTGTAAACCTACTGAAAATAAAGCTAAGACCGAAGCTGAGCTACTTACGGTATGGATTGTATATCGTACAAATGCTGCTTTCTTCTGTCCACATCTTTAACTAACAAACAGCTTAAGAGAACCTAAATTAATTTACCACAGTGCCACAAAGTCCAAACTTTTCCAATCCACTCAGCAATATACTACACTCAGAGACATCATAAAGGACTACGTTACAGTCATCAATATTGAACACGGCTCTGCAGGCTCGTCCAGTAGCACTAAAACTGAAAGTTTGTCAGAATCAATGTTTAGATCAATATAAGAGCTGCGGAGTTTTGGAGGATCGAAAATTGTGAAAGCAAATGAGGCCGAGAAGTTGCTAAGTGGAGGTTGGTTTATACAGTATGGGCCAATAATTGTTAATTACTGAGCCATTCAGATTATAGGCTTAATAAATGTAGTTTTCACAGCCTTTTGAAAATGACCTAGGAGAAGAGACTAGAGCTGCTGCCTGCCAAGCAGATAAAAAACATTGTTTTAAAAAGCTCAGAGGCACAGTATCAAAGAGGCAGGTGAAGGCCTTGGCTATAGTACACTTGTAAGCAGTGAAATAAAAAGGTGCCATATCACCTAAGGAGTTCAAGTTGAATATTCAGGTGGCATAGCCATTTGTACTTAATTAGAAAGCACTGATGTTTTGTTAAAAACGTTGTAAAACGCAATGTAAAACGTTGTAAAACGTTTTTTTTTTTTTAACAATTCTGTGACTCTCATCATCACTTAGAAAATTATATAGGCTACCAATAACACCAATAACATCAAATCGAAATCGCTGTAAATTGTTCACAAAAGCAAACTATTTTCATCTTACATGGGTAAAACATGTAGCTTTAAAGTTTGCATAAAGACAGGGGGGGAATGGGCCTAGTTATGGACTAGAGAAGGCTGTAACTAACTAAAACCCACCACCTCACCGGCTTGGCTGACTTTGGCTGGCAGCGTTATCCCATTTGGAGGCTGTTGAATTCACAGTCACAGAGTCAAACACGAATCTGGCTCACTTTGAAAAGCAGGGCAGGTCATCACATCTCTTACCGCTGTTTTTAAGGCATTTCCAGACCACTCAGGCACTCCTCTGTCAAGCGCTCATCCAGCTGGGAAAAGTGTGACTAAGGAATATTTTGACGACAGGTTGCATCAGAGGAACATAAAAGCTATAAATCTAAGCCTTTTATTTGAGTCTATGATTTCGACCCCAGCTTTCAATATATGATCCGGAAGTGACATATACCCTCGCTGTTGTTGTAAAATGCGTCACCGAACATTTAAATTGGCGATTTTTTTTTTTTATATATTAGAGAAATCAATGGAAAGGTCACCTCCTGACTAATTTTTTACTTACATTTTATATTATCGTTTATTTTCTGCTTAACTTTCTTGGTTTGCATGTGTGTGTGCTTCGCTGTGCTGGGGTCATACAGAGGTAATCAATCTTTCACATCGATTATTGAACCGCAGGTACTCCGGCTTCACTAACTCAGTGTCTCTAACTGCTTTCACATCAGCTAACCCCTCGACCTTTCCTCTTTCCAAAACATTAGGAAAAAAAAAAAAAGGAGTCCAAAGTCCATTCGTTTTGAGTCCTTTTAAAGTTCAAATAAAATCTGTGTTCTTTAAGATATTGAAAGTCTGTTGCTTTTTTGTTCTCCACATATTCTATTAAAGTGCCATACTTTACATTTGGGTTCAACAGCAAACTGATTAAAGCGAGTTTGGAGACAGACTATTTCAGTGTTTGGATGTAGACTTTACCAAGAATGATTCGAAGGTGAATTATACAGTCGCGACTATCCATCCCACTGAACACAAAATATCTTATCAAATATATGAATCTGTACTTTAATACCAATTTCCTTTCCATTTACAAAGTTTTGCATATATTTCTAGAATAAATTTGATTGATCACAGTGAAAAAAAATAATGAAATGTTATTTCTGTGTTGAGTCTATATTAATCTTAAATCTTTCCAACACCTCTTTCACAGGTTAAATTTGAGGTAAAATCTTGAAAATCTTTCATCCTATTATTAATAAGATATTTATTTGGAATACAACAAGCTCCTTTCCACCCATGATAGAACACCAAAAGAATTTTGCTGCAGTAAGCGTAACACAGTCTAAAGCATTTCTGATGTGTCCGCAACTGCAAGTTTTATTCAGAATATCAGGTATGAAGAATGTGTTTAGAGTTTCTGTGAGACTGGCCAAATATACAAGATTCCATTGTTAAACCATGATCGATAAAACAGTGATTTATTTTTGCATATCTGTGTAATTCCAAATAAACTATCTGTGAAGACTGAAAATGTGTTTTCAATTGACTTTCAATTGTGTGTCAATTGTGTTTCATATAATCTTCTAATGTCCAGACTAAACAAGCTTGCCTCTGAAGGTGAACTAATCTGATGTGGATTTTGTCAACACTTAACAAAAAAGTCAATGCCACCAGTGGAATTGAATAAATATATGGGGAAAGCGTTCCTTTTGGGATTCTTCATAAATCCTAGAATCCACTTAATCTTAAAAGTATTATTCAAGATATTAAGACCTTGTTCTCTACTAGCTCTAAAAATTTCTTTTTCAAGATAATTGGTTAGTTTTCCTTCAGATATACTCATAAAGCATCTTATCCAACTCCTTGCTAACATTTTTTGGGATAGGTACTGTTGCAAAGTACTGAAGTATCAGGGAGGGGCTGGGAGTTGAGCTTCCTAACATTTGCCAGACTTTTCTCTTCTCTACACTTAAGAACCAGATGTCCAATAACTAAAATCCTTCATTCAGTTAAGATAACTGAAAACAGCCAGGGTATAAAAATTGTGGCTTAAAACTGGATAAAAATCAATTCTGAGCTTCAGGCAGCCGACCACATTATCTCTTTACTATTCTCCTTCATAGTTAAACTTTTGCCCCTTCTAGTTTATTTATTTATTTGTTTCAAATCAAAACCTTGACCCAGTTACCATATGTGATATTTTGCTGAGAGAGATTTTACACAGTAACATAGCAGGAAACAACTATTGTTTATGCAAAGATATAGTGGTGTAATGGCGTTCTGAGCAGAGAACGAAGTCACACCCCTTTGTATATGTACTGTGATGTGAGCTTGTCTGTTCTTTGTTTTGATAGCTAGTCTGTGCATGCGTCTAAGTGTGTGTACGGGTGTGTGTTAGTGCATGTGAGGTTCCTCCTGTTAAACTGCTGGAGGAGGGTCTGTCTGCAGACTGCAAGAGAGGGGCGTAACTCTAAATGGGCATGACTTTAAGCAAGCTGGAGACTCGTCGGCCCTCCCCACATTTATAAAAACACAGGGACCGCCCATATCCAAGATGGCACAGTGCAATAGACAGCATTCCAGTGAAAGCACCTAACAGAATTTCTACTTAAGAAAACATTTTTTTTTTTGTCAATAAAGGCCTCAGACAAAGAAAGAGATAAGTCCAGAGCGCAGGTCATGGGAACCATCAGGTCAGATCCAGGTTACCGGGTGACCATTGAAACATCCATAAAGTTATTAAAGTTTTTTAGCAGCTCCTTCAGTGTTATTTGTGCATGAGGAGTGCTGGTGGATAAGTGCAAGGCTGCATTTCTTTCCCTGTCCGATCATGGAGCCAATACTGGTCTGGCTTTACCAAGATGGAGAGTTTCACTAGCTGCTGAAGGGCTGCAGCTTGACCCGGAACTGGCTTTTCTTCCCCTCAATGCGTAAGTAACTTTAGGGGTACATAATATTACATGTCTGTTTTCAGCAGTGACTGGCTACAGAAGCAAGCAAGCCATTAGCCCACGCTAGCTGCTTGCTGTGACATGCTCCATTGCCATGATGCATGTCACAGCAAGCAGCTAGCGTGGGCTAATGGTTGTGGCTAGAATGTTTTATGTTGGCTCTTGTGTGCACAGGGTAACTTTACTCAGTTGAGCTTCTTGTAGTTTGTTTGGTGGCTGCTTTCACTGGGCTTGTAACACCTTGGTGACTGAGAACTTGACATCTAGTGATGATGTTTACTGTTGCTGTGAAAGTGATATTGCAAATATATAATTCTACATATAGTAAAGCTCAAGCTACTGTGTCCCCCTTGCACTGGTAACACTCAACACACAAATATTAGACCTGATTTAATAATGCAGTGGAATAGAGTGGCTAAAAGTCTCTCTTCTTTAATGATAAGCTACAGTTATTGATCACACAAGAAACAAACAGAGACTGCTTCCCTAGTTTGAGGTCTTGATTTGCTACTCCGCCAATTACTCATGAATCCCATTGTTTAATTGGTTTTAGGGTGCTGTTTTCTGCACCCTTTTTTCACCCATTGATTGTACTAGATGGAAGCCAGATTAGGAAAAAGCTAGTGTTGAATTAGTGTGTATTGCAGAGCTGATGGTGGGAAGAACATACAAAAAAAAAAAAGCAAATCGACTTATTTTGTGGTTAATTTCATTCTGCATAACATCATTTTACTTGATATTAAAATGTAGAAACTAATTCACTCACTCACTTCAAATATTTAAACACTTGCTGACTCAGATTTAAGCTGTGTGGTTGGTGGAGCACCACGTGTGTGCCCTCTATTGACTGGCCACCACTGCTGTGAACAGATGTAACCTAAATCAAATCAATATTTGGTGTGACCAACCTTTGCCTTTAAAACAGCACCAGGGCTGTGGTCGAAAAGTCTTCTTTGCTTAGGAAGGATCCTAACTGAGGGATGTGACAGTGTAAGTGGCAGCCAGGATAAGAGCTGGTCGAATTCTCTAAATGAAAAGGGAAAGTGCTTCAGTGCTTCCTATCTTATCTCCTTTAGCATAGGACACACTGAACCTTCCTCTATGAAAGGAGAGGAGAAAATGCTGTCCCATAATCCCTTGCTGCAGCAATATTTAAATTAACACACAACTGTAGCTTTACCACAGCAGACCCACATAAATGTAGCTCCAAATCCATAAATATAGATTTTCTTCTCTTTTAAATCCAGCTAAGACTCATCTTGAAGAACAAACGTATTATCTTTGTCATCATCATAACAATCTGTACATAAATATTGGTTTCCAAATCCCAGTCACAGCACTAAAAGCTTTATCTTCTCTATTTAACAAATGTATTAAAAAGTCAGAACTGTATTTAGCCTACTTATCTCTGAATATAATTCATTCTGGCCCCTACTGAGTTGCTTATTTTTATTAAATGATTGTTTTAATGGCTCAACTCTTTCTACTTGTAAATTTCTTTCATCTTATTTGAACATTTCAATCCTGTTTGTTTTGTGTTTGTGGTTAATATATATAATAACCACAAACACAAAATTCTGTTTGTTTTGTCTTTTCATAAGTCCTTATGAATTCTCTTTCACATCTTTTCTTGACAACATGGTGTTTTCCATTGAGATCAAGGAAAAATGGATAGGAAAGGAGATTATTTTGACTTTCCAACTGCAGCCCCGGTCTCCTAGGTACACCTGTGCACTTTTTTAAAGGTAATTGGTCGCTGCAAGCATTGAGAACTTGCCAGTTCTTCTGTGGATATAGGCTGTCCTCTGTCTTCTGTCCTCTGTCTTCTGTCTCTTCATGTAATCCCAGACTGACTCTGTAATGTTGAGATGAGAGCTCCCCGGAGGCCAGACCATCTATTGCAAGGCTCCCTGGTCTTGTCAGTGAAGATAGTTCTTTATGACTCTGATTATATGTCTGGGATCATTGTCATGCTGCAGATTGAATTTGGCTTAGATGAGTCACCTCTCTGATGGACAAGAATCTAAACTTCTTAAGTGCCTCAAACTTTTGCACAGTATTGTAAATTCATATGTAAATATATGCAAATGCAAATGTCAGTGGCACTACATGAAATCTAGGTCAGAGGGGTTTATCCTTTGAGAGCGTGATTTTGTCCGATCCATTCTGTCTCAAAACACTGGTATTTTGACATATCATGTGTGCAAAACTGAGAATTTGACCTGAGCCTACCTCCACAGTAAAGGTCAAGAGGTCATCAAAAGCATTACAATTGATTCTATAATAACCATGATTTTCACAGCAGATTTATTCATGTCATGTGTTTTCACGTTATCTTACCAAGAATCAAGATGTTAAGAGGAAACAGAAATTGTGACCACATGGTGGCACTAGAGAAAAGAATCAAACCCATCTAATCAAAGGACTGTATCAGGCAGTGTGCAGGTGTTGGAGCAGGGCGGAAAAAAGAGAGATGAGCTGGAGCTGTGAACACAGGAAATATCACTCCAAAGTAAAACAAAATTTATGATCACAGTGGCTTAGAGATGGAGAATGACGAGTACCACCAGTTGGGTTTTTAAAAAAAGATAAGGGAGGACCTACAGGTTAATGTGTGTGTTAAGCTCCTTTAGTATGTCCACTGAGTTGTCAGTTGTCTTTTTAAAATATTTAGCAAGCTGAAAAAGAAAAATTCAGTGTATTAACTTGGCTCTGGCTTTAACTTTTGAATAATAGCCTGGATTTACGCAGTACTGCAAATCAGCAGTAATAAATCATCTAATTACTGTCACCCATCTCTTTAGCCTGCATTAAGTATGGAGTCCTCTCTCAAAATGGCACAGATCAAAATATCTGATTTATAAACAGCTGAGGCAAATGTGAAACTAAAAGTCTGCTTGCTCCAACCACACAATACCTTAGTCTAATTCTGTTTAAAAAAAAAAGAAAGTGATTAGCAATAACTCATTGTGGAGACGTGCTGGTCCCCATAATGTAATGTTCTCTCATTAAAGCAATACTTCACCTCAGTGCCTTAGCTTGAACCGTGACATTATGTTGACAGTTCTTCTTCTGTGCATTAGATGGCACTATTGCTTTTATAATGTGATGGTGGACCCCCACAGCCAAGTGAGAATGTTCTCAAGTCAGCAAACACTCAGCATAACTGCTACCAACAAGTTGAAGATGGTTTCTATTTTCCTCTGAAACAGGTTGCATGCTGTGCGTCTGCTGTTAAATATAGTTACAGTGTTGCTGTCATAAATGCGGGTTTCAGACGCGATGGATGGCATCCTCATATTATGACTTCACTGCTGGCCAGGGGAGAATTGCTGCCTACAGCATTAAGAACCAATGAATACAATTGGTAAGGAACACGGAAGACACTAGCAAGTTAGCATCTGAGTATTACAAACATTAAAACCTCTTGTGATTTTCAAATTGACATTAATAAATTTAAAGCTTATCTATATAATATACGCAGCTGCACAGCCAATCAGGTCAAGAGCTACTGCATTATTTTTGGTGATGTTTAGAATTTGTCATGTCTTAGATAGTCCCTGTTCTTCTGATGTCTCCTGACTCTGTAAAGGTTGGTTGGTTTGCTTCATGAACCTGGAGTTAATATTGCACCAGCCCGTAGTTGTCATTTTAAATGAAGATGCATGATGCTAACAGGCTTACATCCTGGAGCCACTTTGCCGTCATGTGTTCATGGTGTACTGAAGGATTATCTTGCATTCCCGTTCTTATTACACATGCTATAGGTTCCCAGTTTTATGAAGAGTAGCAATTGTAAACACACAGAGAGTCTTGATTGTGCTCATGGATTATGTGTTGTTATTTAATCACAGAGGAATAGACTTTGCAAAGACAGATGGTGGTAATCCTATTTGCCTGGAAATATCTGTGAAGGTAAATGAAAGTGTCAACACTGCTTCATAATAAATGATTCAGATAGCAGGAGAAAGAACTATTTTTGTACAGACTGCCACATGAATATGGCATGTAAAGCACAGAAATATACACTATATATATAATAGAGGAAGCGCAGAAATACATACAAATATCTTTGATGTCCCCAAACATCCAACAACTCCTTCCTATATTTGATCTGATAACATTATGTGAAGGCAGCTGGTTAGATGTACCTTTCAGCTGTCCAGAGAATTTAAATTATTAAGAACGCACCGACTGTAGAAACACTGACTTCATGACTGACTGAGAATATTCATCTTTTGCTTGGTTGCTTTTTAACCTAAATTTAGATTTGAACAATGGCTGTTTTTTCTTTGTCTCTCCTTGAAAATAGAGATTATATAATATAATAAGTGAGGTTTTTGAACCAAGGCCCCATGATATCTACTCTAAAAACACTGTGTTAGTACAAGTTTGATGTCCTCTTGTCGTCCGAGTTATTTTTTCCACAAACCTGGCATCAGTTCCAGGTGTCCAGCATGAACAGCATGAGGTGTTATGGAGGAAAGAGCGAAACACTTTCTCATAACAAAGCTAGGTGGCCTGTGCTCCACATCAAAATGGAAAATCTTCTGCACCTGACAGAGCTCGTCTGACAGGAGAGCTGTGTCTCATTATAGGTGACTCATTATCTGCTTCCTCTCGGTGCCTGTGTGTTTGTGTGTGTTTTTACCTATGCATTAGCATGTGTGTACACATCTGTGTGATATGACATTTTCCCTCTGAGTCTACATGACATTTATGAAGGCATCATGTTTTATCCGAACATCAAAAGGGGAGACAAGTTTTATAAATCACTCACAAAATGACAACAGGGAGAATGGAGGTCAGCGTTTTACTAAACGTGACAACTCTCTGACCTTTACTGTGTGTCCACGGTCGTAACTCGTGTGCACCCTCACATTTTCTCCTAAAATGTGACAACCTCTGTCTTTCTTTTCCCCTGAACTTTCCTCCTCCATATGTTCACTGGTGTATCACCCTATCAGCTCTTGCTGTGGCTCTGCCTCGCTGGAGAAACCTGTTCTCCACCCCCCTCCAGTTTTCTGATTTAAATAGGTGGCGTGGGTATTTGAGCAAAATACCACGTTTTTCATTGAAGTGGCTGTAAGGATGATATTAATTAGCATAATTGCAATGACCATGTGGACTGAGATTATTGTGTGGCTGTTAGGCTGTCTGTTCTATTGTAGCTCATCTTAGAGCCTGTGGATTGCTCATTGACTCACCCAGCAGTAGCGTTTCCTAGCAACGCCTCTTGAACGTACTGTACAGTACTTCCCCATTGCATGGGCGCCTTTAATAATCTGCTTTGCTATTTCCATGTAAGCTTTGTTAAAAGATTTATGGTGCATTTGAAACTGTGCTTTTCTTGCTGCTGTTGCTTCACATATGTGAATAAACAGTGTAGATTCAAAGGATAAAACATAGTTTACAGCAGGGCTCTCCATTGCGTGCCTCTCGATGACAAGAGAGTTAACATGATGCAAGAATGTAAGTACTCCAGTTCCTACAGTGAAGGGAAAAGGGCTTCAGCAGTGACGTGGCTTTGACCTGCACACTTTCATTGACTGTGCCGCGCTCCTGATAGACAGTTTAATAAGTGGGGATAATTTCACTGAGGGACCTCGCTGTCATGACGAAGCCGTCTGAATGCATACATCATGGTGTTACATAATGCCACTACACTATGGTCTCAATCAGAAGTGCTACAATATAACTAATAACTTAATACAATAGTCCACAGGTTCATAATAGCACAGTCTATAAAAAGGAGTGCGACAGAGAGCTGCTATCCGAGGGCAGTGGGAATTGAGAGAGGTTATCTGTTTGCAGGTGATGAATCTTGGCATTACGTGTATTGTTGTTGCCTGAGTCTGGCTGTGAAATTTATGGCCCATATAAAGGCACCTCATCATGTGGCTGACAGACAGTATATATTCTCCAGGACAGGAGATCATGACTCCTGCTGCCTTGCGAAACCACGACTGAGATCTCTCTGAATCACCATGCAGGGAATCTGTCTGCATGTGGGTTGGTATGCAGACCTCAAAGCTTTGGTCTTGGCACGGTATTGTGTTTTTATATTTCTATTTTCCAACCCCCTCACCTCCGTCACCTTACTGTTATCCTGGGTGATATATTTGGAGTCCTACCACAGTTATTGCCCTGACCCATCCCTCCATGCACACATATATTTGTCAGTGGTATCAGCTGCTACATTTTCTAACTAACTCGACCTGTATAAATACTAGGGTCCACAGCTTCTCAGCATGCAGCGGGGGGGGGGGGCTCTCAGGAGCACAACATGTTTTCCCGCACCGTGTTCACCTCACTGCTTATGCACCTCCTCACATTGTTTTGTTTTATTCATGTCTCATATTAAACTTCCTCCGCCATCATCACAAGACCCGTGATTGTCGCTTGACTGCCTCATCCAGCATCTCTGTATCAGCCCCAGAGTTAGCTCCTCTAATTCTGCTTCATTTCTTTTTCTTTTTTTCATTCTCTCTCTCTCTCTCTCTCTCTCTCTCTCTCTCTCTTCACCAGTTTCTGTCCAGTGCTTTTCCCTGAGGTGAAGAAGATGTTGTCTCCCATCTGGCTGACTTCACAGCAGACTGACAGTCTGTTGCAGTCCTCTTGTGACTCCCTGCTGCATAGTGTTCAGCCCACTGCCCGAAGCCCCACTGAATTAATCCAGGCATATTTCCTTTTAATGTAACCACAGCCAGACACCTTGTAAAATCTGGAAAATTCAACTTTTTTGTATTAGAGAAAAGATCCTTTTCTATCCCAGTGGAGGCAACACACAGCACATAACTTGCTGTCTGTATCTGAATAGGCCATTTTATGAAGTGTCTTGGATAATAAAAGATTTTAACTGAGTGTGCAGAGCAGCTTCCTTTTTTTTTTTTTTTTTTTGCCCATGAATCGACAGTCATCTTGCATGCTTAATCGCTCTTTAGCGTCAGTGACTGCAGGGAAGAAATGTGACACTGATATTACCCCACTGAGATAAGATTCTCTCAAATCTGTGCCTATATTTAATTTGTTTGCCCCCCAACATACACACACCCTCCTCCACCCTACGCCCCACCCCTATCCCCTGGCTGAGCATATGGCTAGCAGTATTAGTAAATGATTTCCGTCAACTACTCTCAGAATGTGTTTTCTTTTAATGCAGGCTCATAATGCAAAAACTGGATATTATTTGTTGTGTCATTCCCGTGATCAAATTAATATGATATCTCTTTGGTTTGAGGGTAGATTAGGTGTCTTATATAATATATAAACAATTTCAGGTCACAATTTTGCAGTAGATGTGCGGCATGCTTTGCAAAGCAACCCTACACTGTGTCTTAATTAAGCCATTAGGAGGCACATTTCCCGGACCTGGTGTTAATGAGCCACCTCAGCTGTCCACTGTGGTTACTTTCAAGGCCACGCGGTTCTGTTTGGGCGAGGATAAAATGAAATGAGGAAGCATGAGTCAGCAGTGAGAATTTGAAGCGAGGTGATTAAAGGTAGTAGTGAAGACCCTTTCTGGGAGCAAAAGATTAAGATGATGCTACTCTCTCATCTTCCTCAAAGCCCGAGCCAATTGATGTGGCCCCTACAGGCTGCTTGTCCGGAGCCAACATTTCGGCTCGGCAGCAGATCTCAAATGAAATTACACATATTCAAATATGTTTTGATGAGAGTTGCTATCATTAGACGATTGAAAGATTGGCTTGGCACATCACAGAGTGCATTTGAAATTCCTCCTGCTGAGGATTTGGCCACAGAGGAGATTTTATGTGTCCAGAGCCAAACATTTGCAAAAATATAAAATGCTGTAGTTGTTTTGACGTTGATGTTTCAGACATTTATATTGTAATGTTACATTTTTAATCATAAGAGCCAAAACAGTCAAAAAAGGAACTAGTAAACTGGTAGAAAATTAATTAGCAGCTATTTTTATTTTCAATTATTTAAGTCGTTTATGCAAAATGCCAAATTTTTTCTGGTTCCTTACTAGAGGAGTTTGTGTATATATTATATGTTAAACACAAGAGAGGTGAGAGTGAACTGGAAACACTGCTTTCATGGTATGTCTCTTGACCATTTTTTCCAATATGATACTCAAGCAAAACAAGCAATTTGAAGATGCCATGTTGGACGTTATGTTGAGCATCTTTCACTATTTTCTGACATTTTAAAAACAGAGTAATTAATTGATTGATTGATTGATAAAATAATTTAGTGATTTAGTGACAATGAAAGGAATCATTAGTTGGAACCCTACATGTAATCATTTACATTAGCTGGCAAGTGAAGCTAAAATCATCCTGACTCTTCTGAGTTTGTTTTATGCTAACGCCCCCTCCGTTGATGCTACCTGGTTTATCTTTAATATGAAGAGCTCCTGGTGACTTACAGATTTTAATCCTTCAGTTGAAAGCCTTTTCTCTATATGGTGATCATTTATACTTTATCAGAGCCTGCTTAGAGACCTATGCAAGCAGCTTCTCGAGACAGCTTGTTTGTGAAATTCTGTTCAGTGGTTGATTTGCGATTGTGTGTGTAAACATGGACTTTGTGCATACAGTACGGTAAATGTGTGGGTGAATGTGTTGATGTGCATATTTTATATTGTATGATTGTATGTATGAGCAAATGTGCCATAAAGGCCCATTTCATATTCGACTTCCATATGTCCTTCATATATTACTCAGTGGCATAATCATATTAGATTGAGTCACACTTGACCTGCCTTGCAGAGGATTTAAATAGATCATAAATACTGGCGCAGTGTGGTCAAATTACTGATATGCTACATGTCACATGTGTGTTTGATAACGTGCCATTTGGAAAGCAAAGTGGAGAAATTGTAGTGGCCTTTCATTTATGTAATATATTTTAGAAGGACAATTATTCATGGTCATTGTCAATTTTAGAGGCGATGAAGGAAATGATTCAGATTAAAGGTTGTTTTGAAGGCATTCATACAGCCAAGGTCTCCCCTCTTCAATGCTTTCGCTGATTTCCTGATGTAGAAATGGCCATTGTGCTGTACGTACGTAGATGATGCTATTAGCACAGATACATTAAACATGAGCCATGAGCCGGGCACTGGAATAAAAGGGAACAGATGGTAAGCATATTTTGAGCTGAGCCAGAATGAATAATTCCCCCAGCTGATGACGCAGCAACGCCAGCAAAACTTCCAACTTGTTGTGAGTGAAGTTTTAGTTTGTAAACTCAAATCATCTTTTTTTTTTTTTTGTCAAGATGTCACAAGCCTTGGAATAACAACTTTTAAGAGATATTTTTTGAGAAATCTAAAATGCGAAAAAATGCAAAAGTGTGATAATTATACAAGAAAAACACTGTAAAATCACAACACCCACAAGCCCGTTCTGAAAATTTAATCCCTTTAGTTTGCACTCCCCTCACTGTGACGATCTTTGGTTTTACCTTTGTAGACAAGCTGTTGCTGTGTGTGACATTCTGCTTTTACAGCAGCTTAGCTTTCCAGGTTCAGATGCCGGATGTTTGTCCTTGAGGGGACAGTTGCCCCGAGACCTACCTGTCAGTTTGAATAAGAGGTGGCAGTACTTTTCCTGGTAGTACTAAGCGTATAATCCGTTTCAAATATGCCTTAATAGATTTTCCCTGCAAAGCGCAAAGTGAGGTAAATGTTTGCCTCCACTTCTTATGTGAAACTCTTATACATTTTTAACTAATGCTTTGATAAATGATTTCTTCATAGTGTCAGGAAAGAGTCAGTGACTTGGTCAAGCATGTACAGCTTATTATGTGTTGAATCAGATTTTTTCCACATCAGCTCCCATGTTCCGGAGAGGCCCCGGTTTTTGTCAGTCCACTGCTCACTGACAAATCAGGGTGTCACCTTGTACTGTCGACATGTTGTTTTTAAAAAGCTCATCATTGTCTATAAATTGCAATTTCATTCATGGCAATTGCAAATATCAACACTAAGTCATTCTGATAGCTCAGAGTCTTATTTTGTTTGGGTAATATAATGTTTGTTTTTTCCTTAAGGATGATGGGTTTTTGACATTTAATGATACGGCAACCCCACCAAACCATGACCATCATTAGTTCTCCAGCGGGGAAATATTTTTTGTGGTAAAGTTTTGTTTGACTGCATTATGCGGTGCAGTTGCTGAATGATTTATTCCGTCTGACAAGTAGCCCATAATTGAATGTAGCCTTCAAACGCAATGCTGTGAAAGCTAACACACACACCCACATTCGACTTCATTGCCTCCAGGAAGCCTACTCCCCATTCTACCCCAATTAAGATTGTTTCTCCGTTATATTACTTTCAGTATAACTCTCTAATAATGAGGACAGGAAAGGAAAGAAGGGTCAAATGTTAGTTTGAGCAAGCCAATTAGGTGGTGTGTTTATATACAGGTACACTTCTCATAAGAGTTTTTGTTTTTAATAGACCGATCAGTCATTCAGTTGTCTAGACGTAAACAGATGCAGTACTCTTTTCTACTTCTGTAAGCATGGAGCCCTCGAATTCTACTTACTCTAACTCAACAACAATTAGCCTGTTTAATCGGGGAGCTATTGATGTGTATAAGTGATACAACAGTGTTAAAGTTAAATGAAAACACATCAGCGTATTCTCCAAGGCAAGTGTCCTTTTGATCCACCTCATACGTACAGGAACCTTGGACCAGGAACCTTCAAATTAACGGCATGGGGAAGAAAATTAAGCTCTTTTGTGCTTACATGACCCCGATAAGACAAAAAAATAAAGGAAGACAGAGAGGCAAAGAAAACAGTGCTTCATTCTGCAACATTTAGTCCAATCAGCTCCCTGAGGCTGAACACCGATGGGAGGCTTGGCTCCTGTGGTGAGGGAAAGTGGAGGCTGTGAGCCTGCTCTATTTTTCTATAGCATCAAAAATGCATGTGGGTGAAGTGCTTTATGAATTACATGCAGGGTTTCGTCTCACAAATCCATATAGCCTGTAAGCACATGGTTGCTCAGCATCACAGTTTATTGACTGACTGGCTTCTTGATCATGAAGCATCCACCGTTGGTTATTAATGGTCTATTTTGATAAATTCAGCCGAGGATATGTAAAAAATCTGACTTTTACTGTGACATGCTTGGTATGCAATTCACGCAGTATAGTACAGACTTTACAGTTGGGAATTAACATTTTTGTTCAGGATTAGTCATATATTTTAGCATAGTGATTATTGACAACATGAGAACTTATATGATATGTTTAACAATGTAATAACTAAGTAGGTTTAAGAAATGGGCCGAGATGCCAGAGGTCTGTTGTAATTGCAGATGAACTCAGAGCCAAGTGTTTGTGTGCAGTGAGCTTTTTTGGCAGCATGTTAACACCTGACTACCTGGGGAAGAGTCCAACACTGTTTACAACCAAGGTAACAAATGGAACACAATCTAGACTCCTGAAATATTTATCCCACTGCCACAGCAGACACTGGAATGGCAGCAGAAAAACAATGATAAAGTGAATGACCAACAGCATGACAGAGACTTTGCCCAGCCATGTGAAACCACCCTCAAATCTCCTGTGGATTTTACTGTCGCTGCTTAAAACATAGAGAGAACCCCCCCCCCCCTCCCCAATAGAAAACATACAGTATAAAATAAATCTACATTTAAATTAAGACATGTTAAGTCCGGGCTGCATGTGGATGCAATGTGTTCTGGTTGCAGTTGCTAGGTAACAAGTGCTTCAGGGGAAACCCTTATTATGAAGTATTTAAAACACGTCATTAATTGCAAATTTTCAGATTGAAGTATTTGAATACTTATCTTAAATACTTATATTAACATCAGTAACTACTTGTATTCATTTAACTTGATTTCATCATATAGTTTGGATCTTTTTTTTTGCTTGTTTGTTTGTTTGGTTTTTTTTTAAAGCAGTACAACTATTGCTCACAAATGGTCGCAATGAGTATTAAACCTCCTATTCGCCATACATGTGTATGAACCGTTATATATGGGACAATGCTGCATTGTGTGCCAGATCAAAAGCCGTCATGTACTGTATGTCATGCTTGCAAAGAACAGAGATACACGGTTATGCCTCCACAGACACAGAGCTGAGGATGCAGCCGAGAATCCGCCACCCTCGTCTGAACAGGCCTATTCTTAGCAGGCATGGATTGTGAGAGAGCACTTGTTTTATTTCAGCCCTACTGGCTCTGCCTGAAGCACCACAATTATTTGGTGCCCTTCGAGTATGGAGAGTCATTTTCCTCGAGCATACATCCACCACATGGATGAACAAAAGGTGGTAGGATTTATGAAGGTTCACTGCAGCTCACAGAAACATTCCTCGTGGCCACGGATAAGCCTGGTCTTTGCTTATTCTGTAATATCATTCTACTGAGTTAATGATGGGGTAATTTGTCCAGACTGCAATTTAAGAATTCTGTAAATTTTCACACATTAAAATCTTTTTTTTTCTTTTTTTCTTTTTAATGTTTCTCGTTTCAAGACACAAAGAGGCAAAAAGATACAAAATCATGACACACCATGCACACGAGAAATTAAATTAAACCATTTATCATTCTTCAGTGCCAAATTACCAGACTAATGAGTTTCAGATCATTTTCTGCTGAGGCTCACATCAACTGGATGACATGCAGAGGCTTCCCATGGCTGCAAAATAAAATAGATCCGGCGCTGCCAATGCTCTCAAAGCATTTTTTATTTATTTATTTTTTTTGGCAAAAGAGGGCAACAGTTGCTGACTGCTATCAAAACAAACATGAAATGGACAGGAGCAGATAAAGCGAGCATCAGGCAAACGTATTCTACAGAGAGAGTGAGCTTGATGTGATGTGTCCCCCTCAGCTTCTTTTTCCCTGCGCTGTTGGCGACTAAAGCAGAGATGGATTTTGACTCAGGTGCAAACTGAGCTGTTTTGCAGACGCCCACACCAGCCCGTTATCTTACAAATACAATACACCAGAGACAAGGCGTCTGTTGTGGCTGCGGCTGCGTGTATGTGTTTGTGTGGGTGTGGGTGTAAGGATGTAAAAGTATGCTAGTGTCTGTGGATGTTTATCCAAAGACAAACAGATGATGGATTTTTTAGCATAATTTTCCTCTCCACCGTCCTGTTTCCATGTGAAATGCAAACTTCTACCTAAGCAATGTAAACTGTAGAGAATATATATAAAAGAAGTGGGAGGGTGAGGGGTGGGGGTGGGGTGTGTGTGTGTGTGTGTGTGTGTGTGTGTGTGTGTGTGTGTGTGTGTGTGTGTGGGGGGGGGGGGGGGGGGGGATCCCCGTGTTAACGTAATAGCTGAAAACACAGCAGTGTGCTGTCTGGATAGCAGTAGCATTAGGCTGTGGCAGCTGTTTCCACACTGAATTATCAAACCTATTTGTATTGCCAGGATGGGAGCTAAGGGATAAAGAGGAAAAGTGTAAATGTAAAACAAGTCATGACAGGATCTGACAAGAGACAGAAATATCCTCTCTCCCCCTCTGGTGTTCTCTTTTACACTCTCTCAACCATTTTAATCTCCTCCTTAATACCATCCCTTCCAGACTCAACTTTGATCACTGTCATTTTGCAAAGTTACAGGATTGGAAGGATTGAGACAAATGCATTATTCATCCCACACACCAATTTGGGTCTCCTCTGCTGCCTGTAATGCACTTCTCTCATCTCCCTGTCAGTTCTGTCTTTTGTTCAGTTTACTCTGTCGTAGGACGTCACTGGTCTTCTCGGAACTGAAACGGACTGCGACTGGTAAAAGGAAAATGGCACAAATTCATAGATATTTATGTCATAAGAAATGTAAATAAACAATACCACTATTATTTGTTGTAAGATTGGATTAAAATGCATCATCCAGTTGATTTTAAACCTTCACATCTCACTGGTAGATACTTAATTTAGCATATATATCGATGTATTCTTCATTTCATTCCCACAAGCAGTGGCTTTCTCCAGTGAGTTGGCTTCAGTTTATGTTCAGTGTCAAAAGGCATGTTGAACAACAAACAGTAATACCACCCTCATATTTGTTTCATGGAGCAGATTCCACCATTATGACTGCCTTGAGGTGGAGTGAGCACTAAGCTTCCCAGTCCAGTCTGCACCTCAGTAAATCACACCCGGAGCTCATGAGTCACAAGCCACAGCAATAAAATGGAATTGGAAATCACTACTGAGGCCTTGAAAGTTGATTTACTCACTAGTCAAATGGACTTAAGACTAATCTGACGATTTGATGCAGAAAACCATGTAAAAACACTCGACACTTGAGTATGTGGCAGCAGTGATACAAACTGACTGTCAATGCAACAAGGTCACATTTGTACACTACAACTGGGCTCCAGCTGACAGACGACTGAGTGATAGAAATCTGCTGTATTTTGAAATGTGATAAAACACAAAGACTGATGACAGGATGCCTCTGAAGTCCCTGTCAGCAGTGGTGGAAAGTAACTAAGTACTGTACATTTACTCGAGTGCTGTACTTGAGTTGAGTATATCCATTTTATGCTACTTTACACTTCCACTCCACTACATTTCACACGGAAATATTTTCTACTTCCTACTCCACTACTTTTATTTGACAGCTTTAGTTACTAGTCACTTTTGAGATAAAGATTTTACACAATGGATAATATAACTAGCTTTTAAAGTACAACACATTGTTAAAGAGTTTTCAGCCTTTTTGGCCTCAGATGTTGGCTTGAGTTGTTACAAGCTCCAGTGATTTTTCCCTCTAAACTTTACTTTCAATAAATGTTCAAATGATCCAATAACTTACATCTAAATCAAAGACTAGAGATCAAGTCTAAAAACTGTTTACAGACCAAGACTACAGTTATCAGTACCCTCAGAAGTGCTTCTCACATGGTCAAACAGCATTGATCAATGTGGGGTGGGGGTGCTGATATGCACACTCACTTCATGCCGTGATTGGCCAGCTGTGTGTAAGGGGGTTTGAAATTATTCTCTCCCTAGCTCTCTTGCTGTTGCTGCTTAGGTCACTCTTTATTCTAAAACCAAGAGGAACAGTATAAATGACTTCTAGGAGAGACCGTTACCTCCATTTTTAGACAATTCTCACATATCTCTCTCTCTCTGAGGGCCCGCTCCTCACCCTCCTTTCGAGTGAAGCCGCTCGGAACAGTTATCAACACTTTGTCTTTCTGACGTGGTCGGCCGTCAGGTTGTAAAAACTAGTTTCTTTCAACCATAGCTCGACCATAAAGCTGCATATCAAAGGCAAAAGGTTAGTATCTTCACCAGTTAATGATCCATATGCTGTAGAATACATGGAAATAAAGAAACAGCAGTTGTTCTTGTATTGCAGTGTAAAATTTGTTAATCGTAGAGTTACAAGTACTGTACAGTATGTGAGAATTTAAGGTCAGATTGTTATTTCATTCTGATATAACCCTTGTTTCCTGCTATATTTATGTGTGTGTATATATATTTATGTGTGTGTGTGTGTGTGTGTGTGTGTGTAAGAAGAAGGCTTGTTATTTCCTTTTTAAAATTACATGACGAGACATGTTCATATGTAGCATCTGAAATGGTAGACAGGGCGTATTACATTCAAAGGAAAACACAGCAATCCATTGTGATAGTGTGAGTACATTTGTTTTGTTTCTCAGTGTGTCATGCAGTGCAAAGCCACCAAGAGTTTGGTCTTATGTTGCCCCATTCTTCATATGTGATGCATCATGCATCACCCCCATCTTGACACCGACACATGGCGACATGGCGCGAGAAGTGAGAGAACTGTTTAAACAGCTCGTCAGCGTGCCATATGTAACTCTGACTGTTCAGTGAAGTTCGGTTCTCGTCGCCATCTCACTGTTGCACTTGCAAATTTCTCTTGGGAAACTGCTTCTCAGAAAGTAAAAAGATTTGTTTTGTGTGGTATTTAGGGGAATCATTCGGATTCAATAGAAGGTGGAAAGGGAAATAGAAAGCGCTGCCATTTCAGGAAAAAGAATTGTGTTTCATTTGTCCTGTAATAAGCAAGCAGCTGTTTTCTTTGCCACAGGCTGCGTCTGCGTCAAATATTATTTGTCAAGAAACCAGATAATGGAAATTATCAAAACATCTCTGAAAGAATTAAATTTTTTGTGGAATGCTAACAAGATTTTAAACTCTGAGTAACCCTTCTGCCTCCTACTATAATCCTCCCACATCTTCCAAATACACTTGAGTCGATTATTTTAGCATTGAAATGCTATTTCTGTGAAGAGGCATTAATGGCTCCTGCTGGGGAGACCTCACTCCTCCTGTAACGGAAAAAAAAGGTGACATATAGAGCAAAGATCTCCTGGGTGATAAACGCAATTGTCCTCTGGTAAAGCAAATACTGTCATAAAGTGGCCTAAAGGGATTTGTACCCCGTCTCCAAGGAGTCAGAGGATAATGCCATCAGCAGTTTTGATATTCTGATCCATCCCATGTTTATTTGAGAGATTCAGAATCAACCCAGCTGCCTGTGACACCTACAGTCATGGCACTGACTTCATCTCCACAAGTCCTTTATGGTATCTCTTGAAATACAGTTATTATTTACACAGCGTATTTGACAGCAACAGAGGGTGTACTGTGAAATATGAACAGCAGCAGTGATTACACAGGGTATGATCAAAACAATGAAAGCGCCAGAAGAAAAGACTTCTCGCAGTGACACAGGCTGTGTGTCGAAGCGGGATCCTTTATCTGGCACAGTTTTGGTCCAGATTTAGAAATAGATCACATCAATTTGCAGCCCTGCATGTGTTGTCAATAAGGCAAGATAAATGTACAAAAATAGCATGAGGAATCCGTTGTGAGTGTTGTATCTTTTGTGTTGGTCCGTGGACTGTACCACTGACTCTAAAAAAGATACAATCGTCTGCATCTTTGCTCTGGAGACTTTTGACAGGGTTTTTGGTCTTTTAGTTATCTACTAGAGCACATGTTCAGCGTCTATTGGCCTTGAAATTTGGAGCGATCACCCCAGCACATCATGTTTACCAGTGACTTCTGTCCCTGATTTTTCAATGCATTTAAATACATTAGGGAATTAATTGTCAGGTAGAGGCTGCTTTAATGCACATTTTGGCATTAAAGGAATAGTCTGACATTATATTCACTTTCTTGCACAGAGTCGGATGAGAATACTGATACCACTCTCATGTTTGTATAAATAAATAAAATAATATAAAATATACAGTATGTGGCTACAGCGAGCACCCAGTTAGCTTATGTTAGCATAAAGACTGGAGATGCCTGGCTCTGTCTAGACAGGTAACAAAATCTGCCTACCAGCAGCTCTAAATCTCACTATTTAGCATGTTATATCTCTTTTGGTTAATCTATATAAAACTGAAGTGTAGTGCTATTTTACGGGGGGGGGGGGGGGGGGGGGGGGGGGTTATATGCTGCGATAGTGTGTTGTCTTTACACTTTGGTGTTTGTATGGATTAGAGCAAACAGATTAATCAAACTAATGCAGCAGACAGATTAAACAAATAATAGCCACGGCTCTGTTCACACTATATGGCTGCTGGCTCTGGCTTGATATTTCATACCGTATAACTGTGAGAGTGGTATCGATCTTTTCCTGTAAACCTTGGCAAGAAAACAAATAGTTACATTTTCCACAGTGTCACCATTCCTTTCAGGTAAACAGTAAAAATTGTTATATCCACAGTGATTTGAATATTCTTAGCTTTGGGTGATGAGCACACGTATGCGGTGGTAGAGGCAGGCATACAGGCCAGCTCTTTACAGTGAGGTAAAAGTGTTGTTGGTCCTCCATCATTTTGACCACCCCCTGTAATAAGCTCATTTATAACAATTTATTGATTTGAACTGTAAAAGCATGCATTACATCCGGTCAAAGTAGCAAGATGCTAAACAGTTATGTCAGATCTTTATTCCTGAAGAGATTGGGTATCATACAATGTCTTTGATGCATTTAGAGAAAACCAGATTTTTATGGCATGGATTCAGTAAACGGAATGAATATAGGGCTGTGGTAGACCCTGTGGCTATATAAAGATTATAGTCATTATAATATTATTGCTTTCATCACAGAGGAGAGAGAATATGGGCCCTTAAGACAAAGGTTATGATTTCCTTACAGGCCCACCTCTAAATCTAACCAGTAACACCTAAGTTGAAATTCTAATGGAGTGTCTCATATGACCACACAGGCCTACTGCAGATTAAACTGATTTTGTAATGAAACAAAGTGATTGCACAGTACCGAACTACTGCCATAAGCAGTTAATTTAAGACAAAATGCCCATAAATGCTTTCTAATATCATAGGGTATAATATAATGATTGCTTTGTGCTTATCAAGTACAAGTACTGATTCTTTCAACTTAAGTGTTACTTTAATAAGCAAGTGAAATTGTGTGGCATTGTGTCCAGCTCAGACAGGTAATATGATGCAGATGATGCATTTTCAAATGTAAAGCGCATCATCTAGCAACATATTCGGTATTTGATCAACTAATAAAGTCATAAAATCGCACATGGTAAAATAGTCTATATATGAAATACCAAAAATACAGCTGTGAACAAACATGAAAATGGAAACAAGGTAATATAGTTAAGGCTAAACATCTTTGTCTATTACCTTTGTATAGCTAAGTCAATAAGAGGAGCATGCAATCAACATAACATTGCCACAATTTTACATTAAACAACAAAAGCAGTCAACTCAAAACAAATGTATGTGCCTTTCGTCACCACAAATTAGAACCATGTAATGTAAGTTTTCCACGTTGTAAATCATATGGCTTTGTGCAATTTTTCACTGTCAGTAAATTCACTAATGAAATTGTTTTTGTAAAATAAGATATCAATAAATGTCATGCCAGAAATTATTGAGATTTTGTTCTACATGCGCTGTTTCTTACATGCCAGATTGTGCTAATTGTACATTATCCTAAAAAAAAGAGTCAGAGGTCTTTCATCATAGCATGTACACTTACATCCAGGGACAAATGTGCTCAATTCCATCACCCTACTTTATATAAGGTATTTGTGCACATATTCTACATTTCTTTTAATATAAGAATATTGTCCATTAATAAATTAGGAATAGTACAAGGACTCCAGGTAGGGAAATAAAGGTGGATGGCATAAGTTAAAATATGTTGCCTGCTTTATGTAAAGCGATCTGAATTCATCTTTCTGAGTTTGGGTGGCAAGTGTCCGTCCATCCTGCCCCCTCCTCCCCCGGCCAGTCGCTGCAGCTTGGGAGGTAAGTCCGCCACTGACTTACTGATGGGCTCTGTGCTGATCTTGGAGGCCTTACCAGCCTGCTTATCATCAGAGACGCCGGGAACAGAGCTGATTCGCTGCAGCTTCATGGGCAGGTCTCCAAAGCTGTAAGTCATCTCTGAGGTGGTGGAGCTCATCCTTAGTAGCTTCTTGGGCAGGCCATCCCGCCCTGTGATCTTCTGGAGCTTGGTGGGCAGCTTGGTGGTGCTGTCATTGTCCTCCAGGGTCTCCAGGCAGTCCAGGGAGCTGTTCTTCTCCCCACTGTTGCACAGGGACGGAGCCATGAGGGGCGACGAGAGGAGCAGAGCCTCCTCCTGCTCCTTCACGCTGTACGGAGGGGTGGGCACCTCAAATGTGGCGTGGAACTGAGAGTAGTCCACCTTAAAGAAGCCTTCCTCCAAGGAGATAACCGGGAAGAAGCGGTGTCCCCACAGAACCTCGTCCTCAGTGTAAGACGTCCTTGCTTGGCAGGTCATCCCTGTCAAGGGGGGGGGGGGGGACAACACAAAAATAACTGTGAGGCTTCACAAATTATGACAATTTATCTCATTGTCTCACTGCAGCCCAACACAGTAGAGCCTATGAAACATTTCATGACTCTAGTATTAAACAACACAACCATGATTTAATTATATGCTTGGCACTGTTCCATAGGAATCAACAATATGTTATCCACCAGGATTCTTGCCACCGCCTCATTGAGTCAGTACTTACTGTATTACAGAGCCAGCTGCCTAAATAAAAAGCTTTTGATTTTCAGTTTCTAGACATGATGAGCAATTTCCAGTGTAAATTAAAAAATAATTAAAAGTGTAGTGTAGTATTATTCATGATGTTTTTTGTTTTTGTTTTGTTTTGCTTTTTAAAATAGGAATGGTTAATTATTTAAACACTCTGAAATTACTGTAGGAGTCTATGCCATAACTGCCAGGGCCCTGTGTTCACAGAGTAAATTTGATATCAATGTAATTTTTTTTATAGTATTTAGATTTTCTGCTTTGTTTACCCGAGGCTCCACATTAATGCATAAAAGACAGGTTACAGCTGACACATAAACCTGAAGATGACACAATTCCATGAATTTAATAAAAGGAAGAGTAAGTTTACATGAGAAAGGATACTTGTTTTAGTTAGTAAAGATAAATAAACAGGTCTTCCGCACATAATCTCTCCTGATACTTAACAGTTCAGTCCGCACCTTAAGCTTGGCTAGGAGCTACAAAAGATAAAGGATTAAGTTAATCAAATTGCTGGAGAGGGAAAACCCAGACGGAGAGTGGCTGCAGGCAAAGACTTCAGGAGGTCTGGCTCACACCAAAATCTATTTTTATGTTAGGAGCTTTCTTATACAATAAAAGGGATACATTCTAATCCAAAACAGAAAAAGTTACATAAAGTATCAGTTTCATAACATTGTTCAGCTAGAGAAACCATCCAGAAAAAAAAAAAAAAAAACTATTTAGCTTGCTCTGGGTTTGTGTGTGCACTATGCTCTGCAAATTTGGCACCATAGCAGATTATGATACACTTGGAATAAATTTTCCGTCACAGGGGACTCTGAATTAAATACCTGCTTAAAAACTCCTTACAAACAAATTAATGCAATTAGCAAAATTACGAGGTTTGAATTAGTGATCAGTGTTTTTGTTGTTAGTTTTTTTTCCATGCAAAGTTATTGGATGTTCATTCGTGATTACTCATCAACACTATTCAGCAGCTGCTATCATATCTGCCTGTGCATTATCATACTTAACTGCATACTATGCCAAAGCCCTGTCCATTCTAGCAACAGTACGCTGAAAAAACTTCTTAGAGAAAACTAAGCTTAGAAAAATCTATAATTAGGTTTACATGTAAGGCAAAACACTAAATTTGCTAAATCAGCTCAAAAAGCCCCCCTTTTAGTGTAGAGGAATGGCTGGGGGTACTCATGTTAAGGCTTGTTGAAATCCATTAGGAAATCAGGGACTGCAGTAGGTTATTATCACATGTTTTAATTACCAGCTTAATATTGTTCTGGCAGCAGCAGTTGGGTCTAAAACGCTCATTCACAGTGAGACATCGCTGCTGATTGCGAGGATGTCATCGTTGAAAACTAGAGGCATCTGTGATTCCGCCCGATTCCCAAGGTCATAAAATAATTCACTGATAACAGCTCTGAACATAATCGCAGATGTGCAAGAGACTGAACATCAAGTGCGTTTGGGGTATTCAAAGCATTACTTCTGCGCGATTGCTTCAGAGGCCCGGAGCCTTTAGGCACATGGAAGTGTGCAATGCAGCAGTGAATAAAGTGGGCAAAACTAATGACAACTTTAGGGCCAAAGCGATTGAGAGTTAAGTGTGAATGGAAATTTTATTGTATTGTGAGCCTGTTAACTGCCTCCAGCCAAAGCACAGTCACCATTTGATCACCAACAGGCTTATGTATACTGATTCTGACAACAGTGTGGCGTTTAGGCTTTATAACAGCTACTTAGTCACCAGAAGTCAGCAGCACCTGTTTTATTGAATAGCACAGTCAATGCTGTGATGCTAACTAGACATCCATACTGCGTATACAGAACTAAAACATCAATAGCAACTTTACTGATGCATGATAAGAAAAAAAGGCTTGAACAAGTAAAGTGAAATTGTGCCTGAGGCAAAAGGTTCCTACAGTAATATACAGGACCCAAATAGCTTCATCTTACATCTATTAATAATGCTCTATTGTTCGTGCAGATGGTGTAGGAGTTACTGTAAGACCTCTTGTCTCTAGAAACCCATGAACCCTGCAGGCCTGGAGCTGAATCCCTGTTCAACCTGTTCCCCTTCCTCAGAAGCCTCTCAGTCCCCCCACTCCCCGAAAGAAATCTCTCTGATGTGGACGGGCTAATCAGACGTACCTTTCTTCAAAAACCAACAATGGTACTAGATTTAATCACCGTCATTAATATACATTTAATTCCTATACATTATTCAAGGATTGGTGCCTGGGCCATTGCACAATTATAGACCTGGTTGCATCATGTACATACAATTGTGTTGCTAAAGACCAGCTGTTCTGCAACACCCACATTCATACGGCACACAGTATAACAGACACAGCAATGCTAATTAACTGTGCGCCTCCAATTTCAGTGAGGCCACAACACAGTTCATTTTGCGATGGTATGTCAAGGGATATGTTCACCAAAGACTTCACAAAGATCACATAACAGAGTAAGCAGCCAAAAATAGCACCAATATAAAAAAAGAGAAAACCTGATTTTGACATTTTCTGCAGCTTCTGTGTGTTATCCCTTAAAATAGGTATCCAGTCAAATGAGAATACTCATATCTGAGTGTATTTCGTATCACTGGTGAAGCCTTATGTAACTCTAAAATACACGCTGCCTGGGACTCAGTGTTTCTATGGAAACAAAACTGTAGGAATGTGCGCATGCAACAGCCATAAACCTTTCCACTGCTGAGTTTGGGCAAAAGTAATAGTGACAACACAAAACAAAAGTCTCTCTTAGATCACGACAGAAAGAAGAATAAAAAAAAAGAAAAGAAAGAAAAAGCATTCAAACTGCTCAAAATGGATTTTCCATTGAAGGCATGGTCAAATCATCCATCCACACTAAATCTCCTCTCAGAGTGCTTTTGCTTTGGTGGAGTGGGTAAATCATATATTTTGGTGACTTCTCATCAGTGAAGGCTGGCGCTCATACTACAAATGTCATCTTTAATAACGCACAGAGCAGCTTTCTCTTCCTCTGTCATCTATCGTCTTTACAGTATATTGCTGTTTTATATCCGTGTCATCTTCGTATCACATGAGCATTGTGTCATAAACGCACATACAGCAGGGAGGGGGGAAAAAAACATAATGACCCCGTCCCTCTCTCTGCTGCTGTTTGCTGCTGGGAGCAAAGCAACTGTAGAGCATCACAGCAGTGAGAAAGAAACACCTCTGATGAGGGGTCTGCTGTTTTGTCACAGCCGGTTAGAGGTGTCTGTAACATCAGTTAACATCAGTGGTGAAAAGTGAAACCACGCCAGCTCACTCACAAGATGAGACTATTTTTGTACACACTTTTTATGCCCTATGCTAGGTAGACCCGACTATAGGCCAGTCATTTTTATGGCCTTTATTTGATGAAGAAGCACAGGGTGTGACGTGTGACAAAGCTTTGGGACAAAGCATTTGTGATTTTAATACAGTGGCTGCATTAGCATTCAACATAGGTAAATATGTTTAGCACATTTGGAGGCGTTCTTTGAGTTTACCTGAAGGAAGAAAACACCAAATTCCTGAGATCCTGGGTTTTCTATTCATCCCATAAGTTCAGAAAGGATAGTGTCATAGCAGACAATTAATTTATTCGTAACGTGTTTAATTTTTTTAAAACAAATATGCTAAAAATGCTGGTTTCTCTGCTTCTCAAATGCTAAGTTTTGAGCACATGACTTCAGGCTCTGAAGAAGAAGACCCGTGGTAGGCTTTTTTTTTTTTTTTTTTTACTATTTTCTGAGATTTTTTAAGACAAAAAAAAACTGGCTTGCAGATAGGGTAACTGAAATCATCAAAATAAAAGCAAATCAACAGATAAGCAGATGCATTCATTCTGTCACTCATGAACAATAGAGAATACAGTTAAACAAACATTAGCCCTGTTAGGGGAAAGAGGGGGGCAGAAGAAACCAGGAGGGAACAACATCATTGGAATCGGTGCCGAGACAATTCCTCATTCAGCCCATTAGGAGCGAAATTTGTAACTCTGAGGATCCATTACACTTCTAATTTCAGTAAATGGTTATCTCTTCCCCTTTGTGACTCAGTAGAAGCCAATACCAATATATCTCAAATCCACAATGGAATGCCCCTTCACAATAAAGTGCCGTATAGTGAAAGATTTAGTAACACCCCTGTTAGAGAACCAACAGTGTTCTGGTTGATTTACCAATATTATATGTATTGTGCAAATGCACTGTTGTATGTTATATATTGACTTATGGTAGCATATATTTCTCACCAGTTGTACAACAAAGAAAATCTTAGTACAGATTATGATTTTGGAAATTATGAAACTACTACAGTGTCTCTTATGCTAGCAGTCTCATCAGCATGTGAGAGCAATTAGAGATTCAAATCAATCATTGTTACTTTACAGGAGAAAGTGCAACATTCAAAAAAATACTTAAAGCTTCACTAATCAATAATTTTATATCAATAATTAATAAAAATGACTATGTGTAATGTGAAAGGGGCACTTGTCATGACAAACTCACAAATCACTTTTGGTTTACTCTCATAAAGATAATGATATTATCGTGATATCTACAGAAAATGTTAAAATATTAAATTAAAAAATAATAATAATAATGCGATCAGTCACTTCATGTTTAACTTTGTTTATTGTGTGTTTTGTCTCTTTTTTGGCAAATTACTTAGTGTAGGGACGTGAAGAGAGAGTCTGTGACCATAGCTGTACAACAAGTGAACAAAAAAAATTACACTTACTGGATAGTGAAAAGTCAACCAGATGAAATGATAAACAAAAGATCCACAAGGCCAAACATCTGCCATCAGGCTATTATCATATGTGCATTATTAACAGGATTTCAATATTTCATTTTGGTATATCACAACACCCCCTATGTAGCTGATAAACCAAATATACGCTATTTGCTCATCACCAGACACTAGAAAGACAAAGTGGAGCATTTGGCAGCTTAAAAGCCAGGTATCTAAAATAGCTAAAAGGAGAGTGAATAGTGGGGTTCCATTTGCCAGGTGGCCAGAAACACAACTTTGAATAAATGCTAATGCTGCTCTGTGGCTGCTGCTGATATAATTAGCCAACTGTTTGCTAATATGTTCACCACATCAAATTTATGAGGTGATATGTACCGTTGTGTTTACAGCTTGTTCCCCTGCCCCTAAAAATCTATCCATACTGCTTTAAGTAACAGAAAGTATTTTATTAGTATTTAAGTACCAAACATGAAACTACTTAATGATGCATCACTATAACACATAGGCTAAACAACGTTTTCATTTGCATCACGTCAGGTCAGCTGAGGCATCAGGGTTTCTCATTTCATCTGAACTCTATATTTCATTTGATTTGTTGCACAGCACAGGTTTGAAGTATTTTCCAAAAAGAGAAAAAAAAAAGAAATAAAATCATACAAAATATCCTGCATATCAACAAAAATATTAAATGCAGCACATGAAGAATAAAAATTACGTGTAAATGCAACAGAATTACAAGCAAAATATGATTCAACACATAAAGCAAATAATATATCAACTTGTAAGAACTGTTCCACTATAGCTCTCCATCCTGTGTTTCATGAAATGATGTCTACAGTTTACAGGCTGAGGGATAGGTGATGTTTTCTGACTGGCCAATGTATAGTATCTTAATCCTGCAAAAGTGTGAAATCCTCTCTGAAGTCCTTCATTGCTGAAGTTCACCAGGCAGTTTACTGCTCTCATATGCAATATCTGCAGCATGCGACAGCAGGAGCGGCATTAGAATAATCCTCTGCTGAATCCACAAATTCCAAAGAGATTGGAAAAAAATGCATATCATTAAACGTCAATTTCAGAGGGGAAAGAAGGCAGAAAATCAGAGGAAAAAAAAAAAAAAGTTTTCTGCCTTGATGTGTGCATTTGAGTAACACGCTGAGATTTTTATGCCATCTCAGCAACAACCCTGTTTTTAAGTGAAATCTCCAGGAATGATCCAAATAGAATTTTAAAAACGGAGGAAGTGACTGTATATACTGTAACACTGAGCTGTGGAGATTACAGGTGCTCTGTCTGCACTCTACAGTATATGCAATATTTCATAGACTCCCAAGTTATTCCATTATAGACTGAGAAAGAAAAAGGCAGGAACTCGTGTCAAGAATAAACTTTGAGATTTAGATGCCCAAAAGCCTTCTCAGCTTGAGACTCTAAATAAATGCACTTTTCCTTGATAACACAGAGCTGACTGCCTCTCTGGTCTCACAAAGTGAAGCAGCCGCAGAGTCAGCGGAGTGACAGCAAAGATAAAATGGGTTCTTTGGTGGCTGGAATAGAAAAGCACTGTAAACTCGAAGGCAGTCTGCCAGTGTCTCTTGATAGTAGCTGAGAAAAAAAAACCTAAGTGGTATTCACAGACTCGGTCGTCTAAAAGAAGCATATCCAGGTTGTAGAAGCCGGAGGATCATATCCGTTTGCCACCGGGCTCAGTCATATTCTCAGCTGAGGATTTGCACTTGACACACTGAGGACAGAGTAAAGTCAAGGGGCAGACCTGAGAGCAGAGATCTATTTATTGCAGCTCTGTCAAATCATCTAGGCAGAGTCTCAATCTAGATTTTTGAATAAAATAAATCACTGCTATTATATGATTCAACAACCCACAGGCACCGAGCGAATGACACTCAAAATTGACGGCTATGTGAAAATGAAGGTTTATTCAAATGACTTCTCTAGATGAACTCTTCACAATGCAAGTCACTGAAAAAGGAAGGTGGGCGTCAAAGAGTTCTTTGCAACCCCCTATTTAGTGACAAAATCACAAATAACCTTCCTATCCCACTCTCTCGCTCTCTCTCTCTCTCTCTCTCTCCCCCCCTCCCTCTCTCTCTCTCTCTCGCTCGCTCTCTCTTTGTCTGTCTGGCTTTCCCTTTCACTCAGTCACTCAAATGGTCACACACAGTCTCACACACACACACACACACACACAAACTCACTCACCAGTGCAGTGTTGTCAGCAAAGTCCCCTGACAGTCTATCACGGCTGTGGAAACAGCTCAAGTGTTATGTATGAGAAAAATGCTAGCAAAAACAAGCATGGGAATCTGGACGTTGCACACACAGAGAGCCACCACACAACACCGTCCAAGATTCACCCTTTTATCTGACTGCTTGCTCCCATTGTCGGAGCATTCGCTGCGGCCAAGGCGGTCCACAAAATGTCTTTGCTGCACGGCTGGAGTGTGAGGTACAACGATTAATTTAACAGTTATCCTGTTTTTCATTTTGGGGAAACAGGGAGCAGAGTTCCTCTTTGTCTTCTTTTAGGATCTGTGATACACCATTTTCAGCTGCTGTGCTGAATATGGTAATGGGAAGCTAAGAAGGGGAGAATTTAAGGAAGCCGAGCTGTGTATTCAAGCTTACTGAAGAGAGGAAAGTTCAATTCACAAGTGTGAGTAATGTCGTTCTGAGTAGTTTGGCTTTTCACAACTGACTTGTTATTCTTTTTCAATGAGATGTCACAAAGGAAAAAACTAACTGTTCCTATAATAGAATAAAAAAATCTAATTTTGATGCAGATACTGCTGTTGTGGCCACAAGTCCTGTCTGATTATCTGTTTCTATGGTGACCACCATCAAGTGGTAGAAAAATCTAGAAGCATTCAGTGACCTGTTTTTCACAGTCTGACTTTTCAAAGATTAAAATAAGTCCCCTCCCTCGGTTAAATACTGTTTTGGTGTGCGATCCATTAGTGAAGGTGGCTTCTAGTTGTTTGCAGCTCCGAGGTTTTATTCCACCCATACAGCAGCAGCGGCCGAGCAATGAGAACAAGGAGGAAGCTGATGGAGGGAAAAGGCAGGGGAAGTGCACTGCTGTGGGGGAGGGGAGAGCCTGGATGCTGAGGCAATTGCTTGAGTGTGGAGGCTGCTGGAAAGGGAAGGAAGGGAAGGGAATAGAAGCAGGGGCTGCCAACCATCTCCACACAAGGTGGGGTGTCAGGCAGGCTAGAGGAACATATGGCTGTAGGCCATTAACACAGCCAGGAGAGCACACATTACCAAGTGAAGGCAATGCTGAATGCTGCTGTAAAGGGAGCCAGTTAAGCAAAACGGCAATCGATGGATTTCCTTTAGGCCAAACAACCACTATCAGTCAAATAGGAAAAATCATGCCGGGGATATGCTCACACCAGCCGGGGCTGTGAATGATTTTCTCTTCATTATATATTGAGTGCAGAAATGATCAGAAGACCATTTTCTCTCCATAAAACACACTGGAAGAGTGAAAGCCGTAATCTCATATTGATTTCAGATATTAAATCTACTTAAATGACGAAGAGCATGATGAGGAGTTACAGCAGAAAGGTTGGATTGCATGGTAAAAAGAAAAGGACTCCATCACCGTTAAGACAAAGTCTCAATCGTTGTTTCAAGTTTGCCACTCGAGCTAGCGAGCAGATTATTCCAGTAAACTCAAGCATGTCTGATTGATAAAAATAGAAGGAGACATCCCAGAGGAGGGTCTTGCCTGAAGACAAGCTTTGAGAACAACATGTTCATGTGGCTCTGTGTTTATGCTGCAGGATTGATTCACCTGCACTTCAGGGACGGTCACAGCTCCGCCAATCAATGCTGCCACTGACCAACAGTGCAAGTGCACCACAACCTTCCTCACAGCTATCACCTCAAACGGGTGGAGCCACAATATTATCTCAATTACGGCCATGTAACACTTTGCCCTGTCCTCCATCTGAACGGGGGTTAATGTTGAGGTCTCCAGTTTGTGTCGTTAATCATTTAAAAAAAGTGTCCTTCTCACAACAACACAGCAGACACATCTTCTGAGACAAAACCATGTGAGACCTGGTCCATTATTTCTAATTCTTCGTAGCATGACAGGGAGAGTGAGGCATTGTTGGAGAATGCATTTCCGCTTGCTTTCGTCACAGAGCAAGTTCATCCAAGGCCTGCCACCGCACCTCGTCTACCAGTGATTTATTGCCATCCAACAGGGACTTGACAAATCCCTAAAGACACAATTACCGTGCTCCCCCTTGGGAGCCCAGCACAGTTCATCTAAAAAGGGATAATGAATCCAGGATGTCATAGCTGGTTCGCTGCAATGCCCATTATGTGGAGTCCATCCCCAGTGCAATTATTGTATGTACAGAAGACATAGGAGGTAAATCTCACTCACATTCCTGCAATACTCTTGTTTGTTTATGTGAAATTAGTGTTGCTAATTTCAGTGTTATTTGATACAACATGCAAGCTAAACCAGGTTGCCTTTGTGCAGGGCATAATGAGTCATTGTACAGTAATTGCCAATATACAGGGGGTGGACAAATTTTATTGAACACCCTTGATGTAATTTAATTAAATAACTCTAAACAGCCTTTACAACAAATGTTTGTGAAGCTTATAAACTTCAGTTCATTTTTAGACTGTGTGGGGTGTCGACTCATCTCTATGGTGATTTTGAAGCTGTAATTTTTATTATTGTCGTAATGAAATTAATTATATTGTAGCTATAACCCCTATGTACAGTATGTACAGAATACAATCTGTTACGATCCAGTACACCATAACATAGACTGAAAAGACCCAACGCTCTAAAAGCCTGTCTCAGAATAGAACATTATGAGTCACAAAGTTGGTATTTATTGCAGGGCGCTTGTAACACTGTAGACATTATTGGATTATGTACATCTTCATGGTTTTCATCAAACCTCTGAAATTATTTCAAATCTAATCCATTTGTGTTGCTTTTAATTTTATATATTTAATTTACTTAATTCAATAACGTATATTTTTCACATTACTCAAGTAAAAATACCAATAATATGATATAAAAATACAGCATTACTTAAGTGTATCGATATAATGTACTTAAAGTGAAGCTGAAGCTAATTGAACTTGTTCATTTACTGTTGGGTATTTTCTTCAATAACAATGCATTATGTTTTATAGCAGCATCATATTGTTTGTATGTAAAATCTTCATTGCAATGTAACTAATAACTATAGCTGTCACGCTAATGAAGTTGAGTAAAAAGTACTATAATCATCACTGAAATGTACATGGAGTTGAAGTAAAAAGTACAGCTACCTCAAATTTGTATGTGAGAATACTTGAGTAAATGTACTAGTTTATATTCCAGAAGAGTTTTAATGAACATGATGACTAGTAATACCACACTATCTAAGCTGTTAACTAAAGATTACTTGGGAAATATATCATTACCTTATTGTATTCAGAGCCAGACTTTATGTATCACTAGACGTGTACGTGACGCTGCAAACACTGCCAGCATTGTTGTGCTGAAATATTCAAAGCAGGTAGCTGGAAAATGTATTGTTAATAAAGACAAGTGAACCAAAAGCGTGAAATACATTTTAACAAGAGAGCTGTAAGGTATCCAACATGTGGCTTATCACCTCGGCTGCACAGGTGGAGCTCGGCGGGGGCAGACACTCCTCTCCTGAGCTCTCACCCAGAGCACATTAGATTTAATTGGAAACTCCTGCTCTCACCTGATCTGCAGTGTTAACTTCCCCACTGAACCCCCTTTAACCCTTTGACCCGCAGGGCTGCAGCAGGGAGCGCGACACTGGGAAGAGAGGACTCGCTTTCGGTGTAATGACTCGGAATGAATTATGGTCAGTTTCTCCAGAGGACGGCACAGTCTGTCACACCAGGCTCATATCACTTGTGCCCGTGTTTACCTAAGCTCTGAGGATCCTGACGTCACGTGACCCCAGACCTCCGGGGCTATGGCCTCTTACTCGTATGATTGAAACTATTAGGCCTCCAGCGCAACAGAAAGCTCTCCATTTTCATTTCAATTACTGCTGCTGATGATAAAACACAGATCGGGCCATGACATTGGCTGCTCTGCTAATCAGTGGCAATAGATGTTTCCAATTAATTATGCTGGCTGGCTTTACTACTAGACAGAGACTGCATCAAAGCAATTATTACACAATTTCATTTTCTAAATATACGCTTTATATGTATTTGTTGCACAACAATAACTTAATTGAAGCTACGATGATTATATGAGTATTATATAACAAAATTATTTTTCCACTACGCAGGTCAGGTAATTACTTTTTCGTGGTGTAGTCTCTTTAGTGTCTTTTTTATTAATAATTAATATATCTAATCATAAATATTGAAGATCCATCTATTTACACCAAAACAAATCATTATATTTTAGCGTCTTCTCACTCCTAAAACAGATCCAAACTCAAAGTTCAATTAAAAGATAGGGGTGCAAGCACAGTTTCAAATGTTGAAATATATGCAGGCGAATCATTATACGCTCCAGTCAATACTGTATTTATACACACATTAACATTGCCAGATCCACTCTATATGCAACCAACCCCTGCCACCCCCACACTCATTTTAAAATGGGCAGATAACTGGGATACTCTGTGAATCATAGGATAGGATATGAAAAAGAAGGGGCCTGACAGACATCTCTGAAAACAATCAAAATCAACGTACAACTTTATCAAAAAGAAGAGGGAGTATTTTTTTGCCGTCATTTGCCTCAGAACCAAATTGAGATGAAATGCGATGCAGCATTTTATGTCAAATACACAATCAGTGGAAGATCATTTACAAACATGGAGATTATTAGTTAGTCCACTAAGCAGAGAGAGATCGTCTGAAGACTTAAATAAAGTCTGACTGAAACTCAAACACAAGCATCTAAATGAATACTAAGCTTAGAGTTTACTGTGGAGTAAACTTTATGCCTGTGAATCCTAAAAACCTTGGTAACGTTGCCAAAAAAAATGAAATGAATTTCACGGCAAGCGTAGTGATCACACTCATTTGCATGAAAGTCACGTCAATCTGAGAAGAAAAAAGGTTTATGCTGATGATACAGTTTACCCTCATGAATCACTGCTTTTCATAGCTGATGAGTGAATTCAAAAACATTTTGCAAAGCTTCTAGAGATCTTAACACTGTGTTTTCACCATATTAGACCTAAAGCATTATACAAAATTTCAGGGTTGACTAATGTACCGACAGACTTCTTTCTGTTCCTTAATGAAAATGAGTTCCCCATGAAATAAATCATCAGCTTGTTTATCTTTGTTAGTTATTATGTCTCCGATCTGAAAACTGCATGGTCTTAAACTCCATGAATGCAGCATTCACACGGGAGTGTTGTGACTGCATCCTGTGCAAATTCAACACCGAAAATCGTGAAATGAATTTAGTTGCAATACGCTGATTGGTTTCGTGGCTAGAGGCACCTAAACGTCTGTTACCAGCAGCTACAGTTTATTTTGGGTTCTCAATAATCAGCTCCACTAATGAACAGATTGCCTCTGGCTTGGGATTTAAGCCTTTGTAGTGTTGAACAGCATTACTGGTGTTAATGGGACACTTATCTAAACTCCTGATGTATTTTAAGACTGCATATAGTAGCTCTGAATCAGCTGATGAGTCAAAGGCAGGTCATCATCGTCAGCTCTGTAGTGGAACAGCGAAAAATGAAGCTGCAATGCCATTAACATGTCATTATATCATTATATAATTTGTTTTCCTATTATTTTTCACACATTCAAGATAAACACTGTGTTCTTAATATTTAGAATGAAAACCTGCTCCACAATAAATTAAAGGCCCTGCACACATACACACTGTAGCCATTTTCAGTTACTCTGGCTGAGTGGTTGGTTCTACACTGGAAATCACATGACGTCACAAAACTGTATGGGCCAATTAGAATGATTACAGGGTAAATTGCCCCGCCCCACATTGATGGTTATGTTTATGTTTAGGGCAGCACCTGTTTGAGGTTAGGGAAAGATTACGCTCTTGGTTTATTCAAGAAAAAGTCTGCAGTGACTGGAGACATCATGGGTTAATTAACATTTAACTAAAACCCACGATCTTTCCCTAACTTAAACCAAAGTGCCTCTGTTACCTAAACCACAGATGGGACTCAGGATGTGAACCCTAGTTCCTGAAGTCCTGGGATTTGTACACTCACCATCCACCCTGACCACCTTCCCACAACTCCTTGAAATGTAGACGTATAATTGGGGAACCAATTTAGTAATATATAAATGTAATTTCTAGGAGACAGGGAGGTGGTCAGGGTGGTTGGTGGCCACACAAAGCACAGGCCTTTGACACCGGGCTTCACTTCCTGTGTCCTGTGTGAGGTTCGGCTTTAGGCAACAGTAGCCCTTTGGTTAAGGTTAGGAAAAGATTGCAGCTACTGAAGTAACCTTAAGCAGGTGTTTCAGTGGAGCAAGAACAGATACTACAGAGTAAAGATACAAAATACGTTGTCAGTCTGCTGATACGTTTGCTATCAACATTTGGTGACTTGTGACACGCATTAGTCAGCGTTTCTTCAATGTACTGATCGTATCATGTATAACATTATAACTGTAATTTTTGAAGCAAGTATGGCAAACATTCACTAGCTCCTCCTCTTCCATTGATTTCCTGCTTTTCTGTTTTGCATCGTTGCGTGCTGAACATGTTTGGCTTTTGAAGTGTTAGTCAGACAAAACAGGCAATCTGAGGACATGATCTCGGGCTCTGAAAAAAATTGTGATCTGTATTTATTTATTTTTTTCATTTCATTTTTTATGATTTTGTACTAGAAGTTTGTATTCAATTATTAATCAAGAATATAATCAGCACATTGATCAATAATTAAAATAACCCTCTGTTGTATCCCTACTATATAAACAGAGTTTCTATCTTGGTGCTCCAAGATGGATATAATATGCATACAATAATTCCAAAGAAATAACATTGAGATATCATAACATGAAGTGGGAGCAGTTTGAGTCTCACAGAATTAATAAGCGTATTGTCAACTGTAAAATCTAATAGGTACATTTTTTTCTGCACAACTCCATCATAAAAACATTTGAATTTATTGGATAACTTTTTATGTATTATTTATTAGAATTAGCACTATACACACACAACCAATATTGACTTTACCAGTATTAAATTCCTCTTTTGTTGTCCATTTCACCTGTCACGTAGTGCACTAATAATGGGGAAGTAAATCAGCTTGGTGGATGAAGCGCTCACACACACACAGAGCCTTATGCACGCATATTTGCTCTGTAGCCACTGACATAGCAGTCGCTGTAGAGCTACATGTCGGGGAGCAATGTGGTTTTTGTCATTTGTATTGATTGTTATTGTGTCAGACACCGTTCCTGTTAGTGCCGTGAACTCATCCAAAACTTACTACGGGTCTCTTGTTTGTGCTCTTTTTCCCCTCCACAGAGCACACCTCTGTTTTTTCAGTGCAAGCAGTCAGACAGCATGTACAGTACATTAATTGCAACATGATGTAAAGCCAATTCATCCTCAACAGTGCAACATCATCTGTAGCCATGTTAGAGAGCCAACTCAATACCACAAAGCCACAACTGGCATTGCTCCAGAAGAAAATATGCTGCTACCAGACATCCTACATGTCTCATTTGGAAGGTGCATCATACTGAGGTGCTGATCAAAAACAAGCTCAAGCTCATAGCTTTTTTATACAATGTAGAGGTTGTCAGAGGTTACAGCAAAATGGAACAATCCGGTGCTCCTACGTGCTCCGATTTTCTCTTGTGTGTAAAGAGAACCTCAGTCCAAAATATTTTTGTGTGATGTAGGGGAACAAAAGGTTACTATGTCAAAAAGGGTATACTGCTGTGTCTGTTATTTTCTAGTAAGAAGACCAAAGAACCTGGGATTGTGAAGCTTTAATCTGCAGTGAAGAGTATTTTAACTTGTGTTCCAGACAATGGTTTTTCCTCACATAACAAAAAAAGACAGATCTGAGGAGATGGGCAGCTTCTTCACTAGTAAACACAGAGCCTCATGAATATTTCATCTTATTCTTTCCCTGCTGTATCACCTGTTCTGGCAAGCACTTCATGGTACAGTAACGCCTCTGTGGGCTTTTCGTATTTCAGAGGAGATCCTCCCTAGTACCAGGTGATGTTATCAGCACAGCAATCTCATTTCATGTTTGGCATCGTATGTTTGCCCGGTTTATTACTGAGATTGTGTTATGATTCCTATACCATAGGAATAAAAAACCTAAGTTTAGGTGCAGTGCTGCAATCCTGAATACTCAAGGAGAGGTTGCCATGGAAACAGAGTTACATTGGCCAGAAATGAAAGCGTCTGAGGATTTAGACTTTCACTGTACATCAATTTTTAACCACAGATTGTTTCTTCATCAGCCTTTTCCTCCAACTTCACATAACCACAACTGCTCCTTAATGCAGAAATGTGTGTGAAGTGCAAACATGAGCATAACAATCCCAAAGAATGAAGCCAAATCCCTTTAATTAAGACTGAGATGGTGACTATTATGAACGAGGGCAATATCATGACACATGCTTCTCTGACAGTCACTGTTATACTATAAATATCTGCCAATATATCAATGATAATTAAAACTACACTGAATATATTCATAATTTAAAAACAAAGTAACTGGTACACAGCATCGGGCAAGTTCAGGTTAATTAACTGCACATTGCAATTACTCTTGTCTTCTTGTGAAGAATCATGTGTCAGATACATCTCAGCTGCAAAGAGACTTTAATAAAACTGCAAAAATATGACAATCAAAACTATCGGTTAGGAGCTGAAGATCTTTGCTAATTGCCGTCTGCAGTGTCAGCCTGTGAGCCTCCCTGTCACATCTCCATATGCTGTTTTCCCTGGACCGTCATATCACAACTGCTCCTCTGTTCACTCTGTAACACTGAAGGAGCTCTCCCCACACCGCTGTATCAGCTGTGTCAAATAAATGGTTGCATTCAAAATGACCACAGTGGAGAATTTTACTCATGGCGTTACTCATCATGTGGAAATGGAATTCCCTAATTCCTAAGGGACCTTAGAAAGCAAATTATTATCCCCTCTGAGAAATAGCAGCCGTGAGGTAAGTGCTGTTCGGGCACAAAGACGGAGGAAAGGAATTTGTCTCAAATGAGAAAAAGAAAATGTGTAAAGCCTAAAAGTGACCTGATGGAGTTTGAAAGTGCTCCTCGGTAGCTTGGCTCTGCTTCCCGGAACCAAGAAAGCGTTTTAATATATAGATAAAAAATTCTTTTACTTAGTACCTGCAACAGAAAATCAATAATCTATGATTTATAAAGGATAACCACTGCTATTATTATTATTATTAACTCCATAGTTGCCACAGAAATAAAAATCTATGAAATGCAATCAAAAGGTCGATAGTCAGTCCACTTGGATGTCAGCTATTAGCACCTGTGACAGCTCCCTATTATTCATAAGATTTGTTGCAGAAATAGATGATAGACAAACACCTCAAAAGAAAATACAACATCTTCAGCTACTCTATGTTTAGCCTGCAGCTACAACAGGCAGTAAAACAGGCTACAGACTCATTTTTTTTGTTTTTTTTTTGTTTTTGTTTTTTTTACCAAAACAGGCCTATAAAAATGCACATCTGTGGGTACTCACCTGTAGTCTCTACTATTCCCTCTAGTATCACCACAATTTCAAACTGCTCTGTTTGCATGGACCTCTGGGAGAGGTCGTAGAAGGGGCTTTTGGTGTCAATCACATGGCAGATCGTGAGTGGTGAGACGAGAAAGAGCTGGTCTGCCCCGGTACTGAAACCCACGTCCAACTCCAACTGATCCAGCGGAAGAAACTCGCCTTCGGGCGTCTGGCGAGACTACGGAAGCGTACAGAAACAGACAGAGACAGAGATGTTTGGTGGGGGGAAAGGACGGGGTAAGACAGACTCATCTACAGCTTTTCAAAGGCCTTTGTGTCAGCCTTTGCACATTTTATCTATCAGAAAGATGACTATAATTTTCCTACATTATGTCTAAAGAGGCATCCAGACTGGAAGAATACCCATCTCAGCATGTGACCTGATGTGCCACTGAGTCTTAAAATGTATCCTGTTTGAAGCAACTGACTCAAATCAGTTGTTTCAAATGTCTTGGTACTATTAGGTTCATCTGCCTTGGACTCATCTGCTGTTTCAGGACATTGCAACTAGAAACAGGTAAAAAGCTTCACTGTGTATAAAACATTTTTAATAAGTTACAAAGCTGGGTGTGGTTGCAGTATGTCTTTGTTCAGACTTACTGAGTTTATACTTAACTTAAACTTCATGGGAGACTACATTTAATCTCCTACACTATCACTGTATTCCAGTATATTACCATGATAACTGGTGGGTATGCATTTGCATTGTAGAGCATTGCAAAGAAAAGGTTGTTATGGGTCTACGATAGAGTTTACTATAGACTTTTGTGAAGTCAGGAAGTGGACAGCAGGGAAATCCATAGATGTTCTCCTGATGAGGGACAACAGCACATCTACAACAAGTTTTAACACACTGCCACTTTGTCATTCAACTCTTGAAACAATTTCAGAAATAAGAATATAATAAAATGTTCTTAGCCAGGTCTGACAAGGGACATTTTGACGTGGTCATGCGTAATTTGCATGTGGTGCTATAGTTTAGCACAGCTGTTGGATTTCTTTGCATCCATTGTGATATTTGGAGATGAGAATGTAGTTTTGTCTACTAATGCCTCATAGCTTTGTGCACAGTTAGGAGTAGGCTTAAATGTCAGTGTGTAGGCCCTACTGTACCAATTTTCCTAAAAAAAAAAAAAAAAAAAAAGAAATCATGAAGTGGGCCATGACAAACCACTGGGATAGAACAAGAAGATAGATTGCATCCCGACTAAAAGTAGTACCACTTACTTTCAGTAATTTGCAGCGGATCTGTGCGGAGACCATATGGCTGTTACGCAGGTTGCCCACCCTGAACATGAGAGTTAGTTTCCCATCTCGCATAGAAATCGCCGCATGTTCACTGAACATCAAAGTCTCGGCCCTTTTCTTGGGCTGAGACATCTTGATAAACATGCACCCGATCAAGAAGGCATCGACGATCGATCCGAGGATCGACTGGAAAAGAAAGAGAATGATCCCCTCGGGGCATTTGTCTGTGATGTATCTGTAGCCATATCCTATAGTGGCCTCGGTCTCTATGAAGAAGAGAAAGGCCGAGGGAAAGTTATAGACATTGGCCACACATGGAGTGTACTTGTCATTGTGAGCTTTGTTGAGGTCTCCTCTGATGTACGCGATGAACCACCACATAGAGGCCATGAAGAGCCAAGCGACTGTGTAGGTGAGGATGAAAATAAATAGATTCCAGCGCCATTTCAAATCTACCAGTGTCGTGAATAAGTCTGAGAGGTATCTGCTGGTTTCACCACCCAGGTTCCCATGCTGGACGTTACATCGCCCGTTCTTGTCCACGAACCGCTGCCTCTTCCTCTTTTTCTCTGGGGGAGGCTGATTGAATCCAGACCCGCTAGATGAGGTGGTCACTACCTGATAATCGTCCCCAAATTTCTTTCGAAGTGCAGACATACTACGATGACAGCAGCGAAAGAAATAACAAAGGATTCAATGCAAATGGAAAAAAAAAAAAAAAAAAAAAGTCTGGGTTGTAGTTGCTGCAGTCGTTAATGCCCGTGCGCAATGTCTCCTGTTTGGAAATAAGGCGATAAAAGTGCGCTGTCTTCGCCCCGGTTAGTCTTGCATCGTCCTCTTTCGCCACACACTGCTGCTGCTACACTCTACAGCCATGAAACATCAACAATGTGCGAGTAGTTTACGGAGCCCGAAGATAGAAGCCATATGAAGCCTTTTTAAGCGACGCACAGGATAAGGTGTCCAAACGCGCCAGTCGCAGTCCAGGTTTTACAGGTTTATCAGCTGCTACGTCGTGGATTACTCATCGCCCGTGAAGGTTGGGGCTATTCAACGACCTGTTCCAAAGTGTACTCGCAGAGTAAGTTTTCATGCGAAAGTTCAAAATCCCTCAGTGCGCCATTAAACACCAATATCTCTGCGTAATTATTCGCTGGAATCGGTTTCCAGGGTGAAACGTCTCTGTGCGCACTCGTGCGAATGTGTTGGAGATGAGTCGGTTTCCAGTCCTTCCTTTGTGATCTGCACACATAGGAGATGAATTGCATCCAAGCATATGAAAAATGACGAGCTGGAGGAAGAAAATCACTGTCCCACTGTCGTCATTTTTGGCTGCGCGCATCGACGCTGATTGCCAGGCTCTTTTCGGGTACCTTCCCTCCTCTCTTAGAAAAATGTCGACTGGATTGTCATGGTTCAGCGGTAGAGATCCAGCAAATGCTCTCTTGGCTGCTTAGATCCTTCTTTTCCTTCGGTTTCCCTGCGCGGCTCCTGCCCACTTCCACGTTTCCAGTGATGCACTCACTGTTGCCTAGTGGTACTACAAAGGCAGACAATTTGGAGGAGGAGGGAAGAGGATTCGCTTGGTTTGACAGGTTTTTTTTTTTTTTTCCAAGTGATCAAATACATGAAACTGCAGCCAAGATACTATGATGACTATGAACGCCACATTTTAGCCTCTTACAATAAATGAATAGCAGTGTGGATATTGCCAAGATAGTAAATATATAAAAAAAATTGTAGCTATGATAAAAAATAGTAACAAAAAAACAACAGTATTTTACATCCTTATCTCTCTGTTGCACACACACTGCCATGAAGCATAGTTTCATGATGCTGAGCAAATATATTTTCTCCACATCTTATCTGCAGTTTAAGTAAAAGTCCCCCCACAAATGCACCTTGTTTACTGGTTGTTCTCCTGGTTCACCTCTGCTAACAGCCACTCATGACCCCACTTCCATGGGTGGCTGCACCAGATTCATCCTGTGAATGCTATATATACGCAGGAGATCTTAACGGGGGAAACAAGTTCTGCATGGAAAGCTGCTGACAGTCACAGCAAACTGTATGAAATCTCAGGGGGACAAAGACCTGCAACCAGGATGCACCACTCAGGATTCACTTATCATAGCATGGCCACAGAGGAATACACCCACAGGACAGTTAACCAGGCTTGTATGGTGTCTCTCAATCACACATGAGTCAGGATGAACAACATACCACCATCTCTATTTCTCCCTCTCCTTCTACTTCTTCGCTCAGTATTGTGATGTTGCTAATTATACTAAATCAGTGTGTTCGGCAATATTTCTCCCTGCTAAAAGCACGATTACCACTTAATCAAGAAATCGCTGATGGCTGCAGCTTTGAAATTTACAAAAGCAGCCAGTTGTAGCTGGGGACACGGGGCATAAAACAGTTTAGAGATCAGTTTAGTTTGATGATTTTCACCTCAGAGAGAGTAAATATCAGGAGACATGTACATGAAGAAGATCACCAGTTGAACCTCTTGACTCCTGTATCAAGCTTGATAGTCATACTTGCATACTGTATCACACGTGATATCATGTGAATGCGAAACATAGTTTACACTGTGCTACTAAAGAAGATAGTTTTAACTCTTTTATGTTGTGGGAAATATATTGTAAAAATCAAGCTTGTTGGTTTTTATTTATCTGAGCTGGCAGCGATCAATAAGCTGTCGAGTCAGTCTGGTTCCAGTTGAAATCCACCTCTCCTGTTATCCTGTAGCTCCCTGTGGTTTACCGCATGATATTCATTGTCCAGTCTGAGCCCAGCATGCCCTACTGTACGAATGGTAGCTTCTAAAAACAGCACTAAGGCCTGACATAACTGTTTCCAAATGAGCGATTGCATGGCAGCACAGTGCAACGTTGACGTGCCTCCAAGTGTTGTCTGCGAGGCTCCGTGATTCGGTCCTCTTGAGGGGGACAGACAGGAAAAGATTTCTCCCATCAGTCACGGGGCCATCATAATTGCCAGGTGAACATTAGCAACAGCCTCTGCAGGACTCTGTGCTTTTATAATGAGTGCATGGGGACACGGGTCATCCACCATGCATTCTGGTCCTCATTAGGAGAAAAAGGCTATTCACATATTTGCAGAGCAAAAATAAGGCTATTAGTTTGGACTGACCGTCAACCAGCCAGCCAGCAGCATGTGCTAGAATATTTTAATTGCTCTATTTCACTGATATACTCATTGAAACTAAAGTTTTCCCACAACTCTTGTCATAGTGACTGTGCTGCTTGTACATTTGGAAAAAGCATCCTTGTATCATTGAGCTTTAAAGCATTAAAGTTTTAAAACAGACAAAAAGAATACACATCTCTAGATATTATTGTTTGTGTAAGAATGAACAGTCAGCTAGTCACCTTCGTCAGGGCTGCGTGGGCATGGTTTGATCAGGATTGTTTGAAAGTAACCAAACAATTCACCGGCTGTCATTGTATTCTGGGTCAAACATTGCTGAATCCTGATTGGTGCACGGATGTAGGTGACATCACTTTTTTCTATTTGAAACCAAGGAGAGAGAAAAAACACACAAACACAGAAATCTATCGTGAAAGAGCTAAAACTGTTCTAGCTTTGGCAGAAATGAGTGTGTTTATGTAGGATCCCATCAGTCATGGTAAGAAGCTGATTGAGAAAATATGTTTACAAGGCCTTTAAGTGATGCAGCTGTAAACTGCATTAACAGACCTGGTTAGGAAAAGGATTATTGTCACATTCAGTTTAGCTCTCTTTTCAGTGTGAGGTATTTTCATGTGTTTCCAATTCATAAGCTCCCATTTCCGAAATAGATACATTTTAAGATCAATCAAAAATCACGTGGTGTGATGAAAGTGCCACTTATGGCATGCCTTTAAATGACGAGCCATAAGGAAGTCTATAGAAGCCCTTATGTGAACCATCATTCAAACATTCCCAACCTCACAGAAACACTTCTTTAATTCTGCTCAACACACAGGCTTTGTCAGTGACAGCTAAATACATGAAAGAGGTTAAGGCCTGGGCTTGTTCCTTTCACACACCAGGAGGCAGCTGATGTGTAACACTGTGCACTAAATTGGAATATATGCAGATTAGTTCTCGTCTAATAACGGCCGGATTTGGAAAAGCTGCACTTTTCACTCCTATCAAGTAAATTTTTTATTTTTTTTTACCATCAGTCCCAGAAAATGACTGCTTTTTCCTCAACTACGCACTATCTTTCAGCACCATCATGAACCAGTGGAGTGTATGTGGTTGGCAAACTCAATGGTCAGAAATACTTTGATGATCTTTTTCTGTAACCCATTTCATAAAAATAGCCCTGGCAAAACCTGAGGGGCGGGTGGGGATTCGATTGATTTATTAATCTAATCAGACCAATGTAGGACACAAGATGCATTTGTCCTCCTCTCTGAATCAGCCAGGATAGCACTTGAGGTCATTCTCAGAGAAGATCAGCCAATCACTTCAGACAATCTTCTCTAATTTTCCATCTTCCTTTATAATCTCTACAATCAGAGGCAGAGCAGGGAGAGCCGCCTCTGCTTTGATGTTGGCTTTGATGGATTTGTCCCCCCCCACCCTCAAATTTGTGCTTCCTCACTAAAATATTCCCTGTAATCATATTTTGTTGCTACAATATTGATTTTAAACAAACATACCTCCTCTCGCTATGATTTTCCTCCTGCACAGATTAGGTCTTAACATGATCTGAAGCATGCTCAATGGATGCTGAAGCCCTAACAGGGTCTCCTCCAATGCTTGGCATGTAATGTGAAACCAGTGATTCCATAGGGGTCCAGCAATTGGGTCAAAATATGGGGCTTTCAACGGACAGATGACATTGTCCTCATCTTGTGGTAATCGAAGGACATTACAGATGTTTGTAAGTGACTGTGGAAGAAGCAATAGTGCTTAAACACAAACTGAACCCTCAGTGGAGCCAAAGTATCATCTGATAATAAGAATGATAGCTCTTATTGCTGCATAGTCATAGATGGAGTAGGCCTATTATAGGGACCATCCTAGATGGGTCCACTTAAGAACCAAATGGAAATATTGTTCTGGTTTAGTTTGTTGGGGTATTTTTTACCCAGCTTAAGCAAGTTGTCGCTGTGGTCAAAAATAGCAACCAAACAGGAGTGTTTTGTGGAACAGCTCCTGGAGATTGATGATTGATTACTACACAATTACTGCTGAAAGCAGCGGGCCCCCTCCTCCTAATCACTGCTTTCCTCGCTAAAAGGAGATTATCACATAGGAGAAGCTTGTTAGAGCCACTTCCTCCCTGCAAATCAATAAAAATTACTCCAGAGATTGCAAGCATACATCAGAAATGTCTCAGTTAAATCCCAAGGCTGGGTCTGCACATTTAAAGACAGGTACTGTACATAATTCTGTGTGTTTGTGTGGGGGTGTGTGCCTCCTGTGGCAATGGATCTGACCCCCACTGAGATACTGGCCTCAAACCATGTCTAATTAAAGCTGCTTTTCAGTGCAGGCGCTCTGGAACTTGAGGTCCCCTCAACAATTAAGTGCAGGATTTCTTCTCTGGTCTCGAAGGAGAAGAAAAGGCACATCCAAAGGGTTGATTATTCCCCTCTCTCCCCCTCTCTGCCTGTGCCCATTATTGGATTCACTTAGTTGATGGAACCCAATATATTGAGCAGGGAGAGACAGGCAGACCAGCATACAATCAAACACACCGAGGACACTTGGAGAAATAGGACAGAAAATGTATAGCATTTGAAGTCGAGGCACGAAAGTGTCAAGAGCTTCTTGTCACAATGGTCTAATGGAAACAGGTTAGAGAGACAATCACATAACCAGAAGGTAAGAGGTTCAATTCCTGCTGCCGTGTCCTTGAAGCAGCCTTGGATAAGAGCACCAGATAGATACCTGAAAATGTGCTTTTGTTGTGGTAAAAAAGAAACTTTCAGAGTTTCCACATTGCCTGGATTTACCCTTAAATGACTGTCTGCATTTCCAAACATTCCTACATACCTTATACGTACATTGTCATTGACATTGTCCTGGCCAACCTCAGCACGCCACTGGTTGACGTGGGAGGGTCGTCAGCTGATTCGGTTGCCTCTCTCCCTTCCAACTACTGACATTCTTTTTTTTGGCATTAATGTTTGCTTTTGCACACACAACACCTCCACAACACATATGCCACTCATTCATGCACTGCTTTCATGGCTAAACCTACTAATTTCCACACCCCATTGCTTATTTGTGTTGCCTTTTAGTTATAATAAATTGTTTTGTTTTAGTTCAACTTTGCGTGGACTCACCTCTTGTCACATTCACTGAGCCAGTTTGTGACATAGGTAACAGGTTCAACTTTAAATGAATATATATATAATATTAACACTGATAGCCCACCAGTAAACATATTTCAGATTCTTTTTTTTTTTGGTTTTCAGTCATTTATCAATACAAAAAAAAAAGCATTTTCAAACATAACTTTCACTGTAGTCATTTGTGTTTTATGTTTATGTATAGTACCTATAATATAACATAACGTATGATGTCAAACATGGGTTAGGATGGATTAGGATAGGATAGTGAACCAATGAACTTTGTGCTAGCACTCTCATTCTTATAGCTCAGATCTGCCTCTAAATGATCACCTGGCAAAAAAAAACAGTAATCCTCATCACCTACTTCAAGGTTATTTTCACTTCCTGAATATTTGTTATCAGGACTCTCCAATATCACTGAAAGAGCTGCCACACTGACGCTGCACTGTTATGTTGCCGTCACTGGTGGAAAGTAACTAAGTGCTTTAACTCAAGTACAATTTTGGGTATTGTTTCTGTGAGTATTTCCATTTTTTTTGTTATTTTTAACCTCTACTCCACTACTGTTAGTAGTTACTACATGTTGAATGGGGTGGACAAAATAACAGAAATACCTGTCAACACAATACAATGCAGTTCAACAGCACCACAAACTGCGGTCTCATACAGTTTAATCAACACCACTTTAACATAAATATTCACACATCACAACCCTTAATGAATTATTAGATTAGACAGAATATAGTATGGTTCCGGATCTCTAGACAGAACCAGTGTTTTATATTTCCTGGGATTAAATGAGCCTGATGCTTTATGTAGTTGAGAACTGTGCAGCATGCATGGTGAGAAGCTCTGATCTTGTTTTACCTTTGAAAGCCACAGCAAGCCACAGATAGCTACAGATAAAGCCTCCATTAAGGCTATTATTTTAAAGCATCTCACCCCTTAATGGACTCCCCTGGCCAGGCCACAGACCCACTATCTTATCCTCACAGGCTCAGTTAACAAGCCCGGGTTTGGCTTCCTACAGGTGTGAGGCTGTCTGCAACTGCATTAAGTCCCCACAGGGCCCCTGCTGAGAATGTGCTTAGGTCCTGATGTCTTGTCAGCTCTGTAACAACAGCTATTAATACCTCTGCAGTGGCTACCTTGGAGAGGTTTACAAATATTTATTAAAAAGCTTCAGTGAAGGAAAGGGAAAATATTGCGGTTGGAGTGTGAGTTATTAGAAAGGGAATACTTTTCCCTATGTCCTGTTGAATACAAACCACATTATTTAATATCTGCCATAAAATAAATTGTTAACAGTTATTCACTTTGTCTACAGGGAGTTAAAAGTCCAAATAATTTTGTAATATCCTAGTGTTGAAACAATAAGTAGATTAAAAGTTCAACATTTACATTACCAGTATGTTACCACTCTCACATCTCTCCATTAAATATGAGGCTATAGCCAGCAGCTGGTTAGCTTAGCTTAGTTTAAAGACTGAAAACAGGGGAAAAAAAGTTCTAAGGTAACAAAAACCAGCAACACTCTGTTTCCAGTATTTATGCTGACCTAAGCTAACTGGGTGGTGGTTGTAGTGGACAATATGTGCTCCTCATCTAACTCCTGGAAAGAAAGAGAATAAGCACGCTTCAATCAGAGTTAAAAGTTAAAATGCCAATTATTTCCATCATATATCACTGTAAATCAAACCTCTGGGTTTTTTGGACAAAACAAGCGATTTAAATATGCTATGTGAGGCTGCAGGGACTGGTAATGGCTTTCTAGTTTCGACTGTATAATATTCACAATGCTGAGTGTCAGTTTGATATTCCCTGTTCTCCATCTCCAATGCCCTCCATTGACCCTCTAGCTTTCCTTTATTCTGTGTCCCATTCAGAGAGAGTAATTTTGCCTCTCAGATTTTAACAAAGCCAGAGTCACCTGAAAGGTCAAGCCTTCCTTGCTGAAATGTACACAGAATAATGAGCTGTGTCAGAAGTGCCTTCACCGGGTGACAATGGCAGATGCCTTCACACATACTGGACAAAAGAGGAATGTAACATCCTTTGCTATGTAGTTCTTATGGCAGTGCTGTACGGGTGTTGTCCCCTAATGGTCACCATGGAAGAAAGGCTGCAATCTACCACCTCTAAAAGCCCACATATTGAATGGTGGCTGCTAATGAGATGTATGGGGGTCTTAAAAGCATCTAGAGTGAGGTTGATTAAACAACTGATGGGTTAGTGTGATGTGCTTGTGTTCACCTTTTCATCAGTTGCTTGACAGCGAAATTAATGCAAATTCTATGTTCAGTCGATGTTTCATTTTATTTAATTTTTTTTTCTACAAAAAAGGCAAAATGTACAAACAGATAACACTATCACTTTGCAACTAGTACATTGAAACATTACATTGCTATTTTAACACCATGCACTTCAAGATAATGAAAAACAATAAATGTGTGTGCGTAATACGAAAGAGGTGATTGAATTTTAGTCTCAATGCCAAGCAGGCACTTGGCAAAGATTCAGTATTCAAGCAGCATTGATAGTATTTCACCATTAGTTGCTCCCTTGTGTATGCTCGCCTAAGGTCCTTTAGGTAGTGTGAGAATTGGTTTCATGGGACCGATGATGATTTCCAAAACACACCGCAATTTCAAAACCCAAGGTAAGCACTGGTTTTTATTACCTCGATTCTAAATAACACACTGCAATACCTCGTAATCTTTTTACCATTCAATGTCTTTTTCTCTGAGGAGAGTTCAAGTTTTACAGCATCTTAGAAAAATAATTGATTCTGTATGTACAACAACAACAACAACAACAATGGTGATAGAAACATGTTAACATCATTATGTACAATAACATCTGTTGCCTGATCCCAGACAACAATGTAGTGAAAAGTACTATACCTGTTACATTTGTTTGGGTGATGGGTGAATACTGATGTACTGAATACTGAACTGCTTAACTATTAATGGATAACTAAACATTTGATCAAGCATTAATATAAGAGTGATAAATTCATGAGATATGACAATTATTAACATCTATATTCTGTGGTACTTTATCTCAAACAAAAACAGACTTAACATTCTTCTTCTTTCAACAACAAAATAATTCAGTCATCTAAAAACCAATAAACCAAATAAAAAACAACTTTCTAAAGGCACATGGAACTACTCAGCTCCAAGACATCATGATTTCTCAAGATATTAAAAAGAAGTGGGCAACGTCTTAGTACAAGAGTCGGAAATCTTGTAGAAACCCATAAAGGTGATGTGTGTTTTTATTAATGACGCTCTCGGACAGCTGTGAAAACACAATGCAGTTATAGAACTTGGTATACAGACGTTGTCATTTGGGGAAAACTCTTACATTCATTCAAAATTAATAACATCTACTCAGAGCAGAGTCTTGATTACTTGCTTCTTCCTCTCCCCTGGCCACTTATTTCTTCAAACAGCCAGTTATAAATAAACATACAGTACAGTATGTAATCTGTCGATCCAGAAAGCTGCCTCAAAATGTCATCTGTACCATAATGTAATTCCCCTTTCACTATTATGGAACATTATGTAAGTACTCAAGCTGTTTTTTAGAGGAAGTACATTATAGCTGCACTCCTGCCTTGTATTCATTTTCTACAGATGATGGTTTGAAATCTTAATTATTATATTTATGCCAACAGCTCAAAAAATCCAACTGAACAACTAGAGCCTGACCAATAAACCAGCTGATATCAGAATATAAAATGCAATAACTTAGAAATTATTTCTCCATTTCAGAGTTTTTCCACTGACAACTATAAAACAGAAAAGTTCATATTTTGTTCACCATTCTGTAATAAGGAAATTTAAAGGATCCTTACAAAAATGTTGTTTATGCTCTTTGGTTATGTTACTGAAATAATAATTAAGTTTTGCTTAGAAATCTGACTATCCAGTGTATTACTGTTGTTTGTTGCTACTTGTGTACTTATTTGGTTAAAATTGTAATTTCCAAAAGGAGGAAATAGAAGTTTTATTTATTTTTCTGCCGTGATAGCACCCCCTACATTATGTTCTCCAGGGGACATGAATTGTTGGTACTGACGACAATCCTAGTACCAACTGGAAATATCTGTGTAGGAGTCAACCAGCTGGAGGACCCAAATTGTTGCCTGCTCTTCTTCCTCACTGTGATCTGAGAACAGTACTCCATACATTAGTCCGAGTCGTCATTCGCTGTTGTGAGTTTTGACACTGTCGTCATTTTCTTTCACCACAGATGGACCAATGAAAGACATGCTGCTAATCCAGCTACAACTTCTGTTTTTTAATAATATGGGACAAACACAGTACTGAGTGTGTAGGAGCTGCAGGTGACTGAGCACATGTTGAAATAACATGAATGAAAAGCCAGATCTAGCCAGATTCAATGCAAACATTAGCAAGTTAGCTAACTAGCTTTCTGTGTGGAAGCTCGTTAAGATAGCTTGCCAAGTTTAACACACTTAATATTCCACATTCAACAGTGGGTCCTCCCAAAAGTTGAATAGTGTAAAGAGACAGACAGCTCAAGTTGCTAGCAGTTGCTAGTTAATGCTACAGTAAATGGTTGTACGTTATATAGGGCTATGACGTTCTCCAATCAGTAACACACCACAGAAGTTGACTGTGTCTCCTAGCTTATAATTTAACATTATAATTTAAAATTCCCTTACACTAAAAGTGATGAGAATTAAAATTTCAGGTCAACTTTGAAAAGAAATATCAGCTAATATATGGTTGTCAAGATTTAAAAAAATAATAATAATAATAAATAAAAAAATCCACATTGGTATTGGCCTGAAAAATCCAGAATTGGTCGGGCTCTATTAACAACATCACTTTCCCATTGTTTCAATCTCACTGATATGGAAAGAGGATGAGCAGAAGTCATGACAACAGTCTTGTTTTATGATTGTACCTACAGTAGACACCAATGAACTGCATGTACACTGCAGAGGAAGGTCATTTACAGTGCGCACCATCGCAGAGACGTGCCTTGCATTGTTCTCGTTATAGATGTTCTTCTGTTTAATTGTTTGTCCAGCAGCTAAGCCGCACTCTGAGCGGGCCAGAGTGGATGCACGGCTAGCGGCTGTCCGACACAGTGTCAACGCTTTGATATGTTCTCCATGCACAGACCTCACACATCGTTCTCCCTGGTCGGAGACTCGACAAGGTCACCAAAGCTACAGCTCGTCATGTCGCCTGAATGGCAGGTGCAGCTTCTTTCAAACCTGTGGCTACCAGTAAGAGGAGATGTCTCCATAATGGAAGTCACTGCTGCCTGGATATTCTGTAATTGCAGGCCAGGCTGTTACAGGAAGAGGCATATGATGTGCGAGGTAAGAGCCACCTGGTGAGGATGTGGAGAGCCAGGACTGATTGGGATGAGGACAGAGCGGTGGGGGAAAGGGGGGGGGGGGGGGTGTAAGGGATCAGACGCTCAGGGTCATGTTTCGCAGCAGCCACTGCTGAGAGCGGCTGCCGTTGCAGTCTCTCAGGGTGGGGACCATCTTGTCCTCCTCAGACGGCATGTCCAGACACTGGTTGCTGTTCACATGTAGCAGGGTGAGTCGCTGGAGACAGACGGACAAAGACACAGGCAATTACATAGATGTAACACAGTACATATGGCATACATATGAATGTACAGACAAAAATACAATTTCTCCCTACAGTAAAATCAGCCTCAATCAATATACCATGTGCCGTTATTTTAAGTCTTATTCAACCTTTAAGTTTTTCAGTTATTAAATTTTCCTCAACCTGCCTCATTGACTGTACTGCAACTCTTGTCATGACAAAGCTGAATTCACCCAAGGTGAACCTTAGCAGACACACTTCAGCTACTGATTTCTCATATTTCACAAAAATACCTTTCAACCCAGTAAATGACCTGAGCTCATTCAGTAACTGTAGCTGGGGCAAGAAAAAAAAAACAAAACAATAGGTACATCAAGAGAGCAGGATGTTCTAGTCGAGAAAGAGACAAGAGTCTGGCTCCTTATATAACTCAGCGAACGGTGAGGCAGGTTGGGAGAACTGAGGCTCCTGATGGTGGAGAGGTTGGTTGACATTGCCTCTTCATAGGAAGGATTTCTTTGTGAATTGACTCTTGAGCATCAAAAGCATCAAAATGTTAAAAAATAAAAATAAAAAAGGTTAGAAAGAACTGTTGTTCCTGCTTCAGAGGGACTGAAACCAACACGTAAAGTTTAGGTGCCTATTCCACGACAAATCACCACCCCAGTCACCACCACCTCTTTGTTGCTTTCAGTTAACTTTCAGCTCAATGTTTTGGCTTGCAGACCGATTTGATGCTCCCTGCCCTGCATGAAATGCTCGAGAGACAAAGTGAACAAGTGGTTAATGAAGCCAGAGCCAATGAACAGTTTCTCAGGAGTTGGCAGGCTAAACAGGGGATAAAACACCAGTAAATATAGGACATGGAGTTACAGTCAGGTGGTAGGACAGAAGCCCACAACAGGAGAAGGACCTTGTGATAGTGTTTCTGTCTAATGTCCAAGTAGGGAGGCGTTTGCTCAAACATTCGCTCGGAGAACTTAGACCTTTTGAAAAGACTCCACAGACATTCTGTGTTGTACCTGGATGAAGAGGGCTTTTCAGCACAGAAATTATGGGTGAATAATTCTCATTTCACCAAAATGAAAGGGTAAAAGAAGATTACAGTCCAACAATGAAGTGTATCAGCCTGTGATATAAATGAAAGGCTACTAAGTTTGGAAAATTTTACAAATAAGCAAAAAGAGGACAAAAGGCAACAAGGCACAGTTCATCCTATTAAGGGGAAATACACCCATAAAAAATACATACATGTTAAAGCTGCCACATTTTATCATTCATAATAATACCATTATCAGTCTTAACCTGATAAATAGCTGTCGTACCCTCATATCGACACTGCTGCAACATGATGACGTATTTACGACTATGCACAGCAGCGACACACACGGACACACACATGGCTAAAAGCAAAAGTAACTTTGCTGCTGGATCCAACGAGCTGTTTCCAAAAAAGGGAGGATTTTGGTGTCGTTTTGATGACACAACCCTTCAGAACAAAAGAGCAGAGACACCACAGCACACGTATCCTAGCCCACATGTCACCATACAGTGACTAAATTGGCTGAGACGCGCAAGGATCCGTCTGATTCATTCATGGAAGACAGTAGGAAAAGCACAGGTGTAAATGATGAAATTAATGATGGCAGCGACCTGGTATTGTGCACGGTGCCTCACTGTCACAGTGTCGTGGCTTACAGAGACACTTATTTATTATTTATAGGTTATAGTTATTGGTAACATTAAGGATTTGACTACGAGTCAAAATGTCTGCTGTGAGAAAGGATCAGTTTGGGCTTTTGTCTCAATAATGGTTTAGTCTTGCTCGTCAAAATGTGAGTTGATTCATTTTCAGATGATTGACACATCAACTCATCCTTTCATTGTTTCAACAGTGTAATCAATAATTAATAAATATGAGCTTAGCTATGACAGATCATGGGAGTAGCTTTTAATTTTTAGATGTAAACAGCTCTGACATCAAACATCCCTGTTATTTTTGGAGTTTATTCTGCAGACACAAGCCATGTCCTCCCCGCAATATGAGCTCAAATTTATCTCTTGCTCCACTCCACACATTGTCCCCTCTCCCCTGTCAGTCCTGCCTGTGTACTGTTCTATCACATAAGCCAGAGAAGCCAGAAGACAAAACAAGCGCTCTTAAAATGTCCAGACTGGAAAAAACACACCTGTTGTGATGAGCTGAACTCAAGCACCACATGAGCATGTAGCGCAGATATCTGTGGCTATCTGTCACGAGGACTCCAGAGATAACACCCCCCACTAACAACTCCAAAAGAGCTCTCAATGGCCTTGATTAACCATTTGTGTTCAGTCCCACAGAAGTAACATGCTTCCGCAATTTCAATCCTCACTCTGGTTGCTTTTCTCGTCCTAATGATCACATGCAGTAGTAGAGGACTTGGAGTCGGGTGGTGAGGAGAGGCAGTGCTTCTGCTGGGGAAAACAATGCCGTGAGAGGAACTGGGAAAATGACGTTGTGTGCTACTGTACAAAGATACCACACAGTGTTCTAATGTATGTAAATTAAGGGGTTTTGAACGAGAGCTCACCACCAAATGAGAAAATCTCAGCGTCAAAGTTTGCACCCTGTTATCTAGGAGTCATTGTCAAAGTAAAAAAAGGGGCAAACATGAAGCAAAATACATGACAACAACTGCCAACCACCCTCTGCATGTGGCATTAAGACATGTGCGTTGGCATGATTGTTTTATCCCGTGGCTGAGAGATAATTCTTCATTAAAACAAGATTGTGCTCTGACTGTTGACAGAGGATATTCAGACTAATGAGCAAACACAGATGCTGAGGCCATGTTTGACCTTAAGCTATAAAACACAAGGGTCTGACATTCTCTGCCTGGATACAAAGAAGTGCACGCGCACACACACACACACACACACACACACACACACACACACACACACACACACACACCTTTCCTGAAGTACACATTACAGACTGCCCTACAGGGCACATTTGTTCAAACAGACCAAGAACAAGGAGAGCAGGTGGCGTTCGTCCTTACACACCTGCCAAAAAAGCAAAAAAAAAAAGAACAATAAAGTAGCTCTACTCTAGAGACATTTTTTTCTTGCTTTATTAAAAAAATATATTTTTAAAAGGCAGCTACGACCCAGTGGTGGAGTATATTTCAATCCAGACTGTTTAAAAAAAATATTGTATATTTTGTAAATGACAAGCTGTGAAACAAGAAACAAATGCTTCTCTGTAAAGGCTTGTTCATACATAGAGCTTCTCCGAGCTGAGGGCAAAGCTAATCTATAAATCATTAGAACCTGGCTCAGGCAATAATGAGAATAGTATTTCTTTTTTCATTCAAAGATCCGAACCTACTCCACTGGCAGAGATGAGAGAAGAGGGGCATAACGTCAGGGAGTAGAAAAAACTATACACATTTAATGAAAATACTAGAAATGTGGAGGTCCTGTCCTTTGCTCATAATTATTTCATGCCTCCTTTGGGGCAGAGAAAACTCCCATCTCAGCCTCCTAGCAAACCAACCAGTGTCTCCGGAGCAAGTCGCTGAGTGTGTGCACAGCTGAGACCGGCTAATTAAATGAGGGTTGAGGAACATTATCCTCTTTGTCACCAGGCAGCACACTGGACCTGATGAAAGGCACAAGAGTTCCTGTTTGACATGATCATGCGCTGACTGTGGAAGAAAATCTAAAGGGTTGAGCTGATTTTTGCAGGAAATACAGAAAACAGCAAATTCCTTTTGTCTCAAGGCAAAGTCAGGCAACAATCTCATTTATTCTAATACTGCCCTGCTCTTGTGTACGAGCTCTCCTCTTGTGCTGGCTATGCCACAAGGACCTCAGAGTGTGAACAGCAAATCAGGCCATCTAACAGCAGGTCACTTTACTGCCGCAACTCTGACACACACCAGCAGCCCCGGGAGCTACTTACCCAATTTACCCTGCTTGGACACAAAAACTGTGGCATGCTACGGTGAAATTGCTTTTTTAGCTTTTTGAGAGATACAACAGTACAGGAGTCTGAGGTGCAAACTCCAGATAACACAGCAGAACGGACATGACGGCAGAGAAAATGACAACCCTGAAACGGACAGAAATACTGGGCCAAAAAAACATTCCTCACAAAAGTATGTAAATAAGCAGGCCCGGCAGTGAAAAGCACTGATAATTGGGATTCATTGGTTTTACAATATGTACATGGCACACAGTGTACACAGCTGCTTCAGGCCAATAGGAGAGTGGCCTGAGAGGCCAGGGCCATGAAAGGTAGGTTCACAATGAAGGATCACTTCAAAAGAACTTGTAAACAATGGCGAGCCCATTTCATTCAGCCCCGCATGTAGATAATCAGCTAAAAATAAACACGACCTCCTCCATCGCAGGCATCATTCACCAAGCGCTAGCAGTCCAAGGGACAGCCAGCGAATTTTCCCATCAAAATAAAATATTTATGTTGGAAAATAAATGTCAAATGAGATCTAATTTAGCATGAAGACTGGCTAAAGGTCTCGCAGATAGCATCTTATACACAGAACCATCTTGATGGGACATCTGTCATTGCTTGATGCCTCTGCCCTTGTCTTCGTGCCTTCTCCCTGAAAGGTCACCGGTAAAAGCTACTTAATGCCTCCTAAAAACAATCTGCATGCACATTGTGACTAATAACTGACAGATCGACATCATAACAACAAGCTGTGCATTCACCTGTTAACACTGATAAAAATATGACAATGAAAAATACTCACACAATCAGCTACAGAGGTGCCTATTAGACCCCAAACAGGTCAAACTAATCTACCTCCAGCTCTAACAATGCTAAGCTACATCACTACAGAGCTGCTAAAACGACCACCAGATTCTACTGTGAGCCTAAGATGTACTGACCTGCTCACCTCAGGACCTACAGCCCTCCCCCCAGAGCGGACAGGAGCTCAGAGAAAATAATCAGTGGGGCTGTAGTAGAGGCGTCTAGCAACCTCCAGACGAGTGTAGTTGCGGAGGATCCAGGCCTGCGTGGGACTGTTGTTACAGTACTCCACCGTGGGGCCATAGGTGCCATCCTCCAGACGGCTGATGGTCAGACATGATTGGGTGATGATGTGGAGGAAGGTGTGCTTCTGCGGCGAGCCGGGAGTGAGAGGGACACATGGTAGTTAAGGTAAATCTGACAATCATCAGTTATCCTTAAATGAATCCATCTGGTCGTCAGAGCCAACTTTTCCAGCTCAGTAAGAGATGATCTTTCAGTGACGGTCAACACAAAAATGTGTTGTTTATTTATAGTGAGGAGGTTTTAAGATGAGCTTCTGATACAATCTGACAGTTCTGCTGCGTCAACATGAAATATTTCAAATATTCACAGCTTCTCAAAGAAAAGATTGAATTCCTGCACACTGTCAGCACTTTATTAGTTTATAAGACACAACATTTTGCTGGGTATTGAATTCACATTGTGAAACAACGACATCTTTATTCTAAAGCCACAGGATCTAACAACAAAAAATCAAAAGGGGGATCAGATCTCAAAACATGAGGTAATTACCACATCAGCAACTGATAAAAACATCCTTAAAATGAGACAAACATCATCCAATATCTGTACAATACAAATAAAAATGGTAAAAAGAATAGATTTTTATATGCTACTAAAAAATTTGATGGGGGATTCAAAGCAATTTTTTATCACTGGCTACTGGTTATTGTCTCATCTGCCTCCTTTACCTCCTTTCTGAACTTTTTTTTGTTGATATCACCCCATCTAGTCTTTTAAATAATAACTGTTGTAATTGTTTTCTGCTTTTGTATAGGTATGGTATAGTATAGTATAGTATAGTATAGTATAGTATAGTATAGTATAGGATAGTATAGCATAGTATAGTATCATTTTTATCAAGTCAAAAGATCAAATTGATGCTGTGATTGTGTAACTGAAGTTCCTGAAAACCAAACAAATACGGATGCCTCATATCAGCCAAACAATGTTGTTCAGTGTAATTAAACCCAAACAGATATGGTATTGTAGAGTAAATGTACAGTATTTAAGTCCTCACATGACCAACTTGTGATCATTTGAGAATTTTTTCTTTATTTTTCTCTATCTATACCATTCATCTCAAAAAGATGTTGTTTCACATTGTGATGCCTGATGAAGATCCATGACTCCAGTGTTATGTCTCTGAATGAATTCAGTGCTGATGGTGTGCGGGAATTCAACCTTTTCTTTTATGTGATTGCAATTTCCTACACATTTGTGCACCATTATACTTAGTTTAAATATTCAAGGCTTGAAACAATGAAGAAATCTGGCTTACTTACATTTTGGCAGCTCAGCTATCTTTGTGGATAGCTAAACTACAGCCTCTGCTACACTAACACAAAACCTTCTATGTAAACCCAAGTAAAAGGCACAGGTTGAGAACTAGCAGAATCTTTTTGACTGCCATAATGCATGGAAGTGGTTTATTCCTGTGGGATTGTTCCTGGCTGAAACAGCAGAGCAGGTGGAAAAATAGGGGAGGGCTGTCTGTTACGGTTGTGAATGAATATATGAGGAAAATATGGAAAAGTCAGGTTTTCCTGTGAAAATGAAACTGATGACCAGATGAAATGTTAATGGTACTGTAGTAACCCTGGATTCAGCCCCTGACTGTCACACCTGGGCTAAAAATAGCCTCGACCACTGACAGCGGTGAAACCCCAACGCTGTTTACGACAGAGACCAGTCCTCTAAGTTCATGAATTATTCATGTTTTTCATATTAAGAATGCACCCAGAGAACAAAGTGTAATAAAAGTATTTCTCCTAGGATTTGTTCAGTGCTTGATGGAAAGGCCTGCAGGCTTCCTCACCTTGTCATAACCACATGTCAGCGACAGGATATCTCAATCACTGAGAAATAACACTGTATTGAGTGAAGTCTTTTCTTACCCTCTCCCAGTGGTTGAAAAAAAAAACTACATAAATTGTTAATACAAAAGATGCTTTCTGAGTTGTATAATCCATAATGTACTTTGAGTTCTGAGTCCGCGGGGCTTGAGGAGAATATTTTGAGTTTTCCCTATGAGATTCAAAATGCCTTGCTGCTTTCCATTTAAGAGCTTACAAACATCTGTTTCTGCATTTGATTGAATACTGGAATGATAAGACTAATACAGATTGCATAAGCAGGAGTATTAAGTAAAATGTCTAATATGCAGTTTTTGGCATCGTCATTTATCTAATTTTAGTTTCCATTCTGGTGCTACAATACCACAAATGAATCAACCGTGACTCAAACTGTATATTGTAGAATTTCAGCAGTGTCATATGTGAGTGTGTCTATAATGAACCACACATGAAAATACATTAGGATCAGGTTATTTGTTTTTCATCCCCATCCATCAAAGATGTAATCATTGTTTTGTTTTGGTGTCTAAGATATTATGTTAGCTTTACCTTTAGCTCTGACAAATTTATAATCAAGTTGAATATTTGTCATTATTGTAAATACAACGTATTGCTTAATTGTTAAGTGGCTAAGTGGATACTGTACATTGATGACAACTGTAGGGTGTTTTTATTTATAATAAATATAAATATTTTGTAATTTAGGAACAAAATCCACTTTAGATTCATTTGAACCCTTTTAGCAAAATAGACCCAGTTCACATAGAGATATCAATGATCTACTCTAATGACACTTCACAGTCCACACACTCTTACAGGATCTCATCATATACTGGAAGCACAGGTACAAACTATGGGGCACTATTCAGACGGGGTGACTTGAACAGCTTACCTCAAAATCATATTCCCATTTGCCAACATACTATGTGAAAGCAGAGAACATGAGAGGAGAGACAGAGGTGCTGGGTGGAAAAAAGTGACTCAACTTCTGTTTTGCTAAAAAAAAAAAAAAAACTGGCATACAGCACCCTCTGGTGGCTGAAACCAAGTACTCAAATTTCCACATTGCAATACCCAAATCCTTAATGTGCACTACCACACATGCAATCTCACCAGACACAGGCAGACACAATCCATCAGCATTTCATCAAAGTCATTTTCAATACATCAGCCATCAGGAAGCAGAGATGGCTGCCTGCACTAACAGCCCCGTTACGGATTATTTGGCTACTCTGGGGAACATAGATCCTACCTCGGCATCGTACTCAAACATCTGATTGCCCTTCATGTGGTGACACTTGAGCATGACGACAGGTCCGTTGAGGCGGGAGACGTCCAGACAGAGGTCATCTGTCCTAATTTCTTTGTCCGCCGTGTATGAGAACACCTGGAAACAAGATGTCTTGCTCAGAAGATGAAAAGCATCACCAACACCAACATTATTCATTGCTGTGCATTCAAGACACAATGAGGAGTTATTACCAGACTGATTATATTAATTCTTGATATTACCGTGAATTACATTAGATTTCTTCATGATTTGTGTGGTACCAAAACGGATTTACACTTGGCTAATGATTTAAGTGTTCTGTAAAGAAATCGTATTTAAACTCCCCTTTTATGTGTTTTTCTGTTACTAGATGATTGCCCTACATAATATCCTATAACAAGAACAGAGGGAACAATGATTAGATACGATTCTTGGCGCAAACCTTAAAATGCCAAAGATGTCACAGTGACTCACAGCTACATCAACAGTGCACTTTTAAAACGAGAGAGAAAAACTTGGCAAAAACCCAGACCTCAGTGGATTGATTTCAAAGTTGGCAGTTCACACACTGGTCCAAACTGATTGCGCTCAAATTTTCTAGCAAAGGCAAAATCCCAAAGCTCATGTGTCCAAGATAAAAAAAAAGTATCTAAAGCTCGGTAGCTGAATGTTAATTCAAAACAAAAATACTTATTCTACATTCCATTCACAGCACTTCTAAATCTCCAAATAATGTTTCCAGTTTGAACTATGTGTGTAGATAGTTTTAAAAACAAAAAGAACCCATTATAGAGTTGGATTATACTAAAAATTACAAACTGAATGGACTGTATATACATGATATATATGGTAAATAAGAATAAATAGTAAAATCGAAGCGTTTATACGTCCTCACCTGGTTGCCGCCCATGCCATGACAGTTGAAAAAGCCAACTTTCTCGTTCTCCTTTCTTCCCATGTTGTCCACACACTGGTTGGTCTCAACATTTCTGATCTGCCACCAAGAAAAACAGTGTTACAAGTTTATCTGTGCTCAAATTTGAAAATTAACTTCACAAGTTTACACTGTCCTTCAATTTTCACAGACCTTTGCATGTCTACATTATATTTCATTTTAGTGATATAAAGTTTATAAAGTATTACAATTTTATTCAAGGAGGGGTATAATTCATAAAGTGTATTTATTATTTGTCAGTACCTCAGGCTACATGTATTACGTGATATTTTCATTCTCAAACACAAGCCAGGCAGACCCTGCTCAATATTTCTCATTAAAATCGCATAATCTTTCCTACACCATTTTTTTTAAATTTTAACTCATGTTTTTATGACTGTCCTCTTCTTTAATGTGTTTATTATTATTCTATTATTATTCATTAAACAATTCATTTGTTAATGGGCTATTTGATGGACAGAAATTTAATTTGAAATTATTTTGACAGTTAATATTAGTACGTTTTTTTTTTCCATGTAAACATTTTCTGGATCCTCTGTGGAATTAGTTACAGAAAACATAGATCACATTTTCTGACCTTTTGTAGACAACATGATTTTCTGTCATAGAGATGAATCAATAATGAAAACAATCATTAGTTGCAGGCCTAGTTTTACAAATGTTGTATCTGGTCTAGCTGCCTTCACTTTAACCAACCAACTCTATGACCAAAGATAACGCATTACAAGCAGCACCAATGGTATGAAATGGTATACACTTCCTGATTCCTAAGTGGGCGTGGTCACGATTGCCTGTTCATGTCAAAGCCTACCAACAGTACAATACAACACTAGATACAGTATGAATTTCCGCCCGATTTTGACGCTCGTTTTTATCCGCTAGCTTAATATCTGATCAACTTAGTATACATAATAATAACAATAATAGAATTATTAAGCAAAGAAATACAAGTTTTATGTCAGTTATAACTTCTAATTCATGGTCTCACATATAAGTCCCTCGTAACTTTATGTGGCTGGTGTTGGTGGTGGAGGGTGTTGCTAAGATAGAGACAGGTCTCAAATACAGTTAATATTCTCCTGATCTGTCGGTCTGAAAAAATACGATTTTGATGTCAGAATGTTTGGAAGATCTGTGGAAATATGAAATATTGAAAGCTTTTGAAATATTGAGGCTAAAGAATCTGTTATAATCTGTGATGACGTTCACTTCTCCCATTGGAATGAATAGGATCAGACAGGTGGAGAAAACCATGTGAGACACAGTTACAGGAAATAACTGTAAATGAGCCGCCACCTTTCTCAACTGTGTCTGCTTTAACCAACCCGATGGCAGCACCTTACTGTGTAAGATGCACGCGCTGCTGATGCAGAGCCCAGATGACACACAATGCACAGCATCAGTGTTGTAAGTTTGTCACAGAAAACCCAAGTGACTGTCAGAACTGTTTTCTCATTTTTAAGCCCACTGATCCCTTAAGAACTTAAAGGTTTTAGCTAACATCATGTACATGACAGATACCGTGTCACCAACTTACTGTATGTTAATCCAACTTCTATTTCTCCTACTTCACTTTACAAGCTGAAACAGATAAGTGATCTGCCAACACCGTTCAGAGGAACCACTGATATCACAGCTCCTACTGACTTTATAGTCAAGTCAGCTGTCTCATGAGCTCATACATCCACAGAGCTAAAGCTAAGCTGGCTCTATATGTTGCCTAAGCAACTTATTATGCCTATCATGCAGGAACAGAATGGCGTTCATAATTAAGTGATATAAAACCTAATGGTTCCAGCTGTTAAAGAGAGGCTGGCTGTGCTATGGAGGATGAGCATCACTCGGAGGAAGTCTGGTGGAGCTGAGGGGCTGCAGTGGCTACACAGAGAGCTTGTGCTGCAGTACAGCAGAGCAGTACCTAAATATCCTCTCCTCCTCAGCAGTATGAATGTTGAAGGATTACAAGCTCATTCGCCATTAGTTCTTCGACTGACATTGCTTTTAAATGGCCTCCATCTATTGTACAGACGGCACACTGGATGTCGGCTCTGACTTTCCCCTGTGCTGCACCGCTGTCAGCACAGAGCCATGGGCATCAAGAGGCAAAGTCAGATCACTTCAAAAAAAATCCTCTTTTTTCCCATGTGAGTGGGAACTCACTAATAAAAGGAGCTTAAACTTCTGTTATCTTCAAAACAATTAACTATGAATTCTCAGGCCTTAGCTGCAAATTATCAGACACTTCCCACAATATCCTTTTTAATTTCTAAAGGGACTACTTTGTAGTCCAATCTCTGCTCTAATCATCTTGTGAAACATTTTCTAACAGTTTCTAATATATTTATATAACGGGGAAATACTTCTCTTCTACAACTACATTGTGTTTTAAAATTCATTTTAGCTCAAGTACAATACAAAGCTGTACCATGAGACTGTGTAGAACATATGCACAAGCCTAATCTCACCTCGCGACAATGCACACCTTAACTGCGTAAACAAAAGATTGGGATCAATACCAACTACATGAACATACCCTTGTTTTGTTTTTTTATCACACGTATTCAGAACGAACAGCTGGGGATGTTTGTATTTTTATCTCCTTTCGATGAGCCTTTGCTGGATTCTGAGACTTTCAGCTTTATCTCGCAGCAATAATGTCTTTCTGAAAACACAGCCCAGAAGCTACAAGGACATATCTGACTGAATGCAGATGGAGCAGCCCAGTGTATCTGCTGCATTATGGGAGATCAGAATACATGAAAGCTCATACTTCACCAAGTGAGTAGTATCTTCTTGGGATCTGGGAGTCTGGGTAGATGTTCTCTAGATACCAGGAAAATGGTTTGCACTTCAAGGCCTCGCGGAGGGCTTTACGGGAAGAAACGTCTCCATAGTCCACCCGCATCACGCCTGCGGATGAAATGCAGAGGCAAGGAGTAAGACTTGTGTATAGCTGCACATCAGTCACTATTCACCTTTGGATTTACATTTATTTTGGTCCTGTTTTCTTGCACCACCAAAACTAAACACCAGAGGGACCCTTAACCAGCTTCCATCCTTACCTGAAAACACGGGCTGTGTATGTGGGTCATCACGGAAGGATTATCTATTCAATGTTTTTGATGAAAAGTCATATCCTATTCATACAAACGGTATACTGGTGCAACATCTGTGCTATACATGTGTTGTGAAGTACGTTACTTCAACAGCATGGAAACTGCAAGAGGCATCAGTCTTAGTGAAACTGAACACTGAGGAAGGACAAGGCGGCGACTGGGCACAGACACTTACAAACACATTAGGCAGATGGTTTCTCCCCAGAGTGCCTCTCAAGGACTCAAAGCTTGCATGTACATAGATCCAGGGGGGTAATTTATCATGAAAGAACATGATTGCAATAGGGGAAAATAGAGTACAATTTTCAAAAACCAGCCAACATGTAAGACCAACAGTAAAGCGCAGTATATTTATCCATCAAACACAAGGCGGGCAATGCAAACAGCACCTTCTATAATACCAGCAACGTCTTACACTTTAATCAGGAAAATACAAATTTCAAGTTGGCAGATAAAAGCAGTGAGCTGAAGGCCGCTCTTCCTCCCCTGGCTCTCTATTTCCCCTTTTCTCTCTCTGTAGGGTCTGGGCATCACATGTTGCAGATGATGAATAGCCTCTTTGATCTTGAAATCACCAGTGCAGAGGAGGGACGAGAAGGGAGATGCACTTTTAATAGGATCACTCGGTGCCACTCCCAAACTCAGCCTCAGCATCATACTGTGTTCTTCTGTGCCAATAAGTGAGGTCTGGCAGCAGCGTGGCCCAGATCATTCTCCCTAATGTCCTGGAGGAACAGACAGTCATTGCGGGGCCACAGCACACAGTTAGACTCATCCATCACAAACCCAGCTCTGTCTGCACACTTGCCTGCGGAGAATCCCGCCTGACTGAGCGGAGGGGAAGGTCGCAATTTGTGCCATAACATCGGCAGATTACGGATGATCCCTTATAGGTTGGCTGGCATCTAAAACACTTAACCAGAGATTTCCGGAGCACTGCCGTCTGCTAAAGGGTAATCACATTACTAAGTCGACAGATGGAGAGCTACTCGTCCCTCTGTCTGCATAGTGGTATACTTCTAGTTTGTCCGGGTGTTCGAGCTCTGGTGGAGCTCTCAGGAAAACGCTAAAAACGTGTCTGAATGTAGGAACTTATTAATTCCACTTTGCCAATGACAAAAGCTGCATTAAATTCCCATGTAAGACAAAGTAAAAGGAGAATTCTTAAATGAGTAAGAAAAAGTACATGAAAGAAAGGAACAGACTAAAAGAGAGCTGGCAAGTCTTTCCTTTTCACAATTTGCTAAATGTAATATCAGCCAGCACAGAAGTAGCACAGAGGCGTTTCGTAATGAGGATTGTTCATATCTGCTTTTGAACAGCAGTGCACAATGAATAAAACATCTATTAAATTCTCAACTCAACTTTACTCTATATGCCCTGAAACTTTTAAACCATGAAGAATTTATGCCATTTTAGCATCGTCTTCAATGTGTGATTCTGCTCTTCCAGTGGCAGAAAGATGCAGTCACACGGAGGCAGTTTCATTGCTCTGTACCTGGTGATATGATATAGAAGAAGTCTTTGAAATCATCCATCCACACTTCGGCCAGGCGCCTGTTGTTCTTGTTGATGACTTGGCCCGTTCCTCCGGGGAAGCTGTATGGGGTGGCCTTCCGGAAAACATGGCCCACGTGGGAACATGTTACAATTTCCAAAGAGCCACCGCACTGCCAGATCTGCACACACACATCAAGTTCAATTTATATAGTATGTGGCAAGAAAACAAACAAACACGCTCAACTCAAACTTACAAAACATTGGTGCATGTCAGTTCCCTTAATTGACTGTACATAAAGGAAACCGATTAAAGATCTGCCACCAATTTAGCTTTTTATAATTCTGAGAGCAGTGTGGCAATAGGAGACCATCATAAGACAGACTGCTTTACTGCTAGTGACTGGATGCTGCAGCAGAGTGGGCTGCTTTGAAACAGCATCACAGCAAAACCACATAATGTGGACAGACAATACTCCTGTTTTGTTGCATTACAACCTGCAATTAAGATGGATATTTTGGGCGTTTGTACAATTTGATTTTGACAACCTGCCTCCCACTCTTAAGGTGCAAAATATTTTTTTTATTGTAACAAACAATAATTGAGACAGAAACCAGATATCCTACATGTGCATAAAGTCAATACTTTGAATGGCCTCCATTTATTGCAATTACAGCAGCAAGTCTCTTAGGGTATGTCTCTATTAGCTTAGCATATCTAGCCACTGGGATTTTTGCCCATTCCTCAAGGCAAAACTGCTCCAGGTCCTTCAAGTGCAGTGGGATGCATTGCAATCTTCAAGTCATTCCACAGTCTCAGTTGGATTGAGGTTTGGGCCATGACCAGGCCACTGCAATACATTCAAATGTTTCTCTTTAAACCATGTCAGTGTAGCTTTTGCTGCATGTTTAGGGTCATTGTCCTGCTAGAAGGTGAACCTCCGTCCCAGTCTCAAATCTCTGGCAGACTGAAGAAGGTTTTCCTCAAGAGCTGACCCTGCTATCCATCTTTCCTTCAATCCTGAAGCCGCTGGATTATTTTGAAAATCCATTTTAATTCCAGGTTGTAATGCAACACAACAGAAAAACACTCAAATACTTTCACAAGGCTTCAAAATATAGTTGAAATTTGAGAAAAATAAGTGTAGTTAAATACATGTAGACTGTGGATCAGATTTAGAAAGGAAGCATCAGCGTTCATGCTCCATCTGGTGTCTGCTCAATTCATTCATCATCTGTTATTTCTCTTTTAACCTGCATCTTACAGTCAGAGTAGACTTTATTAAGGACATTTCATCTTGCTTCTTCTGCATGTCGTCTTTGAGCATATTTAAAACACATGCCTACCTTCATGGTCCCCAGAGGATGAATTGTAGTGACTCTGGTGACCCCTTAACTTTAATTTTAGCACCATCATCAGGACACATTTTGATTTGTCTGGCACTTTTTAACCATATACCCCTAAAACTAATTGCTCTCCCATCAGCCTCAGCTGTGCTTTGTTGTTAATTAGCAAATGTTAGCATGGTGACATTAACATTTAGCTTTAACCACCGCTGTGCCTAAGTACAGCCTCACAGAGCTGCCTGCACTGTAGATTCCTCTTGTGTTTTTTATATATCAGTCATTTTCTTTCAGCCACAGGTGATGCTGCATCAATCACTCACGTAGCCATAAAAGGAAGCACATGATCAGCAACAATAGGAAAGGATAGGAAACAATTATTGATTGGTATTGAGGGGCCCAAAGTGTGCCAAGAAAACCTTCCCCTACTATCCTACTAACTGTGTGTCTCAGCAGAAATCCAGATTCATCAGATCAGGATACGTTTTTCCAGTCTTCAACTGCCCGGTTCTAACGAGCCTGTGCCCACTGCAGCCTCAGATCTCTGTTCTTGGCTGACAGGAGTGGAACCTGATGTGGTCTTCTGCTGTTGTTGCCCATCCACCCCACAGTTTGACCTGATGTGCACTGTGAGATGCTTTTCCGCTCACCACAGTTGTAAAAAGCGGTTATCTCAGTTACCATAGCCTTTGCGCCAGCTCCAACCAGTGTGGCCATTCTCCTCTGACCTTTCTCTTCAACAAAGTGTTTCCATCCACAGAAATGCTGCTCACTTTTGCCGATCTTTTTTGTTTTTGGCAGCATTCTGAGTAAAATCTCTAGAGACTTGTGTGTGAAAATCAGCAGTTTCAGAGATACTCACACCAGCCTGTCTGGCACCGACAATTATGCTGTGGTCAAAGTCACTAAGATCAGATTTTTCCCCCATTCTGATGTTTGATGTGAACATGAAACTCCTGACCTGCATCTGCATGATTTTATGCATTGCACTGCTGCCACATGATTGGCTGATTGAATAATTGCATGGATATACAGGTGTATATGTGTATAGTCAGTCTGTGAGCAGTCAAGTACAGTTAGAGTCTGTGCACGGTATGAATAGACCTTTGTTGTGCAGATGCACAAATAGCTCAGAGAAAAAGAGAAAGGGACACAGATATGTTTCAGTGAATTGGTGTGTGCCCACAGTAAATCACCCTCCTCTTTGTCAGGCACTTACTCTGAAAGACATTTCCAGGTTCTCTCCACCCCAGATATCCATGCCTGGATCATAGCTTCCTATTTCTTCAAAGTATGTTTTGTCTATAGAGAACAATCCCCCTGCCATGGTGGGAGTCCTGAAAGAGACACATGACAAATTAAGACAAAAACCATTAAAATTCTTTTGTAATATTATGTCTCCTCCTGCTGTATTTATTAGTATCTTTGTGTAACTCTGAGGAACATTCAGAATATAATAAAAGACCATTTTGTTTGACAATTTGATACAAAGCCTTAGAGGGGTAATTACTTTCATCTTTTAATTAATTCTATGTTGAAGTCTGCCCTAAATTAAGGATAAAGTTTGTGGCTGGGATTAGCATGCAGAAGACAAATTGTATCCAGTTTTGTGAATTCCCAAAAAATGCAACTGTGAGCAGAGTTTCTATTTGCCTATTTTTGAAACAAATGAACTAATACACACTCACACTGCAATACAGCACAATCACAGCTATGCATATGCTATTTATGCAGTTGTTTGCATCAGTGGTATACACAAAGGAAAAAGATCTATTTCTATCTGCAGATAAAAATGGCAATTTTCATAACAGACTTCCTGTGAAGAAATTTAAATAACCATGTTTCCTCTGTAGCCTGCTGCCATGACAGATAAATCCACTCTCAGCTGGGATGAAAAACTGAGAACTAACATCTGTTTGAACTCGCAAAAGCGTCCTTTCTTTTCTTGTGGAATGTGGCATCTTTTCTGTTTGTTCTTCATCAAAAACATTAAGTGGGAAGTCAGTCACACATTCCTCTCAGAGGAGGAAGAAACACTGTCTGTGTGTACCTGACAGGAAGTGTTCTGTCCCCTTTGCGTCGATCCATCTCCCGCTGGGGAACTGGGTACCAGCGGAAATTCAGCTTCCAGTTGAATCCTCCATAGGTCATATCGGAGCCTGCCATGTACTCAAACGTCTCGTCACTGATGACATCGATGATAGGGCACACCACTGCTGTCCTGAAGGACACAAGTAGTGAAGTGTAAGATTCGATGTTCAGATAAAATGTGAACTTTGCACTAAAACAAGTAATGATTTAACAAATGTAAAACATCACGTGGAAAGGGGGCGTGGCATATTATTATCTTCTGTGTGTTTTTAACATCCAAACCCAGATAATCGGCCCTATCAACTCTGAATGTGAACAAATCAGGTTCTGGTCTTTAACTGTTTCTTTCTCAAGTAGGGGAAGAACTGAACTGCTCAGTGAAAGCACACTAAAGCTGCGACTAACTACTGTTTTCATTATTGATTATTATGTAGATTTTTTTATTAATCATAACAGCTGCAATCAGCTGAATGTTCACTTCAATGTTCAATGGATCAGTCATCATTTAGTCTATTAAAATAATGCAAACAGCCTCTTCAGATGTCTAGTGTTGCTGTTTTCTCCAACCAACTGTTTAAAGATGTTCAATTTGCAATGCAACAGTAAATCATCACATGTAACAACCAGAAAACAGCACATATTTGGCAATTTTGGTCGATTAAATGACGCAAAGAATTCAGCAATTATCAAAATGATTAAATAAAGAAATATTAGTAGTAATGATATTAGTCATAATAAATGTACAGTGCAGTGGCTGTCATGAACCAAGGTAAAATCATATACGTACTGTTTGCTGAAAAATACATGCACTTTGTCATAGGATGGTCATGGGCAAAAGAGTATCTTCATCTAAAAGAACCAGCCAGGATATTTAATTTCCAGATTCCTCAGGTTAAAGACAAACTGAAGAAAGTGTCCTTCATAAACTACACTGATCAGCCATAACATCATGGCCACTGACAGGTGAAGTGAATAACACTGATTATCTTGTTACAATGGCACCTGGCAGTGGGTGGGATATATCAGGCAGCGAGTGAACATTTTCTCCTTGTAGTTGATGTGTTCGAAGTAGAAAAAATGAGCAAGCGTAAGGATTTGAGCGATTTGGACGAGGGCCAAATTGTGATGACTAGGTGACTGGGTCAGAGCACCTCCAAAACTGCAGCTCTTGTGGGACGTTCCCAGTCTGCAGTGGTCAGGACAAACTAAAAATGGGAGTTTGTTGCGTATGGGGCTGTGTAGCCGCAGACCAGTCAGGACCAAGTACACCCCTTCATGGAAACGGTATTCCCTGATGGTAGTGGCCTCTTTCAGCAGGATAATGCCCCTGCCACACTGCAAAAATGGTTCAACAACGGTTTGAGGAACAACAACGAGTTCGACGTGTTGACTTGGCCTCCAAATCCTCTAGATCTCAGTCCAATCAAGCATCTGTGGGATGTGCTGGAAAAACATGTCCAATCCATGGAGGCCTCACCTCGCAACTTACAGGACTTCAAGGATCTGCTACTGATGGCTTGGTGCCAGATACCACAGCAGACCTTCAGAGGTCTAGTGGAGTCCGTGCCTCGATGGTTCAGGGCTGTTTTGGTGGCAAATGGGTGACCTACTCAATATTAGGCGGGTGGTCATAATGTTATGGCTGATCCGTGTATATGATCATTGCAAGGTGTCAAAATCCATGACTGGCTCTAACTACTGTAATAAAAACTTTTTCTTGCCTTCATATTACATATTCAATACTATTGTTTAATGATTATTGATTGTAATATGATACCATCTTATTATTGTATGAAATGCTGTTGTCCAAATCAGTGATTACAAGCATGTTGTAATTAAAACTAACATCATGAAGAGCTGTGAAGAAGTAAAGACTTTTTCTCTTCCGCAGAACAAAGTTTATCGCATTGAACACTGAACACCTTATTAACACACACACATATATATATATATATATATATATATATATATATATATATATATGTAAGAGATATCAAATTGTAATATAGTATATATCAGTATTGGATTAAATGTTAATATCACAAATCTGATTTCGACCATATCTCTCAGCCCTTCATTTGATTTAACAAAGCTACCTGTACTATCAATCATGTGAATTTGTAGGGAACATGTGGTGTACTTTCTGCACCATCTCATCAGTCTGTGCCCAGAATTATAGACATCAATACATGTGCAGCAGCATTCAGTAAAAGTGTAATGGCTCCTTAATATAATATTCTGAGTCATACGATACTGATTTCTTCCTGAGGGAAAATAAATGTGTCTGACCTCAGATAAGAGATGGATCACAAGAGAATCATTATAAATCCATCCATCCCTTCATGTCACTCACACATACACGCACACACACACAGACACACACAAACACAGTGATAACAGCTTACTGTTCTGATGAATAACAGCAACCAAATACCAAACACTTTGTCACTTTAAATGAACACATCTGGTTTAATAAACACTCCAAGCTGAAGAAAACATTAGAAATCAGAAAGCTCTCCTATTCAGACATATCATATTCATCCCTAAATGTGTATATGTGGAGGCAAGAAAAGAAAATGTCCTTGTCCACTTTATTCTTGACTCTTCTAGCATCATTTGTAGCAGAGTTAACACAGAGACATCTACAGTAACTGGAACTAGCTTTTCCTGTCTGGCAGCAGCAGCAGCAGACAAGGCAAAATGATTATTGTCTCTTATCAGCAGTGTCAGGCTCAAACAGTGTATTCATAACCAGTAGTTTGCTGTCCCATCAATATTCAGATAGAGCTTTAGTTCAAGCAGCCAATGATGCAACTTAAGTGAAATGTGATACTACCAGTGTTAATCAAGCAAGTTTCAAACCTGAGTAGGCAAAAAAGATTAAGCTGATTGACATAGAGACGCTCTGAAGTACAAAATGCACTGCTCCTCAAATGTGGAAAATGTTCATTAAGTTATATTAGCACCTTAAATATCAACATTAACTTTGATACGTTCATTTTGGTCCATTTTGGCTCCTACCTGTCCTCTTTGATGCGGGCCAGCAGTGGCTCCAGCCAGCCGACCGTACACTCACAGTGAGCGTCCAAGAAGGTGATGACCTGACCTCTGGTGGCAGCTGCCCCCCTCAACCTGGCTCTGATTAGACCCGAGCGCTGCTCCATCCTCAGGATCCTTACTGGTACCTCCAGAGTCCGCACATAGTTCTCCAGCTTCTTCTTAAGGAAGTCTGAAACAGAGCAGTAGACATCCCAGCAAAGGTTTACCTGCAGAGTGAGAGCTGAAGCAACTGGCCAGCTTGGGCTCTGGGGAATTCTGATTAGAATTTTTTTCTATTATTACTACTATTATTATCAGTATTTCAGATGATCTACAGATTAAAACCACAGTAACAAAAACTATTGTTAGTTGCAGCCATACATCTCAATTCAGTTGGTGCATTTATTGTCACTGAGGTAAAAAGCTCCACGTTAATTGTTTCTTATATTGCTACCATGCCTGGTGATCCACTGAGATTTCTCTCCCTCACTGGTCACTGTGTTTACACGATCGCCTGCCTTGACTTGAAAATATACATCCTGTATCCTTGACGACGGAGTTCAACCTGTGAGTCTATGGGACATCAGACATTGTGCATTTTGTGAACTGCTTGTTAGCCACAGTGTGTACTACCAACCTCGCTCGCTGGCATCATCGACTAGCACGATCTCCACAAGCAGGTGTCTGGGAGAGCGGTTGATGACACTGTGAACAGTTCGCAGCAGGGTGCTCCATGCCTCGTTGTGAAACACAATGACGATGCTGGTGTTGGGCAGGTCGTCTGGGTACACCTTAGTCTTGCAGCTGATGGGATGACATGGGGGGAATAAAAAGAATTTGGTATTCTTTATTCTTTATTTCGATCCCCGTTAGCTTCTATTAACTTAGTAAAGCAGAAGTGAACAAGGTAAAGTTACATGAGGTGTGATTATAGAATATCACTGATCTACAGGCGTGAAGAAAGCCACACTAGCAGTTTTATACCCCTCTATATAAAACTGTGTCTGTTTGTGACCTGAAAATCTGAGCAGTTCTGTTTCACAGAAAAGAAAAAAAAGATAAAATACTTTTTTTATTATGTGTTATTAATTATATTTACTTGTCTGTAATCATTTGCTCACCCCTTCAATTCATCTCAGGGCCTCTTGTCAGGGTCTCAATCCCTAGCTTGGGACCCACTTTTTAGTCTACACAGCTAACAGGTTTTTACAAATAACAATTAACTCTAAAAGAAAATAATCAATGAATATCTGGTCATAATTTCATCATTTAATCCAGCAGAATCCCAATTTTCCCAGTCTAATATAATTGTAAATTGAATATTGATGTTTTCAAAAACAACCATTTGTCATTTTTTTTGATATTTTATTGACAAAATGTTGAACTGTAAAATAATTATTAGTATCAAATACTTAGTATTCTAATACTTCAACATAACAATTTGCTGGTGTAAAACTATAGCTGCAGGCACAGTGGTTGTCTATGCCTGCAGCTCATTATCTGGTATGAAAAGCGTCTGAGGACAGAATGTGAGTGTATCATGCTGCTATCCAATGCTGCCGTCACTGCAAAAACATTGTCATAGGAGATTTACTGACAAATATCTACAAAGAAAGTGGAAAAAGCAAAACCAGCAGTGACAGCTATGTCAGCATGCCCTTGGCTTGATGGCATGTCTGTGAAAGCCAAAGAGTGACAATGTGGCAAACTTGGGACGGCGTTGTAGTGGGTGATGTTGAATAAAGAATGAGCTGTGTTACAGAGGAGGAGGAGGAGGAGGAGGAGGAGGAGGAGGAGGAGGAGGAGGAGGAGGTGGACAGCCAGAGCAGCCAGTGGTGGGAGGTGAGGGAGGGCGAAAGCAGCCATCGCAGCAGACAGCATTGCTAGTTCGGTCCTGTCTATTCAAAATGACAGCACTGACATGCACAACTAGGCCAGGAGGCTGCCTTCAAGACGAAATGTTATCGCTCTTCATAGGCAACGAAAGGCAATTCTGCATTGCACTGGATAATTTTAACCACACGGTTGGTGAAGTTTTGCAAGGCTAAGCTGTCTTCTGTAATAAAGCTGCTGTAATATTTATATTGAGAAGAGGATGGAGCTATAATGGACCAAACTGAAGGAGTTGCAATCAGCTGAATGTTCACTTTTTCTCGTTAATACAGGTCTCCTTTTGCACTATGCAGGCAAAAATGATCTTTATATTTGCGTCTCCACACTGCAGAACTTCTTGAGTTGGCATTTTCTTGGTATAGGCGTCAAATGTAGGTGTGAAAAAAAACATTCATGTGGCCTATTTTTCATGTGACTGGCAGAGCCTTTGGTATCCACTTAATGAAAGTGCTGTGGAGAAGCCGGAATATTTAAACGCGAATCACTTGGATAATGTCCCCACGAGAGGCGGATGCCTGTGCATACCAGCAGCACAAGATGAATGTGCTCATGTTTCACACAAATAGCTCCTTGCATTTTCATTAAGTGCTCAAGTGGATCTTGAATGACAGTAAACAAAACCCTACTTCCATTCAAATGTCAAGTCTAATGTACAAACCTGAGGGATCTGATGGATTCCATGTTGAAACAGTGTCCATAATTAGAGCTGTTATTAACTCCAATGACTTCTAATGGACTCAGTTTACATTTTCATCAGAATGACTTTGCTGTGATAGTTTGGCACATTTCATCTGCGAATGTGGCATCTTGTATCACTATCACTGTCACCCTTTTGAGACTCCTTTGATAAGATGAAGAAGCACCGCTGCCTTGCTCAGTCATCAAGAACATTTGTCTGAGTACTGGAGCAGTTTCTAGCGAACCCGACCTTCAAGTCTGCACACATTAAGGACTGAAAACCCCAAAGAAACCATGTGTGATGGGTGTCAAAGGTATGAAAGTTTACAAGCAGCAGAGGGGCAGGTTGGTCTGTTTGAAAGCAGATGTGCAGTATGTGTGCGTAGGTGTTAAAGGGTCAGGAGTGTGAATCACAGCATGCATCTGGAAGACACCCAAGCTTACGCACCCATCCAACCTCACGTCCGGCAGACTCCTGTTAAGTGCAATCATGTCACTAGCCATCAGATTGAACTGGTTAATTTTAAAGAGCTCCTTCATCTTCTCCTGGTCGTCCTTGGGGATGTTCACTGCCTTGCCCATTTCCCCTGGACCCTCATGGCTCCGAGATATCACCGCTGCAACAGAACAGAGGCAAAACGCAAGGTTATCTGATAAGATAGAAAACCCACCATAAGATTTTTCTTTTTTTTAATTTCTCATTGAACATCAAACTACATTGTAAAGGAAATCACTTACAGACTATCGCTAGATGGAAAAACAATGTGAAAAGAACTGCTGGGTCATAAAAGCCAACTAAATTACAAATTACATCTCGTCTCTAAATGGAACTGAGAGTAATGAGGACTGGCTGACCTCCCTGACCTCAGTCTGTTGGCTGTTCGCCCTGTTCTTACCAATGGAGAAAAAAAAAGAAGCTGTGGTGGTTTTTCAAGAACTCAGAGAAGGAAAAGTGCACAAGTTAAATCAATATATTATAAAAATGGTGCTGAACTGACTATAAATGAAGCTTCAGTGCAGAAGAGTGATATGCATGACATATATCTTATATGTTTACTTCTTTGATAATTTATATCAATATATAATTTGCTGTTTTGAGTAGAACAGAACATGACAAAGGAAACAGTGAGTGCTCCCTTCTGTACTAATTTGGGCTCTGGTAAGATGCACAAATCCTGTAGTGGATATCACACATGCAGGGTTTATTATCTGTCTCTTCAAGCTGAGCAGAGTGCAGCAAAGCATGCTAGTTCTATTTCTGCAAAGTTTAATTTTCTCTAATTGTAAAAAGGCACAGCACAAAACATAATTTTCCAGATCAGTGTGCATGTACCAAACTGGTATTATAGGTTTTAACAGCATTTCATGTACTGAAGGCTTCTATACACATATAAAGAGTATGGTATTGTCCCCTTAATAGCACTTTATGACATTGCATATGTTGAAAATGTGTTCTTACTTGCACTATTACAGTCAGGGAAAAGAAATGCTACCTCACACATTAGAGAATGTAAAAAAACAGCACAAGATATTTAATACAGAGAGCGCAGAGGCTCTGCTTGAGCTCTCTCTCTTGAGCTGACTGGGTATTAAGCGCTGTACAGTGTGGCAGCTATATTTAATTTTAATTTAATCTATTAGGAGCTTTTGAATTCAGAGATTTAGGAGACTGTATTAATAGATGAAAAAGGCATATAAAGGCAAAATCCTTGCTGCGGATGCTACAGTCTGTTTTGCTACATGTTCCTACAGTCAAACGCCTGCAAAACATCAGCATTGCTGTTGCTGCTGTTGTTGCTGCTGCTGCACAGAGCCAGATCCTTTCAGCAAAGGTAAATAACCTCCCATGGATTTATGACTGTGCTCTCTCTCTCTCTCTCTCTCTCTCTCTCCCTCTCCCTCTCTCTCTCTCTAATAATCTCTCAGAGTAGAGGCAGTGATTTTCATGAACAGGGGGCTCACAGTTCACATCGGCTGCACAGACCCAAGTTAAGAGGATTCCCCATGACCCCTCTTGCAGACGGGCTGGTGTCGGCTGGACTGTGAACCTCCTGCTCTTTTCTTTATGGTTCTTACTGACACTCTCCATTTGGACGCCAGCCTAAAATCTGATGGACGAGCTGAGGTGGATGATTGAATAAAGTATCTGTCAAACACATGCTCAGCCTGTCCAACCAACCACTCCACGTGTATAGAGAAACTCGGGTCATGAATTTTCAGCAAACATCTCGTACAAGTCTGAGTCCTTTTAAATTCATTTGCAACGCCACAAGATAACAATCTAATCCTACAGGTCACTTAAAGATTGAAGATTTTACATATTTTAATCTGACTATAAAAAAAAGCATTACTACTAAATAAGCTGTGGAACCATGCTGTTGGATGAGAGCAATCACAAGGAGCAGAATACTTTGTCTATGTTGTAGTAGTCGTCCTCAGGCCTTGAAATAACAAAGCAAACTCACTGTGGTCACTTTGTTACAACTTGAAGCTTCTAAAATGTCTGACAAATAAATATTTGGATACACCCCATGTGATACATGCAACAGCCGAATGTAACTGAATACTATGTTGGTATAATATGATTCACATTAAACATAGTATAAACATTATTTTTTTAAAAATCAACATGACTTGAAAACTGCAAAGAGTTGAATTTTTTTCAGCTAGTGGTCTTTCTTTCTTTACCTCAAAAACCTTATTTTAACCTTTTTAACCTTTTAGCCAGGCTAACAGGTTAGTTCTAGGGGTCTCAGTGGTGGTCGGTCTATTACTTTGGTCTAGACTGAAACACCTCAACAACTTTTACATGGATTGCCACTGAATTTTGTTTTCAGACGATGAATCCTAATGTTGGTGATTCTGACTTTTCCTCCAGCGTCATCATTAGATTGATATTTGTAGATTTGAGTGAAAGACTTGAAAAACAACTCTTAGATGATTTGTGATAATTTGTGACTAACAGTCATGGCCCTCACAACATGAACTGCAATCAAATTGTAATCACTTTGTCATTACTTGAACTACGTGAATTGACTTTTTCCTCCTACCGCCATCATTAGGTCCAAAATTGCATTTATTTTATCCAGCACCTTGGTTTATGACTAAATATCTGCATAACACTCTGAAACTACTATAAGATGGTGAATATAAACATTATGACCACTAGATATGAACATGGTAGCATTGTCACTGTGAGCATGCTGACGCTAGCATTTAGCACACCATGCCTAACTGTAGCCTCAAAGCCACAGAGGTTTCAGGGTGTATTTATGTTTAACTAATCTTTAACAATTTATTTATTTGTATAGCAAATTATTTATTGCATTAGGGAGCCAGTTATTTTTCTTTTTTTCTTACAACATCGTGTTTGCAATATTTTTACATGTGATTAGCACATTAGTACGAAGCAAATTAGCAACTGCTCCTTCATTATGGCGGTAAGTTATAGTTATTCGCCTTCAGCACTTTCAAAATTGTCCAACTATGAAAGGATTCAAACAGTCAGATTGAATATAAAGGCAATAAACATTCAAATAAAGCTGATAGGTCAGAGAAGCTATAAAAAAACAAACTCTCTGTGGTGTTTTCAAGCCCGCCACAATCTCCTCCTGACATCAACAATTCATTATAAAAGATGACTGCGATCATCTGGGAAGAAAACAGTGGCTCTGTCTGTCCTCAGGTCAATCAATCCAATTCAGTGTCCCTGCCTGAAGCTTTTTCCAAGCAATTACAGTGAAAAGGTTCCCCTCACACTCAAAGGTAAGTCTTCTGGGACACGATCACTCAGATTTTATGTCTCTTTGTCCATTATGTAATCTATAAGATCATAATTCAGACAACTCTCATTTTCTACATATGGTATATGTTATATTCAAGATTCCCTTCGTCAAGGTGGACTCAGACACTAATCTGCATGCAAATTGTGCTTTGACTTCTTCATCTCGTGGCTACAAACATCCAACTATTTGATTCTCACTCACTTCACAGGCTGTGAACACACACTATTCATTTATTGTGAAGGAATTTTTACTTCTCAAGGTTTTGCACCAATTGCACCAATCAACAGCACAAATTCCTTGTATGTGAAAACATACTTGGCAATAAAACCGATTCTGATTCTGATTCTGATTCTGATTCTGATTTGAGGAAGTATTAAGCCGTGTTTCCACAGGTCACTTAGAAGTAATAAAAAGTATTGCCTAAAAGCAAAACTTTATTGTCTGTCTCAAGGATAGCTGTGAAGACACTGACAGAATAAAGCTGGCTCAGTTTCCAATGGCAGTTGTCATAACAACCAAGGTCATAAAGATATGATGGACCGAGCCTCCGGTCATGGGAGCAGTTATAATACTGGTGCCCTTCAGGGTCACGTGGTACAATCTTTCCTTGAGGAGGACATAGGTATTCCATGAAATATACAACATGAATCAGGTTAGTGTGATTTAACATTTAGGATTTGGTGTCCGCTACAGTCTTCACATGCATGGATAGGTGCTGTGGTCCCATGAAGAATATCCTTCATGGGACCACATGAAGACCATATTCTGTCATGTAGTAATTCTGTATGGGTTTAAATACGCCCTGCAAGGCAGATGACCTTTAGAATTGGTTGACAACACAGTGTTAACTTGTATTGCTCAATAAATGCTTCTGCTTCAGATATCTGGGTCTCCTGAAAGTTCTTCCATCAACACAAGATTTTAATTGCATTTATAATTTGGAAAATAAGGAAATATTCCAATGTATTTCTCCTTCATAAACCCATCGACTGATCATTTCAATCAACTGATATATGAATGGTTTTGTAACATTTTATATTAAAATACAGAGACCAATCTAAACATACTGAAACATTTACCAGTGAATATACCGACCTTTCACCAAACGTCCACTTAAACAAATGATCACACATGGCTTTTAATGTGGTGGATTTACTTTGTTTATCTACAGACAAATTCCAGTGGTTGTCTTTAAGATGAGTTTCACAATTGAAAGTTGTTCAACAGCTCTCTTCTCCTTACAAATGACAGAACGGCTCACAGTTAAATATGATTAACAGTAGCTGCAGCTGATGATTAATTTTCACAAATCTGAGTCCAGTGTAATAGATGGTTAGTTAAGCCAAATTTAAAAAGCCATATTTAAATTGGTCCAAAAAAAAAAAAAAAATCAGCAACAAGAATATGTCTAAAAGAAAGGTGAGTTTTTACAAATTCCTACAATAGTCAGTCATGGAGGGAAATCAATACCTACCGACTCCAAGAAGGATTAACCAGACTCCAAGGAGGATTAATCACCAGGTTTAGCAGGTGATCTTTTCTAAGATTTGCTCATATTAAAATTATTTGACACAACATCCAGTCCTGGATGAGTCCTACCCAGCCTGTGGAAATTGTCATATTACAAATAAAGTGGCTCTAAAGTGAGCTTGCTTGCTCAAGTCTGAGAAAATAACCCAGATGATGTCATCAGGGTTACCTCAGGTTGAGACTGAGAGAAGACTGAACAGAATGAACAGAAAGAATGAAAAGACTCTGCTGCGTTATGGGAAATGCAGTGTTTTGGGGACTTGACCTATACTGAGGATTATAAGTAAGGACATACCTTGCACTTTGTTTTTCTTTTTTTTTAACCTGTCTCTCAAATCCATCAGCTATAGTTTAAAGTACAATACTAAACTGCTGTAGTACGGCTGTAAAACAAATCTCCTGACATTTGTACACGTTCTTTTAAGAAATTAAATTAATCAGACTCTGGTGCAAAAACGAACTGAGGAATGAACATGTTTACACTGTAGCCCAGAATCTGTGCCTACATGTAGCCTATGTAACATCCTTTCAAATGTAAAATCCAAAATAAACATAATGGACAGCAGGTACGGGCCATAAAGTTGGCTCTGGTCGAAGTGAAAACCTCTAATGGGAGTGAAGTACCTGCTCTTATCAGGAATTTATGATAAACATTCTTTAAAGGGTCATTATCGACCTGGTAATGACCAACATGGGATCACTGACCTCTTCTCCAACACAGATGAAGTGGAGGAGAAACTGACTGCAAACCATCAAATCATACTGCAACCTTGGGCAATTCAGCTCAAACCTAAGTGACTTTGAATTAATTTAAAAACGCATCAACATTTAATCAAATTCCCTGTGTAATGCTGTTATCAACCAATTTTAGCATTATTGAACTTTTTAGCTCAGAGTCAGAATCGGGTTTATTGCTAAGTAGGTTTTCACACACAAGTAATTTGCTTTGCTGTTTTGGTTGATAACAATAAACACAGTAAGAAGAAAAAATATAAATAAAGAAAGGTGATTGTTATAGTTTAACAGCCCTATAATAACTCTTTGAGTTAGGCTTTGACACTTATAAACACAGCACCAAACAGCAAACAGGATCTATGGAGCGTTTTAGCGTCTTTCAGCTCAGTATTTTGGGTTTATGCCCACAACCGACGGTCAGTTTTATGTGTCACAGATAGAGATAAAAAGCTCTACAAACCCACTGTGCACTCACTGCCCAACGCCAAACGCAAGATTGATAAAGTTAGGAACGAGCTGGAGAACACTGAGGAGCATTTTGTAGCTAAAGAGCCAGATATTTCTCTCAGGAGTGACACCAACAGAGCTGAATGCTGAGTGAATATGAGAATTACATTTATCAAGTGAACAGAAACATGACTCCAGTTGAATTCTAATGTGTCTGTTGGACGTATAAATAGGCAACTGTGTGCTAACAAGTTTGCCATAGCAACTTTATAAGTCAATAATATGACGATGTTGTGTTTACAGCCCATCTCTGCTGCCTGCAAGGGGCCGACAAAATCTGCTAAAGCAAGTAAGTTAAATTCAAAGCTAAAATGAAAGGGAGTGTTGGACCTATGGTCATGAGGTGGTCAGAAACACGACTGCAAATCAATGTTCACGTCAATATGTAAGTAGTAAGTAGTGAAATGTTTCAGCTTTTGTAGCATTTTATTTTTTTTATTATTTTTTTTGTATCATTGTATTAACTTTTTGAGTACACAAGCAATAACTAAATAATAATATGATGTGACCTTACAAAAATGCTTCTGTAATAATCAAGATGAGGACATCAATTCCAATCAAAAAGTGTGAATCTGTGCCAGATTCAGGTTCTTCAGTTGTGGGCTCAATGAATAAGTTTACACCTGACCAAGGAAAAATTTAAAACACCTGCAGTGTCGTGGCAAAACCAGGGAATAAAAAAAATTCTCAACACTCAGATCACATATTAAGCAAATCATCTACTTTGTAAGCAGTGTAACGTTACACTTTTGCATGGTAATCAGTCTCAGTGGCTGGCAGCTCTGCCTCATTCTAACCTTAAAAGCAGCTTAGCAAGCCTCTTAGAATCCTGCTTACTTGAGGGCATGTGAGGAAATGAACTCTGCTAAAGCAGTATTATGGTTCAGGTTGATTTCAGAAGCAAACACACACACACACACACACACACACACACACACACACACACACACACACACACACAGGTTTAAACTTACTTAAATTAATCAATCTTAATGCAACCAAATTAGAGACAGGGGTTCACAACACCACACCATTCTGAGGATCATAACTGTGTTTTGCATTTTTTAAACGAATAACTACAAATTAGCATTTTTTACGTTAGTCATCTTTATCATGTTAATAGGATTTGTGACAGATGATGATCATGTTAAACACTGAGGTGCAAAGATAGAACTTTTTAAGTCGACAGCATGTCTGACTGAACCTTAACAAAGGGTAGAGCCTAGAAGAGCAAAAATGCAGAGACACAAAACAAAAAAAAAAGGGTGAAAGGGTGATTGTCCATTAACGGCTGCCTCACTTATAAAGCGGGGTTATCAAATTCAGTAATCCTACAGTGTGGGAAGATTATCAAAGCTCTTTTCTTAACATGGCTCATAATCTTCAAAATAGGTTGGTACATGTAGATAGCTGCCAAAAGAGATAACCTACTGCCTGTTCCTGATTTGATAATCTATCAGAAACCTTTTCTTTTGTACATTCAAGGATGTGAAAAAACAAGTCAAGAGGTCAGTTTCATGTACAGTAGATCTAAAAGTGTAGATAGTGTGTGATTTATTTTTATTTCCAATTAACAACACCATGACCCTTGTAGAACAGCTTGTCTCAACACAAAAGTCTCACTTCACCCACTGCAAAGCACACTCCACACTGATTGCTTGGCAAGTAGACATTAAAAAATACTTTTTTAAAAATATTTTTACTTTGATTAGGTTGTCATTATGTCATGAAAGCTAAAACATGCCTGGCGCACTTTTTTTTTTAAGAGTGCAGGCCTCTGTGTGCTCTTGGTTTCAGTGCATTCCAGGACAATATTAAAATCTATTTGTAGAGTGTGTATTTGCTTTTGTCAAAATTACTTTTTCAATGTGTGCTTCAAATCAATCTGCACCCACAGATGCATAACGAACAGTGATGTTGTTACCCTGGCAAAACATAAATAGACGTGTCATACTAAAAAAGAAAAACAGTATTAAAGCAGGCATTCAAGAATGGTGGAGGGTGTACAAGAAGTAGTTTTCTGTGCAGCATGTACAGAAACAGAGAGTGAATCATTGCAAAAAAAACGAAAAACTATACAATGGTGCTGGTACAAATATCTCTCTCTGTAGCACACACACACAGATATGTTTAATGAAGATATTATAATTTGATTTTACTTGAGAAATTTAACTAAAAAAGTAAATACAGATTAACTCCCTTTAAATATCACAAATAGAAAACCAAATCAAATCATCATCAACCAAATCATTCCCTTTGAATGACTTCTAATGCCCTTGAAATCCAAATATTTATTTTGGATATTTAAACTCCCCCTGAGAAAATCTTAAAGTACACTGACTGTAAACCAATTTGTTACAGAATCTTCATTTTCGAGAGAAAATCAACTGAAAAATGCCACAGTTATCATTAAAGCCTAAAGAGAGTGGGGATGGGAAAGGTAGAGGGGATGAAGCAGTCCAGTCTGAGATTTAGTGTATCTCATAATGAACTCCGGAGACCTTTCATCACGTCTATTCTGTGAATGAAAGGTGTTGCGGCACAGATCCGGACTCACCTCGGAGGGCAGGGAGCAGCGAGCGGTCTTTCCTATCATCACATTTGTTACACTCGCTGAAGTAGAGCAGCAAGAACACATCCACCAGCACCCACACCAGAGAGGTGGTCAACACCACCTTGCAGTACACGAACCGTCGCATCACCTCCCTGGGTAACAGCCCAGCAGCCAAACGGGGAGGGTCACAGTCAGCGCTCGGGAGTCAGCAGACAAGGTGTTCGAATTCTGGAGACGAGGTGAGAAAGCGAGCAGGTTTGACTAGGAGGCGTCATCCTACAGGGGAGAAAGAAAGTCAGAAAATGTAATTAACATAAATCTAATGACTACAGAAAGCATGATAAATATTTTAGCCTTCATCATGAAGCTATGATGAAGAACTATCAACTCATAAAGAAATGTGATCTGTGAGGGACTACATTTAAAGTAGATCAATATTTGCCTTGGTAATCACCTTCACACGTCACTTCCTGGTTCTACACAATCAGAGATCACGTGGCATATTTCCATCTATCTATTTCACTTTTTATTGGTGCAACAATATATATTAACAATATAAATATATATTAAATTGTTTTTTTCAGAGTTGTGACCGGGGATGCACTGATTGTATCGTTATCCTGGCTGCTACTGACCATACTGAGCAGATGTGATATGGGCCAGATGTGACAGATCCACATTAAAAACAGTTTGGCTTCAGTGCCATCAAAACATTTTTTCCAGCGTCCACTATCAATTACAGTCATTAAGTCACAGCAATCCCTGGCATCGAGTTAACTCACATAAAAATGATCTCCGTGAGTCCCAACACAGAACAGTAAACAGCTCTCAGATTTGAGCACTGCCATCAGATAAGAAATCAATATCAGCAGATACCGAGTTGAGGTATCAGAATCAAAACAGGAAGAGATAAAGATGGATTTGTGTATCTTTAGTCGTGACAATATGTTCTAAGTGGGACAGTTAAAAATAAACTTGTCAGTGTTTTTTGGTGAACACACACACAACTTTATGATGGTGCACTGGAGGTCACACCCAGCTTCCCACATTGGACTGACCCCAGACCATTTTCCATTTGAAAGGATGAGTGACTGCTCATTTCCCCTCTACAGACTTCTCCCACTTCATCAGCAGCTCTGCTAAAACCATCTGGGAAGCTTTCATACCAGAGGCAATTTGTGGAGGTTAGATATCTCATTGGCATGGGATGTATGGCTCACAGTATTTCTGATTAAAAAAAAAAACACATCATCACTTTCTGTCAAACAGGATTTCTACTTGACTGAAATTATAGGTTTTTGTCGACTGAAAGTAAAATGAGAATGAATGGGGATGATTCCAGAGAGAGAACCAAATACACAAATAGCCAGTAGCCTTTTAGACACCCATAACAAAAATATAGGCTACAACAAACACCTCAGTGTTTGTAGTAGTTTCAGTAAAGGAGAGATTAAAGGTTCACAGCTTGATCAGCTAAGATGTTGTGGCACATGACTTGAGTGAAAGCCAGTGGAGCCCCAGCACATGCTAAGTAGGTTACATATAAAAAATAACTGCAAATGCATGTATGAATAATAACTACCCTTACCCTTTCACAACTAGTAGAGAAAGCCTACAGCATTTCCTGTGGGGTATCTGATAGATTTCCTTATCTCTCACATGCAGCATGGTAATGATTTTGCACTCCACAAACACACTCACTCACTCACACACACACACACACACACACACACACACACACACACACACACACACACACACGTCGTCCTCCCCACTCGCTGTCTAAATGTCCATCACAGGATCTGACACCGCTGCCCTGGGCTAACTCTTATCTCATTCACAAGCAAGGCAGCCCCTGTCCAGCTGCATCCACAGCTTCAGACTCGGATCACAGTGCAGTGGATGATTTCAGTGAATTCACACACCATTCACAGACTTCAGAGCCAAGTCCGTGGACGGGGCCTAGGCCCCCAGATAATGAGTGCCATCAACAAAATAGTCTCAGTAAAACAGACTGAAATCCAAGTCTGTGTGCAGCATATCACCTCTGCTCACATCGTAGACAGATCAATGATGAGTCTGTTTTATGATGTCTTTTTGCATCTCTAACCATCTGCTTTCTGTGTGTCAGTGGCTGAGACATGTTTGGGTTTGGTGCCACCAACGGTGCTAATGGCAGCTTGCTGGAGTCTCGGCCCCAAGAAGTCTGAGTCAATTAGTCCAACCATCTGCACAGATGAATATTTCCTATCTGCTGTGTACCGCTCTGTAAACAGGTCTCTCCAGCCTTCACAAGCCACAGTTTTTCTATCAGCCCTTTAAAGATAAGTGTAAACCATAAGGCATTATTAACCGCGTCTTGAAGTGACAGTTAATCGTGTTGTTAACAACACTCTTTGTTGTGAATTGTCTGATGCAGGGCTATGAGCTGAACAACGTATTCCTCGGCCGTATTACGGGAGTGCTTCTACTGTATGCAATTTGCAGACCGGTAACCAATTGTCTTTCGCAGTAATATAATGGGACGTGACTCAGATCAACCCACGACACTCAAAACATAACATGAGAAGAAAACATATGAAGACATATCTGAAAGAGAAGTGATCAGACGAGGTTTGTGTGCTGCTTCTCCTCCACCACACTCATTAACTTTATCTGAAGTAGCCAAGGCAAACCCACAGACTGACTGCGGTTAAAGTTACCTGCACATGGGTACGTCCAGGCTGGGCAAAGAAAGATCATACACACTCAGACCAGTCCAACCACACCACCTGCATCTCCACTGTGACAAGCAGCAAGTAGAGCTGTGTATCGAACATCAATACTTTCTGAGCACCGAACAAATTGTGTCTGTGGCACCGGGTGTTGATAACTGACTAGACTTGAAAATTAGCATTAAGTGATTGAGTTGAACATGTATTACACAACCATAGACACACAACTATAGAAACAAAAAACATATTTGATGGGGAAAAAAAGTATATTTCTCATACTGAAAAAAGTATTGTGTTTGGTAGCAGTGCCAACATTGAAAGAAGTATTGAAAAATGCCTATAAAAATCTATACCCAGCCCTACCAGGAACAGCAGGTGATTATAGAGCTTATCCTAATAAGCCAATTAGGCCAATGACTGAAGCTTTTTTTTTATAACCAAAACAACACAAAATATGTAGGTGTGCTCTGTTAAGGCTTGTGAAACACTTAACCATCAGAAAATACAAAACATTCATAATTCTCACTGTAATAAATAATTGATATATGCACACACACACACACACACACACACACACACACACACACACACACAGGCTCTATGTATCTTTCATTCATGTGCATATACATTATATACAGATTCATAGATTTTTTATGTGATTTGACTGGAATAAGACGGAAAGACAGTGTGACAGTGGCAGATGACCAATGAACACTTATCCTCAACAGATTCTATACAAAATACAACACATGGTAACCTTGATTAAACGTAGTGTCACAATAAAAGCACCCATCTCAGCTTCACTGTGATCACCATTACGTGTTGTGATGTGCACAGCAAAAAAAAGACCGTGACATGATTCTCCTTACGGAAGGTGTGGTGCGCGTCAGAAAGCGAGGATACTCTTTGCTTACCTAAATTATGGATGGAGTGAACCAGTGACCTGATCCAGCCTCTCTCTCAGGCAACGTGTTGAACGCAGACAACATGACCCAATATAGGCTACGGTGCAGTACAATCAGCGGCTGTATTAAACGGGATCAATTGCTCCTGCAAATGCCCAGCGTCTCAAAAACGTCACACTCACAAGTCACAGTCCATCTCAGTGCGGAGCAGTCCACAGTCCACTGTGATACCGTCCGTCCAGTAACGCCTGTCGTGGTACCTGTTTGGACTCAGTGATGTGATTCGTCCCCAACAGAGCCGCAGTGAACCGGCGGACACGAACAGTCTCCATGAATCGTCCCCCTTCGTTTAGACGCCGACGCGGTCAACGTAGCCCACTTCTCGGCGCGCACCTGTCCCCCGACTGAATATTATAACGGTGAGAGGACAGGCGAGATAATATTCAGCACAATGTAACCTCAGCTGAGACCGACCTGGAAATGTCTCGTCCCCCCTCTCTGATTGGCTGGCGGCGACGTCCGTCATGAAACGCTTTTGAAGCGGAGCGTCACCGGCGTCTGGTAAATGTAGGCGCGTAACCGTGGCGCGGCCGCCAGCGCCACAGGTGAAACACTGTGCAGCGTTCAGCTGTGTTATTTTCAGAGTAATACACGAAAAACAATGTACATTATGTGTGTGTGTGTGTGTGTGTGTGTGTGTGTGTATTGTTATTATTTCCAATTAGTCAGATGTAATACGGAAATTCATACAAACTCCACGAAAGAGGCTTAAATCATTTTTTTTTCTGGGGAACCAAACCTTCCCTCAGTAACTGTGTTATAAATGATTTTTTTTTTTTTTTTTTTGTCCTTTTTGTTATTCAGTTGATTTATTTGAATGAAAATGACAGATGTAGTTATCCAGCATCTCAGAACTCCCCTCTTCAGTTGAATTTACACATTTTATTTCACTGCCTAGTCTTCATAAATGCATAAAACTTTTGCTTTCAATTGTTGTATTTCTTGATTGTTCAGATTATTGATGGGATTCATCCATTAAATTGAATAGCTCTTAATATTTTGAATGTATATTTTGCCTTTCGTTCAGTTTAAGCCAACTATAATACAGTAACATCATATTATGAGCCCCTCTGCCATCTCTCTCTTTGTGTGGACTAGTGAAAATCATAGTACAGCATTTTATTATTACACTGATACAGTAAACTGATGGATCTGCAGCTTTTGGTTAAACTCTATATTTACACCCAGGCAGTGGTTAAATAAATCAACAGGCTAAATACCATACACCTTAGTGTACGTGTGTTTCTACAGGCCAATCAACTTGAATATGCAGATCGACAGTGTTGTGCAGCCAACGTCACGGGCCTTCAGTGAATCATGTTGAACAATGCTGCCATCTGCTGCTACTGATCAGAGACCTTCAGTGTTGCATTGCCCTCTGGGCAATGTAGTAGATTAAATCTGAGCCCAGCGTTTAATTAACATTCAGCAAATCACGATAAGGCTGAGCGGTCTTTCACTCACACGCAGTCACAGAATGCAAACTGCCTTCTTTCTAGCTTTTATTGCTATTTCACTGAACTCAGCTACGATGCAACAGCTGATGAACACTGCAGTCTGTGCACCGGGAGATGAATTTTGACCTCCATTCATGACTGCTTATCCCGTCTGCTCTGCACATTATAAACACTGTGTCCGCACCAGATTCCGCTAGATGTCAGTGCATGTCCCGGCTCCCCTGCAGTTTCAGAGAGAGAGAGGAAAACTTTTTCATGTCGTGGCTTTACACAGCTGCCAGGAACATGTGTGGGGGAAGTTTGAAAAACATGAGCGATGGGCTTGCATTGTTTTGATGTACAATATATTTTATGGCACGGTTATGACTAACTATGATAAAGGGTAGACATTAATTTGATTTCATGATTCAAAATCCCACTGTTTAGATAGATAGATAGATAGATAGATAGATAGATAGATAGATAGATAGATAGATAGATAGATAGAGTGTTTCAGCCGGATACATACACACAAACACACATAGTACACACAGTACATAATGTACTAAAGGTGCACATTTATGACGCGCATGCGGTCTGGTCGTATGGTGGCGCTCTTGTCGTGTTGTCCTGTCGCCTGAACGGTTTAACGCAGGCAGGTACGGTCTGGCTATTTAACCGCGGGTTGGTGGATTCATTCCGCTTTGCAACCGGCTACAGAGCACAAGAAATCCCCAGTAATGCGATGCCAAAGCAGCAGGTTAAACTCCAGAAGAGCGCTGCTTGATCTGACGGAAGTTCTCCAACTCACCGCCTCATCATCCTTCTTACTTTCCACTTGATGACTATTTCTCTGGGATTGTGCCAGGCGCGTCTTCCCCTCTCCGCCTTTTCACATCTCTCGCACTGAAAGTTTGATTTAAAAAAGAAAAAAAAAAAAAAAAAAAAAGTGGAGATGAATAACACCGGGTTCAACCAAACGGAGGGCGGACTGTTAAACAAGACAGAGGAGTTCTTTTGCTGCAACTTTTCATCCGTGGTGACTGATAATGGCTTTGTGGCCGCCGCTCCGGATGAGAGGAGCCTCTTCATCATGAGGGTGGTCCAGATAGCCGTCATGTGCGTCCTGTCCCTCACTGTGGTGTTTGGCATATTTTTCTTGGGTTGCAACCTTCTCATAAAGTCAGAAGGGATGATAAACTTTTTGGTAACGGACCGGAGACCGTCAAAAGAAACGGAGGCAGTAATTGTTGGAGCCTACTGACTGATGAGGACCTTTACGTTACGGCACCTCTAATCTGATGGAGCCGGATGGGAGACAATGCGATGACCAACTGCCTAAACCAGCCCCCTCTTTTTCATACTGGTATCTAGATAAACCTCAGAGGAACAGTCACCATGTAAGAGGTAACTGAACCCCGCTGGTGACTGACGCTCACAGGTGTTCACCTTATTTCTTAACAAAGACTCATTCATCTCCAAGAGGTATAGTGCGTTTTAAGCCTCTTCGTTTATAAAGTATTCAGTCAAGCACTGTTGTAATTTCAGTAGATGGAGCACCATTTGTCAAGCAGCATCCTTTGTCATGTTAATGGCAAAGCCCTCGTATTCGCTGCTTAATTTTACCCTCTCATATTGCTAATGCAATGGAGAAATAATGTTTAGGATGTTCTGTATGTTGTATGTGTTTTTGCATACAATATGCAACATATTAATCAGTGTAATTCTCTGGATTTCCTGGTGATAACTGTGTGAGTGTCTGCGTGGGGAAAAGCCCAATATGCCATGTATCTTGTTAATTGGAATAAATTCGTTATGTAATTAAAAGTTTTTCTTTTCTATTTTTCTGCCATGGATATTGCCCACACAACCCCCTCTGCCAGTCATCCAGAAACTCAAGTTACACCCTTCCAAAGAGCTATTTAAACCACTCATTTCCATAGTTTAATATTGTGGTAATTATAAAAAAAAAAAAAAATCAGTTTAATAAAACAAAATTCATCCTATTGATTCAGATAGAAAATTGGCATATTATGAGCATTTATTTAAACAGACATGGAGACCCGTATTTTCTCTGGCATAGAGATGAGGAGCAGTGAGTGTTCAGTCGAGGAGAGGTGGCTCCACACAATGAGAATTTCCTCTCATTCCCTCTCATTTTGCTCTTTCCACTAATAGTATTCATTTAAATTTGAATTCAACTCCATTAAGTAAATATGTTTCTATCTTTAAGCTAATTTTAAAAAAAAGGTTCTCCATAAATACTACATAAACATGAAAAAGTGACATCTTCTGTCATGTTCAGAAAGTATTTCCTGCCTGGGTCAGGTCTTGATCCGTGCATCAGTTTACATCTTTCCTGCTTCCGTCAAAGCATCTGTTGTGCTCTGCTCCTGGCCAGCCTGGATGTCAGCTCCCCAGGGTGAAGCCCACAGCTTCAGAAATGACTTGCCTTGTCAACCCGGGGAGGATAAAGCCACCGGGCAATATGCTGCTGTCTGATTGCCCACCTGTGCTCCACATACACAGCTGAACAGTTCGAATCAACTTACTTTTCTCCAAAATGTCCTTCACCTCAGTTTGCTTGACATGGCCTTATTCTGTCTGGTGACGCATGGCTACAGACACACTGGCCAATGTCTTAGGCTACAGACTTGCCGTCCTCGTGATGGGTTTGAAGAGATCCATCATCTGATGTGTTAAGATGCCTTGTGAATGTCGACATAATGATTCACTGTGGTATACAGTGTGCAAAAGGCAATTGTAAATTCAACCATCACAGGCAAATAAGTGGATAAACTAAAAAATATTTTTTAGGGCTGGCCAAGTCAGATCAGTCCATGGTTCATCTGTCCATGGAGAGGACACAATTATAGCAACCACCACACAATACAATCCAGGAAAGAGACAAAGGAATAAATGTGTGAAGCGTACTACACTGTTCACTTTCTGGAGGCTGTAGCTGCTGGATCGCATTAAGATGGTTCCCCTTTTTGTTCATAGGGGAAAATATTAGGAAGACTACAGATTACAATACAGTGCAGTTTACACAACCAGAAATGGCAGCTTCAAAAACTGACACACTTGAATAAAAATCTCACGGTCTCCACCGAAACTCAGTGTCACAGTGCCACCCTTTACAAACATATCACAGTGTTTATTGCATGTCTGAAATTCTTTTCAACCCATTTCTGTGTCTCATTCAAAACCTCACCGAGAAAAGTCTTACAGTGATGCATAGAAACTTTTCATTAGACAAGTGCTATAAGAGCAGATTAAAAATGGCAAGTCAAATCAATTCTTTACAAATGAAAGAAAAAAATCACACTGAATAAATTTGCACTCCTATATCAAGGTCTCGCCTCCACACGATCTAGCAGATACAGTTAGTTTATGTCTGATGAATCATGTTCATTACTGTTTTCCTCATTTTCACCTCAGGCAGGACTCTGCGTATTAGAGTAACATATTAACACTGTAACCAATTATGTAAAATTAAGATTTGTCATTATGGAGACATGGATTGGATTCAGAGTGGAGACAAATGCAAACTAAATCCAAACCTTATATAAAGTAGACAAACATACCCAGCTTTCTAAATAAGAAAACAAAAACCTAATGGCTTAAAATGTTAGCGATGTGTTACGTTGCAGTGAGTGTAGAAAAACAATTTTCAATTTTCAACAACAATCCAACAATTTTAAGACATTGCACCAGGCAGGATTACTTTCTATATGTTTCTCTGTGCTTTGTGTGATTGCTTTTGTTAGGGAGTGCTGGGAATAGCTCCCAGGAAAGTGTTGTGGCAGTTTAATATCCAGCAGAGAACAATCTTCTGTCTGCCGCTGAACCATTATTAGCTCATCCCACAGTGTCTTCTTCTTCATCTACACGCATATTCAGACTGGATTCTTATCGATTTTGTAGAGATTTTGGTTAAGGTGAAGATCAAAGTAAAAAAAAAAAAAAAAAAAAAAAAAGAGCTGCATCCTAAAAGCTTTTCTTAAGGACTTTGCTGTGGACTGTTTTGAGAAGATAGTTTCTTGATTGACACTGCCACCTCAAAGATTTCACACACCTGTCACACAAACAACGCTTGGAGAGATTTAGGAGATAGCAAAAGCAACAGTCATCTATACCCCCAGCCCCAATGCTGTCAACAAACTGATAGTCCTCTGCGGGGCTTATGGGCAACTCCTCTCCAGATAGTTAGGAATGGGAGTTTTACACAGCAAAAACCAAAAGCACCAAACCTGGGCATTAAAAAAAACAAAACAAAAAAAAAACATACTTTATTCATAACTTTGGTCTGGTTGTACAGTACATTCTCACATTTCTTGCCAAAGGCAGAAACTGTCAAACAAGAAAAACAACAACAAACTAAAAAAAGACGGCTTCACATTTTTATCGTGTACCTGCAGGGTGGTTAGAGAAACTTATATCACCAGTAGCTATAGCACAGGTAAAAATGGCATCTGCTTACTTTAGCGGATTTCTACTGTATGTGAGCCGTGTCCCACAGTCACAGCATCTGCAGGGTGTTGATTGCAAGCTAAAAGAGGCTTCAGGTCCTGACTCACTCTCGTGTGATTGGCTGGTGAGTCTAGGTCCAGTCGATGGACCGGATAGTGACTAAAAGCTCCAAATAGCAGCAAGGCAGCCACAATCATCTCCCCTGTTATTGCTTTTGTCCCACAGCTCCTCCATCCATCCTTCCCCCTGTCCTTAAGTTACTTTGTGGTGGGAGATACATATCTATTAATTACTTGTATCATGAGATTGTGGTTGCATTACATTAAGCTTTCATCCACTTTGTCTCTCATGTCATGAAAATAATCTTTTTGACTCCAGCAGGAACCACGTTTTTGAAGGAGACTCTTTTTCTTAAAACTTGGAACGCAGGCTGTGAAATGCAAACATTTCCGTCGACAGCAGCGCCTGTTCAGGCTGAACCAAGCTGTTGCCGACGTCACGCGGCGTCTGGATTCTACGACAACAGCAGTAATTGTGGAAGTCAAGCTGTGATAAATCCATGCAGACGGATTCTGGAGAATGATTCCATTACTCGGCATCTCTGATTCCAGTTACAGGATGAGTCATGGCTCTGTTGTACCACTGATTGTTTCACACTCAAACATCACAGGGATTTAACATCTGAACAATTCTGCCACTAACACTTTACTTTAATCCACCGTGTGTGTGTGTGTGTGTGTGTGTGTGTGTGTGTGTGTGTGTGTGTCCACAATGTAAACCATTACATTTCAAAGTTAAGACAAACCTTAAAGTTCCTCCATGCTGTGATTTTTTGTGTGAATGTATGCTGTTCTGGTTTTTTCATGCCTCTACAAGCTGAAAATATACTCTTTATTGTTGCAGGCAATGTCCCTGTGTCAGTTCAAGAAACAAATGTACTTTTGTAATCATATTGTACAGTAGATTTTTTCACACCAAACAATTTCCTGTTTTAATAACCTTTCCTTACAAGTGACACAAGGCAGGGTCATTATAGATGACCAGCAGGAACCCATTATTCACTGCAGTCATGCAAATGTGTAATGACTGTTCATTGCTTTAAAAATAATAGCTGTGATGATGTGTTATTGACCCTGAAATCCATTTTAATTCTTGCGTGAGTGTGTTTCAGACTTTATTGACCTTCTAGTCATGTAGCTCTTTGGCTGCTACATCAGTTCCACTGCAGACTTGTCTCTGAAAGTGAACAATTACTCTGTTTCCAGAGGAAGGTTTCTCTATAAACCATTACCACAAAGGTAATAACCTTTTCAAAGAGCACTCTAAGCACAGATGGAGTTTCAAGTGTTTGTTTCTACAATAAGATAAACTTTAAAGTGAGCTTTAAAACTCACTGCTGGGGACGGTGAGGGTTGCTGCCACTTCAGACACACAGTTTCCTATAGAGTCAGTGGACAGGCTTTCTGTATCACTTGTATCTCAGCAAAATCATAATCATCTGAAGTATTCCCCAGGCGCCATGTTCTAAAGAGCTTAATCTGACCTACGGTACATTCTGTATAGTACACTCTGTAAGTATACTCTGTCACTTTCCAGCTTAATTCCCTTGAGCCTGAGTAAAGACACCATTAGCTGTCATTTTCTAAATCCACTGCGATTTTGCAAATCACATTTTTATTTATTTTTTCAATGCATAGCAGGCTGTCTGCTTGGGAATAGCCATCAATAATGTAGGCGTGCGTGGGCAGGTGTGAGTAATCATACAGCACGATGTTTAATAGAAATATGCATTATTTAGTCAACTGCTTGTCTCGGCACACATAAACTGTGTCTGTCTGCTGTTTATACGCTGACTCATGCATGTTTGATTCCAACTGTTCCTACTTTTCTAGCAACTATGCAACAAAGTTAAGCTTATCCAAGCCTCTTGTTGTGGTTATGTACATGATGCTAAAATGGCTAACTGCACACATACTCATGTACTGAATATCCCACCACAACCAGAGATACTTTTTTACATAAAGCCTGACATCACCTGATTTCTGTATGTGTATCTCTCCGTGTGTAACCTTTGGACATTTTCTCCTGCTATAGTATTTTTATCTTAATGATGACTTCAAGAAAACACCAAAGACCCACTGGCACTTTTCTTCCTTTTTTAGTTTCCTGCACCACGTTTTTTTCCTGACCTGTCACTGTGACTCAAGTGTATTTTAACATGTATTTTTTATCAAACTGTTGAAAAGGTCTTTCTTTTGAGACGCTTGTGCTCAGAGCTCTTTGTGCTCAGCTCTGACGGGAGGTTTCAGTGGCCATGAAGAGACCTCAAGACCTCAGCCCTACACACTGGCACCACAGATATATGGACTCAACCACAGGCCTTATGCCATCATCATCATCTTCACCACCACCATTACTTGCTCCCCCCAAGTCCTGACTGACACAGAGAGGCTGTTAGTGACTTACATTTTTTTCTACAGAATGACAAAGACGGGGCGGTGTCGAGTAAAGGAGAGAGTATGATCAAGCTTCATTATTGATGCTAAAAAAAATATCCTTACAAACACAAATGTTTAGTGATTTTTGTATTTTGCATCTTTTAAACCACAAAACAAATGATTGTGAGGTCATGTATAATTATAATTATTACATTTCATTTCAAAAGCACAAAATCCTTTCCAGTATTTATGTAAAGAGCTGGTCTCTTGGCTGAGCAAAGATACACTGATAAGAAGCGTTCTCTTCAGACCTGACTGCAGAAATCAGCTGTGACAGTTTGGACCTGCCTGCCAAGTAGCAGTGTCCTGTCTGCCTATGTGGCGCACTCCCGTGCCCCAGCTGTCAGCTACACTCAGTCACTGTACCAGTAATGAACCACCTTTGGCTAAGCCATCCTTTACGACTTCATACAGTATGTCTTCTTGTGGTCATCCCTTAATCAAAGCTACACCATTTCTATGCTGTTTAAGGATGCTGTTTGTCCCAATTTTATCCTGAAAAAACAGATTTGTATGGTGAAAATCATTAAGTTTTTAGGAGATTGAAGGTTTTGCACTGTTCCACAGGAAACCTGAATGCAAGAGCACTTCACAAGCTACACTGTCTGCACATAGTATGAATGGTAGATATCATCTGATTTGCCAGCTGAGCAAAGTGTCCCATGTTTCAGATCTGATGCTATACCTCGGGAATTCATGCCTAATGGTGCACCTCCTGGTTCTGTCACAGCACATGAAAGTAAGCCTGAGTGCTGTACGATAAAAGCTCTACAGGGTCATGACTTATTGAGCTTCCTCAAATTGTTTCTCACGGTGATGCAAGCTCTTCCTCCCTCAGGCCTGGCTCCATTATCACCTGGCTCTGTCTGCAGGTGCTTCACAGTCACATCACTGACTCCCTCCATTTCAGCTATGCTGCAGCGTAGCTCCAGAGAAAAACCCCCATACTGCATGCTGCTGATGTTCTCTCTACAGGCAAATCATTAAATCCCCCTTTAGAAACAGGCACTGTCAAATAATAATAATAATAATAATAATAACATCTTCTAAGGTTACATTAAAAACTTTTACCGCTTTCTTAGTGATAATTTTGCCTTAGTAAGAGGGAACAGTTTCTCCCACATTTGACTTTTTGAATAAAAGTATCATATCTTATAAAAGACAGATTCTTTAAAGGGGAGACTTGGCGAGCAAAGATAAGCAGCTGCATTGACAGAGCAGATCTATCATAAAGCAGAAGAGATACAGGCACACAGGAAGTAAAGATAATAGATTATAGGGAGAGGGAAGTAAAAGTAAATGAGTCAGAAAAGGAGATGACTTATAAAATGTTATTTCAGTGCAAATGATGTTATCTGAGTGCAGAAGAAGAGCGTCAATCACCCAGTATCAAAATCATACACTTCACTTCACAAGCTGCGTGTGACTTCACAGCCATTGAACAGGATGACATTCGAAAATGTCACTAAAGCACCACTGCTGGTCCCATATAGAGTCAGAGTATGGGCAGCAGCCGAGGAACCAAACTAACATTCACAGTTATTTACAGTATGTGATCCCATACAAGCTAAATCTGTTGCTGTGTAATTTTACAGCTCCATGCCAAAATAACAGTCAAGAATTTAGGAGATGAATTTTGTTAACAACTGGAGCCACCCTGATAATATCTTCCCTTCAGGGTTCTTTTGTTCAATTTGAGCTGCAATTCGATTCTAGTAGCTCTCTCTCTCTTTTTCACAATGTTATCTCTACCGTGTGGTGTGTGTCTGTGTGTGTGTGGGTGTGTATGTGAGACACTTTCCTCTCCTGTGCTAATACACTATAAGGGTCAGCATCACAGGTGCAGCTGTGACCACAGAGCGGTGTGTGTGTGTGTGTGTGTGTGTGTGTGAAAATGACAACCCAGCCTAGCAGAGCCACACCTTACAACACAACAGCTGTCACAAAGGATCAGCATCCAGGCCACCACACTCCAGGAGCCGCTTTCTAAAGGACCTCTGCTGTTCTGTTTTCCTCACTGCTTACTCTTACAAATGAAAGGTCAGCTGCATCACATGACCAATAAACTCCCGCCTGTTTGCATCATCTCAGGTTGGCCCACAAAGCTTAATTCATGGGGTTATTCGAGGTATAATTTTCAGTAAAAATAGGGTTATTATTACCCTTGGTTTCACACCTGAAAATAATACCTCTCTGCAGTGATGCCACAAATTACTTCAATTCTCCTTGAGCATCTCAAAACTAACATAACATTTTAATCAGTAATCACAAACATGCAATTAAGCCTTAAAATAGCTCTTACTCGATGTTAGAAATAAGCTACAAACCGGAGCTTGTCTAAAGCACCAGTCAGCCAATCAAGCATGTCAGTTATGATTAGCCGGTTCCTGACCATCCTATGTGGTCCATTTACACTGGGACTGAGCTGCAGAGCCATCCATTTAAAAAACAAAATCCTGTCTATAATATTGTGAATTACGCAGCTGCTTGAGTTGCTACATAAAAGGTTTCATCTCAGAGCTTTGCACCTGGCTACTGTCAGAGAGGCTTTGATCTGTTTCTCTGCTTTGTAACCATTAAACAGCTCCCTGGTCCCTTTGAGAGGAAATTGATTAGTGATCAAAAAAAGGAAAGCGGAGGAGAGGTGTCTTTGTATCCAAAGAGACTCCCAGTTGTGTGGGTGGTTGTTAGCAGTGCAGGGAGTAGCTAGTGGATGTGACAGGGTGGTTAGACTATGACATTACGCCAGCTAAATCTGAAAATGCCTGAAAATGCCCATGTGAAAGTGGCATTCATAGAGCTTTCAGGTTGTTTTAGTATGATCTGAAATGCCTGGAAGAGAGCCCAGAAAACTACAAAAGTGTGTCCCCCTCCTGCTTTCCATCATCACTTTTATTGTGTCTTACTGTAATACAGCCAAACTTGCCGACAGAAAATAAATTGAACATGAACTAGTGACCTCATATGGTAGATGCTACATTTTAACCAGGTGATTTGTAATTCCTGCGCTACTGAGATGTCAATCAAATCACTAGATTATATATAAAAAATATACAGGCATTTATTGTAGCTATCTGACATAATAAACAAATAATGCAGCTTAATGGATAGGTTTAGGTTTTTTGTTTATTAAAACAATGCTCATGCAAATTTGCCTGAGCCACATAAACACACACATGGTCAATGTGTACATTGTCAGCTCGCTTACAGTAGGTACATTGGCAGTTTTGAATGAATAAACACAAGCTTGTCAAACTTGTGTAAAATTAGCTTCCATTAATGTCTAAGCAGACCTTTATAGATATGTTATAATAGATTTCAAAAATGTGAACAGAAAGTTGTCCTCTAACTTGCAACACAGCCCCTGGCTGTGGCAGATGTGACAACTGTTTTTGAAAACTTCTTTTTTTGGGTGAGAAAAAAGGCAGCACTGTGTGGATGGAGAGCCAAAATCCATTTTCAAAGTTCAAGGTTTTAGTTCAGGCATAAACCATCTGTGTCTGTAATGAATGTGCGGGAAATCTATGGCGGCCATACTCATACAGTGTGGGAATGAAGGTGTTAAGACTGCTACCGACCTGCCACGCCACTGCTGCTGAGAGAGAGGTGCGAGAGCGTCGTGGCTGTCATTAATCTCGGCCCTGCAGTTGCAGCCGATCACAGCAACTGCAGCTGTTGTGCCGCATTTTAGTCTGACTCCCTGACTCCGACTCTGACCTCCTCCCCTCCACTACTTGCAGAACTGATCACATACCTTGACAACACCTCAGGGCTTCACCTGACTGATGGTGCCTTTCACTACACCTCTCATCACACATTTACCTGTCAAGGGGACTTGCTCTGGTGTCTGACACAGAACATCTGTCCTGTCTGTGTCCTTTTCAAACCTGTTAAAGTCACAGCTGCTAAAGTTGTATTAGCTTGTTAACAACTTAAGCAGTGAAACCTCCAAGAAATCAAATAGTATTCCCAGATTGTTATTGTTCAGTGTTGTTACATTAAGATGAGAAGACTGATTCTCTTTTGCCTGTACAGTAGGCTAATTGATGAGCAAGGATACAGTATATAGCTTAGCCAAGGTAAATAAATTCACCCACCAGCACCTCCAAAGCTCTAAAGTGTGTATATTTGTGAGCTTCTGGTGTGCTGGTGTTACCTATAGAAAGAGCCAGACTCGTTTCCAGTCTTTATGCTAATCGAACTAGTTGCTGGTATCAATCTTTTCATCTAACCCTTGTTAAAACAGAGAAGCATAATTTCCAAATGCTCAACCATTCCTATCTGCTTCCCCAGTAAAGAATACTAAATACTAAAACTAATATATTGTATTTATTTGTATTAATGAAAATTGTCACATATAAAGACACTGAATAATGGCGCAAAATAATAGATCTTGCAACTAGACCTACACTATAAAAATATCATTATTCATCTTCCAAAGAAACTGATTTTGCATTTCTTCTAGACTGGTAAGTAAACAGCTGCTAATAGCAGCTGTTAATTAGCTATGTAGCAACAGCAAAACTTATCATCTTGGGTTAGCAAATATCGAAGAAAATATTATCAGCCCATTTCATGTCAGTTGCATCCATTTTGTGCTCCATGCTATAGACCAACTTCTCACTTTTTGACTTTTTATTCTTCTTACAAAATTGTTGCACTAGACTGAAATTGTATTCCTGCATCCAACAAATCAGAGAGTTTAAAACTCTAATCACTGCCTGTTGTGATTGCTGGTTTCTGGATTCAGCTTTCAGTTCACACAGAGCCGTGTCCCCTGGTGCAGCCATGCCTCACGTTCATTTATGAGACAGAATTAAAATCAATGTGTATGAATCCATGGGATTTTCCACTGCTGTGAATAGCATCTCACAGTGTTGTCACATGTTGTCTCCACTGAGAGCAGAGAGGAACGCCACTGCTTCACCAACATAGCATGTTGATAACGGCACAAAAGAGTCCTCTTCTTACACAGGCAAAAGGAATATATAAATCAGAACCCAGCACAATAAGCTTGCCAGGTTAGACCAGTTCAGCATAGACTCCCTTAGCTGACAGCCAGTAAAGGCTGCGTAGGTCCCTGTTGGAGTGACCCCAGGGCAGAGATGCGCTCTGCCGCCCTCCACTTTCATCACGCAATGCACATCAGAACATCCCAAACCAGGCAGCCTCTGAAGGGGGCCTCTTCGTCATATGTCAGACAGAGGCATTATTTTGTCTGGGTATTTAAAAGATTACTGGAGAGGCAAATTGGTTTCCAAAGGTTTTCTCTAATAATAGCTCAGTCAGTGTGGTGCCGTGCCACGTTGGGTTATTTTTACACAGCAGATGTGATGCACAGGGAGCACCATGGCACAAAATGGATGGAACTCACATGAAATGGGCTGATAATATTGCCACCTCCTTTAATCTTTGCTAACCCAAGATGATACCGGCACACAACTGTGGCTGTGATGGAAGGACTTGAAAGAAATGCACTTTTCTTTTCCCGCATGACATTGTATATCCTATGCATTTCTAGGATTAATGCTCGCTGACAGCTAAGTGACAGCTGTCACCCCTGAAGCCCTGAAGCAATGGGCATATAGGGGTTAGTGAACTCCAAGCACTCTCGATACAAGCAACACACACATATAATGCATAAGTATATGCACATACCGTATACACACATACGTTAACCAAAAATCTGGAGAGGTGATGGCTCTGACAAGGACTCAAGGGAGTCTATGACAAACCATCTGCTGGTCAGTTGCTTATGGTTGAAAGCTCTGAAAATTACAGGTGACATTTAGAAAATTGTTCATTTCATGATGAAAATGTAATAACAGGACATGTCAGCCGCTGGATTTCTGAGGTAGACAGGGCTGAAATTGAGCTTGTTCAAATGGCAGAATATGAAAACTTCATGGTGAGTTAAATCAAATCTTCCTTTCTCTTTGTCTGCATCGTTCTTCGTCTTTTTGTCCTCTGGTTTTCAATGGTCTTCAATCCTCCCCTCTCTAACTTTTTCCATCTCCAGGGTCAGCAGTGTACCTCTGCTTGCTTTCAGCTTGCATTTTGGTGACAGCAATGTCAAAACACATGAGTGCTGTATTCAGGGCAGAGCAGGTTTCAGTGCCACCAGGCTCCACCAACTGGCTGTGTTCAAATAAAAAATCTCTCTCACAGGGGCTACTGACACCCTCCCACCCTTTCCCCGAAACCATGACATTAAAGCTGCTCCCACACCCAACAAAATAAATGCATTGTTTTGGTAATCAGTGCCTGACAGACTGCTCTAGGCTGAGAGGAACATAAATTGAACTCTAATAATACCCATAAATGTGATAATGTGTTTACTGAAGAATGATGGGACTCTAGATAGCAATGTACATAGCAACAAGACCCGTGGAGACAAAAACAGGGAGAGATGGAAAAGGTTGTGGAACTGTCATAGTAAAAAGGTACAGCGATTAACTTCACTGTTAATAAGCAGAACATTTTTCTGGTGAACTGAGTTATTGTGTCTCATCGGAGAACAATAGTGGCTCTTTCCTTTATTAGTTTTTGCAAAACTTTTGGCAGTCAAGACTGTTTGCAGTCTGTCATTCTCATTCTGTGTGAACAGAAATACTCAGCCCAGGCCTCTCATCAGAAATGAGACAAGTGCACACTGCTGTTGAGTGTCTCAATACTGGTTAGGCTCATAATCCCCACTTGATTTTGTGGCATCCAATTTCAAAGGCTTTCTTGAAATACTGCTCCATGAGTGCTACCCTCACAGAGATCTGTACTGTATCAGAAGAGGAAGAGGACAACTGCAGTTTCAAAACACGTAAATGACATCATGAGGGTGAATATAGAAAGAGCCAGTTGCATGTTGTTCTATAAAAAGCACAAGGGTCTAACGGTAAACACAGAGCATTCATTACAGGCGCGGCACTTGAGGGTGCAGACTCCAAAATTGATTGAATGAGGTTGAATGATAATAATCATGAAAATCTTCTGCTTAAAGCTACACAAATCAGTATGTTTATTTTAATAATTTCAAATTACTATGCTTGATACAAAAGATGTTGCTTGTCGTGATGAACCCACAGATAGTTATTGCCTGACTGCGGTTTCAATCAGGTCAATGCCATTCAGACTTCAGCTAAATCAGCAAAAGAAGCTCAGATAAACTCAAAGTAAACTATCTGCCCAGCACCAGAGGACAGACAGACACAGATAGTGACGAGCTGGTGGAGATGGTGAAGCACTGAGCAGCTGAAAAGAGTTCGGGAAATCAAAACAGAGCCAAAAGGAGATGGAACATTGGACTTGCATTTGTGAGTTGACAAGAAACATAACCTCAAATAAAAACTAATGCTGTGTCCACTGGATTTCCACTGGACTTCATACAGTGATAATGTGTCATGAATTGTGTTAAATTACTGTTCTGCTGTCCCAGCCCCAAAAAAAAAAAAGAAAATGTTTAAAACAGCAATTAATCAGAGTGAAATAAAGCGTTTAAAATAGTCAATACATATAAAGAGAAAAAGAGAAAAGCACAGAAACAGTGGACCAGCTGTGAAAAAAGTATATCATAGGGGAATTAGTTCACAAATTCTACTATACCTGTAACTTTACATCTGTCTAAACCGTTACCATCAGATCAACAGAAAATCTTTGTCCATGTTTGGTCCATAAAAACAAAGTGTATAGATGGACATGCTCCTGTTTCTTTACAGAGATGCCATAAATAGCTGTGAGCAGTACACTGTAGTTTCCTAGAAGGAAGCGGGCAGTGACATGCTGCATGGGTTTGACAACTGTCATATTACATTAGCCTTTGAACGCAGGCTCTGATTACAGGCAGGTTGGGCAGATTTGACAGAAGGCACCAGACACTTTGAGATTCATGATTGAGTAGCCAGGACACTGGAATGGAATCTGAGAGCTGGTTGATAAATATTCAGCTGTGGCCTGTGTCTCTCCGGTCAAAGCATCACATGTGGAGAACAACAAATCGCCGTTCAAAGGAGTGTTCTTTCCTTTTCAGTCCTTTATAACTGAATTAATGTCTCCATCTCCTGACCTTTACTTCCATGTTCAGGTCCAGCGATAATAGGCATCACATCCTTCAAAGATTCTTATTATGGAAATGAGCATGTTAGTGGACTTGTGAGTGGGCTTGCAGATTTAATAAGTGACTCTAACAAGAAGCAGCTGCCACTCAAACAATAACACCACAATCACAGGTGACACATGAAATTTCAATCAGTACTTTACCAGACTCACTTTAAATGACTTTACATTGTACATGAATGTATTTCAGTTAATGACGAGTAAAGTTGATTGCATTAAAAAAGAACTGCCAAACAAATGTGTGCTGTTACTTTATACGAGAGAAAGTATGTGCATCTAGATTTGTCTGGTTGTTTCTTCACCAGCACTCAAAAACGTACAGACAGATGACAAATAAGCAATGATAAGAAAATGACGCACGATACGCCGTGATAGAACTACACCATTATCATCCTATCATGCTCTGTGAAATGTGTAATGCAGCTGACCTCAATTTTGGATCAAGATAGCAAGGAGGAAAGATTTAAGAGAATTTGAAAGATGGTTCATTAGTGTGTGTCAGGAGATTTAGTCACAACGACTGCTCAACTGGCTTACATTTCGACAGTGACTAAACTGAGATCTGCACTTAGCTCTTCATATGGGAAAAACATCATATGTAACAGGCATCACATGTTGTCCCATGCAGAATTCAGCCGCTTAACAAGCTCATGGTCTGAATCTGAATCTGATTTTTAGCACAACTTGAACTTGCACTTGATGTCCTTTATCCAACTCCCAAATGCTGCTTTTTAAGATGCTTTTACATGCCTATGTTTTAAGTTGCATTATGTACTGATACTTTAAATTCTTTTATGCTCTCTGTGCAAAGAAACTTTCCACGGACAATAAAGCTTTCATTCATCCATTCATACATTCAAAGAGTGAACAGAGGAGCAACTCTTCCTCAGATGATCTATATGATCAGAGTGTGCCAACAAGCACACTGAGGTGACATCAACATATAAAGAGGGATATCACAGAAGCAATGCAGTACATAAACCCCTCATTACAAAGATGAATGAACATTTAACAGTTCACTGGTGCCAAATAGTTTAAGCACCAGGTTGCACAGATCTGTAAAAATGAAATATATGTGGTACTGTAAAGTCAGATGAGTCATCCTTCACTATTTTTAACTATTTTAAGTGGGCAAGCACATGTATCACGTTGGCGTACACTGGAGAAAAGCACAGGCCCAAATGCTTGACCTTGATACCAACATCTAAAATATATTTCTTTGAACCAATGTGATTTCTTAATTCAAATCCACTGGTAATTGTAGAGAAAAAGAATACAAATGGGGGCACTCCTGGTATTACCACTGGGTGCTCTTGGAGGGGAAAGGATGTAATTTGAAAGAGGAAAAAAATGCCCTCATCTACATGAGGTGCAGGCACTCAAGTGGAATGTTACAAAAATAAAAACCCTTTAAAGACAACACTATTGTAAAAAACTATTTGTAAGTTTTGTTGTTGCCACATAGCCAACATGAGCCTCAACAACTATTCACTTACTAGTCTGGAATAAGCACTGCATTGCTTTTCTATCACATCTTTTCTTCTACTTATGCTTAACCACCTGCTGCAAGGGAGCATGTGAGGGCCAGGTCAGGACCTTCAATGCAGTGCAGAAGACATATTGGAAAACATAAAGCTGGTGATACTGATCCAGAGCTGTTCTGAGATATCCTATACAACTAAAATACCAGGCGCATCACAACTTCCTTGAAGGAGGTAAATGTAGCAGATCAGAATTTCTGCAGAGAGTAAAACTAGAGAAGCATCACTTTAGACCTGGTAGAACACTTCAATTTGCGTACACCATCAGAATGAGCTCACTGTTGTAATTGCTAATCATGCTCAAACAAGACACCAATCACAGACATGAAGTCACTGAAGCAGTCTCTATTTTCTGACACGTTCTCACTCATTATGCAGCTGTCGCTGGTTACACTTTGCACCTACTGTGCCTGCTTCACTCAACTGTTACTTCTGTCGATGGATTTCACCAGCTCCTCCTGTAACAGTTTAATATTACCATTCATATTGTGCAAGTGTGTATTATCTCAGGGATGTGTGTCAGCTGGGTGTGGCTCTGTGGCACAGAGACATTTACTGCACAGTCACACCGCTGCCTAGATCCACTGGGAAGCACCCGAAGGAGCAGAACCTATTCCACCAAAGATTATAATCATTAATGGTATAAATGTTCCTAAATCTTTGAACATGTTGTCCCATTCATAGCCACATTGGTGAAATAGCTCATCTGAATCCGATAAGACTGGCATAACATTCACTATAGAAAGGCAGTGACAAATAAACTCACTAGATTACACACATAGTAAGTATAGTGCTATTGATATAAAGTGATATTTCACTGGATAGGTGAAAACTCTGAACTGCTGGTCAAATAAACAAAATAAAATTGTCAACCTACTGGTGGCTCAAGAGAAAAAGCCAGGGGATCACCAAAGTCAATGGTTTTTATCCTCTGGGGAGCATGAACGTCTGTTCAAAAGTTCAATCCATTCAGTTGTGACCAAACATTAAAAGGTTAAAAATGACATTGGTTCAATGAATATAAATACTTTTGGCTGAATGGCATTGCTTAAATGTGGTTTGGGTATGTCTGATATAAACAGTGAGATACAGTAGCTATTTTTGAGCTCACCTATTTCCAGACTGTATATATTTTGTGATGGAGCTGAATTGATGGCCTGTCTGTGCCCTGCCATCTCTCCCTTGTGGCTGCTGTACTGATGAAGTCCCAAGACAGTGTTACTCTGTGAGGAAGCAGTAGGACAGACACAGACAACCAGTGTAGCAGAAAATAGAGGAAGGAGAAAAAGGAAAACACATCTTTTAAAATTGTACTTTTGTGAACTCTTTGTAAAATATTTTCACTTGTCATAGCAGGACATAGTAGCACAGATGTAACTTATAATGTTAAGGATGGCTCTATGAGCGAGCATGAACAAACCATTCATCTAAACATAATGCAGCACCACTAATACCATTGATTACACCTGCTATTTTCCTGCTATAATATGTCACAATATCTGCTGTGAAATCTATAAATGAAAAAAATCACAAATCAGGAAACGACCCATAAATTAAACTAATGATGTAGGTGTAGATTCACAAAAGTAGGTTGTACAGTCAAAACCATTCTGTATGCCCTGACTCATATTGGGTTTTTTTTGCACTTAGAATTACATCATACTATATATATAACCATTAATGTTTAATATTATATCCTCTCAAAACTTCTGTAACGAGGAAAACAGTGACCTACAGTAAAAAACTGCTTTTAATAATTTGGGGAATTTTTACAATCCCTCAGTGCTACATTTCAGCCAAAATGAACACTTCTGAGTTTGCCTGCATCTGGCAATTCCTGATTGTTAATTAGATACCATGTTAAACTGTCATTCTCTGTTTGCCTGACTCATTTAATTTGCTCCATCCCAAATGCTCTGTTCCCCCTTATCTCTAGGAAACAGTTGGGCTGAAGCCATCTCTCTGCTGGCTCTCACTTAGGCTGGTGCAATCCTGTTGACTTCACACATGGAGCAATCCTTTTGTGCTGTTTCTCAGAGGCTCTGATATCACAGGTCTGTCCTGTCAGACTTGAGACAGGCATGTAATTAAAAGCGCATTGCTGAGTTGTTTTTCACTGTCTTGCTTTGAGACATGTCACTCTTCACTGGGTCGAGAGGTATTTACGGCACTAATGCTCTGTATTTCATCTTTTTTAAATGGGATTCCCATTTGATAGAAATTGATATACCTCTTTGCCTCTTTTGAATGGACTCCGAATCAAATCTGCAGTGATTACATATTGGGCAGTGTAGATTTAAATGGAGAGCATCAACAATATTAAACATTGTCCTCTATCTTCTGTTGTCTCTAGTTTTGATATTTATCAGCATGAAAATGCTTAATTGTTTGGATAACAAATTCCTAATTGCCTCTGTAATGACACTCCTCTAATCACTGAGCACAGATAGAAGCTCTCACCTCACTCTGAAGTCACTTGTGACTACTGATGTGAAACACAACTGTTCTGAAATACACAACCAGGTTCCAGGGAATATTACAGAGGTTTGTTGGAATAAAGTTAATGAAATGAGGTTTCTAAGAAAAACACTGATGCAGACTTTCATTCTGTAGAACTGTGTAAGCAGCCAATTTCACAATAACAATAAAAATGCCTCCTGTGGTACCATTTCCCCTGGTGTTCATTTACTTGGATTAAAGATATTGTTTCATTCACACATTTGCTTCTGAATGTTTCTGCACAGCAGGCAAAATGGACCTAAATACTGAGATACCAGGAGATTCTAGTTGCTTTATTTGTGCTGTTCTTGTCAGCATCTCAACAAATTCCAAATTGTGGCTAGACATTACGTAATGCTGCCTTTGGAGCATCGATTAGCTCTGTTGGCTGGCCAACAATTCCTCCAAATTAAATATAATTCATTAATCAAGGAAAATATATAATTGGTCCCTGCCCCAGAATAACATTGTGTGATGTGTCATGACAGAGAAGCTTGTTCAAAAATTAGAACTGTTTCATGATCTGACAATGCTGTGTGGTTAAAGTTTGGTTAGGTTCAAACACAAAACAACTTGGTTAGGCTTATGGTTTGAGTTGAGCCTTTGTTAAGGTGAGGGGACCCTCTCAGCTGACACACTGAGAACACGAAACTAAATTTCACTGAAAAGTTTTGAGGTGCATTATGCTAAAAGCAGATATGTCCTACCTTCTACCGAGAGAGAAATATATGCAGTGAATCATCTTAAAGGTAGTTTTCAGTGAGAGTAATGACCAGCACCATTATTTCATTATGAATATGAATAGTAAACATGCATCGTGGCCAGATTAACCTCCTAGAGGGTACTGGGGTAATTATTTGTTGTGGGGTCCTCATTAACCCCCACTCTACATGGCAGTTTCATTATTTCCCGAGGCACCAGTGCTCTAGAGCTGAATTCTTAGTTGCAATTATATCTGTGTAGAAGTATCAGTGAAAATAATGCATTACTAATGCCTACTCTGCCACCAGCAATTAAAAGCAAGACACTTAACTAATATAGTACAATTCACTAGATCAGGTGTACGTCCTATGTGGTATTACCTGTCGGTCTTTCACCAGTGATACTCACTGTCCTCCTGGCATGAGGGACATTGTACTGCATGGCACAAGCAACAAGAGCAAAAAAATCACAAACAATTAAATTATTAACAACACTGGTTCTTCATGTAGATAAATCTATTCCACACACACATTATGTATCATCTTTGTTAATGTTTAAGTATAGTCAATTAATTCATTATGCCGTTCATTATATATGTGCTGCCATGACAGGAACATCCTCTAAGTGCTGTCTTTAATGTGCAGCTGGCTCCCTGTATAACTGAACAAATCATAGTCTGTGCTGGGATTGTAATGTAATTTTAGAATTGGACCTTGTTCACTGATGAATTTTGATCACAAAATAAAAATTACCTGTCACCATGTAGTGAGAAATTGCATTGTAGGTTAGAATAATTATCAAAACAAACCTTGGTAGAGAGAGTGCTGCAGAGAACAACATGAAATTGGTTCATCACATTCCAGTGGCAACTTAAGGCGTCAATTAAATGAAATATCAAATGTGCCAACAAGTTAAAATGGTGGGGGATTTTAAATGGATCCTTCCCACCTGTGTTTCAGATATGAGGTCATTATTTTTTGCCTGGGCTCATGGTTTCTCTCAGGTTTTTGCCGTTTGGTTTTTGTGCAGGAAACTCTGCATATTCATTACAGATCGGGAGCAGGTGCTTTCAGCAAACTGCATATCATAATGCTGTGTCAGTCACCACATCTGGGAGGACAATGGATCTGTCTGACTCTTTGAGCGTCTCATGGGCCCCAGGGAAGCTATGAAATTGGTTATTCAATGTAAGTCAGAAAAGAGAGCTGCAAGAAAAAATCTCCCTAAAAATAAATTCAAAGAAGTGTAACTGAAAGAAGCCATTAACTGAAAAAAAATATATACTTTACTACTGACTTTACTCTTCTCACATAAGAGAAACATGATATGGAAAATTAATTTCCCATCCATTGTTACAATTGTAAAAGTCTAAGATAGTGACACAGCAACAGATACAAGTAACATTTCATTAAAAACTTCATTGCTGACTGTCCATATTAATGATGCAGTCAAGACAGGTCACCCACACCACATCCTCAATGCAAAAAAAAAAATGTTTTGACAGAACTGTTCTCTTTTTGTAAATTGTTAAATGTCAGTTTTTTTATTACTACTGCAACAAATTGATCATGCTGTTTTTGGGACCACATGTTTTTTTTATTTAAATAAATATGTGGTTTGGAGTCAGGGTATAAGCATTACTCTTTTCATTGATGCTGTTTTCTAAACACTTTGCACCTTCCTGCAATGTAATTACACTCCTTCTACAATTTGATAATGTAGAAAACAAGAGTAAGAGTCTGCAGCCACACAAGCAGCTCTGTGAGGCTGTGCATAAACTCTAAATTGATGGTGAAGACTGTGAAACGCAGTTTAAACTTAATAAGTTGTCCTTTGAGGTGACTGTCACACATTGTACTGTTCCCCCCTTTCTTTATATGTCAGATGAAAAAGCAGTATATTCAAAATATATTCATATATTCAAAAGATGAATCTAGTTAACTTCTCACAACATAACTTCAAAAACAAAATGTTCTGTTCTCTTGTGGCCCAAGTGGTCAGTCTTGCGTGTCTAATTGGTATTGCCAGATGTTTAGAGGCATTCCAGTGTGTTACAGAATTAGTCCTCTTGCATAACAGATGTCAAATGGTTCCTCTGAATGAGATTTTTTTTTTTTTTTTTTTTTTGGTATATTTATCTGCAGTTTGTCAAGTACCTTGGGATTAAACAAGGTGTGATGAACCTGCCATCGCTGCCCCATTTTACAGTACACTTCCCACAGCGGCGCCCTCTGGGATCTGTATCTCATTCCACACCTGATGTTGGTTCCCTGCCTGATCTCCGCAGTCTTTCAAAACAGTCACGCTCAGTTTCACAAACAGAGGCCACATCAGTCCTACAGATAGTTTTGATTGTGAGTCTTTTTCTTTTAATTGTTTGCACTGTGCCGAGACGACTCAGTATGCATTTAGATTCATAAAGTTTAGTGAGCATCATCAGAGCATCTCCGATGGAGTCACTGTGTCTGATTGACAAGCAGGGTATTACATACAGACAAATGAGCACTGTAATAGCTAATTGACCGCTCATTCATGTCCTGAACACAATGTTCTGTGAACAGTGGAGGGACTATATAACAGCAATTACATTCCACGGTTGAAGTCAATGTGTTTATCGATTCTGGGTTTTTTTTCTCCTCTTTTGGGTAAGAAAGTCCTGTGCTGTTCCTTGGAGATAGGACTAATATCAGATGAGTTAAAATTGGCTACTCTTTTGAAAGCAGTCTACATTTCAAAGTAATCTTGCCGGAACAGTATGGTGAGGGTGGTTAAAAGCCATAGCTGATCCAGAGATTACACAGCAACTCACTTGCTCTTTGCTGAGATAAGCTGGAAAAATCCTGTGGCTAAAATATTCATCCTGCACTTGAACATAAGTTCCCAGGACTGTTAGAAGCCTATATGTGTTGCTGCACTAACTTGGTGGAGAACTCATGTTTAAATTAAACCTGTGGTGTTAAGTACAAAGCTCTGATATGTGGCTGCGTAATGCACACATTAAGTAAAGTGTTTCCCATATTAGATGCAGAGCTGGTAAACCGATTCATAATACTGCACAGAAGGAATGAGAGTGAGATTTTCATTGTTGATTATGTGATTGAGTGAAAAAAACAAGCAAGGAGACAAACAAGCTATTACATTACATTGTAAAATATTGATAATATCTAGTATGTAAGTAATAACATTTCTTTAAGCCAAACTCTTATATTAATTGTGTTTAATATTTGTATTGTATTGTATGTCTTCAAAATTAAAATATCCATTTCTGCATATTATGCATATAAATTTGGTTTTGCTGTGTTCAAGAGGTCTAATTTTGGAGTTTTCTTCCTTAATCCTGAATATAAAAATATGACATTTAAAATAATTTCACTAGCTCAGTGCAGGTGGGTACTTATCTGGAAATGTTCAGTGGAAAAACACATGAAAGGTTATTTGAACAGCACCAAAGAAGCTATCATTAACCACCTTGACCTGAGAAGATTCATATGAAAATCACTTGCAACAGATGTTCATGAAACTTCTAAAATACCTAAAATAGTGCTTTAGCAGCCATATTACATTCAGATATAACACTTGTTTCATATAAGCTATAATACCTTCCAGCAATCATGCATTCCTGATAAACCCTCAACCTGCACAATCATGAAAACATACTGCAGAGACAGGATACTCTTTTGGAAATTTGAAATGAAGGACATGGTGCATTAAGGCCCGTTTCAAAGACTGCTATCATACATAAATCCCCTGACATCCTCTTTGTGCCCCCTCCTTTTTCTCCAGCCATTTCCTCTCATTATAGGCTACAGACACAACAGCCAGTGAGTGCCCACAGCTGGACACCAGTCTACAAATGAAAACCACTCACCACCTTCATTCCTACCTGAAAGGCATCAAACGAGAAAATATATCTTATCCTACGTTTCTAAAGGGTGCTGGCCAGTAATATTGCACAAACTGAATAACTGAAGAAAGACTGAATGCATGACATTTTCACGATCTAAAGTTACAACTTTCCACCCCATGCCTGTCATTTAAATCAAACCCACGCTTTTGCCTAATGCACTTAGATAGCAAAGTGATTAGCTGCCATATAAAGAGCCACTGCTGGGCTAGAAATTAAAAACTTCAGTTACTTTTTTTTTTTTTTTTTTTTTTTTTTTTTACATATTAAGCATAAGATATAATATGTTAATAACTGAGCTCTAGAGATGTGCTAGGTGTGTTTTAGCTTTGGACAGAGCCTTGCCAGCTTCAAGTCTTTGTGCTTAGTTAGGGTTAGGGTTAGGGTCATATTTAACATACAGACATGGGTGGCATCAATTCTCTTATCTAACCTTTGGCCAGAAAGCAACAATTAAGCATATTTTTTGAAAATGCTGCCCTACGTCTTAAATTATTGAGCTTTAGAGGTGAGAAAATCTGATTTTCCCACTGTGGGCTCGAGAAAGGCTAGCTGTTTCCTGTTGCTGCTAGCAGTTGCTTTGTATTTAATGTAAAGGTGTGAGAGTATTATCAATCTTCACCTCTAGGAGGTAAATGTATTTCCAAAAATGTTGACCTATACATTCGATTAGTGAGCTTTAAAGGTACAGGTAAGCACACATTTTCTTAACCTTGGGGCAGAGCAAAGCTAGCTTTGTATTTGCTGGCTGTAGCTTCATATTTAGGGTACAGATATGAGTGTTAGTGATCATCTAATCTTGGCAAGAAAGCAAATAGTGAATTTGCCAATATGAGGAACAATTCCTTTAAAACTACTGTATATGTTTTTGATTATTTCTTGATATAAGTATTCAAAATCTCAAAGCCCATACCATCTTCTATCACCACCGTTTTGATGACATATTCATTTGACTTGAGAGTAATGCAGCACACTGTATTTCTGAAAGTGAAGAATTGTTTGTTGATTATTTATCAGTACTCGTAAGCAAATTACATCAATCATAGCAGGGCCTGATATTTCAGAATTACTCCTGTCATTTCAGCCATGGGCAAGTGTGTGTGTGTGTGTGTCCATGTCCATCTTTGTACACACATGCAGCCTCTGTCTCTTTCTGAGTGACAACCTGTCAGCAGAAGCCTAACCAATTCATTCTCTGATGGATGACAATGCGTTGAAAGATCCTCTCAAAGTGCCCACACATAGTCCACAGAAGAACACATTCAGCAGAAGCTCACAAGTGCTGAGCATGATGTCAGGTTGATCAGACAGGAGATTTCATATCCAAGGCAGGGAATCTTCCTGAGTCGTCATGTTGGCCAGGCGAAAAATAATTTCAACAGAGATTTCAAAGCGTAAAAAGAGAGTAAGAAAGGCGTCTGACATTTACTATGACATTCAGCAGCCATATCTTATTCATACTTTTATTTTTTCTGTTGCGCTCTGACATCATGGTCATAGGTTTGCTGTTATCTCCATCAAAAAAAGTTGAAAAAAAATGTGTGTGTGTCTGTGTGTGTGTGTGTGTGTGTGTGTGTGTGTGTGTGTGTGTGTGTGTGTGTGTGTGTGTGTGTGTGTGTGTGTGTGTGTGTGTGTGGCATTGCAAAGGAGAAGTACAGTAGACCCTTTGACCTACATGATTGATATCCATGAAATCAGCATCTCTTTCAGAACAAGAGACTGTGAATCGCTGGTACTCAGCAATCAACAGCTTTGTGTGTTCGTGCGAGATAATTGCAACCCTGAGAGAAATCTTACCAAAAATAGTTTCTCAACTCCTGCGATAAATTTACTATCCAGGCTCAATATATTCAAATTTGTGATCCCAGTGTTTCGTAGCAGCAGTGCGATATCACAGATAACCCAGGCTGAATGTAGTATGTAGTAAATGTCATAAAGTTTGATTTTTTTTTTTGGCTCAGAGGTCATGCTTGCATTGATCATGTGGCACAGTGGTCAATAATAACCCAGAGGACAAAAATGCTTTTAGATTAAACATCGTTTTTCAAAGGGATGTTACTTATCCAATATATTGTCCAGACAAATCTGAGGGCAGATTACTGTACAAAGGGCATAATTTAAAACATATTCCACACTGTGCTGCCATTTACATAAAATGTACGACTAAAAGTGTGGCTTCTGATAGAGAGAAAATGATCCCATGTCATGTGAACACATGAAATCTTCACTACATTAAAGTGATTTTGATGAATCATAAAAAGAAGTCTGCATGACCTCTTTTGCAACTATTTTCTACCTAAAACCTTTGTTTTGTGAAAGCTCTCTAGTTGAGAGAAAAAAAATCTAGACAGACTAATAGAACCTAATTCAGAGCTGTTATTTTTACAGAGGAAATTGAAAAGCAAGCTGCAAATGTAATACTGTGCTTTGTTGATAGTTAATGTGCGCATGGTTGACAGGAAGCCAATTGTTAGATGAGAGAGGAGGGCCTGCAAGGCAGGTCAGCAGCACGCTGGACTCAAAGCTCACTGGGTAAAATGGCTGGAGGCAAACATTGACAACCTCATATACTGTGAATCAATCGCACACACAACGAGGCACTGAGAAACTGTGTTAGAATATATAAATAGAACACCAAAGCATATAAATGCACTGTTCATATATCTGCAGTGTATGGACTCTGCTGAGAAACAATCATCATTACTTATCTACAAGCAAATGAACATTAAATAAAGGATGATGGTGAGATCAATAAAGATATCAATCCAAAGACTTAAGCCCAGAGTGGTATTTAATTTGTGTAAGACATCTTTTATTGATGTCTGTCCGGAAAATCTTTCACTTGTGCCCTGCATGAAGGTCCGGACTTGTTGTCAGCTACAGAAGAGCACTCCTGCTGCTAACAGGCTCTCGGTCTCTTGCTCAAGAACTCTAACACAGCACCACGACAAGCTGTTTTATCATTTAAATTTTTGCCTTTTATATTACCTATTAACTAACCTTCTCATTTTAGTTGCATGTCATATTTGCATGTATTGTACAATTTTTAAAGAAATTACAAAGATTTTTTTAATATAGTAATAATTTAGTTCCTGTGATTTGTCTGCTCAAAGATCAATATTTCAATGTTCTGTAAAAACTGAATTTGTGACATGAAAGATGAAAGGCTAAAACAGCTTAATGTTTTCGTTTTAATGTCTTTTGAATCATTCAGTCCAACCAAAAACATTTACAGATATGCAGCAGTGTTGATTCATGGCTGGTTTAATGTTTGTTTGTTTCCCTAAAGACAAGTGATGCACTGTGGTTGACTGACTCCCATCATTAGGTTGAAGCTCAATCCATCACTGCCCCTCACTGTCGCCTTGTTGTCTTTTTGTCTTGTTAAGAGAATGGATAGGGAATTCTCCTGCACTTGTCACTAAATGCATCAGGGTTTATTGCAGTCTACCTCGAGTGTGGGCTCATCTGTTTCCCAACTCTTTGTTGCACGCTTCACACTCCAATAACACTCTAAATCCCAGGGACAACTCCACAGTAAACAGCAACACTGAGGGCAGCATACTGATAAGCTGTAATATCCGTTTCTCATTTTGGAAAGATCTTGAATACATACCATGATCTTCCGAAATGTTTAACACAGTGTACATGGCATTTCTACAGAACGGCAAAAAATGAAAATCAATGTGTTCGTTAGGCCATCAAATTAATTTTCTGTGTGAATAACCCTCATGATGGGTGAGCAACTGCTTAACCTTGTTTTGTGTGAAAAATATACGACCAGAATGCAGGAGCAGGAGGAGAAGGAAAAGAGTGAGGACCATACCCATGTGAATGGCACTTAAAGAAGTAAAGAGTGTGTGGACTGAGCACTTTCTAATTTCCCACTGTCGCTGGGAATGATTCCAGCCATATACAGCCAGGAGAGCTGTGTCACAGAAGCCAATAATTGGAAAATCACCGCCAGTTCTCCAAATGATCCCCAATACACCAAGGTAATTTTGCTGTGTCTGAACACCAGCTAATCCAGCTTCTGAAATGGGCACTTGTTATAACGTCTGAGATAACAGGGGAGAAAATCACTTGCAACAGTGTAAAGAATAACGTCTTTGGCAAAGAATTCTGCATCATGTGCAAGGAGGTGCAGTGTGAGGATTGTGATAAGTGGATCCAACATATAATGTAATTAGAGTCATAATGACGTTTAAGAAATACCCATTTCCCAAGTATTTATGTCATAGCATCCTCCTTTTTAAACAATAGATTCCTTTCAGGGACTTTAAGTAAAATGCAAAGACAGGAAAGTAATAACACTACTAGCCAACTAGCAGCCAACTAAACCAACAGCACATGTAACCTACTTTATCCAGCAATCGATGTGCATAATGCCACCCCTGTCTGTTAGTTTTACTGTATTACGTATACGTAATTATTATTCCCATGTTCTTTGCACCACTTGTACAGTTAACCTGACCAGAGTTCTGTAAATTTTTGAGGTACATTCAGAATCTGTGCTTTTGTTTGTCCAGCCGTTGTTTTTGTTGTTAAATACTTTTTATATCTACTTGCCTGTACAATGAAGCTGTATTATGTTTGTGTTGTTTATTTGTTTTTGTGTAGATTGTTCTTTCTTTGCATGTGTGTCTATGTTTGTGTTTTTTCTGTGGAATCTTGGAATTTGGAATATATAGACAGTTTTTTAAAATAATCTTTTGAATGTACCTATTACATTTATTACAATATCTTAATCTAGTGTAACAAATCATAATGTATATATTTATATATTTTTTATATTTTTTATATTTTGTATTACATTCCTCACATCTTTATTGTCAATATTCCACATCTTTGTTGTAAATATTTTACTTTTAATTTTACCTTTGTTTTTATTTTATTCTTCTATTTATCTTCAAGTGTCTTGTTCTCACTCTTGTTTATAATCTTTTCCTTCTTCCTGTGTTAATGTTTTGCACCAAACACCAGAACAAATTCCTTGTATGTGTAAACCTACTTGGCAATAAAACTGATTTTGATTCTGATCCTGATTCTTATTTATTTTACTATATTTTATTTCATTATATGTATATTTTAACTTATAATATGGTAGCATTTAATTTAGTATTTGATTTTGTTAGTTTAATAGTGGATATCATTTTGTATTTGGTTCATCTTCTTTTATACAGGTTAGACGACTACATTGTTGCATTTGAGAAGGATAACTTAACTCAAGATCCACTTACTGGCTTTTTTGCGGCTCACGGTCTTCCCCAGTAGCTGCACTTTTCTGAAACTCAAACAGTTATAAAAATTACACTACCACCCCTCTGACCATCATTGCGCATTTCTGTGCACTACCGGCGCAGAACGACGCTACAGAATCTTTACCTTTGACCTCTGAGCGTCAGGAGGGAGTTGAACCAATCGTTTCGCTCGTTGTTGAGAGGCTCTCAAGTTTCTTGGAGGCTCTTACCCTCTCGTCAACATGGTGAGTGCAGTCATTCAAAAATAGTTTATTTACAATAAAGTAAACATCAAAACTACCAAGAGTTTATATGTGAATATTTTGCGTTAGGTTATTAACCGACTCTTTGCCTCCACAATGCTATAATAATGTTGAACATAACGGGTTAGCATGTCGTGTTAGCGCCTAGCTAAGATAGCGGCACACAGATACCGTCATGGTGCAGACTGTGTCCTGGAACTCATGCTTACTGCAAAATAAAAGTAGAAAGTTCAACATACAGTTAGTTTTGGATGTATGTATCATTAGTAAATGCATGTAAGAGTGTTCATAAACTTCAAATTCATGAATGGAGGAAGGTGTATTTAGCTAGCCGAATGGTTGACTAGCTAAGCTCTCATGTTAGCTTTAAACCTTTATGCTTGCCAGAATTTAGACAGAGTCTTCAGTCATTCAGAAAGAGCACTCGATCACAGCTACCTAGCAAGTTAGCGTTATTCTTATGCAAATAGAAGGTTTTTAACGATACCTGTGTTTGTTATCAGTGAGAAATAACGTCGGGTATGGACAAAGAAATCTGCTATTGGACAACCTGTCAGACAAAGCTAACATTATAGCTAACAGTGACGTTATGTTAATTCAATGTTCCTCTGGTGCAGTTAATGTATTCGCGCCATCGTTTACATAAAATCCCAGTAAAGTGAAATCCCATGTAACCGACTCTTTAGCGATTCTTGCTAAAATAACAAAGTATTTCTATAGAGCTTGTTCATAAGTCAATGGGTTAGGCTAGCCAGACTCATACATTTATGACTATTGTTGATAATATTGTTTTTTTTTTTATTTTGAAAACGGATATACGCTTTCATTTTCTGTAACAAAATGTGGAGCATGACATGAAGTTTATTTTCATCGTTGCTAGACATAGTAAGATGTAACCTTGAGGATATCAAGATAAAACTTATTTCATTTAAAGCCTTGACTGTTATTAAGGTGTGCTAAGCTGAAAGTAATGCAGTTTCATAACACTGCTGCAGTAAGTTTTTGTGTAGGTTATAATGTCCAGGTTTTGTTATATCTATTTTTGAGAGGTGATAAAACTTTATGGTGATTTTGGAGACTGAAGTTTGCATTGCATTATACTAAAAGACCTATATTTTGTTCACTCTCATTTATATAAATGTGGAAAAATACTACACTTTTTTTAAAACTCTGTAAATGGATATTCATCTACTCATTTGATTGTATTTCATTGTAAAAATGTAATGAATCATTTAGTTTGTACGTCATTAGACATAACAGTAATCATGTTTAGTTTGTACATATAATGATAAAACTTTATTTCATCTCAGCTACAGTACTTACAATAATATAGTAAGAAAATTTAATTTACCAATATCTTATAAACTGTTTGAATTATTACACCACTGGCTGCTGTGAGTTCACTAACTCTGTGTGGTGCTTCTTATTCATGACAGTCTTCATCGGAGGCTAATAATGGCCCAAGCCAAGCGCCACCTTATCCAGGTGTACCGCCCTCAGGGATACCTCCCCCATTTGTAAGTCTGAATGTGGTAAAAACTAAAGGTCGTCATTAATGTTTTGTCTAATCCAAAACATCTTTTTTCTCTCTTTCCCTATTCCTTTGTCAAGATGGGACCACCAGGAATACCACCTCATTTCCCTCCCATGGGTATGCCCCCTATGGGACAGCGACCTCCCAGCATGACTCCGATGCCTCCTGGTATAATTCCCCCTGGTATAATGCCACCAATGGGGGCACCACCAATGGGACAGGTGAGTCTTGTTGGAAGCTCATAGGTTTGTCTGTATGGTTTTTTTTTTTTTGAATTGTTCGGTCTGGGGCCCTGGTGGCCTATGTTTCTGCTGCTCCAGAATCAACAAAGAAAACCCAAAACAGTTACATGAAAAAGTTTTTGATTAATGTTTTTCAAACTACTGAACAGAAAGTTTTTGTATGCCTTGCAAGCTAAGCAACTCTGCTGTTCATCATGTGTAGTCTTAAAGCAATAAATCAAGTCATTGGTTTTATCTTATAAATTTTTTTTCCTGTGCAGTGAGGGAGAATTAGTGATATTACAGGTATATTTACTTTTGGTTTTATCTCAGAATAAAGTGGCAGCTAATCAAGCAAACTGTTGGCTTATTTACAACTTGTTTGATTATGTAACTGCTTTTGTTTCTTGCCCTTTTGGACATAGTTTTAGCAATGTGGCTTTTGTAAGATTGCAGAAATTACTTTGATGAGTAGTACAACATTTACATTACTGATAAACCCAATGCGCAGACTTATGAAAATGAAATCCAAGTTGTAATAAATGGTTTCCATACATTGGTCATTAGAAAACTTATTTTCAGTTTTCCTGGTTGAAAATAACTTCTACAGAAGCTAATGTGTTCAATATTGGAAAATATCAACTATATGTAGAATGTTGTTTGCTGTTATTTCATACAGCTGTTATTGTAGAGGTCTTAATGGGTTTACATGGTTCTAAGGAACCAAGACTTGATCTGCAACCTAATTCAGACCATGTCCAAATTCTGGGGTGTGTAGGGTCTTGATTTATTGCTGTGGGTCTTGGGTCTATGTGTCAGTATGCCCAAATGGATCTGAATGGACCTGAGTGTACACAGTATCAGCTCTAGTCAGGTTGTATGTCACAATCACCACTGGAGAAAACTCTGTGTTTTGAAAAGAAAGAGAGATGTTAGTTATGGTGACAGCTCTCATTCTCTTTATTCTGTAGTATTTTATTAAATGTATTTATTTTTCATTTGTCTTAGTTTTCATTATTGTCTAGTTTTATTTTATACTTTTATATGGGTAACATTTTTTCATTTTCAAAAAGCAAGCATGTTTGGATTTGCGCAGACCCTACTGAAGTGTCAGGCAGGTTGTAAATAAAAGTTTTCATTATACTGAACTCATGTCATATATCATTCAAACAATCCTTGAAATGGAGATAAACCAAATCAGATAAGGATGCAAGGCATCTGGCAGCTTTGCTCTGAAGAGGGAACTGAAGCTGAGCTTATTTTAGGAAAATCAGTAGACAGTTTTTCAGAATTTGATTCATAGTCTTAAATAGGTCAGATGGGTTCTCTTTTGTATATCTATCTGCTTTTTTCCACTGCAGCTGCTTGTCAATTGATTGAATTAATTGATAGCGCATCATGTTGCACCAGTGTTTGTGTTCTGGTCTGTGCAGGTCAACCACGTTTTGGATCGAGTCTAATCATCCTGGGGTTTATTTTGAGTCGGGTCTGGCTGTGATCTGGTTACCCTCAGATCAAGTGTCTCTTTTGTAAAAATGAATTTATATAAGACCTCTAGCTCTTAGTGTTCTAAAGAGATGCCACTTAACTGAAGACAGTTGCTTGTGCATTGTGTTAAACCTCTGCCACTGGTTGACAGAATACCACTGAGATAGTCATGCTATTTTTAAAAATATATATATTTTAATTTTTTTATCTAAAGCCAAAATGGGTCACATTTAGCAAATATATGTGATCCTGTCACAGGGGGTTGTTTGATCAAAGTGCCAGCAACACAAGTCTGAAAAGGTGGTATGGGGAGGTAGTTTGGAGTTTGGTGTGTTGCTGCTTCACAGATCGCAAAGCTGTGGCATCACACCAGAAATAAGCACAGCAGACTCCGTTTCAGTCTCACCTTCTTCTTCCAGTTGCAAGCAGCGTTCCTCATAGACACCAACACCCTGTCTCACACTGTGTCTTGATACTTGTGCCTGCACTAGGTGGTATGGAAATGCCAGATGAATATTTCATGATGCTTCTTTTATTAGATGCCAGGCATGATGCCACCTATGATGCCAGGGATGATGATGCCCCCTCGCATGCCAGCTGCGGCTGTACAACCAACGGGACCGGTAACTCTCCTCACTATTTTTTCACCAGTGCTCTGCTTCACACTTCTTAAAAATACACTGCAATCTGTGAAATGCTAAATGAAGCATTTGCACAGCAAGTAACACTTATTTTACATATGATTGGATGTAATTCCTTAAAAAAAACTCTACATTCTTAACCACAGATTGAAATGAAACAGCTGAAAAACATAATTAAATAGCATCTGATAAAAATGAAAATTATCACCTGCGTGCAATATGTCCCTTATTGTCACTTTTTGGTTTTGGCGTTGGTACAGCTGTGAGTAAGTATAATGAAACATATGAGCCCTTCACTGTTGATGTTCTGTTAATTTTTCTTTTTACTGAGTAGCAAACAAGTTATGCAAATGAGCAGTCTGATATATTTGTTGTAAGAACACCCTGGCAGCTTCAGAGATCATAAGACATACACTTAATCAACTCAAGTATATTTTTGCATCTTTGGGGTGTGGAGGTTTGTACTAATTAGGAAAGCTTTGTCAGTTACTGTGTATGTTGAATAATTAGTCTGTATTCCCAGATGTGCTGATGTAAACTTCAAGATTTGTGAGTGTTTCTTGGAAAAATAATCAACTGATAAAATTGTCTTTTTCCACAGCCTGGTGTTGACTCCACAGGTAAGATCTGTGTTTGATAAAACAAATTCTTGCATATTTTGTGTCATTAGAAATATAGGTTCAGACTAATTGATTTTTTCTTTTTTTAATCCTCACAGCTGCTGCACCTGGAACAGCTGTAAGTGTAATGTTATTTTCTTTCCCTGCACTAATTACAAGTTTACAATTTTGGGTTCTCTTCATTAGCGCCAGTGTTTTGACTTCTGTCTTCTCAATATCTCCAGTCTTACAACCTTTCATTTGTTCCTTCGTCTCTGCAGAGTACAACAAATGGCTCTCCACAGGAAGAACAGCCAAAGAAGGTTTGTGCACATTGAAAATGGAAAGATTGATGTGAAAGACTTGGCAATATTGACTGGGAACTGTAAAAGCATTTAAAATTGAACCCAAGGTGAAATGGTTTCTTGCTCTGTTTCTTTTTTTTTTTTTTTTTTTAATACTTTTAACGGCTGATTCTGTTGTTTTTGTTCTCCTCAGAAGTCCCTGTGGACTGAACACAAATCACTGGATGGGAAGACCTATTATTACAACACAGAGACCAAGCAGTCCACATGGGAGAAACCGGATGAACTCAAATCACCTGCTGAAGTACATACTACTGTCTCTTACAGAGCTTGTTTAAAATCTGCTAGTTAAGTGCCTCGAACCAACCATTTATTTATTCTCTTAGATATTCTCTTACTCCTTTTAGACAAAAAAATGTAACATATCTTTTCCCTGTCTTACTTATATTACTTATTTATCAGGGACAGTACTGCACTTTAATAAAAAATAATTGAATTATCATTGTACCAGATTAAGACAAGGTTGACTATGTTTTATCCACAGACCCATTTTCAGAACATTAAAAAGCATTGGCTGCATATATTAAAACATCTCTCATACTAAATACAATTACATTGATTGCGTGTACTTTCATTTGTCATTGTATCCCAATTGACATACTTTCCCATATGTATTTTCCCCTTTTAGCAAATGCTGTCTAAATGCCCTTGGAAGGAGTATAAGTCAGACACAGGGAAGCCTTATTATTACAACTCTCAGACGAAGGAGTCCAGATGGACCAAACCTAAAGAGCTGGAGGATCTGGAAGGTAAAGAGTTGCTTTCTGATGATGTCAAACCTGTTGTGAGAAAGGCATTGATGTTTCATCCTGAGCGCCATGGATGAGCCTTTAACAGCATGGTGAATGGCAGGCCGCTGGCTTGTTCTACGAGTGACGCCATGCATTACAGGGGTTTGGGCATCACTGATGTACAAGCACAGGAAGTACAAATACAGGAGCACATGGTGGCTGCTTCAGTACATTTATCTCTGTGCTGGTCTCTTATCTGCAGTGAGCTTTGAAATGAAAACGAGTAGCCTAACAGCTGTCTCCTTTTGTCTGTTCCAGCTATGATCAAAGCAGAGGAGAATGGGTAAGAGCCTTGTTTTTTACTTTTGGTTACTCTTCACTGCTACAGCTTGGATTATGAGCAACAAATACAATAGTCATTAAAAGTTATTAAAACTCTCTTTATTTTATTATTAATACCACCGTGTATTTTATTTTCATTCGGTAGCCCTCCATATCCCAGCCAGTTACATTATCCTAACGTTCTTATAATCATGTGATGTGGTTTCACTGCCATGCTCTGATTTCAGACCGACAGAGGCAACAGCCCCTGGTACCACCACAGCTCCTGCAGTGCAAGCAGATAATACAGCCACTATGGCGACCGTAATGGAGGCGGAAACTGCAACAGCAGTCTCAGAGGAACACCTGTCCCAGGTGGCTGTGCATCACACACCTGAGGTCAAGACTGCAGATGCACCTGTGACATCCTCAGAGAGCTCAGCTGCCACAGAGGCCACAGCCAGGTAAACAATGATGTCTGATACAGAGACAGGTACTATCGTCAGTCCTACACACATATACAGCAAGCCAGAATCACAGGGTCACAGTGACATGGGGATTATCTTTCAACTTAATGTATACATGAATGAGGGGGTCTATTTTTGTGTTGAATTTGTCTAATGTAGGTCACTGGATGTGATAAATGGTCACTGACTTAAATGCAAGGTATTCAAATATCATCCTTCCTTTACCCTCAGTGTTGAAGTCACAAAGGAAGAACGGCCAGAACTTCAGAAGAAAACTTACAAGTGGAACACAAAAGAGGAGGCCAAGCAGGCCTTCAAAGAGCTGCTGAAAGAGAAGGTGAGAGAGGTTGTCAAGTTGGGTTAACCTGTAGATGAACTACAGGACACACGGTGTAGGAGAGTGTGGAGACTGTGCTGTCTCTGTAGGGAAGTCATGAACATTTATGTTAGATGACATTTAACTAAAACTTCCATCTGCTTGATTCAACACAATGGTCTGGACACGCATTAGTATCCATCAATATGCTTTTAGCTGTGGCTTGGTTGGTCAAAACAAAATTTCAAGACTTAACTTTGCATGTGCCATTGTACCTACTAAAACTACAGGGCAGAGTGGAGCTCAGTTAGCAATGCCAAATATTACAGGATTTAAGGCTAGCTTCAGTTTGCCACAGATTATGTGCTTGTTTTGAAATTTAAAACTGTTATGTCCAGTACAGCATAAATAAAATCAACATCAACTGGCTACTTCTTTGATTAACAATGTGGGCTTTGGATTAGAGCCAGAGGAACCATACTAAAGATTACCTTTGTAGACAAAACTCATAGTCCACAAATCTGCCTCATAATTTCAACAAAGTAACTCCAACAAGTGCTTTGATATTTGAGTTGTACACCAGTACACTATACACAGAAGGTCTTTTTTCAAGATTGATTTCTCCATCTCTTTCCTAATGCCTGATGTATTTACCAGCACATGCTTTGCATTCTGATCTGGATCTAATCCCTGTCCTTCCTCATGAGCCCCTGGGAGGTTTTAGCAGGATTGTTGAGGTTCACCTCCTGTTGCTTTGGATGTGTTGTGTGTTCAGTTGCAAGGTGGTCTAGCACCACCCACCTTGAATGCTTCTATATTTAGGCTCTTTTTAATTTTGTGCACAAAGCTCTCCTCTGAGATTGCTTGCCATTTCCTGCAAGATCTTAATGGCTCTGTCTTTATGATTAGCTTTATTGGATCAAAGGCACGGGGCTTGCTGGGATTAAGACAGTGAGAGAAAGTGGCATGCCTCAGTGAATTAGAATAACTGTGACAGCTGACAAGACAGAGGCACGCGGTGGAATCAGTTCATAATGGATGAAGGAGTCACTCCCTGGGAGAGGCAAGCGGCAGAGGGGGCACTTCTTTGAATTATTGCCACTTCACACCTCTTAACCCAGCATCTATTAGTAATTAAGAAAATGTGTTGAGTTCTAAGAGCCAAAGCAGCAGAGCTCATTGTTTCTCCTCCTGTCTCACGTGCTTTCTCTAACAAAGGGCAATAAGACTATTTATTTTCTTTGATCTAATGTTTTAATATGTTGGAAATTTCACATAAATTTAACAACTTAGTTTGAGCTCACAAGCTGTCATGACTTTGTCTTTATTCCAGGGTGTGTCCTCAAACTCCTCTTGGGAACAGGCTATGAAAATGATTATCAATGATCCTCGCTACAGGTACACTTTTCTCCCATGATGAGTTTATCCTATCTACTGTACAATAGGGGTGAGAACAATCCCGTCTCTAACCTCCAATTTCCTACTTTTCTTTATCACCAAAGTGCCCTTCCCAAACTGAGTGAGAAGAAACAGGCATTTAATGCCTACAAAGTCCAGACAGAGAAGGAAGAAAAGGAGGAGGCTAGAATTAAATACAAGGAGTCCAAAGAGACCTTTCAGAGGTTCTTGGAGAACCATGAGAAGATGACATCTACCACCAGATACAAGTGAGTGCTGCAGTGATCCCACAATAAATGTGTTGGATTTTTTTTCCTCCTGCATTGATTTGTGGTTCCCCGAATTGTCAATATGATTATGCAGATGAGATGACTGAAAGGTAATCTATGGCTTCTGCACGCCATCATGTAGTTATAACACTGTTAGCTTCCACTTAAACTACTGTGACCTTAGAGCTCATCACACTGTTGCTGAATCATGTATCATGTACATCACAATTTAGTGAGTGAACAGGCTGAAGTGATTTGCTAGTGATTTTCAAAGGTGCATATGACATTTTGGGTTTGAATCTAATTAACCACCTTCTGTTTTATCCAATTTCTTGCTATTTTCAGTGAGTTTCACACATAAATGCAACAGAGATGACAGACACAAAAAGAAAGATTATCTTAATTGTGTTTGTTCAAGAGTTTTTCAACCATAAATATGTCTATTCTGCAGTTTTGTCATTAGTCTTACATGAGACATCCAGTTCAGCAGCACTTTTTGGTTTGGCATTGGGTTGAAAGTCTTTGTGACCGACAGAGCGGACGGACGGATTGACTGGTGACCTTGACAACGGGCCAGTTTCAGAGTTCAGCTGGCACTGGGGCCGCAATCTGGGATGGCACACAACAGGCAGTTGGAGAGTGATAGCAGGGCTGTCTGATTTTGTGCGTGCGTGCGTGCGTGCGTGCGTGCGTGCGTGCGTGCGTGCGTGCGTGCGTGCGTGCGTGCACATTTAAAAGCTTATTTCACTGCGGTCAACCACAGCCTCCGACTTTTCTGAGCATCAAGTTTGCAGCATCAGTCAAGGAGATGAAATGTTCAGTGCACATCATGAAAGGCAGCTCCCTAAAAAGTTCAACTGTACTTTTCAAGTTTTTATTAAGATTTCATTAATTTTGTAATAACTCTACACAACTGTGCATCTAATGGCATGTACTAAGTATTAATGACCAACATGTTGAAGGAAGAGTTGGCCTGTGAAATGCTGCCCTCATGTGGATTGTGTGAAAACATCCTAAATACACGTGTGTGTGTGTGTGTGTGTGTGTACGTGTGTGTGTACGTGTGTGCATGTGTGTGTGTACGTGTACAGAAAAGCAGAGCAGATGTTTGGTGAGCTTGAGGTGTGGAGTTGTGTTCCAGAGAGAGACAGGCTGGAGATCTATGAGGATGTGTTGTTCTACCTCGCTAAGAAAGAGAAGGTAAGGTGTCGTTCTGCAGCCAACGGTCTGTCCACGTTTCAGTCAGCGTGTTTATCATAATGATGTACAATCATTCATCTTTCATGTCTTCATCATATTCCAACAGGAGCAAGCCAAGCAGCTGAGAAAGAGGAACTGGGAAGCTCTGAAGAACATTCTGGACAACATGGCCAACGTCACCTACCGCACCACCTGGTCTGAGGCCCAGCAGTACCTGCTAGACAATCCCACCTTTGCAGAAGATGAGGAGCTGCAGAGTATGAGCGCAGAAATTCATGTTTTAGTTTATACTTTATAGTCTAGAAAGTGTGAACCTTACTATATAGTAAGGTTCCAGGTTCCCTTGGTTCTATGCAGCCCTCTTGATAGTGTTGTTTTTCTGTTGACAGATATGGACAAGGAGGATGCCCTGATTTGTTTTGAGGAGCACATCCGAGCGCTGGAGAAGGAGGAGGAGGAAGAGAAACAGAAGACTCTTCTCAGGGAGAGGAGAAGACAACGCAAGAATAGAGAGGCTTTCCAGGTGAGAGGGAATGGATACTTACAAACATAATGGAAGTCACTATGCCAGGAAAAGAAAAAGCTGGTCTGATTTCTCATGTTGCAAAGAATGTTGCAGCATTTCCAATCTGTTTGTTACGTCAGCTGTTGTGCTTTTTTGTCCCCATTTCTGTTGAAAAAGCTTTAATAATTATCTAAAAGGATAAATTCTATTCATTTAAACATGGGATATCAATTGTTGTCCTGATTTACATTTGTCTGTTTTCTCTCAGAAATTTCTAGATGAGCTCCACGACCACGGCCAGCTTCACTCCATGTCTGCCTGGATGGAAATGTACCCAACCCTCAGCTCAGACATCCGCTTTGCCAACATGCTGGGCCAGCCGGGTAAGACAGCAGGCCACAGCACACGTGGCTTCACACGTCTGTATGAGCTGAGTGCTCTGAAGCACGTGGATGTGACATGCAGATAACAGCATGACATGAACACAGAAATAAAGCATACACAGCTCAGGATGTAAATACTTTATGAAACACAGCAGTGCACTGTTGATCAAGTTTTATGTTTTATCCCAGTCACTTTACATTTCCTTTTTGTTTACTTTTCCCAAAATATCATTCAGCCACATCTTTTTAAAATTTTTATTCTGTATTGGCTTCATTGTTTTTTTTTTATCATCCTTGTTGTGTGACTGTCTTGGACTGCTGAAACATGAAACAAAATATTTACACTATTTTTTTTTTTTACTTTATGGCATCTACTGTTCAGGTTCCACTCCCCTGGATCTGTTCAAATTCTATGTGGAAGACTTGAAGGCTCGCTACCACGATGAAAAAAGGATCATCAAAGATATTCTTAAAGTGAGATTATTAAAACTCTGGTGCTAAATTTATAAATATCTGCCATACTGTCATAGGAGCAAAGCCTTCACTGTACAGCTGCACATATCAATTTCTCCTCTGAGAGGTTTGTTTTGATGTGAGTATATTTTTACAAGTTATTTTATTTCATTCCCTTCTCTCCTTCACCAGGACAAAGGCTTCCTGGTTGAAGTCAACACCAGCTTTGATGACTTTGGATCGCTCATCAGCTCAGACAAGAGAGCCACCACTCTGGATGCAGGAAACATAAAGCTGGCCTTCAACAGTGTAAGACTCCTGACCTACATACATTTTTCCTCCCTAGCTTTTCACATATCCTTCATATACGCTGTGGCCACTTTTAGGGACACCTGTTCAAGTTATTCCAATTCAGAGCATCAGCTCTGCAAAAATCTTTACATCTGCAAAGTTAATAATCTTCAGTTTTTGTTGACATTGTCAGAAATGTGTAAATTCTGTTTTGTGTTATATTATATACAATATGCAATTATATTTAATTGTAGTCTAGTAGGGGTTTTCAAAATTTGCTCATCCTCATTTCATACATATGGGGGCAGGAAACACTTGTGAATATAAAGCAGTCTAGTACATCATCAGCACTATGACATCGCATTCGATTGTACAGTTATAGTGTCTGAATGTGAACTGATGCTGGTAAACACAGTATGATAACAGGAGATTCCAGTCACTGAGTTTAAGGTGTAAACTGAGCTTCACTTGTACACTTGACTTGTAATCAAGGTTTATCAAATTGTATTGTAGAGAACTTTTTAAAATCACCTTTAAGTTAAGGCATTGCTCTTGTTCTCTAAGTTTGTATTCATTAGTTTAACCCACTTTACAACCTCTGTCTGAGTAGTTACTGGAGAAGGCTGAAGCCAGAGAGAGGGAGCGAGAGAAGGAGGAGGCCAGGAAGATGAAGAGGAAAGAAGCGGCCTTCAAAAACATGCTGAAACAGGCCACACCACCGCTGGAGCCCGAGGCTACATGGGAGGGAGTACGTCATTTGAAAAATATTGTTATATTTTCACAGCACAAACTGTTTACAATTATAGCCGCCTCTCCACTATTTAGTTCTATTAGTTTCTAAATTATCTGTAAAACAGTAGGTGATTTTTTTTCTGTTTTTATTGCACTTAGTGTCATATCATTGTACTTGATGTTTTGTGATGACTCACAATTTAACATTTCAGGTAAGAGAGAGATTCTTAAAAGAATCTGCCTTTGAAGACGTGACTCTGGAGTCAGAGAGGAAGAGGATATTCAAGGACTTCATGCATGTCTTAGAGGTAAGGCTGTCATTACAGCGGGAATGGGCAGAATTCATTTATCATTCATGATGATGGTGTTAAACATGGTACTCATTATTTCAACAGCACGAATGCCAACATCACCACTCGAAGGCAAAGAAGCACTCGAAGAAGTCCAAGAAGCACCACAGGAAACGTTCCCGCTCTCGATCAGTCAGTAGTCCTCATCACTGTGCTTAGACTAGACAATGAGCTGTGGGCAAACAATTTTGCAATCAATAATCTACCCCCTACGTCAGGCCTCATTGATCTCTAAATTACTTGACTTTAATGTTTTTGACAGGGCTCAGAGTCTGAGGATGAGGAATATCACAAGAAGAAAAAGAGGTCACAGTCCAAATCCCCCTCTGAACGCTCTTCTAGTGGAGAATCTGGTGAGTGGGTTACACAGCTTAGTGAATCTATTTATCATCATATAGAAGAAGTGCAGTGCAGTTGACATTTACTGACAATTTCCTCCTGAAACCAGAGAGAAGCTATAAGAAATCCAAGAAGCACAAGAAGAAGGGCAAGAAGAGACGCCACAAGTCTGTAAGTATATAGGAAGACCCCAAAATCCATTTACTGTGTATAATCTGAATGTGCACGTTGTGTTTGTATGCACACTGACTGTGATTGTGGCAAACAGGTATCACCAGATTCTGACAATGAGAAGAAAGGAAGAGAGCGCGATGGGAAGCGTGAAAAAGATCTGGACAAAGATAAAGAGAACGACAAGTCTCGGGGGAAATCTCGCTCCGACTCCAAACAGAAGTCTCCTAAAAGAAAAGCAGCCAAAGAGGAGGTAAACTTTCTTTATTAATAAATCATAAACCGTTTTAATTCCAGCAAGCTTACTGGCTGTTTTTAAGGTTACCTGTTTAAGTTCAAATTCTTTAATTGCTGCTGCATTTGGCCTTTTTGTGTGTGGGAAATTTATGGGTAAAAAGCGAAAGTTGCTAAACTTAAGTCAAGTTTGTCTTCAGTTTGTTTTATCAGACACTGTTTCAGGTGACCAACGCTTCTGCAACAACAATTTTATATTTATCCCACTTAATTGTCACATCTCACGGTGTATTACATCACCATGTCTTCATGTTTTCCTATGTTGTAACCAGGGCGGCTGGGATACGTCAGGCAGTGAGCTGAGTGAAGGAGAGCTGGAGAAAAGGAGAAGAACTTTACTGGAACAGCTGGACGCACCTTGATGATCACAGTTCTGCAACCCCTTTGTTGTAATTGTACACTTCTACAAACATGCATTCCCCTTCAAGCTCATCTGACTGCACAGGTCACACCATTCTGGACTGACTGTGTGATGTAACATGGTATGTAATGGGAATAGGCTACACTGAACTTACACACATAACTTGGTAAATAATTTGACATCAGCAACAGCTGATCAATCACTAAACATCAGGTTGTCCTTTTGTTGCTTTTGTTAGCTTTAAGATTTTTTTTTTTAGTTGACTGTAGTTGTACATGTTTTCCATTGCTGATCATTTTTATATTCAATTAAAAGCATATCTTAACGTCTGACTGACTGTCTTTCACCTGGAAATGTAGCAAGAAAACAGACACTTGTCCACAAGCCCAGAAATATTTCTGATTTGATCCAACACAACTGCAGCTGTGTTTTCGATGAATGATCCCAAAAGGTTTCAAGTGGAGCATTTTGTTAAAATTGATATACTGTAGTTAAATGTAATAAAATGCTGTTTCAATGGATGACGTCTTTAGGTGTTCAGTGCAGTTAAAGGTTGTCTTATTTACTTATTTGTGTAGTTTCTTACAGTAATGAGACAGGATTACTATCTAACCAAACCCTTCAAAGTAGCTGCATTATTACCTTAATGTGGCTTTAGAATGGAGCCAGTTCACCATCAGATCATGCTGTTCTACCAGATGGGAAAATATAACACTGTAATAACAACTGTCAGTAACAATATTGTGTTTTCTGTCAATTCTCAACCATCACCAGTTTTCAAGAAGAGAATAAGACAAAAGTAATTCAACATAAACAAATCTATAATGAATGTAAATAGTTTATTTCATCATATTTGTTGAAAATCTCATATCACCTAATTTAAAAAAAATGTGTTATTTTGTAATAAGCACAAACTGCCTAAAATACATTTCTGGTGAAAGTAAAAAAAAAACAAAACAAAACATGCCAGTATTATCCAGTTAGAGAAATGACACTATTACAGAGGGTGGAGTTGAGATAAAAGCAGTTGTACGGCAGCACATGCTTCAGTGGAGATAAACTGTCAGGTCAGCAGGATGCATCACTGAGCCACAAAACCCGCTCATCACAGCTCAACAAATACAAACAGGTGTAACTGTTACAATGAGGCCATGAAGCTCAAATGTTTGAACACTTAAAAAAAAAAAATCTGAACATGTTGCATGTTTGTGTAGCTGGCTTTGATGCACCTGTGACGCACCCACAAGCAAACTCAGTGATCCTCCTGCACGACACGAGATGTGATTTAACACACTACTGTAGATTTCTGGCTGCATTTGGTTCAATTAAATATACAAACATGGAAACAAAAACTATAAGTTAAAATAACATTCAAGTTGTATAGCACAAGGCAATGAAAACTTTTGTTTAAACAATATGTACAATATTAACCATCAGGTAATGTGAATAAGTAAAAAAAAAAAACAAAAACAAACAAAAAACATGGTTTGTAGCAAAATATCTGTACATTTAGGAAACTTTGTGTTGTGTACTTTAGTTTCGCCATGTTCTAACGACTGTAGACACACATTAGATGGAAACATGAGCTTCAAGGAATCTTCTCAGTGGTTAAATACTATACATTAAAATTACAATAAAGTGAGTAGACAGTAGCCTGGAATATGATTAACCTGTAAAAACGTTTACAGAGATAAAATGCGAAGTTATATCCAGTTTTGACAATGAGATCATCCAGTAGGCTTCAGTATCTTCTGTGCAGTTTCTATGCTTGGTAGAATTTTTTTTTTTTTTATGTTGCATTTTAATTTGTTCCCAGAAACCATTCAAATTGCTACGCTGCTACAGAAATGGACGGCGGAGTTTTAAGTAAGCAGGCTGCCTCTTTTATGGATTAGGAGCTAGAGTCAGACTTGATCCGATAACTGTAACGAAGAGAAGACAGTATGGAGAGGTCTGATATATACAGTTCACATTAGCCTGGTTTTGTTTTGAAAATTATTTTTCATTCATTTTTCATCTACCTTATACTCAACTTTAGTACAAATATAGATTTTTTTTATTATTTTATTTTCACTTTCTTCCTGCCTGATCATCAGCCCTTGTAGTAAAAGGTGAGATGGAAGTCTGTATAGTAAGAGGAATGGAAAAGAGCACCGAAATATACCAAGATATTACTGAGTATCCAACTCATCACTAAAAGATGCAACATTTGTAACAGCGAAAGGGAACGCGTCCCATACATTCTACATTATGTTTTCCAGGAAGCATCTGTTCATGTGGCTGTTAAAGCCACCGCAAGTCCAGTTTTACACGTCCTCAAATTAAAGCCAGGTCAAATTGTATTGCTCGAAGTGGCGATATTAAAAACAGTTATCGGACAAACAGAGGACAACGTGACATTAGACCACGAAAATAAGTTCAGGCACTTGGCTTGTCTAAGGTTTCTGAACCAACCTTTCAGACACTTTTCTTTCAATTCAGTCCCATACATGTCCCAGTCCTTCATAGTGAAAAGCTGCTATGATACCACAGACATGGAATAACATGTATTCTTATGTAATATATATACATACTCATCTCTATGGTTGCTACAACACTTGTCATCTTTCACTTATCATCCGTCGCTCTGCATCCAACCTACTGTCTCTCCCTCGTTTCACATCCTCACCAACCCCCCCCCCCCCCCACCTTCCGGCACATGCACCTTTCCCTCGTCACATGACCACTTCGCCGTTGTTCACCGGCCGCAGGTTCTGATCATCAAAGCGCCTCCTGACACTCCTCCGCACAGCGTCTGCTCGCCTGTAAGGCTGATTCCTCAAATCTGAGAGAGGAGAGTGGGGAAGAGGGGATTGGGTGAGGGAAGGGGGTTTGTGGGGTGGGGTGGATAAAAGAGCCGTCAGTCATCTTGTCAGGGTGATTTGATGAGCCCACATGCTCATAGTGCTGGTAGCCTGTCTTTCAAAGCAGCGTGAGGTCTACACAGGAAAAAAAAAAAAAATCCCCTAAGGTCAGCTGTCTCTGGGTATTACAACTGAGACAAGCCACGGGGTTTAGATTTGTAAGCCTCTGCCAGAAATCTAGAAAATCTGAGATGCTTCATAAAAAGGTGAAGAATCTACTGCAAAGAGTAACTGTTTTTTTTTTTTTTTTTTGCATTAGACATTTAAATGTTCTGTTATTAAGGAGGTGTAATGAAGAGAAAACAAAGGGACAGGTAGGTGAATGCTGTTTGAACCCTAAATGAGAAGACAGTAAAACAGGAAGGGAGGTAATAAAGAGATGCTTGCCAGGTTTGGGACACATCCACCACTACAGAGGTGCTACTGGAGGAGTTCCTTACCCTCGAGTAGACATTGGGAAATTTAGTAATATTATTCTTCTTTAGGGCTAGATAAAGAGAAGACAAAATGAAGGTTAAAAAATGGAGGAGGAGGCGACTGACCAGAGCACGTCAGCCCAACATTTTCACACTGGCTTTGCACAGAGAGCGCTGCGAGAGCAAAGCAGAGTGGCAGCAGGCTGCGCAGGGGAAAGGCCAGAGTGGGGTAAGAGCGTGAGAAGGGAAAGAGCTGGAGGATGTTAACTGGTTCAACTGGCAGGGAGGAGGACAGAGGGGGGATGGAGTAGAGAATCAGAGCTTATTTAGGTTTTTTTTTTTTTTTCTGTTACTAAACCCAGGCTGCTTTGCAGAGTGGCTACCAGCAGGAAAGACAACAAGCCTCTTTCAAACTTCCAGTACAAGAAAACTGAAAAAGAAGTAACTATGGTTCCAGGAGACAGCAGGATTATGTTCAACAGCCTCTTCACCAAAAACCACAGAAAGCAGGCATGCAGTCAGCTGATTACTAATCAATTACCACCAAACAGGTACCAGCGGTTGCGTGTTAGTAACTCGGACTGCAAGTGTAAAGACAGACTGGTGTAATGCAAAAACATTATTTATATGCAGACATCATGCAGTGCGTTAGTGAGCCCGCCAGATGGCAGAGAGTCATGTGACTGAGAGGTCGCCTCTCAGCGGGCGGCAGGACCGAGCACAGCGTGTGGGCTAACTAGGAGAGCAGGGGTGCATCGTGGAAAAGGGGCAGGGATGAAGCGGTTGGCGTTCAAGAAGCTGTATCAACAGCAGTCATGATAATGTTATAATGAACACACAAACATTCATTTCTGATTAAAACAATGAGTGAAACACACAGGAAATGGCAAATTATAACGCCACAGGTCACACCTGCCATGTAGATAATGATTGAAGCTCGTATATATGCTTATGTATATAACAAGACGGTACTGCAGCATGTTGGGTGCTACTGACCAAATTGGATCATTAAATTTAAATCTAATGAGGGATGAACTCTTAACGATTTCATTCACAAATTAGTATAGGTTTTCCGTATACCACCACTAGATGGCAGCACCCAGCTGGACATTTCTTCCCCTGTACATGACAGGGGAAAAAAAAAAGTGCGCTCCACCACTTTGAATCTCCTGACAGTACAGGTAAGAGTGACCTTGGAGACTGTTCTCTCTGTGACATTATGCTTTGCCATAGCTGATAAAAAATAATGATGATAAATGAGGGTGTCACACTTCATGCAAGTGGGCAGAGAAAACCATTACCCCCAACATCTTGTCATGCTCAGGGGAGGGAGAGAATACGTGAACACACACAAACACGTGCTCTCAGACATGTGTGCGTGTTTCCAAAAAAAAACAAAAAAAACCACGAGATTCCAGCACAGTGCACGTGCACAGGTCCGGGAGTGTGAGAATGGAGTGTCACGGTTAAAAGAGGAGTGTGAAGAGGCATGCAAAAGGAGGGAGGAGAGAAAGACTTAAAGAAGAGAACATTTTGTTCCAGCAACCTTTGAGAAGAGAGAGAGTTCTATAAGCTTAGTAATGGTACTCCTCATTGAGGGGGGGCTCGCAGAAGAACCGAGAGCCGCGCTTGGCTGTGCGGGCGGTAAAGGGCACTGTCTTCAGCACTGCATTGACAACAACAGGGACAACAGCCAGGACAAGACAAGACAAACACAATATAAGAAAAGCAGAATCCTACAGGGGTTTAGCACTGGTTAGCACTAAGCAAATACCCAAAAACAGCATCAGGAGGGGCCGGGTGAAAGATGTGGATTCTAGCTGTTTAATGCTCCACTGGAGAGCCCAGCAGGCTGCTCGTGAGCAAAGAAACTGACATTATTCCAGAGTAATTCATTTTGCTACAAAGGGTGTCTGGCTTTGTTTGAAAGACTCTAAAAAAAGTTTTATTGTTACAAAGACTTCAATCTGAATTTCAACTGCCAAGGCCAGTGGTGGAAGAAGCATTGAAAGACTTAAGAGAAAGTAACAACACCACAATAAAAAAATATATATATATTTAATTACAAGTAAAAGTACTTAAGTATTAGCAAAATGTATAAAATGTATTAAATAAAGTCCTAATTATGAATAAAAGACTTCTGTGAGTGTCATACATAAGTAATTGCATTAATGTGTAAGTAGCAGTCTATTGTAGTAACCGGAGCTGACTGTAATTACTTTAAAAGCAACCCAAACAGCACATCATCTAGAACAGTACTTTACGCTGGCTGATATGTTTCTATGTAAGATCTTATTTTCCAAAGTTAATTGTAGATATTGAGCTAATATCAGCTTATATTAGCTTATTGCAGATATATCGGTATCTGTGTATATGTCAGTTGATAAGCAACAAGAAATAGCAGTACAGAAATGCTGACACTGGGTTTGAAGTAATTTCGAAACAGTGTCTCTGACACCATTATATAATTTGTCCACCAGAGAGCACTGACTAGTTGATTTATTTCAATGGTAAAATGTCCTCCTTAGTATGTATCTTGCTCAGAATTAAAAAACTCTAATGATCTGTATCAAGATTTTGTAAGTTTTGAAATTATTCAAAAAAAATTAATGAGAATAAAAACCAACAGATATATCTTTTTTGAATCACCAGTGTCATCAGTGTCAGCCTCAAAAATTCAGTATCAGTCAGGTAATATTGGAGATCAAATACATCTAAGGGAATAAAAGTACAATATTTGCATGTAAAATTTAATAAAAAACATGCATTAAGTAGCATAACTTGGAGATGTGATAATATATGATACAAGTATCTCTAAACTGTATTGAAGTACAGCACTTTAATGAAAGTACTTAGTTACATTCCACCACTGCCTGTGGCAGGTTTTCATCACCTGCAAGTAAACTCATTCATGAATATTCTGGGAGCTAGTCACGACCCGGCCCTGTCTACATACAGATGGTGTTACAAAGCAATGACAGAGCAGATAGAGATCTGGATTAGCTGGACTGTCAGTGCATGTTTGTACTCATTAGGTAATACCTTCAGTTCTCAAACATCTGACAGCTGAATTTTGAAAAAGCCAAAGTCATTGTGTTAGTTGCTTTAGATTCCCTTTGTTAAAGACTGAATGTATAGCACAGGAGAGGACCTTCATGCAGAGCGCCCTGTGTGTGTGTGTGTGTGTGTGTGTGTGTGTGTGGTCACAGACGGCAGCCAGGCCCAGGTGACGTTACCTGTGATGATGTCCTCAATTGCCCCATCTTTGCCTTCGTAGACGTGGCGGCTGTCTTTCACCTGTTTCCTCCTGAGCTCCTGGATCAGCTCTTGCTGCTGCTGCCGCTTGCTCTTATGAGATGGAGACTGAGGAACACACACACACACACACACACGCACGCACGCACACACACACACAGAAAAACGAGTCATTTAACATCTGTTCACATCTGTTAATAAGTCTTACTCTCAGTCACATTTACATTCTATTCTACAAAGGATTCTCCCACGCATCATTTTCTTTTCTTTGGCTCCACTCACTCCACTTCATTCTAGCCTTCGTGCACGTGTGAGTTAATTGAACCATTTCAGAATTAGAGCTGCTGATCCTCAGTCGGTGTGATGTGGCTCAGCAGGTGTCAAGACTGTAGAACCAGATACAACCATACCCAGCAGGCAGTAGGTGCTCAACTAATCCTGTGATCAGAAGTCTGGAGGAAGAGAGGGGGAGGACGTGGAGCCAGCTTACCTTCATGATCCACTGTAGCCTCCTGCCCTAGAAAGCGATGTAGGGAGGGAGGGGGATGAAGAAAAAAAGATAGGGGGGGTGGGGTGGAGAGTTGGGAAAGAAGGGCAGCTCACCTTCTGGTCTTCTTCCATCATGGCCTCTTGTTCGAGAAGTTTCTCCATCATAATCTGCTCCTGTCTCTTTCTTTGCTCGTTGTCCTCTTCTGCTTGCTGCAGAGATTACATATTCATGTCATGTACACGCAGACACAAATAGCTTAAATTTAAACCCTGTTTGTCATAGAGAAAACTGTGTTGTTGCTTTTATAGCGGAAGCCCTTCTACAGCTCTGACAGAATTCAACAGTGATTTTATGAAATGGTCAAATGTCCCGTGTGAACTGAGATTATACTTAAGCATCATGAGCAGTTTGGAGTTGAGGAGAAAAAAGGATGCACTAGGCAAACAGCTGCTGTGGAAGGAGAACAAACTGCTGCTATGAGTGAAATATAAAGCTATTTATTAACAAAGAGCCAAACATCATCAACACACCGCTGTGTGATGGGTTTTTGTTTGAATTGTATAGTAGACAATTCTTAAAATGTGCTTATTTATTTGTAAAATTCCTTTTTTGGTGTGGAAGAAACATGACACATTACAACACTGCATACAACAAGGCATATTTATGTTCATTCACATAACTGCACAGTGTGCACACACAGAGCCATGGACACTTCCAATGCACATGAGCATTTCAACAAATCTTCATATCTCCCCACAGACTTTGCCCCAGCTGTTGCGGTGACAACGTAAGTCTAGAACTAAACAGCTGAACAGGTTGTGTGTGTGTGTGTGTGTGTTTTCTACTGGTTCTGTGTGACTGTGTGGTTATCCAACTCACCCTGTACGCTTTAACAAATCGCACGAACACAGGGAAGAAGACGGACGGCGGCGTGGTTTTGGAGTTCTCCCCAAAGAATTTTACTGCCTCATCGAAGGCGTCCTTTCAACAGACAGTGGATTTACATTCAGATGACTGTTTAACAGGCCGAGTGAAATTGTTTTTAAAAAGGACAGCAACAGTAGGTGTGCTCGCGTTACCTGTGCAATCTTGGCATCATCCTGCAGCTTTTTCAGTTTGCTCTCATTGTGTGTGATGAAGTCTTTGAGCATGGTGTTGTGGCCGTGCATGCTGTATTCTCGTTTGGTCAGCTCCAAGCCTCTCTGCAGCTCCTTTACATCTAGCAGCACGTTCTCCAGTGAGACTGTGAGCACAAGGAGACTTATGAGTACATGTGCAACCTCCCATTGAATGATATCAAGAGCAGAATTAACTGGATCTTCCAACGGATGCACAAGGGTTTGTCTAGTTGTCATTGATGGAGACCGATGGGAAGAAAATGGGTTGAATCTCCCATGTATGCACTAACACCCCTGCACTGGATGACTCACCTGCTGCAGCTTTCTCCACATAGTGCAGCTCATTGTAGAAGAGAGAAACCTGCGTGTATTTCTCCTTCACCACATTGGCTATGTAGTGTAACAGCGTTAGCTTACGGTCCGTCGACTTGGTATCAAGTAGCTGTAGATAAAGCAATAGAGAAATTAGATGTGAAAAAAAAACGCACAAGGAAAAAGTGGACGACTTGAAAGGCAGGAGGAAGCGATTTCAACTCACCAAGTCTAAACTTTGCAGCTTGAATCCGTACACTGCTCCTCTTTTGCTGCTGTTCATGTAGTTTCCAAGTGCCAAGATAATCTGCAAAACAGCAATGAGCACGAATGTGAAAAAGGAAACCACGCATGGATTCAACATCTTGTTCAGTCTAGATGCAACAAGGTTAATTACCTCAAGAATTTTCTTCAGCTTCTGTGATGACTTGATAGACACTGATGCTGCAATGACTGCATGAAGTTGCTGTGGGGAAACAAAGAGGATGGCTAATTCAGTGCTGCATTGTTGCTTTCTATGGTTGAATCATCAGAAACCAGTAATAATAACATTAATAAGAATGTAGCATCTTTAACACCATATTTATTTTGAAATTTAATGGGAAATGTCCCAAAACTCACCGGTGTGAGCATCTGAATGCTCTCAGAGAAGTTGCCGATGAAGGCCATGATGGTCATCTTCTGCATGAGCCGCTCGATCTTACTGAACTGCATCATGAAGCGGTCCTCATCCGTCAGGCTTTCCAGCGGCTTTCGCTCCTTCTCAAACTGCCGCAGGATTTTGATCTCGTTCTCTGTGGGCTGGAAGCGCATGAGACACTCCACAAAGTCCACGGGCAGAGTCCGTAGGTCAAATCTGGAGGACGGGTTGATAGAGGAGGATAGAGGCACACAAAGTATATTACACAATAGGAATTCAAAGTAAAAGACACAGATGATACAACATATGGTTAAGTTCTGACTGATGATGTGACAACAGTAAAAAAAAAAACTTTAAAAAAGCTACTGTCATGATCATATCACGTATATCAACTTATAAATATCGGATCACAACATTAATCCAAAACATCATTTTTATTTTACCACTAGTGTATTGTATCGCAACATGAAATCAAACCCATGTCTTATTTAGGCAAAAAGTCTTCATGCAGGGAAAGCATGTAAGAGCAATAGAGGGACCAGGGTGTGTTGTTTTATTTTGAAGGGGCTTACATCTGAATGGCCTTGCAGATCTCCTCGGGTGTCTTGCCCACTTTCCTCAGTGTGATGGCCAGGTTCTTTGCCCTGTTGGAGTCCAGCAGAGACACCTTGTTCGGCCCCTTCTGGATGACCTTCTGCTTGCTCATGGAGATGTCAATGGACGGGCCCTGGGCTTTCGTCTTAAACATCTCCTCAAACTCATCTACGTTCAGGTCCTGAATGATGGCAACAAAGAATCAGATAATGCTCTGTTTCCATGGTAAGGAGGCCGGAGGTGGACAGGGCTGAACGACTGCTTAGGTTACCTCAAGTATCCTCTCGTCATCGATCTCATTGAAGACGGTGCCGTTTATCTGGTTTGGCTTCAGGGCTACCCAGTTGAAGACGGGCATACGGAACTTTGTCTTGATGGGTTTCTTGATCTTAACAGCTACACAGGACACAATTGAGTTAGCAGAGCGTTTCTCCTTATCTATTATCAGAAGACACACATTTACATTCACACACATGCAGGTGAGAGGGTAGACAGGTGTCTGGGATTTGTGACTAGACCCTAGGTCTGTCTGATCTCTAAAACATACAATCACACTTTATTTTGATCTTTTTTTTTCCAAGCAGAGTGAAGCCTCTCAGCCTCGGGCAAGAGAGTGAGGCCAGAAGATATACCAGTACAGTAAATGGTGCATATGGTGAGGATTTCCTGTCTGGCCAAGTGATAAACTGTTTATTAGAGAGATTAAAACTATTTGCAGCTTCCTGGCCTGATTCGTTGAGGCTGAACATTGAGATGGCGCCCAGCTTTGCTACACAGACAAGGTGTCAGCAGGGACAGAAAGATAACACTGTCATGAGAAAAGGTAAACAGCATTCCAGCTATGGCTATCACCTTCTTTCATCAGCGTGTCACAGCAGGTCACTGTGCCTCGGCATGCAACCAACAGTTTGAGAAGTGGGTACACACACAGACACACACAGACACACACACACACGCACGCACACACAATCACAATACTACAGCAAGTTGTGAAGGTAAAATCATGCAATGTGTTTGAAAGCTGGTATTTCATTTTATTTTTTGTTGTTGTTGTTGCTTAAAGTCATCCAAGTGTTTTACAGAAGTTTGTTCTGTGAAACTGTGTTGTTCTTGTGTTTTCAACTGGGATTCAAAGACTGAAAATACCACTTTCAATACTTGTTGGAAAGGAAGGGAAGGGGGGGGTAAAACACCAAACATGACAGGCAGAACCTACAGAAAAGTTTGATGGGTCCCTCTGGTTGGCACAGAAAAAAACAATCAAGTAAAAGATAAGTCATTAAGAAATCGGCAGTTAGTGAGAAAGCTTAAACACACACATCTCAAACACACATGGTACAGTAAAGAATCTATGCTTTCAAAATAAAGTTCTACTGTTTACTGAGTGGTGGAACTGACATTACTTGGTTGGCATCGTTGTGTTTTCTGATTCACGTCCCTCTAGAAGTTCAGCATGCACATGCTTACATACAGGTATGTAGAAACATGCATCCACGTCTGCATACTGTAGAGGCTGATCTGGTTACAGAAGGGTCTAATCTGGTGTTGTTACTGATCAATTGTCATAAATCTGAGCAGGTGCATATGTGACAGCAAGGTCCACAGCCTTTAGGAGGCTGAGTTATTATTGTAATTTCTCTCATAAAAATGATTTTTTTAAAAAGAACTGGCCTATGAAATCAGAAGGCTTTTACTGTGAAGCAGTCAGAGCAAGTGCTCATTGGGCATTAAAATGACCTCTACTGTTTTTCGGATATTTCAGTTCTTTGGAGTCACTGAAAAAGAAGCAGCTATGCCCATTATAGTTCACATTTTCACTACATAACATAATGCTCATTCACCTACAGACACGTGGTGACCTTACCTGCCAACCCAGAGTTCATGATGACAGTGGGCGTCCCACAGCCAGGCAGTGGGGGGGCTACGGGAGGAGGCGGAGGAGGCGGAGGAGCTGTGATTCCTGAGGCTGGTCCAGGAGGTGGAGGGGGAGGGGGCGGCGGCGGCGGAGGTGGCGGAGCGGCTGCTGCTGCAGGAATGGCTGGTGATGATCCATTTGGCACTGGGACAGAGGAGAGATAGCAGGGTAAACAAAAACAGAGGAAGTGGCAAGCTCCACATCTTGAGCTGCATGTCTGTAACATCTCTGATGCTAATGTTTGGAGAGATTCACTGTTTTTAATGAAGCTTCAGTTTAAAAATTGTTTAAATTAACTCCTGGATATTAAACTATTACACACCCTAATGAATACTTTCTGCCATCCGGCTCAATTCTTACTTTGTATCTGACTTGTTTCTTCTCTCCTATGCTAAGAAAATGGACTTATATTAAACCTACATGTGCCATTCACTGGCAGTGGAGGGGGTGGAGGAGGCGGTGGGGGTGGAGCAGGCACGCCTGCTACAACTCCAACATGGTTTGGACTGACAGCCCCACTGTTTCCTACAACGACGGCGCCTGGCAAACCCTCCACACCGGTGGGTGGCGAGGGCAGGATGGAGATGTCACCGTCTCCCTTCTTGTGGATCTTGATGGTGCCCTGCTTCTCGAGCTCGTGGATCTTCTTCTCCAGGTTACTCTGTCGCTGGATGGCCTCATCCTTCTCCTTTAACATCTGCCTCAGTGAGTGTACCTGCGAGCTAGTGTCTTTGTAGACTTCCTGTGTGGGGGAAGAGACAAGATATTAGAGGAACCAGAAGATAAAACATGTACTCATCTAAAACAAGAAACTGAGACATCAGAAACATGGATTTCATTATCATTACATTGTTTATTATAAGGAGCCTGGATTCTTGTATTTAGCGAGTACTGAAATGACAACTGAGAGGATGAATGTAAATGTTGTTGAGTCTGACCCTGATGGAGTCAAGCTCCTTGTTCCTTTGCATCAGCTGCTTCTCCAGCTCCACGATCTTAGACATGGCCTCGTTCTCCATGTCCTGCAGCTTCTCTGTCATCTGTAAGAACAACAGCCAAGAGTTAGAGGTCACTCAGTGACATGAACTCATTGTGATGACAACATCCAACTCAATATGTCAAAGTGGTCCAGCAGGCCAGGATGTCAGGCACTTAACATAGACTTTTCTGGATTAAAACAAACTATGAGGACGTAAAAGTTAGCAACAAAAAAAATGTGTCCAAATATAATGTGTCTGTCAGTCTTGCCTCACGGCTGACAGTTAAATGAAAGCATTAGATCATAGTAAATCCCATGCTGAGGGGGCACCCCATGATAACAAGCAAGTGTGACAGGAGCTTCACACAGACTGCCATGCCCCCTGTCAATTCACTCTGCCATCATCGTCCTGACATGTTGGACTCCTTTTGTGAGAGAAGACAAATGAGTCTCAAGGAGTCAGTTTTATGGATTTTCACAGAGTAGACTCAATAGTCGAGGGCTCTCACGTGTGACATGTTCTCCTCCAGCTCCTCCACCCGCTCCAGGGCAGCGTTTTTGGTCTCGGCATCCTCCAGGAGGGCTCCCACATCAAAGACGTTATCCAAGTATGCCTGGATTTGAACCTGCAGCTTATCGCTCTCTGTGTGCTTTAATTTCTGGAAAACATACACAAAAAAATAGAAAGTGTGACAATCAGAGCGAGGCAGTCAGGGAGTGGAGAAGATATTCATTTCTTTCAGTTCACTGCATGAGGCCCACATGTCAGACTCTGAGGCCAGCATCGATCTCACGCTCTGCAGCCAGGCAGGAGACGAGGATTTACACAACTGACAGATTTTTTTTTCTGAAGTAATGGAAAAGCCATTATTGACTGCTTCTCTGTGGCTGCTGTCTCAGGGCTGTTGTAATGACAACCTACTGTAAATTCTGGACTGAGCTGAATATTAAGAGCATAACTGTTCTGTCCGTCTGTCTGTCCGTCCACTTTTCCTGCAGAGTTCTGTCTCAACTCACGTCTAAGTAGTCGTCCAGACACAGCTTGGTGAAGTCGTACTGTAGATGAACTCTGAAGTTCATGTCCTCCACTGAGTGCACAACAATGTTGATGAACTGCATACAGGCCACCTTGGGAATAGAAACAGAAAAAATATAGTTAGTGGATGAGGATACACAGTATACACCGTAGACCTCTTGTACACATCATCGGTTATAAATCAAAGAACAAATATAAAAATGTTTTATGACCCTGACATCCCAACAAACAGCTGACAGGGCAAGGTAAAACAAAGGTTAACAAATTGACGACAGGTTTGAGGTTTTTCTCCAACAGCCTGGCGCTGCTATGAAATGGTTTTATGCTCATAATCACATCTGTTGCCTTTTAATATCTCTTCCCCTGAAACAGTGTGAATAAATCTGCATGATTGCGCAGAGTGGCTTATCTGGCAGATTAAAAGGATCGAAGAAAACAAATGAACAAAATCAGCCAGTTCATCTGCATTGGCTGCACAAACAGATCAAGGGGGGGGATCTCTCCTCAGTGTTTAATGTACACACACACACACACACACACTGACAAAAGCTTAATGAACTCCCTGTAAGAAGCTCAGTTGTCTTGTGCGACATGGCGGCTTTGACAGTCTGTTTGCTTTAGTGCTGCTGTCAGACGACGCCTTGTGACAGAGGTCCGATTCAAAGTCCTACTGAAGATCTATTTAAACACAGCATCTGTTGGTTCAAGCTCTCTCTCTCTCTCTCTCTCACACACACACACACACACACACACACAAACACAAACGCACACCACACATACAGTGTATCACCCACATCAATAAGGACACTTAAATGGATGCACACAGTGGATAAAATCATGTTGAAGTTGGTACTTTCTTCACAGTGTCTATAAATTCTTATCTGCCACTCTAATTAGTGTCACTCGGCCTGGAAATGACAGACTTGGCATGGCTTCCTCACTTAAGGGCCACTCCAGTTTGATGTACAGCACTGCATCTGTAGTTTGTGCTGTGATGAGAAAAATTCGAGTCCTCGCACAGTCAACAACATCATAAAACTGAAAGCAAAATGTGTCTTTGTTGTTTGAACAAACATATGAGGACACATGCAGCAGTGCTGCAAATATTCAACATATCTGTATTTCCAACCACCTGGAAACTGTTGATTCATGCTTTTATTTCATCACAGCTGAACCTTTGCAGCTCCCTGTGCACTAACCCATAGACTGCAGCTGCTGTGACACTACAGAGCTCTGAACACTCGACGGTGGTGAAAAATGAACCGCAAACACCTTCACTCTTCCTCAGCTCGAAAAAGGCTCACAAGACATCTGCAGTTTGTCTTGTGATATAGGATTTTCAAGGGAGTGCTGTACAATCACACAGTCAATAGTCATTAGGAGTGTGTGTGTGTGTGTGTGTGCGTGTGTGTGTGTGTGTGTGTGTGTGTGTGCGTGCGTGTGCGTGTGCGTACATACCATGAAGTCAATGTTGTTGTCCTCGTTCTTGAAATACTCCATTAGCTTCTCAAACCGCTGCGTCTCCATACAAACCTGAAAAACAAACCACATCCCGCTGAGGTTGAAGAAGTCGAGGTGGAGAGAGGAAGAAACAGTGACTAATGTAAATCAGTCAATCACTGATTTGCATGGATGGCACCTGCGCCACCAACTTCTTATAATTTACATTGATTAGGTCGTAATTGACATGTGATTTAAGATTTAATTTCTGTGCCACATGTGCACAGTTAACAGTAAGAATATAATTGCTCCCTCCCTAGCACTGATGGAATTAAAACAAGCCTGAGCTTCTCCTCTCTGCAGGAAGACGAGGGTGTGTTGGTGGCATAGAGAGTGCTGACAAAATACAGAGCCGCACTGTGTCCTTGTGAGCCTTTAATCCTCAAACTTTATTGCCATTCCCCTGTCAGAAAACCTCATGTTATCATCAGGGTTTGAAAATAAATTGTCAGTGACATTAGCTGCTGAACAGATTACACAGTTTTCAGTGATAATTACTATGATCCAGTTATTCATTCAAAGCTACTGCTGAATCATTCTTTCATTTTATACACAGCTCACACAGTGCATCTGTGTTCAATATTACTTGTGGTACAACTTTTCCTGTAGTTTTTGTCCTGCCAATAAAACCTCATTTGAACTAGAATTTGGAAAAGAGAGAGAGAGAGAGAGAGAGAGAGAGAGAGAGAGAGAGAGAGAGAGAGAGAGAGAGAGAGAGAGAGAGAGAGGGTTAGATGCTCTGCAGTTCAGACAGTTCACGTGGAGGGCAATGAGGGAGATGGAGCATGATAAAGAATTGAGAAGGAAGGGAGGAAGAAAGTGGAGGGTTATGCATCCAAAAAAACCTCTGAATAACGCCGAGAGACTCAGCCGGCAGCCTCTTGATCCAATTCCTGACACGGGATATCACAGTCACTTGGCAAACTAGATCTAATAACATTACATTTTAAAGTGTCACTTTGCGTCCTCACATTGTTCCAGCAGCCTCCACTATCAGGACCATTTCTCAACCGTCATCTCATTAGACGAGCTACAGTCTCCCTAAGACTTATTCTCCCACTAATGCCAATGCCGCTGAGAGCAACACTCAATATTTCATTCAGGGGTGTAAATATTGCATTAACTGCAGTCGGCCCGTGTTTGCAGGCCGTATGCTACAAAGTAGGGCTGCTGTTAGCGCCCACTCCATCATAAACCTCCCACTCTTCTCTTCGGCAGCCAGAATACCTCATCCAGACAGGCAAGGGTCAGGCAAGGCTGTCTGTTACATTTGTCTCTCTGCTGTTCTGAGCTTTGATGCGTCCGCCAAATCCAGTTAACACGCACGCACACGCAACTGTTTTCTCTGGAGGTCCTCCTGTGTTATGAGGCTAAACCGGCGTCTGTAATCTGTTGACAAAGAGCTCATTCCAAGATGCTATTGCTCTGCAGCAGTGAGGAATCTGCTGGTCTCGCATCCGCCGGAGGAGCATTCCTCCAGGCCTGAGTCACTGTTTCAAACTGCACAGTCAAAATGCAACGGCATATTCGTCTCCTCAGACCCCACTCCCCCTCTCCGTGCAGCTCCTACCTCCTTAAAGTTGTCGAACGCAGAGAGAATAATTTCGTGGCCTCCTCTCACGAGACAAACTGCCGCCAGGAGCTCCAGGACCAGAGCTTTAGTTCTGTAAAACAGGGAGAAAATAAAGGCAGGAATGTTTAGAAAATGACAAGTGTCAGCGCTGCAGCAAACCCTGTACTTCAACCCGGAACAGACAGTGAAAAACAGTAATTTCCTACCAACGCTGAAACATTTGTATAAAATAGATCAACGTGGAAATTACAGTGTTTCTTATAATCAATGCCCTTTTAATTTCATGCATTTTACAAGCATTTACAAAGACCGTAATCAAATTGAATTATGCTGACGGACTGATGTTACAAGGTCTGAAAAAAGTTTAGTAACAAATGAAAAGAAGAGCTTCACATTTTCATCTAATCCAATGGATTAAAATACTAATACCTTAGGCCTAATCTATGTGTGTGTTTGTGCGTCAGTGTCTATGTGTGAGTGTGAATGTGTGTGTTGGAGCACACAGGACAGAGACATCCTGTGCGTCCAGTCTCTGGTTCATTCATGCAGGATTTCTCTGCCCGGATGAGACAATATGTGACAGGTGATGCAAAGTGGTTTCACCTCCACTTTTGAAGAAATCCTTAAGCCCCGAACCATGAAGCGGACACACACCAACCCACCCACTCACACACACACGCACACACACACACACACACACACACACACACACACAGAAAGCAGCTGGAGTGTGCCAGCAGTGGCCTGACTCGTCTGTCGGGATGAATGTGCCTCTGAGCGACAAAGACACTCACTCTGGATCAGACTGTGCAGGTGCACTGACACTAATGTCAGACTCAGATTTTTTCATTTTGAATTTGGATCCAAGTCGGTAAAAATATTTGGATTTGTTAAGCTCTAAATCATACACACACCTCTTTCTGAATCCATCACCACCTGACTCTTTTTATCATCTGAGAAATTTGAATTTTTGTTCTTTCAGTGTTGACCCGAGGAGTTTTTCTTCTTACAGTTATTTCTGACTTCTGGTTTGAACTTACCTGGGGTTTTTATTGTTGAGACTTAGTGCAATTTCATTCACAGCATGTGGGTGTGACATGACCATGTTGAAGCCATACTGGAAGATGAAAACAAATGAGAGGGAGAAAGATGGAGACAAATAAGCTAATTAACAGAGAAAAGGAGCCACAGCATGAACAAGAGGTGCATCCATCACATAATAAATGAAATATGAAGAAGTAGCAGTCGGACAAATTGTACTAGGCTTCAGTTAGATGAGTGTGCCTCAGTCTAGAGGGACATGGAGTCTGTGTGGATGTGTCGTGCACGGTGCAGTGGACTGACCTGGTAGTTCATGATAGCGCGCAGGCACATGATGCAGACGTGGACGTCGTCTTTCTTACAGACCAGTCTGGAGTTTTTCAGTGTTCGCCGGCTGGGCAGTGTGTTACAACTGAAACGTTACACAAAACACACAAACAATTGAGTGAAAAGAGGAAAGAAAGTGTCAGGTCTACAAGCATCTGAACACAAACAAGAAAACAGATGCCATTAGTGAATAGCATCGTCGCACACCATCTCCTTCACATAGGGAGGCTATTAAACCGCCACGCCACCTTACATCAACCCACACAAAAGCCATATAATCTACAGCCTCGCCAGGGGCCACAGGATGCCCTCGTTTCAATTGTTTTAATTTAACGGCCTTCACAAAGATATCTCTTACAGCTAGCACAATAGAAGCTAGTCATTTGCATGCAGCACAGTGATTGTGCAGCTTTATGTGAACAAAAACAAGGCCTTTCCTCCCGGTGCAGCTCTCACAATAAGAGAAATGCTGGAGCAGCAGAATTACTGAATAATATGCAGAGCCAGTCAGAGCAAAACAGTTTATTTTCAGACTGTTGTCACGAGTTTCAATTACCAGCCCGAGTTCTGGGTAAAAATGTGTCTTCAGGCTACTGATAGACACGCTCATTCGTGTCAGCTCCCATGCCTGAAGGCGTGACTTCTCTGAGTCACAACACACAACACAGTGTGTGTGTGTGTGTGTGTGTGTGTGTGTGTGTGTGTGTGTGTGTGTGTGTGTGTGTGTGTGTGTGTGTGTGTCTGTCGGAAAAATTCAAGAGCAAGGAAGAGGTAGCAGTTTTTGGACAAAGATGGTCAACTACTCATCTTTAATTAGAAAAGTTCACACTAAATAGTTTAACTTCATGCCCTAAAAAATGTCGTGCTTGTGCTCATACCAGTGTACAACTAATATTTAATGTGTGAGTTCATGGGTCTTTGTATTTATGCGTATTCTACATGTGTTCAGCAAGTTGTGGTGTCGGCCACTAAAACAAGTTCCCTGACAGAAACGCAGTCAATTCGTGAGACTCTTTCTGACGGAACTGGAACGCTTGCTTCACACAGCAGAAACAATCATCTGAAAGGATTTCTGTCGCAGGCTTTTCCTCTCCTGATTCATCAACGTCCAAACTGAGGCGTGGCACAACTGGGAGGAAATTATTTAGAAGTGTTTCTTAATCACAAACCAAATGATAAATGATTACATAACGCCAGCAACGTGCAATACCTTAACCTGCTTTGACTTATCTGAAATGGCACAACTAAACTTTATGTAGACACGTTAAACACAACACACCGAGAGAAGTATACAAGAAAGAAGTGGAAAATAAAAACTAAAAAAGTTCAAGAAACAGTACTAAAAGACAACAACCTCATTACGTGGTTCAGTTTGGTCTCAATCAAATAGAGAACAAGCAAAAAGTCAGATAGAGTTTAAAATTGAATCTTGAAAGCTAAAATAGAGCGTGACGATGATTAATTAGATCAATGGAAGTGAGGAGGAAATTCAATATTTTTAGGTGATTCATGAAAAATCCTCATTGATTAACATTTGCAGTTGGCTCCACTGTAAGGAAGACTGCTCTGTAGGCGAGGCGAGAATAAAAGTAATATGGTCTCTTTTAGACCCTCATTAAAGTATAGATGTATGATACTAAACTAGTTGGAGACAGCATAAAGAAGTCTAGAAGAGACACCAAAATGTGTGTCCATGGAGAAAAGGTGCACAAAGTTGGAGTCGAGACAGGTTACGTGCCCATGGACTGAGCAAAAATAACATCAGATTCATTTTCATTAAGCAGAAAAAGTTCAGAGACACCCAGGAGATGATGCTCTGGTGTCAACACACGAATATCATCCAGAAATTGTCTGTCCATTCTCTCAAGACAGCAAGACCATACCAGAATATGCTGTAAATAACACCACACGACATGAAACACTAAGACTACAGTGACACTACAGACGACACACAGCTATGGATTTCTAGCTAACTCCATGTAACTCTACGGGCATACCGTCTTATTTGAGAGCACTTTGGACAGGTCAGTGTGCTTGGTGTTCTTCAAGTTGGCAGTTTGAGGAAGAAACATACAAGTCTTAATTTGACATCCAGTTGTTAGCAGTTAATGACCTCACATTACTCTAATTCAAAGCTAATCAAAAGAGTGATAAAGATTCTGTATAATGGGCAATTTAAGAATTATTAACCACTGATATTAGAACATAAAAATGTTTCATAATTAATGTGACATCTCTTATTGAGCAGAAATACAATAATAATGCATCCAAAATACAGAAGATTTGTAGAGGATATCTAATCTATATGTACTGGTTGTAGCCTAGCGTTTAGCTTTTACAGGGCTTTTGCAGAAACTAGGCTAGCTTCTGCACAGACTGGCATTTAGGGAGCCACACAAGCAGCACACAGGCACAGAGGCAAGAACAATGAATGCAGAAAAATCCATTTGCTCCAAGGAAAAGAGAATTCACTCTCAAGCGAGGGAGGGGAGGCTGACAGTACAAATAATTCACATCCCCAACACAGACAGCGGGACAAATAAACGGGGCAGCGCTAGCAGGGAGGTATAAAGTACAATGAGGCTGGGGGGGGGGGGTTGTGTAGGGACAGTTGAGGCTGCAGAAAGCTCACTGTGAGCCAGCAGAGCGAAGCTGAGACCTGCCTGCTGTCGAAGATTGGCAGACAGAAGAGTAGATGACTATGGACGAACACCAGGACAGAACAGAAGAGACAGTCAGCCTCAGTGAAGACACTCTGACCTATTACACATACTGCACAGGCTCGAGTGATGTCACAAGGGTAACATCTGGAGGCAGCACACACTCACAAGTAACATGAAGTAGGGCTAAATGGTCATTTTACAGATTATTATGGGCTAATATAGATGTCTGAAAAGGGTGAGATTATCAGTGAAATCTCTGCCAACAAGAAAGAGATAAAATATGTATAAATAACAATTGATTGATTGTCTTGGATATTACAAATGTGCAGAGGAAACTTTTACACACTACACTGGAGTAGTTTAGTAATTTCATCATGTTGTAAACAAACCCAGGATGTCCCCACAACAGGTTTCCAGTGAAATTTTCATCTAAGTCACTGTAATAAAGGGGAGCAAAAGAGTGAAAACTGTTTTTTTCTGTGTTCCATTTACTCTATGTCTCTATATCTTTACTTTATATGTATTACTTGTAAACTTTCTCTCTTTTGAGACAACAGGCAACAGAAAACCATTCAACCAATGAATAAAAATGCCTGACTATCATAATGCAAGGATCTCATATTAAGAAGCCTTATTGATTCAATAGTGCTCTTTGTGTACAATGGCTTCAAGTTAACCTCTTCAAACAAATGGATTAGAGGTCACAGAAATCAGTGCTGAAACATCAATGGAATGACAGGGAGGATTAGACAAGTAATGCGCAAATGAATGGGATTTGTGCTCCAGGGCATATATAATGGCATATATTAGCATGGGCTTATGAATTAACTGCTGTGAAATGTTGTATGAACAGGATTTGGTGTTAAAGTGGCTTATTTGGTGTTCATAAACACAAAACTATAAAAAAAAAAAGATTGCTTCCATAAAAGGAGATCTTTCCTTCTGCTGCCATCATCTGTCACAGGGAAAATAACTGTCCATCATGTGTCATAATCATGTGCAAAACCGGCCTGAATCTGACAATCCCAAAAATCCAGACTAATAATATTTGCATGCTGCTCCAAAAATGTGTCTTAAGCCAGTTTTACAGACCTCGTGACTACACAAAGGGGCTGCTGAGGCGTCATATGAAATGTGTGACTTCTCAAAATAATCCCAATATAATCACACAGGTCCATCTGAACATTAAGTAACTCAATACCAAAAACAAGTTCACTGTAAAGACGTTAAAAACAAACAAACACACTTGGTTAAGGGTGAATCTTTTTAACCATAGGGTGGTATGTGTGTGTGTATTGTACCGTAACGTGGAATGTCGCCCAGCACGTGTGATGCCATTCCCAGTGATGGGGGACGGCAGGGTGCTTCCTCCATGCAGGTCCTCTATAGAGCGGCTCCAGGGCTTAGACTTATCAATCGCAGCCTCCGGGTTATTGTCCATAGAGTCTCCATCAAACCTGTCGCACAGTGGAAGCAGGACATAAAATAAAACATTGTCTGTTTTGTTGAACACAAAACAGAGAAACCATTTTTGCAAGGACCCCCATGGTTACTAAATGTATGTTTAAACGTACAGATAAAAATAAACTTAAAATTAAACTTCATTGTGTAGTGTTAGCTATCTATGAAAGCTAACTCCATAAAATATACACATAAAAACACATGTCTGGATAGATGTTATGGCAATATGCCATACAATACAACATGTACATTTTTTAACATGTAAAATTTAGGCTTTTTGGTTTGGACATTGTACGTAAGCAGCAGGGCTTTTGTTTAGTTGTACTTGGCAGAAACTTTCAAAAAGAGCTGCCAGTTACAGCATACCTGTTATGATGTGTTTCAGTTTTTAGATTGGTGGTTTCCATGACTTTCTATGCTGGTACTGCTGCAGTCGTAATGGGTAAACACAGTTACGACTAACCATTCATAATGTGGACAGACCATAATAACATATGGTGAAAAGGGGTGTGTGGGGGGGCGGGGGGTTAAAAATTTAACTGCGTGGCTCCTTGGCACTGTACAGGGACTTTGTAACTGACTAATAATCACACTGTCAGTCCATGAATAGAAGCCTATGATTGGTATGATACACAGTGCCAATGTGTCAGCAATGGGCCCCGAGTGACTCAGAGTTTCTGACAACCAGGCAGCAGCAGCAGCAGCGGCGGTGGTGTTGGTGGTGCTGGCGCTGTGTGGTGATGCATCAGCGGCTGTGCAGAATAGCAGCATTGTGTTGGTTGTCAGCTCTGCATATAGACTAAAGTGGTAAAGAGAGAAAGAGCTGGTAGTGACTTACGTGACGGCATACTGTGCAAAAGAAAGATACTCCACCAGCACGTCCAGGCCTTTGTTCTCTTCATTCAGGAATTCTCTCACCCACCTGAGGAGAGACGAAAACAAGGTTAACTCTGCAAACGTTTATCAGCAGACCAAGTCTTAGAAAATCGTTGGATTATTTTTTGGTGAGAGATCCAGAACCGGCACCAGCTTGACTGCTGATCTCTTTTCGGAAAAAAAAATAATAATCACAGAAAAAACTAAAAGCTGGGGTGCCTACAGTGAAACTTGAAGAAACTACCAGAGAAACTGTACACACTTGCCTTTTTTCTATTTGATTGTTTATGCTGTTGTGAAACAAGACATTTGTAATAACTTGTAAATACCAACAAGTATCCATGTTTAACAAGTCTAATATTGACATGACCCATAATCACAACAATAAAAATATTTAAATACACACATAAAAAGTTGTCATATAAGATCTGGAAAAATTGCTTGCTGTTATGATGGCATTAAGATATTCTAGAGATGTTTCTGTATAGTATTTAATGTGTCATTTCTTCTTTCTAACACTCTATGCGGGCTTTGACCATACCTGATGTTTTCAAATTATTCTCCTTCGACTTTCTCTCTCTTTTCCAAGAAGAATTGTAATGACCCGTTTGTCAGACTTCAAAGCTTTCTGGCTCAGAGCAGCAAACATATCACACATGCATGCTCAGGCCTCCACACACACACACACACACACACACACACACACACACACACATTCACACACAAACACCCAAACAGAATCTCATTACTTAGTCTGCCTCTTTTCTATCTGTTTCTCTACCATACACACGCATAGTTTGAAACTCTGATAAAGACAAGCACCCACAATCATCAAAAGCCCATTCTCACCTTCCTTATAGGCACTGAAGTGGGCCGCCCATTCAGCACTCTGCAAAGCATTCATTTTTTATTCTGCACAGAAAAGCCAAGCTTTTCACGGGAAAGCTCCTGCTACCTTTGGCATGTTTCTGTTCTCCCTCCATATTCATAAGCAGTGTCAACTGAGTCACGGGACATTTTTATTTAATCGTATCCTAGGAAGGTGCCAGGTCTTTTTATTGAAGCCCTGACTGCTTCGACAGGCCTGATTACTCAGTGATTAGAGAAATTTGCAGGGCATAAACATAATGACACTGGCAGGCTTTCGAGTGGCACTGCACTGATGAAGATACAGGGCTTAACTGCTTTAAAAATCTACTAGCTGCTTCTTTATTGGCTCCCCTGTGGTGTAACTGCATGGGAGCAAGTAAGACTAACGAGAGCGTCCAGTAAAGCGGTGCCTAGTGGGGCCCCCCCATGTTTTAAAAAGGGCTTGGAGGTGTGGCCTCGTCGGACCACATGGCAATCATTACCGCAGGACACTAACTAACAATCCTCCCATTCACCACATGTTGTTGGCCACTGAGTAACATGTGAGGAGCAGGCAGGGAGCCGGGGTTAGCATCAGCAGAGCATGTCAGGGACAATCTGCCCTTTATACACAGTTTACGTGACAGACACATTTCTCTGTTTCATCTCTGAAAAGAAGCAGTAATTATTTACTGTCTGAGTGGGTGACATCTTGCTCCCTAGACATCCCCCACCCCCCACCCTCGCAAAACATCTCCCTGTCCCTCTGCCATTACGGTAACGCCTCATTGTCTAATCTAGATTAGGTCGATCATTAATGTAATCTAGTTTACCAACATAAGGTCACTAAAAAAAGGACTTAATCCTTGTAAACAGTGCCACCAGATGGATGTTGTCTCTGGTTGTGGCTGGAGTTTATTTTGGTTTGAGGACCAGAATCTGCTCAGCGTGTAAACAGTGTGTAGGAGTGTGAGAGACAGTGTTGTCAGAAACATGAGATGATGAATTTCTGTGAGAGTGTGACAGACGAACTGAAGTAATGTGTGTGTGGGAGGGTCGAAAGAGAGAAAAACATGAGGTTTACGAGACGTACATCAGATAAAGTCTGTGTGTGTGTGTGTGTGTGTTTGGGATCTTGTGATGATTGTGTAACTAGTGTATTTTTGCCTCTCTGCTGTCACAACAGTCTGCGGCCAGCGGATGCGTTCATCGCTGCCTCGGCTTCCTGTCCTTGACAGGGTCTCTACGTCTCCTGTGATCGCCCACCTCCGACATCCCTCCCAGCTGCTAACCCTCATCCCCACTCTGACTAATGAATCCTGAGCCCTCATTTATGAACTATCCATACACACCGTCCTGAGCTTAAACCATGTGTACGCTCATGAGTATGCACAGAATCCCATATATCACTTTGTGTAAATGATTGAAAATCAATTCCTAACAGACAAACCCAAACAAACTCTGCTGTAACTCTCCTGTAAACAGAATGATATCTAAAGATCAGTGCAATTATTTTGTTTTGTTTCTCCCGTACCACATTGATTAAGAACTCTTAGCTTTCAGTACCATTTATTTTAATTGAAGTGAGGTAGGAGGTATATTATATAAATGCTATGCCTGGTATCTTTTTTGTGTACTGGATTTTTTTTTTTTTTGGCCGTCATTTAGGAATTGCCTTGATAAATGACTCCTACAGATCCCAGAATGCATTAGGCCTCATTAAGGATGCTGAGCAATCCATCGCAGTCTTTAGCTATTAGGGTCTCTAATCACACAAACAGGCCTTGTGATCTAGAGCAAGACAAAACAAGACAAGACGCTGTATGACTCTCATTGAGATATTGATCTTTCATTGAGGCTGACTGAACAGCACTGGATCAATATCAGCTGCAGCAGGTTCAGGCTTGTTACATCCTGGAATACCCAGAATTACAGAATACTGAAGTGTTTTTATCTGCTGTGAAATCATGATGTCTTTAGTAACATCTACAATAGTCCCTCTTCAGAGTGGCAGACTGAAAACGTTCATGTATCAAGTGGTGCAGCTCAGCTACTACAAGAAAGATGTGTTTTCCTTCCAACGGAGACTGTTCATGTGTCAGCTGCACAGAACAATCAATCGATTCATCTTTCCTCCATCGCCACATGGTTTTCTGTGTAATATTAGGCTGGAGCACAGGGAAGACTGGGGGATGGTGGTGGTGGTTAGTGTCAGCGTCTGCGTCTCCGGGTGTCTGGAATGCCAGACTTTTCCCCCTGAATCTAATATAACCAGGTCCAGGACATTCAACACTAAACAAGCTCCACACAATCCTGCAGCGACTTACCCTATATGATTGGTCCGTAACGAAATTTCCAGTTCTCTCAGGACTTGGGTGGACTCCTGAACCCTCCGTCTGAATTTCTGAGGAAGGAAAGAAGGGGCAAGTTAATATTTCATCGCACCACTGGAACTGTAAATCACCCAGTGGTAGCAAAGGGATGTTTTGGCTGGAGAAAACCTTTTTTTTTCGGACAGAAAAGTCAAACAAACAGACAAAGACGCAACCGCAGTGACATTTCAATGTGAAAGTAGGAAAGAACTAGAAAACTAGGAAAATCAAAGCTGGGAATTGGGTTGTTCTCTTATGTCTTTTAAATGGGCCTTTTACTTGCCAGAAACAATTCAACAAACTGAAAGAAGAGGCAGGCTGACTCACTGGAAACTGTCAATATGGAATAGCTCCTGTTATCTTGTTTGCTCATGTTTGTTCTTTATATAGCAGTAATCCCTCCTGGTGGCAGCGTGATAAAATCAAGTTACCTAATTGGTCACCAGGCAGACACACATGTACACACATACACATTCTTGTTCCCGTTACTGTGGCTACAGCTACTAGAAAAGGATGTGTGAGCGAAGTGCACGAAGGTATCAGCTGCCAGTGAACAAAACAGAAAACAACAGAACAGAGAACGTGAGCGGGTTCTTCTTTGATTTCATCCTCTGACAGGAGGTGATCGGCAAAACCAAAAACCAAAAGGCCCTTCGGGCAGTTACACAACCACAGGAACAAAACAGGCAAAGTGAATGGCCAGTGTTGGTCGAGCAGCCTCAGTGCGACAGCAGGGGGAAATCCCTGATGAGAGGGAGTGAAACTGTTGCATCAGAGGAGAAAAGAAAACTCAAATGTAACTTTCAATACACAGTTAATCTTATCAAAATATTACAATGTCACATTGAGCTTTTGTCTCTTTAACTAATGTGCTTGTAGTAAATATTATAAAAGGCTAAAATAAAAACTAGTTACTACTATTTTGAAACTGGTAAAAGCAAAAGTAAAACTGCAAAAGTTCCTGGCTAACCAAACTCTGCTCAACTGCTCAAATGGGAAATAATTAACAAAAGCCAATTTGATATTTAATTCATTCATAATTTTTCATTTTTTCAATTTCCAACATTTCAAATGTGAGAATTTGCTGCTTTTCACTGTTTTATATCAGTGTAAACTTAATATCTTTAAATTTTGGACTGTCAGTGGACATGTTTCACAGATTCCTGATACTTCATACACCAAACGTCTCACTGATTCATTTGGAAAATAATTACCAGACTGTGGAAAAGCAGCTCTAATCATGACCTCGCCACTCAAACCTTCTACAATACAGTTTTCTGTACTTTTTTCAAGAAGAGAAGAGAAGAGAAGAGGAGAAAAGAAGAGGTCCAAGTATCCACCCAGGGTTGGAGGGCCGGGTCACTTTCCATGATGTATTTGTATCAGGGAGGAAACAGAGCTCAGCCCTGCGTTAACCTATTATTAACATTCACAGAGAAGAGAGCTGTTCCCATAGCAAGGGTCTCTCTCTCTCTCTCTCTCTCTCTCTCTCTGTAGCCTGTGTCTTTGGGCTTGGGCGGTGTGTGTTTGGCACATGAGGAGATGAGAAACAGAGTGTTTTTATTAGGGAGGGGCCCTTTGTGTGTTTGTGTGGAAAGCAGAGCATATTTAGGGATACTGCGCAGGCTCCCAGAGCCCCCCCACCCCCACCCCCCCCACTTCTTCTTCTTCTCCCACCAAATGCCCTACACTCCACACTTTAAGTACTACCAGCTGCATCACTGAGAGAGCAGGGAGAGAGAGAGAGGGCCCGACAGTGGGAAGAGAGGGTGAAGACTGCATGCAGGGAGAGGAGAAAAAGAGGAGGAGACAGGGAGGGAGCAGTGAAAGGGGAAAGTAAGAGCAGGGAGACAGACAGGACAGAGTGTGGAGGAGGAAAGAGAAAAGAGAGATATTGGGGAGTGTGAGCTCAGGAGGGGTCATCCTGGAAACAAATCAATGGCTGATACATTCTTGGGGACTAGTTGGACTGGAGCTCTTCCTCCTTGGCTGCCTATTGGCTGGGAGCTGCCCAGAGGAATGCACCGGAGCCTGCCTATGGAAAGCAGAGGCAATGACCTCCAGCTCTCTCACAGTGGCACAATTGTTTGAGTTTGAAGAAAAGGGGGATGGAGCAGGAATGTAGGAAGAAGCCCATAACTCTCCTTTCCTCCGTGCTCTCTTGTGCCTCTTTTTTGTCTCTCCCCTGGTCTCTGTCCATCTCTCTCTCCCAGCTACCCTCTTTCTGTCATTCAGCCTTTCCCTCCCTCTCCCTTCTCACTTTACTCTCTCATTCAACTCCTGCGTCCCTGTCTGCTTCAAGTTTTTGATCAAGGATCAGGCAGAGGCAGCAACTTAAGTCAGGCTGATTTTCCAAAATCCCACATGTCTCGGCCCATGAGACGAAACATTACAAACAAGGTGATAAAATGAACAAAGAGAGGTTTGAGCAAGTCTCTCAAAGGTCATCTCATAAAGAATGGTTTAATATAGACCCAACAACCAGTTAGTCATGTAGCCACAGATGAGATTATGTTTAAAAAAAAAAAAAAAAAAAAAAAAGAAAAGAGAGGGAGGATATGATTTAGATTGAGTCTGACAGGCAGACAAACAAACATTAGTGGCTGTCTGATGTGGATGAGGTCCTTCAGAAAAGGTTTTGTGTGGAGTGTAGACACTGAGAGAGGTGGATGGGTCAGCGACTTCTTTAAAGGAACAGTTCGACATTTTAGAAACTATGTTAATTTACTTTCTTGCTGTAAGTTCAAAGAGAAGATCGATACCACTCTCTCTCAGTTAAATATGAAGCGGCGGCCAAGACACGAAAACTGTCAAACTATTCCTTTAACATGCAACGCTCCCACCCACACATAAACATATCTGCCGGTGCACTAACTCTCTTCCTGAGACAGAAAAGTTGCTAAAGGCATGTTGCACACACTGATGACTACTGTATAGGTCCCACAGAGCAGTTATAGGTGTTGAGTGCCTTGTTCAAAAGCACTCCAGCAGGAGGAAAGGAAGAGAAATCCATCTACATTTTCACAGCCATTCCAGAGATTCACAGCAGCTATCAGCAAGCCTGCGTCTCTAACCTTGAGACTGCCCTGGTACAAACTGTCACGCTTTAACCTTTACATTGTTATGTCGCTTTTGCTTCCTTTAACATGCGTCACTCCACCTTTATCAGTTCTACTGGTGTGTAATCTCTCAGGCATTACATTAGGATTCAGAAACCACAGGAGTGTAGCAGTATCCCAGACCAGTGGCTCTCAATACTTTTTAGCCAATATACCCCCAGCAGGTCTATCAGAACAACTCAAGTAGCGCTTCATCAACACCACCTGTCAAACGAGATTAATTTGAAATCACTTTAAAGTGTATGTTCTACTATATGTTCACAAAACTGGACTGCTAGTGTTTAGGTATGAATTATATCAAACACAAGATGTACTGTGCAACAAATTTTTGCACTTTTTATGAAATCAGGCAGAGCAACTATATGTGTGTGTATGTGCTGTGACTTGTAGGAGGAGTGTCTATATTTGCCTCAGTGTGAGCCCATTTATTCCCCTTTTCACAGAGTCATCTCTGTTCATGCTGTTCTAGCTAAAATTTTAACACCAGTCAGTGCAAATTCAATTATTCAGTGATTTGTTATTCTGGCAGAGTCTGTTGGTTAATTTGTTTATCACAGAGACTGGTCTCCCAGCACTCCCCGCACAGCTCTCTCACCCAAGCCAAAAAGACTTAATTTTGGCAAAGCCTGAGGGCTGGCTGATACTTTGCTTCATGGAGCCCCTCTGCTTGGTCCCTTCTGCAGGCAGCCAGGGAAACAACCAGAAGTGGCTGCTGAGATGACATAAGACCATTTTTATCATGTAGCTCAGACTAACATATCTTCTGTTACTTCCTGCCATGCTGCAAGGCAATGTCAATATAGCAATTAGTCTGACGGTCTGCAACACTGTTATTCTCCCCCCTGCCTTCAACTAACTATTGTGCTTTTTCTTCATTCCTCTTCCTCACAGAGAGGTCAGAGCACGCTGTCAGCCACAGCAGCACCACCAGGGACCGGTGTGTCTTGCCTAATGACTCTTCAGCTAGGCAGAGGTTTCACAGACCTGGGCGTTCCAGATAAACAACATGTCTCCATTCTCACTAAACCACACTGTTGCCTGTTTTGCAACTAAAGTTCCCAAGCTGTCTCCTCCAGAAACCCTGTGTGCAATCTTTCCTCTGCTGTAGTAGGGATATCCTGGACAAGAGATAGAGGGTCAGAGGGGAAGGAAAAGCTGTGGCTGTGGAACAGCCAGGCCAGTGGAAAAGGACAGCGTGTTAGCAAGAGACGGCTCACCTTTCTTGTGACTGCTGGGTCTAGATAACTTCTCAGCTTTTGGAGGTACGTGTGAGGAGGGTTTTTCACTTGGAATCGTTCCTGTCAAAAAGAGGAAAACAAAAGTTAGATGAGCAGAAGGGAAAAAAAAATGGGATGGACACAGAGAGTGGAACTGACACATTTGAAAACATTTGTAGTATAAGCACAGAAGTTATGAAATCACATCAGCCGAACATTTAACATATATGAATTAAGATTTAATTTTACACAGCTCTGTAGCTTTCTATGAGATACGCATGATGTAGCAAGAAACAAAAATTACATCCTCACAAGTGTGAACACATCTCAAGTTTATGGTAAACTGTTGTTGACACTAAAGCCATCAGATTAAAACTGAACAGACTTTGAGTAAATTACATCATCATGAATCATTCTTCAACTGATGGGAACCCCAGGTCACATTCTACTTTAAGAGGCTGAATGAAAATAACAACAACGGTTCCTGCACTAACAACCTGCTTTACCTCAATGAGGTCACATGTATTTTGTTTGCTCAGACTTCAGGTGTGATGAATGAGCATCTATGGACCAATTTTTCTTGGAGATTTCAAATTAACCATTTAAGGATAATTTGCAATATATGTTGCATTAAAACAACTGTATTTTCTGGCAACTGCATGTTCTGCTTGTTAGAAGAGAGGCTTTGGCACATAACAACATGACATTTTCCAATCTATTTCCATTTTTCTATCTACACGATATTCAAAGCTAAAACGGTGATTTCGACATCAGTAGTTGTGTTTCGTTACTACACAGGTGGATGAGAGCAGGAAGGTGATGAACTCTGCAGATCCCTCCCAGTTTGATAACACTGAGCAAGGAGACTGTGAAGGACATTCAACCTGCAGGAGATCATAAATGATCTACTGGTAATTACTGTCATTAGCTTTAATGTGCTACAAAGCATAAACTGCTTTGGGGATTGCGACCAAACCTGTGTGATTGTGTGTGTGCATGTCCAGGGCTCTGCCAGGAACAGGTTTTAGGTCAAATCCCTCATCATTGTGCTCTAAATATAAATACAACAGATTAGCGCTGGATTTGGATCAGTGTGTTAAGCGGGGAAACTGTATTTGGATCAGGCTCAGTGCCACACCACAGCAGCATGAATGGTTCTGGTTGGTGATTTACCCCAATGCACTGCATCAAGAAGTATGAGCCAGAGTAGCATGTCATTGAGGAAATGTATTCTTCCTACAATGGTGGGGAAAGACAGTGAAAGACATGTCCTGACGTTATCAACTAGCTAGGACAGCTGACTGACCTGAAAGAAAAGACCTTCAAGACCTTCAAACCATTAAGACACTCTCCCCATGTTTAATAACTGAATCTGATTTTCAGCGCATACCACAGTAGGCACGGATCTCAGAGGGAGATCTATAAGAATCAGTCTCTGTATGGTTGTTATTTGATTTGCTCCTCGAAACATGTGCTCTTAAGCCAGTGTGGTGGGAAGTCACACATGAATAATCAGCTCATGGAGGGCTGTACATCCACATGCAGAGAAGCAGCTCCATGGTTTTCAGAGTCAGTGTATATTTTCTACATATTCTGTTATTTGATTCAAACAGCACCAGAGTTCCCTGTAGTATTTAATAGTGGAGGGTAGGCCACCTAGCCTGAAAGAAAAACGTTCTAAACAGTTTGCCACCACAGCAATTTGGTGTTTGCTGGATTTTGTTTTGTTTTTTTTTATTTTCCCATTTGTCTCCCTAATATGAAACGCCCCGTTCTCCACCAGTTCATGTGGTTCGGTCGTCATCGACCACCTCTTCTCCTGTGTCAATGATAACCTTCAGAAAGAGGTTCACTATCCAGCCCAGATCCAACCCCACACTGTGCAGAAGCACCAACCAACTGGTGGGAGTTAAAGTGCATTGACAAGGACATGATCCTCACTGGCTTAAATACTACATGTCTTCACAGAGTCAGAAGCACCAGATCTGGGAATGGAGCCCTGGATCTCTGCAGTGATGAGATAGAATTTAGCCTCAGAACCACCCGTGCTCACCAGTATTTCCACTCACTTCACTTTGGTGTACTGTAACCATTTTCCTACACTTTCCACAATGCCCCGTGGAAATGGACCATTTGCAGATAATTGCATAACGCCTTTTTTCCAGGTGAGAAAAAGTGAGCTAATTTATAAGGCAGTTCTATATTTATGTTTTTATTCATAGGGAGGCCGCATTAACAGACATACTTTGCATTCAATAAAATTCAATACAACAGCACCACAAATAACAGCTTTAAAATGACCACAGAGCTGATTCAACCCCTCTCTGACCGTCTACACCAGGGGTTCCCAACTTGCAAAACAGCACAATGATGGTGAAAAATGTAATTATGATCATTAAAAATATTTTAAAACTCCTCAGTCCTGATCATTAGAATAAAAAGTGCTGTGAGAACGCCTTCTTGGGTTATTTTTGAGATTTTCAAGCGGACAATGAAAACTCAATTATCAGCTTCATAAACGAAACCTATGTTGTAATGCTATTATAAAAAAGGCGTCTGCCTTCTGTGTACAAATACTGGACCAAATGCTCCGGGCTTTGCTGTGTTTATCAGCAACATTACATTTCTCCCAGCCACAGAGCGACTATCTCCCAAAAACAGGAAAGACGACAGTGAGCGTCAGGAAAGAGAGATGGCTGTCATGGACACAGCTGACACCAACAAGCGCACAGACGGCTCAGTCCTGTTTGAGAGTCTCATCGCTGAAGAATTAAGATAAGAATCTGTCAGTCTGCAACGTAGTAAATGAGTCAACACGTGCTGAATATACCCTGTTGCATGCAAAGAAATGTGAGGAATGGAAACAGGCTGTAAATACATGAAGCAAGAGAGTATATTATAGAGAACACAAATTTTTAGGAGCTCATATAAACTGGTTCCAACATGCTCTCTGTGGCAGTTTTAGAGTTTGTCTGGGAGTTTGGTAATACTGGTTTGTATTCAATCTGAGAGGGAGAGAGTGGAGCACAGACTCAAGAAGGGGAATCGCTCAACAAGAAAGTGGGCAAGCAGTTGTTTGCCGTTCACTGTATTCAGACGTTTTGGATGCATTCAGGTACGCATGAAGACCTATCTATATGAACGATTTGACAGTGACGAGTTCATCATATCCTTTTCTTTGTACTCTGGATGTCTTGACCTTGTTTTCACATCATGACGCATCCTCCATCTTTCATAAATCCTCATAATTGCCCAAAAAAACGTTTAATATTTCAACCTTTGGCAGCATTTGCAGTGTCTGTTTTTCAAAGGGGATGTACCTGTCATCTCTGCTTCTCTGCCTCCCTCCATCACTGTTGCTATGGTTACATAAAGAGATTCACTGTAGCTATGACACAGAAAAGACTTTACTCCCAGAGCTGCCTGCTGTCATGGGTATAGGCTTGTTGGGAAAACAAGAGAGGGATAAAGATGTTGGAGGACTAGCTTAGTAATATTCTTTTATTATTTCTGTTAATGGAAAAAACTTTATGTTCCTGCACTAAAAACACAAACTGTTTTGGCACTTATACTTATACTTGTACTTTCTTTATAGTACTGTATAGTTAAGAAACTAACAGCCAAAGTAGATCCCTGTAATTTTAAACATGGGTCACACTGACTTGATGACAAAAAGGTATCTGCATTTTGTTCTTTTACAGTAAGTGAGCAACTATCAAGAAGCCAGAAATAAATCACTGGCAATGCTTTTTGTCTGCTTCATCCACAATAAAAGAGAAACCAACAATTTTTTTCATTTCAGGGCTGACAGAGGAACATAGAGTCCCCTCTTAACTGAAAGAGGATCTCTGTCTGCTGGGCAGGAGCCCTGTGGGCTCTCTCCGGCACCGTTCCCTTCAGGGTCAGTGGCTATCAATACAGTTTGAGTGGGTGGTGGTCTTGATCTCGTCTCCGTTTTTCTCCCCTGCTCAGGGATGCAGAAAAACTCTATGGCACGGAGGTTGCGGCTCGAGCGGAGCGCTCAGACCACAGCTCACTGCACAACGTGCGCCCTCTTGTTTCACTACACGCAGCACTGATGCCAATAACAGGCGGAGTTTTTTAACTGCCTAACTGACGTGTGCTCCCTGCTGTGCCACTTAACCCACTTGACCAGGGAAGTCAGAGCAGTGTTTAAAGACCAGGAGAGGCTTAGAGGATAAAGGCAGGGCAATGGAGCACGGGTGCTGTGGTCACGGCACACAGTGGGGCAGACCTTGTCCAGGATTAGATATTCAGTAGGTAGTTGAGAGATTAATTTACATACCACTTTGTGTTTACTTTGTGAAACTGTAAAGGAGGCTGTACTGTATACCTAAGCTCAATTAGCTCTTTGGAGAGTGAGTCTGATAATCATGCAGCCAAGTGCATTAAGTGTGACTTACACAGCAGCTACATCACATCATATACAGATGAGTGACTGATGCCCACCTGATCACAGATGAGCTCCCACTTCTTCTCATTGTCGTACTGCCGCAACAGCCGCGCTTTGTCTGGGGGAAGATTCATTGAGTTCTGAAAGAGAGAAAAAGGTCAGACTTAATTGGATGCAGATAATGAAATATCAACAGTCACATGGGCCCAGTGAAAACTGAAAACACACACCAACTCAAAATAATGAAGCTCCTACACAGGAGGGAAAGTGTAAGGACAATGGCCATCTTTTACTGGAGGATGCACATTTATTGCACATTTATATTTCAAGGACAAGGTCACCCAAATTCAAACAGGTCTCTTCCTCTTGGGAGCAGGAATGTGACCAAACCGAATTTTATACTAAACTGGCCATAAGTATTCAAGTTACAGTACGTTGGTCATTAATAAATAAAACAAAAATAACCATATAAACTTTATCCTTAACTGGGGACAAAACTTAGCCTCTTCTAGACTTTTTGGGGGCTTTATTCCTGATAGCGGGGAGGAGAAACAAGGGGAATTCCATGTAAACAAAAAAGGTCCCTAGTCTGATTCAAAGAGGGTGCATTGCAGTTAACGTGCATTAAGAGATGCCCCAAAGTTTATTTTTTGATCTAAAAACCAAATGAGCAGAAAGCAGAAGACACCACAAAATGACATAGGTAAGAGACAAAGTTTTATTGTGTTCACTAAAGTAGTTAAAATGTTGTACTACAAACCCTGTTCTGTGTTAATACAAGTGTGGATATCCAGTACACAGAGACCTGTTATTATACGATAAAGAAAGTTGGACTGTCAACCATTAAATTTAAGGCTATTTCAGCACTGACACACACTCTGCCAAGTTAAACTGCAGCCATCTACCACACTCACGAAGCGGCTCCACTGCAGACACTGGAAACTTAGAGGTTTCTTGCTCAGAAGCACCTTGGAGACCGTTGTTAAGGAGAACCCGAAACAAATCTCCATTCACTTTCCCTGACAAGACTTTTTCTGTCATCCAGGTTCAAACATCTTGCTGAAATCTTTTCCCTTTCCTATAAAATACAGTTACCAACTATACAGCAGAAATCTCACAATATCTGCCCTGTGAAATGCTGCAGAGGATTCAGCTTCTTAAGTTACAATCAACATAGAAAGGAGCAATATCTCAGCTCCGTGTCGGAACTTGACATCATCATAGTAACCAGCATCTAATCTGTCCAGCTCTCATTCAACACCTACGATGCCTTTAAACATCCCCTGATGGTGCTAAATAAGATATTCCCCTTTTGAAGAATGTGTGTTGTTCAGGACAAATCTAATGTGACCCATGTGTTGGTTAACACTCCATATCTGAACCTAAGCCCCAATCATCCAGAACCTGTTACACAACTCTTTCCTTTATCCTGCTTTCCTTTATCAACATCTGCTTCATGTTCAAACACCTCTGCAGTTGTCTAAAGATTTGGCTCTTTCCAATACAAATATGATTCAGCCCGCCCTCGTGTGAGCTAAAAAAGCTTGAGACAATTAACCACTACTTAATCGTACCACCTACAGTATGTACAGCACACGTGCAAATTTGTCCAGAAAAAAATGAAGAAATAAATAAAGTGTGTGACCCAGTTGGAGATTGTTAAGACAGTCAGGGCAAACACAAAGGACCAGCGACACACAAGAAACATATAAATGAAACATTGTGTAACAGTAAATCAAAGCTACAGATATCATAAGTGTTTCATCTGCAGCTTGCAGTTGTGAAAGATATAACACATGTTTTTGTGAGAATGTTTTCCACTGGTAAGGGGAAAAAAAAAAAAAAAAACAAGGGGGAAAATGTGGCCATTATGCACCGCTCAGCTTGGGGTTCTTTTTCCCCTCGTCATTCGATGGGCTGGATCATCTATCAGTGTGTGTTCAGTGCTCAGCCTCCACTGGATTTTCCAGCAGAGCTCACAAGGGGAGCAAGAGGAAGATGGATGAGCAATATCCCAGGATGGGGCCTATTTCCATGAGGGACTTACACCAGGATTGAGTCAGACACTGATAGAGTGGTTTGATTCCAAACTTGTTTTGTTTTATTGTTGTGCTAGTGTTGCTTTAGAGTAATGATTTATTTTTCATATTCATTTTCTATATGATACTATAGAAAAGCTATTGATCTATACAACCACGCGCTTTAATATCGAAAGAGTACATAAGAGCAAATCGATGTGGAGAGAGCTGCTCAGGAGGAGCAGGGAGGGGCTTAAACACATCTTTGAATCTTACTAATAGCTACTGAGAGGAAGACAAACAAGAGCAGGTCTGAACAAATGAGGTTAATACTGGTAACAACAGAACAACAGCGGGAGGATAAAAAGTTAACCATTTTGTACACTTTTATTCTAACTGATTATTCCGTCGTGCTCATTTCATTATGGTCTGTCCCTCACGTGGTTCAACATGGGTGCTTTTCTAAACAGATAGAGATGAGGCTCAACCGATTTCCTACACAGGAAAGCCAAATGAACGGAAATCCCAATATAAGGGTAAAATTTGCTTTCGGTGTGCATGGAAATCCATTTCAAACACAACAGTTACGTTTTATTTGGTACAAAACACAGGTCGTAGCCAGTCCACTCTCCCCTGCACGAGCAACAAGGAAATTGCATTAGTATTCAGCAGAGGCTGCGAGCCCGGCTGATTGCTGCTGTGCTGACTGCAGGGAATTGGGAGTCAGGAGGGCTCTATTGACTCGGTTTGGCAGCTAACCAGATGAGTAGAGTTAGTAACCACTTTCCTTCCCTAAATACATTAAAATACAATTTGATATCCGAGTAGACGGTCACATTAAATGACAACCAGCAGTCTCAGTATGCAACACAGTGAAGTGCAAAACACTTTGTCAAATTGAAGTCATTAAATCATTAAGTCATTTCTCGACGTCTGCCTTGTTTTATTTGGATGATGTAAGCGCTTCACAGAGGTGCTGCGCTCCTGCAGACTGGTCAGGTGGACTGGCTGGTTTGCTGCGGGAGCGCTGAGCTGTGGGTTTTCTGCTTGGTGAGGCTCCAACTAAAGCAAAGAACCACTTCTACCAGCCTTCATTTCAGCCCAGTGCTAATGAGCTGTGACAGGCACTCAGCTCACTGGGCTCAGGTTACCCCATGTCTGCAGCCACACGATTAGTGCATGTGTGCATCCATGTTATTAATGCGGTGCTGTTGAGGAGGGGCGGGGCAGCTTTTCAGCAACACCTGACAGCAGACCACCCTCATGGATAAACACACACACCTAAATTTGACTAATTACTAAATCCTACGGTAATTTAAGTGTTACAGTGATGGCGTAAGGAGGATTATGACAAGTCTGACCTGTTCAAAAGGAAAATATCACATGGATCAACAACAATAGCCAGTGATCCACTTCATAGTTTCAGTATCACACTGATGAGCGGCCCATTCCTGTGAAATGTGGGGTTTCAACACTTCACCATCCCCAGCATCGCTCCATGCTGCTAAACCCTTGTTTCATCTCCAAAGCAGCTGTTCCACATCTGTACTGAAAGTTAGTGAGTTCCTGTAGAAACATTTGGAAAAAAGCTAAAGCTGTGAGTATTAGTTCAAACATGAGTCTGACTGTGTGCCATTTGAAGGCCGCACAGATCCTTTAAATGCTGTGATACATTTTCATAATCATCTTGTTATTGACAAATTCAACTCCTTTTTAATACATCTGTCTTATTCTGTTGTGTTGGTTCAGTGGTGACATGTTTTTCTTGTTTTTGTGCGTTATGCCTCTGAATTCAAAAGACAAGAAGAAAAATTGACTCAGCATTTCATCCGCTGTGATCACTGGTACGTTGCAAGGACAGACACAATCTATTATTCAAAAAGAACCACTGAACGCCCCAACCTTGTGGTACGGATCAAAACACAGCGAGGCTGCTACACAACCCCAAAACAAAGAATCGTGAAATACTCAGGAGCTGCAAAAGAAGAAGAGGTATGACCACGCATGATGAGACAAATCGCACAACTTGGACAAAGGTGTAAACTGTTCAGCTCCGGTTGACAACATCAGAGTGGCTCTGCTGTGAGGCTGCAGTTGAAACGTCTCACCAAACCATGGTGCAGCTAAGGTATGCCGTACTCGACCAGACCTTCAGTAACTATGACAACCAGTAGCTCAACTTTAACCGCTGCTACAAATATCAGCTTATGTCAGTGCTTAGCTCACATCAGGTCTTGAGGTTGAAAAATATGGACAGAACCTATTAGTGCCCATGTGTCCTCTCATTAGGCAGCTTGAGTCATAAAAGGAGTGAAAACAGACAGCTGGCCCGGAGCCCACCAACCACCCACCACCTTCCAGGAGGTCTGAGGAGACACGGCCTTCACAGTACAGCTGGCCAGAAAAGCAAACACACGGCCCACAGGACGGACCTGTTTTAGTTGCTAGTGCTGTGAAAAGATGTGGACTATGTTGACAAGGCCGAGAAGCTATCCATTCGACTGGGGATGAGTCGAAAATGGAATATTTTACAAGCCTAAGCGTGAGAGCTGACCAGTGTGTGGTGGTAGAAATGAAGACCTGAAGACATCTAACCAGGCCAACTAATTACCATACTGAAACCAAACGAAACTTAAACTGTGCATGTGGAAAATGAATACAGGCACTATAACACTTTGCTGCTGCGTTGATGAATGTTCATCCAACCGTTTCTTTACTGTTGTTGAATGAAAAAGAACTGTTACAGACTGAATGTACAAAAGCAAAGCAAGTACTTGCACATATTGAAAGAAATTCTGAATAACTTCCCGCCCTCTTTGGTAACTGTGATTGACACACGAAGTCATTTATATAATTACGTTCAAATTCATGGCCATTAATTCATGACACAAGCGGTAGCAGTGCAAAGGGAACTGAAAAGGTGCACTGGACATAAACTAGACTGTTCAGTAAACCCCTGTTTTTCACCTAATAGCCACATCTTGACGAACTAGAAAAGTAAGGAGTGTGACGCACTGTGGACAAAAACTTACAAAGCAAAGTGAAAAATCTGAGTTTTTAAAAGTCAACTCACTTGACAAAGCTCAAATTCTCATAGCCCTGCTAAAGCATGGTAAGAAAAACTAACTTTCCTAAAAGCAAATGACTGAAATCCAACCTCCTCTGATGTACTTATACACAGCAACAAGAACAAGAGACAGAAACTGACTCTCAGCCACGCAGCCTCCGGTCAGATATCTTTCAGAGCAGGGATTGATTTGTCCTTGGGGACTTGGGCTGCAACGAGTTTGAGACACACCCACGTTCTCCTCTTACTTCTGTCCTTTTCCCTGCTAATGCATCACCATCAAAAAGAACGCCAGTGTTCCTGACCAAGCCAGCAGATGCAGTGTCACTTGATCCAAATCATCAGAACTGTTTTCGCAGGTCTCATAAGCAAGACGACATGAGGTAAAAATCTAACTAACGACCTTCACAGATCACGTCTTTCTGTTCCAACCTCAAATTTATTCATTACTGTTCATTAAAATGTCTTTGTCTTTATAAGCCAACATTACAGCCACCACACCACATGCCACAACAAGACAAAACCCCTGACTGCATCACAAATTGATGACTAGTCATAACAAATTTTTGTAAATTGCTCAATACTCCGGAAATGACTGGATGCTGTAGTGTTCTCTCTCGATGCTTGCTTCATCAGTCACTGGGGTGTTTAATGTTTACAGGGCATTACCACAGATATGAGACTGGCGCTGCAGGCTACTCTCTAAGTGGTAAAGCAGCTCCCCAGGTGTACAAATACGTGATTGACTGCACAACTGCATATAAATGTCACGTTCCATTTACTTCTCTTCTGGTTTACCCAGCAGGGAAGTGGAGGAGCCCTGCAGCTCAGGCCTATAAGAATCAAAATCCATAGTGGAGGTAGTGAGCGATAAGGAAGAAAGGAGTAAGATGGCCCTGAGGTATGTGCTATCCAAACTGCTCCATCCTCCCCTCATTAGCGCAGTGTGGATCCGTAATCCTCGGCATTCTCTGGGGGCACAGGTGTCCCCTGTCTGTCCTCAGATTAGCTTTGTAATCCCCAGGACCCCCTGCCCCTGCTCAGCAGCCCGCTCCATCAAGACAGTAGTGTTTGTGTTTGCGGAGCTGTTCGCTGGAATGCCTCTCGACCTAATGGCGAGTTCAGATGTTCGAGCCCGGCCTCTCATTTCTTACCCCCCTTACAGGCGCATTCCTACGAAATTCTTTTCATTTACCTCAGCCGTGACGACTCTATAATCTTAGATACACCATCTGTGCGGCTGGAAGAGGCCTTACATCCACCAGTACGAGCTCATCAGCCTCTATCAGCTATTCTTGCATCCCTACTGTCGTCAAACCGCTTTCTGAAACACCCTGAGAGCCATGCCACACACCATACTGTGTATATGATTAATGACACTGTGAAATCGACAGCGATATACGCAGACTACAGCAGCTGCAAGTGGGAGGAACCACATTTAACTTCCTCTGTGGACAAGCTTCAAATGTGAGCGAAGAGCCAAGCTCCTCTGTCTCATATCTGTTGTTCAATAAAGCTCAAGAGAAGACATTTAAAAATCCATAACGCTTAACTTGGCTGCATTGTGGGTAAAATATACAGTAGACTGCAAAAAGTCTATAGTGCAAGGTTTCTGTTGTGGGTAAAATCACTCTGGCATGATACAGAGCGTCTTTCACGCTGGACATTATCCAAATACCGGAAACATTATGGAGATGGTTTGGAGCAGTAGGAAGTTGTCCAAATAAAATAAGTGATACATGAAGACAGAGGAGCTCTTGCCAGGCCAGATGTTGAGATGTTGTGAAAGTGTCTGGACAGAGGTGGAGTCCGTGTTCTTGTTCCAGCTCCACGATAGAAAAGAATATGAATCAGAAAAGTTGTTTATCTAAAACATAAACAATGGCTCTGGGGTGTGTAAATGCAGCAGGTTATAGAATGAAATCATTGGTTTACTTGACATTTTTGTTATATATTTGAAGAAAACACCTACAGAAAAAGTTTCTACGTGAATTTCAGTAGGAGGCAGTGGGATGAACAGGAAATCTTTGAGCTCACAAAAAGGAGGCGGACTAATTTAATACTGCTGCTAAGTATAATCCTGCAGAGCTTTTAATCTATCCGCTGTTACTGGTAACGACAACAGGCCAACATTTACAACCACACACTCATCTGCAAAGGTTTTTATGCAGTAGTTTATATTGTGTTGTGTTGTGTTTACAGTGGTCACATTTTTAACACTTTGTCACCTTTTGGAAATGTGATAAATGAATCCGTCTTTGCCTCTGCAATTTTTTGGGTTTTTTTTTTTTGTGGAGCACAACACTGTGTCCTGTGTGCAAATATAATCAGATGTATTCTAGCCTCATCACACTGGAATTGTTTCTGTGGTGCAATATGTCTCCTCCTCCTACTCTGACACCACAATCAAACAACTGCTCTTTTAATACAAAATAAAACAAACTGAAACTTTTTCTGCCCTAAAGTCTCCAAATAGGAGAATAAGGGTAGAAAACAACTCCGGAAACTATAAGAGACTCAACATAAAGTTTAAGGGTGAAAAATAAAACTGTACTGTTTAAACAACATTTCACAAACAGGCTTTACAATTAAAAAAAAAAAAAAATCCAATGCAGCATGAAATAACAGACTTATTTAAGAGATAAAGAGCTGTTTCCTGGCTTATTGTCAAATGTGCACTAATAACAGCCATAAACATCTGCACCCACACTGAAAGCCGTGTGCTTTCTGTTTGCTCTCGCTGATATGGAAAACTATCCAGCGAGCTTTACTGGTGCTTGGAGATATCAAGTTATCAAATTTTTGCATGTTGTAGCTAGCAGCTTTAACACTTTACTGACTCGGAGCACACATGACCGACTTAGTTTCTTCTTCACTTTATCTGTGCTCCTGGGATAGTTTTGGCATCTCTGCTACCATCTCTGACTGAATGATGATTGCCAATAAAAACCCCAAAAACCGCCTCAGTGATTTCCCTCACATTCAAAAACATCATCCCTCCAACAAAGAAGAATTTATCACAAAGAGCTCGACAGTCACTTCCTCTAATGAGATGATTGATGCCCTCTGAACTACAGATGCCCAACACAGAAATGTGCTTTCTGTATCATCCAGTGAAGAAAGGCTGAATGGGAGCTTGATAACACATAGAAACTCAAGATTGTGGCTCACATCACTGCCTGTATGTCAACAAAAGAAAAAAAGAAAAAAAAAAAAAACAGCAGGAAAGATCAATCCCGAGGGCCTGGCGGAAGTGCATCAAGCAGGGCACACTGCACACAGAGTGTGTTTGGATAGTGCGGATAAAGTGCCAACCTAATGACCGATCTGAATCTAATCTGTCAGAACTAAAACATCCACCTACAACCTTTTCACTCACTAACTAATCAGTCTATTTATTTGTCCTGTATTGTGACTAATGAGCTTGTTTTTCTACAGGTTAATCATTGAAAATTACCTGCGCTCCTATGACTTTGATCCCATAATAATTAATTCCGTGATCTGCTGTATTTTGCTGGAGAATTATCTATTATGTGTTTTTAACCAAACAGCAGCTGAAGCTGCCACTGTAGTAAAAAGAAACAACAATAGGTTTTGTGCCAGTTAAAACTCTAAATAATAACACTGTCAAGTCTATGCTTTGGCTTTTGAGTTTAACTTGGAATACATAATCATTTAATCCAAACCCTAAGCGATGAGACTATGGCTTGTCCACTCTGCTTTGGTTTCATGTGGGAGAGCTGGAGTGAGAGGCACATCTTCAGTCCAATAAAAGCTGATACAGACTGCTGCATTGTCTGCAGCTGTGATGGGCCTTATATCAAACTCTGGCAAAGAGCAATGAAGTACATTCAAATGCAGCCTCCCCGTCCTGCTGGGCAGATATTAATTCTGGCAAGTCGTTACCCGACAAAACCTGCCTTTTTGACTCTGGCAGCTTCAACGTGAAAAAGTATTCAGGAAGAAAAGCTTAAGAAGAAATGAGACTAAAGTACACTGCTGGGCTTCCCAACAGCCAAAGTATTAAAATGCAAGTTACAGTCAAGGATATGAACAAGGATTTTGAACAAGGCTGTAAAAAGTCCAAAGATGGAAAACATGTAGCAACAACTCCAGAACGTCAGCTGACAAACCATGAGTCCTCTTTAGAGAAGTCTCACAGATCCACCTCATTATTAAGTTACAAAAGCTACATAATGGGGGTAAACTGTTTATTGTCGTCATTGGTACATTTCTCTTTGTTTTTGCTTTTCCGTAATACTTTAATATCCCTTGGACAGCACTTTGGGCAGCTTGAGCTGTGTTTAAATGGGCTTTAAAAAAATGAACTTTACTCACTTACTTAAATAAGCCAACAGATGAACCACGATGATGATTCAGCCTAAAATCAAACTGTAAACATGGCTCAAAGCTCAAGGCTGCTAAAAGAGAATGACAACAACATCATTGTCACAAGATAAAGGTGACCCTGAAGCCACAACATCACCCATTTGTCACAATGACATACAAATTTGAAGGATTTTCCGGACTTGGTTTCCTTGAGCATTAACACATTTTTTTCACCGTCCACAAAAAAAAAAAACACCCACTCTTGTGCAGCACTTCAGCCGAACAATCTCACTTTAAAGCACAGCTGGCACTTTGGAGCCTGGACAGAACCTGACCATAATGTACTTCTCCACAGAGCTGGAACTCCCCTGGTCTTTTGTGTAGTCCTTGGCCTGGTCCTGTCGGACAACACTGGCAACTGACTGTGTCCCATATGAAAGGCCCAGGCTAGCCTTTTACAAACTGCATCATCATGCACCTGCTCCCTTCACAGGAAGACCTACAGCAAAGAAATTCATAGCCAAGAACAAACTCACCAACTCCAGATCATTGTCTGAAACTGCCATGGAAACACAGCTGATAGCTGACATTCAGCACAACTTTTTTAAAATTGTCAAGCAAAATTTTGCTCTGATTCTTCTTTAACTGAGACACGCTATTTCTATGCCAGACTCCCGGGACTGTTTTAATCAGGTATGATCATACTAAAAACCCTCATTTTAAAGTCAATAAAGTTTGGTCAGTAATCTAAGTAGCCTCTGCCACCCACACAGCACTGAAAAATCAAACCACCCCCAAGTGTGCAGATGTCAAAACTGCACTGAGAACAACAACTCTGACTGAAGCCCCGGTGGTTTCAACTCAGTGGTGCCTGCAAACACCCAAAAGACCTGTTCCTACATAATCAGCTGACCCTCCGCCAGCCAGGCAAGGTGCCTCCCGGCTCCGCTTCGGGGTTTTGAGTAGTTTTTGAGTCATTATGGCTCAACACTGCAGCATCACACATCCCCTCTGAGAGCCTGCAAAAGGCCAGCACACTGGATTCTGGGTCTCATTGCTCATGCTCGGCTCTGTTACAGCTAATTGGTTGGTGAGCATCCTGGGCACAGCAGAAACACACATGCACATACGTAAGCATGTACACACACACACACACACACACATATATATATATTTGAGTATATGCGGTGGTCCCTCGCAGCCTGCCGGGTCTGGGTCCAGTGCCAGGCTCCGTCTCGGGCTCTCCACAGAATAAAGAGTGGGTCTGTTCCACTGGCCTGCTGCACGGGATCCAGCCACTGTTCACCCTCTGCTCATCAGACAATACCCATTGTTCTACTTTTTAATGAAGAAGAGTCAACATGAAAAAACTAGGAGGGCAAGATTAGTCACATCCTGGGTGTAGGAGTGTGAGAGATGAAGGGGTCACTGTCTTCACACAAGCAGATGACATGCTAAGAAATGTCTTGTTCATTGACATACAGATGGGTGTGTCTTTTTAAGGTGCTGAACTACTCCACATGAATGCATATTAGCAAAGATTCTCTATGTCTATGTGTAAGCAAGCATCTGCATCTCTTATGTTTCTATAGTTATTTATTCAGATTTTCCTATAATTCCTCACCTATCTGCATGTAGAACACACCTACATGTCTGTATGGGTGTATAAACGTGGAATTACAGCTGCTGGAAACCAGGTAGATGAAAGCAGCGAGACTGAACTCAAACAGTAAAGTTGCAGGCAATAAAATCAAAACAAGTAGCTCTGTCAAGTTCCGAGGAACTGCAGAGTTAGGTAATAATTGACTGTGTGTTTGTCACTACGAGCAACCACTTGTTATTAAACCTTGTTTTTGACCTATTTTTCATATCGCAGTATTGATAAGTGCAGCTTTAAACAGAACTTCAGCCTGATTTTATAAACTCTGTTCAGTAAGTATAACTGAACACTGGGTAAGGTTTCAGGTTGAGCTAGTGTGCAGGTAAAACAAAGTGCAGCTACCTTGGACCTGTCACCGTGACAAATTAGACTTCAGTTGGACATGAAGGCTGCTCGTGATTAATCTGGGGAGTAGATTTCAGATTGCAGTGCCTCACAGCACAAATAACAGCAGCTAGTGGCGCTTCAGCAGCCTTTAAACAAAGCAGCTTAGATGTAATCTGGGCAGACTATTGAGAAGAGTAGCTGCTACAACAACAGTTAAGCCTATAGCCTCCATATGGCATTTCAACAAGTAATGGCTGTTAACTTCTCTGCTTCCATGACGGCGGTGACGATATCCAGCAAACACCACGGTCCTGAGATTGAAGTGGATGCTATCCTGGATGTGGGTGCTGTTTAATTTGATGTCAACTCTGTGGTTTAGCTGAGGCAGAGGAGCAGGCATGAGGCCTGAGCTGCATTCCTGTTAGACACAGTCATTTTCCTGTGGTTCGATGTGAAGCATATAGACCGGCTCACGCTGTACATGTGACTCACAGAGATTGATGGCAGTCATTTCACATGCTTTCAGCCAGTGTGCCCTAAAAGACTAAGAGACAAAAATGCCACATTGAAGCTTTGCTTATACTTTCTAATGGTTGGCGAAATGACAGCATTGGATTGATTAGGCAATAAGTGCGGAGTAAATTGATCTGCCAGAATATTGGTATGACCGGCCATAAAGTAGACTCACAGGGATATCAGCATCGAGCTGAGCAGAGTAAACATTAAGACGGTTGTGCTAATACTAGCTCATCTTCATGTGCAACCCATCCTCTTCTTGTAGACTTGTGTCAGTAAAACTATGGCAACCACAGAAGAGGTGCAGGCTCGCAAAAATGCTCCCAAGATCAACTACTGATCCGTTTTACCCTGGATGCTGTATGGGAGAAAGAAAACTACAACTAGTAACATTCCCAACAAAGCAGCCAAAGCAAAGAGAAAGCCTTTAACACACACACACACACACACAAACACACACCGCAAATTGCTTATGGAAAAAAGTGAATGAATTCCTGTTTACACCCGATTAGAAATCTAACCCTCCCCTTCAGTACTTTAAACAACGAATATTTGGGTTTAATCTCCACCTAACTTCACAGCCAAGGTCACATGTGAATTAGCCTCTCTTATCATGGCAGAGGCCTTGCATTACAATTAGCCTAAGTCTATTTCCAAGATCAGCCCCTGGCTCCAGGGATTCATGAGACAGAGACTTCAATGGGAGCTTTTCTTTTAGTAGAAAATGCCGACTAAGCCAGCAGTAAACCCTGATTTTTTCCAGAGAGCGGTACTACAATCGTACAGAGCCAGATCCCTCTATGTGACTAGCAGAAAGCCAAACCAACTGAAAACACTGATATGCAAGCTGGCAACTGCTGCCATGATACCACACACACTGTCTCCCACTTTGAAGGGGTTGAAGCCAATTAAAATTACATTCAGTTAGGTTCAAATTTTAACTAAAGCAAAACCTTCATATGGACTGAGATAAATCAACTGACAAGTCCATGGAAATTGTTCTTCATGCCGTAAAAAACTTAATGGAAGTGAAAGCTTCTTTTGTAAGAAAACCTTTAAAAAAACAGGGTCGACAAATATGACATCTGTGACCAGACACAACCAATATTTAAAGGATGGGTGTTGAACGTCAGTACAGTTTGTGTGAAGATCACTAAAAACTCACAAGTATCCAATGACGGCATTTAAAAGGTTGGTCAGGGTCATAGCCTCATATATATCTATTATCTGATCCAATATAATTCCAGGTTTACATGAGGTTATTTTACACTGTACTTTATTCAGGAAGAGCTCTTGTCAGGCTGCTTGTGTTAACAACGTTGAACACTGATGCACTGGTAAATGGTGTTGGTATATTTTGTCAATAGAAACCTGCTTAAATTCCTCAGTCTTTGGTAAAAAGAAATGCATTGTAATAATGTGAAGCGATAATGTAAAGGATTATCAAACCCTGGAAGTATCCAACCATGTATCATGTTAAAAAGCAGCAGCACTATCTTCTGATGGGCACATTATTTGTACGACTAAGAATCAAAACTTAATCAACCAAGGATCTGTGGTAATTTTCTTTAGAATTGTGTAGGAATCAGTCACACATACAGTATGTGGTCTGCTCAGATGATAAAACTCACGAGTCACTGTCTGAAAGGAGGCACTGTCACAGCACACAGCATAGACCCCGATTCAGACACTGTTATGTCCCTAATAAGAAATTCAAGCGTGTTTAGAGGTGAGTGCTTGAATGTGGTCGCACACAGCACAAGCCTTTATTCCAAACGGTTCCCTACTGTGATCCAGGGTTTTCCTGTTGATCAAACCTGTCAGGAAAAAGGTGAGGGGAGTCTCCAGTTCTGTACCAAGTCCAAAATGTGAGAAATTTGATTTATTAAGGAGGGAACCGGTGAAAAGCTTCATCAAAGCATCGTGGGCATTAATGTGACAGCATAAAGCTTATCATTTGCAGTCAATATCAGAAATGATGAATGAGTATGTGAAAGAAGTGTTGATCTGCAGCCAAGTGCATTTTAATCTTGATCCATCACTCCTGATAACCCCTAATATGCTGATGAGTCAACAGAGAGGTATCATCCTCATCACGTGCCATTCAAGCTGAAGTGAGGTCATCAGAGTCACACAGTGCCACTCACTCGGGCAATCAATGGAGCCAACTGCCATCAGGCACGGCTGAGACACATTAGGGTTTAAATGGCAGTAAATAACACTAAATGCTGTGATTATAGCTCTAAATTCTTCTAATGCTGGAGGGCTTCCATCCCGCCAAGAGCTGAGGCATCATGCTGGCAGCAGGGAGGAGCAAGGGAGGGAGCGGGGGAGTTCCTGACATGCTAGGGCATCAGCTTTTCTGACAGCCGGCCCACGAAATCCTCAAGTTAGACAGGTAGACTTTTTTTTTTCAAAATTCTGGAAAGCATAATGAAGATTAGTTTTGTAAACCAAACGTATGGATCCTAATCACTTTCTGATCCCTGACATTCACCACGCAGTGTGTGTCTGAAGAGGGAGAATCCTCCTTGATACCCAGAAATTGCAGGAAGTAGGTGATTCTAACAGCAGACGTGATTAAGAAGAAGGCCCAAATCCCTCAGCGGTGTGACGTCAAACCTCCTAACAACCCCAGAGTCTGCTGCCTCTAGCACAGAATGAGGTTCATCAGTGTCTGACAAGCAGCAATCACGTCCCAGCACAACACTGTGACACACAGTGATTTGACTTCCACCTAAACTTGATCCACTTTTTTTATAATTGGGCTTACAGGCTAAAAGATCTGACATTAACATTAACATAAAAAAAAAAATCTTGCTCAAGAAAATATAATAGATTAAACAGTTTTGTTGTCCTCAAGTCAGGTTTACAATCACACAGCTGTAAGTCCCAGTCAGATTCCTTCTCCTGAGCAGCTAATGTTTATGAGAGCAGTAGGCCGGGCAAATATCACGTTTGACCCACATTTTGCCAGCTCTCAAATTTCACCCTAACTTCACTGTTCTTCTCTGCAGCCCTTTATTCACTGACTGGGGAGCTGTGCCCTGGAAATTCTCCTGATCAGCAAAAAAAAAAAAAAGTGATTTGTTATAACAACGACCTATATAGCAATACTTTGTGGGCCAAGAGAGCAAGATGAATAACACTGTAGTACTCAGGCACTGTACGAACCTACCAATTACCCACAAATCCATTGACATGGCGGTGATACAAGTGTCTGTATACATGCGACAAGTCAAAAGTGTTGCTCAAAAAAAGCATGATCTTAATGTGTCCATTGTGCACTAGTGTCTGCACCATTAATCAACCTGTTAGCGCTTTAAAGTCGGGAAAGTCCTTCAACACCAGCCATGCTCAGCCTTCACTTCCAGGTAACATCTACTGTTGACACTGACACTTTATGGTGTGTAAGGATGTTATAAAGGACACGGCCACTTAGAGCCTCTGCAGTGAATCAGTGACTAGATTCAAAGCTGGGAATAAAACCAATAAGTTGGTTATGTTATGACTGAAGGTGTCTGATTGGACTACACATGGAAATGTACAGAAGCACTGTGGCTGCTAAATGAGGAGACTGCTGTGAAGACATTTTGCATTTGAGGTTAAGGGATACAAAAAGTGATATTTGGTCTGCTTCAGCCTGGTGTGACAGAAAGTATAAAGGCATTTATAGATGAATGAGAAACTTCAGCAGATTTTTAGGATTGAAAGATAAGAAAAGCTAAATATGATGGCTGAGAAACTGATGCAGATCTTATATACAAGGAAACAAACTTTTTTCTTTTTTTTTTTTTTTGAGGGGGGGGGGGGGGGGGTCGGAATATTTTTTTTTCTGACCAACAAAGAAAGGATCAGGCGTGCTGGACAAACAGAGGACCAACCTACACACAGCTGTCCCGTCCCAGGACACTTGAAGCATGGAGGGAACAAAGAGAAGACAGACAGATAAAAACTACTCTCTCTCTTTTCCTCTCTCTCTCTTTCTTACCAGAACGACTGCAAATCTTTCCTCCAGTTCACCTGATTCCGGCATGGGCAGCTTCAGAGGCATGTTGTGTCCTCTGGGATCAGTGTGTTGGTCCATGCTCCCTGCGTTCCCCATGTTTCCTCTCTGACCAGAAAGTACAACTTTTTACCCTCACCACCACGTCCACTCGAGAAAATCTCTGCACGGCGAGAGAAAAAGAAAAAAAAAAAAAAAAAAAAAAAAAATCCACACGCCCTTTAGTTTTGCTCGGTCAACCTCACACAGGCTTCCTCACAGGTTCGATTCCCGGTCACTTGTTCAACATAAAGCACATGTGAGGGAGGCAGCATGAAGCGACGGGTCCGAGCAGCGGCGGCGGCGGCAGGAGCGGCAGCAGGAGCGGCGGCGGCAGCGGAGCCCCCGGTGAGGCATTTTTCACGGCAGAAAGAGGAGACCTGGAAACTTCACTGGATCCACACGGACCTCTCTTCGCTGTTATCCGTATCTTGCACAATTTCGGCTCCACTCCCAGTCGGTAGTAATGACGACGAGCATGATTCACGCTTATTGCAGTCCCCCCCCCCCAGCCTGTTAACAGTGAGTGAGCGGAGCTGGCTTTCCTAATCCCTCCACTGCTGACCAGCTAGTTAAGGAGGAGGGGGTCCTCTCTCTCTCTCTCTCTCTCTCTCTCTCTCTCTCTATCACACACACACACACACATATACACTGTGACACCACACACACCGCGGCTGCACACACTCTCATCCCTCCCTACAATGAGCTCTTTCAGGGGGCAAGCCTCCCACTTCTTCTTGGGGCGTAGCTCCCAAAGCCGTAACTAGGGAGATGATTTTTTTTCTTTCTGTGTTGCATTGTGGTACTTTGAGTCCATTGTGACACACAACAAACTTATGTCAATGGCGCCCCCCCCCCCCCTCACCCTCCACCTCCACCCCCCCTCTCCCCCAGGGCCCCTAAGCGGGAGGTCTTATCTCTTTATGCAGCTACATGTGGTGATTAAATGGTTTGATCCAGGGTTTAATTTGCTGCATTTAATGTATTGATTTGTTGATTATAAGACCATTCCAGTGCCACCAGATGTTCAACTAACTATTGTTTTAAACATTTTCCAGAATAGCTTGTGGGTGTGCAAAACAGCAACTCACAACTGGGTTCAGTCATGATAAGATATGATTGTTATGAGTTACACCTGTGTTTGACAAGTCAACGTGTCCGCTGCGAGAAAGTTGTGACTCCATAACTTAAACCTTGTCAGCTGTAAGGTTTTGGTCACTCGTTTGTTAATAACTCTCACTCATGCACATTTATTATGTTTCGGGTTAGCCAGGCTAATCATCATATTAAATACTAGATTCCCCAGATTGCTTGTGAATGTGAAAACATCTTGACTTACAGCCACTGTTAAATACGCTTGCTGTTTGATTGCTGAAAAATGACTCCATCCAGCCACTCCTTCCAGTTCCGCCTTACCTTTTTCTCAGATGAGATTTGGCAGGAAAAGCACAAGTGTAACTAATAACATTACACGTGTGTCCTCTCCCACATAAGTGCCCAGTAGGCCATGACAGTAAGATAGCAGACACAATACCAAGACCCTGAAACTAGCACAGCTGGATGCAACGGAGCCATATGGCTACACCTGTGTCTGAGGAGTTAAAATGTTTAGTAAAGTCCACACACCGACTCTGTTGTTTGAAACAGCATGATTCGAGTAAAGTAAATGGTATAGAGCCTTGGGCTCAATAAGTACAAATATGGTGCTGTTCGTTCTTCTTCTGTCTATTGTGTGTGTATCTGTTAGTCTGGGTGATGAGCTGCTGCATGCATTTGCTCTTACAGGAATAAATGAAGTTGCATTGAACTGAACTGCATTTGATTGAACTGAACAGCTGTGAAGTGTTGTAATAATAATCTTAGTTTACATTGTGTACTTTTCCACTGAAAACACGAGAAGTACATTTCTTTTAATTAACTAAAACTATACTTGGAGAGAAGGTGTTGTTAGTTTCACTCCTTCTGTCTCCTACCCTAGTCTCTAACATTTCTCCACAGACAAATATCCTTGGGCCAAACCTTTTTAGCAAGTACAGTTCTTTACACCAGGCTGTATCTGAAGGTGTCTGATTTAAAATATACTGGAGGGTAAATAAGAACAATAAAACTACAATTTTATGATAAAAACAGTAACAGTCAGACAATGTTTATTCCCCGTCAAGATCTTCAACATACATCAGTATGAAATCTGATCTGCTGGCAGGGTGGGGACCACATTACACACAGGAGGATGACGTCAGCATGCAGAGATCTGGAGACGCTCCAGAGGTTCTCCAGATGCACAGTGGTTTCATTCATGATGTTCATGATGCTGGACTGATTCAATAGGGGAGGGTGTTACATCTGAGGTTAGCTGGCAGGACACATTGAGGATGAGAAATACAGCTGACTGACCTCATACGATCATTACGTGTCCCAAGTTAAGTTGATTTGCTCTGTCTGAAGACCCCTCCTCCCTGTGTTGTGTACATTACATGTGTTACCAATTATTGGATTTTATTGGTGGGACTACTGACAAAGCAATCCCACGATATGTTCTTCTCAGGTTCAAAAATTCTTTATCAGTCTACCATTTTTTAATTTGTGTCTCCTTCTGGTTGCTTCAACGTTGAAACTCAATCCCAATTCGCTCGCTCAAATTAGTTTATTGGAAATGGCCAGCGTACAAAACCTGTTTATAGGCATACCAACTATGCAGGGGGTGGAAACCACAGGTAACCACCTGAAGAGGCCTTCAGGTGGTGGTAGAAGCCATATAGCAAACACCTGCTACATGACAACATCCTTTGCAATACAAGCAACGGCAAAATGCTGGGTCCTGCTAGCTTGGTAGCTGCTAGCCTGTAAATTATGTAAATTAGGGGAGGTGGCCAGCTCGATCCCCAGGGGGCCATGTGCCCAGCCATCAAGCCTTTTTCTTGAACCAATCTGCTGACAAAGTAAACTTGCTCGTAGTTCTGGTCTCTAACTTTAGGGGAGAGTGCTGCATGTTCACACATATTGACCAAACTGCTCCGGGGCACAGGAATAAGAAATGTGAATTCTTAAAAAGGGTTGGATTCTCCTTTAAATGCGCAATCCATGATTATATTATGGTGTTTCCAGCCTCAAAGCATCTGGTGCAGAAAAATAACAGACTCAAACTCTAGATGTTTGTTATAGAAGCCTGTAGGGGACTTAAACCAAATGATCATTTTCCCGCACATGTATGTGTTCTACAATTACACTGGACTTGACTTCAAGAATATGACTCCACTTCCAACACGAAGTATTATTTAAGTAAAAATTAAAAATGAAATGCAGTTATCCAGTTTGCATTTTCATTTTCACATACTCATGTGGGCACTATTGCGTTAAAACGAAAACTGAAAAGCTGTTTGACATTTCATCTTCAAAGACTTCACCTGCTCTACAGTGACAATATTCAAATACAATAAGCAAACAGCGACCTCAGTCCATTTGTTTACATTTATGTGTCACTACACTCTGTAGGGGTCAAAATGAGTCAGTCCTCTCATCAAGGCAGGTCATCAGTGAAGACGTCACTTCCTTGTCTCTTTGTCTCTGGTGCAGTGGCAGCTGCTTGTTTCATCAGTCTTTGTATGACACTGTGTTTTATATCAATGCAGCTCAATGGAAATCTCCAGATATGAGATTTAAAGTATTTTAAATGTATCACAAAAAGTGATAAGATGGTGAGAGACAGGAGTCTGGTAGTTATTCTGATCCCAGTTCACAGCAGAGATGCAACCAGCTGTGGGTCTGATTCTCCTCAGCTCAGTCTTCTCCTTCTGCAGCTCCTGCTTGATCCCTGACCTAAATACTCCCTTCCTCTCAGTCAGCAGGGCCTTTAGATCTGGAATCTATTTCATATATAAAATCTGTAAAAATGATATCAGGCTGATATGTATTTGATCACTTCTAATGATGACTGCACATACAGTAAACTCGGAGAAGCAAATCTAAATAAATGCAGGTGAAACAACACCTGTAACACTTAGAGTCACTCAACAATCACTGTGTTAACAGGTATTTGACTGATAAATCAAAGTTTAGGTGTGAGCGCACACAGTGAGCTCACAGCACTGGGCTCCTCTCTGAACTGCAGGTCTGTGGTGACAGGACAGAAGTACTGCTCTGTATCTGAAGTGTCTACAACACCTAATCAGCTTTAACATGATACGTTCCTACCATTTAAACATGCATTTTCTTGGAGATCATGTACACAAATATGAAATCGTGACGACCGTATAGTTTGAATATGTTTTTTGGTGTGTGTGTGTTTGGGGATTTTGGCTGCTAAAGATGAGTAAATATGCCTCCAAAATCTGGTAACTGCTGCTGATTTTTGTACGATTTTTCAAAATATTAAGACGTGTGTGAATTTTTTTTTCCACAGACTCAGTCACACTAACTGACACACCTTCAAAGTAAAGAAAAGTCTGCAGCAAACATAAAAGTCCACCAGGTAAAAAAAAAACACTCACCTGCTTTGGATTTAAGAAAAAGCCCTGAAAACAGCAGCTGTGGTCGTTCTGGATTCCAGAGGTGTCCAGTTTTTACAGGAGAAAAAAGCATCACAACATCTATTTAACCTCCTCAGAACACCTTGCACTCCTCCTCTGTCCACCTGTATGAGTATTAGTTCAAAACACTCAGACTTTTTTTACAGGAAGATTCCTAACTGAGTAAAATGACCTGGAAGTGTATAAGTGGCAACCCTGATAAGAGCAGGGTGAATTCTCAAAATCAGGGGTTTCCAAAGTCTGAGACTGTGGGCTTCCTGTCAGACAAACCTTGGAGAGAGGCACCCCCTCACCCTATTGCTTTGTTTCGCTCACCATAATCCCTCTTTTAACCAGGTGAAACCAAGCAGTTACCATCACTATAGAAACCATTAACTGCAGCTGGGCACACAAAACCAATTCAGATCAGCTGATTAGACTTGCACACACACAAGCATACAGATACACAGATAAACCGATACGCAGGGACACAAAGACACACACTTACAAGCTACCTGATCCCAACCAAACCAGCAGCCCAGAGCACCATTCATCCATTAATCATTGTAGTTTAGCTCCAGCTGTTACTGAAACAATGTAGTTTATTGTACCTAAACTTTTAGAGGCGATAAAGTCGAATTAGTTCTGGGCAAATTAACAACACATACTGCACATTGTGCATTTTGCTTATATTTACATAGTTTAATGAACCACAATGGTTGTAAGAAATATGCACTACATCTTTTTACAGCAACAGATATTCAAGAGATATTCTGATGAGTTACATCCTTAGGGGCATTTAAGCGTTCCAGGGAAATACCAGCCAGAGACACGAGGTTGGAATCAACAAAGTTGTCATCTGCACCTCAATCCACCAGGGCCAACAGGGGAATGGATTCGCCGCTCAGGAGAAAGGTGGCATTAAACTGCACACAGAGGATGATGTGTTTTGGCAGAGGTGGAGGAGCTGCTCATCAATATCCCCCCACTTACTTATCAGCCTAATCTTTTGGCCAAAGGGGACAAGGAAATGACGGGCCTGGCCGCAGTAAAGGCACAGTTTAGAGCACATGCGATGCTGTCACTCAGCAGGAGTGAGTTAAGCTCTCCCCAACTACAGGGGTTCCTCTGGAGAAGTGGATGGTGAAGAGCCGAAGGATCGGCTGGGGGCATCCTGACTCTCGGAGCTCACTCGTAAAGGGGGTCTGGACAAGGGGGTGGAGAGTGGAGGCTTGTGGGCAGCTAGCCTTCTCTCTACTGTTCATGAAGACAATTACCTAAGTGGGTTGCTAGTGAGATAAGGGAATCAAGGCTATCTGTCTTGTCTCCAGCCGCTAACTCATCCTCCATGTTCTCATCCAACCCATGAACAAAAACACCCTGAAGAGAGGTCCCGTCCCACACACTCCCTGCAGCTAGAATCCTACATTCAATAGAGTAGTCTGCAACTGGCCTGAGGCGACTAGAAGCCTCCTCGCCTTGAATGGGGCGATTAAAAACCTTTCTCAGTTCAGCCGTGAAAAGAGAGTAGGAGTTACAAACAGGAGAACCCCTGTTCCTGTTCTTGACCCGTGATCGATCTGAAGTATTCGTTCTAACGTCTGACAAAAATGATAAATAGTTTTTTAAAAAATGCCGGCCTTATACTTATGTTTGTGACACTGAAAGTTACCTTGACTGATCCAATAGCATATTTCTCCTAATAGATTTGTCATGTGTGTTGATGGACTCATCTGTCACGTTACAGTCCTACACACCAGCAGAGATGGACAGAGAAAGGCCAGACTTCAGCTGAAAGGTCCAGCTTGTGTCCTTCATCTTTTCTTCTCCTCACAGGATCCATAAGGTGGCCAAAGTTTAGGCAAAAAGGCTGAGTGTCTGTTTATTTCCATTTTATCAATGAAAATAAAGCAAAAAAAAGAATATCCTAAAAGCAGCGGAGACAAAGCTCCATTCTAATATTCTTGTTTGGAAACTTGCTGCCTCTGATTTGTTAATGAACTTATGTGAAACGACCTTATTGTGATATAATGATGAAGTAACTGGGAACTACTCAGTAGCAACTCTGTTTGATTGATCACTTTACTGAGCAAAGCTCTGCAATCTGTAAAATACCACTTAAACCACAACCGAGCAATTTATGGTTTAACATAGCCTGTTTTACGTGGGTTTTATGGGGCAATGTTTCATTTATCATGCGATGATGTCTTTTGTATACCGTACACTGTACCACCTCTGGTAGTTACAATAAATACATGCATGTGACTGTGCAGCTGGACTCAATCCATCTATTATCTTGTCACCATAATAAACAAATTGTACTTACGCTGACAGCAGAGCAGCACATGACACAAGCCAGACAATGAATGAGCTTTTAAACAACAATAACACAAAGTGTCTTTCTATGAACTGCAGGGAGAAAAACAGCTGAGGGTATTTGCTGCCTCACACTGACGCAGCTGATCAGGAATATAGGTTAACATCAGTATCTTTGACTCTATCTTCAAGTAGGCTTCACATAGTCCTCACATAGTTTGAGATAAAAAAAAAAAAAAACTCCCAGCAATATGAATTATAATAATCTTTTCCTTAAAATATGTTTTCAGATTAATCAGTTTTACTTTTAGAGGGCTGCATTTCACCAAACACAACATATTCTCCTTTGTGCATTAGAAACCAGAGACAGTTTGAATATATGGGAGGAGACGGCACCTTGCAGCTGCATCTGAGAAGTCTGGGGAAATACGAGTGGCTTCAGACATCTCCATAAGGGAATGTAAAATGCAAAGGAGGTGCCAAAAATAAGGGCAGCACAATCAGACCTCTGTGTAAGGAACCTCACAGGAAGTTCATTTGCTGCTTAGTTTAGCAACATCTGTGAAATGAAGTTATTTTAAATGAGGAAGCTCATGAAGTTATACCCTTCACAGGGTTGGAGTGGAGCAACAAATGTGGCTTTGTCTTGTGCTTTAAGGGGTGGAGAAGAACAACACTGCCCTCTAATGTGTGTAAAGTGTATTACCCAATCTAGACGTAATTGTTTTGGTTTTAACACAAGACAAATTTTCTCTCATATTTACAGTTTAATTCCACCAACTTTTTTTAAGGAAGACTACAAAGATCATTTACTTATGGGCTTGAACAAATTCACCTCTGTTTCAGGGCTTCACATCTGGAAACAATGACACTTAGTTTCCACAATTATGTAAATTAGTGGCCACAATATTTATTTGCAATTCTGGTTACACAATTCAGCTGCCACTGGTCAAACCACAACTCAGTATTGGAACAACACTCAGCCTGCAGTGCTTCCTCTACCAGAGGCCTTTTTATAGCTGCATAGTCATTTACACCCAAGAGCTGTATATTTTAAAACATTTGCCCTGCTTTGTGTAGTGAGGCATAGCTAAAAGAGTAATTTTACAGCAGGTCCACACAAATGGATGCTAATATATACTTCAAGAGGCTGAGTATCAAACTATATTTATTGTATACAGTATAGGGACAACAAATAATGTACAAGTAAAAAAAAGAAAAGAAAAAGAAAGAAAAGGTGAAATATCTGCCAATGTCACCCTGCAAATCTAGCAAATGTTAACTTTTAAAATGAAGGTGGACATTCTTACAAGATTTCTAGCGACACACAAGTCCAACAAACTAATCTGTTGATTATATGGATAGATTTGACACAAATGTATTCAAATTGGAAACACAGCATTGACTCAATATTCAATAGTGAAATATATAGCTTTAGATGAAACATTTCTAGACTGCTAAAGGTCCTGAAAAAGTGGGGAAAGACCACGGTTACAGAGTGACAGTAACCTTTTACATCTACATCTCATGACAACCAAACCCTTTTTATAAAAGAACACTATTCATTTAGAATTTTTGGTCCAGAAACATTACTGTACTTTATTTACCATTCAGTTAATTCTGCGTTGAGTGTGACAGTATTGAGGTAAACCATTCATATTGATATTTCTCAGCACAAGCATTTTTTCATAGCAACTGTAAAATGTAAGGTGGGTATGGATACATTAAGATAATTTAAATGTTTCTTTTTAAAAAAAAAACAAACAAAAAAAAAAAACACACTAAAAGTGTGTTACATAAGAAAAATGTTACGCCTTTCTGATCAATGGAGCAATTAACAAATGGTTCACATGCAGCAGTTTTCATCAAGTACATGAATTAAAATGAGCCCGTTTGAATGCTTACAACAGAAAACAAAAAAGAAGTCCAAAGAAAACAAAAAAGATGAAAAAATAACAAAGATTTTGGCATGTACTTTAGCTTACGATTCATGAGACATGCAGGATGTCATCGCAACATCAAAAGAACGGGTTTTTTCTTTAATTACAAGCCATATCTGATTTGAGATGTGTCTCTTCCTTGGACAATTTCTAATCATCCATTTATGTAAATAAAACATCTTAAAAAATGACCCTGCATCTCAAAGTCATGATTTGACTTCCAATTAACCCCCCCCCCCCCCAACCCCCACCAAAAAAAAAAAACACCACCCTTCCTTTATGTTGTGAACAGCCTGACATTTAGCAAAGCACAGTGGAAAAAAAAAGAAATAAGTAAAAACAGAAATAAACAAATACAACATGACAAAATGATGTGGATGTTCTTCCAAGAGTACGGTCCACTTAAGAGCAGATGCCTCCTGTCTGTTGTTGAAATACATCAATAGTGTCTTCATCCTCCATCTCCAGCTGTAAGAGCAAAGCAATTAACACTTTAGTCATTCAACAATAGAAATTGATTTAATCTATTTTACAGCATTTTTAATTATGCATAATATTCATTTTATTGGATATGGGGCTTTTAAAATGAGTTCATAGCACATGATTGTTTTTTGTTCATTTAAATTTGCTATTTTTAGGCCAATTCATTTAGGCTCATTTCTGACAGCATTTAACATTTGAACTATCTGCTGAATGAAAAAAAGGGGTTCGTTAAAGACATTTCTATATCTCTCACAGTAAGCCATTGAAAAAATAGTATCTATTGCCACCTGAAACCCTTTCAAACCTTCAGATATACAAAGGATACATCAAACATTGGTACAAAAAATTCTTCTTTGAGTTTGGTTTTTAAAAATTTCATACAAAATGTATTAAACCTCCTCTGAATTCAATCTGAATTGATCATTTTACTACAAAAAAAACAATGTGACACTGATCAACAGAAAAAAAAATGTGAGTGGAAACACTGTAGTTGATCCAACATATGCAGTGGCTTCATTATGTATATAGACCCCTTCACTTTTTCCACACATTATGTTGTAGATTTACCATTTTGACCAACAATCTACACTCAATACTCCTGCTGGTGTAGCAGGATTGATTCAGTGCTGCTGATGGGCAAAAATGGAAATTTTATTAATTAAGTCTATAACACAATAAAGTATGCCAAAAAAGGAGGGGTCTGAATACTTTTTGAAGCCATTGTATATACAGACACACAAGTGCACAAGTATTCATTCCTTTTACTAAGATGCACTGAATCATCACTGGCGCTGCCAACTTTCATTGGGGTATGACATGTCATTTTTTCAGTTCAATTCATTAGTTGTACCTGCAAGGCCCAAACATCTGGTTGTTCAATTTCCTGCCCAAACTTGATCAAGTAGACAAGCAGTATTCTTAACCGATCTGTGACACAGTTACTGACAAGTATCAACCAGGGAAGCATACGAGAAAGAGTCCAAGCCTGAGAAACTGAAGGGCTGTGTGAGAGGCCACCAACAGGCCCACTGACACTCAGGAACTACAAGGTTCTATGGCTGAGAAGGGAGACAAGCTACTCTTTAAGCAGGGGAGTGTCAAAGAGAAAGCAGTAAAATTAGGAACGAGGGAAACTCTGAAACAAGGTGAAATGTTGGTTCTGTATTTTGGTAAACATAACACTGAACATAAGTTTGGTGTACAAATACTACATAAAACATTTAAGCCCAGTGAGACCAAATGGAGGACAAACACTGTGATGTCCAGGTGCAAAAGGCTGGTACTGATTTATCTACTTACAGTGACACAAAAGACTGCTGTTGAAAATCAACATAACAGGTACAATGTGTTGTTTTTTTTTTTAAATCTCCACTGTGCTGACAGTAACAGTGATATGGTCACATAGCCCTGCAAATCACTTAGTGAACATTAAAACTGCAATTATGTAAGAGCAAACGGTGGGCTGTGAGGAAAATGAGTAATTCTATACCAGGGGTCGGCAACCTTAAACACTCAAAGAGCCATTTGGACCCGTTTCCCACAGAAAAGAAAACACTGAGAGCCACAAACAGCTTTTGACATCTAAAATGAAGATAACACTGCATATATTGTTTTTTACCTTTATGGTACTATAGTGTGTTGCATTTATGAAATCAATGACCTGCTACAGAGAAAACGAAATTTTATTTCTGCTCGCAACAAAAACATTTTGAACTCCGAAAAAAAAGACGCTGGGTTGAAGGTTACTTTCAAATAAAACACTCAATGTCTATTCGAGTTCCCCTTGTCAGCAGTGAAAGCAAATGAATCTGCCCACGTAGCATTAAATGTTCTGTTTTCTTCAAAAACTTTTCTTTTCTTGGATTTATCCATGCTTGGCCTACCGGGGGTCAAAAAGCTCAATAAATCAGGTGCCGGCGGGTGTCCCACATCCATGGTTGTGACGCATATTTCGAGCGACAAAAAATTAAACACGTTTTATTTTAATGTTACAAGATCACCATAATCTTCAAATTTAGGATAACATTTAAAATACTAACGAACTAAAATAAAATAAATTTAAATTAAATACTCATTATTTATTTTCCAAAGCCACAGAGGGCCGCAGCAGAGGGATGAAAGAGCCACATGCGGCCCCAGAGCCGCGGGTTGCCCACCCCTGTTCTATACTAACTATTTAACTCTTCATTAGAGCAAGCAGGTAGCTCAGTATATTCAGGGATAGTCTGAGTTATATGGGGAGGCTATTACAGTACTAATCATTGAATAAATAAGTTTTCAACTAACAGCCTGACTAAATGTAAACAAACAGGTCAACAGTAATAAATATATGGCTTTTAAGGTGAATGCCAAAGTTTTGTAACGCAGTGTACTGTAAACACACTAATCTATTTTGGTTTAAAAAAATAACATTTAAACATGACTGACTATTGACTTTAATAAAACACAAATGTACTTACTGTGTACCTTCAAAACTCTACAATCCAATTACCTACATGATAAGACTACATACGTTTTTACTACAGCATTATATAAATATATATATAATGTCTCACCAACCTGTGCAGGTGTATCCGTTTCATTAATTGGCTGACCATCAAACCTAAACCTTATCTGACGAATTGACAACCCCTGTAAAAGACAGAACACACACAGAGAGATCATGTTATTGACATTTTGGGCCCAATTCACTGTTAACAAATCAATATAAACATAAATTGTTTATTACACACGAATTTCAAAGTGCAAAGTTAGCACAGGGAATGCGAGGTTTCAGTTTCAGTTTTAAAGTATGAATTTACCTGTCTTTCGCAGTATGCCTTCATTAGTTTGCTGAGCGGAGTATGCCTCTTGATTTTGAACTGTACGACTGACCCGTCCTGACCAGCTACCTTCAGGTTAATGTGGTCATTCTCCGTCTTCACTCCTTCCTGCAACAAAAACCGCAATCAGCAGCAGCAACACACCGGCGTCCGGTAATGCAACGTTAATCTAAATACAACAGCAGCTACCTCAAGTGGCCAGCTAGCTTAAGCCAGCTATATTCACAAGAGCTTGGTCCTGACGACAGGTTTCATCCAAAACACCGCACACGTAACGTTGAACATTCATGTCGGAGGTTAGCATAGCAAGCTAGTCCGTGCTCAAACTGGCGCAGAGAGCCACAATGGCGCAAACGAAAGGGATAACAAATCATTCATTTCACTGGCAATCTCTGCCAAACAACATTAGCAAGCACTGCTTAATTAAACGGTGAAAAACTAACGAGTGATAGAAGCGGAGGTTGTTATTGGAGGAGCACCACAAACACCAAAAAAATCCCGTGCGCCTAAATCCAAAACATCCGCAAATTGGTGAACCTTTGTTTTCTCCATCTACCCGCTCAAATGCGGTATCTTTAGCCTAGAAGCGGGCTAGCTTAGCAGAGTGTGCTAACGTTAACTTGCGACTAGCATCATAAGCACATAACTGCAAACACACACACACACACGGCGCCTCCTTCGAAGAAACACAGCACTGACCTTTGGCTTTTCTTCGGACATGTTGCTATTTCCCAGGGACTTGTTAATAATGTGGGCACCGACGGTTAACGGTGAAGCGGGTTATCGGCTCCTCCGGCTCTTTCGTTTGGACCTGGGATTTAAAATGTGATTCGACCAAAACGGTCACGTGTTTCACTTTGCATCGGGGCCGCGGATACGGGAGCGCGCAAGCTAATTTTGCGCGCTCCCGCGAGTGGGCGAAATTCTGTGAACCAACTCTTTAGTCCAGGCCGGGGGGTGGGGGGTGGGTTCAAAATTCAACCTGTAGCTAAACCAAATCCATTGCAAAGGGAGGCAGAAACACAACAAACTTATCAACTAGATATGATTGTAATGTATATATACCTATCTATCTATCTATATATATATATATATATATATATATATATATCTGCAGTCAACAAAAGCAGATGTTGTCAATATTCAATTTATTAAAATAAACACTTATCATTCAGGGGATGAAATCTAAAACAACTTTTGAAAGGAAAGTCAAGTCAAAAAATGTTTGAAATTTGGCTAATTCAATTCACACCATCACAATGACAGTAGATTATGTAGACTTGGTTTAAAATATCCTGTATGTTCTGTAGACATGCTGCAAAATCCAACATGTCTGTGGGCCTGGGCCAGTAGGCTATAATGATTTAATAGCAAATTCTTCTCGGGAACTGAAACAGGCATGGGGCTCCTCTTCTCCAGGATTAGATGACAGCTTTAGGGAAGGTTGATGCATATGAAAGAATGTCAGATATGTCAATGACAGGCCAGAAATATATTTCTACAAGATGGCGTATGCATTTCTTTTGGTTTTTTGGGGCTTTTTTTCCAAAAAGCCATTTTGTACTTTGGTTGACCCCTCTTGTTCCTGTATTTGGGTTTGGGTGGGGTTGGTTTGGCAATTTGGGGAAATTGTGAATTTGGTTTTATTATATTTTAAGTAAAATTCAAAGTCACAAAAACCTTTTCAGTTTTATTCATTTAATTTGGAAATGTATAGGCACAATTTGTTTTTAACAACAGCTGCACAAGAATCAAATGTTTCCCCTGTAATTCAAGAACACACATTTCTTTTATCCAGTAAAGTTCAGAATCTTATTCTGATTCTGATTTTTATCAAAAGAGAAAATAGCAAATAACTGTGTAAAATGTGTTACATGTTACAAATGAACTTTTATATAAAAATAAATGTTGAACTTTAGATATGACAATCAGTAAAAGAGTGTACAAATTCAGAATGAAAGTGAAACTGCTGATTATAAAAAAAAAAGCACTGATCAGCTATGGAGTTGTGGATATTACATCTATTACGTTTCCTGTGTGGACAGAAAAACAAGTTAACTAAACAGATTTTCGCACAAACATTCACATCAAAATGAAGGCAGAAGAAATATTAATACGAAATGTATAAAAAAAATGAAACATTAGGCGAATGGACCATGTTTGGAATAGTGCACACTTAGTCAAAATGATTTCAGAATATTTTGGTGATTTTTTTTTTTTTTTTTTTTTTTGCCATCACTGAAACACTGAAATCAATCTGTATAATCACAGTTTATCATATGCTACTTGTACGCTATCTCAATGTTACTGGCATCAATAAGACCATCTAAAGGGATATTTTTAAGGAATCAGAAATGAGATTCTTCTTAATGGTCATCCATACGGGAGTATGGATTATCCTTTGCCAGACCTGAAAAGAAGAATGGAAAAAAAGGATCAGTTTAAACAACAGTAACACATCACTCCAAAGAATCAGGACAGTGAAATATTCAGATGAGTTGTATTTTAATGGTTACATACATTTGGAATTAAGGGTTAAATACAATTGTTGGTCTTTCCAATTTTACAAAAATCACTGTGTTCATACATTTTGGAATTAAATTCATGTGTGTCAGGTACATATGGTGTCGTTTTTCTCCAGTAGATGGCACTACTGGATCATTATTATTATTATTATTGTTATTATCATCATCATCTTTAGTCTTTCTTTTGATTGATAAAGACCTTTTATAATAGTCTCTTGCTTCATCTACTCATATTTCATTATATCAATTTTATTTTATCTATCTTTTCTTTCCTCTACTAAGCATTAGGCAAAATAAGCCTCTTTGATGTTCCAAATTTACATGCATCGACCCACTCAAACCATACAAAAAGGATATGTGTCTCACCATATTTCTGCCTGATTTCATCATGCCTCAACTGCATTTCTGTTCTCCTGTAATGGGGAGAAACAACGCCAAGTTGTTAGACAACAGGGAATACCAGATGTTCTCATGCCTACACTGCATGAATCCTGGATTAAGGGTCAACACAAGGTATAGCTGTAATATACTGACAGTATTTACCAAAACCCAGGTTAGCAGTAGGTGCATACTGATTTGAACAACCTTAAATTCCTAATCTATGCCGAAAGGATGCATACTTGACAATTACTCAACGAAATGAAAACATTTAACCACTAATTAAATCTCATTGTAATTCATGGTGTTTGTGCTCACATTGAAGTGGGGTTAAAATGTGCCAGCCACTTAAAAACGCATCACAGAAAGACCAGTAGTTTTTTGTCTGCACCATTTCTGACATGGGAGAAAAGTTTAATTTCCTCTTGTTGCAACTTTTATCATAATGGATGTTTTTTTGTCACAGTGTGTAGCGTTGAAGAGACCCCCCATTATGTTAGCTGATGGTTATTGTTATTAGATTGTTGTTAGACAGTGACAAAATAATAAGGGTTTCTATAGTATACACTTACATTGGCTATTGTCTGACCACTACTCACTTACCTCGCTTTCTGACGGGCCTTCCTTGCACGGGTTTGTCGCTCCACCTTTGCATCCTCTCTCTTATTTCTGGAATATAAGATTATGTAATTATATCAATACTCATCATAGTTATGTTTGTGCAAACGTGTTTGTGCAGGAGCAGTGGTGGCCTCAAGGTTAGAGGAGCAAGCTCGCGACTGGAAGGTCGCCAGTTTGATCCCTGGACGGGCAGGATTAAATCTGGGTTCAGACTGTGACCGCACTGCGCGGCCTCCAGGTGAGAATTTGTGTAACTGTATATATGACCTGGGCATTCCTGTAAAATATAGGGTGCCTCTCAGTGAAGCTGCCCTGAATAAATAAAAGGGGGAAAAAAATGAAAGCTTATATTGCAACAGTGGCGAGAATTTTACTCTTTGCTTGAGAGACTTCAGTCTGATGTTCTTACAGTTAATCAGTTGAATAATCTCATCAAATATATCCCACAAACCCCAATATTAAATCAACTTGTTTTTGGAAGAGTTTAGAGCACATCTTCATAGAAAGAGCAAAGTTATTTTCAGAGCTTAACCACAGCCTCAAATTCTGGCAGGCTTTTGGAGACGGCGGTATCAGCCTTGCCTTGCAGAAAAACAACCCATTGTGCTCCCCGTCCTCCTCCTCCGCCTTCCATGTTGAACCAGATTTCACAGCCAGCACTTCGTGTGACTTAATGCTTACCCAATTCTTTCACACTTGCAGCAGCAGAAGCAGCAAACAAGAACGGCAATGATGATGATGCCAGCCAGCACCGACATGGTGATGATCAGAATCTGGAAGTTGACTGTATCAAAGGCAGACACAGGGAAAAGGTAAAAATCTAGCCTCTTCATGAGCCTGAAAAGCTCAAATCCAGTGAATACACATAACAACGGTTTCCTCTGTTAGACTTAAGTGAACAACTTGGTGTTTGGGGTGTTGGTAAACAATGACATTTTAATCAGTTTGAAGTTGGTTATGGTGCTTCTGTGAAGATTAAGCATCATAATTAGGAAGTGAATCATTATTAACTAAGTATGGCTTAGGTGGAGGCTTCTCATTATAAGATTTCTTTATCCAAAACTAGGACTGTAATTTACAATTATTTTTATTACTGACTAATCTGTCAATTATCTTTTTATTATTCGATTAATTCTTTGACCTCTAAAACATAAAGAATAGTGGAAAAAGTCCCATCATAGATTCCTACAGCTCTATGTGACAACTCCTTACGATCTTTAAAATATTCTCTTTACTATCAAGTAACAAAGAGAAAAGTGACAAATCCTCACGAGTGAGCGGCTGTAACTAGAGCATGTTTGGCATTTTTGTTTAAAAAACCACTTAATTAATTAATGATCACAATAGTTGTCACTCTAACAAATACATATACTATAGATTCTGCTCCACACATATCCCAGATATCAAACCCAAATATCAAATACCCACAGGGCATACTAAGATTTATCTGAGGCCTAAGCTTTGGAGAGTCTTACCCCAACAGACCCCCCATCGTGCATCAGTCAAAGGACACACACTGCTGGGGGGCAGGACGTTCCTCACTGGGTAGTCAATGCATTGTTTGGTTGGTATGCACCACAAACACTGCAAACAAATACAGCAACAAGCATCTTATCTTTGGTGTTTACAGCAACAGATCACTGCTAATACTGAAGACAGCTACGGTGTTTGTATATGGCTGATTCGTTGGAGACTTACAGCCACATTCTGCAGGCATTCTTCACAACTGGTGTTGAATTTCAAGGCACAAGGAGCTGAAACAGAGATTAGTCACAGTGTGTTGGGGTTTATAGGGCCGCTTGTAGGTTCAGGCAGGTCTATAAATGTACTCACATGATAGGAAAAAAGATAAACAAGAAAATCTGATAGAATTTTACTAGGGTTCAATCTCCGGCCCACAGTAACCAATCATCAGCAGTGTATGCAACAACACAGTTTACAGCAGCTCAGACTGACTCTGACTCTGAGTGAAGGAAAACTGTGGTAAAGTTTGCTTTCTGCAGGATATATCAAATGTCCTTAAACAGATGAGACATTACCACGAATCTGGACGATTATCTTCACTTCTATGATTAGTGGCAATCCTTTTTGTCGCAGTCATGTGACAGCCTCCTGACCTGACTCCCTCTGGCTGAACAAAACAAAAGCCCGTCAGCTGCAGCTCAGAGAAAACTTACCCGGGGCTGGAGCTGGAGTCGACGTCTGCGCCTCGGTGCTCAGACTAACACCGAGGAGAACGAAGACAACGGCGACGACGGACGCTCCGCAAACTCCGGACATCGTGAGGCGAGTGAAGACCATCGACCGCACAGACATAACTCACAAGGTCCGAGGTTTCTCAAGTCAGGGTGGAGGGTGGGCCGAGGGGGGGGGGGGGGGGGTGACGTCACGAGCTCCTGACGCTGGTGTCATCAAACAGCTGCAGAGTCAAATGTTTTGTTTTTGCATCTGTGTTTTTTTTATTGATGTTTTATGAATGGTTGGACATGTCCGACACATGTACAGACAAACAATAAATTCAATAAAACGACTTTATGAATGGTTCGTAAATTATTCATATATCAGACTTGCGACATTAATAATAATAATAATAATAATAATAATAATAATAATAATAATAATAATAATTATTATTATTATTATTATTATTACTATCATCATATATAATATATATAATATAATATAATAATATATAACATAATATATAATCATCATCATCATCATCATCTTCATCATAATCTTTTGGGTTGCCAGGTTGTGAGAACTCTGACTTAATCTTCAGGATCAAGGGCCACTGGACCATTCACCCAACTGTGAAAGAGCAGCAAAGCATCTGGACCCACATTTATTTATTAATAACTAATCAACATGTACAACCGCAGGCTTTTACAGATAGACTGTTTATTAATGTACATAATTTAAGATGATTTACTGACTTGTGGCGATAGCTTGTTAGGAATCCTTCTGTAACAGCAGAATTGATGGCTATTCAGAAAGTCAGAGCAATTAAACTATGTTTAAGACAAATAATACTAATAACTATGACTAGCAATTTATATAAAGCATTAGTGAACAATTACTAACTGTTAATTGCATCATATGATTTATAAACCCTGTATAGAGGATATTTATTTCTGAAACAAAGAAAAATGCCTCTGCCTTGTAGTTTTTCTCTCTCTTGGATTGTTCTCCTTAAAATGCACACCACTGATCCAAAATGGCGGTGCACAAAAAGATGAGAGAAACAAATATATTCAATATCCAGCCCAGACCTTTTCATCATGTGAAATCCCATTTTAACATAATATCTGTTACCATTTAACCCAGTTAAACGAATCACAGACTGGTGAATCTGGAGCTAGAGTTAGCTATTTACAGACATTATCATACATTATCATGCATTTTTCCTTTACAACTTTCAAGGTTGGTGTTCACAGACACCAACTTTCCAACTTACAGAACAATGTATAGGCACTTTGTCATGACTCATCCTCACCTACTATAGTTTTGTGGAAAGATATACGGCCATTATACGGTAGGTTTGTAGTAATGTGTTCATGTTTGGCACCTGATGCACAGGAGGCTGAAATTCACAGAGTTGCTAGACACATCTAAATTTTCTATCGTCCAACATAAAACAAGACAGATTAGGAGACACTTGGGACAGACACAAGGCAGATTTTGAAATACAATAATTTATTAAAGCATCTTTAAATTCTGATATAAAACATTTTCTGATTTTTCTTCTTCAAAACAATCAGAAATCTCAGAAATACAGTCATCGTCAATGGCAAGATCAGTCTCTGGTGTGGCCGCCGGCAGCTGACCAGAACGCCTAAGTGAGTATGATTGGAGAGCAATGGAAGACAGTGATGCAATGTGAGGTAAATACTAAGCTCATTAAGTTTGGATCATATTATTCTTATGAAATATACTGTAGGTTGATTGGCATAAGCTTGAATCCTTGTTCATTTACAGTGGCCATGGGAGAGGAAATATCCGCTGGTTAGCGAGACAATAAAAGGAACTGAATATGTTGGGTGCTGAGAGCAACACACTTAGGTTATGTCGTGTTGACAAAAGGTCAGAAACGGGGCAAAAAAATGGGGAAAAATCAATATTAAATTATGAACAACTAGTCTGTTTCTGAATCTTGTGAATTTCTGTGTCCCTGAACGCACATATAATAGAAAAACAAAGTACTAGCAAAACTGCATCATTACATTTCCAGCACACAGTTCACTTCTCTGAGCTTATTCTCCCATTTCATTGACACTTCAATAAATAAATACCCCACCCTCACATGGCCTTTGACATCACTGAAAAGAAAAAAGATACACTCTTTAGACACAGACACACTGGACAGGCGATGCCATGCTTGCTTCTCAAAACACATCCTTGAACATCAGTTTCAACTACAAAAAGTTTCAAAGACATAACCTCAACTCAGTACACATTAAGTCAGCTCGATGCAGAGTACTTGTTCTAGGAGCTCAAACTGTTCAAATGAATTTACTACTGGTGCCTTTCGAGAACACACTCTACTGCAGTGGTTACAGATGTTGCATCTCCACTGATGCAGTGGTTATTCACACTGGATTTCATTATCTGCTGCATCTATTTGACTTATAGGAGGCAAATTTTCTTTTTCTTTTTTCTGTTTTGTTTAAAATAGGCATTTTGTGGCAGATGCACCCAAGGAAGCATGAACTACCACTCACCAAGAAACTCAACACTCCAAAATGTATACTCCATTGCTGAAAGGCCACATTTGCACTATTAATCCAGATTAAATAGCTTCAATAAAAACTTAAATAAGGCAAAATGAGGGAGATAATCTCCCTGGGATGATGACAGTTATATTACATATTAACCTGAGGGAATCTCCATTCATGAGAACATTCATTACAATGGGCCGAGAGACAATCAGTGGATGTTTGCCACTGCAACACATTCTCTTACACAATTTGGGGCAGAAAGGCTTGAAAGAAATTCACTATTTTTGGATATTGTGAATGTGTGACTTGAATTATTTGAAATATTTGGTGGAAAAAGCCTGTGAGCTTTGTTCAGCTTTCTCTGGATATTAAAATAAAATCCATTAAACGATACCTGAATTACATTTCAAGTAGCATGGGAAAAACGACCAGTGTAACTGATGAGAGTAACAGGTTTGGAGACTGCATGGAGAGAGGCAACACTCAGGACGACTGTAAAGCTTAAAATGGTGCAGATGAGTCACTGTTCCCACACTTGCCACAATCGGTAGAGAGACATCATCAAATATTCGTGTCTCTTGAGAAAGGAATCTTTCTGGATGCAGTCTGTTTGCGTTGCTACGAAACCAGTCAAAAGCTCTGAGACACCATCAAAGTGATTTGTTCCTCTTCTGATTTCTACATCTTTGCTCCATTCTTGCTCTGTCTAGTTCAGCTGCACAGTGGCTGAGTCCATATTGTGTCCTGTACAGTCAATCACCTGATCCAGTTGGTTCCATAACTGGAGACAGACTTCACACTGCAGCGCTTCTTCACGATCATGTTTATGTAGGCTTTCATGATCTTTGTGATCTCTCCAACCTGGAAATGTACAGATGAAACACAGTCAGGAAAAAAAAAAACAAAAAACACAATTCAACAAAACTGCAAGTGTAAAAGATGCAAATATGTAAATAATCAGAATACTTCTACAAAACAAATTGTGAGCATGATAATCTTGATCTTTTTTTTTTTTTTTTTTACAAAACCGGTAGGTGCTGCTGTAATTTATGATCTGATGGACAAAGACAAATATGTACCTGTGGTGTTTCAAAGAACATTTCTCGCTCATCCACAGTGATCTTGTAGGTGCAGGGCTGCGGAGCGCCAAAGAAGATGATGTGCTCATATGGGAATGTCTCCAGAGGCTTGGGCTCCCCTCTCTTGTAGACAGACACATTCTCAGCACTCACACTCAACCAGAGATCGTGAGGGAAGCCCCCTTCTTTGCACTGTAAAGACATAAATACAGGATCTCATTAGTGTTATTCAACATGCGATTGCGTATCAATGTCAGGATCAACTTTGCAGATTGGGAGTCAGCCAGATGTGACATATTTTCATCAATGTCATTGCAAAACTTAGAGTTTCTGACATCTATTTAGTTTATTAAGTTAAGAGCAACCAGCTTAGTTTTTAGATGTTACAGACAAAGAGTACTGGTATTGAATCTGTACTGGAAAAGTCAGATCGGTGCATTCCTGATGGTGTTTAAGTCACGATTAAAGTGCCAGTAAACCTACCTCCACATCAAACAGTGTGGATCCATATCCAGGCCACTCTTTAATGATGGTCATGTATTTGAGCATGGCTTGGTGCTGATCCAGCGCCTTGAGGCGAGACCACTTCTCCACGATGCTGGCTCGAGTGGCAGACATCTCCTCCTTGATCCACATCTCCAACATCTGCTCCTCCTCCATGCGCTGCTTCTTCATTGAACCCGTCTTCAACCCCCGACGCAGCGTCCCATCCAGGAAGCTAGTCCTGCGCCGCTCCAGAGTTTGGCCTGACCCCGAGGCTCCCCCCACCTTGGTGAACTGCAGGATGCGACTGCGCAGGCGGCCCACAGGGTAGATGTTTTCCAGGCTCCAGGTGACCCGGGCTTTGTCTCCGTATAGAAACTGCAGGCGCAGAGCAGCCAGGTGCTGCAGGGTCTCCTCACGGGCAGGGAAGTGGCCTCTGGTCAGACTCTCGTGGGCCTGAAGCAACAGAGCTCAACATTAGCACCAGCTGCAACATGTGCTTAAAAGAACCCTCAATAAAGTGTAACATGAGGAGTAAAACACACCTGCTCAAACATGAAAGCAAACTCCACTCCTTCCTTAGGCATGCTCTCCACATCCAGGAAGCAGTAGAGTTTGAAATAAAGTTTCCACTGGCCTTCATCCTCAGCTTCCTCGCTGCCAGCCAGTCTGTGGGAAAGTGAAATCGTGTCACTTACGTGTTTTTTTATTCTCGTGTCCTGAAAACATATTTCTACGTACCTCTACAGGTGTTGGAACAAGACACCAAAATCACACGTACATTATCGAACACAGTATCTGACAGAAAATAACCCTTATGATCTCCGCACATGGAACATACCTTTCAAATTTAGCCAAAACATCAGCCACAAGGACCCTGCTTTCCACAGCTCTGTCGATAGTGTTGTTGTGCTCGAAGAGAGCAAACATGTTCCTGCTGTCCTCCATAGCCAGACCTCTGATTAGCTTCTCAACCACCTAAACAAAGTGAGGCAAGATATCAACAATCACTTCATGTGAATAAGAAATAATATCTACTTGAAAACTGTGTCAGTTTATATTGTATCTTGCAAAGTGATATTTAAAATAGCCAACCAAATGACCCTGTATTAGAAGTCACTACAGCTTGTTTACCTCTCCAGCGGTGGTGTGTGAGTTAATGGAGATCTTGCAGGAGCCTCCTCCATGGCAGTAGACTGTGGTTGTCATTTCCTGTCTGGTAAGCAGTGCCATGATTTCCTCCTGGGAGGGAACAAACTCTCTGGTCTTGGTTTTCTTCAGAGACTCGCCGATGAAATGAGCAAACATTTCAATCTCTGTACCAGGGAACAGCTCCTTAATCCTGCAAACACCCAAGGACAAAAATACAGTGAAGTAGAAGTTTCAGATCCAGCTGGATTGTTAAGAATGAAGGCATGTGTCCAAAAGCGGCCCCCACCTTTTGAGGTGAAACTTGAGGTAGCGTAAGATGCCTCGGCTGGGCAGAAAGGTGCAGCTCATACAGGTCAGGAGATGCCAGTGGGCGCGATTGGCAGGACTGTTGGGGTGTGGGACGTGATTGGTTTGTTTGATCAGCTGACAGTAAACCTCATCTCTTAATGGCCTCAAGTCTTGACAGGTCTGCAGGATTCCCTGGATGATTGGAACAGGGTCGGACACTGCCTCCATCTCCTGCAGTGAGTTAAAAATCTTCACAGCCTCATCCTGTAGGCTGGTGTAACCCTTTTCCTTTTGCACTGGGAGAGAGACAGAGAGGGGTAAAATTAATTTTCAAACTAGTTGCTTTACTTAAATATTTTCCCTAAGTAATAACTGGTAAAATTACATTTGAGCACTTTCATATGTATTGCTTGAAGTTCCATTAATTAGCTAGAAATGCTTTAGTTTTTTTTAGAAAATAGCCCCCTTTTCTCCAGCTCATGAGATTTTATGTCTTAAAATAGACATTTATAAAATAAGAATTACATGAACTGAAAAATGTATGTATAAAGGTACATGTTCAAATATAGAACACTTCATCTGGTATCCCCCAACAGGCAGATGTATCAGAACCAACCGAAATCTATAGCAACAGCATGCAAACTGTAGCTATAGCCCAGAGCACTTACAGTGAACGCTGACATCTCCATAAGGCAGAGGTAGAAGAGGGGAGTGCAAAGGATGCTGGGTATATCTCAGGATGGGGTTCCTCCAGTATGTCTGCTCCACAGCCTCCACATTTAAACTGCTCTCCTTTTAAAAGACAAACAAACTGGATCAGTAATCTTAGAGTAAACTCATCAGGAATTATCTTTACAGAAACGTAGAGAATTCATCAATAGGTGAAATTTTGTATTTCAGTCAGATTAGAAAAACAACAGTAGCAATATCAGCTAAATATTATTATTGTTGCAGTAAAGGTGGGAAACAGCTGTGTATGAGGAAGAGAGTTAAGCAGGCACAGCTCAGACTTAAAGAGGATCACAGCACACATGCAGTGAGTACAAGTACCTCACTTTACTACAGTGTGTGTCCCTGCCAAAGGTTTGCATGACTGAAAAGAATTTGAGTTATAATAACAAGCCCATATGTTCATCAAATGATACGCAGAATTATTTTTTGAAAATATTGTTAGCACATTTAGTGAAACACATGCAGCATAATATCTCACAATTAGTAAGCATGACATTATCAACCCGATCACAACAAAGGGAGGAACGGTGATTGTTTTAATACCTTGATGTCCCTGATGAGTTGCTGTGTTGGCGTTTCAATAGGAACTTTGCTGTCTATTGCTCCCTGTATGGCATTCGCCCACCTCATGGCTTCATTCAGCATTTTGGTGTAAAGACGGTAAGAGTGCTTTCGCCCATGGACGATTATATTCCAATAACCTGGGTGAAAAAGCCAGGGGGAAATTAGAGTCAAAGTAACTCCCTGGAAGAAGCTGACATGTTGTAAAATGCAAAAAAAAAAAAAAAAAAAAAAAAAGAGACAGGACCTAAATAAACTGCACAGAGGTTTTTCAGATTTTAAAGAGGCTAGAGCTTAACTGTACTTTTCAAAGCTCAAGTAAATTGAGAATAATGTTGACCATGAACTGACCAGTGTCCTTGAAGATCTTCTCATCAGGCTGCACCACAGAGCAGAGACTGTTGAGGACCAGAGTTCCCAGTTTGGAGGCACTGCGCTCTGATGACTTGTAATAGTCCAGAGAGTTACTGGTGAGAACAAACCAACGCTTCTTCAGCTTCAGAGATGTGCTTTTGGCTCCTGACTTCATCTCTTTATGCAACCAGCCTGTGAAGATAAATAAATGATTTACTCATCAAGTCCCAATAAAAAGTATTCTTAGATAAAACTACATTTCCCCTTTTGTCATGTGTTGTGTTCGTTTTTAATATTCCCCTCTCTAAAATAAGTATCCTTCTGCATATGTAAATACATAAATCAACTCCCAAGTGATAAAAATCCCAGAGTGTGTGCGTCTGCTGACTGACCTCTGACTAAGAACTCCTGTCCGTCAACCCTGGAGTCTCCCTTAGATTTCTGCAGCAGGCCAATCCAGTGATGCATCTCCTCAGGTGTGTCTGTGTTGCAGTGAATCACCCGGTTAGCCGTGATGATCACAAACGAGTTTGGTCTGGAAACAGAACACATCACACACACACGTTGTTACACCACATTTATAGTACATGCTTTCAGGAGTGTTGTTTAAATACTTTTACATCAGACACAGGTCAGGTTTCCTTACCTGTCAGGGTTGTCTGATGCACAAACAGAATCAATCAAGCCCACATCTAGTGTGCCCTGGACAAAAGAGGGGAATAGAAATACTGTTATTAGCTTTTGGCCAATTTTCAAATACATTTCATGGTGGGTTTTTTAGTATTTTACAGTCACAGCAAATATTTGGAAAGTTGAATTACACTGATGTAAAATTAATTAACTCTGCCTAAGCATCACTGAATATGATTTACTTCAAAATGGGATAGAGATAGGCTTACGTGATGAATGGGATTCTTGTGAGTGTGGGGAGTAAGAGGGTGAGTTGAAGGGGGAAAAAAGGGTGTTTCCTCTACTAGTGTATTGGTAACATGACATATGGTCGTTTCTATGTAAAGTGGCTTGAATTTTTGTCATCCCTTCATTTGGTTTTCCAGTTCATTTAATTTCCACATCTGCAAATGCTATTAACCACACTCTAATCGTTTAACATCCATAAAAGTGAACGACGACACACCAGTGTGTGTGTGTGTTCTGCTTCTTCAGCTTAAATTTCTGTATGGTCCAGATCTGGATCATCATACCGATTCGGTTTCATGCTTCATCATTATTGGTGAAAAATGGAGCTGAGGCTGGGGCCCAGGCAGTAGAGAGGTAAAACAGCACTAACCACTGCATTCTTTGGGTTGGCCTGTTCATGGTGCATCTCCATGAGCTGCTCGGGACTGGCGCTGTGGACCCGACTCAGCACACTGAACCAACCACTGGATGGGGGTCAAAGGGAGTTCGGGAAGTAAAAGTTAGCAAACATATAATTGAAAATTACACCGTGAACTTCCACTGGCAACCACAAGGGGGAACTTCATTACCACACATAATTCTTACATAGAGAGGATGGCAAGGTAAACACTACTCATTAAAGAGCCACAGTTAGTTGATATACAACATATGGATATGATATACCTGGCATCTTCTGGGGACTCTGCATAGATGTGGTAGGTTCTCTCCTCAGTCACAATGTTTAGTGCATTTTCCTTCTCATGATTGTCCACTATATCCCTAGAGAGAGACCAAGGGTGAACCAAAACTTAGTGGACCATAATTGCTCTCTGTCTTGAGAAATTAGAAACAAGAGAGGAGGGTTTTTAACCCCACCGACTGAGAACAGGGTCTTACTTGGCTGTGCGGACATCAATGGTTCCTTTCAGCTTCTCTTCAGTGTCGTTCTCAAAGTACATGAGCTTCGACTCGCGCAGGACGAACCAGCGCATCTTCCAGTTGCGCCGAGACAAGGTGGACATCCCTCCTCCTTTCTTGTAAAGCCAGCCGGATTTGACGGAGTCCTGCTTGGCCCGGAACCACATGAAGGTCTCGTCCTTGAGCACGCACCAGCGACGACGCCACGGGATCATCAGACCACCTTTTAGTGTGAAAAGTGCGGAGAGCAGAGAGACACAGAAAGGATGGTGAATTAGATTATTTCATGTGAAATCTCCGGATGATGTGAGAAGTAAAAAGAGACAGGTTTAACACCTCCCAGAGACTTACACACAGACACTGACACACATATACACATGCATCCTCCAGGAAACAAAACACAACCAAAATAAACTTAATTTCCCCAAAAAACGAAGTTATATGACACAATACAAGCAGCACAACAAACAAAAAGCCTGTATGGCATTTCTAAAACAGGCAAAATGACCATACAAGCTGTGTTCAGCTGTGCATGCATTATGTGCATGCCTGCTGGGCAGTGATTTGGTAAAGCCACTTACTCTTCATGTAGAGGTAGCCATGGAAGTATGGAGGCCCGCTGCCATTCAGCAGATTCACTCTCCCATTGGAAACCTCCTCATCTGTGTCCACATAGCCGTCGTTGTCCTCATCACTGTCAATGAACTGAAACCCAAACACCAGCAGTTATGATGAGAGAGGTCCTTCATAAGAACATTTGGCACTTTTACAGTAAAAAACAGTAAAAAAAAAAAAACTATAAATGATTATGAGCCATTTATATAAGCAACAACTATAACAAATATTTCAATATTGACACCTGTATATTTTTTTTTAATTTTCTGAAGATTACAGGAAATCAAAGTTGTCATTTTGCAATTCAAGCACTTAAATCAGTGTCCAAAATCTGTCTGACCTGGTTGTCACTATTTGTTAATCAACCTAGCCATAAAACTGGTATATACAAAACCAAGCACACTTTCACATGCAAAGACACACACACACACACACACGCTCCTTGTTCCCTTTTGACATTCTGCTGATCTGACAGTGTTGGGCCTGAGCTCTCTGCTTGACTTGCAGTATCTGGGAACACATTCACGTGTTCATCAGCATGAGCCAAAACAAATAACTGCAACAGTGTTTCACTGTTATTCTAACATGAGCTGAGTCTTTTGATATGTTGAGGGAGGATTCAGGCTTGCACATGAGCAGAGTGAACTTTCAGTTCGGCACCATCTGTGTTGAGGCAGTGTGTGGGAAGCACAGACCCAGAGGAAGTCTAGGTGTGTGTGTGTGTGTGTGTGTGTGTGTGTGTGTGTCGGTGTATGTGTGAATAACAGCTAAAGATAGATCTGAAATGGGAAATTAAGCAACTGGCTAAAATTTGAAGCCAAAAATTTAAAGTTTGCTTTTTTTCAAGTGTATATCAGTTAACTTCTGTGTAAACACGACATCCGGCTTGTCCAGTGGGGATTTTCTGTGCTTCCACTGGACCTCTGGTGTTGCCCCAAATGATTAACCAGCTGAACTAGATCATGAACAGGTGCAACTCTGCACATTTTCCAGCTGTCGCAACTCAGCAGAATTCAACATGAAAGGCTCTTAGCCCGTTAGTTCTCACCGAGTCCGAGCTGCCTCTGAAAGAGTCCAGGCTGTTCTGGGTGCAGGAGGATTTTCGCAGCACCTCTTCATCTGTGATATGGCCATCGTTGGTGCTAGCACCTGAGCTCCCATGAGCCTCCTCAAACTCCTCCTGGTCATAGTCCGACTCTGTGTCTGGCAGGTTTGAGTGGGACAGCTCCTCGCCCACATGCTCAAAGACTGACCCCCTGCTGGTGCTCTGGCATGGCTGCCTTTCCCCGTTAGTGACCACAGGAGGAGGGGGAGGAGGAGGAGGCAGAAGAGGAGGAGGAGGGCCTGGGGTTTCAGAGCCTGTGAGAACAGGGGTATGACTCAGTCCATTGGGGGTAACTTGGGAGAACTTTCCCAGGGCAGGAGAAGAGGCTGAAGAGGGGGAGACCACTAGTCCTTCTGCAAAGGCAGGCGGAGGAGGGGGAATACTTTGGAATACTTCCTTGTCCAGAGGAACCACAGCTGGAGGAGGGAAGTCAGGCAGGGGAATGCACTCATCCTCAGCGTGGAAACCCTCGTCTACCTCCTCCTCAGCCAGAGGAGCGGTGGACTCAGTTGGGTCGTGGAGGTTCTCCTCACTTGAGAGGGATGGCTCTAAACCTCCGAAGTCCAGCAGCTCCAGGAACTCGGTAGCAACACGGGAAGCTTCCTTCTCCAGTCTGTAGATCTCAGCATCCCTCATCTGGCGTAGCTCCTCGTGAGAGACGTCTCCAAGGAGGGACACGCCATCTTCCTGCTGCCTCTGCAGGCGCTCGATCTCCCTCTCCAGCCGCAGGATCTCCTCCATCTGACGGCTCTCCTCCTCAGAGGTGTGACTGTAGGACAGAGCCTGGGACAGTTCCTTCTGCACAAGACAACATAGAAAGCAACAGTTGATGCCGCCATATTCACATCTCATAATGTGTGCTTTGTCATGTGAACGCCTTTTTTGACACCGTTTTATGTTATTATGCAAAAAAAAAAAAAAAAAAAATCAATTACCTTCTGACAAGCACCATTAAGCAGTGAGCTCCTGAAGAGAAAACAAGAATGCATTAGTGATGACTGATAATGCACATTAAGGGATGATCCAAGTCATCTGCACCTTGAACATAACAATCTACCTTTTCTTGTCTGCTTTAGCTGCCATTTGCTGCTCTTCCTCCTTCTCCTTCAGTCTCAGCTCCTCCCTCCTCATCGACTCCTCCTCATCCGCCCTCCTCTTCATCTCCTCGTCCATCAGCCTCTGTTTCTCCTCCTCCTCCTCTTCCCTCCTTCTCCTCTCCTCTTCCATCCTCCTCTTCTCCTCCTCCTCTACGCGCCTTCTCTGCTCTTCTTCTTCCTCTCTCCTCCTCCTCCTCTCCTCTTCCTCTCGCTTCTGCTTCTCCTCCTTGAGCTGGCGATAGAGGGATCGGGCCAGCTGGCCTCTGTGATGCTTCTGCAGGACGATGGTGGCCAAGCGCAGGCGCAGGAAGACGCGTCTCCAAAAGTGAGCACGGTAGTTCTTCTGGATGGTGACGACGCTGGACAGAACCTTTTTATACTGTTTCCTGATGAGAGAATGAAACACAGACATTTGTAGTCAGTTTAAAGTCCAGTTGCATATTTAATCCAACATTATCTTGGAACATTGTGTGTCACCACAAACATGTTTGTGACGTTGCACAGCACCACATGGTCTCCTCCTAACGCCCGCTGGTACTCTCTGTTTAAATAAACACACTGTACATTGTGGACTGTGCAATGTTTAGAGTCTGATGAGCTTGTGCTGTTCCATTGTGGCCATGTGGGCTGTTGTGTTTGGGCCTGTGACTAAACCCCATCACCCACACACTGCACATGCATTGAATACACACACATATAAACACGCACACACAAATACACGTGACTTACATAGGACCACACACAATGCTATGACTCTCTGACCCTTAGCAAAGCCTCGTCTCCACAATAATGACTCGGTGGCCTCCAACTGGTCTCAGGACAGGCTCTGAGCACAGATAATGTTACATATAATAAAACAAAGGCTTTACTTGTGTCTTTAGGGAACTTCCCCGACCTTTGTCTTTAGTATGAGCAGCTCTGAAGGGAAGGGAACCCACAACCTGAACGCTGTCATCAGTCCCATTATACTCTCCCAGCGGACCCTCTCAGAGGACTGTATGCGACCTTATATATGGCAGCATGCAGGTGGAGCACAGCTAGATTACATACCTAGGGGTGTCTGCGTGTGCAGATTTTTAAACCACCATGGTGACTGACATCCTGTCCGTCAGGTGGAGTGGAAAGGAGGAAGACTTGCTGCTCAGGCTGAGAGGACTACATCAGCTTTACTGCTGATAGTGGTCTAATAAATTACGACAATTAAGACACTGTCTTTCAAAGAGTTCTCCAGCTAAGGAGCATAAACAGTACATCATGGTCTGTCTTTTCAAGATATACTAGTTAAGTGCATGAGGCTTTTTAATGTTCAGAGCAGAGAGTTTATCCCACACCCAACCTTTTTATTCTCCTGAAGTAGCTCTAAGGTTAAAATCATTTTAATCCTCACTGTTTGAAGAAATAAAACACCAAATATACACACATTCAATCCCAAGACTATGTTTTTTATGGCTGCACATTGCATTATATGGAAATATCCCAAATGTCTTGAGATTCATTTTCTCCACTTCTTTATAGACAGGCGTGTCAGATCATAAACTCTGACTATGAAAAAAACTAAATAATCCTGCACACTGTCAATCACTTGTTCTCACTCTATTAATAATGTTTTGTTCTGGGGATCTTCAACATTAAATGCAACCTGAAAAATGTCACCTGATGAGCATCTGCAGGTCTGAAACGTCATTAATAAAGTGAGGGTGCACTTTTCTGGAGTTTTTCGGGATCCCTAGACCGTTGATTTGAACAGTGTTTAGCTGCACAGCATGAGTTCATAATGAGTGACCCACTGGTGAGCCAGCAGGATTTAACAGGCCCATGTGTAAAACACTTATTTTTATTCACATCTGTATAACTGTACACCTGCAATCCACTAGAGAATCTGTGAAGCAACCTCTGCTCTGATAACACACATCACACACACCAAAAGGTGAACACATGTGCGAAGGCATGCACATACGCACATAACCCCCCCCCCCCTTCCCCTCCCAAACATATACACAGGCTGTACACCTCTGTTACAAAACAAACACTGACAACTGTCGCTGCCACTCAGCCCTTCACCCCTCCTCCACACTCCACCACTCACCTTGCCACATAGCTGAGGATGTGGGCGCGGATCACCATGCCAGCCCTGCGCCGCACCTCTTCCCTCTCCTTCTCCAGCCTTTGCTCCAGGGCCTCCTTCAAGAACACCTGCGGGACGAGCAGCGCCACGGCCGACAAGAAGTGACAGAGACAGAGAGAGACACAGAGAGGGAGGTTGGGGTGGGGGGGTGGGGTGAGGGGGTGGTGGTGGTGGAAGGAAACAGGATGGGTTAGTTCCTCTTCTTGGTAAAGGTATAAAAGAGGGCCCACAGAGATGTGAAGGCCCCCTGTTGTCTGTTGGCAGCCCCCTGTGCCCACTGCAGAGGAAGCTGTGGTGCAGCTGAGGCTAGCAGGCTAACTACTCTCCTGGACTGCAGAGCAGAGCAGAGGGGAAAACTGGCACGGGGACTGCAGTGTTGCTGCTAATGCCGCTGCTGCAGAGCCTCATTGTGTTCAGGCGTCCTTCCTGAGCGTTTCCCTACTGCTGCTGCTGCTGCTGCTGCTGCGTTGGTAGCTCAACTGACGTGCACAGGCAGAAAGGCACAGAGAGGGAAGGGAGGGGAGGGGAGAGGAAGGGAGAGGAGGGATGGAGGGATGAGGGGGAGGGATGGTGGCTGGTGTCCAGATAGCAAGCCACACCCCTCCTTGCTCTTATGAAGGAAGGAGGAAGAGTTTAGTTAACCCTTCCCTTGCTCCTGGAGACTTTTTTCAAAGTTGGTATTATCTCTGTGGGACTAGAGATAATACCCCCCCCCCCCTTTACCAAAGTGCTTACAAGAAATGAACATATAGTAGTGACATGACATTATAAAAACATAATCAGATTACATCTTTCTGACCATGTTAGCAGGCTAGAAAACCAACCAGCTGTGAATCTGGGTTTTTGTGATATTGCAATATCTGTTGCTGGCCTGTAGGATCAACTACTTATATGAGGGAGGGGTGGGGGGTGGGTGTGAGGGTTGAATGGCTCTGTGTGTGTGTGTGTGTGTGTGTGTGTGTGTGTGTGTGTGTGTGTGTCCCAGATGTTCCACTAATCAAAGGATCCCACAGCTGCAGCCCTGCCTGCCTCTGTAAAGTCTGTGAGAGGAGGAAGCTTCCTCTTCGTCCACATCCTTCCCTCGTCTGTAAAACAAATGGCTCGCGCACACAGTCGCACACAGACACACACACACCGAGACAGACACACACACCCACCATCCGTGCAACGTGACCCAAGCCCCTAATTCTGGGTACACACTTCCTCTGCACACAATCAGCACATATATAATTACACACAGATTGTTTCTCCAAAGGAAATGTAGACCCCTTCTCTCTCTCAGCCCCCTGCAAACAACCCACACTACATTTCCCTGAGCCCAAAAATATTGTGCTGCCTTTAAAAACACAAGCATGTGCACAGACTGACACATGCTCAGCCTCTCTGCGCATTTTTTGGTCTCCCTTTCGAAAAAATTGTCTCTTTCTCCTTCTCTTTTGGTTTTAAGTGGAGCAGTCATCAGCAGAGAGTCAGCCAAAGGTCAAAGTGCTGACCCTGGAAGCATAATGAAGTTTAACCCACACAAAGGAAAATTGATTTCTACCTCTGAAGTCAGTAACACACCGTGACTCCAAAGATTTACGCCTTGTGCATGTGTGACAAATTTAATATACGCAGGCATGTGCATATTAGCAGTTATGCACTGGTCACAGTTTATATTCATTAAGAAACGACATGTGGTTCACGTCAAACCTTTTCGGTCTCGACGAATATTTCACCATGCCATGTGTGCTGCAGACACTATTCATAGTGCGCCAACCAAATGAGGTATTACAACAAAACTGTCCAAAAAGGGAACCAACAAATTTGAAATGTCTCAGTGATTTTACAGGCTCACAGGGACCACAACTTAGAGGAGGAAGTAACAGTGGGACAATTGTGGATTTAGCTGATTTCAAGAAAACCCATTAAAAAAAAAAAAAAAAAGAAAGAAAACTGTTTTATTTATATCCTCTCTCTCGACTTCGTAGAGACCATTTCTGCTGAGTCTGACGTGAAGCAGAGAGGTTTCGCTGTCCAGATCAAACAAGTCATTAAAGGTTAATTATTCAAATGAGAGTGCAGAGAGAAAGAGAGGGCATTCTGCGCGGGAGATGATAACTCTTTGAAATAAAGAGTCGGATAGAGAACAAGTGAGAGATAAGGATCGCTGACAGCTGTATTGCAGCAGATGTTGGTCATAACTCCATAATACAGCAACTTTTCTAAGACGCCTGCATGAGATGCGACTTTCCTCTAACCTCTGCTCGGCTACAACGTCTCATCACTGTGGGCCGCCTCCACATCACTCGCCGGGAGTTTAGTTTATTAAATCAACAGCTCGGTGAGTGTCAAGAGGCTAACGCTCTTCCAGCTACAGAAGGGCTGCTTCAGGATTACTGAAAGCCCCCGCACTGGGTTGCACTTACAGTAACAGTTGTTGGTGTCAGGGTTTTTAGGAGTAGCCATGTAACTCTGTGGTTGCCAACAGGAGAGCAGTAGATTGACCACAACCGGCCAGAAAAATCTTTGGGACATGAGTCACAGTGGGGGCCGTCCAAACTGTGGCACACATTAACAGCTTGGGAACGACAGCAGCTCGATTTTTGAGACAGAGTCTGTCCCAGATGCCCCAAAATGGAACCAATCTGCTCTCAAGATTGCATCTTTGTGAAATTGTGTGTATGCTATAAATATTAAAAAAATAAGCTTAAAGACAGTTGTTACAGTGGTTTCTTGCCTGTTGAACATGTGTCGAAGAGCATGTAGGTGAGTGACTGGTGTACCGTCCATCTTACGGGACAACATAAAACAGACATTTCACCTGATCCCTCAGCCTTCTGCTCCGTGCTCTTGCCTGCTTGGAGCCTGCAACTCTATCTATCCTGTCCGAGCTTGTGTGCGCCTGCGCTTGTATTAATCCCATTGTGGGGGCAAACATCTGTTCACATCTGGTCGCATTATGGGGACTCACCTCCCATTCTGGAAGCAAAAAGCTGACCCGCACAAATACGAACATTCAATTTCAAGACTTTAAGGGTGGGGCTGGGTTGGGGTAGTGGTTATGGTTACTCCAAAACATGAATGTAAGTCAATGTAATGTCCTTCTAAGTGACAAAAACATGTTTGGGCGTGTGTGTGTGTGTGTGTGTGTGTGTGTGTGTGTGTGTGTGTGTGTGTGAGTGTGTGTGCGCGCGCGCGCCTGCGCTTGCTCCACCTTTGTCTTCCCGAGTTGCCACTCTTTCTTGGCTTTGTCATGGAGAGTGAGAAGCTCTGAGCAGCTCTGCCTCTCATCGTCTGAGTGGATTTTACTCTTCAGGATCATCTTGTACCTGTGGAAACACATGCACACATACATGCACAGACACACACACACACACAAACACACACACCAGCATAAACACATACAATATTTTTGATAAGCAGGGCACAAGCCTTTCAGTGCAAGATTACCTAATTGTGGTGTTCCATATGTGTATATACATATTTTGCTAACCTGCTGGAGAAGTCCTTAAAGGTTCTGCGAACAGGGAACCCAGCCCTGCGGATCTTCACAGTTTCCAGCATCCCAGAGTATCTCAACTGGTTAAGTACGACATCAGGATCAAACTGGTTGGCCTTCTGTAAATGACAGACAACAAAACAGCATGAAACTGCAAACACTAAAACACAAAGAGCTCACTCTTCTAAATGGATAACACCAGCAACCTATACACTGAGGGCTGATCTGTATCCATGCTTTGTTCAGCACAAGTAAAGTTTTAGTGACTAAGTATGTGTTCCCTAAATACAATCAGCCTTACCCCACTATCTGCAGGTAAACATAATCCTACAACGTGGAGCCCACACGCCTATTCAAATGACCTTACTGCTGAGTCAAGTTAAAGTTGAACTAAAAAGTAAATTACCATGGTGAGCACTATCATTTTACATTAACAATCAGGTTACTGCAAAGAAAACACACGCCAACAGGGAGAAACCTGAACAGTGTTGAGCAAGACCCTGCCAACCAGGAGGGCCTTTCTTTCTGGAATAATCACCTGCATTGTTCACAGCTTTGAGTTACCAATGATTCGCAAGCCTGCTTATTATAGAGGATCTGTGATGTCTGCCGCCTTACACCTCTACACAGGCAGCCTGATCGCTCAGAAGGGCCACACGAAGGCCATTGTCACCCAGAGGGCACGCAGTGCTGCTTAAGCCCCACACAGGACCACGGCATTCCCTAAAGTGTCAATCTAATAACAGGCTAATGCTACTATGCATGGAAACAGACATACTTGGATACAAAGGCACTTGCACACTTGCATGTGTTCGTGTTCATAATCAAGCACACACACGCGTACACACGCACCCCTCTGAGCTGTGAACTCTGCTCTTCAGCGGAGGATTTAGGCAGCTGAAAGAGGTACGGCATGTTGACTTGAATGAGTGAAAACAAGCCGACCCTTCCCTCAGTGGCATTTATTTTAAGGAGAGCGTGTGTGTGTAAATCACCCAAATACATAGTGTGTGTGTGTGTGTGTCTTTGCATGCATGCAATCATGTCAGAGAACTGTGCATGCAATCCTGTCATTCTGCAGGATTAACAGAGGCATGGCTTGTTCCGTCTTGACCAGATGAAGACAGGTGAGCGAATGTGAGGCAGAGCCAATGAGAGCATGGGACAGACACGGGGAGAAAAAAGGCAGAGAAAAGGAGACGAGTGCAGAGAAAGAGCCCGAGAGGACGGCAGCGCAGCGTTCATGCTAATAAGTAAGTGAGAAGGTGTGGAATGACGCATAGGGAGTGGGTGGTAAGGAGCAGAGGGAAGAGGACAATCACCACACTGTGTACATTAATAAGTAACAGTCAGAGATTTCACAGGAGCCAATTCGCTCGCTCACGCAGGTAATAACGAAGCAGAATGTAAATATACTCAATATCATTGGGATAAAAGTGGTGGTTTTGAAAGGGTTTGCTGTAATGTGGTTAAGAGTAGTGGAGGAATAGAGGGCTAGTAAATAAATTTCCCGCTGTGGTCTTATCTTGGCATTCCACTGATGCAGCCAGATCAGCAGAGCATCGGCCAAGCCGCTGCAGCTGGAGCGGCCAACACTGACCTCTGACCTTTGGTAAAGGGGCTTAAGTGGTAGGAATGTGCTGGTACACAGCTCTTTTATTTGAGGAAGTACAATGAGAGTCTTTGCACCAAAGCATGAGAGTGATATCAGTTTATTGGTTATGAAAATTTGCGGCATGAAAAAAAAAAAGAGCAGCTACTTATCAAGTGGAACATTTATATGACTTTGCAGTAATGAATGCCATTACACTGTTAAATTACTTTCTTCTTAGCAGGAGTAAGAGCACTGAAACAGCAAGACTAAATATTAGCTCTGAGCAATGGGAGCTATGAATAGCACCAAGGAGGTTTAACTTTGCAGGCGCTGACCTTGACAAGACCTGGCAGGGTTTCTGACATTTTTTTTTTTTTTTTTGTGCAATGAAATTTGCATGACCTACCTTGTCCATGTTTGGTTTGATGCAACGTACAAAAAAGGGGTTGGAGGCACTTAGTGTGGCCATCAGGGAATGGAGAGAGTCCTGAAACACATCAACAGCAAGAGGATAAAGATCAAGGCAGCAGAGAATCTGGCTCTTCAGTCCAAACATACTCCTTTATGTCTCTTTAATTATGCTAACAGCTAGTTTGTTTTGAAAAGGAGCGACTTGAAATAAGCGTGCTTCTCACTAAAAACACGAGTCAAGAAAAACTGAAATGTAGACATACCTGACTTTTATTGGCTCATTTTAGAAGAAGCTGCTTAAATAAAAATACCAATACAATAATGTACTGTATTGTATTGGCAAAATTGTATCAAAAGTAAAGTAAGTTATCAAAAGTAAAGGTACTGAGTAAATGCACTTTGTGAAAATCATGGTACTAGTCAGCCCACATTTAGGTCAAAAGACACAAATGCAAATACAAATACACACTACGAGGACCCTTGAACCTTGCAGGCTCTGTCAGCTTCGCTCTCCTCGCTGCCTCAGACAGTCTGTCTCCAGCGAGGCCTGGCCTGGCAGAGCTGAGCGTGATTGGCCCCTGGTTGGCCCCTCTCTGCCCAGCCATCAACCCTAATCCCCTGGCTTTAGGAACTGTAGGCCAGGGCAGCCTGCCAAATCCTCCCCTCTCCTTCTCTCCACACTGCACTTAGGACATGCTAAGCTAACCCCCCCACCAGCCCCCTTAAACCTGGCTCACAACCACATATTTCATACATCCCATCAGCCTATAACAGACAGCATTCTCCTTCCCGCTCTGTCTCTCCATGATTTATAAACTCTTTTTCTCCGTCTGTGTCTACACGCTCACATTCATCATGGCGAGCCTAATGTTAAAGGTTAAGTGATCATCATATGCAGCAGCACATGGGAGACAATTAGCTCGTTGTCTATGTGATGACACAATCATGGGCATGGAAATGAGAGTGATATTTAGGCCACAGAAGCCTCAGTCTCACCCTGAACTGAGAGCTGACGGTGGGCTTGCGTCTGGCTGTGCCCATCTTTAGGGTCTCATCTCCATTTCTGCTCCCGACACGCTCAAAGAGGTCGTAGATAAAGTCAAGCCTGCAGGCACACAGTGCACAAGGGGGAGGGGGCGGTGATTGCAGAGACACTTGCATATGAAGTGAATCATGCAGGTGTGTGTTCAGTGTGCAGAGGAGAGTGTGGAATACTCACCTGCTGTCCTTGAGAATAAACAAGATGTCGTCTCTGAAGGTGTCTCTGTTCTTCTCCAGGATCCCTCGCACATCATAAAGCACCTACACAGGTGAAAACACAAAAGGAAGTTAGAGCAGACTGTGTTTAGAATTAAAATAAGATGAGAAGACAGTGGGTTTGTTTACAATTCTTATGGCTCTTTTTTGACGGATGCAGATTGGTTTGGTTTATATGTGTCTCCCCACAGTTCCACACAGTAGGTGATGTATAGGAGTATGAAGGAACAGTGTAAAGTATATAGCGAAGTTTACTTTGGAAGATCTTTAGACAGTATTGCAATTTTTTTTGATATTTTGGCCGTAACATAATTTAAATATGGCTTCCAACATAAATTATTACTTATTATTACTCCAAGAAATTTAATTTCAGTCACTCTTTTTTATCTCTACATCATTTATCAAGGAACGGTTACCAAAGATTATAAATTTTCTTCTGCTGCTCTCTGTCTGCCCTCAGTGGTGCAAAAATTCTAATTTTAAAATAAAATATTTGTATGCAAGTATAATTATAGATCCATAACTTAAATGCTGAGAGGTTTACGGTCCAGTACAGATTGTAAATTGATGTCTTTAAATGATGGATGACTGATTTGGAAACTGAAGCTCATTTATCCATATAAAAACATGATATGAATCTGGATAATGATCCTCCAGAAGATACAGACTGGCTAATTAACGTTTTTGTAAATGAGAACATTCACACATATGTACACACAGTGCGACATGAAAGGCGACTGTAAATGTGCGTTTAGGGCTCAGTGTAAACAAAGACGAGGGGGGCGGGTCTCTTCAAGTAGGGCAGAACGCCTGTGTGTTAATGCAGTCACCTGTTGAGTTCTGCTCAGCCTTCGTCTTAACACCATGGCATTCCTCTGCTCACCCTGATCCACAGTAATGCACTCCTAGAGTTTGCGTTAAGTGTGTTCACTGGTGTGTATATGTCCATGTCGTAGAAAGTAAAGTGCGTATAAAAAGTTTTATGCAAAAAAAATGTAAAGTAATAAAAAAAAACAAAAAAACAATGTTCTGTAATCTGTGTCTGTATGCAAACACAAGCACATTTTTGGATGTGTGCACACATGAGTTTGTATTCACAGCTGTGTGTGTATACTATAATCCAATAACAACCCCCATCGCCAAGCCTTGGAGCTCACAGTGAGCTGTGAGAACTAAACATGAAGACATATGTATTTATAAATCACAGACACACTAATTACACTGCATTCCTCGCTCACTGGAAAAGGATCGTTCAAAAAGCTGTGTGTGTATGTGTGTCAGTTTCAGGTTTGTTAACTTGGATGGTCTCATGATGCCACAGAGAAAAGGGTGTGTCAAGGACAATTACACAAAGTTTGAGTACTTGCTTTAAGAAACATACATTTTTATTAGTTACCCATGAGTTAACAATGTGAGTTTTTTTTTTGTTTGCAAATTCATGTCTGACGAAGACAGACTTTACTCAAATTAACTGCATTTCTCTGGCACCACACAGATAATCACATCTATGGGAGAATGCTACAACTCCCCCACTAAACTCACGGCACAGTTTCAGATAACAGTAGGAGCTTTCAGAGAGGCGACTAAACTCTTCAGAGAGGCACACTGGACACACACACAGAGAGAGAGAACAACTGGCTGGCCTGCCTGTCCTCTCTGGACCAAGTCATTACCATAGACGGCCATGCCAGGCTTGTGACTGAGCTGCCACACTCACACTGAGGAGACCTTGTCTAAGGCAGGCTTCATAAGGCCATTCTTTATCAAAGCAAATCTTTCTACTCCCCCCTCCCACATCCCATCCCTCCTGCCCTATCCACTCTATTTGTGCTTCTTTCCTGATCTCCTTTGCCTTTCTGTGCACTTCCATCATGTAAGTGAAGGAAGGAGAGGATGACAGAGAGGCAGTTTCTCCTGACTCAGGAAAAAGACAGTGGAGGAGGGGCGTGGCATCGACGTCCTGTGGCAGATTCTGGCAAAGAAGACCCTACTGGCCATCCAACAACTACCTCACTTCCCCAATTTACTCAGTCAGGGAGCAAAAGGAACCAGGTTTTGCTGTGTGTGTGTGTGTGTGTGTGTGTACGTGCTATTAATGACCTCTCCAGCATAGTGCTTGATGCCGAACTGGTGGTCAGTCACTCGGGGCTTCACATAGTATAGGTTTGTCTGAGGAGAAAGAACAAAGAGACCACTGACATTTACAAATGGTGTTCATGTCTACTTAATTAGTCATAATCTCACTGAGTAGACTACACATTGAAACCTCCAAAGGGAGTTCAGAGGAAACCTGCAAGGTCAGTATCATGTGCAACTAATGATTACCTTCACTAGGTAAAATCTGTTCATTTTTTTTTTTTTTTAATTAACTGATAAACATTAGACAAAATATAATTTCCCAGAGCCTTTGCTGACATCTTGTTTTTTCCAGTCCAACAATCCCATATTCAAAAATCAATCAATACATGGACAAAGACAATACATGACAATAATTTCACTCTGATTTTTAAAGGAAATGCTATGTTAACACTGAGTCTGTCTCTGTTGATTTGACTTAATATTACTGAATAAAAAAAAATTGAATAAATAAATAAATGCACAATGACATAATACAGAGAAAGACAGTAAATCCTTAAAGTTGAGACATTTCGAGTTTTTGCTTGATAAATGACTTAAATGTTGAATGTTAAATGACTTAAAATATGACATGTTGATTACCCATAAAGGCAGACACCTCAGGAAGAGGTCAGGTGGGGGTTGGCTCCCTAACTTTTCTGTTTTTTCCATCAGCCTAATACCTGTTGGGTTTTCTGAGGACACTCTTTTCTCCTGCACACAATGCCGACCAGGCCCAGAGAACGGCTGATCACATTTCAGCATTGTTGTGTTTGCATGTGAGAGTGCTCGGGTGTGTGTGTGTGTGTGTGTGTGTGTGTGTGTGTGTGTGTGGGGGGGTATGTACAAGTGCCTCACAGACGTTCACTGCGGCACCAAAGGCAACAGGCGATTCATCAGACAGGAGAAAGGTTTAACTCTTTGAGGTCGTCTGGGCCGGCCCCAAGGAGCTTTGGTGAGGGGATAGGGATCATTTTTATTACTTTGCGAGTGTCTGCCTCGCAGGGATAGGGTGTGTATGTATTCATGTGTGAGGTGTGGACTCACTGCGTGCCGGCTGTGCAGTTTCTCCAGAAGGGTATAGTCTGTGCCTTTGGGGAAGCGACTCTCCTCATTGATGAGAGCCAACATGCCCAGTTTCTAAAGGGGAGACAAACAGAGGTGCACAGAGGATGAAACACACCGTAGTCATGATGGAACTAGTTATAATCCCATTGGGACATATCTGGCAGCTTTTAATATAACAATGCATCCAGGAAACAGCATAGTAATTCATTCAGTTTTCTCTTTTATTTAGAAAGAGAGGGTTCGCCGAGCTGGCACGTTATTTGGCAGCAACAACTTACTTTACATTCCTACATGTGCATAAAGTCACACTAATCAACAGCAATTATCCAATAGAAGACCACAAAGCAAAATCACAAGTCTATCAGCAAGAAAGTGGTTATAGTGTAGTCTTTTTGCTTCCCTTAAACTTTCCATGCTTTGTGATTTTGACCCAAAGAGCCCACCTCTGCAGAGGCTCAGCTTTAACCATCATTATAACTGTGGCGATAAAATAACACAAATTGTCTTCATGCTTCATCTCAGCCATACCTCTAACCGCCGACTGGTGTGGATTACTGAGCACACAATATGCAAAATGGGACTATATAATGATAGACTGGTTGATTGGGGTCAGTGTAAGAGTCACGGTGTGGCGTCTGGGTGAGCAACGTTCTGGCTGCCTAGCGGTTCGCGGTCAGTCCTGGTGGTGACTTTGCTCTCTCAGGGTCTGACTGTCTGTTACCTTCTCTATGAGATCCAGACACTCTGCGTTATCCATCCAGTCTATGGCCTCCCACTGGATCCCCTCCCTGTGAGGACACACACACACACACACACACACACACACACACACACACACACAGAGTGTATATATATAAACATAAACAACCAGGAGGACACAATGGCTGTATTGTTCAGAATGAACATGTGATGAAATGAGCCATGTCCAGGCTGTTGGCCCACTATACAAGAAAACAACTGTCTGGGGGAGAAACTGAGCTGATTCCAAACCTCTGGCAGTTTGCCTGTATCGCCATGAGCAGACCCAACCCCCACTCCCACCCCTATCTGTCTGTGGGACAGTCACTAGCACATGCAAATCCTTGTTTTATTTTCTATGTATCTACCAGCATACAAACTTCGTGTGCAGAAATGGATGTCTCTAACTGTTCTAGACATATCAAACATCTTTACCTGTTGTACTCCAGCTGCTCCAGCGAGAAGATGTGCTTGTTGAAATACTCCTGGAGTTTCTCGTTGGCGTAGTTGATATTAAACTGTTCAAACCGGTTCACCTACAGGATGAGAAAATAGTTTGACAAGATAAACACATCTCATCTTCATTTAACAAAAAAGGGACCTTACATGAGAGACAAAACTGGAAAAAAAACTAGATTTGATCACTACATTTTTTTGTCCAATTTAATTCACTATTATCACTCCCAGATTTTTACAGTGGGTTTTATATATTCCAAGGGACCCAGAGCAGAAAGAGACACAGGCTCAAACTGGTTAAAAACAGCAGAGCAAGTGACAGTGATGTTTCCTTTTAAATGTCAAAAGACACCTGCAACCTTTCTCCACTGGGCAAAAAACACTCCTGAAATCATAATGCCTTAATCCGAATGAAGCCGGACTTTAAATCAGATCATGTTTCAGGACAACAAAGTGTAAAGGTAAGTGGTTGATGGATTTCAGGAAACTCTGTCACTCCATCAGCTGCATCAGATTATTTGTTATGCAGCTCTCTAACCGTTATCATCCTCTGTTGCACCTTCCAGTGTAACATCACCTACTGAAATACTGTGTGCTTGTGAAAAGAAGCTGGTTTAGAAAAGAAGTTTTCAGGACCTTTAAATGATCACTTAGCAATTTTTTGCTGAATAAACTCAACAAACAAACAATTCAATGAGCGAGCTTTCACCTCAAAGTTCTCAAAGCCGAAGATGTCCAGGATGCCGATGGACTTAAAGTTGTCTTTTCCTTTAATCTTCTGGTTGATTCTCATTATGATCCAGGAGAAACACTGAGAATAAAGCGCCATGGCAACCGAGTCCCTCGAGTCCACTGCCTGCAAATCGTGACACGAAGAGATGAGGGTTACCATGGATACCAAGTCAGGCATAAATAATAAGACAGAGGAAACTTTGCAGACTCAACATACAGTATATCACCATATACATTTCATCAGTTCTATCAGATGGTGGTTAAAGTGGTTGAAAACAATGACAGGTTTGATTGTTAGACTGATGGTGTGTGTGTGTGTGTGTGTGTGTGTGTGTGTGTGTGTGTGTGTGTGTGTGTGTGTGTGTGTGTGTGAAAAAATTGTGGTTTGGAGACAAAGGTGTGTTATGTCAGTGTCTGTCTGCAGGTGAGACACTCTGTTTTCACAACAGACAGCGTCCTTTATCACCTACATATCTTATGACTGATGCACTGCAGGCAGTATTTGTCATAATACAAAACTCCAATGAAAACAAAGACAAATCAAAACACCGTGTAAACGTGCTTTCATAAATGTTTCTTTGAATACCCTGCACAACCAAACAACACCTACTCTATTACACCTGGATCATACAGCCCAGCCCACCAGAGGCATAGTGATAGAAGGCAGACAGAAGCAGTGGTAACTTCAGCGTTTTTCATTTTTATGCAGCCTCTACACTTTGTTAGAATAATATTGCACATATACATCCATCCATAAGCTAGACCGCCTCTCCTTTGACAGTCGCAGGGGGGCTGAAGCCAATCCCAGCTGTTACTGGGCAAGGTATAAACCACCATTCACACTGACAATTTAGAGCCAATTTACCTTAATTGTCATGCTGTATAAATATACATCTTTATTTATTTTATTATTGTGTATATTTTGCACTTTGCTGTATATAAACTTTACCAGACAGGGTGGATTTTTACAAGCAGAACTCATTGTCTGACGATTAGACATTATCAGAGAAAAAACTAAATCTGCTGATGAAGACATTGAGATGTGGTCAGAAGTTTCCAAGTTCCAAAGGTCAAGAATGAACTGTCATATTCAGCTTCCAAGCCAAAATGTCCAAGTCCAAAAGGTGCTTAAAACAGAGGAAAGTTTGAACATTTACAGATGTATTACAACTAAGCAAACTCAATAAGCTTTGGAATACCATCTGATAAAATCGAGAACAAGAAAGTAAGTAAGGTAGCGGTAAATCCATCCTTCAGCACTCCAAAAACAAAATCTATTTCTAATCACAGTTTGACCCAGCTATGATTTTCTCCAGCTGCCACAGAGTCGGCCTTCCAGCCAGACACCATCTGTGTACGTACATAAAAAGCTTGAGCTTGCCAGCTACACTTCCTCCACAGGCATTGTGCTTGAATTGAAAACAAAACAAGAGTGTGGTGGTGTGTACTGTATTTGGGGGCAACAATGCTCCTGGGCTTTTGAGTAATCCATCATACCCAGTCACCTCTTGCAACTAGCGGGTGTGAACAGAGTGCTGGTGGCTCCAGGATCTCCGTCACAGGGGTGAGAAGAATGGCTGTTTGTCCAGGATTTAAGGGGGGGGGGGGGGGGTTATGTGGGGTGGGAGTGGGGGGAGGGGGCTACTGCAAGCAGTCGTGGGGTGGGTGACCCCTGGCCACTGTGAGAAGAAGCCATTCTTACCGACTCCAGGACTGGAATAATGAACTCTATTAAGAGACAAGCTGCTTCAAAGGCCAGGCAGAACAAGCAGCAGCAGGGTGACAGCACAGGGTCTTTGTCCGGTGATGAAAAGCTTTCTTGTGACTTTCGTGTCCCTATGATAATAGTAAAGGTCCATTCTGCATATTTGCTGACATTTATGCATATGAGTGGGCCGAAAGCTTGAGCTCATCCAAAAGGGATTGTGTCATGCGTCAGAATGTTCTTGTGGCATATGGTGAGAAGGATAACACATGCAGATGAAGACTTGTGAAATATTCCCATTAATTACAGGCAACAGCACGAACGTTTGAAGCAGAGACGGAGACACACAAGTGAATTATTGGGCCAGCGTCTTTGGGTGTCTGGCTGTGCTGCCTCCAGAGGAGAAGACTCTCGCTTCAGCCCCAGTCATTGGCTCTATTGTGCTTTTGACTCAGATCACTATCATGATGGCTTTATTGTGCCAGGAATCTGGCAGACAAAAAGCAGGAAATGGCTGGGAGTCACGCAAGGGATCTGGAGAGGCATGTGGGGGAGAGTGCCGGAGAAAGGCTGTGTGTGTCACCAGTGGGAGGGAGAGGAGTGAGGACAAGGGGAGGGGGGGGGGGGGGGGGGGGGGGCAAACAGGCATCTACTGTATGTTTCAGTGTCTTGACAGTGAAAACCTCTGAACGATCCCAAGCACCTAAGATCCTAAGATACTACACTGGGTGGGTAATAGGAGAGAGAAGGCAGGATTGTTGTGTGTTTGCTGTATTCTTTCATGAGCAGTGGAGGAGGAGGAGGTGAGATTGGATGTGTTGTTACCTGCTCCACAGTGAGAGGCGAGCAGATCTCCTCTCCCCTGAGGATCATGGAGCGTTGGGTTAAGACCTCTGACAGCTGGAAGGAGTCCAGGCCAAGCAGTTCACTGACATTACTGACCACTGAAAGGCACACAGACATAGATATACACTTACACAATGTGTGACAAACACAGAGCACAGACAGTTCAGGTGACTCAGGTATTGATGTCAAACAACAGATGTGACATACAGACTGTGATCCTATACAGTCTATAGGAAACTCCATTCTGTTCGCTTCTGCAGTCACTGTAGTTCAGTGGTTCTTTGGAAAAGAGGTCAGACACAGCGAACAAAGGAGCCTTGAGCTCATGTTACAGCCTGTTCAGTGCTCTGTCTGCTAGTACAATGTCAATCAAACTCAGGGGCATGAGGAAAACTGCAGAGTGGTCCAACATCGTAGGTGAATTTATTATCTGCTTTAGAAAACAGAGGTTTCCTACAATAAATTTCAGCAGAAACAACTGCTCGTTTTAACTGGGCTTAACTGCTTAAAGCCACATGTTCAAACATTGATGAAACATTTTTTTCAACTGTTTGATGAACATCACATACATCTGGGATCCGCCTGGCCTCACACTTCACACTGCCATTTGCAACATTTTCTCATACGCACCTTCCCCTAATGTTGTTAAATGTAAATGTAAAGAAAAAGACTAGAATCTAAAATCAAGTTGCATTTATTTTAAGTAAGTAACGATGGTCCCACCAAAGAGCTTGTGGGGCTGAAAAAGTTGGCTGCTTGTTTGTCTGCATGCCAAAGGAGAACTTGTTTGGTAAGCACTCTGTTCTCATAATAATAATCATTTTTCAATGATTTTCTAATTTATCATTCAGTTACAAAGCAAAGCTGAAGCTCCAACTGCTCAATTTAAATATTCGTTCATTGTTCCTTTGATATTGGAAACATCCATTCATGCTTGCCTTTTGACAAATCTCACATCTTAACATATTCATTTCACCTGCTCTGCTTAAAAACTATTAAAACTGAGTGCAGTCTCTATTTGACCTCTATAGTTATTACCAAATTAGACCATTCTTTCTAGAAATTTCTCTAGGAAATTGAGACATTACTCAGAAATCATAGATTTATGCATTCCCAGAAGTTCATATTGTTACTTATATGTGTCGTTCAAATTTTGAACATTGTGCTGCAGACTGAGGAAGTGTGCAACACTTTCATCAAGATCAATCGAACATACTCTGTCGAGTAGAGCTGTTATATATTATCATATATTGTTATATATATATATACATACCCCCTTTTGAAGTGATCTGAGCTCCACCAGCAGTCATGAACTCAATGTTGCCCATCTGGAGGACAGCAGACAGCAACTTGAACACATCTCTGATCTCCTCCTCTGTGAATTCCATCACTTTCAAAGCCTCCTGCAAAACACAGACACAGTCAGACAACACATCCCTACAAGGGAAAGTATGAACACACTAAACCCATTCAAGATATGATAGCAGGTAAAATTTAATTTCTGCTTTGTACTATTAAATAACTACATTTGGAATGGGCCGCCAAAGCCAACGCAAACATATATCATCTTTCCACAAGGTTCAAGTTTCTAGAGGATATTACTCTGTCTTGTAAGATACACTCATGATAAAGGGTTATGGCGCCCTCTGGAGGTAAAACAGGCAAAAAAAACCCTCTAATATTATTTCCTCCTCTTCATACCATAACACAGTCAAAGAGCTGCTTGTCATCCAGACTGCTGTCCTGCACGCAGCCTGACTGGCTCAGGTAGTGATATGACTCAGGACCTTCCGACAGTAAGTACATGTCTGCAACACAGAGAAATTCAATTCAATTCCATTTTATTTGTATAGCACCAAATCATCACATACGTTATCTCAAGGCACTTAACACCTCTATCATCAGAGAAACCCAACAGTTCCCACAAAGATCAAGCAATGAAGACATTAACAATGAATGAAATAAAATGACTGTATTTACGCCCAACGGTGCAAAAAATAGACGACCAACTCTTCTGTGTAACCTTGGTGGATCATTTACTTTGTGTAACTCGTCCTTAACTATACAAAGCAACAATGGTGACCATTTAGAAGTCTACTGTGTGGCCTACAGATTTAGAAATAACTGGTAGATATACAGATGTTATAAAAAGTAACATTAGATCTTATTTGTTCACATTGTTGTTGGGTAGCTTTTCATAATTTTCACGTATATTTGATTATCTACAATAAACTGTCAGACCTGGCTTCCTAACATTTAAGAGTTAGATTTAGCTCTAGAGCTGCTTGAAGTACATATTTCAATAATTATGACACAAAGTCAGTGAATTGCCGTCACTAATTGGGGGCGTAGTGTCTCTTAAGGTGTTAGTAACCTTGTAATCCTTGACTGGTGCCTGTAGTTGCTCAAAAACTTGGAGTGCCCCTTTAAACTCCTTAAAAACAAACCTCTGTGGTCTTTGTCAGCCCCTGCTAACAGTGCGTAGAAGATGTGGTAGTTTCTCTCTCCAGGGTTCTGTCGAACCACACGGTTCTAGGAAACAGAGGATGGTTAGAAGACAATCTATTTCAATATTCAATGGATTTTGCTGATGACTCTGGTACAACATATCACATGTTGAACAACTGAACGTTTCAAATGTAGACAAACTTACTTTTTCTAGCAAATCTGATTACTGAATGTCAAGGAGAACAGTGACAACTTTCAGGACCAGTGTCGTCTGGACCAGATGCTACAGAGATCTAATGTCTTTACAGAATATCTCAGTGAACTTTTGAAGGATACAGTCGATGATGCAGCCTCCATGAATGTTCCCATTTTGGGAAAAGTGGAGCTGGATGAACTTCCCGAAGCGACTGGAGTTATTGTTGTAAACAGTCTTAGCGTTCCCAAATGCTTCCATGATGGGGCTGGAGAGAGAGGAAATCAAGACAATCCAATGAGCTTCTGTTTGTTCCTCTGCCAAGGAACCTTTGAAATGTATCCAGCCTAGCACTGTTTATACTTTGATGCAGATGTGGATCCAGATGCAGATTAAACATTTCTTACATTTTTTCTGCTGCCTTGACAGAGGTATGCACCCTAACGTTATTTTCCAGTTTGTCACATTTTCTTTGCCAACTGTGTCAATGACTAAAACATGTTGCATATGTGAATGAAATTTACCACATGAGTGATTCTTCTCTGATTACTGTGGGTTGCCACAAAGCTAACCAAACAAACACTTTTTGTTCAATCCTTGAATCCTGTGGTTTGTTTTAAATGGGAGTGTTTGCAACCCACAGTGGTCTAAATTGTGTTTTAAAGGTTTCCCCATCCTGCCAATAATGCAATTTTGGCGGAGGATCTATCAATCACTGCAAAGAAATCAATTTCCTTATCACAAGGATGACATCAACAAGTAACAAGATACTGAGTTGGGTTAATCTTATTGACGTCACTCAAATGTGGTCAGGAACTTATCTTGGTGAGCTCATGGTGCAGGACAGACACGACAAGATTCAACACAACATGCTGATAAAGCCATATTGAAATAAACAAAATAATGAATATGAAACCCACCAACAAAATATACCTTAAGGGGTTAAAGGTTTATGAAAAATAACACACGATATCAAGCAAAACAGTACCTGCTCTGGACAAGGGCCTGCTCCACCCTGGTGGTCCTCTCTGACGGAGGAACACCTGCTGAGTTTTGACTCATCACGGAGAGAAACTTGAGCAGCAGCTTGGTGCTCTCTGTCTTCCCAGCACCACTCTCCCCACTGAAGATGCCATATGCACAGTCAGACAGAGAGAAGTAAATATATAGATGATATTACGATACGTCCCATTTGGGGAAAAATGCCACGTAAAAATTCTAATAAAAATGCACCATTCAGAGGAACTATTTTGCACTAAAAAGTCTGAAAGGGCTCAAACTCAAAACTTAATCCATAATGAACAGCCTCTCATTTTCTCCTCAGTTCTCACCTGATGAGGACACACTGGCTGTCATGCCTCTTCCACAGGCAGCGGTAACACTCATTGGCCACAGCGAAGATGTGAGGAGGCAGCTCCCCCATCTGGTGTTTGCTGTACAAATCGACCGCAGTGCCGTCATACAGTCCTGCTATCTGCTTATAGGGATTTACTGCTGCTAGGATTGAACCTATGTTAGTCTGAAGGAAAATTTAAAAGCAGACGCAAGTGTGAGGGAGAAAAGGGAAAGGAGGATGAAAAAAAGAACGGAAGACAAACAAGATTATCAGTGAAAGATGACAAAGAAAAATCTGTTTATTTAATCTATTTTAGACTAGGACTTGCAACTGTATAAACATTGAACTTTTGTCTGAGAGCTACAATACAACTACTTAATATCAGTTCAGCAGATTCAAACAGCCTGTCTCCTCCGACACGGTACCTGTAGTCAGTAATGCTCTTAAACTACTGCACATGGCCTAGTTTGCACTGAGGGCGGCAGTATTTTAGGATCCTTTTCTCCAGCTCGGGTAATGCGCTTTGGGGAAAAGTGCCTCACAAAAGTGTGTTTGTGGGTCATCAGCATGAACGTTCTGTGATGCTGTGTAGACAGACCGGGTGAAACCTCTGGGATGAGATTAGGAGATAGGATTTCCAAAAACATAGTTACCATGCATCTGTGGGCAATGATTATTTTAATAAAGCCCAGATAAAGTTTCAAGGGAACCTCAGTGGACTTCTACCATGAAAATAATCCTGGCTATGAGACCGGGTCAAACAAACATATCTGAGATCTTGCATCCTGAAAGGAAAAACAGAGCTCTGAATTGACAATGCTCTATTTCACCATTGTTTGGGGTTCAGTGTAATCCAGGAGTTATCCGTATCGCTTCTGTTTAAGTTAGTGATAATGTTTATTCCTTAGTATGTCCTGTGACAAGCTCCATACTTGTTTAATCAGCAGTGACTATGTACATGCAGTGTACACTTGTAATGGCAGAGTAAAAGCGATCTTTTTTTTTTTTTGTTGTTTTTTCTTTTCATGGGGAAGTGCGGGTCATGCTCCTTACTTAGAACACAACATATCTTAATGCTACATTGCACTGATGAAAAAAAAAAAAACAGAACTTTCCTGCTGATGCTTGTTTGATAGTTGGAGATTTGTAATACTTTGAAATCTCAGTTGAGCCATACTGCACACCCCAGTTCCCAGAAATAAGAAAAATACTCCGCTGCACAACACAACAGACCCACAGAGGCCTGGTACATGATGGCGGTGCAGGGTAAATGTGCTCGCAGACTGAGACAGTGCGGTGCCTTACGTAGATGTTGTCTTTCTGATAGCGCAGAAAGAGGTTGTGCATGATGGCAGCTTCATGCAGCTCTGCCAGCGTCGACATGTCCTCTACTCCGTGGACACTGCTGGGGTGCATGGGGTACACCATCTCTCTGTTCAGCTCCGCCTTCTGTAGGTGGAACACCTGCAACGACACGCATCCAAACAGTTCCTGGTTTGACTCACTGACATTTCAATTAACTGAGTAATTGATAATTCAGCACTACAATACACTGCTATCAAGGTTAAGTGCACAGTAAAGAGTTTCACTTACATGACGCAATTACCACATGAACACTGTCAGTAACTCACAGCTAACAAAGGCAGCCGACACCCAGAAGCTCCGGGGTTTGAACAACACTTATGCAGAAGTGAAGCAGGAGGACAAGTTTACACACATGCATCAAACTGCTGGTATAACATCTGTCTCCCACTCTGACCGTAGCACATGAATGCATGAGTAACAGGCAGATTCAAGAGGTGATACAGGAAAGACTGAGGTTAAAATGACAGACTTAATGTGTGCCTGCCTGTGCCTGCCGCCGGCATACCTGTACAGCAGCTAGAGAACGCCTGTCTGGCACATGCCCGGACCTCTCTCAAATTTGTTAGGTTCACTTTTCAGTCTCTGTAAATCCATCATATGTCACATTTCTGCAACGAGGCCAGTTAGATGCGGTGGTTAAGTAGACGCGATGACTGGAGACGTCCTTGTCTTGATTTTCAAGGCCCATTTTTAGACGTAAAATGGATCGAGAGGGAGAGAGTGAGAAAGATGAAAAAAGCAAGAAGATTTACTGGAATCTCTCCAGTGACAGTGACGCAGAAAAACAGTTTCACAAACCAAAGGAGACAGATCCTCTGGTTATCAGAACTCCAACGGACGAGACATGAGATAAGAGAACAGACGCGCTACAATTGTGCCGGTCACTTGATGGGAAGCAGTGTGTGTGGATCAATACTGATGGACAAGAGGCTGGGGTTGCGGAGTCCCAGTGCATTACCACTGGCTCTTCTGGCTCTTTATATTCAATTGTGTTCCAGTTGGGAGCAGACATTCTGTTACAGAGAGCTGCTGAGTCAGCACGGAGGGGCTGCTGGGGCTCACTGGGAGCTGCCGATTGAGGGTAGATGAAAGTTTGAAAGGGTTTAATTGATTTTTTGAAGGTGCAACTAATCTGAGGAATCCTTTTTGTGTTGGACAAGTTACGTTTTGAAATCGAGCCCTTAGTGCAGTAGAGTTGAGCCGAGGGGAAAGATGCTAAAATGTAAAGTTGAAGGGAAGTGATAATTCTCTGTGACACCCACACACACATTTGACCCTGTCATTTGACCCATTGTTAATATGGAAATATTGATTAGTGCATCGTTAACAAAGTCAGTGGCTGCACAAAAAAGCCTTAAGATCTTCCATTACTGTTTTTGTTGTCAAATCAAAGACACGGCAGCACCAAAGCTGTTTTGCATTCTGCAATCTCCTCTTCTTGTACACTACAGATAAATACAAAGGATATATATATATAACCATCCTTTATGTTATAATGCATTTGTGTCCCATCCTACACATTATGGATGTGTAAAGCTCTGATGGAGATTGCATTGTTGAAAGGCTTGTGTGTGTGTGTGTGTGTGTGTGTGTGTGTGTGTGTGTGTGTGTGGTGGGGGAGGGGGGGGGCATCTTTTGCACCTATTGCAATGCATTAACTAAAGTGAATCAGTATAACAGTGTGAAAAAGCCTCCTGGGTGTGTGAAATGATGAACTGCCCACTTCAGCTCTAGATGGCCGACAGAGAATGGGTGTATGCAAAGAGACAAAAGCGCAATAACGATGCAGCCATCAGTGGGCTGGTGAATGTTTTCATGGTATTAGGGTTTGTGAAAGGGTCAAGAGTTTGGGGAGAAAAACAGCACGTGCAGTGATGTCATCCATCGAGCAGAAGCTCGCAGATTTACAGCCAGATGTCCCTAAACATTTGGCTTTAACCCCACCCTCTCCTCTATAAGCAAATTAGCCTGGATTCACCAGGCAGGGCCAAACTGACTAATAAATTACACAGGCTTTTACACTTTTACATCCTTTTGTTTTACATCTTAATCAGCATTATCATTTTATGTTCAGTGACATCAGTCACTTAATGTGATTGATGCCACTGTTAGCACCTGGGCACAGCATTGCCGTTGATTTATACAGGATAACATACGGATTAGCATATTTTCTTTCACATATATGATTAAAAAGTGACATGATTACAAGCTGCCAATGAGGAAGTATCACCTGCTCTCAGATCTGAGTTCACTTTCTCCTGGCGCTGCTGGACAGACGCTGCGTCCAACACCCAATCAATTACACCACAGATATCTGGGATACGTCTCCTGCGTGTGTTAGCATTCTTTACATTCCCGAAGCACAAGTTCAAAGTTGCACTGAGGAGACTGGAAGCAAGGATAACGCGGGATAACAAACAAGTGGGAGAGGCTGCGGGACAAGATTAAATTCTCAATTTCACCTCAAGTTTCACAGCTGCTGTAGCCAAACACACAATGAGCTGTGAGCTTGGAAAGCACCGTCCCCACTCCTCTAGAAATATATATATATATATATATCCCAAAGGAGAGGAGTCGGCTGGTTCATATTTTTGGGTGTGTGCATCTATAGGTGTGTGTGTAGATTCGCTATGTGTTTGTCTGCCTCTGCATCATATTGTGTGACCTTTGTTTCTGATTTTCCTTAGATAACTTACTGTTCAGATTTCACAGAGCAAGCCTCGGGGACTTTTTCAGAGATGCTTAGGAGAAAACTGGAGCTGGAGTTTCCAGCATCAAAAGAGGTCTCACATTCCTCTGTTTTGCCCCACTGTGTTCTTTTATTGCTTGGTTCCATTGTTGGTTTCATTCCTGTGAGATAAGTCACTGAACCCTGTTCTTATAGACAAAACAGTTCTCATCAATATTTATTCATCTCTTCATAAATTTGTTGTCAAATAATTTACTGACTAAACAACATCCTGTTTATACGGCTAAAAGGAATCTAAGGGGAAACATGAGAGCCGATAAGGTCTAGACACAGACTAACACCTCTTATTACTTCCATTTCAATCTCTGTGAGGTGCAATAATGTCCTCAGTGTCCATTATGACTATCAGACATACTGGAACATTTTCCCTGTGGGTACTGTGGAGCAGTCAGCCTCTGCCCCATGTGATGCTACCAAAAACACTCCAACAAAAGCATGACTAATCAACCCAGTGGTGTAACACTGTGTGTCCACTGTTATTGATTTTCAACTTCCAAAAGACAAATTAGATCCCAGTTTGAATCTATGAATTTGCTCTGGGTTCATCATCTAAACTCATCAAGCAAATCTGATTTATTTTGAGGACAAAATTGGTTTTAATTAAAGTGATTATTTCCTTCCTGATCGCGATTTGCAGTCAGCACATGTCAGGCAATTATCCTGCTTGGGACACATGCGGGACACAGTATCATCAATGTTAATGATGGTCCTGCCACTTACAACAGCATGCAACAACATGTGACTTGTGATTGATTAGTGAAAATGTTCACTGTAAGAAAGTCAATCCTTTCCAAATGGAGCCTGGTGTTGACGCTATGGTTACGCTGCACGGACCACGAGGCTGGACACAAAACAGATAATTATAACACATCACACTTCTTAGTGTTGATTCAAACTATTGCCGATTGAGGTTTATGCAAAAACCCACTAGATTCTGCAAAGCTGTCCCAGCCACTCCGAAAGACTTGTGTTCCTTTTAATCCATTATCTATTTTGTACTTCATAACAGGAGTCAGTGGATAAATAATTATGCATGAGATATACAGTATTCTGTACAAAGAGAAATTTCAAAGATTAAATAGAAAATAAGATATTCAATGTAATAAAATATTCACAGTACTCTTAATAAGCGCTGAAACATAGTTGATTAATGTATTACTGCTCAACTGAAAAATGATTTGACTATATTGATAATCAATTTTATCATTCAAGTCATTTTCAAGCTAAAATATCAGCGATTCTCTGCTTCTCAAATGTGAGGATTTGCTTTTCTTTGTGACACTAACGTTTTAGACTGTTGGTCAGACAAAATGCAAAGTCTCACTGAAATGACACAGACTAAATAGTGGGAACAGTTTTTCTAATGATGACGTCACACTATCCATCTGAATTTTAAAACTTTCTTGCAGCTGTAATGCTCTTTCCTTTTGTTTCCGCCTCACTGAAACCACACCCTGCTGCTGCTGCTTTGTTCACCAGCTCTACTGAATATTCACATAGAGGCGGGGTCAGGCTCACTGACTCAGTGGACTTAGCTATACTGGGGCATTTATTCAGGCCTTTAGAAGTAGCACATGGGCAGAAACAAAATCACAGGCTTGTGGACACAAACACAGTCTTGTTTATCTCTGTCTGTTTGTGCCTCGCTCTCTTTTTCTTTTTTTTTACTCTGTCTGACTCTCTCTCTGTCTTACAGTGAATCCATCTGCTGAAGGGGGATCCCGCCCAGGCCCAGGGGGATATGAGGGGGAGCAGAGGGGGTTAGGCTTATTAATGGTGAAAACCTTGAGTAAAAAAAAAAAAATAACAGAGAGAGAATTTTACATTACGACCAGCTCACAAATCAAAAATTGACATCGCCCATTTTGGCATTATCAGCAAACCCAATCCTAAAAATATTTGTTAACCACACACTCAGACACAGATGCTCACAATAATGTTTGTGTGAGTACGTTACTTACCACGCTAATGAATGCACATCATTGACATTAAGGCTCACATAATGGCTCCATTGACTAACAATCAAGAAAACACTGAGGGGCCATCAATGACCTATTTTAAACCACACAGACTGGCTACAGGCTCTGGACTACTTGGGAAGAGAGACGTCTCATCTCTTTCAGTCAGGCTAATGACAGTTTGTTAAGAGCAAAGCATAGGATACATGTATGTGAGGAATGTGTGCTGGATGTGCCAAATGATTCATGCATAGAAATGCTTTTGGGCCTTGTAGACTTACACAGCCTGAGATCGTTTTACTGTTCTGCAAGATGAAAATGATGTCACCAGCAGCAGCTATTTAGTTCAGGTGACAGAGGCTTCCTGCTTTTCTTTGCATGTGCACCCGTCTGGGGATAACTCACACACTGTTAATCCAGCTGGTGCCATCTGGCCACAGAGAACACACACGAACACACACACACACGGGTGCACTCAAACACACATCGCCACAAGATATTCAGCTCTCGGCTTCAGTGTGTCTGCTGCATCTGCAGGCCCGCTCGGGTCTGTGGTGTAGCAGGGATGAGACAGTGATGAATGCTGATATGACGGTTAACGTGACAGCAGCCAGGTCAGCCTGCTAAAGCCGAGGCAGCGGAGGTAAAAGACGCTCTCTGGAGTCTGCAAGCTGAGCACTCAGACAGGGAGCAGCACCTCAGAGCGAGCAATGAACCAATGAATGATGGTATATCCAACTCCCTGAGGGGAAAATGTTGCCAGGATACATTCACCAAATCACCTCTGAAATGGCACATAGGTGTAAAAACACAAGACACAGACAAATACAGACTGACAAGACAAATCATATGAATAATATTGTGTGCTTTCTAAAGGAGCGGGATCAAGTGAAAGATTGTGAGTGGATCAGTAAATGCCAATAAAGCTCAGCAGATATGTAATCCAGGAACAGGGATCACATTAGTTCAGCCAGGGACCCTGAAGGTGGAGACGGTCCGTTTCTCAGACTCACATTCCTCTCATTCTGGCTGCAGAGTCTTAGGACATGGACACAGAGGAAGCATCCACATGTCTGGCCTGGTGACTAACACATCCTGAGCTCACATATGAAGATCACATGAGCACACAGCCCAGCTTCAGGTCAGCTGCAGCGCTGTGGTCCAACTCAGTCCCAAAAAATGTGATGCCATGTTAACCCAGTGTTGTTCTTTTCAAATCCCACTGAAGGTGGTGAAATGTTTTTAGACTGAGACCAGCATCTGTGGTATTCAGTTATATTTAGACAATAAATAAGAAGTGGGGGTCTCATTCCTTACTCAACCTCTGACCCGCTGCTGTGATAGATGGTGTTTCCATTGGTCAGAGTCACCCCCTGCCCCTCTGACAACACATGGTTGACTTCTCACACTGCGAGCATCACCACCCCTCTCCACAGACACGTCGTAAAAATATGTGGACGTGGAGGGCACATGGATGAGCTCATATGTTCCCTCTCATACATCTTTTTATAAAGCTCTACCTTCACCAGAAACACACAGCTGATATGATGCGATGTGATACAATACGATTTGATACAATACGATTTGATATGATAAAATGTGATATGATTTGATATGATGCGACTCTTCCTCTTTACCATAATTATCAGCAAAACAAGATGCTCTGGTCATCTACCTTCATCCTCAGTGGGATAAAATAATGGCTTTTTTCTTTTGCCCATTGCAAGTGATTTCAGTAATATTTTGTGTAATACTATTATCTTGATGTGGAATATTGAGAAACCAAATTTGAGAAAAAGCCTAACATTATGATGTTATTAGCTTAGCATGTTAATGAACAATTACATATTCAGACATCCAGGGGCCACAGAAAAACATTAGCATTAACTTAAAGTTGTGTTTACGTCCGCCTGACAAATTTAAGTCCAGTATTCACTTTTCTTTCAGCCCTGTGTTGCTCTACCTCCTTTCTATGTGTAAAGGGTGAAGCGCTTTGAAGGGCTCCAGTGAAGGAATAACACTGGGCCTTGGCTTGTGGTTGGGATGACAGATTTGTGGCAGAGGCTGGATGAGGAAACGATGCTATATGTCTTGATCCTGTGGACAGAATGAGTCCTTGGGCCATGCCTTGTTCCTTCCCAAGGTCCTGATCCGATCAAAGACCTGCGGCTGAGTTCAAGTTTGGAGCTAATGGTCGATCGTATGCACTGTTCATTAGGGTTTGTTCAGTACAAAGGCATTCTGCAGGATAAGAGCGGTACTGGGAGCTAATTTCTGATCTACACTCTCTAACCCAAGACATTGTGTTAGAAGCTATTTTTTAAACATCCATCGCCACCTCTCTCTCTCTCTCTCTCTCTCTCTCTCTCTCTCTCTGTCTCTCTCTCTCGACCGCTCTAACAGGATTTCCTCCAGACACAAAGACCACCATGCGCTGCCAAATAGATAAGCTCAGGCCAATGACTTGTCAGAAGGAGCCCATTCCTGTCATTCTTACTTTGTTACAAAAGGTGTTGATCCCACAGCTGAGTCCTGAGATGAAACACATGTGTGCAAACAATTAACTCTCTCATAACATAACAGCGTGAATCCCTCAAGCTTCATATTGTGGACACAGCGCACAGATGAAGGTTTGGAGCAGTCTAAAGTGAATCATTGGCAGCATTAATGGTTCAGCAGGGAAAAGAAGTATTCTTACCTTCCCATAGTCAGTGGTGAGGACCAGGGACGAATCATCACAAGAGCTGACGCTGGAGGGGAGGAGCTGCTCTTTGTGTCTCAGCCAGACACGGGCCCCCTGCAACACAATAGCCACCGAAACACTATTAGCATCTGGACACAGGACTCATACTGGAGTCATCTGTTTCATAGGACAGTACCGGACATTTGCATTACAAACACACGTCAGAAGCTTAGCTGTTGCTATTGACACATGTGTAGCCCATTATTAGAAACCAAGGATGGCAAAGGTCAAACCAGAAATAAATTAAAGAAACATTACAGGCCATATTCAGGTTTATCTTGGAAGTGCCAGGTGAGTAATACTGTAACAGTTTAGTTTGAGGAGTCAGCAGAGATTATGCTGGAAAAGCAGAAATTACGCCCTCTGGTTTTCTTCTCTCACTGTCTTTTTCCATTTTCCCTTTTTCTCAGCTTTGCCACATAGCTACTCGCTCACCACACCACACTGGCACAGTTATCCTCTTATTAAACTGTCATTGACTTTTAGTGGAGGAAAGTTGTTTGCCAGGCCTGCATGCTGAGGGTGTGCCTGGGACTAAAACTCCCACTCAGAGACATACAAAATCAGTACAACTGTCAAAAAGGCTTTCAGTCTTTGACTGTGAAGATAATTTACTCAATAAAAGAGAAGAATATGGCCCTAAAAGAGTGTTTGCCACTTTAACAAATCAATACAAATGTTGCTCTGCCCACCATCCTTTCTTCTTATCTATATTTTAATGGGGCAGACCGCAGCACACACTTCTCACCATTTTCCGGCATCAGACCCTGGTTCCAGGCAGAGATTAACACCAGCACTACAGCTGATCTGGGCAGCCGGGTCTCCTGTGTTTGTGTATCCATGTGGAGTCACTGACCTTCCCAGACATGTTTGTTAGCAGCTCAGTAACCAGGAGCAATAACAGGAATCTGAGGCTGATTGCTCAGACGGACTGTCGTTTCCTTACAGTGGTGGAAGATACATTTACAGATGAGAACGCCTGTGCAGTCTTGTAAATATTTTAGGGCGATTAAATCCACAGTGGTCAGGGTCAAAAACAAACCAAAAAAAAAAACACCTGGTGGTGAACCTATGGCTTTTAAATTCCAGCCAGCAGCTGGTTAGCTTAGCTTAGCATAAAGACATGGTGACAGGGGGAGGAAGCCTAACAAAAAGCTGAGAAAGCACATTTCCCAAAATATAAGACTAATAGAATATAGGAAAAAGAGATTTGGCCTGAAAGTCACCCTCTCTTGTAAGAAGCCCATCTTTGACCAACTAAACACCACAATTCGTCAAAAGTGCCACCATTGAGGTGACTGGTGAAAACAAAGAGCAAAAGGGAATTGTGTGTCCAACAGAGCATAAAACTGGAGGAATCAATATGCATGGATTCCTCTAGGAAACCTTATACAAGGTCACCACTTCCAGACATCAATCCTCATTAAGTATTAACAACAGGCTGCCACGTGTGCGCGCACACACACACTCACATCCACGAGGCACTAATGCGTTGGCTACCAGGGTCAGGACAAAGATCAAAATGCTTTTGTTTAATAAACTCGATGTTTCCATGAAATCCATTCTGCTGGGTCGCAGAGACAAAGGGGGAATTAGTCCAAGAATTATTCTGATTCCATTAAATGGACTTGCTCAACATCAGAGTGATGACTGGCCTCTAGTCTTTTCTTTATTTTGTGATTAAGGCTTCCCTCTTGGATGAAGGGTCAATCAGCCCAACCAGCCAGTCTAAAAACCTACTTCCATCATCAAGGATTTTTTTTTTTCTTGCAGTCGGCCAATGGAGCACAGCTGAATAATGTGGCTCTCTCAAACCACAGGGGACAGCGGTGAGTGGGATAAAGGGGTCGTGTAAATTAGGAGGAGGCTGAGCGGGGGGGAGAGAGAGGGGAAAGAGGAAGGGTGCAGACACCTGATAATGTCCCGCCTCCCATTGTCTAGAAACAGAGGCAGACAAACATCAGGACACAAATATAACAGAGGCATTAACCGACATGTGGCCTCACATTAACACAGTTTCCATTTGATATGAGACAACTGGTAACAACAACACCGGTGACCAACTGTGTCCGCCTGGTACCAGTTTGGCATGCATGGACCGTTCAGTGAAAAGCTGCTTCACATGAGTTCAGTGAAGTCCAGTGAGGAGATTAACAGTGCTTACTCTATAGATTTTAAGAAGATCAGTTGCTGTTATGTAATTGGAAATCACAGGGGCTTGAATTCAGCTCAATATTACTGGTGCTCTTTATGTTTTGGAGGTTTTTATGTTTGTAACTGGAACAGTGGCGCTAACAAAGTGGAGAGACATGCAGGGAGTAGGTTGTAGTAATGAGTAATTATATGATTTGTTCAACAGGATAAGACAGCAGGCAAGCCATGACATGCAGAGCAGTGGGATGGTTCATAATACGGTGTAATTGTATACCACATGCCAGTGTTGCTTCTATTAAGAAATTTCAGTGACGCAAAATAGTAAAGGAAAATTTTTCCAAGAACTTGGTTCAGTTGCTGAGTCAGAGTCCTGGAGGTTTTCCAATCACATGCACGGGGACTTTCTCAAAAGGATGCCTCGTCACCAGCTTCAAGATAAAGACAGATAAAACTCTCCAGACAGCGTGCTTTCCAGTAATTAACTTAATAAATGGTTCATTGAATGAGTCAACACTAGGATATATGGTAAACCAAAAGTCAGCAACAAACTGACCCATCAAGACGCTAATGCTGGCTTGGCCTGCTGCACCAGCGTCTGCACAGTGACTTGCTCTCTGGAGAACTGCCCACCAGGCACTGTAATTTAAATTGGGCAAAAACAGCTACATCAGTACTAGATCATTTTTAGCTCTCTCTTGTTTGTTTTGTTTTTTGGGTTTTTTTGGCATACAGGTTTTTATATTTTATATAAATATAATATTTCAACATTCAAAAATATAGACTTGTATTTTATTTTTTGGACACAATCCTCCAGCAGTATAATTCAGAGACATTTAAATTGAAGAAAAAAAAACATTCAAGTAACATCAATAAGCAACTATGTAAACATAAAAAACAGTCAATTACGAACCTTCCAGTACCCCATACACCCCTTGTCCTCTCTCTGAGATGCTGCAGCCTTTCACATTTCTGAGATTTTAACTCTTTAAAATATAGACAGCTGACACAAAGTCATCACAGAATGAGGAAGCATTCAAATCTTGTTTCTTGTCAAATTAAAAGTCAGCTGAAATGTAATGATGTCAGGTGAAATTAAAGGTCATTGGCTGTGAGGAAAGTGAAATAAAAACAACCCATAAATCATTTTACCCTACAAACATAAAGACAGTTAGGTATGTCTTAAATAAACACGTGCATTTGTCTGGATAACTATTGGCCAGTAAAATTGAAGTTGGTAGAGGTGGTGGGGCTCTCCAGCAACTAGACAGCTCAAGAAAGCCAACACCACATGTTTTTGTCCATTTGTTTGTGGTCTTTGAATGTGAGTGTGCGCGCATGTGTGTGTGTGTGTGTCTTAAGACTCTGAAGCCGGAGGGTATAAAGTCAGGATGAATTGTCTCAGCAACAGATGGTCTCACTAAAACTCCTCCCCCTTGTCCCCTCCATCTTCAGTAGCTCCGTCACTAAATCAGGACAAAGGCAGCCACCTCTGACTGAGAGACTCAGAAGTTAACCAGGCAGAAATATCCCAAACAAAGGCCAGCTGGGACGCAAGGGGACATCAGTATCAGACCTGAATCAGCTGCTGAAGCACAACTGGCTACTCTGACTGAACCACAGAAACAGCGTGTGTACTTCTCGCTTACTCATCATCAGAAAGAACTGCGCTGACTTGGTACCGAAGCACAGTCTTCCCAGGATTTAATTATCAGGTGTAAGTTAACTCCACTATCGTGGTTCTGGTAACCAGATGTTATAACAGCCCCATTAAAAAAACACAGCTGAACTGCCGCCATGACATTTCCAGCTCGGGCTAATTTCAAATTCTTAATGCTGCATGTCACCGGGCATGTGTAGCACGGCTGAGGCTGAACCGATGGACAATGGTGATCTGATCCACTGACACAGGCTGCACAGCGACGTCCCATCATGCTCTCTGACACAGAAACCACTCGGGCTGAATGATGTGATCTCAGAGGTGGAGGCTTGAGTTTCTGCTGCTTGTATAATGACATCCAGCTCAGAGATTTGCTAATGAACGTGCCTTAAATATTTAAGGGGATACACAGTACAAGGTGCCAAGGCTCTTTCTCTGCTGTCTGGCGCAGTCAGTATCAGGTGATCACATCAGCCAGAACAAAAAAAAAGCTAATTAGCTCAGCCTGACTTGGACACAGTTGAACAATTAGGTATGAAGAGCTAATTTCTTGGATCATAGTGTGGTTTCAGGGCGAGGTGAGTGAACGCCTGCCCAGCGGACAGCAGCACGGGCGGCTGCTGGTGTTGCAGTAAGGGCCGAACGCTGGCCAGGACTGACGCCTGGTTGAGGGGTGAGCACATCCAGCTGGACTCCTGACAAGCATCTAGTTTGTTGAGGACAGGAACATATCCACCAGGAACATGCACGAAGAAACTGTTGCTGCTTTCACTTGTCGTTGACAAATTTCCCCAGTTCTGTCTGTTTAGTTGAGTTATTTATATATATATATATATATATATATATATATATATATATATATATATATATATATATATATATATATATATAATTATTTGGTTTGCAATCTTGTTTTTCTAAGATCAGTATAAACTCTGAGTTCTCAGTGACCTACTGTGTCAGATTTAGAAACAGATGTTCAAAAACACATCTTGCACTCAGCTTCAGTTCTCCACAAATACCAAGATGTACCAGCATTACCACAAGAATAGAGAGGCATAAGGCCAAGTCACTAACCCTGTGTGACCCCATTCAGTGTGCCTGGACAGATGTGCAGTCCTGGACAATGACCTGCATTTAAAAAGGTCAAAAAGCATATTGACGCTTGCCTTCATGTCTCATATTTTCATGAAAAATAAGTCTGTTGCGGGTAAATATTATCTAGTGTTCATCTAAAACTTTGTACTTTGTACAATGAAATATTTTTTTCCTGTTCAGACATTTCACTAACTCACATGGCTTTGGATTACAGGCAGAAACCCACACAGACTTGGTCGAAGACCATGAAGACACCCACCTCATAGACTGAACACAAGTCACAGATGGAAAAAGAGCTGTTAGTTAAAATTTTTCAGATATTAGGCTTTTGAATTTGGTTTTAACAGCTTTACACAGAATAATAAAGTCACAGGAATGTTTGTAGCCAGCAATATTTCAAAGCCAGGCAACAATGGAGAAATGTATTGCTTTATCCATTAAAAAGGAACCTAAGCCAAATTCAGGGACTGTAACCAAATCTCCTGAATGCTGAGTGAGTGGAATGAGGAGGAATCCGCCAAGTAGCTGGTGAGATTAAATAAGTAGGCTGAGCACAGCCGGGAGGGGAATGTGGGCAAAGGTCCCTCTGGGTCTTTGGGCACAAGATTTCCAGTGAGGCAAAAGCTGTACATCCTACCAACAGTAAAACCTCAGCTGAAAGTTACTGGAAATTATTTCACGACACAAACTCGGGAAGGCGGGTATTTATTATCTAACTACTACAACACTTAAAAAACTGGCTCACTGAATCTAAATGTTTTGTGCATGTATGGGCCAGTCAGTCAGGGGTTAAGTGCCATTCTCCAAGGCTCTTCACCCACGTTATTGAAGGAAAGGAAAAGCGTCTCATTCACTTTCTTGCACAGATTTTCCAAGGATTCAGTCTTGCAGCTCTCAGCTAACATACTGGCTTTTGTTACCATCAAGTCACCGTCATCAGGGAAACATTATTAACAGGGATTCACTACCAATCTGCCTCTGCATGCCCCTTTCACGTTTTCTTATTTCTTTGTTTCCTTGCTATCACTATAATGTTTGCCTGCTGCACACTGCCCACAGCCAGCATGGGGTGAGGGTGGGGAAGGGCAGGGTTGGTGACCGAGTGGAGAAATCAGATGATTAAAAGCAACCTCTAGCATCTGTGCTGGAAGATGTATGAATTAATGATGGAGGGAGCAGCTGATCAGGAATTAGCTAATGGAGGAGGAGGAGTCCCATGGGGAGCTGGGTTTCCCCAGTCTGTTGTGGAAGGAGGGAGGTGTGTGTGTGTGGGGGGGGGTCAACAAAAAAAAAGAGTGGAGGATGCAGTTCATCAATTGTTCTCGACTCCAGAAACTGCCTGTGCCCCCTGCAGAGGAAGCTAAAAACAGACTTACAGCGGGATGGCCTGAAGGCAGCAGCCTCATCAGTTGACACTGTGAGGCGACCAGACATGTGGCTCAGTAACTCAGTGCTGTCGTGCATCATTCTCATGATCAAAGGCTGTTTTGGTTAAAGCAGAAGGTCTGTAAACGATTAAGTTATAAATACAACTGTGTCAGTAGGGTAATAGAAGTTAAATATATGCAGAGTAGCAATGATTTGTAACATTATCGCTGTCCTCGAAGCTCCTTTCCTTAATATGCTAAATGAGCAACATTATCAGTCCACCGAGTAAAGCAAGTGTGTGTGTTGGTGCAAGAGCATGTGCATGTGTTTACGTGTGTGACTGTGTCTGCTTTGTTTTGTAGTGTGTACAATATGTCTGCTGTCTGTCTCTGTCTCTGTATTGGGAGGTTTAGACAGAACCTCCCCCATCATCATCTCAGGGTGCTAATCTTTCGTGTTGCTAATGAGTGTATTGAGGAGAATTTGCATAACAAATCACATCTTCAGGAGCATGACATAAAGGAGACGTACACTTGACACTCTGCCACATACTCCTGGCACAGTGTCCTGCTTTACATCCTTATCCTGCGTGAACATATTTCCATTGCAACACTTTTCCACAGCGATCAAAGCGTTAGTATGATCCTGTGCTCAGGTTTGTGACACTTTTTGAACAACAGAAAAGGTTAAATGATGCGATTACTGCACATTTGATTGGATTTTCAGCAAAGCTTCATGACGTAGGTTATCTACAGACCTACCTGCCTCTCCCCCTCCTGTCTGTGATCTACATACCTAACCCTCTCTGTACTCATCTGTCGACTGTTATATATGAGGACTGGGTCACACAGCAGGGATCCCAGAGATATCCCAGGAATGCTGCTCAGTCAGGACTGTCAGAGACCGAGGATGTGTGTGTCTGACCGTGTGAGACATTACTAAGTAACTAGGCTCCTGTTACTCTGCCTTTCACCTTCACTCGTATTTCATGCTGTCCAAGAATGACTGTTCCGAATGCTGGGGATCCTCCTGTCTTGGATTATAATTTTTAACATAAATTACATTGCTGGAACAATTTACTGTTTCATCAACTAACTTAAAAATGAATAATTATTGGTCAAGTAAAAATAGAAAATTTGCTGGTTACAGCTTCTCAAGTACTCAATGTTTTTCTGTGTACATATGCTCAGGTTGACAGTTTAAGCTCACAATTTTTATAATGCGGGGGAGCAAGGGAGTACTGCTGGTCCGGATGACGTAACTGTGTCCAAAATGACTGCTCACATTACAGTTACATAGAGGACTGTGCAGCTTTTTAAAGTTCATCGTGTTCACCTATATTTTTATACTTTCTGAGGATGAGGGTGTGAGGGAAGGCTAACATGTAGAGTCTTGAAAACATAGTACATTTCTCCTCACGTGAGTCTCATTATGTCAGTGTATCATCACACAAAAAGCCTCAGGCCTGACCACACACACACTCATGTTTAATAAAACAGGCTGGGAATGGGTGGGAACACTAACAAGTCATGACTGTGGATTGTGCCATGCTGTGTTGTTTGCTTCTGTTAAGCACCAAGGTGCCAGTTAGACTCTTCAGGCCATGGCAGTCAAGGATCATGGAGTGTGGGACTCATAAATAAACCCAGCAGGGTGTTCACCCTCATCAGGAGGGAGTCAACAATGTTACAGTTTTTATATATATTTTTCCTTGGGCTATTTCCCCTTGTGTTGTAGCAGTATGTTTAACCTACACTCACGGGATGGTTTAAGTTAGAGACACACATACCCCATTCTGTAATAGGCCGCCTCCATGCACAATAATCATAGGGGGCTAAAAAAGGAAAGTCAACATCTGGGCTGGGAACAGTAATCACAGGTTGGCTGTTATTAAGCTGCCAGATGAGACCTCTCAACTGAGAGGATTTAAGCTACATTCATTACCAGCTCACAGTGTCTATCAGGTAGGGCAGCCAAAGTGAAGGACAACAGATATTTATTGTGCGAGGGTAAGCGGCGATAAACAGGAACTTTCATTTTCTCTGGTTAAGTATCCAGGACAAATACACAGCACACAAATCTGGTAGGAATGATCTGGGCTAGAGTCCATCTTTACCTGCTGGTGATGTGAACGGGCATTACTGAAAATCTCTCTGAGGCGTCAAGACGAGACAGGACAAAGTATCTGACATGTTTAACATGAGCACACCACAGAGAAATCCAGTCAACTTTCAGTATGACCAACTTAAGTTTTCTCTGATGCCAAACGTGGTTACTTGCCAGGAGTGGGTGGTGGTGATGGTCGCTTGCCGTAGATTAAGCCATTGTTGCGTTTACAAAACAAAAGGTTATAATACGTCCTCTGAGCAGTGCTGCTTCTTCAGGGCAGGCTGGACACTACGGTGACTCGGTATCGGAAAGTGATCAGATGTTCAAGATTCAGCAGAAGAGAAGACGAGAAGAGATAGAAATAGAGATAAAACAAGAGCCAACACTGGTGTTGTTTTCCACCAATGGAGACAGCTATTGGTTAGTAAAGGAATGACGTTTGATGCTGAACTCGAAATGTTTCTCCTTGACTGGTAAGAGAACAGCTGTTAATGCTGATGTTGGCTATATAGCAACAGCAAAACTTATATATGGCTCTTCTTGTCAAATAATGACATATCAATTCGTGGATTTAAGAGTTGATGGTAGGTGGATTTTGTTTCCTTTGGACAGATTCAGGCTAGCTGTTTCCCCAAGCTTCCGTCTCCAACTAACCTGCTCCAGCTACATATTTACCTTACAAACATGAGTAACGTTGATCTCAGCCAGAATGTGAACATTGGAACTTGTACAGGAAAATAAGCACCTCTCTCTTTTGAAATAGTTCTTTTCTGCCTTGGACAAAATAGTTCATTTACATCAGACCATGAACTATTACTTATACAAGTCCAGACTGAACTCTCCATTACCGTACAGTGATTTCTTCATTTCACTCTAAATCCACAGTGGTTGGGGATGTTCTCTTTCATCACAACCTTGTTGACATGACAAATTAGTGAATCGCCCAAGTGCTCAAAGGTGATTTATATTACAGAGAATGACACACCCATGACTGCCCTGATAGGAGCACACACACACACACACACACGCACACAGACGCACGAAGGACAGGAAGGATGGGCGTTCAAGAGTACACTGAACGTCATGATTTTTATGAGCAGTGTCTTGTGAACATACTGCCTACAACACTCAGACCAGTTATTCGAAAGAATAGTACAACATTCTGGGATATATGCTTATTTGCATACTTGGCGAGAGTCAGATGAGAAGACTGATTCCACTTTCTCTCAGACTGGATACAGGGGCTGGTCTGGCCCTATCCAGAGGTTAAAATCCTCCACCCACACCTCTAAAGCACACTAGTTAACACATTTTATCTTCTTGATTCAACTAATATGAAAATCAAATGTAAACACGACAGATTGCAGGGAGCTATTGTGTCTGACAGTAGAAATAGTCCAGCATATAACTGCAACCTTTTTACACGTATGAACGTATGAACTCGTAAGCGTTACCTTTGTTCCAGTTTTCCGCTGTGTCCAGTGATTCTTGCTAAACCAAACTAACCAGCTGATAGATTTAGGTAGGTTTACTGGAGAGATTAAACAATGTAAATCAGTCTTCTCAAGAGAAAGCAAATAAGCGTATTTCCCAAAATGTTGAATGACTGTGAACAAGCAGGAAAAACCACCAGGGACTCTATGAAAACGTCACTTCATACAGCAACTGTTTGCCCATCATTGTGAGCTAATACGCAATCAGTCCTGCATTATTTGTTGTTAGTGAACATACTGTAGAAAGATGAGAGGGTGTTCCTCGGGTCTAATCACTGCAAACGTCGATGGCTTTGTCTGAAGGGCTTGGTGATGTAGCAGGTTAAAGCTTAAATCAACAGCATGGTGTCAGCAGGAGGTTATCACAGCACTGACCTCCCCATGTGTCAGCTCGCTGATAGACATGGGTCAGGTTACTGATAGAGGCACAAGAAATGCAAACACAAGCCAGCGAGGCGAAAAGACCAGATTCAGACAAAGATCTAACAGTTGATTAGTTTCAAAGCAAAGATGGCCAGGCTACAAGCGTAGAAAAATGTTTCTGTTGAAATGGAAAATTCAAATTCAACAAATCCACATTTTTTTATCACGAGCGGTGGCTTCAAAACCTTAATCACCTCCCCTAACACTGAGAAACTCTGTCATCATGAGAAAGGATTATCCATGTTATTTGGCTGTTATTTGGCTGTTGGCAATTAGTCCCAGTGCTCTTGTGACAGATTAAACTACCTCCAGACTGTACCAAAGCTGCAGGAGTTCTGCTGACACACACATAACCCACTGCCTTAATAATACCTCCCTCTGTTTGTTCATAAACAACCAGCCCTGTTAATTTACCACAACTCCGAGGCACTCAGCAGCACTGTTTGAAAATCCCCTCCTCTGATGCGATAATTCACATGAAAACCACTTCAAGTTCATCACAATTCGAGACAGCTGCTTCGAAAATGATTCACAGGAATGCAGGACCCATTAGCCATTTTTGTAGCTTTCCTTCCTTCCTTCCTTACATCCTAACTTCGCTTCCTGACATCCTTCCCTACGCCCTCAGCCGCCTGCGTGGCTTGAGGTGAAGAGCGGTGAGCTCAGATTCTCAGCTCTCTAAAGTGGCAGCTGGAGGAAGTGACAACTGGGTAGAAAAGACCCTGCCATCGCAGGAAAAAAATAGTCCACCGTCAGGAGCATCAGGCTGGCCTTTCTCACGTTACCCATTTCACTACAGAATGCTTACGGAGCATGCCGAGCCACGGCACCAGCTTCAAAGAGCCAGACATAAACAGCACCTAGAGCAATGAGGGATGTTTCAGGATGGGGAGAGTGTGTCTGTCTCTGTGTGTGTGTGTGAGGGGGGGGGGCTGCTGGTGATGGTGTGAAACCTAAAGCCTTGCCCCCCAGCGCTCTACAGTGCATGGATGACAGGCGGCCATGACCGGGAATTTCAGAGGTCAGGGTCGGGAATTTGGGATTCCCTCTGTCTATCTTTGAGAGGGTGGAATTTGGTGTGTAATGCAAGGAAGGAGTTAACGGGTGTGGAAAGGTCCTCGTGTGGCTTTACAGCGTGTAGCAGCTGCCGCTATAAGGGAACTGATTACCAAGTTTAGAAATGCACATAGTTGGGATTCAGCTTCGTCAACAGGATGTTTCACAAAGACATGAAAAATCTAATTGGAGCTGTGGTGTGTGAATGTGTGATTGTGTGTGTGTGTTTGTGTGTGTGATCTCACGGTGATTTCATCTGTGAAGAGATAAAAGGGAGGAAGAGAAATAAATCTGTCTTTAAACACACACACACACACACACACACACACACACACACACACACACACACACACACACACACACACACACACAAGCCTATTTGTGGGACTAAACGGTGTAATGTTCATATTCCCTGACATATGGAAGTCTAGGATGACCAAACCCAACAGCCTGACAAGATCTCTGGCACACTCCAAGTATTTGTGTGTGTCTGGTGAGTGACACCCATTCTGAGGATGGATTGGGTGTGGAGTAAAGCCGGTGGCACTGAGGGTTTTACGGTGCCGCATGTGCTCCTGAGAGGAAAGGTGGCGCCGATGGACAGGATGGGCTTTCAGGATATAGGCCTACCTCTGAGCGCACACCCTTGTGCCTGCCACTCCTCTGCCAATATCTCTGACCCCGTCACCATCTTCATCATCCGTGCTAACAGGATGCGAGGGAGAGCTGTCTCTGGATTTGTGCAAGGTAAATTGACCTGAGATGCTTGATAAATGCAGGTCAGCATTAATGTCAACAAACCTGGTCTGTGATGGAATCCTTTTAGTAGGCAGATTCTGATCTGGGTTCATTCAGTTATATGAAAGGTTTAAAAGTTCAGTCATATTATAACTGCATTGACATCCAAATCCATAGCTGCCCAGAAAAGATTGATTAACAGTAATTAATCATGCAATATTCATCCTGCAGCAGTTGATTTCACTGAGTTGAGTTTAATCCTTGTCTTACTTCACTTCCAGAATTCCCGCTTAATTAAATCCACACTGGTAGCACTGTGGCATTCAAAATGCCGGCTTCCTTCCATGACCCAATAGTCATTGAAAAACCAGGGCAGTTCATTCATGTATTTTAACACAGTTCTGCATCGAGAAGTGAACCCGCCCGCACAGATTCACCTGTACTGATACTTCTTCCTGCAGTTGCAGCTGCAGAGGCAGACTTTGTTTTTACATCTCAAGTCAGCTGAATTGCCTTTAACCACCGAGCCCTTTCAGTAGCTGCTCTGGAGCTTGTGATCATGTAACACGACCTCACTCAGTTGTCATATAATTGCAGAGGCGCAAATTTCATTTGTTTGTGAGCGCTTCAAGAACTCCTCATCTGAGTGACTCACTGCCGGAGATAATTGGATAGGATGAAAACCTTTCGGTTTTCAAGGTCCAGAACAAACTATCAGTCTCAACATCACTAAGGCAGTTTTCATTGCTGGACTATGATACTGGATGCTCTATTAATCATTATACTCTGACCAAATTACATGTAGAAACTTCCCGGATAAACTCTGTTGGTCGAGACATGGGACAGCACAGTTTGCTTCACTCAAGGTGAAAAGCAACATACTACATAGCCACATTAGATAGGGAAAATGGGGCCTGGATGAAGCCAAAGAGATCACACAGTTGGTCCAGGACAAAAGATACACACCAAATTACTACAATGATCTCTGCTGAGCTGAGCTAAAATAATAACCTTCCTCTGTACAGAATATCACTCTAATAAAATCAGATTATGACCCAAAATCCATCTCACCCCAATCTGTTCGCTACATTCTTGGTTTATACAACAGAAAACTGAAACCTACAGTTCAGAGATGACATGATTCTAACTATATGCACTTTTGGAGGATAATGCCTTTTATATTTGGACTTAATTTTTGTAAAGAAACATTGTTCAGTCTGACCACTCTCTTGCCAAAACTGACAAGAATTCAGTAATTTCTCTAAAACGTCATCCTTGTAATGTGGAGACAAACCGCATTAGACTGCTGGTTGCTAAAACTCACAGTTGGACACCATAATAATGTCATTTTTTGAGGGCTGGTGAAACCAATCATTAAATTATGAAACTAATTTAAAAGTATATTATTGGGCTATTTGAGGTTATTTGTTCTTTGGCAGGACAGAGGTTCCTGTTTGACCACAGATGCTGTATGTAAAACACTGTGGAAAAGTATTATTTTCCATTTACTTATCTACCAGTCCGAAGCTAGGTATCAAACCGGTTTATCACTGTTAAGCATAAAACATGGTCGACAATGACAAAAAAAATGACAAAAAAGCAAACAATGCATGAGCTATAAAGTTTGACACTATAAAGCCACTGGCAATAAGAGTGTAGAGTGTGAAGCAGCTCACACAGAAAGAGCCACCTCCCAATATCATTCCCACACTGAGTCACAGCACATCACAGTGGTGTGATGGGCAGACCTGGCTGATGCTGGCGGCAGACGTACAAGAGGTGGAGGGACCATTAGAGGAGGAGACTCTCTCTCTCTCTCTCTCTCTCTCTCTCACACACACACACACACACAGTCTCTCTTCCTGTGAGTGTGTGTGCCCTCCTCTGAGTCAGAGGGGAATGACAAATCAGACCTATAGCCAGTCTACATATCCTCTCAGTGTATTTGTGTTGGTGTCTGGGCTGATTTGCTGATGACACATCCAAACTTTCATGGGGCACACACTCAGCATTTACAGGCAGTGTCTGCTGGAGTCTCTGCCACAGACTAAAACTACAAAAGACTTCTTTTTTCTTTTTTTTTTAAATCAATCTGAGGCATAGAGAATGGCACTGATGCTGTCACACGAGTCCTGCTTGTCAATAATGAAATTATATGGTCAGAACTTAAGGAGATATTTTAAAGTCAAGCGCAGCACTACCTAATGCTCTTAAATGTACCGGGGGCTTGGTGGGGTCCTGAGGATCCCACCACAGCTGCATCCTGCAGGCACACCGCCGCCAGTCCGGGATTTATCAGTGGATGAGAAAGCATCACACACATGAAATAAATAAAATTTTTAAAAAAGTGGTGTTTTCATAGATTAAAGTGAACTTACGCTTTCCAGTGGCTACAATTTGAGCTGATCTGAAACCAGCCAGGCTCAGAAACGCGCACAACACAACACGGTAAAGCAAAACAAAGAGCCGCCGAGCTCCCGAAATCATCTGGAAGTCCCGTTGAAAGTAGAGAAGCAGACACAAACGCATCCGGTGCAAGGAGACAACAAAGCCAACTCACCTCTGCAAAGAAACTATCCATTTTAAGCGGTGCCCGACCTCTCGTCCCTTTGTAGTCTGAGTTCAGGGTACCACAGCTGAGGAGGAGGAGGAGGAGGAGGAGGAGGAGAGGAAGCTACACTCCCGAATGATTTCCATCCGCTTCGTTTAAATTAATGTTTAAAAAAGTTCTTATTTCCGGAAGCTCTTGATCAGTCCTACAAATCAGAAGCGAGGCATGCTGTGGTCCTACTTTCGGGACACTTCAGTAGAAGCCGTGTTCCCTGTGCGTTTGCTGGATGTCCCGAGGAGCCGCTGTGGTGCTGCGCCGCGTTTCTGCTGTCTACTTATTTCAATGAACCCGGCACATTATGCAGAGAGGAGGAGCCCGCAGGGTCACAGACCTCCCCTCAGCACACGCCCTCCCTGTGCCCGTTTCCACAAAGGCTCGAATCACTTTTAAGGATGTGCACATTTCCCCTGTTTTTTTTTTTTGTTTGTTTTTTTTTCTGTGTACTGTTTATTTAAGACATGGGCATTTCAGACGGGAATAAGTGTACAGGAGGAGGAAATGTTGCAGGTCAACTGCTTCAGCATAGAGAACTCACTCCCATGTTATCCAAGTGTGTATGAGACAGACTGAGGGTGAGACGGATCCTTATTTTGACTTCCTCCTTTGGGAAAAATAAACTGAGAAGGAAGAGGAAGAGACAGATCATGGGGGGGGGGCAAGCCGGCTTTATTTTAGTCAGTGATTGTTTACCAAGTGATATGGGTCTCAGGACATGTGCAGTCTGATTTGTGTGTGTGTGTGTGTGTGTGGGACATTGAATCCTGTGATGACTGCTGAAATGAATGAACTAATCTATTGGATTGGTCCAACAGATGAGACGCCCGAGTAGCTGACATCAAATTAAGTACTGCTGAGAAGTGCTGAGAAAGATTTGATAATTATTACTTAATCTTTGATCAAATATCCTGAAGAAAAGCACTTTTTACATTAAACTATTTTCTTTTTTTCAAACTTTAAATGGCTGGCCTCTGTTTATGCAAAACTGACCAATGCATGTGGGAAGTTAGATTTATTTTCCAAGACAGTATTGAAAAAAGTATTTCTAATCATTCCCTGTAGTTCAACCCACATAGTCCTTGCTAATGGTAATATAAACTGACCAACTACTAAAAGTACTGCCTCTTTTTTTTTCTGGCACATACAGAAACCGTATGGCTGAATTTCACAGCTCTCACCAACCCCATATAAAACTACAGCCAATGTGCTATCAGCGTGGACAAGCCGGGTGTAACATTATAGCATGAAACAGAAGTGCCCAAGTAAACAGTGGCTGTTGAGGAGAGTAGAGCACCCAGCATGCTAACATTTGCTGAAGACCAGACCAGAGTGAGAACTGGACTTACACTGGTCAGGTGGGTAAGTGTGATTGAAGACAAGGAGGATTTTTGCCTTGTGCTGTTTGTTGCACGCGTGACCACTGTACTTGTTAAGTGCAGTGTGTATTCATTCAAATAGACCATGTACTTACTGTACAGACATTAGCTGCAATGTTAGATGACACAATCATCAACTGTGTGGTGGTTGTGTGCATATTTTGAGAGAGCTCACACTGTCATATCAAAACCCATGACGGACTCGTGGTCTTTCCGATATTTCAGTCCAGCCTATTCTGTTTTGTCTCTGAGTTTATGCTGTGAGGTCAAACAGCTATTTTTTTATAACTTGAGCACTAAGGGGGACTTTGTCTCTGTGGGGGACCAGTCATGTCTTCACATTGATTTTAAATGCACTTCACGACAGAATACACAAAGGGCAACCGTTTGCTAACACACGTTATCTTTCTGTCTTTCTGCCTCTTAATGGTCAAAGGTCACCCCACACTGCTTTAAAGCCAAATGTAACTGACATGATTACATTTTTTTCTTGTACATGTTTTTACATTAGCTACTTTATAGTAATCACACTAGTCTCCTGGTATTTATATCATTTATTCCTGAAGAAATCCAATCTTCTTTATTTTTTTATTTATTCTTCTTGGGGGGAAAAAAATCAAAGTGTGCTTGTGCTTTTTTTCTTGAATTTGTTGTGTAATGTTAACATTTGACTGTGTCATACCTATTTCATGTATGATGTTTTAATTTTATTCTTTAAATATATTTTATTTTTTCAATAGTAAAGAAATAGTTCTCACTTTTGAGGAAATGATTACTACCACTACTGTTACACATGGTGAGATTAGCACACAGAAGCAAACAGTTGCCTTCAGAAGATTATTGAAAGGCAAGATAGTAAATTAAACAGTGAAGATTTGAGTCTATATTACATTGTACAGTTTCTCCACACTCACCAGATGGATCTTTACTGGTTGTATTTCAAACTTATACATTCATTTCCAATGAAGAAGAGGAAATACACAAGCGTTTTAATCTGTGACCTTATGCTGGTAAGATCAGCCACCCAGGCTTGACCTGTGGATAACAGCGGATAGACTAATACAAGTTAATCTATATGCAGTAGTCATGCAAGAGATCCCGTCTGGGAAATTGTGTTGCGTCTGTTATGTAATCAGTGTTGACTGAACAGCAGCTAATACAGCAAAGCATAAGGTTTGCACGACCCAAATGCAGTCAACAAATCAGCAGATGCAGTTCAAGGATTTATTAAATGAATATTGTTTTGTTAATATGGACTTTATTGGCAATATGGGATGTTTGTTTTTTTATCAATACAAACCTGCTCAATGTCAACATCAAATCCCCCTCAAACATATCGTACAATACTATAAGTAAAGTATACATCAAATTAGGGCACTGACGGCGTCTCTCAATAGACCCTAAATAAACCCCAAATCTTGCAAATGCTCTTGAATTTATCCTTGAACTATTGACGTGCAGGTGAACTCATAGGATTGGACAAGCTTGTTGTGGTGAGTTAGTAATTCCTGATTATAAGGACAGAAGCAGCTTTTTACAGGAAAAGTCCAGTCATTGTTTATTGTTCCTGTAAGGACTTATAGAGAATAATACTAGAAAAATCCCTGCGTCAGTGCCACAGCTAGTCAACCGCTCAGAGACCTTTTGACTGTGGCAGGACTGACGCGCAGCTTGTCCCCTCAGAGTCACGCTGATTCCCCGTCCAAAAAGCCGCTCTGATTCTCTGCAATGTCACACAGATTAATCAGTATATGTTGGTTACTTCGCTTTAATGTAATCTTCTGTCATGCACTGCAATTTTTACTTGTTTTTGTGTGTATTGTGCTTTTTTTTTTTACAAAGCGATGTCCTTCTGTGACCTAATGGTACAGAAGATATTTAGTAGAATCATATATCAGAACTGCAACAAAGGCATTTACAGCAGTATTTGATAGCATTTGTAAAAAAAAAAAAAGCATGGTTAAAATTATTTTGTAACTGCGCCAATTAAAAACCACCATTACTTGTGGTGAACAATTACAGGGTAACACTCTGATTTCAATAACTTAAACACAGTTCAGTGTGTTTAACTGTATTTAACCGTGTGTTTGGAGGAGGCTTTAGAATTTGTGAGTGGTATTGGACAGTATAAGTGAGTGTATATTTGATATCAGAATAAGCTTTCTGCAGGGAACAGTTCACATCATGTCCCAGGTGATTTGACCTTAATCTTAAAATCAGAGATGAACACCAGCTCTGACTGAAAGTAGACAAGCTGGTGAGGAGATTGAGCTTTACACGGACTAAGCATTGCGCATTACACATTTGCCAAAACCAAACAATAGTGAAAGAGCTGCTCTTTGCGTGAGCTGGCAGGCAGAAAGTGGATTGTGTGTGAGAGCTTTCTTTCTCTCTACCTGAGAGGACAAAGAGAACAAGAACAAAACATCCATTTGGTCATCAAGATCCCCTGAGGCACCGGGGGAAGGGGTGAGGATCACTGACCTGCTGTTTTTGACTCCTCTATCAGCCTACAGGTCTGCATATGCTAGTTTGGTCCTTTGAGGAAAAGAATTGCACAGGTGAAGTATGAGCAGTGCTTTTCTTCTTCAAGTCCTTTCTTGTACTAAAGTGGGTTCAATATTCAAAAACAGTGGAGGGCCGTCGCAGCAGGAAAATGGCACCCACCACTAAAGAGGAAAACACCTACATTTTTTGTTATTTTTTAATGAGGAAAAAAAATCCTTATTTTCAGACCAAGCACAATAACATTATTACGTCTAAATAATAGCACATAAAACAATGTCTTACACCATTTGCTCTACAAAAGTACAAGTAGTGGGAGATGTGGTCCTACACCCTAACTTTACTTCAGTGCTGATTGCAGCAAAAGTTATCATTCTCCACTCTCCACTATCTTGTCTTCTTCTACAGTCTTTTCGGCATATTGCTGTCAGAATGAAGGAGGTATTTGGATAAGTGCATGTCACAGTTTATATTTCCATTAAATGTTTTCAATGAGGGTTGAAAGAAACAGATCGGTGACCCTATACATACCAGTGTGACCACAGGAGCAGACACCAGGCATACCACAGACGGACACAAAGATCAGCTGAGTGTCGGGTTTGAGAGACTAAACAGTTGTGCTCAGAGTGAAACTGAAAAGAGAAAGAGAATGGGATTGGACCAGGTATAACATGGCAACATAAATGTTGTAAAAAGCTTTCCAGTGTTGCATTTTACAGGCTGTAGAATGAAGTTCCTTGAGGCAGCAACACATACTGATCTACTGGACCATCTTTGCCACCACTTCCTGCTCTTACAGCATGTGGTGCATTTGTGGAAAGATCTGTGGCTCCGGAAATGGTCTCTACAGCCACTTGCAGAGTGGCAACAACAGACGGAGACAGTCGGAGTCAGGCACTGGATATACCTCAAGCAAGAAAGGAGGCTTTTTAACGGACGCCTCAAAACAAGGGCCAAAGTGAAGAGGTCATGTGACCATTTCGGATCAATCTCTTGGCTCTATCGTGTAAATGTCTGACTGAGCGCGAAAAACAGAGCATGACATGATGATTTGTGTGTTTGGAGGGCTAATGGAGGCAGACAGAGTGAGATTACGACCCCTTCATGGCAGAGAAGACCTCAGGCAAAGTTATTTAGGTCAGGTGAGGGACCCCTTTCCAGCCTTGTGTCAAATAATGGATAAGACTGGAGGTCTCATTGACTGAGAAGGATCGTTTGATTAGCTTTTTTGCAGCCATGAGCTGTTAGTCACAACCAGACCATGATAATCACTTAACTGGAAGGTGGTTTGATTATGTGAATGGCAGCCATCCATGTGTTACTGCCTGAAACCTGAGGACCAGCTGACAACAAGCACAAACATTGATCCACCCTCAGTAATATCATTATGGCACCATCTGCTTTTTTTAATGATTTATCCTCAAAGTCAGTGGCAACAATGTCAAACTCAACAAAGTTCTGACAATAAAGATGCGTTTCCAATCATTCATATTATTAGTGTTACTGGTACCAGGCCAGTAAATACTGATGTGAAGTCCACTAAAATGATGTTTGAAATCTGTAAGGATTCTTATTGTTGAATTACACTAAAGATAACTGATGTGTCCATTGTTTATTCGTGTTTCAGGATGGGGACTGCTGTGTCAGGGAAGCAGTGGATTATTGGACACACCCAGGGAACAAAGCAAACAGGGGGGGAGTGAGGGAGAGGGTGTAAAATTGATCGTATGTGATGTACTTTCGCTAAGATGGATGGGAAAAGGAGAGAAGAAAACACTCAGATAAAAACGGAACATCTAACAATATAACAAAGGTGATTCAATCTATATTGGATCACTCTCGCTGGCAGCGTGGCAATAATGTGTAAATATGGTTGATGACAAATCCTGGTGCCACATTTATTAAATTATGTGGCTGATCCTGGGACAGCACATAGCCAACAGCTCTCCCACTGAAAGCATTACTGACACCTACGTCAACAATATCTCCGCTGTTTTTATGATAGAGGCAGCAAGACGAAAATATTGTGTTAGTGATAACGATTCAGTGGATTCAATTATTCAATTGTTTTGTTTCAGTGTTATAGCTCTCAACTGTGTGTGTGTGTGTTTTTGTTTGTTTGTTTGTTTTTTTACCTCTAAGCAGATGCACATAAAAGAAATCTTTTCCCAGTTATGAAGGCAAAATCAAAATCAAATGCAAATTTAATCTAAACTATTGTAATTTTTTATATGCTTTTAAAGAGTTATTATGCAGCAAGGTCGTAGCCCTGCAATGTATGGATTTAATGCAGCAGGGAAGGGAAAAAGCAAACCCATATTGAAAGGAAAAATCATTAAATAACTATAGAAATAGAAATAGAAATAGACATAGACATAGACATAGACATAGACATAGACATAGACATGGACATAGAAATAGAAATAGAAAGCTTTTATTGTCATTGTATTGCAAAATAATTATGAGATTTAGAGTGCCACTCCATATGGTGCTATGCCATATGGTGCCACAAAAACCAAGCTGTGAGGTTGTACTTACTGTATGTACAGCCGTTGCACATATATCATATACATATCTTTCACCAGTTTAGCGCGTTGGAATGCTAACACTTGCTAATTAGAATTAAATGCAATGTACAGCTGAGGCTGATGAGAATCTTATTAGTTTTGTAGTTGACACATTTAATTTACACTCTGATGATGGTGCTGAATGAAAAAATAAGGGATCAGTATAGACAAAGCTATTAGTAAACATCCTCTGGAAACCTTATATGTCTGTATTAAATTTTGTGTTTAAATCCAGTCAGTAGCTATAGAGAGAGGCATCACAGGTTAACTGGAGCCTTTGACCTGTACGTGGCACTAGAACTAGAACTAGAACCAGAATTAGCAGGACTCATCCTCTGGGGGCCATGAATGTCTGTCCAAATTTTTGTGAAAATCCATCCTGTAGCTGGACTAAAGAGTTTTGGAGTGACCAGTGGACATTGCCATCACTGGAACCCTGACGTGAAAAAAAAAATAAAGCGACAAATAAACTGAGAAGGCTTGTGCACTGACAATCAACATATTGCTTGAATAGGAAGCGGGGGGGATGGAAGAACAACATTAATCACTGTGATTACGCTCACATACTAAGCCCCTCCATCAGCTATGATGGTTTGAGTCCCAGAAGCAGGATTTCACAATATATCTGACCACAAACATTCCTCCTCGGACTTATGAGCACCCCAACCGCATACCATACCTTCCTTAAGGCTGAAGAATGAGGTCCAGCTCACACACTTCCCATGCTCCCCCGCACTGTCAACTTCCTGTTTGTTTATACAGTTTCATATTTCAATGCTCCCACAGTGAGATTGCATTTTAATCTCTATCTGTTCCTGCCTGAGAGTTGCTTTAAGTAACCTGAAAAATTATGCCAAGGATGCAAACAGCTGCTGAGTTAAATCAGTCATAAAATGCAAACACAACAGTGGACTTTTGTCATGATAATGGTATGTTTTTGTTTATTGTTTAGTTTCTCAGAACAATTTACTCTCAGAGTCCAGAGTATTAGCCTGTGCGAGTCCAGCAGTGACTCACTGGTCATTCAGAGCCTGAGAACACACAGAGGGTACATTCCTCATTGTATCCGAAGCTCAGGACCGACATAAAGACCTGTGGGGAATTCTGCAGCGCCGTCTCATATCAAATGATTCATCTGCTTGAATCACAGACAGCTCAGCATTTAGCTTTCCCTTAAGTGTTACACCACTAATCAATGAGCTTTGCCTTATATGTTCACATTTGGCAAAGACATTTATTGGTGTGTAAAATAATAATAACAATAATAATAATAATTCTACAATCCATGATTGAAGATGCTATTAATCTAATTAATATTTTTATCAGTGGTAGGCTACATGATGTATTGTCATCTTTTACTTAAAGGTATAATATCTAACTTTTCAGCATTAAAAGACTTTTTGTTGAGTTGTTTTTTTTACATTAAATGTTTCCAGCAATTTTCAAACTCAGAGAAATATGCAATTGTAATCAAGGTAACGGTCCATTTCTTTCGCGTCATATCCCCTTTGCCCTTTTTTATAGTTTTAATGCCAGATTTTTACAATACACTTATTAGATCTTGGTCATTTTTAACTATTTATTTTAAGTGGATGAAGGATTTTAGTCATCTGGACATCCTGATGTTAAGTTATTAGAGAAATAATCAGAGCAAAAGTTAGTGACAGCATGGCTTGCACCCCCTCTGAGACGTCCTGTGTGTGCCGCACAACGTCAGACAAGCACTTTAATTATGGGGTCCGTTTGTTTCAGAGAGGTAGAGACCTCTGCAGATAATTCGGCACCCGCTATAAACCTCCTGAATGTCTGGATCTTAAGTTATCAGAGAGACAATCTGAGCAAACGGTTGGCTCACAACTCCACTGGGATGAATTTTAATGTAAAACTGCCTTATTGATTGTTTTTGTGTGGACTTAATCAACCTTCTGAACAACTGACACTGAAGGAATCCCAACTGAGAGTAGCATACTGCGATACAGTGGTGCAGTCAACTACTCCCATGATCCTGCTTTACTTCACAACGTCACAAAACTCTGTCTTTTGTTATTGCTTTGATTGAGAGACCCGTAGTGGCAGAACATTTCATACCCAGCATTTAAGCTAAAGCAGCAATTCCACAAAAAATGGAAAATAGCTGGATGAAGTGGAGATAAACTTATAAAATGGTTTCTGTACGGTTTTGTAATCTTCAAACTAACTTGTAACTGTATCTAATAGAGCAGAGTAGTAGAGTAGAAAGTACAGTATCATCCTGTCAAATGTAGTGAACTAGAAGTAACACATGTGGAATGGAAATATATAATTAAGTACAGCCAATGAGAAAATGTAATTTTCACTGCTTCACACCCCCTCCCCGGCAAATGTCAAACTCCAACAGTTTTTATGCAGCAGGAGGTATCAGGCAATAGAGCAGGTTGTCCACTAATTGCAGGGAGGAGGTTCAGTCCACATCTCCTCCTGTCTACGTCCAAGTGAGCGTCTTGGTGGCATCTCTGCATGTGAATGTGTGTGTGTGTGTGTGTGTGTGTGTGTGTGTGAGAACAGGTGACAGAGAGGCACACTTTAATGACCTTTAGTATAGAAACACTACAGTATAAACAGTAAAAAGGCTGAATAGTACTCCTCGTGACCAGTACACTGGTATTTAAAATGCAAATAAGTGTAAATTGGTGGAGTGACCCTTTACCATCAGCTGTTCCAAGTGAATTGCACTGTATTTCCGGGAGGTGGGGGGTATGTGGGGGGCAGGGGGCGTCTGAATCCACCTGCTTCCACCAGAGACGACAAAGAGGGCGTATTTTGGGGGGTGGTGGGACAGAAGGGATGGTTCAATCTAATTACAGACTCTGGGGAGATGACTTCACTGAGGTGACGCCTGACCCTAGGGTGAGTGTTTTTCTGCATCTCCCATCACATCAGGGGCAGGCCTCTCCAATTACAGTAGGCAGGTCTGGTCTGTACCTTTATGTAGTAATTAAAAAGGCAGACTCCAGTGTTTTGCAAGTCAAATTAAGTTTTAAAACCATGTGCAGTGCAGTGGATGCAACCCGAGCACATCTGACAGTGTCTGTGACTGCAGTAAAGGGAGTCAAGCAGAGAGTTAAGGTGTTTATATTAGTCTAAGTCACTTCCTTTAGGCTTCCACTCCTGCTACAGAGCCTCAGTAAGTGGTGTTGTCCTCAGTGCATTAGTCACTGGGATTTTTTGTGGTTTGAACATCAGTTTTCCACTAGCTCAGGGGCTTCAAAGATGGGATACTGACAAGCTCTCCTCAGGCACTATCACGCTCATAACCAAATTACAAGCTCATGTATGTCGTTCTCCCTCTCGTTCCCAGGACAATTAACTGCGTCTGACTGTGGGCTAATGAGCCACAGAACCCAAGCATTTGTCCTATCTGCAGTTGGAATCAGTTTCCATTAGCAATTGTGACCCCCCCCCCCCCCCTCAAACCCCACCACCACTTCCACTCCTCTTAAAATGGAGACTGATGAATAAAGAGGCTGGGCAGGAAATGAAATTACTGTATAGACAATCACTACTACAGAGGGAGTGGAACTGGAAAAAAGAGCAAAAGCATCTGTAAAAGTGTGTGTGTGTGTGTGTGTGGTAGCACACACACACAATGACAGACCAGCAGGCAGATGCAGGCATTATTAACCCAAATTGCCAGGATTAAGGGCTTTGTGTTTACATGTCAGACAGAGATAAACTTTTGTTTCCATTATACACTACAACATCATCCACTTCACTCCCACTCTCTGTGGCCATAATGATGTGCAGGTGAGAGGCAAAAGAGTCCCAGGAGTGGTTTTGATTTTCTTTGAGTCAACACACTTGGACGCAAATCACTGCCTCAGTTATAGTGACAAGGCTCTTTTTCCCTGCAATTACACGCAATTAACCAGATGCATAACAGACCTTCATGACTCCTTGAATCAATAAGAGGGGGAGCAAAATTATTAGTAAGGAACTGTGCTCATCCAGACTCGAATGTGCAAATGCTTTTCTGAAACAGTTTAAGTACGTAAGGATCGGTGCGAATTCATTCTGAGCATATGGAGGTAAATTGCACTTTAAAATATAACATAACCATTTTAAAGATAAAACTTCCATGTTGTATATAGATTAAAATTTTGGTCGGCCCATGATTTGAATTGATTATTTAATTTTCTAAATCGTCCAATGAAAGTCTGACATTGTCTCATCTTACCCAGGACCTCCTGTGCAGTTTGGTTCTCTTAAAGTATTGAAGTGCCATCTAGTGTCCTTTATAAGAACGTGAAGTTCTAACTCACGTTAAATTCATCACAAAATAAGGTGTCTGCTTCGGGGGCCTGGTATTAAAAGTCCACATTTATCTAAAAAAAAAACCTAGTTGTAAATCTTTGAATAAAAATGTGAGCTTTATTGTTTAATGGTTGACAAGTAATCATTATTCAAGCAACGTGAAAAGATACACAGACACAGAGCTGCGTCCTGCAGCTGTAATAAAGCAAACCATTCCTGAACTGGCTGCTTTGTTATCTTTCCATGCCAAACACAATGGGAATTGCTCTCAGCCTACATAATGCATGGTATGACAGCATGGTGTGAAAGCATTATATCCTATGGTTGTATTCTACTTTCTTTACCCAGTACAGCCATATACTTTTATTTAATTCCATACACATTTTCTCCAGCAGATATTTCTTTATTCTTCATTGTCTTCTAAATTTACGTCTTCAGATTTGTTATAATTAATCACATGAAGTGGCCATTATAAAGAATCAGAAACTACAGAGGGCTGGATTTGCTATAAAAAAAAAAATTGGGTTTCGAATTTGTTATAATATAACACCTGAAGCGGCCATGAAAATATAAGAAACTGCAGAGGGCTGTATTTGCTAGTAAAAGTGGGGTTTTGAATAAGTATAAAAACCATGTAAAGCTCATATGAACAGCAGGAGTGAGTTGAGTTGAACCCGGCGGAGTTTAGGACCCCGCAGATGTCAAATGAGAATCACATGATGGCGCTTTGGAGCCTGATGTTGTTTTTTTTTTTTTTTTTTTTTTTAACTTCACCAGTGAACAGACATGCGGGGAGGAAGACAACGAAACTGCTCCAGATATGAAGCTGTAATTGTACAGTAATGAATTAGTTGTAGGTGGAGTCGTCAGGAAGGCAGCGGACATGGTTGCTGCTGTCTCGCTCTTCGTCGCAGTGAACCTTGCCTGTTTATCTGTCAGTGGGAACCTGGTAAGACGGAAACAAAAAGTTGACTCATTTAAAAATAGAAAAGTCACGTTATCGCTCATTGGTCTGTAGTTCCGGGAGGGTTTTCTATCACTTACAATAGGCGCAATTTTCTTTTGCATCTTGGCTTTATGATTGGGAAAATCCTGCAGAATTGAAGGAGATGCTAATATAGTTTGACCTGCTGACAGAGGTATGACAAGAGGCAGACACTACATCTGTCCACACTGCTGCCAAAAACTCAACCATAATAATGGAAATTATATCTCACTCAAAAAATACAGTGTGGACCACCAGTTTTGAAATCCACTCTTTGCCTCAGAGCAGTCCCCACTCTGTCTCTTGCAGGTCTCTGGAGAAAGATCTTTTTCCATAGACTACAAAAACAGCTGTTTCCTCAAGGATGGGAAGCCTTTTCAGTACATTTCAGGCAGCATCCACTACTCCAGAATCCCACGGTTCTACTGGAAGGACCGGCTTGTGAAGATGTACATGACTGGTCTCAATGCTATTCAAGTGTGAGCTGAACACATACGCACATACAGTGTATACAGGTGTTTTGTCAGATGTCCTTTCTTTGTCTTTCTGTAATGGTTTGATTACATTCACTTTGCCTCCACACAGATATGTGCCCTGGAACTTCCATGAAACAGTACAGGGGGTCCACAACTTCACAGGGGACAGAGATTTGGAGCATTTCTTGGATCTGGCCAATCAGACAGGTCTCCTGGTCATCCTGCGTCCAGGACCATACATCTGTGCAGAATGGGAAATGGTGTTAAAGTTTGACTTTTCTTTATGTCATTGTATGAAGTCTGCTTAGTAACAATGTTCCTAATTAAGACAAACAGCAATTCAGACATGCGGTTTTTGGCACTTATTTTCAGAAATGTAGTCCACAACATCACAGCCTAAAATAAAAGAAAGGATTTACCAAGAAATAATACAGCATCTTAAACTAAACATTACTATGTGGCATTACAGAAAATTGAAATGAAACACAAACTATTACAAAAAGATTTTTTAAATGAGTTGTACAGATCTTCTACATTCAGAGATTCCATCAAGACAAACAAAAGATTAGGTTAAAGTGGAGATTTACAATCAAATGAAGCTGTAATGTTGCTATTGCACTGTATGCTCTGTGGTTTTTAGTGCCCAAATAATCCTCATAAAATGTTTAACATTTTATTCAAAGTTTCTTAATTGTAAAATATATGTGTTATTCTTCTTACAACATGTACAGTACACTTAATCAGAGTCAGTACACCAGGCAGCTCTTATTATAATGTCAGTGGGTTTTGTATTGAAAGTGTATTTCATGTACTTGAAAAGGGAAATGGATGGATCTAATTGAGCGTTGTAATTTACCATTTGTGCAGACTGTTTAGTGAGAGGAGTCTGGGACTGATGATATGATAACGTACTTTGGCTATTAGTCACTTTACCAAGAAATCAGGAACATGATCTCCAACTGCTTCCTGTCAGTGTTCTTTTGTTGATGATGTGCATTTGATAACATGCACCACTTTCAGCAAACGTATTTCTTGTCGTTCTAAAACACATCATTTGTGAATTCTTCCCAGGGTGGATTGCCAGCGTGGCTGCTTCAGAAACCAAACATCATACTTCGCTCTGCGGACACAGGTATAACATGCACCTGTGTGTCTTTGTCTTTTTTCATTTTTTTGATCGTAATATTCCACATTGATTTGTTTTGTTCTCTCCAGATTATGTGCAGGCAGTCAGCAACTGGCTTGCTGTTCTCCTCCCCAAATTAAAGCCTTGGCTCTATATCAATGGGGGGAACATCATTAGTGTCCAGGTGAAGTAGTGAGTGGGTGCCTATCTAAAGTCTTTTTTTATAGTTAGTATGTTATTCTTGGTTTGAATTAATCATCTCCCTTTACTGCAGGTGGAGAATGAATATGGAAGCTACTATGCTTGTGACTACAACTACATGCGTCATCTGCGGACTCTGTTCCGTTTCTTCCTCGGTGAAGACACGGTTCTGTTCACCACTGACGGTAACACAGACAAGGAAATGACGTGCGGGACTCTGGAGGGTTTATATGCAACGATAGACTTTGGCACAGGTGTGTTAAGGAGATAGCAGCACTACTTTACTTAAATGAAGTTATTCATACAGACATTTGCAATTTCTTCCATTTCTCCCCTTATTCAGACACCAACATAACTGAAGCTTTCGGGCGGCAGAGACGGTTTGAACCTCGAGGCCCCCTGGTCAGTTACATGTGAATTCTTGTTAATTATTTACATACAGTAACTGCTGACTCGTCTGACTAAGCATAGGATGGAAAAAATGTTTTAAATGGTGTTGCAGGTGAACTCAGAGTTCTACACTGGCTGGTTGGACCACTGGGGAGATCAGCATGCCGTGGTTGATGCTCAGAAGGTCAGCAGAGTGCTAGGAGAAATGCTAACCATGGGGGCCAACGTCAACATGTATGTCTCCCTGAACTCTTAATCCTTCCAAGGTTTCTTCTACTCTGTACAAATTTGGTTGAAGGATACAGCTGCTGTTGTCCTATATTTTTCTTATTGTCAACAGATGCTATGAAAAGATCAAAATGCATTATTCCTCCTTTATGACTTTCCAGCTTCCCAAGTCCATTAATTCTGTCTGAAGATTTAACTCTAAAACTTATAGCAAACCTTTCTCTAATAGGAGGAGATAATACATTAAATAGGGACTATTTTCAGCTAATAATACTCATTGCTGTGCCATAAATACTCACTTGCTCAAAATAAACTGCAGTGCCTGTGGTCATCATAATAAACTAACCTGGTTCATGAAAGGCTCTTAAATAGTTTTTGGACAACATGGGAGGTCTATGGCACAGAGGAATAAGCTACAACAGGCTGAGGCTGCACTAGTGCGATCAGTTTAATGCTGGTTGTGGTCTTTTAATGAGATTTGTTGACAATAAGAAAAATATCACCCAGCCTCATCCTTGAAGAGGCATCAGTCACCAACTTGAGCTCCCAAGAGGTGAGCGTCACCTGACTTTTAGACGAACAGTAGATTTCAGTCTGCCCCTCTCTCCTCACAGGTACATGTTTGAGGGAGGCACCAACTTTGGCTACTGGAATGGTGAAGCCCTTTCTTTTCATATCATCTCAGTGTTGGAGATAAAAGCTCAGCTTGTGGTGCAGTTACCTCTTTGTAACCCTGCACTTCTCTCTTAAAGGTGCTGATCACGACACCAGGTTCCGCTCAGTAGTGACTAGTTATGATTATGACGCCCCGCTGTCTGAGGCAGGAGACCCCACAGAGAAGCTGTGGGCCATCAGAGACGTCATTAAGCAGGTACCACTGATTGAACTGCCACCCAGCTAGGTTGTTGTCCTGATTACACTAGTACGCACTGTATGTCTGAGATACACTTAATTAATTAATTGCTATTTGCCTACAGTTTAGAGATATTCCTTCTGGACCCATGCCACCAGCGACTCCCAAGTTTGCCTATGGCTTTGTGACCCTGAGAAAGGTGATACTGTGTTCTCCCAAGAAATGTTTTTTAACTGTTTAAGAGCACAAGTGGCTGTGTTTGATGATGATAATAATGTGAAAACTTTTACAGGTTGGTAACATCAGTGGTTTGTTGAACACCCTTTCACCTCTGGGGCCAGTCAAATCGCAGTATCCTCTGACATTTGAAGAGATGAAACAGGTATGGTGTCTCTGAAGGCAACAACAGGGGAGGGACTAGTGTTGCAGTGGCAGTAAAACTCTTGAAACGTGGAGAACTTCTAGACTGTTGTGTCTGCAACCTGTCATGTCTATTGTGTTCAGTACTATGGATACATGCTGTATCGGACCACGCTGCCCCGGGACCTCTCAGAGCCCACGCCACTTATCTCTCCACTGAATGGGGTTCATGACCGTGCATATGTGTCCGTCAATGGGGTAATCCTTTACAATGAACTTTTGTTGTACAACCAATCAGATTTTCAGGTCATATAGGAGGGAAAACATCACAGGTTGACTCCAGGCATACTTGTTCATGTAATACCATGCTGTAAAATTTCTTCAATTCTTACTCAGTAATTTTGAATTTTTTATTGTCATGATAAAGCATGTGTGTTCATATGAACAGGTTTTCCAGGGCCGGTTGGAAAGAGACACAATGCTGGTGATGAACGTCACTGGACAGCAGGGGGACACTATGGACATCCTTGTTGAGAACATGGGCAGGGTTAACTTTGGCAGCAAGATCAATGACTACAAGGCAAGTCCAATCCCATAGAGTGTGTCCACACACAATCACTTCTTTAATGCATGTGTTGAGATTGTCTTTGGTTCCCCACTGTGGATCCGCAGACCCTGATGCTATATGTGTAAAGAAAATAACAACTAATGCAGCAATCTTTTTTTTCTAAAAATATTTTTTCTTTTGTTCTGACCTATGAAAACCCAGTCAATTACATAAACTACCAAAAGGCATTGTTATTACACCAAATGATAAAATAGTTATTGTTTCATTCATATATTAAATGGGTTATATGTAAACTATAATTTCTGTTGGTCAAAACATCATCCGCAAAGATGTTATGAATATTATCCTCGATAACAGAAATCCAGATACCACTGACCTGTACAATAATTTCTCCAATAGACAAACTCTTCATATCTGTACAAATAGGAAGTAAAGATTGATACAGCCATATTTAACGTAGAGTAAGTTCCACACACGCTCCTGTTAGACGCGATGGAAAATACACATGCATGAAAGAAAACTAATTTCCAATTATTTGTTAGTTACTGTGAGTAAAACCTACTTACACAGACTACAAAAGCTCGCTGGTAAACAGTATGTGTGCTGCAGGGCCTCTTGAGTAATCTGATCCTGGGTAAAGATGTGCTGACTGACTGGAAGATCTACCCTCTGGACATTGATGGAGCCATCACTGGTGGATGGCCTCACTCAGACAGTCAGAGGTCCTTCCCTGCCCCTACGAAAGAACCTTCAGCAGAACCGACCTTCTACATGGGGACTTTACAGCCCAACGGCTTGGCATGGGACACCTTTCTCAAGCTCAATGAATGGACGAAGGTAATATGGATTTTTTGGCACCGACACACTTAATTCCAGTGTGGGTTTATATCAGGGATAAAATAACTGTATCCTTTCTAATGTTAACATCATTCTTTTTTTCTTTTTTTTTTTAATATCAGGGTCAGGTTTGGATTAATGGTGTGAATCTGGGGAGATACTGGCCAGCCAGGGGCCCTCAACAGACCCTTTATATCCCAGGAACCATGCTGAGCACCACCCTCCCCAACAATATCACAGTGCTGGAGCTGGAGGGAGCACCAGTGCACTTACGAGCTGTCTTTATGGACCGGCCTCAGCTCAATGTTGCTACTCAGCAGTCTAACAGAGATTTGTAGCACAGTATTTTCTCACTCTCGCCACTCTGTAAAAGAAATCATGAGATGGTTTGACAGAGGCAAAGCAGAAGTACTCCTCTGAACAATTCACCTGATGGGAGGAAACCGCTCAGAGGGGCAATGCTTTGCTCTGCGTCATTTCTGTCGGATCATTATTCCTGAATCAGTTTAGATTTCACATGTAGCCGATTCTCTATCAGTTGCAATGCAGTGAAAACTGCTTTAGCCTTTGACACAACAGCTTCATGGTCAAACAGTGATCCAGTGATGAATGGAAAAAATTTACAGTGATCCATAAACAGTAATGCTCTTTTAATGCATTTGCTTTTTTAATTTTTTTCATAACTGCTGTAAGATGATGTAAATAAATTATACATTTATTTAATTATGTTTTCATATAGTATGCATCCAGTTGTCTATGATCATCTGCCATAATAAAATCATGTGTGTTTAGAGTTGAAAATGAAACTAGCAAATTGGCAAGAGTTACTAGAGTCTTAACAGGGCTGCACAAATTCACTTGGACTTTTCATGAGGTAGCTTCCTTCCAACTGAAAATGTCCACACGGTGTTAGGTCTTGCCTGGAAGAGCATTTACTTTTCGATGTGCTTGGACACAGCGAGGGGTGCAGAACGAATACTCCAGGTAGTGAAATGGGATCTTCCCAAGCAGAGATTCCCCACAAAACCAGCACCTCCTGGTGACAAAGACAAACCAAAACAAACGTTTTTTAGTAACAAACCATTAGCTGTACTGCTTAAAGTAAACTCCTAATTAACATTATGACAATGCTCAGTGAGCTCAGTAGCTGTAGTGGGGTCTTACTTGGCGTTGGAAAGGCTGATTCCTGTTGCAGCTACCTGCTCCGCTAACCTTTTCTCTGCTGCCAGAGCTCTCTGTGATGAACAAGCAAACAGTGAACATTTCCAAATATGTTAAAAACATTAATTGCATATCAGTGATAAAAATGCAAATGAACTCACCTTTTCACGATCAGTCAGAGATGCAAACCTCTTCTTTTCCTCTGCCTCCAACTCTTGTTTCCTCTTTTCTTCCTTCTGCTCTTTTTCTCGTTGTTTCTTTAAAGCCTTTTGAGCCTTTTTCTTCTCTGTCTTTTTGGATTCAATCTCTGCTGTGAGTGGCCCTGGTACCTTGAGTTGACCATGTGTAAACCGTAAGTGCTCTGCTTGTATTTAATGGGACACGTGCTAGAAGTTAAATCGTCAACTCTTACCTGTGCCTTGTTGTAGTCGTATTTGTCAGGATTCTCACCCATGTATTTACGAAAGACATTCCTTGTGTCTTTGTCAGGGGCCACAATATACGGGGTCTGCCCTTTGTTATCCCTGTAAAGGAATATTGCAGAAATAATTGGATTGGCTGCAAATCATCACACTGAAATTTTACTTTTATTTAAGTTGCCTAAACTATTTTTTCACACCTGCAGGCTGGGTCTGCTCCCACATCAAGGAGCAGCCTGACTACTGCCTTTTGTGCAGCTGCTGATGCAACATGCAGCAAAGTGAACGCTGATGAGTCTATGGGCTTATTAAGGAGAGTGAGAGGACTTGGTCCATCAGAGGGTTTTCTCTCCAACTGCTCTCCACCCTCAGCCTTTTCTCCAGGTAACTCCAGGAGTCTACTTAGCGTGTCGACATCCCCGACCTTGCAGGCTGTAAAGAGCGCATCCCTCAGGTCGTAGTCCCATGACTCATTGACAGTTTCTGTGAGGACACGCACAAAGCTGAACACTGAGCTCTGAGAGTGAGAAACAGGTGCAATATAATGAGCAACGAACAACAAAGAGGCTCATACTTACCTTCCAGTTGTTTCTTAACCTGTGCTTTCCTCTTCCTCTTGTTCTTTGACTGTGTCACTTGAGGAGTGTCCTCTGCTTGTGTAGGCATCTCCTCATCTTGATTATCTGCTTCTGTGTTACTCAGTTCTGTCACAGATGGTTTAAAGTGTGATAAACCTTGCAGAACAGCTGTGTGATTGATAAGCATTCCCTGGACTCCTGTAATGCAGCTCAAGCCACCTGTGTGTGTGGACCTACCCTCATTTTGCATTTTGGCCTCCTCCTTCTTTCTCCTCCTTCTTCTCTTGTGCCTAGAAGGATATATTTCACTCTCCCTGAGGTCCAGGGTTCCTAATGTCAGCTCAACCATCTCCAGCTGGATGTCTCCATCTTCTTTATCTGAGCTATCATGGTTTTCTTCTGCTGATGCTGAAGATGATAAAGGAGGTGTACTGTAGAGTTCATTAGAGTGTTAATCAACAGTGTTCATTTGAACTTTTTAAACTTACCTTGTCCTTGATCAGTGTTTTTTGATGCTACTGGCTTTACATTTTTTTTCCATGCCTTCTTAGATGGACTTAAGACTGCAGACATGTCTGTGTCTCTCCCTGCATTAAGACATTTTTGATTATACCCTGACTGTATGACAATGAACAGAAAAGATATTATTACCCCAAGCATGTTATTAAGCTTACCGTAAACATGAATGGTGGAAAGCACCTCGTGCACTCTCTGTGCCTCTCGAAACGTTGCCCTGCGTGTGGGAAAGGGAAGTGTACGGATCCTGGGATCTTTTTTGTCGAGGGGAGCTGCCCGACCACCAAAAAAGATGGTCTTGTTATAGTTCGGGGCTCGTACAAATATTGCAGAGGCCTCCTTCAAGTATTCAGCCCACGTTGCCAGAAGATCCTGAACGTCCTGCAGAAGGTCACAGAAGTGTTTGTGTATGAAAGACACTGCACATGAAAAACTTAACACCTAAGCTTATGACTAAGATGCATTGAGAAGAAAAAGCTGGAAGAATTCACCCGAGCTTGTAAAGTTAGAATTGTATTTATGATCATGAGCAGTATGTGTTTAAAATGACAATAGTTGCCATTCATTTTTTTTAAAAAAAGTTGTCTCCTTACAAATGCAATTGCTCACTCAAGTTTTCCTTTTGGAATAAACAACCCTTACACAGCCCAAATGTTTTTGTGATTCAGCAGCCAACAGACTGTGGGTGCACCAGCACTCTCTCACAAAAGTAAGAGGCTCTTAACAGGTACTAAAGAAAAATGAATGCAGTTCAGCAGAAGGTCTTTATCAGGGTTATGCAGATAACTTCAAACTTATTTTGTTGGCATTTGCTAAATAAAATATAACAAATCATAGCTACCACTGATAGAGCAAAATGATGGTGCAGTTAAATGGACTGTAATCTTACCTTGACCAGTGCTGCCTCATTGTGTCGCCTCAGAGCAGCTCCTGCAGACTTCGGTGTGTGACTGCGGTTCTGAGAGTCTCTGAGTCCCTGAGCAGTGCCTCGCTTTGCTCGCACTGTGTATCGGTGGAAAGTCTTGTGCTGAAGGACTTCTTTTCTGTTCCCACAAATACATTGTGTTGGGCAGATGATTATAAACCACCGTTACTCCTATGTTTCTTGCCATAACATGTAATCGAAAGGGCTGATAACAAACAAGCAAAAAAGCTAACATGAAAAACTGCCCACTAACCCTTGGAAAACAGCACCGGCAAAGTGGCCTCCACCTGTCATGAGAATGATCCACACAGTCTTCTTACTTAAGGCCATTAGAGAAGCTTCTGCATCCTGCTGGACACCTGACTGACATATCACAGGAACAGAACATGGAATTTGCATTAAAATGAAAAGCCTGTTAACAAACACGCCGCATACTGCACTTCATTGTACTGTGCCTGCTGAGCCTCACCTTCCCCTTCAGAATACAGCGGTAGACTGACAGGTACTGTCCTGCTGAGTTCTGGAAAACCACCTTGCTGGAGAGCCGGCCAGTTATTAAACCGGTTTCAACTGAGCTCTCATTATCCGTGCCAGTGATGTTGCTGCTTGTTCCCCCACCATCACTATCTGAGTTTTCTCCCTCCGACTCAGACTCCGAGCCCGAGATACTTGACAAGTCTCCTGTAAAGTGATAACTGCAAATCAATTAGCTGTTACACTTTTTTTCCCCGTTAAACCCCACGCTAGATGTAGGACTGTGGTTTCCTCACCAGCTCCAGTCTTCCTCTCAAACTCCTCCACTGTGACTGGTGGCAATCCTGCCAGTTTTTGTCTCAAGTTGAAGCGATGCCAGTCAAGCTTGTAGTGCTCCATCTGAAATGTAGAGGAAAGTCATGAGCAGTCTTTGTCACATCAACAGATCTTTCCTAAGCGGACAGAGCAGCGTCCCAAGATCACCTGTTCCTCTCGATTAACAAAGGGACATCTGCAGGCTGAGCAGACCATCTTGTCTGACACATCTCTAGCCAGGCCACACTCCAATGGTTTGTCATCCTCTGGGCATCTATCTTCCAACCCTGTGTCGAGAGCTAGGTTTCAGACAGACAGAAAATCAAAGCTACTGTCTTATTTACAGACACAAATCTACAGCTACAGTTCATACATACCGTGTGGGGCAGGCTGCTTCAGGACAGGGTTCACCTCCCTCAGTCCAATCAAAGCCTCGTCATTTTGGGACAAATCAAAGATGGAGCGGTAGTCGCCACAAGACGTCATTGTGACTGTGTTTTCTTTTACCTCATGACCTTTTCGGACATTAGAGACAGAGAAACCCGATGTTAAGTTTGATGTTATCCAAAAAAAAAACACATTTCGTTCAGGGGGAAAAAAACATCCACAATAATTAACTCGTCTGTTGTTGACAAGTGAGGCTACTCATGACAAGATTACAGTCGTGAGCTGGCAACAACATACAGCCCAGTTTCACACCATTATAAAACCTAATGTTATCTTGGCTCCTCTGAACGACACGTGTAGCAATGACTAGCACTGACTGTCTTCTTTGTTAAAGGGCTGAGCTGTTTTCTCTCTTCTCTAACTGGTCCTTACGTGTATCACAGATGATATAAGTTAGAATAAACTAACTTCAAAATAGAAACGTACCATTAAAAGATGTCTCAAACGCTGCGGTAACGCTGTTGTCCTGCTGCTTCCTCCTGACATACTACGGAAGCCTCAAAGTGTCAACAACGTCTCAGCGAGGCGTTCACTTACCAAAAGGTTGCTATACTAGCAAACTAGCCCGTACAGCAACCTTTGTTATGTAAATAAATTATATATAATAAATAATATAACATATATAATATGTTTTATTATACTTCACAGGGGAATACTGGCCACTTCCCAGTAGAGCTTTACGCCATTGCTTTGGTTACTCAGTAATATGGAGCAACAAATGTCCCTGATACCATATGAGCAGTCACAACATTGACTGAATGATTAATAACTAAGAATTAATCATTTCTACTTATAATAAGAAATAGTGTACTTTTCCCTTTCATTTCAATCCGTTGATCCAATAAGTTAAATATAATTTATCTCCCAATTCCTTTTACTGGATTTTAAATTTCCCACATTAATATTTCCTTGGTTTCCATTTTCTTTTATTATAGAGAGTGTGTTAAGTTTATACATATGTCCATTTATATTTATTTATACACAAGTACAAGCCTGTATGGTTTTATATATCAACCAATCCAATAGTAAAATTACACTGGGGGTGTCTGAAATGAACGGGGAGTTTTCCAATACATCACTGGCCAATTATTTGGCACCAGAGCACCAGAGCTATTAAGCACAATTACATCTGGTATACTATCAAGTCAAACACTTTATTAGGTTAAAGACAGTATATATATAAAATCAGTTATAATAATTAAATGCAACAAGAATATATAAAGTCAATTATAAATAATGAATGTAACACGATATTGAAACAAATGTACCAGTAATTTACAAATCAAACTTTAAATATTTGATTCACTTGGGTTTGCTTTGATTTTGCTTTGACTTTCTGGTTGGTGCGTGGATCAAAGCCTCGGCTGTTGGCAAAGAAAGACAAAGCATATTACAAACTTCATCAAATACAAGTTTATCGCGATGTAGACATCCCCCATGCTTCCCTTACCAGCCATATTACGAGCCTTGGCCTCTGCCAGACGTTGTTTCACGTCCAAAATTTCAGCAGCGAGGCTTTTCGCCTTATTTTTGAAATGCTCACTCCTTTCCTGTAAATCGGTCTTTCGGTTTCTGAAACATAATGAATGTTCACTGCAGATTTGGGCATTTATATCTTCTTTCTCTGTGCACACAGAACAGTACAATACCTGTCGTCAGAGGCTTGACCATTCAGTTGTTCAGAAAGACGCCTTTCTTCTTGCAGCACATGACCCAGCTGCTGTAACACATCAACAACTCTGCTGTTCTCCATCATCAGCTCCATCCTCCGCTCAGTTTCCCTGGTGCTGCAAGTGAGAGCTCAGATCAGATCAACTTTGTCATGTGTATGAAAAAATAACACAAAAGTTCACACCATCACAAAAACCAAAAAAGTATTGAGTCGCCATGATAAGACACCATCTAACAGCTTGAGGATATCTCTTCAGTCCCTGAACACAGCAGAACTCATTTGACTCATTACTAAATGTACAAAAATCAACACGCTTCAATATCACACTGTTACATATGTGCATGTTTTTGGTTTTGAAGAACTAATTGTTTGGCCAAACGTCACTCAGGTTGTTCATGTAAAAAGAATGTGATTTGAGATTCCTTTCTTTGAAGGGCGAGTCCAATTTGAAAGACAGCTGTGTCTTTCCATTTGAAACTGCTCCCTTGTTTGTAAGCATATTGTCAGCGACAGGGGCACTCAAGCTGGCGACTCATACTTAAAAATCACACTCAAATCACAGATTAATCAACTTTAAGTTTGCCTTGTAACTCATCTTGACCTTTGACTTATTGGACTTAAGAGTCTGAACATTTCTGCCAAAGCAGTTTTGATGTACAACCTCCTCTACTGCTGTTTGTGGCAGCCTTAAACAAATCTCACTATTCTTGTTCGCATTGCTCCTTAATTTTGTAGTGATTCCTTGTACTTGTAATCTACTATTTAATTTGGTGCTGTTTAATTAAAAAAGTGCTAAGCTGATACTGTTCAGTGACCAAGATAAAAATTAAAGTGATTTTTTTTTTTATGCTGAAAAATGACTAAGACAAAGTATGAATGAAACTAACATTTGTAATTTCTAACCTTTCAACAAACTTTTACTACCAACCACCAGCGTTAAATCCCATCTGCATTAACACAGATTGAGACAAACCTGTATAACCAGTCCACATGTACTCTAAACTCAAATTCCACTTTACTGAAGTTATCCAAACTGCGTAAAGATGGTACCACTGGACTTTCTCTTCCTCGACACGGAGCCTTTGCTGTTTGACATCCTCCAGTTTGACGCGGTTTTCGTGGATAGCCTGCTGCCGCTCTTCGATTTGCTCCTGTAATGTAAGAGAGGAATTACAGTGTTGACATTTGCGTAACGTAGTTTGCTTTGCTGTCAAAATATTTACACTCACTCTAATGTTGGTGAGCTGTAAGAGCAGTTTCTTTAGTTTGTTCCGTGATGATAATTTGTGCCTTTAGTATTAACGCGCTTAGCTGCAGCCTGGCAAATTCACCAAGCTAGCTAGTCAAGGTCAGCTAATGTTAACATCAACGTACCGTAAAATCTTCATGTTGTACTGGAAATGTAAAATCAGAAAAAGCGTTCATGATGTCTTGTTTTTCGAAAATGCTTTTGAGGGATTTGTTGACCTGCCTCATCAAGCGTTGACTTTATACTGGAGTCTGGTTTCGGTTTCCGCTCTTTATCAGGAGCACTTCCGGAGACTTGTGCAGAGCCCGGATAGCTCAGTCGGTAGAGCATCAGACTTTTAATCTGAGGGTCCAGGGTTCAAGTCCCTGTTCGGGCGATAGTGTTTTCCTCTTTTCAGAACATATTGACAATATCTTATTGTTGTTCCCAGATGACTTTTGCGACGCAGCAACTTATTTAAGCAGCTAAACTCTGCGTGTCAACTGCTGCTAAGCTTAGCTCCAACAGAAACAAAACAGTACTCCTGATAGCCTACATGTATAATACATGCAAAGCCTAAAATTGCCTGAAATCTGTGCCAAACATTAAACCATTTAATTTAAAGCTAAGCATTGAAGTGGAGCTGTTATTACACACAGTGAGACCTCACATTATCTTACTGTCAGAGTTGTTGTTTATGAAAGAATCTAACTAATTTCGGCATTAAACTCACTCACAAACAAATAACAATAACCCTGTAATTTACATGAGATAATCATGGGTATTATCTCAGTACCTATACCTATAAAGGTAGGTGTTACTGCTGGTAAAATGGCAACACTGAAGACAATTCCGACCAGCAAAGATGGACCGGATTATCCTCTTGTGCATGGTTTCCACCTGTCTCCCAGCTGTCCACTCTCAGGTAAATAAGAAAATTGTGATTTTTTTTTTTTAACAATTTCAACAAGAGCTTGCAACAGAATCACAAATAACTTTGTCTTTTTTCTTGCAGAAATTTTTGTTCAGCCCAAAATGGGGACCCATTGGCTATAAAGGTAAATGCAATTTGGATTTGATCAAATGTTAATCTAAATGTGACTGCAGTAAAAGCGCACACTGACTAATAACTCCTCTTTTTAAGAGCGTGAAGAGCATGGTGATAGGACAGCAATGGATGAAATCATTAGAACTAATGAGATCCAAGGTAAGTTACAAACAATTTACTTGAATTCTTTTGCAGATTACAAGTCATGCTGTAACAAATGAACTCCTGTTGTTCAGTCTAGACTGATTTAATTTCACCTGATATCCGCCTCAGCTTCCCGAATCATCGACGGCACTACCAGTCTCAGAGAGGGAGACATTGCTGTTTCTGCTGGAAGGCGCTCCAAAGTCTGCTTTGCACGGAGCTGCCTCTGGTCTAAGTCAGTGGATGGACATGTCTACATTGCATACAGGCTTTCACCTGAATACTGTATGTTATTTTAGAGTTTTTATTCAAATAACTGCAATACATTAAAGTCTAATAATTTCTTAGATTCACCAACATGGTTTTCAGTGATTTATAAATTGTTTCTGCTCTCTCCATTATGTCTAAACCAATGAACAGCTGAAATAGAGTCAAAGCTGATAAAGAAAGGGATGGAGAACATAGAGAAAGGTACCTGTGTGCGGTTTGTTCCTCGGACTCACCAGCGAGACTTCATCGACATCCAGCAAAAGTCTGGGTGAGAACCTTTGCCTGGAAAGTTTGATTCCATAATGTGGCTTTTAAAAATGTTTCTTGTTTAGCTAAATGTTTTTGTGTGTGGAGGAGATATGAAATTTAGAGTTGAGCAGCAGCAGTTATTATAAATAGAAGTAGAGTTACTCAAAGAAGTGAATTTTTCTGATCATATGCTCTGTGTCTGGGTGTATGTGTGTTAAATCAGGTGTTGGTCCTACCTTGGTGCGCGTGGTGGAAGACAGTCCTTATCTCTCCAGAGCCCCGACTGCCTCCAAGTTGGAGTGATTTCCCATGAATTCATGCACGCTCTGGGCTTTGTGCATGAGCAGTCTCGCTTTGACCGGGACAACTATGTCACCATCATGTGGCCAAACATTTGGAGGGGTAATTTCAAAGGGGCGGGAAGGGGGGAGGCATTGGGCAATGAGATCGCCACAAATGGTAAATTAAGGAATATTTACCATATATACCAATTTTCAAAATAAAGGTGTAAAATGCTTTACATTGTATGGCAGAACATTAACAAAAAAATACAATTATTAATCATTATTATTATTATTTTTCACAATTATTAGGTATAAAAACTATTTTTCAATTTACAACAGATCGTTTGAGGAATTTTGAGAAATTCAAGACTGACAGTCTGGACCTGCCGTATGACTATGGCTCAATCATGCACTTTGGGATGTAAGTAATTTACTTACTTACTTTCATTTAGATCAATGTGTAAGCTTGCGGTATAATTTCTATATTGTAATGTACTATATATATGTTTAGGTATGCCTACTCTCAGGATGGGGAGCCAACCATCATTCCTAAGAACAGCAAGAACATAAAGCTGGGCCAGACAGCCACGCTCAGCCACATTGACAAGCTGAAAATCAACAAACTCTATAATTGCGGTTGGTACCAAACGTCCTAAACTAACTTCCTAAATTGTTTTAGAACAAGTAAATGTAATGCAAAATGGGCAAATAATACTAGTGATGTCCCTTATTGTCAAATGTTTCATTATTTTCTGTCTCTCTCTACAGGTGACAACGATGATAACTAACCAAACTGAATTGAGCTCAAACAACCGTGTACTGGAAGCTAATATAATAAATTGATATTAAATCATTAAAACAATTTCAATAAAGATTGATTCAAGCTTTCTATCAGCATTTCCTCTGTGTGCATGCAATTGTGTGACTTTAAACAAGATGCACTGCTTACATTTAGAAGGCTGAGAGAGTTATAGTAAAGTGGTGTGTGATAGGATTTGCCATGGGTTTGTCTGAAGTAGTCATCCAAGTGTCACTATCTACCCTATATATACAGCATAAGTCATTTCATACATCAGAGATGACTTGAATGTGAAAAAAATGCATTCCTATTGACAAGCACACTTAACACTACAGTAAAATAAAGTATTTGAAGAATGAAAACATGGGTCCTGTGATCATATAAAAAAAGAGAAATAAAGGAGAAATAGATGAAGACCAGATGATGACTAAAGAAGCCCCTCATTTGATTTAATGAGGAATCCGTTTGGGATATGATAGGATTTTTAAGGATCAATAAATGAAACAATATGCCCTTAACTCAGATACAGAAATGTTATGGATTTATGTTCTTGCAGTAACCACGGAGGCATTAATTGCTACCACATTCAATTCTTCCCTGAGTTATTGCCCTTCAAATTGTCCCCTTGATAAAAATAGAAATAATATTTGAAGAAGGAGAAGGTTTTGTTTTTATATATTTACCTATATGACAAAATGATTGCTGTCAAAACAGTTATCAACCAACTTTATCACAAAATCACTGGTTGCCAGTTCAGTCAGACACAAATTGCTGGTCTGTTGGACTGGGTGGACAGTTATTCTCCTGATACCAACTGCTGAGTTGTAGCAGCAAAACACCTTTAAGTGTTTCATTTCTGAAAGTGCTGAATCTTAACATGCAATAAGTACAGGGCACAAGTGAAGGTCAGCAACGGGACCACCTGTTACAGCTCAGCAGCGGACTTGAGTAAATTACATAGACATGGATGATGAGGGGTCTTAATCATGATTCATCACAGATCATGTGCCCAATCAGTACAGAGCACAGGAGGGGAAGTGGGTATATAGATTCAGTGGAGGTGAGGAGTTCATTTAGTTCTTGCATTGGAAGACTGCAGACTGAAACTCGTATACAAACCTGAAACACAACAATGCATTCTACCATGATCCTCCTGGGTATCTTCCTTGGCTTGTTAACCCAGGCGTACACGCTACCTGTTAAGGTCAGTACCAAGAGAAAATGTTTTGGATCAGACCCCCTTTTAGTCTTGTCGTGCTTTTCAGCCAAATTATGTTTACATGTACCTTTGTATTACAGAATTCTACAGGAGTGCATGAGGGGAAAGTCAGGTTAAAAAGGAAATACTCAGGTGGGAGCTTTGAAAAAAGCTACTTTTACATCATGCATGTAAATAATATGCAGCATTTGATGACGGAAAATAGAGAAAGACCATTAAAACTTTCCTTGTTTTTGCATTTAGATGAAATTACAGACCGTGATCAAATGAATGTAATGGATCAAATCCTGGAGGTCAATAGCAGTAAGTAAACTGTAAATTATATACAATTGTGCTGATTTAAGTTTTTCAGTATATCATGGACTCAACACTATGTTTTTTGTTTGTTTCTTTTTAATAAGGATTGCGAGCCCCTCGAGGGCTGACATTGAGAGAGGGAGACATTGCCAGCTCATACGTACGGAGTGCGATAACCTGTCCTGGCAATGCCTGTCTGTGGCCTAAATCCGTTGATGGATTTGTTTATGTTCCATACATCCTTTCCCCACTATATGGTATGAATCTGCATATTTAAAGAGGTGACACAAAGTCATATGCGATTTGAATCCTTCTGCAAATTTTTCTTGTTTTTAAATTTTTTTTAAATTTTTTTTTTTTTTATGGTAGACGACATGGACAGAATCACCATAGAAACTGGGATGCAAGAAATTTCCGCTGGAACATGCATTAAATTTGTTCCACGCACTCATGAGATCAGTTTCCTTGATGTTCAACCAAGATATGGGTGAGTATGACTGCGACGAATGGCTTTTACATGTGAAAGCTGTCTTGATATTTACATATAATTCTTGGCTGGTGATTTCACTTTGCACTGACATGTGATTTTACCTCCGTACCCCTAGCTGCTGGTCATTTCTGGGTCAGACTGGGGGAAGCCAAACCTTGTCACTGCAGACTCCTGGATGCATGTGGTCGGGAGTGGCAGCCCATGAGTTAATGCATGCTCTGGGCTTTGTACACGAGCAGTCACGCTCAGACCGAGACCACTATGTTACAATTGTATGGAAAAACATCATGCCAGGTTAGGATGAGTTATATCACCTCCCAACATTATGTTACTGCCTTCAGAAAGCCTGTACTTTTTTTACTACCCTGTTTTTCACCAGATGAGTATAATGTCCTTTATTTTTTGTGTTTTCACAGACCATATTCATAACTTCAGGAAACAGACGACAAACAATCTCAACAGCCCATATGACTACAACTCTGTCATGCATTATGGAAGGTTAGCTGCTCTTTCAGGCAAAGCAAGATAATTAGAGGTCTTTCATGTTTTGCTGGGGCATTACTACCATATACTTTATTTATCTTTGATACAGATATGCCTTCTCTGAAGATGGTGGACCAACAATAATCCCCAAACCAGATCCCTACATTCCCATTGGCCAGCGAGATGGACCTAGTGCTCTGGATCTCCATAAAATAAATGTCCTTTATAACTGTGGTAGGTGAACTTACACATATTTGCTAAAAAAAATGTTTCTTCCATTAAAAATGATTGATTTTCTTTTTCTTTACACCCCCTTCATAGGTGCCAATGAGTAACTGGATCCAGTGTGACATTCTCTTATTCTGTCATATCCTGTTAAATCTGCTCTCAGGTCATGTCAGATGGTTCATTTTAAGTGCTAGTCTTTGACAGATGATGTGGAAAAAATAGATTTTTAGCACTTTAATTTACCCATATTAATATTTTGAATTATGATCATAAATTCTAGTCTGAGGTCAATTTACTAATCTGCCATAAAACTGTCATACAATGAAATAAAGTGACCAGTGAAAGCTGCAGTTCTCTAAAAGAATGAAAATCAGCACTGTGATAATGCCAGACTGAAAATGACCAGTTAATTCATGCCTGCTGCTGCCAATTAAATCGCTGCATCCAATCTCTGATTGTTCTATTTTCTAATTCCTTCTTTGCTTCTGCTCACTTTAAATAAAGAAAATGCAACAGTAAGAGTTATTGTCTGTTTTACATGCTATTTGAACACATCTTGCAGTGATAGGTTACAAAAGGGAGGTTTTGCATTGTGGTCCATGTGGAACAAATACAGGTTTACAGAATTTCAGTCTGAAGTTCCTGTTTAGTCCTATCTGAAAATGGCAGCTGCTTTCATGTGCATTTTCCCATGTATAATGATCAGGGTTTTATTTAAGCAAAAAGTTATTTTCCACCTACATTTTGTCCACTGGATTAAATTAGGTTTTAAACCAGTTAATCATGTAAAAACAAAACAAAACAAAGTTTTTTGCGCCACTCTTTTTAGTGCTTCCCTGTACCACTTCCACCATACAATCCAGTCAGTGACACTTACTGTAGCTCATGAGTAAGCAACTCTGGATAGCAGTCATTTTCTGCACTTCACTGCCTAAATACTACTGAGGAATGAAAGGCAGAGGTGAGGAATAAACAGCAGGACCAGACAGCTCTGTGGTATGGTGTTAATGGGACGCGTTTCTCTAGTTGACAACGTGTGAAAAATCTTTATCTGGCTGTGAAATTATGAGACAGTGACCCATAGAAGGCATGCATCTTTTAAGATATAATTATTTGTTATCATCATATCATTAATTCATTTTTGAAAAAATGTGTAGAAAATCAGCTAAATGACGTGGTTTCTTCTTATCTTGATGAGTGGGTTTGACAAAATTGGTGTTACAGAGACAAATCAAATATGCAGTTGTATTCATAAAGACCACTTGTGCATTGAGTCAATAATTGTTTTTTGGTGGCTTAATAAGCTTTGAATTGTAAAATTATGTAGTTAATGTTTTCATTAAGAGGACAATGTGCTGGGGGGGGGGGGGGGGGGGGGGGGGCACCATACTTAACATGCATGAGAAAAATAAGCTGTAGGTATTATTAAACTGTTGCTTGATTATAAATGTCACATGGTGAAACAATTATTTTTACTTGATTAATAGCCAGTACGTTGCAAAACCACATAGTCTCCAGCATTCGTTGTATTGGAAATATCAACATAAATTTTTTATAACTCCTTGACTAAATATTTCAGCAAATTTTGTAAAAGTCTAATTTATATTAGACCTGTGTTATGTTGCATCCTCTATTACTCACTGACAGTCACTTGAATGGCAAGTTATGACTATAACAGTTCTTATTTTGTTTGATCGAAAATGTGTGGTTTTCTTAACGAGCTTTGTTTGGGAAACTGTAAGACTACATAATGGAAAAATGTAACTGCTAATTATGGTCATCAGCCTGCAGCACATGGGAGGAGCCAGCGTTTACAGTTGTTGCTGCTGCTGCTGCTGCTCATGCACACACACACTTTACAGACACACTGTGGATTGTAGTTCATAGTTCACATATTCAGAGTAACTAAAAAATGAGCGATAACGACAAAGGTCGGGTAAGTATGAGCTTTGTTAAGGCCTTGTCTAACATTTTTCTGGCGCTAACTGTCGGTTGTATGGAACTGATATGTTAAGTTTTCATGTTGTGTTGGCTAATGTTGGTTAGCTGACGTTAGCTAGCTAGCCCAAGCCCACAGTCCAAATTAGATCAGTGATTTATAAATTGTATCATTATATTTATGAAACATAAACGTATCGTTATAGTTTTAATCAGCTAATATTTTATTACTTATGCATGCCCCGAGCAAATGTACAGTAAACATTAAAGTGTGCTAATGCTCGTTAGCTAGCCGGCTAACGGTAGCCCTTGAGTGTTAGCTAGACTTCACGGCCTGTATGAATGCACAAGAAAAGCGGCGCTGAGGCTGCGACCTTAGTGCCAACTTTAGTCCCGCTAACCAGTAACCAGTCATTAAAAAACAAACCCGTAGATAGTCAGAATGAATGTTTGGGTGTGTATTGTTATAATGAATGATTTGAAAGCTTGATTTCAGCTACATTGTTGCATAATGTTTTAAAAGCAGTCAGACTTGTTGATCATGCTGAATGTAGGTTAGCGAATTAAATTAACAATCTGTGTGCAAAAGCCGAAGGGGAGATTGTTTCCTTGTCGACATTTATTTGCTAATTAATTTGTCAAATTTTAATGAAGCTAATAATTGTAAAACTATAGTAAACTGTATTTGGAGTCAGTACATCAGATCTCAATTGAGTGTTGTGAATGTATGTTTGCCAACAGTCATTATGATTTAGCTGTTATCGTTGGCGCAGCAACTTGTGTCAATCAGCAACAATAATGGTGTAAAACATAATAGCAATGTGAAACTAAAACAAACGGCCTCAAGATTACATATTCATTTGCATTAACTCGCAAATCATACTGTAGCTGTCAGAGTCAAAGTTTGATTCTTGCCCTCTCAGGACTGACCAGTGTGTCTGTACATCTTGTAAAAATGAGGACAATTTTCTGTGGTTCACAGCCTTTGCCATGACAGTCAGACATTGAGCTCAGGTGCATCCTGTTTCCACTGATCATCCTTCAGATGTTTCTACAACTTGATTGAAGTCCACCTGTGGTAAATTCAGTTGGTTGGACATAATTTGGAAAGGCACACACCTGTCTATATAAGGTCCCATAGTTGACAGTACATGTCAGAGCACAAACCAAGTCATGAAGTCCAAGGAATTGTCTGTAGACCTCAGAGACAGGATTGTATGGAGGCACAGATCTGGGGAAGGGTACAGAAAAATTTCTGCAGCATTGATGGTCCCAATGAGCACAGTGGCCTCCATCATCCGTAAATGGAAGAAGTTTGGAACCACCAGGACTCTTCCTAGAGCTGGCCGCCCGGCCAATCTGAGCAATCGGGGCGGAAGAGCCTCAGTCAGGGAGGTGACCAGCATTCCATCAGTGCTCCAGCGTTGCTCTGTGGAGAGAGGAGAACCTTCCAGAGGGACAACCATTTCTGCAGCACTCCACCAATCAGGCCTGTATGGTAGAGGGGCCAGACGGAAGCCACTCCTCAGTAAAAGGCACATGATTGCCCGCCTGCGTCATGTCTGGAGGAAACCAGGCACCACTCATCACTTGGCCAATACCATCCCCGCAGTGAAGCATGGTGGTGGCAGCATCATGCTGTGGGGATGTTTTTCGGCAGCAGGAACTGGGAGACTAGTCATGGTCGAGGGAAAGATGAATGCAGCAATGTACAGAGACATCCTTGATGATAACCTGCTCCAGAGCGCTCTGGACCTCGGACTGGGGCAAAGGTTCATCTTCCAACAGGACAATGACCCTAAGCACACAGCCAAGATAACAAATGAGTGGCTTCGGGACAACTCTGTGAATGTCCTTGAGTGGCCCAGCCAGAGCCAAGACTTGAACCCGATTGAACATCTCTGGAGAGATCTGAAAATGGCTGTGCACCGACGCTCCCCATCCAACCTGATGGAGCTTGAGAGGTTCTGCAAAGAAGGATGGGAGAAACTGGACAAAAATAGGTGTGCCAAGCTTGTAGCATCTTACTCAAAAAGACTTGAGGCTGTAATTGCTGCCAAAGGTGCTTTAACAGAGTATTGAGCAAAGGCTGTGAATGCTTATGTACATGTTTTTATATTTTTTGTTTTTTATTTTTAATAAATTTGCAAAAGTTTCAAGCAAATGTTTTTCACTTTGTCATTATGGGGTATTGTGTGTAGAATTTTGAGGTAAAAAAAAAAAGGAATTTAATCCATTTTGGAATAAGGCTGTAACATAACAAAATGTGGAAAAAGTGAAGTGTTGTGAATACTTTCCGGATGCACTGTACCTGGGGTCACAGGCTCAAATAAGTAATATATGTAGGAGGAGAGCACAGATTTGGTTTAGTCTGAGGGGGGATTCGTTTATAACAACATAACTGATCTTAATTTTTTTTTTTTTTTGTATGTATTTGAGGATGACACTGCAGCAAAACTTTTTTTGAACCAGCTGGTTCTTAACCCACAGTGTAAGGAGCACATTGCTTGTTGCTGTGAAATAGCTTCTGTAGGTTTGTTATGACAAAAATTTACCAATAGAAGCTGAAATAACAAACTAATTTTTTCGCACACCAGCCTCCACAGTGTGATCATCTAGGCTCTTTTCAGACCTGGTATTAACATCTGTCAAATTGATAACTCTAAGTACAGGTGTGAATGCACCCAAAATGCATTTGAGATCCGATCACTCAGCCCACATTCAGAAGTGGTCTGGGCTGCATATGGCCACATTCTTTTAGCAATGTGTACACAAATGTGTCCTGGGCCACATTGAAGAACTGCCTACTCAACTGACATCCTCTGCTACAGTCTTAATTAGTCTCACAGTTTCATAATGAACCAAAAAGATTTTACTATTTCCAATGGCTAAGACTTTATTTCATTGTGGAGCTGTGTGCAGCGAATTGATTACATACATGTTTATTTGCATACAAAGTGGGGAAGTGAGATCAAATTTGTTTCCCATGGCAGTTACTTGTAAGTTCTCTTGCCACTAATGCACCTTTTTAAGAAAATTTTACTAAAGGTCTTGGTATAGCTTATGTGCTGAAGCTTTGTTCCCAAGGCTTCATGGCTGTTTTATCAGTACTAATAACGCAAGTCAATACAAATGAGTGGCAGCAACATCTTGAGGTCGTTTGGACTAACTTAAGCCCAGATTTATTTGAAAAAGATGAAGGCACTGTTGAGCAGACATTCACATTCAGTGGTTTGAAATACACTGTGATGTCTTTAAGGCCACTTGGAAGAAATTGTGTCAACAGGTTTTATTTAGGAATGTACATTTTAAGAAGGAACACAATGTATTTGCAGAAGAGATTGATGAAAAACGAAAGGTAATCATAGTTCATATTATTCTGTACAATCTTGTAAATATGTATGTGTATAGGACAATATTGTCTGTTCTCTTATCCTGATGTGCAGCAGGCCTACCAAAGTGTCAAGACACAACCAGAATGGAAAAATGAGATGAACATGTGTTCACATGCTTACCTTTCAGTTTTGGCAGCAGTTTACAACAATCACCCCTCCCTTTCCTGATGTTTGCATCTACAATGCTTTGAAAGCTTCAAACTAAAAGTGGCTGAGAGGCTTGAACAGTGAATGTAGAACCACTGGAAGGGAAATATTTATAAAACTAACACTGAACATTTGTATTTTATGGCCTGAAATATTCACATGCATGTCATAAAATCGTAATAACACATTTAAAGTTGAATGACGGTGCGGTTTTAATTGTAGTCATATATTCTTCATCCTTTTCTTTTCCATAAAGGTTAAGGTTGGACCAAGAAAATGCGGAAGAAGTCTCTTGTCCACTTTATTTTCAATAATATGAAGCTCAGATGTGTGAAGCTGAATTGTTGAATGCATGCTAAAACATGAGGAGGGAAGAAGTATGGTCAGTGTGTGAGATGGGGGAAGTAAGAAGAAGTAAGACAATTGAAGAAAGAAGAATAATGTGAAGTAATGAAGTTACAGAAATGAAGTTCAGGAAGTAATCTGGATAAGGTCACTGCGCTAAGTAATTTTCTGGTCTGTTTGTCAAATGCGTGCATGTTCTTTTTATTGAATTCAACACACATTAGTTAAAATCATAATGCTTACACCACAAATTTCTGTTTTTCATAATGTTGACAATTTAAGTATACTGATTAATGTAATCATATTGATGTCACCCTATCCATGGCTACACAAAATAGCATTAACCTGCATTCCTAATTTACATTCTAAATTCAGTTCTTTTCTGTACTCTTCACAGGATAGTTTTATTTCCTAAGTACATAGAAATATTGAGCCATATTTCTCAGTTTGTCCTCTCGTTGGTGCTGACAAGATGTGTGTTGGTGTGTGTGGTCCATTCAGGAGTCTCGCTCTGCATCCAGGAGCTTGAGTCCACGGGGCTCAGGGAAGTCAGCAAGCCGCTCCCCGGCTCGCTCACCAGCCCGTTCGAAAGAAGGCTCCCGTCACTCCCGCTCCAAATCTCGGTCCCGTTCCAGGTCCAAATCTGGGTGAGTGAATATGTACTATGAATATGCATAAAACTCTTCCCTGCCACTTGTCAAATACGAAGATACTAGTCTGTCTTTTGAAGCAACCGTAGAAGAATGGGAAGTGAATAGTCATAGAATCAGTGTGACTGTAGAAGTGTTGTTTCTGTCTGTACAGGTCCCATTCTCACCGTGGATCACGCAGACACTACAGCCGATCTCGTTCCCGTTCAAGGTCCTATCATCGCAGATCCCGTAGCAGGTCCTATAGTGGAGAGCGCCGACGCAGGAGCCATAGCCGTTCACCCATGTCCAATCGCCGCAGGCACATCGGCAACCGTGTAAATGTTCAATGGCTTTTGTTTTTAAAAAAAAAATATATATATATATATATATATGTATCAGCATCACCTGTGTTTCACTTGCATGATATCTGAAAATGTGCATTTAAGTTCCCAAACACTGCTATGTACTTCCTCAGCATTTTACATCTGCCTAATATGTAAAAACTGTGACTTGATTGTTTTGAGTATTGACGAACTTTCAAATGATGATTGTATCAAAGAATGATTGTATCCAAGTCTTTAATGCCTTTGAAATTGTAGGCGAATCCAGACCCAAACTGCTGCCTGGGAGTGTTTGGCCTGAGCTTGTATACCACAGAGAGAGATCTGAGGGAGGTCTTCTCTAAATACGGCCCCCTGGCTGATGTCTCCATTGTGTACGACCAGCAGTCGAGGCGCTCCAGGGGCTTTGCCTTCGTTTACTTCGAGAACACAGACGACGCTAAAGAGGTATAAGAATATGAGTTGACAAAGGCCTCTGCCAAACCGGTTCCTGAAATATTTTATGGGTCTTAAGTGGTAGTTTATGTTTGTTCGCTGCCAGGCAAAGGAACGAGCCAATGGCATGGAGCTGGATGGTCGTAGGATCAGGGTAGACTTCTCCATCACGAAAAGACCTCACACCCCAACCCCTGGAATCTACATGGGCCGACCCACATAGTAAGACATCTGGACCATACTGACTGTTTCATTCATGTTACCACATTTCACGTGGTGTTTCATTTTAGTTCCTCAATTTAACAGATATGCTCTGATGTGGTGTACTGTTGTTTTTTTTTGTTTTAGATCTATTTTAGATCTATTGCCTCAAAGAGAGAGATTGCTGCTTATAATTTTTTAAGTAAATTTTGCAAGTGGCCATGAGTGGAGAGAAAATGCTGTTTCCTGTCAGAGGAAGATATATATTTTTCTGTTATAATTTATTTGTAAAGCAATTTTTTAAACAAATACAGAAGTTGTGACAAAGTTATGCACAGGAACATCAAAATCATCCAGTTGTCCCAGCGAGAGCCATCAACCTCAGTTTAGTAGCACTCAAATGCACTAAAGTTACCAGCATAAATAACGCTGAAGTAAAAAACTGCATGATGTTTGGTACTTCAGTGAAATCAGAGGTATTAATTGGACTTTATCTTAAAAAGGATACCGGTAGTTGTGTAATTGTAGAAGTGTGTCATCTCTTGTGGGTAATCATTTCCTCAGGAACTGTATGTTTGCTGTTATAAACACAAATAAACACAAGCCAGAGCCCTTACAACTTCCAGATGTATCGTTAGTTGTTGAATGTCTATTTGTACAAAATTATTACTGGGTTGAATGTCAGGCTTGTTGTTGCTTCTGGTTAAAAGTAAAGAGTCATCTTCAGATGTCCAAGTTCTGTTTTCATAAGAACTGAAAAATTATAAATGATTTTATAAACATTTTAAATGATTAAGATTAAATTGTGTTTCTTTTTTCCAAATAAATGTAAACATCTAATTATAGATTGTGGTAACTCTTGAAAGTACAGTGTACAGGCTTGCTGTACATCCCATGGCCTATAATGCCACATACATGGTTCACCTGCTCAGTAAGAGCACTAACAGCAGACTTGAAAGATAAAGACAAACTTGCAAGTGAAGTCTTCTTTTCTAACCTCAGTAACGTGCAACATAAATGAGAAACGTCATTTTCAGTTGTAAATGGAAAAGTAAAATAAGGCATACATTTAATTATTTTCTTTTTCTGTGTAGCGGCGGAGGTGGTCCCAGTGGTCCTCGACGTTATTCACGTGACTACGACCGTGGGTATGATCGCGGATATGACAGGGGTGGCTATGATCGCTATGACGACAGGGATTACTACAGATCATACAGGTGACGATCTCAACCTTCAGATTATGATTGGAAAATTGATTCTCAACTCATCATATTTTGGTTTCCTTTTCAGTATTTTATTTTTTTTCTTACATACCTTCTGAAGTTGGCAAAAATGTTAATTTGGTCTTGTTTCAGAAGGCGATCTCCATCACCGTACTACAGAGGAGCTTACAGGTCTCGGTCCAGATCACGGTCTTATTCTCCCCGTGAGTCTTTCTCATAAATTATCAACTGTTTTATGGATCATGATTCAACAGGTTGCAGTGTGTTGGCATTTGTCTGATGACTGTTTTGTTTCACAGGTCGCTATTGAACGTTGCTGTCAAGCAAAAACCCCTCTTCTATCCAAGCACAGACAAGAAATGTTTGAGTGGAATGATTGATTTCAGAACAGATGTTCTTTTTAAGGTGATTGTCACATCTCTGTCTGCTGATGTATATGACCAGTAAATGTAAACTGACTCAAGCTGTCCCCACATGTTTTTAATTTTGAATGTATAGCCGACCCCTGCCGTAAATGTTAAATTAATGTTTTGATTTTTTGGATACAAATTGAGTGAATATTCATCTTTGAACAGATTAAAAGCAGGATGCACTTTTTCCACACTGACTTGTGCCCGTCGTTACTGCACCTCTACATTGTCTTAAAGCGTTTCCCTCTGCACGGCTGTTACAATAAAGACAAGGATATATTAAGCCCTTCATCTTACCACATTGCTATGTGCCAATTTCTGCAGAATTTTACTTCTCTCAGCCTCTCAACAATGGCAACTGCAGTGCATGTGGATGCCACATTTTTTTGTGTTATTTAACTGAGTTTTCTGGCGAGCTGCTATTAAACTGTCAAATCAACAAATGAATAATGATAATGGGCACAACATGAGCTCACATATCAAGCTTCAAGTGCTTTCCTCCTAGAGACTATAAAAACAGACAAAATGTATCCAAGCTACCAGTTGAGCTCATGTAAACCCATACTTCATACATCCTTCATACATTCATATATCCAAGGTGGCTATTTGATAATGTCAGATAATTGTATCTTCTTAGGTCAAGACACAGGTGTTATAAAATTGATCCATCCATTGGCATAGAGGTTGGACACAATGGACAAGATGAGTTTTCTCAAGATGTCAACACAAATTGAATCACCTTGCATAACGATATAAAGTATTTCTATGAAAGATTAACTAGAAATAGCCCATTACTTGAGGCAGACTAGAGTTTTAACGTGATTTATCCAACTGATATAGCAAAACTGGTAAGGCGGTACTGGAATGGATTTGGCTAAGTGCTTTAGTAAAATGTCAGCTTATCTTATAACCCCTAGGGAAAATATTAGATACATATTCCCTTAGCCTTGTTCCAGACCTCTGAATCGGAGCCCACATCTCTGATTTTTTTTTTCTTTTAGCAATTCAAATAATAATGATATGAAACGAAATGGCAGCAGAGTCTGATTGTCAGGCTAATATTCCCTGACTAGAAGCTATAAATCTGTGATTGAAATGCCACTGCTCATCAGGCTCAAATTTGAACAGAGCAAAAAAAAAAAAACAAACATAAAAACATAAATGTACACAGCGAAAGTGGTCTCAGACTTTTGGATCCCACTGAATATATTAAATAATGATTTGTTGGGACTCTTAATAGTCTTTTAACAAACTTATGAGGTTTACGTATCCATGAGTAAATGCAGCTGAACAAATCAAGTTGCTTTCACCATGTCCAGTGTTTAGTGTTTCACTGTTCTTTCACCATGTGGTGTAGCAAGACCTATCGAGCAGCATCTGGCTGTGAGGAACCGAAGTCCAACATCTACCCCTACTGGGCACAGAGGAGTCCAAACTTGTTCCAGCATCCATGACATACAATACAGTACAGTATATGACAAAGTCTATGACTTAGTTTGTAGTAGTTTTCTGTTTTAGCTTGTAGTGGGGGAAATAACTCAGGACCTCAAGTTAAAGAAAAGCATTGCAAAGAGATTGCTTCTTTACTTTAAGGGTCGGTTCCCCCAAATAATTAAAAAAAATCATTTTCACTTATCTCTAATGGGATCGAGCCATGCAGATAATTTTTGTTTTATTTGTCCATGCTTTGCAATATCCGTTCTGAGATTCCTCCCTTCCCCCCATTACAAAGGAGGTGAAAGGATTTCATTTGTGCTTGGAAAAATCATGTTTTCTTTTGTTTTGTTTAACCATTTAAGTAAATGTATTGTAGTATTAGCGTTTGTAAGTGTTTGTTTTTTGTAGCAATGATATTATCACAGTAGTTTACAACTTCTCTGTATTGATCGCATTTAATAGGTTTTTCAGCTTGTTTTGCTTGGGGGAAAAAAAAGTTCTGAAGTCAATAAAATGAAAGATTTCCCTCAGAAGAAATTTAACACAAATGGAAACTATCATTTAACCACCAGTTCCCCAAAAATACCTGAGTAAATGGTTAATTTACACCTCATTTTATTGCACAATATAGCGTAAAAATGAACCTTTGAGACTCTAGATATTAACAGGAATGTGTAAACCTAATGCCACAGGGGATACAACACTGTACCAATTCATTTTAATTCATTTTAATGTCCTTTTAATCCTGATTTGTCTTAATGCGGTTGTTTGAATGGTTCTTTTACCTGATCCCCCCCTCCCCGCCCCCTTAACAGTTTTTAACAGCTGTCCCCACCTTGGAAACTCCATAAGCCTATTTATTTCCCTCTTCCACCACAAGTCCACATGTTCGTATGTGTGTGTTGTTTGTTCTGGTCAGCAGTTCTCTCTGCGTTCCGCAAATGTCACATCCCTCCCAGTCCCAGTGCATTTTCCTCTCTGAGTGGAAATCATTTTTGGGTGGCTGCATGATTTGACAGCATACTGACCTAAATGGGGACAACATGTAACAGGAAAGCATGTGAAATATTTAATGTAATTGCTATTTAAATGCTAAAGCACAGGCGAAATTTAAGCACATATTTGATGTATAGTATCATAAGATGTACAGTGGAAAATGAGTATAGTAATGATTTAGTGCAGTAAATGAGTTTTGAAATGAATGGGTAATCCATTTGACCTCGGGTCTGAATGAGTCTCAGCTGGCAGCAGCAGAAAATCCTGCAACTGTGTTAGCATGTCATCAGGAAAGTAACTAAAGAGCTGTTTTGTAAATAGAACGCAGCTTTGACATTCCTCTGTTCACACACTGACGTAAACAAGGAGAGGAATGGTCACTCCTGCTGCTGGCACTCTCTCCACTACAGTGGGGTGGCAGTAATGTTCCAAGGCACAGGCCAGTCACATGTAGAAACACTCAAGTGCTGCAGGCAAAGGCTCCTCCCCTTGGTAACTAGTGTAGGTACAAGACTACACATCCATGCATGAGCACTGCAGCCTGCCCCCCTCGTCATGCAGCTGCAGCCTTTCCCTTACATTAAGGCTTTTGTTTTGAAATCCACTTCACGCACTTTGCTTCACTTCCCTCCCAAACACACCCACATGCACACACCTACACTAACAAAAAAAAAAAAAAAAAAAGAGAAAAGAAAAGAAAGAAAGACAGATGTAATACCCTGTCTGTAGCTTATAGTATGAGCTCAGACTGGTTGAGTGACACTGCATGGAGGGCACCTCCTCCCTGCTCAGGGCCAGGAATCCCCTCTCTTCTCCTTATCAGCCTCTAAAAATAAATGTTTGCTCAGTTTTACATTTTAGAGTTGGGTCTATTTGCACTATCCACAGGTTGTAATACACATTGAGCTTGTCATCAAGTTTAATAATATTGGGCAAAGTGAAGTGGACATATGTAATATATACTGCAGGGTGTGTGCCCTTAAACAATGGGCCCTAGGCGGGGTGTCAGGGGCCACCAACAAAATGTAGGATAGGTTATGTTACTGTAGTTTCTGCACAAGGACAGAATTTACAAGAATTGCTGTTCTGAGGTTTCACTTTCTGTATTGGTTAAACCCTTTCCCCTCACTGTTCTGTAATTGCGCCGTAAATACTGCAAGATCATGAATATTATCTCACACGTTTATATAATAGGATATTACCTCAAACAGGCGTCCATGGCTAGGCTTGGAGCCCCCTGCGTTCACCTCTTCATATTTCTGTATTGCCCATAAATAAGTAAAAGGCAAAGTGTTAGGATCAGTGACACTGTTTGGGTCGACAAGTCCAGTGACAGCGACTTGATTTTCCACACAGTAGCCCTTTTTCACTCCCCCAGCCTGGAGGGACCCACGGCACGGCCCTTATTATGATTTGATGAAATAACCCCTCAGCCTCCTTTAAGCCCATCCCTTTGCTGAATGTACCCAGTGATCATCATGCCACTTCCATACCCTAATACACTTTCTACGCTGGGAAAGCAGGAGTGATCCCTCATGCACCTCCAAACTGTTTTTTTCTTGTGATTTTAAGCGAGATTTTATTTAGAGGCGGTGCTTGTTGGCTCCAGAGTAGCGTCGTAACGACACTTTTTTTCCCCAGTCCTTGTTAAAAGAGTTTGACCAGGGCCAGAGTTGGTGCTGGGGGGTCGCCTATAGCGTAGTAATTTCCTGGGGGGTGATTGCTGCATTTTTAAAAGAAAAAAAAAAAAAATCCCAGCAGATTTTTCTATTTTATTTTTTATTTTATCTTTATTATTTTTTTTTTTTTCTACTTACTCTGAATATCGCCACTCTCTCACTCTTAAGATCTGATACCCCTTCGAGATTTTTCCTTTCAGATCATGAACAAACTATATGTTGGGAATTTAAGTCCTTCGGTCACTGTCGAGGACTTGAAGCAGCTCTTTGGGGAGAGGAAGCTGCCAGTGGCCGACCAGGTCCTACTGAAATCCGGCTATGCTTTTGTGGACTTCCCCGATCAGAACTCGGCCATAAAGGCTATAGAGACTCTTTCTGGTAAGTGTGGATTTGATAAGTGATGCTGCTGGTGACAGGGAAAAATCCACGGCGAGTCGAACTGCAAGATCAGATTAAAAACCACAATAGCTCAGCTTGTCCGAAATGCGAAATATTAATCATTACTTGTGTTATTTTCCTTTGCTCGGGACAGTGTGTGTGTGTGTGTGAGTGTGTTTTTTTGTTGTTTCTTTTTTTTTTTTTTTTTTTTTTTTTTTTTTTTTTTGCGATTACATCCGTGTGCCATCAGAGTTTAGATGAACGCTCAGTCATGCACGCTCCGGCAAAAATTGGATAAATTATCGATCGCAGGACACAGCCGAGGCTTTGGTGCCCGTTTGCCTAAAGAAAACACGACCCGTCGTAACGCAATTAACGCGCACAATAACCTATATTTCGGAGATTCCGATAGTGCGGGGCGCTACTTTGCAAATCACCCGCTGGAATGCATTGGATGGTCTGATGGTTTGGGTAGGCATAATTATTTTTCACTTATTTTTTATCTTGATTTTATTAAAGAGAGCACGGCGAAGCGACAGCGGAAAACTTGTCAGATCCATGTTCCTCTGATGTCTGGGTATGTTTTTACGAGGTGTCTTGGAGGTGGGTCATGGGGGTCCGGAGGAAAGAGCTAATAAACAGGTAGCTGAGTGGGGGACGAGGTGAGACGCTAATTCCGTGCTGCGCCAGGCCACTCATAATAGTAACGAAAACCCGTGTTCAGGCTTCGCCGAGGAGCGCTTCGTTCTTCAACCCCCCCCCCCCTCCCGGCTGGGTCAACACGGAGAATTAAGAAAACACCTACCTACAATAGAAAGAGTACAAGATTGTCCTTTCAAACCATCTCTTCTTTGATGTTGCATTCTTTGCTGAGAGCAGAGGGGGGGTGGGGGTGGGGGGGGGGGGGGGGGGGGAGAAAAAAAAATACCCCTCATTGCACTGTGAGGGTTGTGGGAGTGGAAAGCATGGCTGCCCATTTCCCCCATACTATATAAGCTTATCATGCTTCATTTTGGCGCCGATTTCCTCCATTGTGAGCCGCTAAATGTCACATTGTGCTTGTTTTAATGTAAACACGGAGAGTTTAAACGCCGCCGTGCGCACGACGCGCCCGCGTACAGTACTTTCTTTCAGGGGTTGGCTGTTTGAATGGGGACGCACCTACTTGGTGAAGTGATTCAAAGTGTTGCTGTGTAGGCCTACCAGCTTGCATTGTTGCTTCCATGACACACAGCTAATGTTACACTATCAATTTTCGCCCTTACAGGTAAAGTTGAATTACACGGAAAGGTGATAGAGGTAGACTACTCTGTTCCCAAAAAACTAAGGTAGGCCTACAATCTGACACACACACACACACACACGCACACACTGACATTGTGTCATACGCCTATACTGTGCCCCATGCCAGACTTGTGTGACCTGTAGGCTTCCGCTGCGAAATATAGCCCGCAGATTTTACCCCCCACCCCCAACCCCCTTTTTCTCGGCTTGTGTGCGTGTTTTTCTGCCAGGCTGCTGTTGTGGATGTTGTTGTTGTTTTATCTGCTGGCGGTGGGGATGAAATGGAGTGGCGACTCAACAAAAGAAAGAAAGCAACAAAGAAGCAGTTTGGTCCCAACATCCGCAGAACACACGGCGGCTGCTGCCATATCGCGTGATCTGCAGCAGGGCCTATATCCCACTGTAAAACATGGACACACACACACACACACACACACACACACACAGTGCACACATGTAATAATTTCATCTCAACTGAATCTCACGTATCTATCATCAAACTTTCCCACAGGCAATTGTTTACCCACAAGGCTATTTTCCTATATGTAGGCGTTAAAGTTTCATTATTGACTGGAGCACTGCATTGCACGATGAGATGCATACCAATCAGCTGAGCCTCTCCTCTGGTTACTATATGCATGTGTGTATGTATATGAGAGACACAGATTGTGTGTGTGTGTGTGTGTGAGAGAGAGAGAGAGAGGGGGGAAAGCTAGAGTTAGTCTGTGAGCTTACGTGTAGGCCAGTCGTCAACTCCACAACCACGACAGCCCTGTGTTGTTTTGTGCTTTTGAATCAGCTTGTCCACTCATTTTACAAAACACCCCCCCCCACTCCCTAAAAAATAAAAAAATCCACAAGCTTTTAATTACTCGGAAATAATAATTAAAAGAAGCAATGTTGTCCTGTGCGTAATGCATACTAAATATTGCGGAGCCTGTACTCCTCCTAATACGTATGGATCCACCACATATCTCAACAATGCCTGTGGCTCCAGGGAAAGCCTACGTTGCGTGACAAAAAGGTAAATATTCAAGCCCCTTGCGGAGGAAAAAAAACAAAAAAAAAACACGTGACCCATACTTTATGCGTTTCCAGCATAGTCCTCCCCCTCCAGTGCAGGCTACACTTCCCTGCATTACAGCCCTCGCTGTTTTTTTTTTTTTTGGCTGTGCAACGCTGTGGAGGACAACAAGAAAAAAAAAAAATGTGTATGTGTAAAATGTCCAGTGATCGAGCTGCCCGTGTTTCACCCGTGTCGTGGCTCGATTTGAGAGCGTTTTGTGAAGCTGCAAAGCGCAACATGGTGCAGAAAAGAAAAAAGCCTGCGCCACTCCCCACAGTTAATGTGCACGTAGGCCATGGCAATGCTGGAGAGCCTCATAATGGCTGCCATGATGGCCTTGCTCCCTGCACGGCTATAGGCGGAATCAGATGGGGCAAGTGTCCATACGTGTGCCTGCATGTGTCCAGTCGACATGTGTGGAGCTGCTGCGTGTTTTCTGAACGGGCCTTTTCTTCGCCACATCCGCGAAGTCGACATAAGTGCAGCGTGGACAGGTGTTCAGATTTTTCAAACGCACGGCGGAAACTGGGCGAAACCAGTCGTGGAGCTGTAGCTTCACGTTATTTGTTCAAATGGGTTTTTAAGTGGTAATTCTTTTCCACGGTGATCATTTCATTTAATGTTTAAACCTCCCGAGAGCTGTCTGGTCACTGTTCTGAGCTTTTGGCCATTATTGCAGGAATGTTTGCATTGTTTTAGAATTTAAAGCTTAAAATGCATATTTCAGTCCCACGGTGAAGGATTAATTATCTTTATTTACAGAGGTGTGGCTAATTCAAATTTCTTTAGTAATGTAGAATTTTTTTTTTTTTTTTTTTTTTTTGGGGAAATCCTTCTGTGGTCTTAGACATATTGAGAAACTACAATTTATTTTTAATAATGATACAAGCTTAGAATACTCAAATTATATTATCTTTATTTATGTTATTTCTAAATCTTGTGCTTGAATAATGATATAAATATTTATAGCAATTCTTCATTTTAAAAATATATGGTTGCTGTAGTGAAGTCCTAGTTAAACAGGGTAGGAGCAGTGAACCAATGATCAGTTTTTGTTCTGTCATTTAGGAAGTTGTGTGTGAACCTTCAGGCCTACTGGCTTCTCTTGGCTTTTTGAGGCTGCTATAGTTTCAGATGCTGTTTGCTGTGTGGTGTCTGTTTATATATTTTAGTTGTGCTTTGTTGTGTAATGTCTAATAGGCATAGTAACATATAACAGTCAAATTATGCCAAATTTTAATGACAAGAAATTATGACTGATCATGACTGGTTGTAATAAGATTTTGTTTGCTAATTAACTTTTTCTCTAAAAGACTGGGCCTTGTTAAATGTCATTTTGAATAGTCCAGAAAAGACAAAGGTCTGAACTGTTGTGGTTTTGATGTCCTATTTATCATTTAAATGTTATTTCACTCATACATATTTTATATTTTAATATTTCAAATGGGTTCAGACACACCATCTTGCATCTAATTTTACTTGGAGCAATTTAAAAAGGAGTAAAGTAGATTTTTGATTTTGTGTTTAAAAGGCTTTTGAAGCTTCTTGTCATGGAAAATACAGAATAATTAGTTGCACTTTATTAGTCATATTTCAAACTGAAATTTTTAAAAATTAATGGCGTTATTTCTATTATTCCTCTAATAATGTAGGTTACTTTATATGGACTTAAGTGCTGAGGCAAAAGATTCAAAATTGATTGAATATTTTTATGGTAGTGAGTAAAAACTTAAAATCATATTTCATATTGATAGTTATAATCACATAAATTTGATATATAAGTGTAGTTTAAAATATAAGCTGGTGATGAAATTATCAATTCAACAGAACTCATAGAACATTACAGAAAATACATATATTTATGTAGAATGATTATTATAATTATTACTTGTTTATTATTACTTATTACCATTACTTAGAATTTATATTGTCTAAATTTTACTGGAAGAATTGAAATGAGTTTGAAAAGAAAATTATGTTTGTTTTCCTAAACCTAAGTACCATAATTGCATTCTTGATAGATGTTTTTTTTTAAGTGGTTTATATTGATACCAGAAATCACAAAGAAACAATATCTTTTTCATCCTTATTAAGTTTGCTTGTTAAGCAAATCATGTGGCCGAGTGTCTGTTCGTGGGGCACACAGGGAGCGTGACTTGGTGTTAATTGATATTGGTGCTACATGAACGATACGCAGCGTTGCTTGACTGTGAAATAGGTGGTGAGGGGTGTGGAGAGAGCGACTAATGTGAGCTCTTGTTGTGAACACGATCAATATTCAGTTATCATTATTTAGCATATGGAGACGTTGTTGTTGTTGTTGTTGTTGTTGTTGTTGTTGTGTTTGTGTGATAAACACAATTAAAGTTGCCTCCCTGCATTGTGTAGGCAACAGATTTATTTACTCGCTTACTTAACAGTTGAGACTGATAAAAGCAGACTTCTCTCCTTCTAATTATCTTTCCAAACCTTTGCCTTAACCTGGAGTGAAAACAGCTCAAATAGTATGTAAATAGTAAGTGATGAACTTGTATTTCACTCCATTAGGCTGTATCACAATAAACACAAGTTGAACTGTTTGCATTTCGCAGCTTAATGTTGTTTGACGAAGCTACACTGATTACAAGACTTTTTTCTTACAAAAGGATACAAACCAAGACTTGGGTGTAAACATCTGCATTGCACCACAGTGGTGCACATGCAGATGTGTGTGTTGGGTTGTCAGTGCACATTGAGTCAAAACAGCGAAATATGATAGCCATCAGTTGATCCACTCCGAATCCATTAATACTCCCCAGTTGATCCTGGGTGAAGGGGAAGCTCTCCAATTCAGGCTCTGGTTTTGTCCGGAGTGATAGCAGGAGTCACTGCACTGCTCCCCTCCGAAGCCACATCCGCTGCACCTTCCTCCTGACTCCTCACGTCTCCCCTCACCTGCCTGTGAGGAGGTACGGAGGGATCTGTTTTGTGGAGCAGATGCCCAAAGTGTCTCTCAGCTACGTTCATTTTCTGAGTAGACGTTGGCGCGTTTTTTTAACTTGTGGTTGGTCTGTCACAGGACTTTGACTCATTGAGGGTGAAAAAGAGAGCTTTAGATCAGTTTATGTTTTGGTGGAAAACAATGGCAGATGAGACAGATCGTCATTAGCACTTGCAGATATAATGACCATTTACTTGTCACGTATTAACTAAAGGCTTTTATTTTGAGTGTTGAGGCCACTGCGTTTAAATTCGACAATGCTGCTAAATTTGTACAGCAATTATTCACTTTTTCATGAAAGTGGAGTAGTGTATTTTTCTCCTGGAGTGATAACTGACTTGCTAGTGCAACAGAGTACATAGCTTAAGGGAGCAGAGAGATTAGATGTGAGAGAATTGTAGATTCACTGTGTGTCTATCAGACCTGTGGGATCGCTGTTTAAGCTCAGTGAGAGCTGGAAACACCTTTTTTTTTCTTAACACACGCTCGTGTACATCGCAGCAGCAGCTTCTTGGTAAGCTGTCATTCCTATTCCGCTCCAACCTGTTGCATGACTTACACGTCACTGCAGCATTGCACTCATTACAACCAGGAGTTAAATAATGAGCTAGATGACTCGTGAGAGCAGCCGTGAGGAGGCGTGGAAAGGTGTGGTTGGGATGAGGAGGATTGCTCTGACTGGACGTCGTAGTTCTCACATTTTTCTGTTGATACTAAGTTACCGAAATATACTGGAGAAAAGAGAAGTAAAACAAGACCGTTCACTACTTGGAGATGGCTTCACTGCAAGGGAAGTGACAGAATTGGAGCAGTGATTTGCTGATTTGTTTGGTCAGTGACAGATAGCAGTTCATTCATCCAATAGGAGATGAGCATGATGCTTCTTCTGCCTGTGTTTCTATTTGTAACCTCAACATTATTCATAATCTCTCAAGTTCTTACTATTGAATCATGAGAGTAATGGACAGACAGCCTGTGGTGGAAGTATAATAAACCCTCTTTGTTTGGAGACAATGACCATAAAACCTCTGTGAATTGAGCTATTAGAGTCACTTTTCTTCTGTCTACAACAGAATTTGTCATTGATGATACATTCTTATCGGCTCGCTGAGGTCAGTTTCTGTTTGTCGAAAACAAAAGAAAAAGTTGTACCCCTGCACTCTGTCACCACAGAATTTATTAGAAATACGTTTCAGTCATGCTGAAGACTGTATTTCTAATAAATTCAGTGCTAGCAGCGTGTGGGAGTTAAACTTTTCTTTTGCATCATTTCATTCTCTTGCACACCGGTCTAACAGGTGTGCATTAGACAACACCTTGTTCGCTTTCTGTGCAAAAGAAAAGTGTGACAGCCACCATCGCGACCCTTTAAAGAAGGACCCAGCGTTGGTTTGAGCAGATGTTTGAGGACGTGGTTTTGCTAAGCAGGGTTTGACGGATTGCTGGAATCTTAAATGTGTTGCATATGAATATTAATGAAATCTAAATCTCGATTGTGAGTAGTGCTGTTTGTGCGCAGGTTCTTTTTTTGGGGAAGTATTTTCAAGATGTAACAGCTGTTTTGTCTCTCCTTCCATTTCTATGTCCCTCTGTTGCTCAGTCTGTTTCTCGGATGCGTGTGTGCAGTATGTGGGTGTGGGGTTTACGCACATGTAGATATGTTCACACACAGCTTGAGGATGACACTGGAGAGAGAGAGAAAAGCTGCGGTGAGTCCCAGCTGAAAAGCTACATGCCAGATGTATAGTTTAATGTTTCTCACCCCTCAGTGTGCTCGTGCTCCCAATGGGCATCCAAGGGTGTGGTCTCCATGGAAGGGCGGGCAGCTGAGGCACACAGCAGGTGGCATTGCTCACACAAGCAGACCCCGTCCTTGTCCCATATCAACACCATATAACCCTACTACCCTTGTGCAACTCTAGAGCTCTGATGGGTCTTGAACAGGTGAAATGAATACGGCGGAAACTCCCAAAGAGCCAATCAGACTGCGACACGGTGTGAGCCGGGGGCCATAATGCTTACACACAGCCAATCCTACTCGAGCAGGTCGAGTGTTAGGGATCGAGGCTCTTGAAGAGGCTCTGTGACATTGGCATAGAGCCTCGAGCTGGGAATGCTGTTGGCCTCAAGCTGTACTCAGGTCAAATGGTCTTCTTAATCTCTTCAGTCAGACCTTTTCCCCTCGGACATTTCTCAGTCACCTACCTTGATTTTTAAAAGGCAAAGGTCCAGCCAGAGGAGTGGTCATTGGTGGAACAGGCCCCTGCTTCAATCTGATAGGCTCCCCTGGTGTCCCGACCACCGGAGTCAGAGGTAGTTAACTTGGATGGATTATTGGACAGGCTTACTGCATGCAGGTCCATTACATCCTGGATCCAACCTCCGTATGAAGTGACTATTAATAATTCTTGTTGGAAAGTCAATCAAGTGACTACAAAGAGACACAAACAACCACAAACAGACACAAAACAACCACAAAAGATGCAAAATGACCACAAAGAGACAAAAAATGACTAAAAGGAGACACAAAATGACCACAAAGAGACACAAAAAAACCACAAACAGACACAAAACAACCACAAAAGATGCAAAATGACCACAAAGAGACAAAAAATGACTGCAAAGAGACACAAAATGACCACAAAGAGACACAAAAAACCACAAACAGATAAAAAAAAAACCCCACAAACAGATACAAAGCAACCACATAAGATGCAAAATGATCACAAAGAGACAAAAATGACTGCAAAGAGACATAAAATTACCACACAGTGGTCGTAAAAAAGAGACACAAAATGAATACAAACAGACTGGGTGCTTTCCTCCAATGTAGGAGGGATGGGGGGCCTTTTACAAATTTGTGTTTCATAATCTGTCAATACCTGTAGGTGATTTGTAGTTAGGAGCTATGTGCTGATATTATTTCATAATTTAATATTTAAAGTCTTTTATTTGTCATTCATTTATTAACTGAATAAATATAATAACCAACAATGTAGCAGTAATTGCAGCCAAGTACCAGAGCTTTAAATTTAACTCATTTTACAAATGTGCGCCCCCTTCTTTAATCCCCCAGTCTGGCCCTCACCCAGGAGTTTCTAAACCCACCCCCATTTTCAGGAACGTCCAGATATGGTCTAAGAACGAAATGACACTGACTGTTTTTGTACATCATTTATCCCATGTAGCTGCAGGAATTTTTTTTTGACATATATGCGTAATGTCATCTCTCTGTGAAGCCGAAAATGTCAAAAGACACAGTATTGTGACATTTACAGCATCCCGATGCGGGAGCAAAACTACGCCATTGTGCTCGTGAACGTGTGTGCGTGCGTGTGTGTTTACAGGTCACTCTGTATTCAGTTCCAACTGTTCCGGGTTAGGTTCTCCACGTTGCCATGGGAACCAGTTTTGAGTGTTTTGCTTAGTTATAGGAGTAGAGCTCAGACGATGACGGCTTTCAGAGAATGAACCCAAAGTCCTCCAGTGTACAGAACAGCAACAAACAAACCAAAACAACTAAAGTTGAGTTTGCTGCTTGCGTCACCCTGAGATTCACCCCACAAGTAATCATTATAATATCTTTTGATATCAGACTGTAAAAATCCTATGATTACAGCTTAAGTTTGTTATGAACTGCTGTCAGTTGGGGGACTCTGTAATTTCAACCCATTCCCAGGAGAGTGGAGACTGCCTACCGGTTACAGCTGCGAGCCCCACACTGCAGTCCAGCCGTGTGCTGGTGGCTCACACTATGGGGCGGTGCAGCGGTCAGAGTGCTGATTTTATATGACAGTGAATTCATAACTCAGTAAGGTGCCTCAGTAAAAATGCCTGTGTAAAGATAACGCTTCACTGACATGTTCAAGTGCTAATTTTCTGCCCACAAGTGCAGCACGGGAAACTGCTGAGTGGGCTGTCCGTGTATGTCACAGTCGCAGCCCTTTTGTGACCTTTCTTATTCATAAACCCACTCTGAGCCATCATTTCCATCCTTTTCCATATGTATGCCATGGAAGCTGGAAACCCCCACCCTTCCAGCAGAACAAGTCATCTACAGTAAGGTTTTTGCACAGCTGAGCCCCTGACACAACCTGAAGCACAGTCTGACCATTGTGTTTCCTCTGTTTCACACTGTGTCTGACAGAGGAGGAAGACACGGGGAGGACTTCCGAGTCAAACACACGAGCATGTCTCGTGCGTGCTCATGGTTTCCTCCGGGGTCTGTGTGTGTGTGTGTGTGTGTGTGTGTGTGTGTGTGTGTGTGTGTGTGTGTGTGTGTGTGTTCCTGTGTGTCTCGGCTCCTGTGTGGAGAGAAATGAGCACTGCTGATAGAGGGCAGCATTTCTTCCCCCTCTCACTGAGGCTTCCTTAGCAGGATGTGAGAGGCTGCTGGTGGCTTTAAGTGCTTTACCCCTCTCTCAGCAGACTGTGGTAGCTTTGCTCACACACAGGGGGATTTCTGGTTGCAGGTGTGAGACATAGAGACGGAGTTCATGCATATTCTCATATCAGCCCTTTATCTTACCTTCTGTTGACCCGTCGTCTGATTTTATTTCCGTACTGGGGTAGTACCCTGACTTACAGTATATCTAACCTCTCAACTGGGAGTTTGATGTTAATATAACTTCTAAAGGAAATATCCCAACCCACAATTAGTGAGATAAATTTCTGCTTTATACATAGAAAAGCTGAGACAGCCACCTTTACCTCATACCTCTGCTCATTAAGTTTAGCAGGATAATGCAGGTTGAGATTATATTCCTGGGAAAAAGGGCAACTATCAGATTGCAGATTAGACAGAAAGAATTCACATTAAACTCTTCCCTCACTTGAAACTGTCTGTCCTCCTGGTTAGCTTTTTCCTTCAGTTCCTTAGGTTGTGGTAAAGACAAAAGAAAAAAAAAAATCACTTTCAGGTCTCTATGTGAAAGTTTTTTTTTTATGTTTTATGTATTTCTTGAACCTTGCTAGAAAGTGAAATAAAACTTTAATATGAAAGACTGGGGACAAATCAAAAATAGCAAAAATAAAAAAAAGTATATTGTAAGAATGTAACAATAAATTCTAAACGTGGGAGCTCTTCTGAAATGGTCTTGTGGGCCTGATCTGGCCCTGGTCTGGTTGTTTAGGAGCCCTAATCTAAAGCATATGCATGAAGTTATTTAAAGAAGCAGTTCACAATTATGAGAAATGTGCTTATTTGCTATCTTGCTCAATCAGTACAACTATCCTATCTGTCCAAATGTGAATATGTGTCATGAATATATCAGTTTTAAAAATTCATTGATTGGATGTTCAACCATTAGTCTACAAGATTATTTTGCACCCTTCGCCACTGGCAGCTCCTCTTGTGCCTTACAGAGCTGAGCTATGGCAGTGTTTGCAGGCTTTCAGCAGAAGTAGTGTTTAGTATTTGGCAATAGTGATTATGCCATAAAGCCTGTTTTACACAGCTGTGCCTGATCCTGACTATGATTTGCTGAGCCCAGAGATGAGTCGGGTAATGTGGGCCAGGCAGGTGCTAGAGAGTAGGACGGCTCCATCTGCCTCTCTGCCAAGTGACCCAGCACATGCCAATACCCAGTCAGTCGCAGTGTGAGAGACAGGCAGAGCATGTATGTGAAAGAGAGAGATTGTGAGAGAGCAGTGGAAAGAAAAAGACCAGAAAAGGACAGAAAGTTGCAGGGGGACCCCATGGGAGTCCTTTTGATTTTATCACACCGAACGCCAGGTTGTGGTGAGAGCAGCGTAGTATTTTCCTACAGCCGTTGCAGCGCTGCACACACGGAGCCATGAGCCAAATATGAAAACAACTGTAAATAGTTGTTGTCTTGCTGACCCTTGGCTAATGTTTCCCTGGTGGAGCAGAATATTTTATTGTGAAGTGTTCAATCTGTGCATGTCTCACTAAACAGTCTATACTCGGGATTTCCCATGGGTGCAGTAGCTGCTGTGGCAGCGGTGCGCCACTGTGCACGAGGAGCACTATGTCAGTCCTGAGCTTTTTAAGCTGTTTTGCTCCTGCATTTGAATGTGTTCTATTTATGAGTAAAACAGCACTTACAAAACTGCCAAAATGTACGTTGCAAGTTGCCAGGATACCAGGGGATTGATTGATTGATTGGGCGTGTGTGTTTAGCATGGTGTTCTTTGTATTTCTTGTTGCCATCTAACATCAGCACGCTGTTTGCCCAGCCAGCTATGCAGCACCTCTGTCTCACGCATGCAAACAGCATTATGACACTGACTGATGAATTGGCTGCCTGTCAAATTAAATGAAGCACACACTGACACAAATCCAATTTAAATTGAGGAGTGGACCCATAGCATGATCTTGTTAAATAAAAAAACAAAAAACAAAAGGCAAAAACAAGGACCACGGACATCTTTAGCTCACCAGGTTAGTAAATATTTGATGCTGAGGCAGCCATGCATGTGCTCTTGTCAGAGGGTTGCAAAAGTTAATGGGGTCTTTGCCTGTTAAGCAAAGTAAAAAAAAACTGGTCTTTTTTTTTGTTTTTGTTTTTTTAATTTAATCAACATTTACAGAACACACTCTGTCAGTATATGTTCAGGTGATTTTCAGTTTTACTAATGATGGATTCCACAACCAGCAAGATGCAGCTGCAGTTCACCTTCTCACTCTCTTTCCACTGCAGCAGTTGCTGCCTGCCCCCCCCCCACTCCTCCTCCTCCTCCTCCTCCTCTCACGTGCATGCCTTGTGTCAGCGAGCCATGTCAAATGTACCACCTAGATTGCGTGCATTGTCTCTCACCGGGTTCCTGCAGCTCATAATGCCCCTGCTCCCCTGGCACAGTGTGGCAGTGCCAGATGAAGCCGGCTATGTGTTAGCATGAGTGGGTGTGAATAGCGTACAGCTGTATGTTATGTACTGTAAGCTGAATGTGAGCCACCCTATCAGATAGTGTGACAGAGACAGGCGTTTTATTCTTAGTAGAGTTGTGGTTACTGCTATTGGAATTCTTCGACAACAGTAGACCTCTGTGTGTGCATGTGTCCATGTCGTTGCATATGTGTGTGTGTGCACGCTTGTGTGTGTGTGAGTGTGTGTGTGTGTGTGCGCGTGTGTGTGTACACTGCTTCTGTGTTCCTGCCATTCCCCAAAGCAGGAGGCAACAGTTCATTTCAGAGATGGTTGCTAAGATGGTTTTGTTTTAAGTGGTGTGAGGAGTGACTCCAGGCAGCCCGGTTTCCGGTCGCTCGACGTTGCGGGAGAATAAATTACAGAGATGTAGAATGACAAGCTTCAAAGGCGTGTTCAATGACAAAGAGACAGTGGGGTAGATGTGGAGCCGCTGAAGATGATACATTGAATATGTTGCACTTGAAGAAGTATAATTTAACAGGATGCGTGTTTGTCAAGTGTAATTGTTGCACCCTTTGATGGATGCATGTCCACCTCAGGGCGTTCGTAGAGCATTTACAGCACTGCTGCCTCCTCCCCATCACCACATATCATCAAAGCTGGCATATCACAACACATGATTCACAACCCAGGTCAACACACAAACACACACACAGACACACACACACACACAGATGGGCTCTGACTTGATCAGACGTAAGCGCAAATAACACAAATGCCACCAGACAACACACAGCTCTAATTTGCTTTTCCTAACACTGGCTGCTTTTTGCTACGTCTTGAGAAAACGCAACCCACTGCTACAGATGATAACCTTTTGCACGACGAGGTCTGATTATGATGAATTGAGTGTTATTACCGTTTTGTGTGTGCCACATGCTCAGATCTGCCAGGCCGTCACTCTGACTCAGTGCTTTTCAGAGCTGTTGTTGTGGCTGTCTTAAAGAATGAGGGTTGGGTTTTCAGATCAGCCCTCATTCCTAATAACCCCTTCAACTTAGACAGGGTGTTTGTTAAAGAGGGGAACCAGCCTCGTATGTTTTCTGCCAGGAATGATGAAAGCAGCCGGCCTGTAAATGCTTGCAGATTTGTTTTGGTGTTTCTGTGTGGAGAGTCGCAAGGCTGAGTGGGGCTGGAAATCGTCGTTACTGCACCCTTGAATATCATGTCTCGCAAAACAAAGACCTTGTCTCATTGATATTAATGTTTTGATATTGGGCCTCAGGTGGTTCTAAAGAAAGCGTACATTAGGAGAAGGATGTGTTACAACTTCAAAGGCGAAATAGATGTGGGAGAAGTTTGGTCCCTAGATTTTGGTGGTGATAAGGATCTGAGATTTCCAGCCTGACATGTTTTTTTTTTTTTTTTTTTTTTTTTCCTGAAGTAAACTACTGTGTTTGTTTGCTGTTACATTCAGATGCTGTAGCATTTTGTCAAAAAATCAAACATGGATGACAAACAATAAACAAACATGAACCGTTACAGAGGCTGCAGCTTTTGCGAGTTGAGGAATCGCTGCAGCTTGGCAGACGTTCGGGCTCTACTGAGTGCCTTCTAGTCACATATATAAGAGGCACCAACAACAAACCTTTCCCTCAGGCTTTTCCACAATCACCAATAATTCTCTCTCGCCTTCTCTGTCTCACTTTAAATGCTGCCCACACAACAGGCTTTTCCACCCGCTCCCCTCTGCTGTGGAGCTCAGGCTCCCTAACTTGAGATATCGACGTCAACGCAGAATATTTACTCAAGTATTTATCGCCTATTGATTGGGGCGGACACCTCTGTGACTGTCTCTGATAATTGAATTAGTCTGCATGTTACATTCTCACACAGCATACAGGCATCCTCCAAACTCCAGCTACTGTTTCCCTCACTCACAACAACTGCTTCCCATTCCCAGCACCCTCCTCCCATTGAATTGAAACACACACACACACACGTACGCACATAGCTCTAGCACACAAACACACACACACAGCTCTGAACTCCTAACCATCTCCAGTCCACCTCCTCTCTAGCCCCCTGCCTCATTTCCCAGAGTAGGTCAGGATGTGGAGCCATTTTAGCCACAGGATTAAAGTCTGACAGGGATAATGCCACTTCAGCCACTTGTGGGTCATGTGACACGAGATGATCTAAGGTTTTGGGAGGAGCACTATAATGTAATTAATGTATTGGAGGCTCTTATCCATTTGACTCCACCCATTGTAGAGGTGGACCATTAAACCATTAAAAAAACTGCTCTTTTTACAGGCGACAGTAAAGAAAACGCTGATGGCGATTAGTTGTTTGCCACCCACAGTTTTTTTTTTACCTCCCTATGCCCCTCCTCTGCGGAGATAGTGAAGAAAAGCCAGTGTCTCTTCTGCTCAGAACTGCTTGTTGATGTAATTTTAACCTTAAACCCGTTCGTACTGTCCCCCCAACCCGTACAAGTGTGTCCTATATAGATAATCCCACCGCTTTGTTAATCTCTTGATGGCTTATCAGGGTTACCGTACTTCATTTACTTTACTAGACTTCACTCACTTGTGGAAAATTGCTGTTAGTCTGTACTTCGTTTAATCGTTTTATCTGTTCTTATCTCTCACCGGTCCTTTGTTTTTCTTTCACGTGTATCTTTGTTTTTAAGAAGTGTTGTCTTCTGCGAAGTGTCCAGGTGCAATCAGCGAATACATAATTGATTGATAATTTGTGGTTGATATGTATTGTTTTCCACATTAAACATTATTAACCATCAGGCCTCTACATTATTTAAAAGTTCTGATACATTTTAATAAACATTTCAGGGCTGCAACTGAGTTATTTTTATAATCAATTTGTCTGCTGATTAATTAATAATTTGTTATATGAAATGTTAGAAAATAGTGACACACGGTGAACTCCTACGGTGAGTTCCTACAATACAAAGCGATATCTTCAGATAATTCATTTAGTTTGACAAGCAGCATAATCCCTATAATATTCAATTTATAATGAGATAACAGAAAAAACACAGCAAATCTTTTGAGAACCAAGAAAATCAAAATTGTAAGCAATTAATTTTCAGCTAATTTGTTTTATCTCTAAAATACTTGATAATTATATTATAGTAATTATAATTATGTTATATGATGATTATAGTTTATACTTATGGTCTTTAAATGAATACTTAAATGAATAAATGTTTGATGAAAATTCAGACACTGCTACCTTCATTTTCATTCATTTCATTTTTTATTTAACCAGGTGAAAAGGGCAGCATCAAAACATTGTTCAACAATAAATATTCACAAGGCGATCAGGGTAACAGAACTGTGACACACGACAAAAGAAAACACACAAAAACCAGTTACCATGTATGAACAAGGAGGATTTGTCAAAGCTATCTAAGATAAAGTAAAAACAATACATTTAAAAGCAAACACATTAACCATGACTGCTATTTTTCAGACCTTTTAAAACTCACTTGAACTCACCAGCAGCCATTTTAAAAGGCCCCACAACTAAAGGCAAACACAAAACTTTAATTAAACTTATTTGAAACCACATGCATGTATCAGGCAGAGTCTCCCCCGGCCTGGCACCAGTTCCTTGACCCTGTGTTTGAGAAACGTAGTGTGTGTTTCGCTGTTTCCAAACGCTTTGTTCTGCCGCTGTTTGCAGAGCAACGGCTCCTCAGTGACAGCAGCTGTGACTGGCAGGGGTGTTTTGAAATATGCTGCTTATTGACCGTGTTTCTCTTTCTCAGAGGATGAATCTTCACTCACCTCCTGCTAGTTTGTGTGCGTGTTTTCACTCTCTGGTAGGAACTTCCCTGCAGACAGGGGGAGGGGAAAGAGAAGAGGTAGTGTGTTCATGTGTGTGTGAACAAGTAACGCTCGCTCTCCAGAGGGAGCTGGAGGGAGAAGTGAGACAGGCAGAGAGAGAGAGAGAGAGAGAGGGACGATGAGAGACAGATAGGAGAGGAGCGGGAGACCGACCGAGAGGGAAGCAGGCAGGCAAACAGTCTGAGGGCTTGCGTAATGTTGAGTGATGTGCGTGCGGTATTGATCCAGGTTAACCCCTGCTGGGACCTCCACCTATGGCAGGTGGGCTCAGCCTTCCAGCCACAGTGTAATACCGTACGGTTGGCAGATTAAAGGATGAGACCTTAGGAACAAGCTGCACAACTCATCGTAAAGCAACAGAAGCAGCCATGAGGAGCAGCTGACAGCGTCGACCCACACTGCACCACCGCAGTAGGAGCTGGTATCCACCTGTCAGTAGCTCTTAGCACCGAGGTGTGTGAGAGACACAGAAAATACATCAGTGTGATCGTGTAGAGAAGAGTAGGCATTGCTATACATTAGCGTGCCTGTGGATGTGTGTGTGTGTGTGTGTGTGTGTGTGTGTGTGTGTGTGATTGCGTGTCAGTTGTGCCCCTGTAGGTTCACTGTGTGCCTGTCAGTGACAGTGCTGACTATGTGCTTTGTGACAGGGACTCAGAGGAGTCCTCACTTAGTGAAGTAGCAGCGCGGAGGAGCAGGCAGTCGTTTGATGTGTGCAGGACAGGACAGAACAGCGTAGCACATGACTCTGCAAGTCCTCTTGAATCATCTGTCTGTTTATTATTATTGGTTGTTTTTTTTTGTTTTTTGTTTTTTTTTTGTGGCTCAGTGAATTAAAATGAAAATGCTGTCATTGCACCTGAGTAAATGTTTGCTGCATTTTGCATGATTAGCAGAAATTGCTTTCTCACAGGATTGTTGTGATGTTTAATGCCCTGCACATTCAGTCTGTTAAATTTATTTATTCAGTTTTAGTTGTTGGCTAAATACTACTACTACTACTACTACTATATATATATATATATATATATATATATATATATACACACACACACACAAATATATATATGTGTGTGTGTGTGTGTGTGTGTATATATGTGTGTGTGTGTGTGTGTATATATATATATATATATATATATATAGACATAGACATCCACTCAAAAGTGCATTATAGTTATTGTCATTTCACTTGGGTGTCTGTGCAGAATGATGTATGCGCAGTATGAAACTTTTTTTTTTTCCATTCACGTTCACCTTCAATCTCAGTTTAACATGTGTAGCTATGAGCATGATTTGTGACTACACACCTAGTCAAGAAGCCAGTAAAGGATCTTTAAATATTAATGCCTTTTCAAATATCTGCAGTGGATTGAAATGTTGTCAGTTTAAATAAATACGTGGTTTGGTGTCAGTGCACAGGGGTTATGTATATCATCGATAGGTCTTTAGAGGCTCTCCATTCAAATGTTTCATTGACGTCTCAGTGACATTTAATCTAAGATTTTCTTCCTGTGGTAAGCAGTCATGCGTCATTGTTGTGGTAGTAGTATCAGATAATTGTACTTTCTTCTTCCTGTACAGTTCTGACTTTGAGATCTCCTTACTTCAGAGTAATCCACTGTTTCCTGCTGCTGGTCTCCTATGATACTGGCTGGGAGGAGGTTTTGCAAACACATATTTAAATTAATTTGGGACAAGCATGCATTTTACACACTAAATGTAAATTTTGTGTAAAATGCATTTGCTTTGAAATGTGTGATTTCACGTTCAGCTCAGCTGCTGTTATCACTGTGTTGGAAATACATTATGCCACAGTGATAGGAGAATGGAACATTTAAAAATACTCATGTCATTGGTTTAGTGGGAAATACGGGGGGGGGGGGGGGGGGGGGGGGGGGTGTTTTGTGTCAGCTGGGCACCCTGTGGCATTTTAGCACTGAATGAGAAGTGAAAATCATTTTATATCCACAACAGCATGCAAAAAGCTTTGGACATTGAAGGAGTGCTGTGTGTGTCTTACCTAATTGTTTACAGATATGATTTTTTTGGGTGTAATTTTGTTATTTCTTGGTGGTGCTATAATATGCATATCAACGCCCTCTATAAATGCTTCTGTGGACACAGTTGATAATGACAGAGGAGTGTCTGAATCAGTGTAAACATGAGCCGTTCTCTCACGCTGTGTAAATCTCAAACATGAATGACTAGTTGAATCACTGAAATCTATTGAGTTGTTTGTAATTAAGCCCATTATGAGATGCTGAATCATTCCCTGATGCAAGATATTTATCTGCTTTAAATTTCCCTGTGTACCAATAGACCTCCTCAGTGAACTTTGCAGTACATGTAATGGATGAAGACACAACGTGCAGTGTTTCCTTATTTACATCTTTCTATTAACCAGCTGAGTGAGTGTTGACAGCGAGGAGCAGACAAACGTCAACAGGAAGGCTGTGGCTTCCATTAGACCTGCGTGTGTCTACCTGCCTGCCTCTTGGCCTGTGTCTCCCTGCTTCGGTGTCGTAGTGAAAATGAATGTGTGAAGAGAAACAGGCAGGCAGGTAAGTCTGCTGAATCCTGATGAGTTCTCCCCCGCCGAGGGCTGGGAAGGGAAAACTGAAGCAGGCACCTGAGCTCTACTCACTGAGATGAGATGGTTAGCAGCTCCAGCAGCAGCTTTGTTCACTCTGCAGTGTCAGTGAGAAAAATACGTGGTGAGGGAGCAGTGAAAGGCAGCAGATACAATGCCTGTTTTCTTAGTCTGGATGATGGGGGATAGATTTTTGATAAAAGCTAATTAGTGCCTGGAGGAATTAAAGGATTTAATGAAACTGAAAGTGAAGTAAAACTGTCACTAGCAACAATTGTTAATGCATTTTTATAACTTGAGGAGGAGAAGCAATTTTCCCACATTGCCTCTGAAGGTTCTCCTTCGCCATAAAAACAGCAATTATGATATTGTGTTTAGATTATGACACTATGAGTGTAGGTAGATTGTTAATTTATTAAGTTAAAGGGACCATAATTGATATTTTTACATTAACAATGGAGCAAATCACTACGTGCAATGTGAGAGGGGTCTCTCAGAGACAAACCCACAGAGAGTTATCACCCAAAACTGCAGGTCCCTTGTTCAGCCCACAGCTTCTCTGTTTTTAAGCTGCTAAAGAGCCAGATATTTCCTTCAGGAGTTGGTAGAGGCCTCAATCACAGCTAAGAGAGAGTGAACATTGGATTATAATGTTGCTTCATATCTGCTGGATGTGTAAATAATAATACCTTTTGTGTTTACAGAGAATCTGTGAGTGCAGGTTTAATTAAAGAGTATGCATTGATAAATTGTGAGGATAGCTTCATTCATTGAATTTGCTACAGGAAACAATCAACTTCTGTGTCACTGAGAAGTCTTTTTTCCAGCGCCAGAACTTTTCATCTCAAAACAGCACCTTTAATGTTCACCTCAGTATTCAGGCATCGCTGCTTTAATTTTTTTTCATTTTAATTTTAATTTTTTTCCCCCTAAACTAAATTTCCAAGTCAGAAATTTCTCCCACACTGTTTTGTCAGCTTCTGTCAAGGACGAACCTTCATTTTTATTTATTTATTAATTTATTTTTCTGTGAGTACACATTTGTAGTTAACCTTCTATATCTATCCAGTTGGCTTGGGCAATATCTCGATATGTTCCTGTTGTGATAGACGATATTTAAAAAAAAAAATCTTTTCAATATTATGAGAAATATTGCATATGGCAGGAAAAATTGCATCATTCAAAATTATTGAATATAAGCCGACCAGCCCGACCAACCAGATAACTCTTTATTTCAGGGCTCCTTCTAAATAATTTCCTAATCAGTTCCAGGTAATATGGTATTACTTAGAAGAAAAATAGGAATGTCCTCTTTAGAAAGGCTTCATTTAAACCCAAGTAAGTTATGTTTTAAATAATTTGAATTTTTTCTCTTCACATATGCTAATTTGTTTGTTTGCCTGGAGACAAATTTCACATTTTGTATGCAGACCTGCCAAATCTAAATTAGACTAGCAATTAATTTGAATTAATTAATCAGAAGCATACAGATTGAACACCGTCTCTTTCCAACTCTAATTAGTACAAATTTACTACTTCGTTGTAGGAAACTTCGTGGAAATTATTAGGAAATGATTTGGAAATTACAGACCAGCAAAATAAAGCATTACCATATTTGTCTACAGTGTAATTGTCTACAGTGGCTTCCATTTCTTCTGAGCTCTCTGATGTGTTTTGACAGCGCTCACAGCCCAGTACACAATCACGTACTCACACATGTAATGGAAAAATGTTACTTGAAGTCTAACACAGTGTTTCAGGCTGCAGTGTATACTATATATGTAAGGCACCTTTTCATACAGCCTGTGGTAGCACGTGAGCTGAGGAGCTGCTGGTTTGTTTGTCCTTCTGGAGTATGGACAGCAGCAAATCTTTGCGGCTGAAGGACAATAACAATGCATATGCACTTCTGTCATACAAATCCTGTTATCTCTGCTCCACAACAATTGGATGGGCCTTAGAGAAGTGCTTAGGTGCACTACAGAGAAATGGTCTGAGCTCCATCTTAATCCAGCAACAGAGAGTGGGACACAGTGGGTGCGCTGCCAGAGTTTGAAAAGAGGAGCAGGGGGACGTCTTCCACACAGTGGGGTGTACTGAATATTGTTGACTTGTTGCTTCCTCTCTGAGATTTCAGGGCATTTAAGCGCTTAAGAGCTTTAGGGTCAAAGCTAGAAACTGGGTTAATTCAGATTAGACAAGTCTGTGGTTAATGTTTAAGGACCACCAGAGTATTTGACACAACCCACCCAAACCGACCCATATAATAAAGTACTGTTTCACCTCTAGACTGGGTGTAAAGGTGAGGTTTGTCTTTGTTGGTTTCAGCTGGTGTAAATAAAAACAGTGTGGACATAGTGCTAGTTCAGAGCTTTACAGTCCATACTGATGCCATAAGAACAACAGGACCTCACATACATGCACATGTGGCTGCAAATGTATCTGATGATCACATTATACTGCACTCAGCACTGCAGCATCAGACTACTACACAGAAAAAAATCCGAGGCATTAGTGTCGCTTAGACAGTCTATATCACTGGATTTGTAATATGATCACGTAATAGATGCATAATCACACACCTCCAGTGTGATTTATGGCCGCAGAGGTTTTCATTTCCTATTTTATCTGCATGGCATGGCTGGGTTGAAGGCCAGATCATCTTTCATTTTGAAAGTCATCAATTATCTCCCGTGCAATGAAGTCCTTCGTGGGGCTGTTTCTGGACTGATGTGGACTTCCCTTTCTGTGTCTGTTGTGTCATGAAAGCGTGGCCTTCAGCGGGAACAAAGTGCTTTGTCAGGCAGACACAGAGACAAGGAAAGGGAGGGCCGGGAAAATAAAGATTTCTGTTGTTCCGACATGAGACTGCTTCAGTGATATTGCTCACACCTTATCACGAGAAGTGAATAATTTGATGGAGCATTACATATGTGCCTATATTGACAGGACACGAAGGCGAGGTGGTTGTAACTGGAGAGTTTTGCGCCGAGAATGAGTCTCCTAAGTGTTGACAGCTAAATCGACGCAATCAGTCAAGAGAATTTAGCAAACAATGAGGTTTCTATTGGAGGTGACTGTGTGTGCAGAAGTGTTTGTGGGAGTTTTGTGAAGCAGTGGGCCTCAGACAGGCCCGGTGGACTGAAAGGCTATTTGGGATGTCTTTTTATTCGTCCAGAGACAGCCTCCCCGCTGGGCACAGCTCACAGCCTTGTGAGCCGTCTCTGACAGCACAGGCATCCACACAGAGCAGGGACAGAAAGGTAAACAAGGCTTTTAAAGGCCTCATTAGACATAATACTTGAGCAGAGAAGGAAACGTTTAATCATTCACTCCTGTGAGTTTCTGTTAAAAAAGGAAAAAAGGTTTTGACCTCAGTGAAAGAAGTCTACAAGATGCCTGAAGAGGACTTTTTTGTGCTCTTGTGTGATACTTTGATTTTTGTGGGGGCGTTTTCAGGACAAAGTACAACAGAGTTTATGACAAATTGAATAACCATTACGCCCTGTCTATAGCGACTGAATAATGTGAGAGATTTATGGCAGGATCACAGACAGGAATAAAACTTAAAGGTCATGCAAGCCGTTAATCTGCATACGCCATACCTGCCAATAATTCATTGTTGATCAATTAATAGGTTAAACTGAAGTGGCTGCAGTTCCACTTATTACAGTTCTGTAAGCTTATTCACAACCAAATACTCTAAGCAGGTATTTGGCCTCTGTGACCTATAGACACAACGGTGTTAAAATGTAGATCAAAAGCGAAGGAGAACAAAAGGAAACATCACAATGGATGAAAACACTGCAGAGAACACAAGGGCTTCATAGGCTCATCTTCAGGCTCCCTGCAAACCTCTGGCGGGGGGTGAATACCCTCTTTCTCACCCCTCTGCCCTCTCAGAGGTTAAAATTCCTTCGACTGCTCCGCATGCATGTGCGTATTAGTATGGACGCGTGTGCACAGTCACGGTTTCTTACTTGGTGCAGGTGGGAGCAGTAAATATTAGCTTTTCAAATTAACATGGCCACCCTCAGATATTTAAAGGCCGAAATTGAGAGGCTTTCTTTTTTCTCTTGGCAGGCCGCTCCAAACCAACAGCAGACAGCATGGTTACATTCAACAAACATTAAGTAACCATTGACTTCAGTTTGGATCTTCTTCTGTAATCCAGTTTGGACCTTGGGAAAGGAGGAGCTGAGAAAGGGCGTTGAGTTCACCTTGAATGCAAACAAACAGGAGATATTAGTAGATGGCCTGCTGCCATACATAATACCACTGGGTTATTCCCTGATTGTAGCGTAACACATATAACCTGAGGATGTCGGCAGCTACATCTGAACATTGTAGACAGACGGTAGTATATGTTGCAGGGTGGCATGTGTTGTGGGCCTCTCCCTGCCCTGGAGACAGACAGACTGACAGAGAGCAGTGATCTTATGGTCAGCTAGCGGCCACAGGCATGCTGAAAATGAGACCTTGAAAACTGTCGGGAGGCAGTGTCACTTTTTCCGAGAGATGTCCATTCAGGAAGCTTCTTCTACATATTTCAGAATGACAGACAATGACGAGTGCAAGCTTCAGAGGAGAAAACAAAGGAATAGAAGGAGAGGTCGAGCTTGAAAAGGGTGAGGATGTGTGTGTCGAAGTGATGTTACTGAGACAACGTCCTTCAGGAGTTTTCCCCACCTGACAGTGGATCCGTCAATGTTCTTATTAACATTAAAGAGTACAGAGGACGGCAGCCCTGACACTGCAGTTCAGCGTCATATGGTCTAACATTACATCAAGCTTACTATTGGCACGTCAATTATAACATTAAAAAACAATACAGATCCAGGCCCTCAGAATCCACGAGCTATTAAAGCAGACAGTGCTGAATGAAAGGAGCTTTTAGTTTCCATATTGGGCAGCTCATGGATGCCAGCGTTTGGGTCTGTTTTGAGGTTTTGAATTGGCCTTAAAACGCTTCCCAGCCATTGGCTGCTTCTGAGCTACAGGAGGTTGTGTACTATGTTGAAAAAGGTGATGTGTGTAAGTGGCACAGACAGATTTTTTTAATCAGGTTTGGATACTGGTTGCCAAAAGAGGTCTTTCGTTGAGCTACTCGCTTCAAACCACCATCAGTGACAGAGAGCTGGCAGGTTTGGTCAGACGCACAGGAAAGTGTCAGTTTTTGAATTTCTTTTTTCTTCTGGATGTTTGTTTCTTAAGGAGGATGCACTGGACAGAGGATAAACTAGACTTAACTCATTTTTCCTCTTATTTTATTTATGAAAGTACAGTTTAAACTGATGTTAAAATTAGAATTTGTTGTTTGTGTCTTGTTTTTATTTTGTGATTGCTTTCCTTATAATCAGTATTAGAAGTCTGTTAATTTACTCCTTATTAGTTTAACAATGCTGCTTGAGGTACAGATATATGGATGAGGAGAGGAGAGGAAAGGAGAGGAGAGGAGAGGAGAGGAGAGGGTTGTCCCAAATCCATGTGACGCTGTGTTTTTTTTCTTGAGCGGCACAATCAGAAAGACTCATTCATTCATGTCCAGCTGCCGGCTCAGTCCTCCTGTCCTCTCCTCGCTGCCGACAGGAAATTCTGACCTGTGGTCTTCTTCGTCCAGACGTGTTCGGAGAGAAAGATGCAAAACCTTGATTGAGAAATGTGTGTTAGTGTGTGAGCATGTTCCGTAGATACAGGACAATAGCTGTGCGCGTACTTGTTTGTGTTTCCTGTGGAGAGTCATCCTGAACTTAGATCCAGCTCTCATTATTGCTTATTACCTTTCCTATCTACTTCATCTGTGCACCTCCATGCCTCAGTCTCGCTCTTGTAATGCCTCCTAATTGTGCGCTGAAATGCTTCTGAAATGGTTTTTTGGGATACGGCGGCTCAGCGGTGTGGCTTTTTCTCTGCCAGTCTCTCTGCTTTTTAAATCAGCAGCTCTCATTGCGGAGCTGGACTCTCTCACGTTAATGTAGTTGTTAACAGCTTGTGGTCAGCAGGCGGTTTGTGTGGCTTTGCTATTTGAGCTGACACGCTCACTGGAAGCAGAGAGAGGCTGTGTGGAAGCTCTGGATCCCAAAACGACCGGGCACAGAGGGACGCTGTCCCATTTGTACGTCTATCTCTATCTGTCTGACATATTTTGATTAAGGACTGAAAGCTTGCTCAAATCTTTTTGATCTTGACAACTCAGGTTTTCAACATTGTTGGTGTTGAAATCAAATGCGCAACAGTGCAAACAGTTGGTAGCAAGTGAAAAATAAATAAATAAATGAAAATTGAAATGCATGTGAATTGGAAACAAGATGGGAAAATTGTGAAAGAATAAATTCGTAAATTTTCAAGGATTGAATAAAAATCATATATTGTTTGGTAAAGTATTTTTTATTTCTGTCTTTTATCTCTTATCCGAAATCCAGTCAAAAAGCGCACCTTCTGAGGCTCTGATTGCTCCACTCAGGATGAAGGAAGCCCCTCTTTGTGATGTCTTTGCTTTTCTCAAATTGTTTCATCTCTCTACTACAGCCATTTTTTAAATGAAAATCTGTGGCAGTTGTGTCACTTTTTCACTTCTCATAGTGAGAGTAAGAATAACACTCGTAGGAGGATGTTACCGAGAGCCACCAGCTGCTATCTAATAAACGTCCTCACCTACACACCTAGATCTGCTTCCGCACTTCTGTGAAAGTCCTTTGATTGGAAATACTGTCTAATGAACTGTGGGTGTTGTAGAAAGTAAGACTGTTAAATTACACACAGTGTGACACGTCTGCCTCTACGTTTCTGCCCTTGTCATGGAAATATATCTGCTGATAGCTGCTGATAACACAACACAACACAACAAACCCACAGCCACTATATGTGTGACTATATGTGTGTGTTTGTATGTGTGTGAACTTGTTTTACTACGTCCACTATACATGTGGGGACCAAAATGCTAAATGGGTGTTTGAGGGTCAAGACTTGGTTTTAGGGTTAGAGTTAGGTTTAGGGGCTAAGGATGACGGGTCCCCAATAATATAGTAAAACAAGGACTGTGTGTGTGTGTGTGTGTGTGTGTGTGACTTTATGGTTCAGGTCTGTTAAATCCACTCCGTCTTTGTGTCTCGTCTCTGCAGGAGTCGGAAGATCCAGATCCGGAACATTCCCCCTCATCTACAGTGGGAGGTCAGTTGGTTGTCTGTGAATGTGTGTTTGTGTATGTGTGTGTCTGTGTGTGTGTGTGTGTGTGTGTGTATGTTTGTGCGTGTGTGTGTGTGTGACGGTGATGCCCAGTTGAACACCACCAAGTAGCATATAAACCAGTTTCCCGACAATGAGTCACCAGCCTTTATACTGTATTTCTCTGTGGACTGAAGTGTGTGTGCGTGTGTGTGTGCGTGCAGATGTGTTTATGTCTGTGCTTGTATCTACTTCTACATGTTTGTTACTACGTGTCAACACAACCTTGCTGGGGTCCAAGTCGCTTTTCTTTCTCATGTCACTCTGGGTTGCCAATGCTCCTTGCAGGTCGTCTCCATGCTGCACTTGCTTTTTGTTTCCCTCATAAAACTTACAAAAGTTCGGAGACGCTTAAATGAATTAGAAATACAGTATACAGGACAAATCATTCTCTCTGTTTGTTTGAGAAATTTTGCGTCGTTGTCAGATAATATCCCTTAACCTTAGGATGCAGCCTGCAAATCCAAATCATTTCACAGAGAACTTCTGCTCGTGGTGGTCATGGTGCTGTCTTTCAGACATCTGTCCACTTTCTGGCGCCTACTTGTCATCTTCTAGGGAACATTAGTAAATATTCAAGACAGTTACGCAGTTGTTTCAAAGTAACTTAGTACACTTACTCGAATACTGTACTTAAGTACAATTTCTAAGTACTTTTCTCGGCCAGCTACACATTAATGCATCAGTGATGGTCCTCTGAGAGTATGCTTTGTATTTGATAATATAACATTCTGACAGGAGACTTTTTGCATAAGTAAATCATTAGGTATTTTCACATTGTGGTATTTCTACTTTTACATAAGTAAAGAGTCTGAATACCTTTTTTCAACACTGCTCTATCTTCCATGCATCAGGGCTGTAATAGTAAAGGAAAAGTGCAGGTAAACCCTAATTTCTGCTGTTTTTTTGTGGCTTGATAGATGCATCCTTCAGTCATTGTATTTCAGTCACAATAATCTACAGTGTCTTAAATGAAACACAATATATCTTTATAATAGATCAGTGTTAGTAGTTTGACAGAATAACACAACTGGTTGATGAAATGCAGTTACTAGGTGAACACTTTGACTCATATGAAAAATCAACATTTTGTGTTTTCCAGATCACAACTGAAACTATCTGACAGTTTAACAGCTGCACTCACTCACATTACTCATGTAAACGCCCCTTTAGCACCATAAGAAAACATGAATAATTTAAATATAGATCTGGGTATTGTCTCTGTATTAAAGCATTTGTCAATCATTTTAGGAATTAGGGTAGTTAGGTTCCAGTTTTGTGCTTTCACTTTTACATTTATATTCTGCCTTTAAAAAGCAACCAGTAATTTACTAAATCACGTTGCACCTTTTAAACTCGCAGAATGTTTCTGTTGGTAAAAACAAAATCGGTTGCTAGGAAACATGAAGTAATCAACTATGTAAACAGGAAGCCATTGCAGTATCACAAGCTGTAACATGTCTTCAAAAAATAACATTTGGAGTCTGACCAATAACTTGCCTGACTTTACAGACATAGGTACAACTTTATTTTATTTAATAATGTATATGGAAAAATGTTTATATTTCAGAATTAGTAGTTTAGAGTGAGAGGGAAATATCTGATCATGCACTTTTGTTTGTGTATGGATGAAAAAAGGGATACAACATGTACAAGTACATGTACAACAAGCTCTAGATTTGCTGGGGGTGTATTTTTTCACTTTAGACAGAGCTAATCCAGCTGTTTCCATCTGTATTCAGTCTTTAAGATAAGATAAGATAAACACCTCCCGAATCCAGTCCCACATGTTACACACAGGCATGAAAATGCCCAGATGATATTGATATGATATTAAAATGAATAAAAATTATGCCACACTTCAGAGCTGACAAATAGCTACACCTCTCAGTCTTTTGTTTAATAATTATATTTGATGTAGCACATCCTACATAATGTCACATGATCTCATCATTGTAATTCATTATTTGATTCATTTGCATTTTCTAGCTTAAGGGTTGGTGTGTAAATGCTGTTTGACACATTTTCTTTTGTCAACAACGATTCCATCTCTGCCAAGTGTTGAAACATTTCTGTGATCATTTGTCTTTTTTTTCTTCTTTTGAATTATTTCCGTTTCCACTCCATCTTTTTAATGCCCATATTAAAAATGTGCATAAGAACAGGTGGAACAGGTGGAAAAACACTTACCAGTGTCTTCTGTCGAGCTGGTGATGTTTAACCTGAAGGGCCTCGGGCTTATGGGAAATGTTTTTTTTTGTTTTTTGTAAAGGCAGCTAATACAGAAATATTAAATGACCAATTATATCTCATTCTTTTAAAAAACCTTTCTATCCCCATCTAAACAAATGAAGTTAATTGCACAAAATACTGTTATGCATGGTTATGTTCAAAGGCTGGATCGCTAATAATTTGCTCTAAATGTCAATGGGATTTTGAATGAGGTGCTGAAGTTCTGGTTTCATTCTGGCTCTCTGTTAAGCTACCTTGTGACTTGAATCACTGGCTCACATAAGCACTGGTAGTATCAGACATTTGTGTGTATATGTGTCTGTGGGTATGCCGATGTGCTCGTGTGTTTTTGCATCAGTGGCCATGCTCGTGTCTCTAACTCCCACTCTTGTCTCTCCCTCAGGTTTTGGACGGCCTTCTAGCTCAGTATGGTACTGTAGAAAACGTGGAACAAGGTACAGAACTCCTCTCCTCCCTGTTTGTTGCTCATCTCCTCATCATCATTATCATCATCATCTGGCTCCGACTGTTCAATGCACACGTGTCTATTCAGCAACACAGACACACACACACACACACACACACACACACACACACACACACACACACACACACACACACACACACACAGACCTCCCAGTGAGTCAAGTCTCCCTGTGTGACTTGACTTCCTCATTACCATCATCCCACACACCCATTATCTAAACATAACCCATCTCTCAATATAAATCTGCCTTTATCATCTTGTCTGTCTGCGTACGCACATGTGTGTCTTACAAGTCTGACCCAGGGACAGGAGCGTTTGAATTACACGCAGCCTCTATAATAAGCACTGTGTATTGCCACGGGTCCCCTTGGCTTCAGCGTATGGATTGAAGTGGGCAGGCATGGCAGACGTCCATTAGTAATGTGTCCGTGTGTGTGTGTGTGTGTTTATGCCTATGCCTCTACGTGTTTGTGTGTGTGCGTATGTTTTGGGGAGGTGCATCGTGGTAATGGGTGAGGACAGTTTAGGCGCCTGTGGTAAAGCTTTTGCACTGTCTGAAGGAGTGTGTGTGTGTGTTTGTGTGTGTGTGCAGAGTCAGCACTAGAGTTATCCTTAAGACCTTTTGGCTGTTTACACACACATGCACGAGTAGTAGACGAGCATGGGGAGAGACACAAATACTCACACACACGACACAGTTTCTCTCTGTGAGTCAAACCAGCCAAGACCAACTACCACCCAGTGTAGCCATGACAGGTGCTAAGAGAAAACCCAGCGGAGAAATCGCTCCGAGTTTCCCAGGTGCTGCAGAAAAATGGGACACTTCATGTGTACCGTCCCAGAAGCCAGCGCAGCGTTACCTCTTCTTCTTCTTCTTTACCCGTCAGCACAGCTATCCAGACGTTGGAGTCGCGCAGTTACGCTGCACGATCAGAGCTTCCATAGCGCCATCTCGTTAGTGTATCTGTCCCCATCGTAGTTGCCGTCTCAACTTCCTGTGTGCTCACCTCCCGTCCTGTCACTTTTCTCTGCCTGCGTCCATGCGCTCTGGTTACCGGGGCGAGGTTTTTTTGGAGGAGTCCCATGTTCCTGTGTGGCATGGTGAAGGCTGCCGGTGGTGGGGCAGGGCAAGGCGGGGCGGGGCAGAGCTGGCTGTGAGCGCCGGGGCTGGGCACCATGCCAGGCTCTGCCCACTCACCCTCTCTAAGCCAGCTGGGCGCTCTCACTAGTTTTAACCCTTCCAAACCTGCTGTCCGCTGTGCACCAGCTGACAGAAAGACATGCTCTGATGCCTCCCAGGAAAAAAAACAAACAGTCCAACACTTTTTCACTCTTTATATGACACTGGCAGTGTATCTTGTCCTTGTAGGTAACTTGCAGTGGAGTTTATTAGCACATTCTTTAAGCTGTCTAAAGCATCTGGAGAAAATGTTCTTTTTCCTGCAGGCTTTGGCATCAGTCCTAACAATCAAACAGCAGTGGCTTCTGTGTAGACATTTTGACATTTAGCAGTTACACAAACAGAGTTTCATCTTTGACAAAGCAGAGATGCCATTATCTGATGTGACAGAGCCTTTGGTAGGCCAGAAGGTATATTATCAATGAGGCATTGCTGTGTTTCTTTTCCTCTTACTGCCACTATCGCTGTGGCTCTGTCACTCTACAGGTACTCAAAGCTATATTTTCCAAAAAATAATAAAAGGTTTTTCTGTGAAATGAAGCAAAATTCAACTAGATAAAACACGTTAAGAAAACATTTATTTACCACACAAGTAAATAACGGCAAAAATGCGAAACTAGAAGGGCACTCAGAGAGCACAGATCTCCGCTAAGCCAGTGTCAAACAACATACACCAGACATCAGAGAAAAAAATCTAAATTCATCGTAAATGATCTGAATCTGGAAACTTTATGGGTTCTTCACCAACCGCGCACCATCCCTCCACCAAGCTCAGTTCAAATTGGATCACTGTTTCTCTGTAATCCTGCTGACAAACAAACAAACGCAGGTGAAAGCACAACCTCCTTGGTGCAGACAACAAAAAGTGAAAACCATTAAATATGATGAACAGATGATATAATTTTTCCCTCTTCTCACTGACAACAGTAGAGAAGCAAAGTTTTTGCAGTTCAGCCTCAGTACCCAGAGTTCACTACCAAGCATTTTGTATGTAATTTGTCCATCTGTCAGGGAAGAATCCATTAAATTTTTTGGGCAGATCCAGTTAAAGGCGAGGATTCAATATTTTCTTTTTTTTTTCATTACTTTCTTTAACATTGCGAGATAGGGCATTTTTCAACACAGGAAATAATGTATGGATCTTGATGTAAAAAAATCAGACATATTAATAGCTTTGAGATTTATGTCTTTGCAGAATTTGGTGCAGATTCACATAATAATTTGGATCTGACAGACGTGTAGGATTTTTGGCTTAGCTAGAGGTATGTGGTCTATTCATTGCCATTCTCAAGAGCATACCTCTCCCAAGGCCAAACAATCCTTCCAAATTGTACAACCTCTTAGATCTGAACACCATGAATATATCTGAATTTCTTATTCAAAGTCCTTACATTATGTCCCAAGAAACTGAAGAAAATGTTGAAAAATGCCCTGGCTCGTAACATTAAGGAAAGTAATTAAAAAAACAAAAAAAATCCCGGCTCTGCCCTTTTTACCTGAACTGCACCCAAAATTTTATGGGATCTTCCCTGGCCCCACCCCTCTACTATGTTTGGTGCAAACGGGCGTAATGCTGCTGACAAACAAAGACAGAAACAAACCAACCAACAAACAGACACAGGGGACAACACAATCTCCTTGACAGAGGTAATTAAATCAGTTCTTTGCTTCATCCCAAATTGAGTCCAAAACACAGATACTCAGATATTCAGTTTACTTTATTCAGAGAGAAGAAAAAGCAGCAATTCTCACAATGGCACAGCTAAAAACTATGAGATGTTTTGCTTGAAAAATGACAAAAATGATCAAATCATTATCAAAATAGTTGCCACACTTGAATCAAAGTCACTTTACAGTTCGATGTTTTCAAGTATGTCAGGTCAAACTTCTTTTCCTTTTTTTCTCTGCCTGGCACAGGGGAACAAATCTTCCCAAGGTGTGTCTCTGTTGTACATTTCATTTCACTTTATCCCAGATTGCTCGCTTTGTTTAGGCTGTCACGAGAAACTTAAATCCGTGATTGTGCAAGAGGCAGAGAGTCTGTTGTGTTAAGCAGCTCCTGTCTGTAGAGGCAGCAGCGGGATCTGGAGGGCAGCCAGTGTGGTGATGGCTGTAATGGATTTACACAGACAAGTGGCTCTCAGGGTCACCACGGGAACCTGGACGCGTGTCTGACTCACCTACGGCAACAACAAAGACCTGCTACGTACATGTGTAAATGTGGCCCCTGTCTCACGTTTTTGCTTTGTTTCTTTCTCCCTCCTTCTCCTCTCTTTCTTGTTTCACAGTGAACACTGACACAGAAACAGCGGTGGTGAATGTTACGTACGCAACCAAGGAGGAAGCTAAAGTGTAAGCGGCACAAATAATGACTGATGCAGCCAGGTTGCAAGAGTAAGGCTGGAGATGTACTTGCTTTTTACCAGCGTGTTTGCACAGACTAGCAGCTGCAACACGAGCAGCATTGCTCACATACCTGTCTATGTAAGATGATGGCAGAAAAAAAAGCAGCAGCGGCAACAATGTTAATGAAAATATGTCCACATGAAGCTGGCTAAATTTAAAAATCCATCCTTTTCTTTCTGTTTCAGCCCATCTGTCAACACAGCACTAGTGTTTTCATTTTCTCGTCCAGATATTGAGCCTTTTAAAAATGGTCTCAAATGGGTCTTTTACAGGGAAAACTGAGCTTTTGGAAAATGATGATGTAAATCTGTCCGGTCCCTGTCTGCAGGTGTGTAGCAGGAGAATTAAGAGGACAGCCTCATTGTAAATGTTAATACCTCTGTTCACATAGCACAGTGGTTGAATTAAAATATGTAAATGTCAAAATATGGATATTTGTTTCAACTCTTTACCAGATGTTGGGTGTGATTTGCAGGTCTGATGTTTGCACAGAGAAAAGAGGATGGCAAAAAAAGGAGATATAGCCTTCTCGTGTGGACAGAAATCTTCACAAAAATGACCTGGAAATGCTGGAGTTTTTTAAAGTTAGCAGGACATGGACATAGCCTTAGTTTCTTGATAAAAATGTGTCATAAAGTTGTAATTTAAAACAGATCTATCTTTATTTTCATTATCTTTATTATTTTAACGCCACCTAACCTCTTGAATCAAGTCAAGAAATAGCCCCCTGCACCAGTCTAGATTAGTTAGACTGAGGTGCTGTGAAAACCAAGAATGCATCAAGACCAGTTTATAACTGGTGAATCAGAAGAACAGCTGTTTCATATTTGAAATTATATTATGAAAACATCATGTAGCCTAAAATGAAAGTAGGTGTCAGGCTACGAGAACATCTTCAAGGTCAAACAATTTGTATGAAATAGTCTTACTACACGTTAAATTGGATTTGGATGACTAAACCTTATTCTGAACACTCACAAGGCATCTTCAAAAGGTAACAGAGTACAAACACTCTGGATGAATGAAATGACCTCACTGTCTAATGTCAGCTGTTTATTTTACTCAGGTTCTAGTGTCAGCTGTTCTCATAGCACCTCTAGCTGCTGTGGTTGTGATGTTAGACAGGAATAAATAATCAGACCTTCATTATCTGAGGGCTATTGTAATGTAAACTGTGCTCTTATGTTCAGACTTTGTCCTGTGTGCACAGAAAGCCTGTTTAACATATATAATTATATTTCTTCATGAAGGAGGCTCTGAGGCTTCCTCTTCTTTAATTACATTCACCTCGATATCACGAGCCTAGATTTCAGTTAATTCATTGTGCCTAACTGAGGCACAATTACATTTGTGATTTTTGTAAAGGCATACAAACCTAAAAACCTGTTATTGAACTATGAGAAAGTTTCAGAGCGACAGGACACAGAGTGTCGGCGTAACCATGGTAACTCACTCACTCACCTGCCTGCGTGTGCACGGTGCAAGAGGAGCTGCATCATGGGAATAAATGACAATAACAGATTTGTGGATATTTCTCACTTTGCTCTGATGCTCTGAAGAACTCTCTGCTGCTCTGTCTTGTCTGTCTGTGCACTGTCAGTGTCTTATTGCGCAGCGACCTTAAACTTAACACGGAGCAAAATGATTTTAATGAGTGTCTAATGGTGCTTTTCACACCGCTATGGACTGTATAAGCTACTCATATGCCATTAGATTTTCTGGGAGATTAAAACAAAAATACATGATGTTGATGATGTTATGATATTGAAGGAGACGGCACGATTTAACTCCTGTGAGGGACAGATGGAGTGATGCAGGTAGACCAAACATTCAACTAACGTCAAAGTTAAGAAATAGTATGGTCCACTTTAGGGGTGTCAGAAATTGTATTACAAGATTCTTCCAGGCATGGATATGGGAAATATATTGTAATATTTACAATAACAGGTAAGAAGAATATATAAACATTTCAACACCACCCAAAAATATCTCTTTTTGGTTGGTCCAAGTCTTAATGAGGGGGTCAGACCCCACCAATCCCCCCGTAAACATTGTAGCCTATCTGCTGTTCATTTGCGTAAATGCTTCGATCAGACGTTTAGTGTTAATTTCTTAGGATGCACGCAAGCAAAGCTCTGAGGAAAAGCAGGATACATGAGGTAGCATCATGTGCACACACTCTGTTAAAAGCAAGTATATCAGAGTCTTAAAAAGTCAGTTTCTTTAAGAAGGTTTAAATCAGCAATTTGCTAATTCTCACTCAAGGACAAACCTCTGTACTGATGTGCCATTGCTTCCTTGTCCTCTTCCTCCTCCTTCTTATATCTTCCCTCCATTCTTGCTCTTCTCTCTCTCTTCTTGTCACCATCTGCTCCTCCTCTCCAGAGCCATTGAGAAGTTGACAGGACACCAGTTCGACGACTGCTCCTTTAAGGTGTCATATATTATGGACATGGATGCTGCTCCACCCGTCCAGGCTCCCCGCACGCGACGCGGGGGCCGATCTTCCCGGGACCAGGGTGCCTCTCAGCCCGGGCCCTCAGGAGGCTTCGGCGCTCCACGCCCCAGACAGCACGATTTCCCCCTGCGCATGCTCGTGCCTACTCAGTTTGTGGGAGCCATCATTGGCAAGGAGGGCCTCACCATCAAGAATGTCACCAAACAGACACAGTCCAAGTAAGATAACCTGATGAAGATGATGCCTCTTGCATTCGATCTCCGCCTGGTTCTTGCTTGTTTTTGTCCTCCCGGTTTGATTCACAGTTTGATCAACTTCTCAGGTTGAATTCTGACACTGTATGCAGGCTTGCATTTAAATGCAAGTTGTCTGAGATATGATGCAAAATAGCATATATGTTATTGGAAATGGGTGGAGGATGGTCTCTTTACTGTACTTTTTTTTTTTTCTTGTCACAGTTCTTAAACCGTTTAATCTTTTCAGTATTTTATTTTTCTTTCTTTACACTCTTTTAATTTGTAGGACACTTGACCAACTTCATTTTCAAATAACCGCTTTGATTTTGTCTCTCTCTCTCTCTCTCTCTATCTCCCTGCCTCTTCCTCCCTAAGGGTGGATATCCATCGGAAGGAAAATGCAGGTGCAGCAGAAAAGCCCATCACCATCCACTCAACACCCGAGGGCTGCTCCTCCGCCTGTCGTATGATCCTGGACATCATGCAGAAGGAGGCCAACGAGACCAAGACGTGAGTCTCCACTTGAACATACACAGACATTTCTAAACACACACATACACACACTCAGATGTGCTTATGCATAGCATGTATGCACTCCCACAGGGAGATTAGCCGTAATGTCTGCAGGGCTGTAATCCCATCCTTTAACCTGCCTGTACACCTTTTAATCTCACTGTGCATTCTCCCTCTTGGACCATTAACACAGTAAACACAGTGCACACGACACACTCACATAGGCTAACACGTGATCGCAGATTAGCATTTAGGAAACAAGGCCAACGTGTCTAATTAGGTTTGACACTTTTAACGAGACACTGCACCTTTTAAACTCCTGGAACTTCTGCTCAATCAACCGAGGAATCAACACTCGCCTTTAACACATGATACCTGTGTTTGTCTTAATTTGTTTTATCAAGTGTGCTGTTTCATTCAGAAGAATTGATAGATTCAGAAGAAGATAGTTTTTCCTTTCCATTCGCATAAGACGATACGTCCAAGTAAACATCACACTTACACTTGTTTTACCGGAGGTTGTTTATTTTGTCATTAACAACATAACATCACATTTTGCTGCCTGTCCATCCCCTGACATCCAGAGGAAGATAGAGCTTAGAACTTTTATGCCACATCTTGTTGATTGCTAGGTTGGCATTCAAGCAGGGATTCGCACTGTTTAAGGAGCAGTTCGACATTTTGGGAAAATGCTTAAAGACTGGAAAAATGGGGTGAAATAGTGAAAGTGTAAAAAGAAAAAAAATCTGATTACAACATTTATAGAAACGCAAACCTGTTTTCCTTTAATAATAAAAAAAAACAAAAAAAAACACTCGCACAACATACACTCTGAAGGCTGCTCAACTGACATCTACATCTTTTTCCTGTTGAGATTAAATGCAATTGCTGTTCATCAGGCATCCAACAAATGTGCTCAGTATAATCTAACAACAAGAAATCATTTGGCTGCTCTGCTCTACCTCAGTCTGTTCAATCATTAATCCTACTCTCAAAAGTCACAATAGCTTCCACACCTCTGTGTGTGTCGACTAAAGGGCTAAACTGTTGACCCTGCCTGGGTGTCACACCTGCAGAAACGAAGCTGTCGCCTCAGACGACCTCCACCCTGTAATTTCACAGAGACTAAAGAAGCTGAGCACCCAGCGAAACTTGAACCACTAAACTCACAGCACCATCATCTCCCCTTACTTGCCCCACAGCTCACACCGAACTAATTTCACCCCACAGCACAGATCTACACATTCAGATTATAGTCTTCCCTGACCTGCCACCCCCTCCCCTACACACACACACACACACACACACACACACAAACTCACACACACCCACACCCACACACCACCACCACCAAGTTTGTGACCCAGCCCAAAAGAAACCCCCAGCATCTGGTTTCTCCTCCACCACACCCTGCCACAAACACTTACACACCACAATTGTTGTCCTGCAGAACAAATAAATAGATTATACAGAATTTCACTCCTCCTATTTTAAGAACCTCTTACCATCCCATCTGCATGTTCATACATACACCTGGGGCTTGTTATTTATTTATTGTTTTAAACAGTTACTGTTAATTTCATGAAAAATCCTTGGAAAAAATATCATTTGGCAAAAAAAAAAAAAAAAGTTTAAGACTGAATAAATACCACTTTTTTCTGTCATGCACACAACTATCCCCACACAGCTGAACAACTTTCACAATAATATCTTCAGACCTTTATAGTCTGTAACAATCACTGGTAAAATAAATCCTAGTAAAGGTTGGTTGAATAGTTCTTCTAGGAATTTGAGGCTAAGCTGGACACTTAAACATCAAAAATTAAACAACCCTTCCAATTTTTGCCCATCTTTACACCAGAATTTATCAGGGTTTGGTGAAGCCATTTCATGGAAAATTGACTCACCTGAATCATCATAATTTTTACAGTAATTTGTGCAGTACAGCTTTCACAATCTGTTTTTCCTCCTGAATATTTTTCTCTATTTTTATTTATTTATTTATTTATTGATTGATTCGTTTTCAACCATGCAACAAACGCTCTAGATAAATTAGATTAAACTTATGATTCAGGTCCAAGTTTCATATGCATATATGTCCTTAAATTTGGCTTTGACACTATTATTAGAAACTTTATTCTGTATATATGTCAGATGTTATGCTAACTTAGCAATAAAAATGAATTAGAATCAATTAATCAGGAAATATTTTAAGAAATTATCAGGAAATAATGAGGAATTAAAGTTTTTCAGGATCAAAAACAGATTAAAACTGTATTTAAAAAACAGAGTAATGACACAATCCAGGAAAAAAATCTATAGTTTCACTGTTGTCACTTGCTTTTAGGGAGCACCTTGTGTATTGTAAAGGGCTGTGATCTTTGTGTTTTTCTATGAAATGTTAAAAATAAATGAATAAAAAATGAATGAATCTTACGTTGTGGTTGAGCCCGTGTCTTAACATTGTTGCTCTGTGCTTACAGCAGCACTTCCAGCTGGGCAGCTATCCACATTCCTGTTCACCCCCACTACAGCATCACATTCCTCACACCACATCAGTGACACTCAGCAGAACTTATCCTCTATTATCTCGTCTAACCTGTGTGTGTGTGTCTGTAGGACGGAGGACATCCCTCTGAAAATCCTCGCCCACAACAGCCTGGTTGGTCGGCTGATTGGGAAGGAGGGCCGCAACCTGAAGAAAATCGAAGAGGAGACAGGGACCAAGATAACCATCTCCTCGTAAGTCGCCTTCCTCTTTCACATGCGCCCTCCGTGGCTACGCTACTAGCACCTTCAGGGAAAAGCCAACACACACACTGGAGTGCTTTAACACTTTGATGTGAGTGCTTGTGAAAATAGCGACAGTGACACTCCAAATGATTTCAACCAGTACACAAACAACAAGCAGTGATTTCAACTCCTTGGTGCCACGCCTCCCTCCCTCCCCGCTCATTAGCCTTTTAGCATGTGGTTTCACTTAACTGAGTTGTTACAGGACAAATGTGAAGAGTTGATTACGGCTCCCTCAATCCAGAACATGATATTAAAGAGGGGGGCGATTACACCTCATTTAACGGACTGTGCTCATCAACCTTCATGTTCATTTATGGCTAATGAATTGCTGTGTCTCCATGAGCTCTGAGGATGTAATGAGGCTTGAGAAGGAGACAAAGAGGAATAACGAGAAGAGAGAAGGAGAGGGCCCTTTTGAGATGAGGCAAATAGTATATTCAGTATTGATGGTTCTGTGAAATCTTTTTAGGGTGTCCTCCACATCTTCAAACACAGAGGACAGAATAGATTGGTTTTGCTTCAAAGGCCAGAAGCTGTTATCATTCGTGTATTGTCCAAGATAACTGCTTTGTGGAGCGATCGCTTATTTGATTCATTTAACAGACTTTTCTTTGTTTCTGAGCTGGTTAAAAAGTTTTCATTTCACTATGACTCCTGTGGTATTATCCCTGTAATGCTGTGGTTAAGATTTTGTCACCAGATCCAAGTGGGAATCATAATTGCTGAGCTTCAAATTCTGTGTTTTGCAAAAAGATTTTGAGCTTTTCACCCAAACTTTTTTTTTTTTTTTTTGACCTACCACAGTTTAATAGTGGTTAACTTCAGAAACACTGAGTCATGATTTAAAAGATCTAACCAGGGGCGCCTTGGTGGCTCACCTTGGGGAGCACGTACCATTAAGCCTTAGTCCTTGCCGCATCAGCCTGCGTTCGAGTCCCGTCTACGGTCCTTTGCTGTATGTCATCCCCTCTCTCTCTCCCCAACTTTCCTTTCGCTCTCTGTCTCTCTGCGGCTGTAATGGAGGCTTAAAAATCCTGAAAAGACTAAAGTTAAAAGGTCTAAACAAATGTCTTGCTGCAGTGTTTTTATACTCTATTTATTCTTGCACTGTTTTTTCTCTTCAAGCAATAATAACAAAAATGGATGAATTCTTTCTGACCCCATTGCTTAAGGGGGCACTCCAGTTCTACAAATACTCCTCATGAGGGGCAGCCTATGAATAACAGCTGTGTGACGTCTGCTGTGTCTCTGTTGAAGCTTTGAAAAGAAAACGACCATGAACATATCATCATGATTAGATTAGTTTGGGCTAGGAGATTACTAATTTGTAGCTCAAAAAAGTTACAAACTAGGGATGTGGAATATGAAAGATATGGGAGGAAATGTTGTGTTCATTTTATATCAGAGTTGTTGTAATTTCTGACTAAATTGTGTTTTATCATACGAAAATAATAGGGAAAAAGTTGTCTGATGCTAAAGCTCATAAGTCATTAAGTGTTTTCAGAGCTTGACCCAAACTAGGGAACTTAAAATCATCTGCTGTATCTGCTGCTTCGGTCTTGACCACTCTTTCTTAAAGTCTGCGTCTCGTGAGTCCCCCAACAACTAAATTGCTTGTTATCCAAGCAAAATATTTTGATGCCAGTTTTGAGGTTGATGATGCAGCCTTCACTTAATGCTTACGTAAGATAAACACAGACAGGAAATCTAATTAAAAACAGCTCAGTCACCTCCACCTTCTGAGAAAACATGTGAACAGAATACGAGTGTGCCCGTTCTCTTTATTTGTATTTGCATATGCATGTACTCATTTGTTTGTTTGTTTGTGTGTGTGTGTGTGTGTGTGTGTGTGTGTGTGTGTGTGTGTGATCTCCCTTCCAGGTTACAAGACTTAACCATTTACAACCCTGAGAGGACCATCACGGTGAAGGGCAGCTTGGAGGCGTGTTGTAAAGCCGAGGAGGAGATCATGAAGAAACTGAGGGAAGCCTATGAGAATGACATTGCTGCTATAAACGTAAGCTCATCCCCAGTAAGTGTGTGTGTGTGTGTGTGTGTGTGTGTCTTTTGTCTGTCTCATTATCTCAGGTTGACTCACATGTACTGACAGGTGAACAACGGAGAGGAGTGATGATATACAAAGGATAATATCACCTCTCCATTCAGTGCATGTTACCACCAGGATTAGCAATACTCATTGTTGTGCGCTTGGTAAATGGATGACAGTAAACGATCGCTGAATAGCTCATCGGTGACTCGAGTGTTTGAGCACAGCATGTCTGTGGACTTGTGTGTGTATGTGTGTGTGTGTGTGTGTGTGTGTGTGTGTGTGTGTGTGTGTTTGTGTGTGTGTGTGTGTGTGTGTGTTCCACGGAGCCTCTGACTCATGCTCTCTTCCCCGCTGTGTGTGTCTGTGTTCCTGCTGTAACACACTGCGTTTCCCAGCATCCATCTGATATCTGTAGGCTGCTCTCTCGCCCAGCTCCTCTTTCACGCCGCCCCAATGACATCACTGGTGCTGCAGCCAGAGAGGTCAGCCACAGAGGAAGAGAGATAGTGATGCTATCACACACTGAACGCACAACCCAGAGATGAATGTGGAGAATGTGATTGTGTTAACAGTGATGATGCTGTTTACGAAGAGCAGCAGGAAGTTCTGGCGAGAATTTGCATCAAAGTCTCTGTCATTTCTTTGCTACTTTCACACAAGCTGCCAGTTTTCTCCTTCATTATCATTGTCCAAATATTGGCTCAGGAATAATCATCAAGAAGTAACACGCAGCATGCGGTTAAATTATTCTGGCCGGCGTGAGCACTTTCTGGCACCTGTCGGGCTGAGTGTGTACAGTAAGCGGTGAGGGCCATCTAGCGTGACACTGCGGATATTACACAAAGCTCTCTCTGGGAACAAGGAAGTGAAAGGAGACCGCGTGTCTTGTCACGGGCGTGAAACCAGAATAGCTGACTCAACTTTGTTGAGGGAAGAATATTTTTGTCAGGCAACAGCAAACTGTCCTGTGAAAACCACGTATCTCCAAAGCATCAACTTTTCATGAGCTAAGACAAACAGTGCAGTTCTCAGATAGTTTCAAATAGTCCAGTGGGTATTTAAATGGTTTATTTATCAAAAGAAGTTGGAGAATTTTCTTCAATCTATAAAAGAAACACTTTGATCTGAAAAATTCAAATTCACAAAATTTTGAGACACAAATAAAAGTAACAGATTTATGTGGTGGAGTTAGTGGTAGTAAAGGAACACAACTAAGGCTGAAACTGTAGATTTCATTATCAGTTAATCTGCTGATTAAGTTCCCAATAAATGGACTATAAGATGGTAAATGATATAGCGAAAAATGCATGCTAACATTTTCCAGAACACAATGTATTCAGGTAACTTGTGTTATCCAAACAAATGTCCAAAATCTAAATATATTCATTTTCAACAGAAAACAGGAGAAGCAGCAAATACCTTCACTATTTTTGCAGTGTAAGTAATTTAAACAATAACTCCATCATCAGGACTGTTGCTGAGGACTCCCCTCAGCTCTAGACCTCAGGTCATATTTAACTCTCGTACCTCGAGGGCTTAAAAGCAATTTAGGAAATTACTTTTTTTTCTTTTATTACAAAACAGGTTCTAAAAAAGTACTTACTTAGAAGGAGTCATTTGTGTTTTCTCCTCATTTTCTCTTCCTTTCTTATTAGCTTCTGATTTTCTCAGTTGTGTTTTTTTACTGTATTCTATAGTGATCTGCGTCCTCTTGCAGCAGGAAACATGACAACTTTCGATGTCTGGGGACATAAAATCCATTTTAAAATCTGTTTAAACTGATCTGCTCCTTTATAAAAATTAGTAAAAAAAACAAAAAAAAACAAACAAAAAAACAACCCCAAAAAAACCGATGACTTTAATTAAATCCTAGTGTCTCGTCTCCTTTCTTGTAACTTGTGACTAAAATCCGCCTGTGCCTCTCTTCTTCTTCTGCACAGCAACAGGCCAACTTGATCCCAGGCTTGAACCTGAACGCTCTGGGCATCTTCTCCTCTGGTCTCCCGGTGCTGCCCCCTGCTGCTGGACCACGTGGTGCAGTGCCCCCTGTGGCACCAGCAGGATACAACCCATTCTTAGTGAGTATTCGCCTTTTTTCTGCACTCAAACATAAACAGTGGAGGAAAAAAATATATTTAAATGCCTCTTTTAGAATGACTTTGCCACCACTGGTTTTTCCCACCCAACAAAACGATGCACAGCTCCTGTGGGGATTAGTTTTGACTTGTTACAGCAATTTGTTTCCAACACATGGTAAACCAGGTTCCCTCTGAAGTGCTTTTAGAAAAAACAATACTGTGTTGACTCAGGTCTTCCTGCATGATGTTGTACACAGTCTGAAACAACCAGAATTCCCCCATCTTCTCCAGAGATGAGTCAGTTTGTCTGTAAAACAAAGTCTCCACTCATTGCCTGATGAGGGCGAGCCAAAGTGGTGTGAGACAGAGTGTGAGAATGTATTTGCGTGCATCGTAGTCAAGAAAGTCAGTGTGTGATTCACTGTGAGTTTATGCCCTGAAATTTCCCCCTAGTGAGAGCTTGACTTGTGTACACGCATGTGTCTTTTAAAGTGTGTGTTTGTAAGTGTTTATGTGCCATCTGATCGGCGTGCTTGTCACTTCACTTTCAGAGTCACTCTTCACATCTCAGTGGCCTGTACGGGGTTCCTCCAGCAAGTGCCATCACCCACCAGCACTCAGTATGTTCCCTAAAATCTGCACCACAGTCAGCGTTGCCTTGGTGATCAGAGACTTTCCAGCTCATTTCTTGTCTTTTGTGCAAGTAGATAATCATTGTAATAGGCAGTGTAAAACCACATTTGTTACACACAAGAGGATTTTGAAAAGCTTCACACTTGGGATGTAACAGTTTTCTTCCCCTTGTGTTGAGCACAAAAGTACAAAAATCCACCCACTTCCTTGAAACCTGCAGAAGAATAGACAGATAAAGGAAGCTATAAGACTAATCGAGACATACTGTAAATAACAAACTATTGCAACCCCTCAGTCAGCGTCTGTGATGGACAGTGGGTCTGGCATTCCTGCGTCCCATCGCCCAGTCACCAGAACACCACAAATATTTCTGGAAGGGGACTTTTCATCCCAGAGTTGTGGCTCGTAAAAATTCACTTTATAAACCCCTAGTACATGAGTGTTACCATGCTAAGAAAAACAAAAACATAGGGCAACCATCTGCCCTAATAGGAAATATTCCATTCAGATTCAGCCAGAGCGGGATGTTTACCCAGAGAGAGAAAACCCTCATAGAGAGCTCAGTTTAGCTTTCCTTGCATGTGGTGTCATCATTTTCGGCTGCTCTTCAAGTATCTGACAAGTTAAATCAAAATTTCTGTAACTATTTAAAGTAGTTTTGAATGTTTTTCTCTGCTGACATCAGCAGGAGAGTTAAGTTAGAGTGTAGTAAAATATTTGTTTTCCTGTGTGGTCTTTTTTTTTTTTTTTTTTTCAGCAACAGGCTCCAGAACAGGAGGTTGTCTACCTCTTTATTCCAACTCAGGCAGTCGGGGCCCTGATCGGCAAGAAGGGCCAGCACATCAAACAACTCGCCCACTTCGCTGGTGCTTCCATCAAGGTAGGTTTTTCAGTGTCAACAGACTTGAATGAGAAGGGGAGGGAAAGAGGCGGTCAGACCGTCTCTTAACAACATTTAGAGATGAGTCCACAAACACGTGCCTCGCATTTTTCAGAGTTTCACATTGGGCATTGAGGACATTAAGTTGGTGAGTGCAGGCTGAGTCAGCAGCACTTCATGGACCACAGCTGAGGATGTTAGTTATTTATGGTCAAAAAAAAAAAAGACAAAAAGGAGATGACTAGTGAAGTGAGCAATTCAGAAAGCCCCTGAAGCTCCTTTTGGAGAGGTGAGACAGCTGGTCAATGCATCCTCATAACGTAATCACAGGCAATTCATGCTTTTCTAAGGAATTTGCAGGCCTCTCAGATGATTCAGTGGTTTTCATTGAATGGCCACAGAGCAAGAGCACCAGCTTTTGGCCAGATTGTCTACTTTTTTGTCTCCATAACCCGTCTCTTTGTGTATATGTCAGATTGCCCCAGCTGAGAGCCCAGACGTTACTGAGAGGATGGTTATCATTACTGGAACTCCAGAGGCTCAGTTTAAGGTAAAACCACTATGAATATGTGCAGAAATATTCATTCAAAAAATGTGACTGTTTAATTCTGAAATTTTGGATCAAATTGCAACGTCTAAGTTCATAAATATTTGTCAAAAATCATTCATTTGTCCTGTACAGTATTATAGTAAACAGCAGTTGATCACTGTGTGTCCCCATTTTCCCCAGTCTCTCCTTGCCTCATACCCTCCTCTGTATTCCAGGCGCAAGGTCGGATATTTGGGAAGCTGAAAGAGGAGAACTTCTTCTCGGCGAAGGAGGAGGTCAAACTGGAGACGCACATCAAGGTTCCCTCAACTGCAGCTGGCAGGGTCATCGGTAAAGGAGGCAAGACGGTGAGTTGATGCTTGAATTGAACTAAATTATGGTCAAAGTTGGAAAAAAACTGCGTTTACTGACATTACTTTACCTGTGTAAATTATTACTTTACATTTACTCAAATTGTGCATTTTTACATTTGGGATCCCCTTAATTATCAGAAATCTGTAGCTAAATGTAATGTTAGTCAGCAGAGAGGAGAAGCCCGTCTTTGTTCAGCTTTTTATTTTTTCATGTTCATCGGGGAGACTGCGGTTTGAACTCTGCATGGGAAAAACTCTAAAGATCTCTTAACTCTAAAGTAACACAACTTCTAATTGAAATGCTTATATTTACATACGAACAAATGCATTGAATAAATGAACAGTAAGTGTCTCCACGCCAGTGATCACTGCACATGACGCGCCACGTTCTCTGCTTGGTTTCATCAGATACAGTTTACCATCATTTGATACCTTGTCTCCCAGTCAGTGATGTCAGTGTGTTTTTGTAAGTGAGGCCGCAGGTGACATTCAGAGCAAGACGATGACCTCTCATGTCTCTGTATGTTTCAGGTAAACGAGCTCCAAAACCTTACGAGTGCAGAGGTCATTGTACCGCGGGACCAAACTCCAGACGAGAACGACGAGGTCTTTGTGAAAATCAGTGGGCATTTCTTTGCCAGCCAGGTACGAAAGAAAAATGAAGAGAGAATGGCTGCATTTGTTATTAATGCAGTGGCAACAGACTGTGCAGAAGGTAGTGGTGGAGGATGTTAACCACAACAAACAAATGCATGACAAACATTTACTAATAAAACATAGGATAAAGTCAGCATTGACAATGAGCATAGTTTGAAATTCACACACAACCACAAAAAATGCTGAAGTATGTGTCTTTTTGGGACCATCTTTATTCTCATCTGTCGTTGTTCAGCTGTAGCATCATTTTATCTTTTGATTTGTGTCAGTGCTCAGCTCGGCGGCCAGGGTAAATTATTATTAATAACTATCAGCTGCACCTACAGTGCAACTATAATCAGCTGAAATAGAAATAAAGAAGTAAATAAGCAAAATTAGTCATTTATACTGTCATGCCTCACGTGTGATTGTTTGACGTCACTTCACATATGTTACCTGTGATTTCAGTTAAATAGGCTAAATAGACCTCTGCTCAGGTTGGAGGTGGGTGGAATGAAAAGGAAAAAGGTGTAAAATTGTCCCTAACAGGAGAGTAAGGAAGCTGTCAGTCAGTCTGACCGCACACACACACACACACACACACACACACAATAGGCTAACAACAATTACTTTTTGACAATCCCAACTCAAGAACATTTAATATCTTATTTCAGCGTTTGCAACCGTATCAGTTGGTCTTAATTAGCAGATGGAGTTTGCTCTGTTGTCATGGAGATGGATCTGCGCGTGAAATCACAACAGCTCCTCAGCTTTCAGATCTGTCTCTAGAGGGTGCGACTGGGCACCCTCTGTCTGCTGATGAAGACTGCGTTATATGGTTGAAAGTTCCAGAAACTCTATTGTTGTTTTGTCAGACGACAATTGCTACCTAACAATTATTCTGTTAGCTTACAACAACTGCAGATGCCATTAATCTTACACTTACAGAACGTGCATTGTCACAATCCTTAAAGATTTCTATTAACTTTTTTTTTTTTTACTTGTGACCAGCTTTTTTAAAAACTACAATAAAAACAAATACAGCAGCAAAAAGTATGAAAAAGAAAGTGACATACAGTTAATCCAAACAGATTTACATATAGGATTTAATTGAATCCTGAGTCTTTTTTTGTTTTTCCTATTTTTTAACATTGTGGTGGTCCTTCCCTTTATGGTCTCTTATTTTTATAAGGACGCCGTGTCTTGTATCATCACTCAGTTAACACCTCGTCCTTCATGTGATGTCTTTGCAACAGACTGCACAGAGGAAGATCCGGGAGATCATACAGCAGGTCAAACAGCAGGAACAGAAACACCAGCAGGGTGCCGCCGTGTCACCGCACCACTCCAAGTGACCAGCAGGGCGGCATCAGTGGGCGCCAGCCAATGAATGTAGCCCTCCCAAATGGACAGAGACCTACCCAGACAAAGGCAAAGGCCAAGGGGGACATGCAGGGCAGACCAGCAGCACCGGGATCAAAACCAAAGAACTTTACTAGGGGGGAGACAAGTGAGAGCCAAAGGCTGAGGGTATTGTGTGCACTGCCAGCCCTGTGAGAGCAGATAGAGTGGGAGAAACCGTACTGATATAATATGACAAAAAAAAAAAAAGACCAAAAAAAATCTACAAGAAAGATGGAAATGGCAGAAAATTGGGAACTGTTGTCTTCACAGTCAAAAAAAAGGTAAACAGGAAATAGTATGTCGCCCTGCATAACGTTATCTCTTTAGTTGGACTAACATAGGCCTAACAAATGGATAAAGCAAGTGTATTAACATGAGCATATACAAGGCATTGTGATTGATATTTTGGGTTAGAATGAGAGCGAGTGACAATGGACCTTCTCTTACAAGAGTTTGAGATATTCAGATTAAATATCCTTAGCAGTATTAATACAGAGTAGAAAGTATATTGATACACACTGAGAGTATGCACTGTTATTTTTCTACCAAAATGACAGTACGGCTTGGTGTAGTTTTTAATATTTAGCTTGTTCCTGACATTGATTGGACTGTGACAGCCACACAAAGCAGTTTCCCTTGTTTGTTCACACTATAGGCCACTGAATTCAAAAAAGAAAACCCCTATAAGTTAATATGGTGAATGGTTCTGAGTCTTTGTAACAAGCCTGTGTGTGTGCCAACGCAAAAGATAACGTCCCTTTGCAATGTCTCTCACCATTCATACCTGATGCTACACTTATTTCTTTTTATTTCTTTCTTTTCTGCTAATTTCTGCTTCACTTTCTCATCACTCTCTCTCATCCAGCATCATGTGTTTTTTGAATAGGGTAAAATTAGTTGTTGTCACGAAACACTTTTTTTTCAGTAGCCTTTTAATAACATTGAACTGACTGCCACTTTCGCTCAACAGAGGTTAAAAGCCACCGAGGGATTTTTCTTTTTTTTTTTTTTAAACCAGTAAACTGGTATCACTCTCCCATGCTGTACAGTAGTAGACTATATCCACATCCATGCTTGTTGTCCTGATATATAAAAAAAAATCACAAGGATGTCTCTAAAGGCATTCTCTTCGACGATCAGAGCAAAAATTGACGTCTTAAAAAAGAAAAAAGAAAAAAAAAAGTGCACCTTTGCTTGTTAACAGGCAACCAGTTGATTTTGAATGTGCGCTGCCACACACTCGGCCTTATGAGGACGTCACAAGGGCCAGCATGAAATGTGAGCTAAGGGCCCAGAAAAGGGGGAGCGGGAGGGGGGTGTTAAGGGAAGAGTGGCGGGGTGGGGGTGCAGACTTGTGGTGTGTGGAGTGGCAGTGAGGAAAATTTTTGGGGTTAGAGGGTGGGGGTGGGTTGGGGGTGTTATAGGGAGGCACTGTATGACCTGTGGTACACACACAACTGCAAACGTGACCGCAGCCGCGTTTGGCTTTAACCCTCTCTTGTCAGGGAGCTTTCTAAAACGGCATGACAGCTGTGAATGTACAATATGCAGCCTTTTTAGAAAATATCGCCCCTGCCGTGTCCAGCAGGGCCAGGCCAGAGGCACAGACACGCAGATTGTCATTCTCACTCTCGCTCTTTTCTTTCAACTTCACTTTTTTTGCGGTTTTTATTTTGGCGAGCTGGCCGCCTGCTCTACGAGCATGCTGGACACGCAGGTCCTGGTGTCCCTTTGTGCTTTACTTTGGAGACCATGGAAGCTTGTTGCCTTATTTTGTCACCTTTCAGACATCACCCATCAGCTTCATCTTCCAGACGCAAGGTTATTGCCAACACGCACAGCTTCCTCCATGTGTGTGTATGTGTGTGTGCGTGTGCGCATGAGTGTGTGTATATATATATAAAAAGAGAGAGTAATATTTATGAATCTATTTTTTTCCTATTTTGTGATGAGAGCTATTGATAAGAAACAAAAAGAAAACAAAGTCCTTTTCTTTTTTTCCTCAGTGGGACACTGCCATATTATTTTGAAGGGAAGTGTTTATTTTCTTGAAAACTAGACTATGAATAATAATATAAATAAAAACCTGAAAAAATAGGAGAACAGTAAAGTGAACGACCGTGCTAACATTGGTCAGGATGTGAACAGTGCGCATGTCAGTATTGTGATCTACCTCAGGCTTCAGGGTACCTCAGTCCAATCTTTCATTTCCCCTTTTTCCACATTTTGTATGCCTTGTTAACCTTGTTGATCATTTTGAGCGTTTTTAATTTTCTTTTTTAATGAAAAAAAATAGATCAAGAGAAAAGATCTACAGTAATCTCTAAGCTCTTCAGGTCCAGCTGACTAGTGAAACTTTGTAAACCGTAGTCAACTCTGTTGGACTGTCTTTGCCTGGACGCCAAACAACCTCTTAATGATACACGTCAAAGGATTTCCAAGTCGATTTTTTTGCTAGAAAGGAATGAAGAGCAGGATCTAAGGGGTACATACCTGTCCGAAGTGGTTCTGAATGTGGATGTTGTGTACTGATTTCACCATCAAAGAAAGACAAAAAATAAAAAATAAAGTTACAAATCGGTTGATAGAAACAGAAACTAACCAACTGTACCTCCTGTTTTTCCCAACTGTACCTCCAGGTTTTTTGAGACTTAAAAAAAAAAACATAAAAAAAAAACAAAAAAAAAACAATGAAGTTTATTCACTTGTGGAAAAAAAAAAAAAAAAAAAAAAAAAAAAGAATTTTATAACAACCCAACCCAATCTTACCAGCTCTATTTGATAACAGCATACTCTGGGGTTGATTTGAAGAAAACACAAAGCTGCAAAAATACACTGACAGGACTCTTGAACATGGTGTAAAACCCTAGTCTTCTGTGTAGAGAATGTAGAACAACTCTAGTCGTTGAAATGTCACTGTGTACGACAAGATAACTGTATATCTGTAAACATGTACAATAGAGTCACACATAAATGCATCGTCTATCTATAACACTTACCAGTCTGCACCTGCATTGTGCGAGATGGTGGGAGAAGTTTAGAGCGTCACAGCTTCCCTCAAAAATGACCTCTAAATGCTTGTCTCATCAATCTACCAATATTATTTTAATTTTTGTTGTGCTGTACATTTCAGAATTACCTCTCAGAATCCAAGGCTGACTTTAGTTACTAAAACCGATGTAGGGCAAAAGTATTAAATAAATGAATGATATAGTGAAAGTTAGTGTTTGTCTTTGGGGTTCTTTTAACTGTTGAGAGCTGATTTTTATTTTTGGAGGGCAGACTCTTGTCATCAGATATGGTGGATAATTTTTGTCCCAGTGAACACAAACTAGCAGTGCTAAAAAAAATATATATAATAATAATAATAAAACATAAAGGTCTATGAAACTCACACAATGCCTGAGGCTGTTTCAGCAAGCCTCTCCACAGCCGGTACAGTACCTCATACTGATGACAATAGCTCACCAGACCTGATTCAAATACCCTGACCTTACCCACATAAATGCAGTACGGTGCTTCTACTCGAACGCATGACTCCTGTGGTGGTCTGCTTCACTGTAGTAGGGCATGTCGAGGAGGAAACGGCTTTTCACAGTAGCACTGGAAATTGTAGTTTGTCAGTCATGGTTTGTTTGATTGTCAGGAGTAGTTTCTTTTAGAGCAGTTTTGAAGTTGAGACTCTTTTCTTGCATTGCGGAGGACTCTTCAGACCTCTGTCTCTCTTGTGTTTTTGGCTCTTTATAGCGCAGGTTTCCCTCTAGCTGGTTCGATTTCACTGTGGTGTTGTGAGCGGAGCATCCTGGTTGTTGAGACATCTGTGAGGGAACCGCAATCTGAGGTGAAATTTGTCAAGATGGTTGTTTTTTTTTGTTTTTTTTTTTTTAACTTCCAAGGATAGTTGTTTCTAGGTTTTGTGGGGTGTTGCTAGGCATTAATATTCATTACCAGAAAAACCACAATTACACACATCACTGAGGATGTACAGTGTTGTTAGTCATATCACATGGTGGTTGGATAGTTTAGGCTTTACCTTGTTTTCTGTTGATCTGGTTTTCTCGTCAGTTACACTGATTTAATAATGCAGTATGTCTGGAGCAGTAGTTGGGATTCTTTGCTTTAATATTCATTCCTGTTAGATCACTACCAATTATACTAGCTGTTAAAATGTGGTTGAAAAATGTCCTAGCTAGGATTTTCAACATATTTGGGAATCAGAATGGGAAAAAAAAAAATTGCAAGTAGATATGACAAGTTGTTTGACAAGCGGGAGAGTTGACAGAGTATCCAGGTCTGAAAATAAATAAGTTGATTAACATTGTTCTGACTTTGGGAATGAACAGCAAAGTGGGCATTTAACAACCATCCAAAAACGTATGGATTAACTGAGGAAGGATTTAGCAAAGTCTGGTCAGATGTATGCAGAACCACAGCAGTGTTTTTTGTCCCATCTTCTTGTTCAATGAAAAAACACAAAGCATTGCATGAGACTGTTGTAGGCGATCCAGTATGTATTACACTTCATATAGCACTAGACTTTCAGTAGTGGTTTTACATGGATCCATTTCTTAACTGCATTTCACCATTTGGGAGATTCCTTTTGTTTCCTCAGTAGGTCAAAACCCTCAAGTCCTACAATTCCCATGGGCCAAAAGGTCCCAAACACCTCAAGGTAATTAGTGACTGTGTGCTGGACAGACATATGATCCATTTTTAACACATCTTGTGGATCCATGCCTTTCTGGTAACAGCCAAGCTGTTGTTTTGAGTTGTGAGTGAACTGTATTGCTGAGCAACCTGGATCTGAGCAATAAAGAATATTTGAAAGAAAATGTTTTTCATGTTCACTGTTTTATTAATTCAACGTTTCTTTTCACCTCTGAAATAAAGGTGCTGCATCATTTGTGATCTGACATATTGTAAATGTCACAGCCAAACTGGGAATTATATCTAAAGGAATTTACATGTCTGATGAAACGGAATCGCAGTATTATTATATCTTAACCCACATGAAGAAAGAAAATAACACTTTATGCAACAAAGACGCTGTAGAACCAGGAAACTGTTCCTCAAGACACATGATAAAAGGCAGCAAAGACATTTTGGCTTGATTTAACAGAGGCCTCACACTGTCTGAATTAACTGCACATTCATTTTCAAGTAAGAATCCAGCACATTAATATCAATACACACTAAACCAGGGCTGTACATTTACTTACAAAAATCATACTGTAATTCAACTGATTCCTCAAAATGACTTGTGAACATGGTATTCTGGCTTTTCTGACGCCAAATGTTGGTCTCAAAATTTCATTGTACAATTTGAAGAACTTTCATTTCAGGGTTGAAAAATAGTTTTAAAAAATCTGATATATACCTTATTATAATTTACACTGAAACTGTAAAATGTGATTGTCAAACAAGTAAAATACAACTTCAAGTTGTATAGTGTATGCTGCAAATGGTATTTCAGTTACAAATAACATTGTTCACACAAATCCAACAAACAATAATCTCAACCATCCAGCCTGCACAAACATGAGTAGGCTTTTAGTATTTACATTAATTTCTCTGCATGTCCATGCTGGAGGTAGAAATTTGAGTCTATAACTGCATGACAGGCACTTTGAATACTCATGCTGTACAACAAGAGTTTTTCCGTAAAATCCTTCCCTCTTACAATGTAATCACTGTACATTCATACATCTATATACAGATGCTGTGTATGCTGTGTATGCTGTTGTGAAACAGAAAAACACACATTTCAACACACTCAGCTTCAAATCCTCCTGTGGCAGTTACAAAAAACAGTTTCAATCCCTTCTTCATGTCCAGGTGGCTCCCGAGAAATAAAACACTCCAGATAAAGGAGGCTGTCACACCCGCGTGTGCACAAAGTCTCCACTTTTACATACATTCGTTCTTGAGGGCAGAGCACATCAAAACACCAAGGAACAAAGTCATTTCCAGAACAAATCACTGGGCCTTCTTATCTGTGATGAGTCCGTTCTGTGACTGGACATCAAGTTTGAGACGCCTCTGACTGTAGCGGCGGATGAGAGCTCCGGGTAGCAGAGCCATGCAGGCGATGGCCAGCAGCTGCAGCAGCCGCTCCCAGGAGAACAGGTCATCCAGCGACGATACCTCAGACAGCATGACACCTGTCTGCACACAGATGAAGTTGTATGGCAGGAGACCTATGAAAGCAGATCAAAAACAAACTGTATATATATGATATGAAACTTTATTTGCAGCATTGAGACAAATACTTTGGTGTTCTGGTTTGAATTGGTGCACTATTGACTGACAATTTATGAAAAACAACAAAACTATGAATAGATCTTAAGGAATGTAATCACAAACACTGATCCAAAGAGACTTTCTATTTGGTTTTATTTGCATTTGTCAGCTATAAAAGAGGTGGGGGTGGGGGTGGGGGTTGGATGGTGGGGGTAATTAGTAACTGGCATGCAACCTATGACAACAAAATTTTATTGTGACCTTTTCAGTCGCGCTTTAGTTACTTCAAATATGAAGCCTGAACAATACTCTTATTTTGATTTATGAATAAATGACACAGTATGAAGAATATGGAGAGAACGCCATCACATCGTTTGCAGACAGCTCTGACAAGCTGTAAATTTACTGATCCATGTGTGCTTACCAATGAAGACTGAGCAGAAGAAGAAGGTGATGGGAATGTTTACAATCGGGGCAGACATGTTCAGAAACCAGTTGGGTGTCATGGGAAAGAATCGCAGGAAGAGCAGAAAGAAGAACAGACAGTCCTGGTTCTCCTCAACCTGGGAGAGAGACATTAGATGTTAACCAAGGTTCTATGAAGGGACAGTAGATGTGTAGATGTGTGTAGGAGACGTACAGGCCAATGAGGTGAATCAGGGATCAGTATGGTCTACATCTTACCATACTGATCTCAGGCCACATTTGTCTTTTCACTCTTTTACTTGAACAAATTTGTGCATGCAAGCCTCTTGGCAGTGTATCTATATGCACTATGAGCAGTGTGCAGATCTTTTACATCTACACACCAGGAAGAAGAGTAAATTATTGAGGTTTAAATATGGTGCATCAGTGGTTTACAAATTTGCAAATGTAATTCTATACTACTAGTTTTAATATTTGTTGCCTTGAATTAGTTGTTTACACTGTGTCACACATGTACCTTCCTCTGTAGCATGGAGACTTTATCAGGGAAGAGGTTCACAATGTAGCGTTTTCCGAAGGCCTGGGACAGGAGGTAGCACATAGTGGAGCCCACAGTGGTGAGCACACAGGCTAGCAGCAGTCCTTGATATGGTCCAAATATGGCTCCTGCAAGAATGTTCTGCACAAAGACAAGTGGAGACCAAAGACCTGTGTTACTACACATCATCAATATGTGTGTAACAATCAGCTCTGACACACTTTGCTCTGACACACACTATATTCAGTCCTGGCATTATGTGGTCACATTCTTTAAACAGTGTGAACGCGGAACGAGTACTGGGACACGTTGAAGGACTGCCTACTCAACTAATGTTCTCTGCCATGGTCTAATTAGTCCTGTCACAGTTTTATAATGACCCAAAAATATTTTTACACTTCTCACTGCGTTTCCCATACACTGATTTATTTGTGGTAGCAAAAAGAACATTGGCAGCCACATATCAATTTTTTTTTTTTTTACCATTTCAAATGGTTAAAACCTTATTTCATTGTAGAGTTGTGTGCAGTGCAACAATTCACTCATTTGGTCTTTGCTAACAGAAATGATGTACGTGTTTATTTGCATTTAGAGCGGGGATGTGACCACAAGTGGTCATGCTCGAGACGCATGTAGAGATGCATTTTAATGCCAGGTGTGAACTCATGTACTTGGAGCTTTCAACTTGTGATCTGATCACCCCAGACGCGTGTTGATGCCAGGTTCGAGCAGGGCCTGTGTGATCTAATAGTGCTTTGAAGTGTAAGACACTCGGTGAGGGCCACTTTAACCTGCATGTGGTTTGTGGTTTTTCTTTTTTTCGGGGGGGCTGTTCTTTGAGCCATGCACTCAGCCGTGCAGAAAATATTACAATGAGCTGTCAACAGTCTAGCACGGCTGCCACACAAAAGCAAATCTAACATCCCTTTGTTGATTGCAGTGGATGAGTATTTTTATCCTCTGCAGCGTGTCCTCTTTAAAGAAGAAAACCAAGCCACACACCACATGCAGGCCAAGTCCCATTTCAGTTTTCCTTAAAGTACATCTCTCATGCAAGCCTAAATTCTTTTACACCTACCAAACATGACAGTTATTAGCAAAGTTCAATCCATTTTTTATATTTTTCTGTTAAAAAATTCAATATCATTATCATCCAGCATCAGTACAAAGAACATCTGAGAATGTTTTTACCTTACCAGGAATGAGGATCCAGGAATGGCAAATGACTGCTTGTACAGATATGCACTACAGAACAATAGCAGGACATATCCAGTGTGCTCAGTCTTGTAAAACTGCAGAAGCTCAGCCAGTTCTCTCAGCTCATCCAAGTCTGAAGGGAACTTCAACCTGTGGAAACATCAACACTCAAGTTAGTCACATCATGCATTCATTCATGTAAAGAAACGGTTGGGAAATATGGACAAAAGATGTCATTGTAACCAGATTTTTAAAAATTTCCCCATGAGCATAAATAAAGTTTTTCTAATCTATCTATTTTATCTATCTATTAATGAAGTCGCAATGGGAATTTCTCACAATTTCCTTGCAGTTTATTGACTTAATGATTAGCTTATCATTTAATTGAGAAAATAATGTCAGATTAAGCTATAATGCAACTGTTAGTAGCGGATATTATTCTATTTAGCACATTATACCAATGCTTAATTCTAATAAGTAAAACAATTTGTAAATTCAACACAAACAAAACAAATGAATTACACTTTTGTTGAGCCATGATTGGTTGAATTATTAAGATCAAAATGATCATAACCAATAAGCATTTGATGGTAACAAGGTAAATGCTAATATTTGCTTGATTTCTTAAAATCTTAAACAACTGAAGAATTGTTTTTTTTTTTAATTTCATTTTATTTATATTTTTGTTGCTGCTGCAAAATAAGAAAAGTGAAGGTATCACAATCAGTAAACACGTTTTTGGTAAGTTCATAATTTACAGTAGCTAGCTAGCTATTATTTTATCCATTATCTCTATAACTGGTGTTTCTAGTTTTGGGTGTGTGTGTGTGTGTGTGTGTGCGCGAATAGGAGAGGGGTGAGGGCATGCTAACATTAGCTAGCTAGCGACGGTAACGTTACAGTAGCGTACAATACAATTTAGAGACACTGATATTTATCAAACCTAGAAAAATACTCTACTGTCTCTTGCTAATGGCTAACGCCAGTCACCTGCTGGCTTCTTCGGCGCTGTCAGACTCCGCTGCATCCACATGCTCCCCTCCGGCAGCTGCCTGGGGACGTCGAGGAGCCGCCGGCAGGTACAGGGACAGGGAATACAGGTAGAAGCTGGCTACGACGACCACGGCAATTAGTCCGACGAGTGAGCGCATGTTTCTCACTTCGTTAGCCAGCAAACAGCCGCCGGTCTCCGCTGCCGGTTGTAGGCGAGAACAGCGGAAACAGACGACGGCTGGTCAACCGCCGCAGTGACGTCACATCCGCCTATCAGCGGACTTAAGGTTAACGCGGTGTTAACCAGAGACTGTGAATAAACCACACATACAGTTCAATAACGGTGAACTGATAGGTCTGAATTTTGTAAAAAAAAAAAAATAAATAAAAAAAATAAAAAACAGAAGAAACTTGCAAAGCCATAAATATTTTTCTTTGATGTCTTTAGGTTACCCCTGTTTATAGTTTTTCTTTGTCCTATTTCATTTTCCTTTTCCTTATTTATGTGTTGCACTCATTCCATTTGATTTGATTTATTTATTTTGTATGTATTGTCCGCATCATTTCTGCAATGTATCTTACATAGGAAGTTATGATTGATTTCTTCCGTTTTTCAATGTTTAATACTTTAAATAAGATGAATTAGTCAATTAAGTATTTTAGGGGGAAAAAAGTTATAACACCAAAAAAAAAAAAAAATAAATAAAGATCACACATTATCGATCGGTAAATACATGCCACATTTTCTAAATTAAGATACATTATTAATTTAATTTTATTTTGTTTTATTTTATTTTATTTTTTTATTTTATTTTATTTTATTTTATTTTATTTTATTTTATTTTATTTATTTATTTTAATTTTAATTTTAATTTTTTTTAAATTTTATTTTTACTCAATATAAATTTTTATATACAGTCTATGATATTAATCGAAGGTGGGGAAACCAGACAGACAGGATTGAGTTTTCTGGGCGGCTCCAGGTCAGGGGGGGGCGGTAATGCTCTAAAGTTGTTGGCATCGACCATTGTTTGAGAGCAAAGACCAAAAAAAACGAAGAAGACGAGCGTTTGGAAACATGCACGACCATACGGAGCGAGAAAGTGTGATAAAGGTGATGCCGTCCTGCCAGCAGGCTTGAAGTTACAAAGTTCAGCCTGCACACCAAAACAGAAGTGCGACAACTTGCACAGCTCGATCCACACAATGGCTCAGTGCACTCGTGTTTCAGGGTCCGTGGGCTTGATTACTCTCCAGAACCCGCCTGTCAACGCTCTCAGGTGAGCTGAAGTAACTAACAAGGCTGCAGAGCGTCTTTAAAACTAGCTCCACGGTGTTTGCCTTGTGGGAAGGAAATGTACTGCAACTCCATGTGTTGTTGGTGAGGGGGGTAGTTTTTAGAGGTGTAATGGATACAGTTGCACAAGAAAAGGTGCACACAAGATGACTTTGTGCGATAAGAATAACTTGATTTTGTGAGCTCAAGGAAAAAAAAAAAAATTGCCAGAGGGTGGCGTCAGAGGAAAGGTTTCTGATAAACCAGTATTGGACTGTATAATTAATTACACTTCCTCAGGTACTATATATAATTTGTGTTTTAATTAATTATTTGCATTTCATGCTACGTTATGCTACTACTTTTTACTCCACTGCATTTATCTGACAGCTACTGTTACTTAGCAGAGTAATATTGTATAAACAATCTGTGATGTTCTTTGAAAATACAAGGTATTGTTATAGATTAACAGTATAAAAAGTAATTGAAATGAGCTTGGCTTTGACCTGCCGCTTGCTACATGGAAATGTATCAGCAATAATAATCATAATAATAATTAAGTATAATAATACACATAATACACTGACACTGGCAGAGGCCATTTTGCTGATAATCCTTGTGTATATTTTACTAAGTAAAACTTTCAATGCAGAACTTTTACCTGTAGTGAACTATGCAACTTTTACTTACTAAGGAATCTGAATGCTTATTCCACCCCTGACCTAAATCAGGTTTGTCCTATGTACAGTGGGTTCTTGAGGACATCTCAGACTCAGCACATCGGCCTCAGCATTACGCGTCAGTAAAAACCTTAAAAACCTTGCTTAAGGGCACCTTATTTATGGTAATGAAGGAGAGGCACTTTTCTCAGTTTTATCCTGTCCGCTTTTCTATTAAGGCCACCGCTGACCCATTTTATAGAAACATGGTTTATATATAATGTATGGTGTGTACTAAATAATTCATATCTGATGAATTTTCAAGGCCTTTATTTAAGATGCATTTATCAAAACTGATCTTTTTTTAAAGAACGACTTAAAACTCCCTCCACTAAAGAAGGAAGAAGCACTGCAGCAGAAAGGTCTGCCCTTTAATCCTAAATAATAATTTAAAAGGCAACACTATAAAAGAAAAACGACCTAAATTCAGTATATCTGAAGAGGACTATACAGTTGGTGAATTTAAGTCTAAACTTATATATACCAATACTGTAAACTCATCATCATGTAAAAACGTGTTTTGTTTTATACAGCGCAGCGGTGAGGCAGGGCATCGTTGACACAGTGAAGAGAGCACTCAGTGACCCAAAGGTGAAGTCAGTGGTTATCTGTGGCCAGGATGGAATATTCTGTGGGGGTATGGACATCTTTACTTATTTCCTTTAACTTCAAAATGCTGACACATCTCCAAATCTGTCTTTTTTATTGTTGGTTTCAAAAAAGATTCAAAAAAATCTTTTGAAATGGTATCACTCTTTGAGATTCTGGTTGCAAACGATGGGTGCATTTGTTCCCACATCCCACACTGTTACCTCGATGTCTTCCCTTTACTGATTTTCATAATGTGCAATAGAGTCCCTCCGGTCCGCAACAAGAGAGCAAGGGCAACTGAAGTTGTATTCAAATAAAGCAATAAAAGAAATGAGGGCTACACCAGGTAAAAATCAAATTGAACTAGTATGTAAATGGCTGGTACATTTGAAACACATTATTGTTTTTGGTGGCAAAATTTGTGTTTAAATGTGCTGTTTTTAATTATTATATACCAAGATGTCCCCAATTAAAATAATTAAAATGCTTAAGGACATTTTCTTTTGACTACAATTGGTCCACAGTGACACATCAAGAATGAAAGCAGATTTTCATAGATTTTAAAATTGTAATTAGTATCATGTTGTGAGGATTTGTGGGATATGCTAGATGCAAAAAAGCAGTCATGGAGAGAGGAAATCGAAAAGAACAAGAGAGGATATTAAAACCTTGTTAATATAAATTGAAACCGGAGTTCATCAGAAACATGTAGAACTGCTCCATGTGTAGTGCCAAAGTAAATAATCGCACTAAGAGGCTCAGCTAAATATTCCTCAATAGGTCATGTTTATGAAATGAGTGCAAGTTCAACTCTGTGTTATTAAATGAACACGAACTGAGGAATATTAATGTGAATCAGCACTAGTGCAGCAGCTAACAATTATTTTCGTCATAGATTAATCTGCTGATCATTTTCACGATTAATCAATTAATCTCTTAAAAATAGATAGAACAGCGTCTGCTAAAGTTTCCTGAAGCTTAAGGGGATATCTTCAGATTTGTTCATTAGTCTAACAGTTTCAAAACTAAACATATTCATCACATAAGACAAGAAAAAGTAGAAAATATTCACACTTGAGAATCTGAAACCAATGAATGTTTGATATTTTTGACAAATTTTGTTTAATGAATAGTGTCAGCATGTGATTTTTTTTAAATATTTTATTTTAATTTTTTTTTTTTACCACCAAACTGGGTATTTTGTGTAATCTCCCTTCAAAGATGACATGCAGAAGGATGTGGGTTTAGATGCACCTCGTAACACCACTGATAACATCATCAGCTGCATTTGCATAACAGGGGCCGACATCAAAGAGTTTGGGACGAAGATGTCTGGGCCTCCGCTGGTACCGATGATCCACGCCATCGAGGCTGCGAGCAAACCGGTGGTGGCAGCCATAGAGGGGGGCGCTTTAGGCGGAGGCCTTGAGCTGGCACTTGGCTGTCATTATCGAATCGCACACTCAAAAGTTAGTTCACACTTCAGCCCTCCGCGTCTCTCTCTGTCAGTGTCTCTCTAATCTCAGTGTCGAGCTGCATCATTGTCTGACTGACACTGTTGAATGTGACTTGTCATTGGAAATGTGACTTGCTGTATTTCCAGCTCATTGGAGGTCCATAGCAAGAAAAAATAAAGATAAATCCATGTAAAAACCAAACAAAAGACATTCCACAATAATCAAACATTTACATGATTAATTCATTAAAAGCATGACCGGTTCATTTTTGTTTGGTCATTTAAGAAAAAAAAAACAAAACAAAACAGTACTTTCCCAGAGGTAACAAAGACAGTCAGACTCTAGAGATGATCTAATTCTGTGATATAAAAGAAGATTTTTTTCCCACCCTCCCAAGCCATGAAATAATGAATGTAATATATTTACTGGCCAGAGACAGCTGTGTCTGTTCAATACCCTCCATTCATCATGCTTTGTGCCTTTGTGTCCTTTCAGGCCAGACTGGGACTTCCAGAGGTGAGTCTGGGTCTTCTGCCAGCTGCAGGGGGAACCCAGCGTCTGCCAAGGCTCATCGGGGTCCCAGCTGCCTTAGACCTCATCACCACAGGTAGCAAAGACAGGTTAACCTTGCCTAACTTTCACAGAGTTATTGTTACAAGTTCATGCAGTTTTAAAGCACTCAAGCAGGTATAGGTCAGCATCAGTAAATATGTAGACATCACCATTTATTTATTTTTTTTTGTTCAATGTTCTGTTGGCCATCCAATTTTGTGTATTTAACTTGTGGTTCAAATGAATGCAGTATGCAAACGTTCCTGCATATTATCATAATGAGTCGGTTACTAACGGTAGTTTAGTCTGATGACCAGCAGATGTCAGCATGTGTTTAGTTTTCCCTCATCACCGCCAGTGAAACCTCTGGTGTCATTGTGAAGTCTTCTTAAATCACTTCAAGCAAACTGCAATTCTTCATTTTTTTGGCATTTTGCCTTTTATTTGATAAAGGCCAGAATCAAATAAGGGGAAAGTATATGTCTTAATCCCAAGGCCAGCAGGACACTAATGTTATTGCTTAATAATTTGAAATGTCACATGTCGCCCAGATAGACCCTCATTGTCTTTCATGTCTGCCACAGGCCGCCATATCACTGCTGCTGAGGCACTGCAGCTTGGAGTAGTGGATCAGGTTACTGAGCACAGAACTGTGGATGCAGCTGTAAAGTTTGCCCTGAGTGTTGCAGGTGAGACACACAAAAAATCATAAGAACACATGGTACCCAGTCTTTAAAATCTCTTCACTGGTTTAAAAATAATTTAAAAAAAAAAACTCAGCAGAAGGAAGAGAAATCCTCCTTGAGGAGTTATTTTAGGCTAGTCCGACCTCAAGAAGTGTCGGTTGTGGAAGTCAAAGGAAGCAGAGAACACGGCAGGCAGATCCTCCACCACAGAAGTCATCAATGTTTCATAGCCCTGTCAGATGTGCTCTGATGTCTTCACTGCTTTTGCTGTATTATTCAGGAGGGCGAAAAGGGACAAACTTTCCTAGAATATTAATAATGAGCCCTCGCCAGTCATTTAGGAGGATGAGGATTGCCCCACGCTCGTGAATCAAACTCATTTACCCGCTGAATGGATCGCTAAAGTGTGCCATGTCCCTGCAGTTTACAAGGAATGATTTCTCAGTCTGTGTAAAGCATAACCCATTCAGATTTGCTACATGGTGATAATACTGACAGACCACACTTGTCGGCTCAGTCTGAAATATAAATGAGAAATAAAAAAACTTTTAAGACAGATTTTTATTGTACTCTGGAAAAAGAAAATCTTTTTTGACACGCTGTTGTTTTACCTCCTTACAGTTGATGAATTTATTCTTCAAAACAATTTAACAGCAGCAACATTTAAGTAAATTCTTTTGCATTACATTTTCTGGGATTGTGCTTATTTGCTTTCTTGGTTAGCGTTGGGCTAGAAGAATGACACCATTCTGTGTCTGGTTTCCTGTGCCTCCAGTCTTCATGCTAAGCTAAGCTAATCCTGGCATTAGCTAAATATTTAATATACAGATGTGAGAGTGGTTATCGATCTTCTCATCTGAGCCTGAGCAAGAAAGAGAATAAGTGTTTTTTCCCAAAATGTCAAACTAATCCTTTAAGCATTTAAGAATGTTGTTGGGAACCAGTGCACAAACCACCCACTCTGATGTGTGGTTTTGTGTGTTAACATTGTCCTGCAGGTACATGAGGGCAGGATGTGTTTTGTTCAGCTTTGCCTCAGCAGAGCCCTGTTTGTACAAGAGCCTTTGATTCTGCTGCATGAAATGAAGATGAGATGATGTTTTCATGACTGCAGGTAGTGAGTTACTTGCTCTGGAGATGTCATCTTGAACTGTTTGTTGTCGGCTTACTTCGCAATGACAGCTCATTTCCAAGACATTAAAATTAATATGAAATCTGTTACCATGTGCCTAATATTGTGCCTTACACAAACACTACACCCGTGCAAAATGTCAACAGCAAGTCTCGAGGATTGCTTGTGCTTTTTTTGTTTTTTTTTTTTTAAAAAACAACTTACAATCAGAATATGATTGCAGTCTTACGCTTTTTTAGAAATGCTTTTTTTTTCCCACACAACACTGCCAAAATGACTTTGAGTGGGTGAGAAAGTGAGTGTTGTTAGTAAAGCTGAGGCTTAGAGTGAGTCAGACAGAAAAGCCAGCAGCACACAAGATGGGAGATCTGAGGAGATCCAATCAAAATCTGCGAAGATTTTGACGGATACGCCAGTCTTGAGTTGATTAGCAGGGGGTGTCAAATGGGGACAGAAAATGTGTCTAAATTTACAAATCAAGTGTAAGTGTTTGTGACATGGAGATGCACGGCTGATGAGTCAACCAGCACAGAATAGATTTAGTCTGTCACATCCATCAATGCAAACATAAGACACTACAGTACTATAGCACAGTAAAGCTGTCACATGGGTGTATATTTATGCAAAAAAAAGCAGTTTGTGCACTGAAATCGATGCACGTGTGGGCCAAGCGCACACACACACACATTCCACACATGCACAAATTCAAGTCTCTTGCTGGTGACAAGATTAACTTTTTTACCCCAGTAGTCGCAACATCTGCCCGCTACATCTGTCAGGACAACCAGGCTTCCCACTCGCTGCACAGCAAATCCACAGCTCAACCATTTACAGATTAACTGCTGCAATAATGCCCTCCTAAAGTACCGGCACACAGCATCTGATTGACATTTCACTCTGGACAGAGTGTACATTTAACTGGCCTGAAACGACCTTCACCTTTTATTCCTCATCTCTCATATATTGATCCGACAATTGTATTAAACCAAAGTGTTTGTTTGACTAAGTGGATACTATAAATCAGACGTGGTTGCTGTCTCTTTAAGCTTTACCATGGTGACCCAGTTTCTGGCCCAGACCTACGGCTGAGTGTAATTCAGTGGAGCTGTGAAGGATTCTGACTACTGTCTCATGTAATCATGTCAAAAGAGACAGGAATGGGAATAAAGATGCTTTTAACAAGGTTTTAGTAGAGTGGCCTTCTTCTTCACTCTCGTTGTTCTCAAGCTTAAATCGCCACAGTCAGGAAGTCCTGTGCTATAAAGTTCTCCGGCTCTAATATTAAATCTTCTCATGTAGTTTCACCTGGAAAATTGCTCCAATATTGTACCATTGCTCACAGGCTCACAGAGAATCACAAAAATTCAATTTTCTCCGCCTTTGCTCTCAGAGTTGGAAATTTACCAACTTTCTTGCCAAGAACAAAATAGTTGCTTTTCATTTTGTTTCAGATTCGAGGTGAACAGTAACAGTGCTCTGTCAGAGTCCCTCTGATTAGCATGGAAATGGTTTGTCAAATCACTCTGCTCTTAGAAGCTACTGGGGTATCGAGTGATTGAGTGGACGAGTGTGCCCGAAACAGTAATTATGTGTGCTGGCTGACAAATTGGAGAAAGTTGATAAAGAAGTGGTAAATGAAAAACTAGGAGACATATTACTGTTTAAAAAAAAAATTGTGCAAGCATACATTTTGATTTGTGTTAAACTTTTAACTGGCAGCAAAAGTGGCAGAACTGCAAGTAAAAAAGTCATTCCTCTGGAGTCTCTTTTCTTTCATGTTTCTATTTCAGGAAAACCACTAGATGGCCGTCGTATAAGCACCTATCCGTGCCCCCGCCCGTCTGATTTGGATGCTCTGTTTGAGGCGGCGATGCAGAAGGTGCGACAAAATGCCCGTGGAGCCATAGCACCAGTGGCTTGCGTGCAGGCAGTCCGAGCAGCTGCCACCCTGCCCTACATTCAAGGCATGGAGCGGGAGAAAGAGCTGATGGCCACTCTCTTCACCTCAGGCCAGGCCCGTGCCCTGCAGTACTGTTTCTTTGCTCAGAGAGCTGTCAGCAAGTGGAGCATGCCCAGTGGGGCCCGCTGGGACACGAGCAAGCCTAGGCCTGTACATAAAGCAGCTGTCATCGGTAAGAGCTTGGGGCTTTTAATTTTTGGTTGTCTGAGCTTTCAATAAGCACAAGCACATTGACTCATCAAGCTATCTGTGTGGCATCTCCACATTCATGTTGCCTATGGAAACAAAGCCCTCATGTACAGTTCAGCTGAGTTTAAATGGATGAACTCTCTCTTCCCTGCAGGGAGGATTGTCATATAGCCAATCTGGATATGTGAAGCTCAGCAGCTTGTGCATTAAAATTGCAAGCGTTGGAAAAACTTTATGCTGCCAGGCCAAAACTATTTACAGTCTAGCATTGTGAATTTTCCTGTAGTCACCGTGTGATTTTGTCCTCTTAGGCCTTGGCACCATGGGGAGAGGCATAACAGTGGCCCTGGCTCAGGCAGGGTTGTCTGTGGTCGCCGTGGAGACCCAGGAGAAGCAGCTCATGGAGGCAAAGCAGGCAGTGTCAGCAATGTTGGAGCGAGGGGCTAAGAGACGTGGTGTGGCCCCCGGACCTGATAAGGTCAGTTACAGCCACAATATTCAGGCTGTAGCAGACGTTGACCTGGTCATCGAGGCTGTGTTTGAGGACATGGATCTGAAGAAGAAAGTCTTCCAGCAGATGTCTGTCATTTGTAAACCAGGCACTTTCCTATGCACCAACACCTCCGCGCTAGACGTGGACCACCTGGCCTCTCAAACACGCAACCCGGAGCTGGTGGTCGGCATGCACTTCTTTGCCCCAGCCCATGTCATGAAGCTGTTGGAGGTGGTGCATGGATCACAGTCCTCTCCTCAAACTGTGGCCACTGCCATGCAACTGGGAAAGAAAATGGGCAAAGTCAGTGTGGCTGTTGGAAACTGCCGTGGCTTTGTGGGGAACCGCATGCTGAAGCCATACGTTGAGCAAGCTTTCTTCCTGTTAGAAGAGGGAGCCACGCCTGAGTTGGTAGATCGAGCACTGGAGGAGTTTGGGTTCCCCATGGGTGTGTTCAGAATGTCCGACCTCTCTGGGCTGGATGTGGGATGGAGGGTCAGGAGGGGGGATGGGCTGGTGGAACCTGGTGCAGCATCAGGGCAGCCAGCTAGAAGCCGAGGAGGCCGTCGTTACAGCCCCCTGGGAGACCTGCTCTGTGAGCAAGGGCGGTTTGGCCAGAAAACAGGCCGGGGATGGTACCAGTATGACAAACCTGGCAGCCGCATAGCCAGGTCTGATCCCTGGCTCCACAGCTTTCTGGAGGAGTACCGAGCCCGGCATGGCCTGGTGGCACGCCGCATAGACCACCAGGAGGTGCTGGAGCGCTGCCTCTATGCCCTGATCAACGAGGGCTTCCGCATCTTGGAGGATGGAATAGCCACGGGACCTGAAGACATAGATATCATCTATGTGTTCGGCTACGGCTGGCCCAGGCACCGTGGAGGCCCCATGTTCTACGCTGGCATGGTGGGGCTGGCGAAGGTCCTGGAGAGGCTGGAGCACTACCACCAAGCTCACCCTGATGTGCCCTACCTGCAGCCCTGCAGCCTGCTCAGGAGGCTGGTGGCCGGCGGCAGCCCACCTGTCCACAGGTGGAGGGAAGTCATCAAGAAATTCCACAGCCAGCTTTAAATGTTTTGCATCTCAGCTTTAATATCTTAATACACTTGAATAAGGATGATCTTACAGTGTCATAAACACAATGCCGTACACTTACATTGTGTTTTGCACAACAATAATAATAATAATAATGATAATAATAATAATACTTATTGATTTCTTATATATAATGGTCAGGGGTGGTATCACAGGAGGTGCCGGTGCTTTGGTGATTAATAATCTTAATATCTGTGACTGGTCAGTAACTTTGTGAGCCCACACTGATTCACCAGTTTGTTAGGTACACGTGTATGATCCTATCAAAATCCTATCTTTGTGACACTTATTGAGTTTTGTTGACGCTGTAGCAGAGATGTTAATTCAACTTACAGTATTTTGATTGTATTATTTTTTTCTAATGTTTTTATACTTCAGCTACTGCTAAAGTTATACCAGCTGAATAAATTGCCTCTGTAACAGTGTCAACAGAACTGAACATAAGTTTTATGATGGGATGTATCAGGTGTATTGGAATGAATTAGATTGTACAGACGTACCTAATAAAGTGGTAGTTCAGTGAATAGTCGAATTTGAATAACAGATTTCAGTGAAGATCTCAATCTGCAGTTAAATCCCATTTTTTTTCTTGATGATCCAGACTTTAAAGAATCACACTCATAAGGAGCAGTGCTGTCTAAAGTGATGATTTTACTGATTTTCCCACATTAGGCTTGTTTGGTTATTAATTAATCATGTGTAATACATTCTGGTACAATTATTACTGTATGTACTATGTGTAATAATACAGATCTCATCTACATATCATCTGATGCCTCAATAAAGAAATGCCATATACTCGTGTTAGTTTTCAGTGAAGATGATGAAAGATGATAATTTTAGCCAGTGTTTGGTTTGCTTTTGTTTTTTTTTGTTGTTGTTGTTGTTTGTTTTTTTTTTTTATTCTTATCCCAAGTTCAGTGAACTGCTAGATTTCAGGTCATTAGTTTAACCAGTGGAAGATTGATTTGTGGAGGAGCAAAAGGGAAATGTTCTTCCTGTGGTGTGTGTGTCTGAGGTGTCTGTTTTCTGCAGACTCAGCTGCAGCACTGACTGAGGGGAGCTGAGCCTCACACGACTCTCAACTGCTTTTATATAAATCGATGGCTCATCCCCGAGTAAATCTCCCGGCCGGCAGTGAGCAGATGTTAGGGCTGCCACCTAGCGGCTGAAGGCTCCAGCCTGAGCAGCTGGATCGCACTGAAGCATGCGTCTGTGCTGAATTTCTGCCTGCAACTTCATCATTTCTTAAATATTTAATTGTTTCACTGAAAGGTTTGTGCATGGCCAAAAATTATGATTTCAGAAACTATGAGATAATATCATTTGAATATAGCTGATCATAAAATATAGCCCATGAGTGAATTTGTTAGGTCAATGGGAGGATGTATTAATTTCGGATCCAGACCCTGGTGTTTTGAAGTTTTTTTTTTTTTTAGAGGGACTGATGAAAGCCTGGGTGTGTGTTTGAAGTGCGCAGAGCAGCTGGCTTTGTGTTTGTGGACTCCTCCCGTTGTGTGATGAAGTTCAGATGCGCGCCGTTGTTCCGTACGCGCGTCACCGGCGCGCAGAGGAGCTTTTCCCGACGCGGGGGGAGGATGGAGAGATGTGTGTGGATCACGACCATGGGAGGCTGTGAATCTGGCATTACACCTCGCTGACCGACGCTCTTCTTCGCAGGAGCACTTAACCCAGCTGCTGCTCTGGATGCAGAGATCCAGCGTCGTCTCTCGCGTCCCGTCTTCCAGCTGAAGAGCTTCCTGGGCTGCGTGGACCGTCAAACCTCGCCTAAGCCCCTCACGGTTATGTTGTAGTTTACTCGGACGAGGCTGTGTGGGTTTTGTGCGGTTTTTTTTTTGTTTGTTTTTTTTTAATCTAGGAAATGTTGGCATGGCCGCCTCGGGAGCTCAGAAGTGTCCGAAGAGTGAGAAGTTGGACGAGGCGCAGGCTTTGGCCAAGAGCTGTGCGGGGAGACCAGACTTCCTGCCTTGTGATGGACTCTCCATCTGCGCTACGCACAGCCACGGGAAGTGCTTCAAGCTGCACTGGTGCTGCCACTTGGGCTGGTGTCACTGTAAGTTTGTTTTATGCGGTTTCATAGCGCTCTCTTTCACCAGAAATCTATCTCACTGTCACTATAATGGCAAAATGTACTGGATATTTGCTGCTCACGGCCATGTTAAAGGATGCAGTAGCATCAGTTCACTATAAGACCACACTGATACTGTATATCGACTGAAAAAGGAGGAGAACGGAGCAGATTTTGATAAGCTGTTACAAAAGCTATAATGTGAGTTATTATGTAAAGGTTGGCTGACTTCTCATCTGCTTCCCCTCTGGTTTTATTTCAGTGCAACGATATCTGAGTCTAACTTCATAATTATATATATATATATTCTTAACCACAGTCAAACCTTTAAATAGAGCACCTCATATGAATAGATTACGTGGGTTAAACAATGGAGGCTGAAATACTGAGCAGGGACATGGATATCTGAGGTCATGGTTCATGTGTTTGTTACTGTTCATCTGGTTTTGTTTTTACTGGCTGTACATAAAGTTCAGGAGAAGCCTTGGAAATTGAAATCACTACAGTCCTCCAGCGTTCATACCATCCACATTTAGGTGTTAGTCTTAATGACAGGTGATGTTAAAGGTGAAAAGCACAAATGGTTGTATTTATATTGAGTTTCAATCATTGCTTTTGTAAATGTGTGAATTTAAATGATAACTAATTCAGATTTACAGTCATTTAGGTGTGGAAGTCAAGAGAATAACTAAAATAGTATCCATTTTTTATACTCCTGTGTCTTTCAGTTCACTTTTTATGGAACTCCAAATAGAAATGGGGCTTCTAGCCTTTATGCATTCCTGGTAACAATCTGTCTGTTTTACATATTACCAAGACCATGTCCTTCAAAAGAGAGTCTACACACATCGTGCCAGTCCTCAATGCGAGAGCACAGGTGTACATTTTCTAAAACATCAAAAGAAGTGCGCACACACACACTCCCATTAAAAAAAAAAAAACCTGTCAACCTTCCTTCTCTTCACCATTACTGACGTGCGTGTTGACATCACACACTTGAATCATCACTTTCATTTCTGCTTTTAAAGTCTTGTGATGTTCTGTATTTTCCCCACTGTCAACAAATCCCATGAAAAGACAAAAAAAACAACAACAATGATGTACTGATACTTCCAACAAGTAAAGTGCTGTCCCTAAGCTGAGCAGAGACCTTTGTTGTTCAGAAACCAGAAAAAACACATAATTCCTTCTTTATCATGAATTTTAGCATTTATTCAACTCCATAGGGTCATCCCCACAAACGTCACAAGGGAACCGAAAGTGTATTAATCCACAACTGAAAATAGTCCCTGAATCTTGGCTTTGAGTAACATTTACTGATAAAACTAGATATCTGTGACCCAAAGGTAAAGACTTACATCCTCAGGAAAGGGGTTCTGAGTGCTACCGACAGCGCAGTGATGCCGGAAAGAGATGAACATACTGTATTTTGTGTTTTGGTCTTTTCATGGGATTTGTTGACATGAAGAAAAATGTCAAATAACACCAGCATTGTCCTTTAAAGTACATTTTCTACTTTTGGCCACAGTAACTTACACAATATATATATACCTGATATACAAAATCAGCTGCTATTGTTCAGTCACAGGTCACATTTGCAATGGTATTAACTGAACTCTATAGGATAGTAGTAATAGCACTTACACTGACTATTAAATTGACTGCACTAATACAGGGCTGCAGCTCCACTTAAATGTGGACAATTTCCTTTGCACTTTTAGAAGTGTCAGTGGCAATTTCAACACCCGTGTACCTCAGACATTTCCTCTCCATTTGAACCTTTCTCGACCTGACACTTTGACACCACCACAGAATCCCACTAGCTGTGCTCGAACCTGACAGGATGTCCGTTTCTTTGTGCCGCCCTATGTTACCCCCATCGCTGGCTGCCCTGAAAATCCTCAGATCAGTGTAGAACACAATCACCATCCACTCTGCACCAGTCAGCTGGGGCTTATAGTGTGCAACGGCAGAAGTCACATTGTAATCTTTGCCATGTAATCATTGGATTTAGATGCCCGCCTTCGTTCAGAATGAGCCAAGTGATTTGAAACATCCAATGTGGCAGAAAAATGATGAATTCTGTCCAGTGTCTATTATGAGCCACATCCGGGATTTGTGATTCTCGGCAAAGTCTGCTCAGCATTACATCATTTGTAAACATTTAGACTTGCTCCTCCTCCCTGCTTTGAATTATTTATCACTCTGACTGAAAAGGTGCTGTGCAACAAACATGGAGACCTTTGTACCGATTATATAATTCAGGCTTGTTTTGCTGTAAAAGAGATAGCCAGCCACATCACAATGGAGCTTCTCACCTCCACATCCCTTTCCACTGTAATTCACAGATCTCCGTTGCATGCACCACAGTGAGAGTTAACCAGCTCAGACTGCTGAATCAGGCAGAACCAGGACACCCAGTGAGAAAAGTATAGCAGCGTGCTTCTGCATGCAATGTCTGCCTGCTCTGCCGCTTGGCTCACGCCCTTCATTGTAGAGATGAATAATAATGCTGGATTGAAAAACAGTGACATGTTGTTACACCCTTATCTTGTCCCGTTTTTCATTTCGAATGTGCCTCTGACTGTCGCCTGGAGAATAAACTTGTTCTGAAGCTGATCATTGTGCATTCACCACAGGGAGCTTTGCTAGACTTCCTTTTTAATTACATTTTTAATAGGTTTCCAGGGAAACGAATGCAAAAGGTCATCGGGCTCAGCATTTCAATTCTCCAAAACAATTTATTTCTGTTTTCTTACCTGTACAACAGTAATTACCTGTGACTTAAATCCTGGCTTCTCCAATTTCCAACATGCCACTCGGAACTGCACAGCTTCGGAATGCCGGTTCCTGCACTCAGAGCTCACCAATCATCTTCACAGACAAAAGCGGGGGAAAAAAACATGATGTTGTTGCTTTGATTCCTTCCAACAATTACTGCTTAGTTGTAGCTTTGTTGAAGAGTTTGGCAGAGAAAATGCGGAAATGGAATTGAATGTTGGAGGAGGCAGTGTTCCCAGCTGGTGACAACATCAGTCCAAGCCTCTCATTAGTGGTAATTAGCTGTGTTTAGTGTCACCGCCAATATGTCATGTCTGATGAGAGTTTTTGCTCACAGCAGCACTGGAAGCACCTGTTCTCAATGTTTTTTTCTGTCTCTTTATCCTCTACTAACTTATTACAATTACTAGACAGAGCAATGAATTACTCATTAAGAAAATCTAACAAAGTCTAATGACTCCTGAGAAGTCTTGTCAGTCTGTTCGTACACTGTCAGCTCTGGTTTTTCTAAACTTGTGCTTCTGTTGTGGATAGAAGAAAGTGGGATCTGTCTGTCAGACTTCCTCTGCAGTCTCGTCTGTCACACCATGCAGCTGTAGCTTGCAAATCTTTCTAAAGGGAAATATGGAGGCTTATTGGATAAAGCTCTGACCTTTATTGATTGATTTGGGGACCAACTGAAAATTTACTGCGGCGCTGAATCATAAAAAGCTTCACCTATTATTAAAGGATCAATATATTGTCAGCACAGGCCCGAGGGGATGTTTTTTGATCGATTGCTCATGTTTGTGAACCGCAGTGCTTCGACCAATTTAACTGCTGGGCTCTCAGTGATGGAAGCAGAGCAGCACCGAAATAAAAGTTCAACAAGTTTGCTCTTACATTTTAAGGGATAGGTTTGGATAGATTCTTTTCAATGCAATGCCACATTCCCTGTTGGTGTTACTATCCCCTCATCTCGGTTCAGCAAGGAAACACAGAGGCTGAGGATTTTGGTTCTGAAAAGACTGCAACTTTGTGATATACTCAGTTGATTTTGCTACCTCAGTCAGCTGGAGCCTCATATTAACTCTGTGTTGAGCTGTAGACCAGGTTGCTTTGTCAAAGAAAGCAGTTCAAATGAATGACAACTATAATGCAATTACTTCGAATGAAACCCATGTCGCCTAATTGATGTTTTGTCCGTTCATGACAAGCTAACTGGTGACTTCAGATTTGTTGCTGTGGCAATGCGCTTTGAAAAGGTAGCGCGTGGCCTCACCTTTTATCCGCCATTTTTCCCATGTATGGTGCTGAATCCAAATGCAGCCTCTGCCACGGTTTGCTGTCATAATTACACGTTCAGAGCAGCTCACTAGCTTCCTCGGTTTTGCATTAACAAAGAGACCGACAATTTTCTTAGAAGACATTTTGACGTGTCACAGTTGGAAAAAAAAAACACTCATGTAAAGGATAAAATTAATGATGGCTGAATTCTATCCAGCTGCTTCCTGGTACTCTGCATGCTTGTTCACTGTCATAGCTCACTGGGAGCAGCGGAGTAGACCAGAGCCATTGTTACTGTTATTAGTAACATGTGCTTTTCTATATGACAAGTCACAGCACCAACAGTTCACTGTGACTATTTACAGCCCCCAGTAGGCAGCACTGCCTGTTGCTTATATAGTCTAGTAAATTTTGAATTTGGTATGATGGTTACAGAAGTAGCAGCCAAGCCCTCACATACTTTGTTTATCTCTTGCGACAGGAAGACGGGGTCAAGGAGGTGGGGGTCGGTCTCGTCCCAACTCTCTTCAGTTCCAGCAGACAAGCCCTCGGATGTCATATGTCATATATCATATGTCATGTTAAGTCAAACAGTCGATTGAGGACTGTAGACTTTGACCTTCATCTCTTACAACGTAGTTGTATTAGGAGGGGATCACTTCACAGTCAGTATTGGCAGGGGAATGATTACAGTGACCAGTACCTCCTTAAAAGTACATGTGGTCATGTTAGTACTGTGTTGGGATAGACTTGAAAGAAAAATCTTTCCTTTAAAGCTGCTGTATGTAAGTATCTGCTATCACTATATAGCCAACATTAGCATAAACAGCTGTTTACTGACCAGTGTAGAAGAAGTGTTGCAAGTAACAGCATCAAACTCTCGTCTTTTCTTTGGCACTGAAGAGCTTTTCTTGTCCTCTGGGCGGCACCACTTCTTCATCTTCTCATGTTGGACTGAGGGCGGACTGGAGACGACAGTGACTATTGCCTCTTGAGGTCAGGGCTAGCCGGTTACCATGCTAACTGCAGTAGATATCAATGCAACGCAATACATAGATGTCTTTGACGTAAGGTCAAAACTGTTCTTCACATTCTGTTGATGTTCTGTTTTTAACTAAAAATGTTTTTAATATCGCACCTTTAAGGCAGGGAGTTGGAGTTGAAACTTAATGTATACAATGGAAAAACAGTCCAGAGGGTTGCATTTTTTCACTATGGCGACAGACTAAACATTGGATTTCAAACTGGCTCTAAGTCAGGAACAGCCTCTGCCTCTGGAGGCAGGGAACAGGAAACAGGAAAGCAGTTTCCTATGATGCTGGGTCAGACCGTCCCCTCCGCTGAAACCTGAAACTTATGTTGTTGCCCCAGCTCCAGCCCCTTTGTTGGACAGATTTAAACACAAAGAGCAGCGGATGTGTGACCAGACAGTTTCCAGCAGCCAAATGGCTACAGCAGCTGCTATGAAGAATGATAACAATCTGCTAAGATCATTTATTTTGTTCACCCGCTTTTGCCAACATGCTGCTTCGAACTGATTCGGTGCATTTAGGCTGTCAGTCTGCACATAAAGACTGCTGGTTTTGGCTCAAACATACAAAAAAAATCGAACTGAGGAGGCTGTTAATGACTCAGTCCCCACTGAGGCTTTGATATAAGCCGATATTAAAATGCCATAATCTCTGAGACACAGTCATGCTCATTCATCTTGACTACATGTTGAGTTTGTCAACAAGGAACCTCAGTATCCAAGTATTTTCCTTCCAGATGCGGTCTGAAGGCTGAGGGCAGAGCTGAGATTTGAACAGAGTGATGTTGAATCTCTGTGAATGAGAGTGAGAGACCGGTGGGCTACATGCTGCATTATTCAGAGGGACTATCTCCAGTATTAAACCAGAGTGTACAGTTGTCGGCCACAGGCCCAGGAGAGAGAGGAGCCTTGCGAGATGGATAGGAATGGTAGCAGAGGAGTTGGAGCGCCTCACTTCTCCACTGCACTAGAGAGCAATCTGTAACTTCCTAGGAATGAGCTGCCTGTTTTCTGGCTTTCTCATTAACCTTTTGCCCTCTTAATTTTAACCATGTTTTAAAAGCATCTTCCCTATCTCCTCATTCCAAGTGTTTAATAATTCTTACACTGACTAAAATAATTACTCCCAAGTTTCTCTAATATACATTGTAGATATTTTTAGAATACTCTCCTATCTCTGGACACCTTTCTCTGTATTTCGCCAAGCAAAGTTTGTTCCCTAACTGTAAAGTACAGAGGAGAGGGTCACCTCCACGGCTTTTAACTGCAGAAGGCATGCATTCATAATAACATTTTTGCAGTGAAGAGCTGTTATTTCCTTTTTGATGTATCAGCCTCATTTACATAGCCTTTAGTTAGTGATCTCCCACATCTCCTCGGTGAACTTGTTGCTTTTAGTGGCATTTCATGTTAACGTAATGAAAGGAGGCAAAGTGAAGAAAAAAGTGGGAGTCAGTCTCCTTTCAAAGTGCAACATGTCCTGTGGCTGCCTATTATTCTGCTCTATTAAGGCTGCAGTCAGTAGAAAACACTGTGTGTGTGATTCCTCTGCTCTTGATTTGTCTCAGTATGATTGTGGACGTAAAGCGGTGGGTCTGCAGTAGGAGCTCCTAGTGTTTTATTGTGTGGCACTGACTCAAAACCCTGACATTTTACTGTGGATGCTTCACGTGGCAGATTTTTTCTCTCTGTCAATCATCACTGGAACAAGGCCTGAAATGTCTTGTGACAACATGCTGTCTGTGATTGGCCGGTTATCTTGAGGAAAAAGAAATACACTGCAAAAGAGCAAAACGGATAACAGAGATATTAGACACATCACCAGTAACAGTTTCTTACCATTGTAAGGTGGATTAGTTTTTTAATCCCCACTATTAAGGGATCATCTGGTGATATTAATTTTTTTCTTCTTGTCAACAAATCCTACAAGAGGATCAAAACCAAAACTGATCAAGTTTTGTCTGTTGGGACAAAGCCTGATATAGACTATTACTCTGATGATTGTTACACACACATATACACATCTTCCTTGTGTATGTAAATACTCAAACTATAGCAAATGTGTATTACTGCATGGCAGAAAATACTCCCAACATAACACAGTATTAACTCTTGTTTGAGTAACATTTTGCTAAAAACAAGAGCCCCCAGATGTTTTAGGGACATATTTAACTTATCTTGTTTTGGGAAATAATGAAACTTATTTGTGTTTGTGACCTGTTTCTTAATTTGGAAATAATTGGCTTGAGGCTGAGTGGTACAGATGGAGTGAGGCAGTCAGAAAGTTTTGAGACATGGACTAAAGAATAGTTGGTAAATACAGAATATTTTCAGCATTATCCTTCTACCTACCTTCTACTTTATCCTATCTATCATAACCCTAAACTAGGAACTGATATTTGGCTAAATGTCTTCAGTATGGCAAACCCTGCTAATTTTTCTCAGGACATCTGGGCCTCGTCAGTGTGGAAATACAACCACACACACATTCACACACAGGGCAGAGGGAGAGTGAGCAGAGGCCGCCTCACAGCTGACATTGTCATGCGACGGCTACAGCACTGGGAAACACAGAAGGGCAGAGTACAACTGAATATCAATAAAGCTGCACAGACAGTGTTCACTGGCTGTCAGTTACTGTTGGCTCCAGTTCTCAGCGAACAGCCTCAACAGTACAGAGCAATATGGAAATCGCTCTTCGTCCTGCTTCGATGAGATTTCTGTTGTGGCCTTTTATATTGTACGTTGTTGCTCCCGGTTGATACATACGCAGGGTAGGACATCTGCAGCAACCAACATTTTGACACAGGAATTTTAAATTAAAGGTCCCCTGTAGAGCTTCTTGTAACCAAACAAAAGTTATGTAAGTTCAGTGATATTCGCATCATCTGCATATCTTGAGGTCTCATGTCTAAATGTCTCTAATGTTTTAAATCCTGCATCATTTACAGCCACGTTTTCCCAGCTTGCAGTCGTCTTCTCTGCCTCTCTTGGCTGATTGCTGCTGTTCTTTGTGTGTTACAGCCCTCAGCTGTTGATCAATGGAATAGTGTGAAACTGCTGGCATGAATTTAAATCATGTCACCCACATGCTTGTGCATCAGCATGATACAAACAAATCGGGGATGTGGTTGTTTCATAGCACTAGTAGTGGTCAAAAACCTCGACAAACTTTAAAGTATAATTCAAGTATGTGAAATATTATGTAATTGTGTAGTATATAATAATAATAGTATTTCTAAAGGAGTATTTGAAAGTATTTGAGTATCATAAAGCATGCAGTCCAGGTCTTAAAAAACAGAAAGTTGTGTTCACGTGTAGATTCTGATCTCTTGCTTTTTGCCAGACTAAGTGAGATTAATCTCACACATAGCGTGCTGTCCTCTGGGGCCCAGAGATACAGTGATGTTTTTAACTGAGAGCAAACTAATTCTGCATTCTGCAGACACCTTTTAAATCTACAGACAGCCTGTGTTCCTTCTGCAAGGCTGTTGAGGACAACCAGTGTTGGTGTGGTGTTAGCTCTATATGCCTGTCTGTTTTGTTGTTTGCCTGTTCAACTGTCTGTCCCCTAGTATTGCTCTTGGTATTTGAAACTCCAGATGGATGAATGCAATTAGATGTAATATGCTAAAAACTAAATGCCAACACATTGCCCTCTACAGCTTTAGCACTCATTTGTTGCCACTATCTTGTCTGCCTGACTGGGCTCGTCTCAGTCGGAACATGGACCATTGAGTTTCTCTCATTAAACAGAGGACGGCTGCTATTCCCCCTTTTTGTCTGCATCAACATAAGCTTACAACACAAAGATGACAGACATCGAGATTCAGCCACAGCCTCTTTTAATCTCTTCACTTTGGATAATACATTTTGTGGCTTCAATAATGATGTAGACGCGTGAATTTTGTTAAAGCTATTCCGCGGAGCTGATTTAGGCTATTGTGCTGAAAAAATGTTTCATCAGCATTACAAACTCTCTTTGTCCATTCAGCAATGCAAAACAGAGCCACTTCCCTGTGAAGTAGTTTGATGTTTTCACTGTAACCTGGGAAAAGCGTTTGATTGAACGGGTCCCCCAGCCGGCGAAACAAAAGACAAGGACACAGAGTGAGAGGAAGTGATGCGTAGGCCTGTCATCTTCTGTAGTTTCTCTCTCTCCAGGGAGCCAGCTAAACACACATCTGAGCTACGCTATTCAGGCAGCACGGCTTGGAGTTGGAGGCAGTGGGCTGCAAACAATGAGTAACATTTGGGAGCAGTCGTTTTTGCACACCACCAGTACGTGAGTTGCCAAAAATGGGAGGCACATGGAAGGTGTTGTTAATTTTTATGTGAATGTGGGCTTCCTCCAGAACAAATGTATTTGAGGATTTTTGTGACACTGGACAGTGCGTTAAACCATTCTAATCCACTATGTTTCTAATCCAGATGTAAATCAGCACCACATCATGATTTCTGAGCTGTAAACGTTGTTGCATGGCCTTATTTCGACATGCCATTTCATCATTTTTCATTTGAGTCTTGCATCAGTTTTGAAGGTTCAAAAATGATTGATGCACTGGTCTGGAGGTCCTAGAATTTAAACTGTTTCACTCTGGCAGCAGCTCCTCCTCAGATGGTGGTGGCAAGAAAGGTATTTTTGCCTTTGGCAGCACAAAACGCTTTGTGATGTGAAAATTGGAGAAATGATTGGTTATATATATATGCACTATATGCTCACAGCCCAATGTTTGGCGTCTTCAAAAGCTGCGTCCTTGGTTAGGCTGACCTGTGGTATTGTTATAATTTTTATTATCATTATATAGCTCTTCTATGTTGTACTCTGCTAGCTACTATGACCCAAGGGCCAAGTGTGGTTTTATGTGATGGGTTCACATTTGATTAGGTAAATGTATGTATATGCCCCGATGTCGTCAAATAACTTATGCTTTCCAGGAAGAGAAAAGAGACTGATTTTGATGTGTAAATGCTCAAAAACACTTTATTGTTACATACATTTGGCAAGTAACAACAGCTAACAGAACAGTGAATGCAGGTTTATGAATTGTATTTTGATCTGTGTTATTTTTATTTACATGGATCACAGTTTTCAGAGAGCAAACATATGCTGCTGCTGGGATTCTTACCAGATGTTTCCACATGGTGCCATATTCACTATTTCATTTATTTAAACCTGCGTTTAGTTCCTGCATTCAGTAGGGAGTTAGCATTCATTTCGAGTGAAGTTTCTGTTGATCTGATGAATGTAGTAAGTCTTATATTCTCTCTCCTGTTAACCCCGTGTTGGTCTCCGCCAACTTCCAAAGGAAATATCTGGCTCTTTAGCTGCTAAATCCTGCACTATGTTCACTAGCTAGTCTCTAACTCAGCTGTTTGGTGCTGAGCAAGTAGTGTGCAGTGGATTTTAATGGATCAATAGTGGATCAATAAGCTAAAAGATGCTCAAATGCTCTTTAGTGCTGAGGGGAACTGCAGTCAGGTGATATTTTCTTTGAAAGCGACAACTTTCACATACAGGCAGACATTGGATCCATTATTAATACAACAATATTTGGTACAGCAGTTTTAAAATAAAAAAAATATGATCGGTGTTTCTTTGCAGTCTAGCATTTTGTCATGAAGTAACATTTAAACATTTGATATGATTTCCTGTGTTTTTTCTTTCCCCTCCTCCTTTAGGCAAATATGTGTACCAACCCATGACCAATGTGTGCCAGCTGCCGAGCACAACCGTGCCACCTGTCGGCTCAGAGTACAGTAACACCATTGACCTGTCCGTCTCTCTGGCTGAGCGCTTCCTGAAGCTCGCCCCCTGTTTCCAGTCCCCGCCTCACTTGGAGTCGCCGAAATACTGCGTCATTGCGGACCTGTTTGTGGACGACTACATTGTCAAACGCATCAGCGGGAAGATGTGCTACGTGCAGCGCCCCCCGCCACCGTTGCCAGAACCGCCTCAACCTCCCACCCCTCCCCCACCGGCTCCAGCTACACCTCAGTTGCCCCAGAATCCCGCTCCGCCTCGGCAGCCAGTCAAGCCCTCGCTGCCGACCCAGCACACCCCTGCACCCGTTCCTGTGCAGCCAGTCCAGCAGGTGTACAGTGAACACAAACACCCCTCTCCTGTGGATAAGATAAAAGGCCCCAAAATGGACCACTGCTCCTCTCCATCCAGCTCCGAGGACTCTGGCATCAATGCGCTGGGTCTGCACTACCTGGAGTCCTGCGAGGAGGAGAGCGAGGAAGAGGAGGATGACGAGTTGAGCACAGACGGAAACTCCAGCCCCGGCAGCCTCTGGGATCAAGACGAATGTTCTGTGCTTTCTCCTTCCAAGTCTATGATAGAGATCATTGAAAAGATCGAAACAACTGTGTAACTGTCATGATATCGACGTGGACACCAGCTGAGAGGGAGGCAGAGCAGAATCATATTAATGAGAATAACAGTCGAGGATTTATTTTACGTGGACCAGTAGAGAGCAAACCCTCCTTTTTAAGGCTTCAGCAGGGCTTTACCGGGTTTGTTTTGAGTTGATTTGCTTTCCTGCAGGTGGCCGAGGACTGTACATCTGCACCCGCACACAGCCTCTCCTCTGTCCACACCCCCTGCATGGAGTGAATTTCTAGAACTTACTTATTACAATAAAGGAGAAAAAGGAAGCACAAGAATATCAAGCACATGCACAGTGGACCAAATAGACCCCTTGCACATGGTAATTATACGGTGGGAAATCCGAAAATACAAAAGAATATATAGTAGGTGCACTTATTACAGAGGAAAGTAGAAACAGTGACACATTTTTCTCTGGAAATTACTGAAGCTAAATTATGAACAGAGGTGGCATAAGTAATTTTCATGACGATAATAAGCAGTTGAGTAATTCTTAGTGTTCTGGCAGTCAGACTGTATTTTGATTCAACATTCAAGAGGCAGATAAGCCTGCCATTTCTCGTTCTCTGGTCAGTGGTTCCACCCACGCACGTTAGTAATTCTGACACTTCAGTATAATAACCACAAGGCCAGCTACCTCTCACGGGCCTAAATCACATCGGCTTTTTAACCCCTTAATTACAAAGCTCCGAGCTGCTGCGACAACCCTGCTTTTATCAAGTTGTTAATAAAATAAATAAATATCAGCCCACAGTTTGTCTGCACTTTACTGACACCAACACAAGCAGTAGTTAGGTAGGTCAGTGTTCGACAATCAAGGATTACACGTTAGAAGCACATTCCTATAATGTACCTGCCAGTGAGTACCAAGGATCCTCTTGTACCTTCGAAAACCATTTAGCAGACATTAACACATTGTTCTGACCACCTTTTTCTGGTCAAGCTGAACTGAACTGCAGTGCTGTGTAAGGTTAAATGGGGCGTTAAGCGAAACATGACTTGTATTGACCTCTATTAAGCAGCCAAGAAATTAAATAGCATGGACGTGTCTCCGGCACAGCTACAGCGACAACAGTAGGAGTCACGCTGTCACAGCAGAGACTAGTCAGGGAATATATCTAATATATACATTTAAACTTATGAAATAATAAAACTGCATTGTTATTTGCTTTCTGGGCTTGAGAGTGAAATGTCTTGTGATGCCGGCTGAAAGGGGGAAAGTCTGGGAAAGGTGTTCCCACTAGGTTAGACCTTATGTCACAGTAATTTTGTGGGCAGGAAAATTCACTTAATGCACCTTTAAAAGAAGATTACAGTAGGTATGGAATAGGCCGAATAGGTGTTTTGATGTTGTGATGGACATAATATTATAAGAAATACACTCAAATATGAAATTAGTACGATAGCCCTTTATTAGTCAGTTAGTAAAATGAAGCTGGGCTGTTTTTTTTTGTTTGTTTTTGTTTTTTTCAGTGTTTAAAGATTATTTCCTGGAGAGTTATCAGCAAAATCACTACCATGTTCACAGGTATGTATTGCAACAATGCTACAAGCACTAGAATTAAAAAAAATAAATTTTGCATGACTGCATTCAATTGCAGAGGTCCCCCTGTCAAAACTCGATTTAACTTTCAAATTTATGTTTCAGAGTGTTCAAAGAGCACAAATTGTGAATCTGTTGAAATTGGAATATAAATTGTTTTTTATTCAGGGACAGCCCTTAGCATTACATTGAACACAGTCCCTCGTAATGCAGTTTAAAACATGTCTTATGTTCTTATTATTGTTATATTATTTTCATATGAATAAATCTTAATGAAACTCACTCCTTTTTTTTCCATCCTCGGTTTGAAATGTGTGGACATTTTTCTACAAAAAGAAAGTTTAAATCTTCTTTGAAATGGGTTCAGACCTTCTCCATCTGACACACAGATGACTAATACTCTCCAGAGTTTTGGTGGGAGAGCAAGGTAAAGTGAGAAATACACTAAACTTGAGTCATTACTTTAGCTGTGGTTGTTTGTCTCCCCTGATATGTCTTGAGGAATGGTCTTTGTTTTTGTTTCTTGCATCCCCTCTTTTGTAACCTCTGCTCACTTGTGCTGCACTGACATAGAGAAATTACTTCAGAGAGAAAAACAAAACCAAAGTTTGTGGCTTTCTGTGGGAGAGTTAGGATTGGAGACTGTTAAAATATGACCCATGCCTCAATTTAATATTGCATGCAATACAAAGGAAAGAAATGAAATAAGAAAATATCAGCCAGAGTCTGACCTCTCCACCTTTAACCCTCGTGTTTCCTCTTATTGATCCACACCAACAACAGAGGCAGAGTACTGCCATGTCCTCTGGGTCTCTGTCCCAGACAGTCTTCTCCACACTTTGTCTAGCAGCTGATTTTATAAGAGACCATGCAAGTGCCTTTCTCACCTTGACTTTAAGCCCAAATTGATTTCTCCACGCTCTTCTTTTCCCCCTGCATTGTGTCTATCGATTCTTTGTAGTCTTCTAGTGCGAAGAGAAAACCAAGGCTGGGATGAAATGCTAATCAGTTTATATAAATGTACATCACCTATTCTGCTTGGTGATGAAGAGGAGGAGGAGTGTGCAGCTGACTGCTGGAGAGAAGAGAAGAGAAGAGAAAAAATGGGAAAGAGTGCAGCGACAGGCACAGGAAAGGAAGCTCAATTAAGAGGATGATGATGCAAGCACATGTAAAGTCTTCAGATGGACTGTGTGTGTGTGTGTGTGTGTGTGATAGAGAGAGTGTGGTCAGGCACGCATGGTTTCTTGTACTTCAACATTTTGAAATAATTTCCATTTTTTTCAAAAGCTACAGACAGATTTCATAACGAGATAGATCGCTGTTAATCCCTCACAGCAAAGTCATTCAAGTGGCAGGCACCTTGAGCAGTGTAGAGCTCACAATACACACATATACACACGAAGATAGACACACCAAATCAAAAAGTGCCCTTGTTCAAGGACTGCTTCACAAGCAGGGCTGGCACAGCGCAAGTCACACAAGCTGCAGAGAGATTGTTGTCAGTTCTACTGTTTTTCTTTTGATGTGCATACACATACACGTTGCCTCTCAAAGGAGGTTTCCTTTTAATTTCATACAAATGTTTTTTTTTTCTCTCCAGAGGCCAGTTATTAGACGAACAATACTCAAACACTCAGAGGAGACTTTAAGAGACAAAATGAAAACATATCCCGGCGATGCCTCACCTGAGTAAGGGGAGGAGCATTAACAGGAACGGGGACACGTGTCATTCAAAATGCAAAATACATGTCCTTCCCTTTAACCATGGGTCTTTAGAGACCAAATTATCTAATTGATCCGTTGGATTCAATTAGACACTGAAGCACCTTCCATTCTTCAAGCTGTTTGATTTTCACAGTTTTATTGAATCAAAATGATTCATAATCCTTATTTTTCCAACAGTTTTGGGGTTTCCAGAGCCCAGAGGTATGTAAGAGTATGTTACAGTGTTTTATGCAGGTAGCAAGTGATTTTTCTATTTCGCTTCGTTTGGCCTGCTGCGAATACCACAAGCAATTGACAGTGATTTGTAGTCACTGTGCTGAGTAATTGTGCTGTGGGAAACGCCATTTATTAGATGGTAACATTAGCCTATGTGTAAAGCAGCACAACCAAGCTGTGTTTAAATCCACAGAGATTTGTTTTAAACTCTTGTGCAGATCCCAGTTGTGGGGGAAAGTGCGCACTTGATGGAACAATTAAGCCATGAGAAACTTGGAGTCTTCACTTTGAATATAACATCATTCAGCTTCAGTGAAGAACTGGAACGAGCTGACGAATACATAATATGTGATACTAGACAGAGTGGAATAAGATGTTTTGTTTTTTTTTTTTTTACTTAAAGCTACTTCTGGGAACATTTATGGAGAAAATCTGGAGTTTAAAAAGTTAATACAATCTATAATTTCACAGTCCACATTATAGAAATCCATATCAGCTTCCTACAGGGAACCAGCACCATATTGCAGGTGTACAGCTTCCTCATATAGCCCATCTCTAATCTCAGACATTCAGACCCAAACTTCAACAGCAGCACTCTATTTCAAAAGGGACATTTAAATGTCCAATTTACAGCATAATGTGCCTGTGATTGGTCTGATTCAGGCGATGTGCAGGTAACAGGGGAACCCACCAGTAGGCTGCTAACAAACAATCAGACACATGGCTTTCCCTCAGCCGTCCTCGATGGTTTCTGATAAGCTCTATAAACGCGAGAGTGTCACCTGGAGTGCGGCTCCACACTCCCTGCCTGTAAAATATTCATTACTTTTTTCCATCACTGTCTGCCCTCGTCTTTGAAATGGATTTAGAGCACATTTTCCTTTTAGACACAGAGCGTGACTTTCTCCCCGCACTCTCCAGACAACAGCTTCAAGCTTTAGTGTCGATAGGCCGGGCTGTGTTTGAAAGTATTCCCCTTTTGTTGCTTAAAGCTATTTGGTGATTCATCCTTTCACTACTTCTGTTGAAAAGCCTTTGAGTGCTTCTTTTTTGCAGTGCCAGAATGACTCACAGTGGTATATCTAAATGTGATTAGTTGGCCTTGTTGCTTTGGATTAGTCTGTATTAGCTGGTGATTCGGTAGTTGGAGAAATACCTTCTGAATGCTTAAAGGCCCCCTTCGATGAAAATCAAGTTTTTTAACCTTGTTAAAATGCCCATGGTGTTTTTTATATGATACAAGAAAAAAAAAATTAAGTTAAATGGATTAAAAATAAACCTGAAACCTTGTCAGTACAAAGAACAAGAGTTTACATTAGCAGGACCACTAAAGCTACATAAGCCACTGCCAGTTACAAGCTAACAGACAACAGAAACAAATAAAAGATGCTAAATACGCTAACCGTTGAGCACAACAGAGACCTCATCTGGGTCTGGATCTGACTGAGGCTCAAACACATGTGTCATCTTTCCAGTGTTTCCTCTAACACGAACCTTGATCTGAATTGCTCTTTCACCGGTCAGCCTTGCATAAGCAGCGGTGGTGGGCGCGGCACAACACCTGATCCAGAGTTTCTCACTGAGGAACTAAGTGTACATGTGCTTTTCAGAGTTTTTCTCTCTTTTTTCAATTTATGTCGGAAACCATGATAAAGAAGATATTCATCGCAGCAGAGGATTTTTACGTAGTTTAAAACATGTGGAGGAAACTTCAAAAATCTGACCTTCCACTTCTCAGTCATGGAAGGTTTCTGATGAAAAAGACTGTTCACTCACAGTGATCCTGGATTAAATTAGGTGGGCTAACATTTTCACAGAGTTGCTCAGTTGAAACAAATCTGTTGTCTAATTACTCATCTGCCATTTTTCAGGGTTTTGATAGATGCCATTAGCAGAACTACTGTGTGGTTTTTGTGCACAGAGTCAAAGTCTGAATCCATCTTAATCACATCAAAGAGCCAGAGGATGTCAGGGATGCTCAGTCTGGCTTTCAACTTCAAAAGCCAGTGAAGTCATTATGGCCACCCTCTCCAGTGTCGGCTTTTTTGTTTGTTAAATCTCCTTTCCCATAAATTATTAAATGTGATTTCTTTTTTCTCTTTTGATTGTTAGACACAGGACAAACGGATTATTAACTACTCTTCTCTTGTTAGGAGTGGGCAGATGAATCTACTTTCTAAGGTTTGTGTGAAAGCAAGATTAATGTTGTTGTTCTCTGTTATCTGAATCTTTTTTTGGAAGACATGATTCATTTTGAAAGTGCAGAGTTGGGGAAATTGAGTTTGATATCAGTGGGATGTGTTCTTGTGTTGTGTTGCCACTTCAGGTCGTGAGTATTTTATTGGAATATTAAAGATAATGAAAAGGGAGTAATCTTCATTGTCTACATCCACGTTTTTGAGAAAAAAAAAAAAAACACAAATCACCTGTCGAGAGGCCGTGTCCCCAATTCAAAGGTCTGTACAGATAAAACCTCTTGAGGAATTAATCAAAAGCTGGCGGCCAAAGGGTCCACTGGGGGTTTACAATCACTTGAACTCTGATGACACAGACTGCAGTTTTAAATCCTGCCAATTCAAGTACCCAAACCCTCACGATGGACAATAATGAAATTACAGAGAAATTACAGATGTGACATTGGGAGGCTTCAACACCATAAAACTGTTTTTCGTCTGTGCCCGAACCATTTGAGGGCTGATTAGTATCACAGTCTACATTCACATGATTGATGTCGCTCCAGTCCTCTCCCATAACACTTTGGACAGATGTGGCTGTCATCTGCGAGAGCATTTGATAATGCTGCCACTCAAAAACTGCATTGTTCTCCTCTGTTTAATACTTTCTAAAGGCTCGCCCAAAATAGAGGGACAGAACTAGGCCAGCACTGGACCCAGATTGCTTCTAGCAGATATGACTGAAAAAATATGGGACGTAAGCTCTCTCAGTCTAAATGCCTGCTGCCTGTCAGACATGAAAAAACATTGGCTTGGGGGGAATTATTGCATTATGAGATCTTAGTCATTATGGCGCCCCAGGACAAGCTTTGTTGATCCACTAATGGGTGTGAAGTCTTGGAGGAAAATGTTGTCCTCAAAAACACATCATGCTTTTTCAAGTTTTTAGAAACTTGTGCAGGCTCTTTGTACTTTCCTTATACAAAGTTTCTCAAATGTCACTGTGTTTAGCGTTCCACCTAACTGCACACAATAATTGGTTGGTACACAGGTGAGTTGTTATTTCAATCATGGCTGTATGAGGCTATTCTTGTGCTTTTTTTTCTCTCTGGATGGCTAAAGTTACACCCACACCTACCTTTAAATTGCATCTAAATAGAGGACATTACACCTACACAACACAGTGAGAGTGTGGAAGAGAAATAAAGGTCACTTATGTTCTAATCTTGAATTCTGCCCTCAGTAACACAACATGTTAACAAGCACATTATGATCTGTTGGTGAATTACAATACAATATCTGAGCATTTCAACTCATAATACACATAGATGTTCACAGGCAAGAGCTGCAGCTCAACCATAGATGCTAACAATTAAAACAGGCGACCCAAACCTCCAAACGACATCTGATGGTGACCAAAACCAGGTGCACAACACCACCAGCTCAGCTGTGAGAAATCACACTAATTTGTGTCTGAAAAGAGGCCTGGCCATGCGTGTGTGTCTGCGTGTGTGCACCAGAGAGGTAAGAGTAGGAGGAGCTTCCAGCAGACATGCCTTATTAAACACTGTGTAAATGGACCTGCTGGCTGGACCAGATGAGGACCAGCAGATGGTGAGATGGTTTTCCACACTGCAGGGTTATGCCCCCCCCCCCCACCACCACCACCACCACCACCAAAAAAACCTTCTCAACCAACAACACAGCATGGTCCCTTGCCCTGGCCCCCATTCTCATCGCCTCCACTAACACTATTAGCATGTAAATGACAGCTGAGCCCCTTTGCCTGTGGGTGCCGATATGCCGCAGCAGACCTCCAGCTTCTCGGTGCGTTGATAGAATTTTCTTCATTGTTGTGGGATTATGTGGGGGTGGGTGCTGGTTGTGGAGAGGACAGGTTGGCTTGAGTCATGGTGTGAATATCAAAGGTCCTTATGTTGTAGAGATTCACACCACTTCCAACGGATGCAGAAGAGCTGCTGCCTCAAGGACAGCGTTTGTGGATACTGTGACACTCGTGATCAGGAAATATAACATAGACGCCAAAGAGCTTCCTTTTGCTTTATTGTTTCTTTTTTTTCCCCCCACTTGTCACCTGGGAGCTTATACAATTATGTGCTGCACGTAAATAAACAAAACAGTGAACCGAGCTTGGAGGGGCACATTAATCAACATGCATGACCGTGTTGCAGCTGATTCCATTTGCTTTCTGATACAAACAGCAAAGAGACCTCTGGTTTTAACAAATTGCTCCCACTTTTGTTTCACATAAACAACCTTATACACACAGGAGCAGGTTTATGCTGTAAACACATTTCACACCAGTCTCCAGTTCTTCATCTTCACCTGCAAACAACAGCGTCATATTGTTCTGCATGCAGCTATTGTTGATTTCACCACCTTCAATGCTGCTAGTTTGTCTTTATTTCTCGCTCCAATTCCTGGGTCTGTTTCTCTGCGCTCACTCCTCATTTTTATGCAGCAGACTGGGGATTGTGAGCACAATCACAATAAATTCAATTAATTGCTATTAGGGGGGATTTTTTAGCCAAAGGCATAGGGTTACTGAGGCATAAGCAAATGCATAAACAGTCACACAGAAAAAAACTATCCTGCACTCCCCATCCAAAACAAACACGCACTAGCTAAAACGATGCATCAATTATTTTTTATATACAAGCCAAAATTTGATGTTTCTTTCTTCTCACCATCTCACATCTTGATGCAGCTTCCTTTGATCAACCTCATCTTTTCAGTCTCATCCTGCAGGAGTCGAGATGATGCGCCCCGGCTGCCTGCCTTCACTCAGATTTCCTGCATGTGTAAAACTCACAGTGTTTAGTCATCAGGTTCGTGCAACTCAAATGATAAACACATTTCAATTTTCCCAGTTTTCTTTGAGCAAAGTGTTAAATTTCTTTGTATTTTCTGATAAGAACCCTGACTTATTACGTTTGTATTCACATCAAGTAAATGCCAGTCTGGTTTTTATGTGCTGGCATCGAGGTCATATAGTTTTTTGCAGTCATTATACACTATATGCAGTATTATGACACTATACAGTATGAAACTGCAGGTACAGATATGAAGTTACCTGGGTAAACTAAAGTGTACTCACCTGAGAGAACATTCACTGTACTTCCTTTTGTTATGATGTCTGCAACTTTCAAAGTAGTTTCTTCAACACTACACACACACACACACACACACACACGTATGAAACACCTCTTCCTGCAAAGAACCCTGGAGAGAGACAGAAGGTCAGTGGGTTTAGATAGGTGGTAGATACAGTACCATAATTTTTGCTCTGTAAGTGTCTCTGTCCTTCACTGCTCTGAGCCTTCTGTGGTTGCACTAAATTATTTAAGACACAGCAGTTATCTCTGAGGAAACCCGGCAGACTCTCCTCTGTGTCCCATGAGCCCAAGAAGAAGCAGAAGGGGAGCTGGGGCACCGCTGCCGGAAATAACATGGCAGAGAAATTTGGCTATAGTGGCTTTAGTACATGGCTGTTATCTGGTTCAGAGAGCGCTGGTGAGAATGAAGCTGGGGAGAGCTGAAGAGTACAGTCAAGTTTTCCAAGTAGATGTGTCAATGCCAAGCAGGAACAAAGGCCTCTTCTCTGGGATGGTGCAGGATCACAGTGAAGAGGATGGCTGTGTCTAAAGAGCGTTTTAGAGTGGTGGACGCAGCCGGGTCCAAACAAAAGAGGCTCAGTCCTTGTCTCAACCTCTGTTGCCTTTTTCCTTGCACAGGCCTCTCCTCTGCGGAAAGTGACAGTTCATCTTTTTTTTCCTCCACAGGCATGACCAATCAACCCTGAGAAGAGTAATGGATAATCACTGAGTCCTCTCACTCCTGCTTCCAGCAGCTCACCATTTCAGGCTTTTGTTTTCCAACTCTCACCCTGCAAATCCACATGTGCAGAACTTTATAGTCTGTTGTTTTTTTTCAAATGCAATTACCTGAGGGAATACCGAGACACATACGGTACTGCACTTTAAATTGCTCAACACTCACCCACACAAACACGCACAAACAGGCAAATGGCAAAGTTATGCTTCTGCAGGATGATCAATAGATTCAGAATAATGTTTAAATTACATTTCAACCTTGTGTCTGTTGATGCTGAAACTCACAACCTGCAGGTTTAAATTCAAGGGCATAAAGGTCTAGACAGGAAGCTCTTATCTCTACTTTCCTTTAGCCTCCAGTCAAAACCCTCCCAGGTGCAAAACCCTGGTTTAATACAGTGCAATTAGACTTAAATGGAAAAAGATGGGACACAGTTTTACTCACCATCAGACCTCCATGTGCACACAAAGTTTTAGTAGTGTGTCCTTTAAACTGACATAGTGTCAAGTCAGGAGATTTCTGGTGACCATCTGAGGCCTGCTGTCATTCTCCTCGCTCCAGATAACATCACCAATCGTCTCCCTCTCGGTCTGGATCCGTCCTGTCACACCTTACGTCTGTGCGTGAGTGCGTGTTGCAAAGGTTGCTGCACAGCGGTAATGTTAAGCAGCAGATATTGACTCTGCAATGCCTCTTGCTAAAAAAATTATACACTTAATGAAGACTGAACTGTTTCAGTCTATGTTTCTCAGAGGTAGGCAGAGTGGTTCCTCACCCCTCTCTGCTTCTTTACATTGCCCATGAGGCAGTTGCACTGGGAAGGAAACCCGTCAGAAAAGAAAAGACACCTTCCTCCTGTTTCTCTGTCTCCATAATTTGTCTCCTTTCATTTAAACCACAGTAAGTTATTCTGAACATGTTGGTGTATTATGTAATTTCTTGAATAAGGTCTGGAGATTTTCTCCAAGTGATATATTTTTATCCTCACAACTAGGGAAAGCAGTGAGGCTATTTATTCCCCTGAGATGTCAGGCTCATTGTGTTATATGGATGACATCATGCATTGGCTGTGCCCATTGTGGAGAACAGACACATGGGACCATTGTTAGTGGCTGTCTCAATTTGTCTCTGAAATCATTAAAGGCAGGCTGGAGCTGCAAATGTGCAACTAAATAAAATCAGCCCAGACTAGGAAGCCAAACAGAAGTGGTAAGAGTATGAAGCCTGGAATTCTTCACACCTCGTCAAAACAGGTGCTGAATACATTTTGTTTCTAGTGTGAAAAAAAAGAAAAAGCAGCTTTAACTGTTGACAATCAATTTCCAAGGCTATTGGAGGAAGAAGGTGACAAAAAATGTCTGAAACTTGAAACCAGACAAATTAAATCCTTTAACCCGATGTTCTTCGCTTTTAATCAAGAGACGAGGCAGGAGACAGAGAGGAACATTTCAGCCTCACAGCTGGACTTCTGTTGTTGCTGTCAGTGGTTCCGCCTGCGTGGTGAAATTTGATCCAAGCTTTTCCCCCGGTTTATTCCCACAATCCATTACCCAATTTAATTTCCCATTTTTGTTAGTTGGATGTCTATTTGATTTTTTTTTTTTCCATAATGCTTCATGGCAGATGTTATAATACACCTCCTAGAACCTCTCTGGCTTTCATTTACTTTCTCACCCATGGATTGTAAAAAAATAGGTGTGTTTTTATGCTGTGCTGCTGATATTTTTGGGCAACGTCAGGCGTATTACTTTTTCAAAAAAACTGATTATGCTGCAGCTGTTCTTCCTCTAACTTAGATCCATACAAATGAAAGAAAAGCAGTAAGAGAGTCAGTAAATGAGGAGCAATTCTCAAAGTAATGAGTCTCTGGGCTACTGTACATTACAATTAAGCCTCTGTAATCTTGATACTGTACATGTCTGGGTATGTCTTTATATACTGTATATGTTAGGTTTATCAGCTGCTGTATATCATGAAACAATAAACATTTACCTTTGATCCTATAATTATTTATTTTGTGACAAGATTAAAGGGTAATTCTTTATATATGTTTTTTTTTTTACATTGTTTTGGACATTGTTTCAGTTGTAATAATACCCTACTCACCATGTTAATGGCTGAGCTGTGGAAATGCTGCCACATCACTACAACAAAATTTAATGGGGCAAGACACATGAGCAGTCATGATCAGACAACCTCTAAACAAACCAACACTTTAGCCAGATTATCAGATTATCAGATTATCTAAACCACTGTATTTGGAAGTAAAACCGAAAGTGACCAGACCCGTAATGTCGGTAATAATCCCTCATTGCACAGGGAAACTATGTCATTGCACAGCTATGGTAAGTACAGTAGGTCAAAGATGACCTGGCAGGTCAATTGATAGGAAATGTGATGGATGTTTACAGACGGTTTGGCTTTGTTTTCTCTTTCAACAACTCTCTCCTCCTAGAAATTCTGTTCATATACAACTAATACCTTCACTGAGAAACGCATCCCAGATTGATCTTGTTTTTCTTTTGTCAATATAATGAAGAAAAGTTAATTAACATATCTGCCAAATTACAAAAAGTTCACTGACAACATATTGAATTTCTTTTTTCCTACAATGTCTGGTTGAAGCAAAACAGTATCTATAGCAACAAAATGATGTGTATTTTTATGGTTAAATTTAGTCACTCAAATTCCTGATTAATGTCAGGAGGAGATTGTGGTCTTTGTTAAATATTTAAAACAGGAACAGATGTGTTTACTTTAACATTTAACTGAAACCACAATCTTTCTATATCTCTAGTGTCAGACTTACAAAAATGTAGCATCTCAATAGAAAACACATTAGCCCCTCTAAAACTTGATAAAACGTAGTAGTAGATAAGTATTAGTATTAGTAGATAAATGTCATTTCCACAAGATGTGGTTGCTTCCAACCACATTTCTCTAACCAGAGGGCAGGGTTTGTTTAAGATGTGTATGATTATATGGTCGTATATCTCACCTTTTCTGACTTCATTTTAGTGATGTTGACATATTGCCAAATCAAGCTAATAGCTGACCATTATTTTGCCAAATATTTGATTATTACCAATAGAAACAATTGCCAAAACTACCAAAACAAGACAGTTTTAATAAACCAAAGTTATCCTTCAATGCATTTGTATCAAGATTTCTATTGTTGTGTATAAACACTGATACTGTAAACTCTTAGGACAAATTTCAGTGTCATATCCAAAATGTATGAATAATTCTTAAAAGGTATGACACCCAATGATGACCTTCAAACATGTTAATCCAGTCCCCATCTATTCAATATTTGCGATCACAAATTCTTAAAAGTTGCAAACCTACTGTAACACCCAGGTTCATGTAAGGCCAGTACCTCTTCTTGTTCTTAGCAAGAAAGTCATTCAGTTTATGCTGTGGCCTGTTAGTAGCTGGAACAGCCACAAGGTCATTATGGTCTATTGGATCCTACAGATGTAGCAACAAATCATTTTATCAGTGCTGCTTGAACAGTGTGTAAATAATGTCAGCATGTATAGCTTGTAAAGAAGGCGGACGGCTTGCTGATTCTGGACCCCAAATACTAAAGTTTTGGTACTGGTAACATTTTTTTAAATGTTTGATCCACCCATATTTCTGGTTTAAAGATGCAGAGCACTGCCGCAGCTACAGTTTGCATGCTGTAACCTTCATAATTCCTCTCGGGGAGTTGTAAATTGGCATGTCATTACAGCTTAGGTGTCAGGACAGTACTTCCTCAATCTTGCTATAGGGGATTCAGGTGTATAAAGCTCCATACAAAGGGAAACTGAGCTGTCCTTGGGCAGAGGAATGACACATTTTTATTGCTGAAGCTCTGCTTCCTTTAAAGTTGCAGGTGACTAATCTTCACATGTCAAACAGACAGCTTGTCTTTTTTTTTTCCAAAAGTGACTCTTTGAAGGTCTCAGCTCATTCCTATGACCTTTTTTTTCCTGCAGAGCTCAGATGTTGCTGATTTATCCTGTCCCCTGTAGAGAAAATAACTGTAGTATGACACTTGTACTTGCAAAGCAGGGCTCTGCATTAAGAAGCAGAGTCTCTGAGTCATGGCTTAGTAAAAGTCTTGGAAGGATATCATTAGCTGCCGCTATAAATGCTGTGCCAATGAAAATGAAGACTGACATTATAAGAAAAGACAGGGGAAGTAGTCGCACCAGTTATGTACTGTGATAGGAGTGGTGTAAATACTAATTAGAGTATGCATGACCAAACTAATGAAAGCTTTATCAGTGACTCATGTGCTTTTGGTACATAGGTCATGCACTCAGATTTACCCTACTAACCTCCTCGCCCTCACACCTTTCTTTCATTAAATTACCAAGCAGTACAAACACAAGGCTGGCACTCAGGGGTGAAAGAGGAAGGAGTGCAGAGAAGAACTGAAGAATGCAGATGAATTGGCAACAGAACTGAAGGCACAGAGGAACAGCAGGTCCCACACGCCCCAGCCCCCTCAGCTGGCTTTGTTCCTGCATCTTCTTTGCAACAATTCAAAAGCAGCTTGCACAAATTAGACCCATGGGGAGAGAGAACAGACCAACGTGCAGCAAACTACTGTCACTCACAGCGCCTTCTGCTGAAGAGAGAGAGGAAGGGGACACTGCATACGCAAGGTGCTCAAGTAGACGAATTGGCCACGAGGGACCAGATGTTCCTCTACTGTGCAGCCTCTTCTCGCTAATAAATGCTCTTGGCATTGCACTGGAACATAAACCTACATTCTCCTGTCTTTGCTTGCATCTGGGTTTGGGAGGTAATATGTAGTTGTATTCCTTTCTGTTATTTGCAGCCACTGAATACAATAAATAAAGTTGTTCTCAGTGTCACACTTGGCACACACCTGGTGCAGATGGTGACGAAGAGAGGTGACAAAAAAAAAAAAAAAACAGACAAGAAAAAAGAGAGACAGACAGACAGCAAGAGAAACACATCTCTCCACGGGAGGAACTTGGCAGCCTCCTCAACTTTGTAGATCGCAGGTGTTGTGTTCACGATCGTGATCGAGTTAGGAATGCCACACATCAGTGCAGGCTGGCAGGCTGTGTTGGCAGGTGTTGTCTACAGGGAGATGCACTGGCAAGCATGAGGTGTCATGTGTGGAGTGGATTGGAGAAACAGAACAAACCCTTATCCTGTCAAAGCCCGGCTTGTAATATTCATCGTGGTTAGATCTACAGCACTGAACTGAAAACCTACAGAAAAAGCTGCACAGAGCATCAGAGGACTGTGAGTGAGTGTGTGTGTGTGTGTGTGTGTGTGTGTGTGTACGTACTTTGGTATGTAGCAGTGCAGTGTGGCACTTCAGTCTGTCACTCCTTAAACTGGATTTTCCACACTTATTAGTTACACATTGTATTTATCCAATAGAGGGAATTAAACAGACTTAATACTTGAACAGTAATGCCCAACATTATGAAGAGACCTGAAAGTACATGAATCATCAGCATAAAAAACAACCCTTTAAAAGAGACGTAAGGGTTTTTCAGCCATTCAGTAGACAACATTTTACTGAACAATTAGTTGCAAATTAAAACCATCTCAGGAGACAGAAAACTCTGAAGGCAATACCAAAATAGAAAAATACACAGTTCTCGTTTAAACAACAACGAACTTGATTTGAGAAGATGGTAGCGGGAACATGTTTTTCTTGTTTCTTTTCACTGCCATTGTCACGGATGGTGTACAGTTTGTAATGGCAGCCAATTACAGAGGCTTTTCATCCAGGAGGCAGCATCAAACGGTTCGACTGTCAGCTTTCGTTGCTAGAGGCAGACAGGCAGGCCAGCCTGGGGAGAGACTGAAGCACACAGCAGCACTTTCTTCTTCTCTCAATGCCCATCTCTACGTGATAAACGGCCATCAGAGCAGCCGGCAAAAACACTGCCACAATAATGACCTCTTTCAGGTGAAAGAGGTGAAGGCACTGAGCTAAATGAGACACAGAGGCTATTTTTCAGCTCCATCATCATAAGAAAAAGTCCATAAAACACACGCAGCACTGGATCCAATAGGCCTAAGTGTTTGTTGATTCAAGAGGTCCTTACTTAACCTTACCTTGTTTGTCAGTCTGTTGTATCATCCTGTTGCCACCTGAGGGACTTTCCTGAGCACTGTAGCCGACCTCCCCCTGGGATTCGACAGATATAACAGATGCAGCATCAGAGCATTGAAAAGGCCCTCAGCACACACACACACACACACACGTACACAATGCATGCATACACACAAAGACAGAGTGCAGACGTAAAGGCAGTGAGGGACAAACGGTTCCTGCCTGGGAGGGGGTATATTTAGAGTCTTGCGTAATGTGCTTTTAACACAACACAGAGTGGATGAATTTTTAATGCCAGGCAAGAGAGAGGGTAGGAGAGGGGAAAAAATGAACAAAGTTAAGTATTTAATCTGTGCCGTTGCTTAGGGGAGAGACAGAGATCAGAAAACAGCATCAGGCAGGGCACACAGGATAGCCGCCGATGTGCCAGCCATGGATGAATGGGTCTGCAAGAGAGGGGATGGAAAGACGGCGAGAGAGAGAGAGAGAGAGAGAGAGAGAGAGTGATGGAGGCAGAGAGAGGAATAGTGAGATATGAAAGGCAAGAGAGTGAGGAGGAGAGAGTTTGCATGAATGAGCGAGCAGGAATAACTACGAGCCATGTCAACACTGTGCTGGGGAACCCGGGGGAAACAAAGAAGTGCACACTTTCTCTGGCAAAAGCCCTTACACTCTGAGGTGAATGCTCACAATGCAAAGGCATGTGCAGGCATGTCTACCACACCGTTTGGTTGGCTAGGAGGACTGTGACTCAGCACAGTCAAATACGCCAGAAATAACAAATAAAACTGCACTTCCTCAGCTCCTTTTTCCTTTAATGTCATATTCATAAAGCTGTTTTGATTGTAGGGAAACCTTCAGAGAATAAGGAGAAATATGCATGAGATACTTGTGTATTAGAAACAGCTACAGATAGTGGTGCTGATCACCTTTTCCACCTTTTCCATCATTACAAAAGGGCATCAGCACAAGATACTGGAGGTGACATTTTTGTGACTGTCATGCTAAAGGGCAGCGATAAGGTGGTGTGCAGTGCAGTTCACATACTGGGTTCGAAATAATTAAATGTTTATTGGTGTCTCCCAATAGTTTTATTCAAATAATGCACAATATTCAAAAGGCATAAATCCAGGGCACACAACTATTTGATTAACCACTAAGCCTTTACAGAAAATAACACAAATGTTCAATTGTATTTATGTGTTTGACAAATACAGAATCTTTGTGTTTTTGTTTGTTTTGATGTCGGCCATAGAGCTAATTTTTTCAAAAAGGGTTTCTTTCATTAGGATACTGTCAACAAATCCCATGAGAACACCACAACCACCTATTTATTTCAATGCTCTCTGATTTCACTCTATTTCTGGCTCACATACCCAAGCCCAGTCATCCCTGCTAAGGATGTAGAAATTTAAACATGGCTCACAAACATGGAATTTCAATAAACAAAAAAAGTGATTTCCTAAAAAAGCTGGGTCTTGTAGTTTTTAGTAAAATGAATTATAGATGAACACATATTTGCAACAGCAGGACATGTAAATTGTTTTGTTGATCTACGCATTATTGGTTTTGGTGCTTTCATGGGATTTGTTTACCTGATTAATCCTTTAAAAGCTGAAATATGACAGTTTTCTCTCAATATTTGAAATGAGTTGCTGCTAAATGCCAACTAAATAATTTGTCCTTTTTCTAAAAGTAGTTTATGTTTTTAAGTCGTGAAGATGGGCATGAAATTCCAGTAAATGCATTCATCTTTGAGATCGATGAAACAAATTAACTAAAAAAAATGATTTAACAAACCATTCACGTATTAACACACATGAAAAATGAAAATGTGTTGAACACAACTGAGAGGTGAAACAGGCTCTGTTTTGCCTTTAATGGCTGGTTATTCTTTTGCCAAAGTCAACCAAAATCAACCCAAAGCTGCATCACTGAATTTCATTTTCATGCCACAGTCCTGCCTTGTTTCCTTTAGCTGCTCTTCAACTGCAATTTCAGGCTTAAAAAAAATTTCCAAATTACTTGTGCATCAAGCTCTAGGGATGGAGTGTGCAATCACATGATGGTGTGCCAGCAAAAGCGTAGGCAACAACACCTCACCAGTGTTAGACTGCATGATCGACATACTGACTCACTGACATACAGTACAGTACTTCATACGCTGAAACTTGTGCCAAGACCAAAATAGACAAATGTGTGAATTAGCAACACATTTCCCTGCTACTGGCTTAAAAACAAAAACGAAAAAGGATATATAGCACACGCATAAAACATCTTGAGATGTCTTAGAAACACCTGCCTATAAAAACCAGCTTGCTGGGTGAATTCCACTGGGAGCTTCATCGCCTACTGTATGACTCACTACATGGTTTTCCTCTCAGCCTTGCTGCTTTCTTCACCGTAGTAATACTTGAGAGAGAACAACATGACAGAAAACATACCACAAAGGCTGTTTGGCCTTTTCTAGTGTTTGCCCAAAAACATTATGACAGTCAGCGTCAATGAAATTCATGGGATATAGTCTTTATAGTCACTGTTTGCCCAGACGGAAATGACAGATGGGCAATCAGGCGCTGGCTATCTATCTTCTCACATGGCTTTACTGTACGAGGGAATCTTTAAGGGCAGAGGATTGAAAAATGATCAGGATCGTTCATCAGCAGATGTTATAGGCTGACTGACACTAATCCCACCCATATGCTCAAATCTCCCAAAAGAGGGACAACAGTGACATGACAGTGAGTGATAGTCAGACTGCATCAGTTGTGGGTGACAAAGAAATAACCTCAGCAAAGGCAGCAGCAAGGAGAGCGGAGAGGTTAAATGAGGTGCCACACATTCAATAGTAGTCACTGTGATGACTCTGAAAGCATTTCACCTGTTCGTAAGGCGGAGGAATCTCAGCCTGCAATTCAATGTCTTTCTCAATAACAGCATTTACCTGCAACTCTACAGCTAAAAAACATAATTTTAAAGATGCTATATGTAGGTTTTTGCTATTGCCAAATAGCTATAATCAGCATTAACAGCTGTTTACTTATCAGCACAGACGAAATGCTGGAAGATAGGGTTAGGAAGAAAGATTGATTTCATGTTGATCAGATATTATAACCCCACTCTTTAACACGTGGCAATGGCACTTAATAAAATATTTGTACCCTACTTTCTTGTTTCGTTTTTTTTTTTTTTTTTTTTTGTCCAAAGAAAAAAAAAATCATCCTTCCTTTGCTCACTTTGTGGCAGCAGTATCCTGGAGCATCAAACATGTTTGTACACACACTCAGGGAGCATCTCTTCATGCTGACTTTGCTGGTAGCAGAAATAAATTCAGAGGCCCATCAGTCAGAGAGGTAGGAGTGATCTTTCTTCCTCCACAGTTTCACACTGAGACTATAAACTGATCTCTGCCACAACAGGAACAAAGCTGACAGTACACATGCAGCTGCAGCATACAAGAGCAGAATTATTGCCGCAGTGGGGCTTTCTATTTGGATATTAATACTGTCTGTGCTTGAAGCTGAAGCACCAAATGTGCTAGCTAGATTTCCTGTTGGGTTTCGAATGATGCTCCATGAGGTGCAGAAGGAGAGAAGGAAAGGGTTTGCTATATTCATGGGAAGAGAATCAGGATTTCATATGTGAGAGGAAGCTCACGCCTCACGTACACAGCATCAGCACGTATAGTAGTTATCTCTTGCCATACAATATACTGAGTGCTGTATTTTTCTGTCACATGCTTAGATTGACAAAGTCATCCCAACACTGGCAGCTCCTTAACTTTCTCTGTCTTACAGATAAGTTGTGACTGATGGAACCCAGAGGTGCGCGAGCTGCCATCCAGGGCTCATCTGGCCCATAACGGCCCTGAGGCGGTGGCTGTCACCAGCAGAGCAGACCTCCTGCTCCCGGCTGTGGTTTCCGTTGGGCCTAGACCAGCTAATGAGGACATTATCAGATCAGTGTCTTCAGCCTGACACAAACCTAGCCGCCAGCACGTCTGATTTGACCTTTTTCCACCTGCTCTCAAGATGAACGACCAGGAGCTTCACACAATATAGTCACAGGAGAAAGGGGACCATGGATATTGTATATTATTTCCAGGAAGTGAATAACTTCAGAGGTGATAAGGGAAGGGATTGTGATTTATGTGACGCAATTACGTTTCTAAAGTATGTGAGTTATACTGTTGAGTTCAGTTGACTTTTGGGATTCTGTATGGGGGAGACGACTGATTTATCATTTAAAAGAGGAACTCTGCTTTTCTTATTGTATCATTATTTTTCATATTACATGTAGATTTAGCTTTTTTCTACAGTAATTCAGGAACAACGTTTTGTGATATTAGCTTTCTGAAAAAGATTTGACCTGATGATGATGCTAGATGAAAAGTTAAAGGATCACAAAGGTGACTACAGTTCATCCTGAGGGGAACTTCATGTACTTGCATAGTGGCCTAAGCACGCCCCCTTGGTCATGGGTAATTGGTGTATTTGCATGTGTGTGGCTCCATCACAGCGCAGTAGCAAAAACATGCATCAGTTACAGTTAACACGGCAGCTAGCTATCACACTGCCATACAGCCATCTTCACAGAACAGCGTCGGTGATGCCTTTAGAAGTCTTCAACAGGGCACAAACCAAGTGTGAAAACTATCTGTGACTGCCATGCATGCACTGCTGAACATTAGCTTGACAGGGCAACGTTACAACAGATGAGGACTGAGCAACAACAGAAAGCCATCTGTTTTAGCTTTAGTCCTGAGACAACAGTAAACATCTCAGTGCCATTCACCCTGATTCACACTGCGAGGAACGTAACAGCAACATTTTCGCAGCTGTTTCAGGGCAAAAACCTTTGCAGTAAAATGTAAACATCCATTGCCGGCTCTGTAGCAAGAAACGCATGATTTTCCCACACTGGCTACCCAAGAGCAAATTAGCTTTGTTTACTGTTTTGTACCAATAAATCAACATGATTATCACCACTCTGATGGAAGAGAGGTGTCTATAAACTGAAGCCAATTTTAACTTTCAATTGTCATCGCTGAAACGGAGCCATTCTATCATTCTGAAAGCCTTATGTGGGCCATTAGTATGCACAATGAGGTGCACTTCATCTTTGCATACAGGGAGCAAATTAACTTCAAGCACTGCCACTGTAGTGGTGTTGTGTAATGGTGGACTCTGAGGGTAGGTGTTGTTTTTGTGCAGTTTTCTGCACACTCAGCCAGGGACAGTAGGGCAGATGACATGTTATTTATGTATTTATCCTCCTAAACAGTTGTTCGAGCAGAGAGGCACCGCACTGTCTATTATACATCCAGTTCCAAAATGCCACTTGAGCAGCCACATTCACAGAGCATCTATATGCTGGAAACATGTTCGAGAGGAACCTCAGTAGATGACAGCTTAATGTCCTTGGTGACAGTTAATTTGGCTGCGTGGGAGTGAGAGGGAGCTGCCAGAGTGTTTATTTCCCTCAGAAAAATCAACATATCTGATCTCGGGTGGGAGGGAGAGTCATTTTCTTTTTCAGTGAATTTTCTTCCTCCCTGTGAATAACTGCCGTTCGAGGCAGCACAAGATCACTGCCTCCTATTTTCACAGGATGCATTTCTAAATTGAGATTAGTCACAGAGGTTGTGCTGTTACCTAATGTATGCATTCAACAGATTTTTGCAGGAACCTTGATGAACGTTGCAGGCTAAAATGAATATGTGTGCAAGAAACAAAAACAAAGTAAGAAATGAACATAAACGTATAGAGCAGGTCCAATAACATTAAAGCTGGTAGCTTCGACAATGTGGTCTATCCTTTAATTTTGGTGTCACTGCTACGTCTAGTGCCAGTCTAGTACACTGGATGTTCAGTATGTTTTTCTACTTTCCAGGAAAGTTGTTTAAGAAAATGTCAAACTTATGGGCAAACCAGGCGAGGGTTTTAAGGAGCTATTTGTAAGATTTGCTATTGCTATAGCGATTGTTAAAATTAACAGCTGTTTTCTTTGCAGTCTGTAAGAAACACCGACTCAAACTTAATCCCTTTACATCCCTGTCTCCAGCGGTAGAAATCAACCCTCTTGTTTTATTTGATTTCTATCACTTCTTTTCTTCTACTGAAGTTAGCATGCTAAGCAGCTAGCCCTGGCCCAGTTCACTTGTCTTGTCACAATACCAAGTCACTGTAGCATCCAGTCTGCCCTGAAGAAATACCACTGTTTAGAGGACCTATTATAATCTCTCCTACTGTAAGACTGTAAACATGGCTGAACACTGGTAAGTAAACAGCTGGTAACGCTAATTCACACTCACAAATTGGTTAAGTGACTTAAATTTACTTTAATAGCAAATACTACAAGCTGTATGTCACCACGTCTTTTCCTTTTATTTAACATTTTTAATTACTACTAAGCAATTTTACAATGGAATCTTTTATTCAGTCCAGTTATTCAGTCTGAATGAGATTTATTTCCTTTGTTAAAGAAAATGTGAGAGCTTGCTGCTCCAATACAAGTACTTCCATTACTGAATCTTTTTATGCTGGTTAATGTAAGGCTGCGATAACAGTTCCAGTCAATGTTGAGGATATTTTCATGGCTTTTCATGTCAAGTGCAGCATTGGTAATGACAGAAATGAAAAGCTTATTATGTGTGCAAACGGAACATACAGTACAATGTTTTCTGAGGCTGATTCCCAAATAATTAACATAGACCCACCTCAAATTATCTCCACTATTAGCATCTTGTGTGTGTGTGTGTGTGTGTGTGTGTGGGTTAGGGTTGATATATTTAACAGATTTCAAATTCATTATGTTCGGATATCATCGATGTAATATTATCGCAGCAGCCGTCAACATGAGCCTGTCCCTGAGCCCAGAGGTAATAAATAGGTGAACTGCCACATTATTGTACTTGTCACGCTGTGTCCCTTGACAGTTTGAGTGGCTGCCACATTTATCAACACTTCACACAAAGCCCAGTGTCGCTGTTGCCTCAGGTGGGAGTAACAGGCTATATGAAAAACAGTGAAAGTCTCGGGGATGAAAGATGAAAGCGGGGACAACATGATGATGGCCAACAGTGTGTTCTGTGAAATATACTCAGTGACTTACGCCAAGAATGTGATTAATTAATTCCCTTGGTAGGCGGGGGAAGGCATAGATTTGATATTGAATACATTTAGAGCTGCACTAATTACATTTTTTTTTTATATGAACCGTGAGTGAAACGCTGTGAAAGCAGTGACTCTGACTCTGCAGTTCCCCTCAGCTGTATTTTAGAGTCTTTCAGCTATATGTTTTGGTTTAGCGACATTAGCTGATGAACACAGTGGAGAAACTATCAGTTATAGATACAGATATTTCCTCCAGGAATTTGTGGAGACCAAAATTGAGAGGAGAGTCAATAACACACTCCAAATGAATATTAATGCACCATGTCAGCTGAATGTGTATATAGGGCACTAGTTATTAACATGTTTGCCACATCAACGTTTCATGGTGACACTGTCAGTGTTGTGTTTACAGCTTGTTGTGTCATTTCCCATGTCACCAAAAAAACTTTCAAACCAGGTTTAAAGAAATAGTAGGCCTAATAAATACAGAGTGTTCTCAGAGCTCACTGCACTTGAAAAGAAACAGTTCAGCTCAACCTGTCTCCCACAGCACCTTCAATTTAACAATCATTGACTGAAAATGATGAAAGGCAAAGACAATCATGTCCGCAGCAGCTCCGACTGTCACAGTTGTCACGCCACTGCTTCAAACATCGTCACCTCCGGACTGGAAGAGGCTAAGGACAGTGTGAAGGTGATGAGAGGAGAGCGTGTGATTCACACTGCAGCCTTTCCCTCTGTCTCCATGAGCAGATGGTGAGTTGGATCAGTGCCTTTAGATTGGCTGCTATCTTCTCATCTGTGGCCTGTCTCAGGCAGTAAACGTATTGATTACAGGTGGCACTGATCTCTAAACAGGTAAGCTCAGTTTGGGGGAAGCAAGAAAACAAGGGGAAGCACACTGTCATTCTTCCCGGAGGAGAGAAGAACAATAACATCCAGGTTTATCTCACACATCAAGTGATTGTTTAACAGCACTGAGGAAGTTAATGGCTGTAAAACTGTCTGCTTCTGCCTTTGCCCTTTACTGTAGCTAGGGTGTGAAGATGATGTCAGAGCTGCAAGGCTTGCTAAATACAGAATACTGATTGGCCCAGAAACCAGGTAACACGTTTAATTAATGTCAGCATGCATGACAGACACACATATGTGCACACCCACTTACACACACAAATCTACAACAATTAGTGACAGTGTACTTCCTGATGGATAAATATAGTGGGAGTCACGGTGGGTCCTCTCTATAGGAGTGACTGAATTCCACAGGTGCTCAGTTTCCAGTTGTTCTAAGGTGTCTGCTTTAACCCTCATTATAACCCCGGGTGGCCTCATTACTACCACCTCTCACCGTGCCTGCAAGGATTTACATTATCTTTCATATTCTGATGAATTATTAATAGTTGTGTGGTTCACACTCCTCTTTTTTCCCCTCTGGACTAAACTTAGATCCAGAAAGTACATTTGACTGCCAAAATGATATACAGCACATACAAACATCAAGTGTATGTGACTTACAAAAAATATATAGAACCTCACCAACAATATAACAGCAATGCAAAATATCTTGTAGTTTCAAAATATTTATGATATTGCCAGATGCTTTCATTTCAGAGAGAGTTCAATTATTTATATCAAGGCAATGGGGAGCTGTGAGGGATGCACTGTTCGGACTTTCACAATACCTGTCCTCCAGGTACAGTATGTTCTGATACTGGATTAAAAATTGTGGTACTAAATATTAAATAGTTGCCCTCTGTAGGTGAATGAATGTAACTTTTAGGAGAAATGGCAGATACCAGATTTAGTGGATCTCTTGAAAACACTGTGTTCAAGTTGGTCTTAAACAATAATTTGAAATTCGCTAAATTTGTTTTCTTGCCCAGAGTTAGATGACAAGATTAATACTATAATGTATGTAATAAAATAATACTACTCATGTCTGAATAACAAATATAAAGCTACATCCAGAATCCAGTTATCTTAGCTCACCATAAAGATTGTAACAAAATCTGCTTACTAGCAAAAACATAAAGATGTAAGGGGAGGTTATGAGTTTCTTGCCTGGGTGCAGTGATTTTTCCTGGGGTTGCCTGGCAACAACACCCAAGGACCCCCCCCCCCCCCCCCCCCCCCCCCCCCCCCCCCCCCCCAAGAAATAGCCCCCATAAAACCACAACTTGTCATTTTTTACACTTTTCTATGGCTTGAGCACACAAGATAGAGTGTGTTAATTAGTGAGCTTTAGAGGAGCTGGTGGGATTTTTTTTTTTACCTTAGACATAGCAGGATTACCTGTTTCCCCCTTTTTCCAGGCCGCTGGTTGTAGTCCGGAAAAAGACCATCAGCGTATTAAAGACTGAAAATTACTGCAGGGTTTGGTTAATATTCCTGAAAACAACACACATACTTCCCACCTTGAGAAATGTGAGCACAGAGTGTTTTCATTTTCTGTGATTATGCTGAAACCAAGGGTTTGAGTAGTTGGACCATTGCAGCCTTGTCCCTGGACAACAGTGCAAACATGTTTTGTAAAGTAACTATGTCAGTATCATGTGAGGTTCACTGAGTGCAAGGCAGCATGAAAACATGGTGTACCCTGGAGCTAAAGAGAACAAAGCCGCTATAGAGGAAATGCAAAACAAGACTACTCCTAATAAGAATGACTTTTAGCTTTCAAAATGTCACCGCATACACCAAGGTAACATTTATCCAGACCCCCTCCCCCCACCCCATCCCCCAAAACAGGCTTTCTTACCCAGGCCCACAGAGGAGTGCTTAAGAACATCTGAAGGTATTTCTCCAAGGCTGCAATAATAAGGTTAGGGACTGGTAGAGCACTTTTTAATTACTTAGTCATGGACAGAGTCCTGCGAGAAGCATTTTACCTCACTCTCAAACTCCCCAGCAGAGGCAGCGAGGTCAAATACTTAAAGAAATTAACAGACTTAAAACACCAAAATCAAAGAGTCCCTACAGGTACTTCTCTTAATTAGCAAACTTTTACCTTCCACTTTGAAACAGTTACGGAGAATGCAGAGCCAGGGTAAATATGAATATCTAAATAATAATGACACTGTGTAATCCTCTGCAGCACCTTAAACTCATTTAAACAGCGTGTTACAGCATCCTCATGAGCCCGATATTGTTGTTAAATGTCATGGTAACAACCTTGCCGAGCAGGGAGCAGTCTCCCTCTGACACAGCCTCCTTCCTGACTTTCATCATTAAACTGCACACATGGGCAAGAGGCTTTGAAAAGCCTGCCACTATTGAGCTCTCTTGAAAGGAAGGCTCTTTTCATTTAGTGATCTACCGAAGATGATTTGCATTCAGGGGTTTTACTTGTGCTGTGTGATGTTCAACAGGCTAAGCTGCTCCACAGAGCTTGCCCTTCTCATCTGCATTGGTGATTGATAGCGGCTGATTTTCCCTTGAACTTTCAGGCCTGTAGAGTTCAGAGCGCTGAGGGTGATGCGATGGTAAGGGGGGAGCAGAAGAGGCTGGAGGGCAGGCAGGAAGCAGGGTGGACTCAAGGAGGACAAGCTCTTTAGTCAGTCCATATTCATAGATAATCAGACAATCAGCCAGAGATGCCCTTTTGAAAACGCTTGATTGTAGCTCTCTGTGATAGTGGTCATCCAGCAGCCTTCATAATAGGACTCGAGGCTGTCACACCACAAACACAAAACAGATAAATTATCATTAAATTCACAGTGAAGCAGCACTTTGAGAGCATCCTGCATAATTTGACACGTGTGCTGTGTAGTAACACATACACAGATCACTCATGCCAGAAAATTGTTCAGAGGAGAAAGGGGGGAAATTTTACAGAGCGTGGCAACCCTACCCCTTAAAATGACCCTCATATACCACTGATCTGCAACGGCAAATGTGCTTTACAAGAATCCTAATGCCACCCGGTTTATGTTTTCTACGAACATAACAAATCGAGATTAAAGTTACCCTGTGGAGTTTCGATCCCTTGTAGTGCTATTGAGCAATGTTTTTACATGTGTCACCAGCTGATGGACAGTTGGTGGTGGTACTGTTATGTGTAAAGAAATGTGGCAGTGCCCCAGCAAATGCTAGGAAGAAGAAGAAGACTGCTTTGAAGTAAACACGGATGTAATAATGTAAATATATTAAAAATTTGCTCTGCAAATATTTTATGAATGTGAAACTGCTTTCAACATATTTAATAGACCCCAAAGATACACTGAATGAAAACAACTTGTGTTTTTTTTTTCTTTTACAAGAAACCTCAACAGGACACCTCTTGTAACCATACCATACCCGTATCAAATTGTTAATACTGAACATACTGTATCTGCAAAATGTTCACTAAGTATTTAATTTGTTTTCCTACATTATCCAATTTCCAATTATCCAATTATCCAATCCACATTTTTGAAATACAATATCCTCATGTAGCAACTACAGTATATGGAGTCTCTCAAGAGGGCCAAGCCGGCTCTGGACAACAAGGAAGAAGAGAGAGGAAAATGTAGGGCTGAACTGATCCCCATCAGTTCGGATCAATGAGTCTAGAGAGTCAGATGAAGGAGGTTCAGAGAAAACTTTTAAAAAATTGAAATCTATATGGAGAATATTCCTCCAGCTATTTAGGAGAACTGGAGGGACCAAACTTTGCTCTGACCTCTCAAAGTGACTCCAACCCTCCTCCTAACCCCTATGCTCTCTTATTCTCTGTCTCTACTCTTAATCTCCCCTAACTCTCCTCCCTATCTAACCACTCTGCTCCCACCCTGTCTCCCCTCTCTTAAGGACGACACAGTGACTAACTGATCGGGACTGCAGCCTCACAGAAAGAACAAGCTGCTAAACCAGCAACCTATCAGTGAGTTTATATGTCTCCCCGTGTCTGCGTGGGTTTCCTCGGGGTGCTCTGGTTTCCTCCCACACTCCAACGATGTGATCACATCACATTGTGAGTAAAAAACAACACAAAGAGCTTGATCTTACAAGCCTTCATTTTCACTCCATGCCGACATGAAGGGATTCTGAGTCTGTAGGCTCTGTCCTTAACTGATTGAGGTTTAGCCCTGCATCAAAACATTAGGGGTGCACAATTCAGAAAAAACTTTTGATTCAAAAACCATTCTCAATTTAAAAACAATGGTAATAGGTCTTACAGTATATGACGCCATATATTTCATATATATATATATATATATATATATATATATAAGATATGATAAATACCAGAGCACACCTATGATACCGTTAAGTTGCAGCTCATTTCAAAAGTTATGTAACCACTGTTCCCACAGGACAAGTTTATATAGATGAGTCGACTATGACCACATGATCAAACGTTAGACTGCAGTTTCCTCATGTTAAGTTATATTGGACAATACCATGAATGTAGTAGATTGTAATTAGCATGATATTAAGCAGCAGGTGAACAAACACAAGCTCTGTTTTTCATTTCATTCTCACAACTTTTGAGGTGAAATGTTGGTGAAAAGCAATTAAAAATGTATAGAGAGCCTGCATATAACATGGGTATTATTGAGCTCCTTGTCCCCTCCAGTTTAGAAAATCTGAAATGTGCCCGAATGCTCCATTGAAATGGGGCAGGTTGAATTACTTTTTCCTGAACGTTTTTCCATTGATCACACTGCACTTTCTCCTTGCTCATGCCAAGGAGGAGTATCCGAAATCAACACGGCACCATCTATAGGACTGGTGAGCTTAACTCATGTCAGGAAATAATGTAAACCAGCGCTGCTACAAGACAGAAAAATATGAATCAATTTTTTGCACACCTCTACAAAGCATTCTCATACACCTTGGAGTAGTTCAACTTTCCAATGAGGATGTTTGACTTCAATCTTAAACCAATCTTACATTTATTAAGTTTCAGTTTTTATTTAGTTTAATTACTTTCATTTACAGTAAGTGTTGGTACTAGTTTAAAGAGATAAAAGGGAACAAATATTTGAATGCATTCAAAAACAACAGCAGTTGTCTGCAGTGATATTATGAAGTTACACAGCATTTGATTTCATAGTTTTAGCATCTGCCTAAAGCTTCTTCTGTCCGCTGGCATCCCAAACCACTAAACCATCCATAAATCTGTTTTAACATTATGTTCCATTTCATAGTTAACAGCACATTGCTCTCAGCCTCCTGTGAGCCCATTGTCTTGTTTAGCAGTTTAATGGACTGTAGAATTAATGAGTTCAGTAGCATGATCTATTAGACAGCATTGAGGCTGATAATACCTAAATAAAACATGCAAAGACTGCAATTATCTTTTTTAATGTGCAGCATGACGTAATGTTGTGTAGTTTTTATATATTCAATCATGTACAAACTCACAGAAACACTGGTGAAGTATAACAACATATTATGGATATTATGGATTTTAAAAAAGTATATGTAATGTAAAAGGTTTCACTAGTAGACATGAACCCACAGAGAAATAGTGTGCATAGAGTTTACAGATTGCAACTTAACTGTTTTGGTTCATTCTCACGGCACTCATCAACCTCATTTCCAGCCACAGCAGGGAGCTGTATCAACAAGAAAGGCTCCGATAAAGCCGATGTGCACCACCTGCCCTGCATTTAACAGCAGACAGACAAAGTTATGACAAGCAGGTGAAGAAAGCAGAACATTTAGCGGCTGAGGAGCCAGATATTTACCCCATGAGTTAGTGAGACCAAACCAAACTGGAGTTACATTTATCTGGTGGACAGACACCCAACTCCAAATAAGTGCAAATGTTGCTCTGTATCTACTGGATATGTAAAGTGGAACCTCTTTGCTATACATAATATACCTACAAATGACATAAAGACAGATTTATGCATCAAATTAGAATGATGTATCATAGCTTTGACAGTAGCTCCCTGTATCAGTGCAAGTAACATACACACCCACAGTGCGGTGTTTATCACAGTAGCTGGTGAGCAGAAACTGAAATCCTGTTTAAATAATTACATGTAAATAGGACTGCAACTTTCCTGCTAAACATTTCCCAGTTTTAACTTAAATGTCTTAACATCTTTTAACATGCAAATTTCCTGTCAGTTGTTTCTCAGAATGATTAGTCACTGTCTGGCAGTGGTGTTTCATATCTCAACCAGCACAATATGAAACAACACACAGAGACAGAGACATCCTGGCAGGCACTCAATACATTTTGTATTTAAGATTAGCAGCACCTGTCGCTGTAGCTTGTTTACCTAAATCATAAATGGCTTTTGAGAAGCATCAAGCTTTATGACTCGCTTCAGGCAGAATTTGCAGTCAGATTCTGTCTGACATGGGGAATCCTTGAAAACATCAGTAAAGAAGTTTATTTTATGTGCAATTTTGTATTTTTACACAATAAGCATTACAACTAAACTATTGTAGTTGGCTGGATAAATTCTACAGACTATAAAGGAGCCATCTCCTCAATAATTTCTAAGTACAGGCAATCACTTTGTTCTTTCCAATAACCAAGCATCTGCTGGAAACTAATTCACCGTAATTGTGCAAATCTACAATGTTGTAAAACCTCATACTGAAAGCTTCTCACTTCAGTTACAGTTTGTTGTAACAAGAGGGCTAATACTAATACTTACTTGCTACTAATGAATGTATGTGTACAGGCATGACAATGGATGTGTTAAATGTGCTACTGAGGAGCTGTTTGCTTGTAGCCAGATACCAACAGTAGTAATAGAGTAATATGAGATCTTAAATGCATTCAGCCATATTGTATCCATCAAGCCACTTCCTCCACTTTAAGATATCAACATTTAAACAATCGTGCATTGTGAGTGCACTACCATAGAGAGGATGCCTTTCAGAACTGAAGCCAAGAAGATTAGCTCAGCCTCCACATGCTTGGTGTGCTCCAAACACTATTTGATGATATATGCACAACCTGGAGAATGAAGGTGAATGTGACAATCACTTCTGATTCACTTTACAGACAAGGCTAATTCAAATAACCATCATCCTCCCAGATACACTCTAAATGGTAGCTGACATCAAAAACAAACCAAGCTTCACTGCTCTTCCAGTACATAAAGCAAGAAACGATAGCTTCACAAAGATTTGTTTCACAGCATGTTTGTTTGGTTGAAAGGTTTTTGTTGATACCTTTGCAAGAAATACATTTTACATGTGCTGTTGGGATTAAGTTGCACCTATGAAGAGCGACATATTTTTGGAGGCCAACCCACAAGTTAGCATCACCTTGGTTCCCTAAAAACCCAATGGGATGTTACTATTGGCTTTTGGATTATTGCAGAAAATATGTTTTGTGACGAACAAAAGTTTATGATACTTACATGTTTTGTTCAGCAGGATAACCCTCACAAATGAACATCCCTTTCATGATTTTTGAAGTATCAATACAATCACCATAAGCAAAAAGCTAATGTTAGGCCGTAAACAAACTACACCATGGTTGCATGGTCACCACCAGTAATCTTCCAACTTGTCATTTGGTTTAGCACGCTTACCTCTATAGCATGAGTATTAACAACAAGGCTGTAAAAGTGGACTGGTGAGGGGATCAGTTTTGTAATGACATTTAACATCCAGGACAACCTCTGTAGTCTCATTTAGCCACTTGTTAGCAACCACGTTTTAACCTAAAAAAACATCACCTAAAAGCTTAAAAAACCTCAACTGGGGTATTTACTGATGTATTCCAGGCATCTAACCAAAAGCCGATTTTAAAAAACCCATCAACTTCAGGACAAGGGAACTGGATGTGCAAAGATGGTAACTTATTTCCAGGTTTTAGCACTCATTCATGCAGAACTCTATTACTAACGTCATAAACCTAAGCTTACTTTTGCTGATTGGGGTGGGCATCTGAGCAATACTGAGGGAAACATCTGACAGTGAGGGCTTGTGGTGGAAGTCCATCCTCCAGTGTGAGTCAGGCGCATCAGCTTTACTGCATTCAGTCTTTGAATAATGCATGTCAGCTAGCATCAGTGGTGGATGCACAAGCCTCTGTGGCATTTCTTCTCCTCACAGTCAGACTGCAGGCACCCCATCTGCACCCATCAACACTAAAAAAAAAAGTCAGCCACTGAGGAGCAGCATTGCTACAGTATCCCCAAAAAAGTTGAGCCTTGAATAACCCATTTGAAGAAAGTGAACACTACCTTCCAAACAGTTCTGTCTTTGGAGGATTTTGTCGGCAGCGGATGTAATGACAGGATAAGCTACTATACACTACTCCCTCACCGTTACAGCATGAGCAGCCAACAGAGATTTACAGATATCAGAGATGAAAGACGGAAGCAGAGCTGGTAGTTGAGCACCTTAGCTCTCGCTGCATTTGGATGCCAAAGATCACAGCTCCATGCTCCATTTTCACAGCTCATTTTGTGCCATCTGCAGCACTCTGAGGCTACAGAGCTCATGTGACATGCTTTACCATGAGGTTACATGACCTCAGAGAAATCCCTGTGCGTGTTTTCAAATGCACACTGTCAGTCATTATCAAAAGGATTAGGGAGCTGTGATCTGACAATGTAAGATGCAGGCACAGGACTTCTCACAATCTCATCAGATGTTCATTTTCAATTCAGAATTGTTGCAGCTTTGTCTGAGATTTTAGGATTACGAGTTTTGAACTTTAGACAGAGTCTTTTCTCATCTTTTAGTCTTCTGCACTGGTCATGGCCAAATAGGTCTGGCAGTCATAAATCAACTGCTGCCACGCAAAACCTGCATGCCAAAAATCTTGGGCTTGGCAGCCACATTAGAGGCTGGAGTCTCTGTTCTCTGAGTGAATGTTCACAGTTCTCTTTCAAACACTACAGCTGCAGGAAGACATGTCTCAAACAACAGACAGAGCAACTGAAAGAAGTAAAAGTAATATGTTTTTGACAATGCCTTGTCATAGATTCCTATATTTCACAAAAAAAAACCCCACAAAATAATTTAAAAAAAAATCTTAACATAACACAGAATAAAACATATTAATACCACTATATTGACTTCTATTTTCACAAGGCAAAGGGAAATGAAAGGAGTAGAAAACAGGCAGGGGAATAACATCTGAGAAAACTGCAAGCTTCGGTAGAAGTGGTCTATTATGTATAATCATTTGGGAGGCTCTCCAAAACAAGACCTTTAAACCACAACCCAACCCTCTGAAGACTGTCTACCCACTAATAAACTGGCTTTTCAATTAGCACCTATCTGACGTTACAACGATAACACAAAACCAATTACACGCTGTGCTGCAGATAACTCGTAATCCGCTTAATAGGTCTGATTTGACTTCTTCTTTTTTCTTCTCGCCTTCCACCACTGCTGCCCTGGGGCTTTTTGTTCTCTAACCAGAACAAGGTATCACTTTGAATTATCAGTATCGAAGGCACATCTGTGATAGCAAGCCAGCCAATCTCCTGGAGGTCCTGATAGTGTGTTTTTATGTCTGTGTGGTTAATGACGGCTTTGGAGGTGTGATGAGCAAAGCTAAGGTTTCATCTGTGGCTTCAGGTTCTAACACATGGATTCACAACATCACGCCTTCAATACAGCTCTGTGCTCCGGGTTTCTCTTAGATAATGTTGTTAATTGGCTTCAACCTTAACCACAAGTCTGCATAAATAATATTCAGCTTTGTCTTATCAGGAAAAAATGCTGATCACGGTTTTCCAACTAGTTATTCACTTTACCATACTAAGGGGAGAAGTACTATTTGTTTACTGGTACTGGAGCACACCTATGATGTCCAAGTATCTAATTTCCTTTCTGTTCCCACAGTGGCATGCTTACATACATTAGTCAACTATAACTGACCACACAATCAAATCATTTTTGAACAATTAATAAAGTCATCATCTTGCAACTCATTTATTTACAAAAATAACCGGTTACAGTAATACTGCCATGGAGGATTTATCCACATTCTCTCAAGATCTTGTTATCAGTAATATGACTATTAAATGACAGACTGCAAGTAATTAAGCCATTTTGAATCTGGCTTTCACAAAGCAACATGGTTTGCTCATAAGTGCAAAGGCCTTTGACATAAACGATGCTGGGACTTTACATTCCGAGTTGTTATTGAAAAATTAACAATAAATTATTGTAGAGTTTGTATTAATCAGTGATGATAGCAATCTAGAGAGGCCTCATGAAATTTAATACCAAATGTCTTATTAAAGTTTGACAAGATGTTTAATCTTGAACTTCAGATCCAATTTTAAATTGGGATGAGCTCTATTAGGGAGTATATGACACAGAAACATGACATTATACAATATATAACATTTGCAAGCAGGTCTGTTCTCCCAGAGTATGTTTTTCTGCAGTAATAGTTTATTATTTGCACTCAATTGCTTTTAATGTGTTCAATTAAAAAGGGCAGAAGCAATTCCTGCATTCCACCATTTCATTTGTTACTTATGACATTTAATCAGTATTTTAAAGGAATATGCATCCACAGACACTTCACAGAGTCAGTGGCCCTTGTGTTGTCTATGGAGCAGCCTGATTAGAAGATTCTCTCTCATTTCTAGCTTTAGAACAGAGTGATGCATGTCTCCAAATACAGCCTTAGGGGTCTGTGGGCACAGGAATAACATGTGACATTTAACCCATGTGATACCGTTATTTTGCGTTAAGTGTACTCATAACTTTCATCTTACTGTTCTGTACCAAGCTTAAAGTTTTTGTCCAAGCTATTTCCAGTAAACCTTTAAGTTGAGTGAGCAAATTGGGATTTACAGTGTACAATCTAAAACACACGAAAACAAGGGCAGAACTGTCGAATGTTTGGCATCTTTGCTGTGAAATGACTTTAGCTATTTAACAATTACCAAAGTGTCTGTTGTTTCTTTTCTTTCAATCAGTTGAATGATTTATTGAGTTGTAATTCTGTCACTGTTTTATCATGTAAAATACAGTTTTTGAAAAGTGCTACATAAATAAGAATATTATGGTTAATAATTGGAAAATATCAGAAAGTCTGAGGTATACGGGGACTGTCATTTCTGCTTTTCAGTCTAATCAAACATGGTATGCTGGAGAAAGAGAGCAAGTGAGCAGCAGATCTGTGAAATGAGGCTTCCTGGAAGCAGCAGAGCTGAATAAGTAGACTGAGTGACCGCAGATATTAACCTGGAGCTGTTTCAGCTTTGACAGATGACAGAGACCTCCTCTAATGATGCCACAGAGTCACTGCAACATTATAGCACCTTAATGAGAGAACCTGCCTTGTTAAATCAGAACAATATTCAAACTACAATGTGGAGCAATCAGCTGCAACTTTGCATCTATGCTAAAGTAATCCCAAATTTCAGAATTTCAATCAAAACATATCTGTACAGCCCCAAGTGATTTTCTTTCACCGTATACCTGATGTGAGGCAACTCATCGCATGTATCACACAGTGCACAAATCAATCATAATTTGCATCAGAATTATATTTCAATGGAATCTCTTCTCACATCTCACTGCATGTTCTCCTTGTTTAGGAAAGCAAACAAAAGCCAACCCATTTTTGCCTCGGGCTGATTTGTACGAATGGGTGGAAAAAAAGAGATGGTGGATGCATTTATCAAATATGGCAATTTGCTTAATGGACTCTGACAAAGCCATTGGCGGTCTTTATTTAGATGCAGATGACTTCCTCGGTACTGGCTTCCTCTGTCACTCTCACCGCCGCCTGTCAGGGAAAAGAGAAGCTCCCTCCTGTTTCTACAGACTGACAATCATTACCACTATCTCTCTGTATACAAGACTGACTGACTCACTGACTGACTGACTGACTGCCTGTCTACAATCCCTCTCAACCCCCTTGGCTCTCACTATTTTCCCTTCATTCTGTATAAATTCTCTATTAATGCAGCAAAAAGAGAACAAACCATCTCTCAGCTGGATTGCTCCATGTGTATGGAGGCACACGGTCATGGTTGTCATGATGTCAAGGAATAATAGAGAAAGTTGGCTGAGAGAAATACTGACAGGTCTAAAAATGTCTCTTTGTTTCATTTCGTCTAGCAGCATATCACGCAAAAGCATAGCTGCCACTCCTAAACAGGCGAGTGAAATAGTGAGATGAAATAGTGTTTGTACTCAACATTATACACCATGAATTTTAACAAATATACCAGCAACAATTTAGCTATTCTGTATTCAATTGCAGTATTGCTTACGGGATAGGTTTTAAGCCTGGAAGAGCTGATAAGCATTCAACCAGCATACTGAGAGAACAGGGCTTTCCTGCTATTAAAAAAACTCACAGAGCAGTTTGCCTCATAAGGCAACAGTGCCTTCTTGGAAAAAAAAAAAAAAAGCATCGACCTCTGCTGTTGGATACTATCTGTCTTATCACACAATTTTGTTGTGTGATGCGCCAAAAATCTTCTATATGCGCAAATTGTGCATCACATTTGCATTTGCACAATTGCATTTTCGAATGTGTCGAAATAGTATGTTATTAATTAATGATCAATGATTAATGATTAATGATTGACTGGTGTCACAAGTGAAATTAAATATATGTACGAAACCTTTATATCACAAATGCAATGTGACATTTTCTTATTCAACTGCTGACGCTCTGTTATCACTTCTTTTAGCTGTTACAAATTTAGACGTCTGCATTTTGAGCTTGTATGCTGGCTTTACACTGCAGCAACTGATGGCTGGAACTACTGGTCAGGCAATCATAGTTTATTGACAGAAAAATAATATGTGACTATTTTGATATTTTGAATATCTGGGATCTGGGACACCTGAAGACATCACTGAAGGGTCCGTGATGGGTATTTTTTCACTTTTCATGTGTCATAGACTAAAGGATTAATCTGTACTGAAAATCATCATTAGCTGCACTCCTACAGACCCCACTTTATTTGACAATGGGGGGAAAAAAAACTAACTAAGATATTTTCTTTGTTATGAAGAATTCCTTAAAGGCACAATGCTACAGACCAACTGGGATTTCTTTACCATTTGTTTCTGAATAATTAGATAGAAGTCCCTTGGGCCTCAATGTCGAGGATGGTAGGATAAAGCCTTTTGAAAAAATAAACACAACAAATAGAGTTCTTCTGTAATGAGGCTCAAATATGACATCTGTGCTTAAGATGTGCTAATGGAGATTAATCTTCACCACTGTCATAGCTTCAAATCCTCTGTGTCTCTCACTGCAGAGGAGAGATTAACAGCGATCCACCAGGGAAGAAGATAAGTGGTTCTTCAAGTCTACAGAGGGGCTGAAGGCCTGCTGAAAGACTGGGAAATTACCTATTGTACCATGGAAAGCTCTAACATTAACCAGCTTTAAGCAAAGACTTTCAAGCCCTGTCGATCAACTGGAACGTGGCAGAGACTCTAACATACTAACATCCTCCGCTGAATTCAGTTGAGGGTCAGTAGTGAAGTACTGATTGATTTTCACTTTTTTTTTCAAAGTGTTTTGATTTGATGATTATGAAAAACTGTGTTTTGAGGCCAAAATATTCTTTAAAAAAAAAAAGGGCTACTTTGAGACATCATTTAAGCAGACAAGTATACAGAAGTTTGTCAGCAGCTGCACGAGGACCATAAATAAATCAGACATTATTTTAAAAACAATTCACTTGTCCTTTTTGCTGATGCATCCAGATTTTGAAGAATATTCATAGCATAAATGAGAACTCTAAGGATATAAATTCATACCACTTATCTAGATATAAACAGTGCAAGTACCTCAAATCAATACCCCACCCCCACCATCTTCTCTCAGTGCATTCCCTTGGGACAGAACAATCACATTTCAGTTTACAGGAGCGTATCTGCTCAGTGTACAATCAGGCAGCAGCAGTCATTACTGATGACATTTGATGACACAAAGGCCAATATTTGAATTGGGCACATGGGACAGACACATCAAATCAATGTTATTTATTGACTTGATAGAACAAAAGCAATCACTTCCATGCATCTCACTGATGAAAAACACACACAGAATGAGACTGTATGAATCTTATTTCTGCGGGCAAAGGTTGTGTCAGGACCTTGTCATGGTAGCCATGACAGAGGGGAGGTGATTGTTGTTCCCATCTGGCCGCATAATGAGCTGGGAGCGAGACACATGGTTACTAATAGAAACATGTCACAGGGTACATACAGCACAGTGGGAGCAAAACAAATTGTGCAGCTGTTGTCGATAGCATAAAGAACCCTGCCATGTATTTTTGAGGGTCTCATTTTATGATTATCTTTCTCACTCACTCTCACAGCGCACTGTGATTTGTCCTTTCACAAAATTGCTCTAATTGTGTGACTTGCTTTTCTGAGCCCACTTTGTGAGGGAGGGGGCTGTGGAGCTGAACCACTTAAGTGCAGCAGTTCATTGATATTCATGTGGGAAGAGCATGCAAAAGTAGTCTGATCTCTTTAGAGAGCCTATTTCACTATTTATTTAAATGTTACAGTCGGAGGGAAGCCTCTTTGAGGTGTCAGCATAGCGCAGAAGAAGAAAGTATAAGTGTCACCACCAAAATGAAGACGTAGGCTATTACTTATAGTAAACACCTAATTCCACATACCACAGCTGTAGCTGTTGCAACACAAAGTACCATACATCATACACACAGAGTGCTTTCTTTAGTTGGTGAAGAAGTGCAAGATTATAATGGTAATGTGTTGTGGCCTTAGGCAAGGCAACTGACTCTGTTGCTTTGGTCTTTTATGTTTTTTAGGCACAAATCCTGTGTCAAGACTGGGAAGAGATGAGGGCGTCAGTCTGAGCAAGGTCTATAAAAAATTAGCTATACTTTGAACTAGTGCCTACTGTAGAATCACAGAGAAGTTTTGTCATATAAAAGGAGTAAGAGTAAAATGCCTGTATGTACAACTACAAAAAATTAAGTACAAGGAAGTAGCCAAGGCTCTGTTTTTGTAGGGGACTGTTGTACATATTGTGCTTAAAGGGGCTGTCCTGTCATTCACTATTATACTTCCATAATTGAGGTGTTAGTGATCAGAGAGACCAGTTTATGGTGGAATTGTCTTTATTTTTTTATGGAAAACACAAATTTCAGGCACAAGGTGATTCAGGATTAATTTTATGTTTGTTCTTTTTTATTCTGAGTTGATCCATACATGCACTGCATGTCCTTTTCCATTTATGCCATCCCCGGGCCTGGAAAACACTGTTTAAAATGTCAAGCTATTTCCATGACCGTGGGAATCCTGCCTATAGTAAATGAAATCTTAACTGTTTGTCTGCTGCTACAACTCGGTCTCCATCTGTCTGCCTCTCTGCCTCAATTGCTGGTCCATGTTCACATTTTAGCAAGATTTAAACTTCACATGATCATTGTATCCCTGAGTTTAATGTAAGCCATGAACAAATCAAACGAGAGAGAGAGAGAGAGAGAGAGAGAGAGAGAGAGAGAGAGAGAGAGAGAGAGAGAGAGAGAGAGAGAGAGAATTAATGGCCTCATTCACTGCAACTGTACTCTCCCTGCCTCCTGTGGTATCCTGGGGGAAGGAATTATGAATTATCCGACAAATAACTACAATTAAGTGACTATCGTTTCATCACTGCTTGTGAATAGACTGAATTAAAATCCATTCCACAATTGTCGACCTAACTCACAAACCCCTCTTACTGTAACAGCCTTAAAACGTTTTCGAAATCTGTAATATATAAAATGTTATGAATTCCAGCTGATGAAATTAAAAGTCAAATGTCCTGCCGTCAGCAAATCACATGCTGCAGGTCTTTTTACTGTCTTTTGACAGCTGGATTAGCTTGTCTGCTGCTATTTTAGCTAGCTAGCAAGAGTTTATATGTGGTTAGTTAGCAAACTAAGGAATAAATAAATGCCTTACTAGGGTTAGACATTTATTTGTGATGGCTAAGGGTAGGGTAAGGGGCTTCGGAGGGAACGCATTATGTAAATGAGTGTCCTCACAGCTAAAGCAGGACAAAAAAAAAATCTCTTCTGTGTGTGGATGGGATAATTATGTTTGCCACATATGGTTCAGCGGTTGTATGAGCTCACAATTCATATTCATATTTTGGGAGTTAAAAAAGTCCCAGTGGTGACTAAAAACACCCGCCCCTGTACTCCTATTTTTATTGGAGGGGCTTGTTCAAATTTCTGAGGGGATAAAGGAATAAATAAATAAATTAAAAGATTAAAAAAATTAATAAATAAATAAATGCAAGAATATCACTCCGAGTCGAACATCTGCAGGTAACTCTGAGGTAAAATTTTGTTTCCTGTATACTAGTTGCAGTAAGGACCTATATACAGTGTATGTGTAAGTTGTTACTCCCACTCTTAGCTAATTATGACATGTTATTAAACTGATTGAAGTGATTAGCAAACAGTAAGTAGGACTTTCCTTGGTACGTCAATTAACAGCGACACAACATCCTGCCGTCTGCCGGAAAGCGGAAGTGCCCGTTGCTTAGCAACCAGGGGGCCAAACATCCGAGCTCTTTAACTCGACATATTAGCAACTGCGCATATTAGTATTTCAGATAAATAAACGAGGCTTAATAGCTTGATTGACTGATTTTAAATACATCTATTTAATTTGACGAGCTAATCAAATGGCAGGCAAGAAGAAAGAAGCGAGTCTGCAGGTTGGACAGCAAACACAGCATGGTTTCTGTACTGTTTACAACAGCCTTCTCCAGCTTGTATTTTTTAAGTATATTTGTCTTTATGAAGCCATAACTTAATGCTAATTCGGGTTTTCTTGCCCAGGCGTCTATCACAAATCAAGAACAGTGGGAGGAGATGCTTGCAACCAAAGGTTTAACGGGTAAGATCTTTAGAAATAAAAGAGTTGTTGTTATGTCCTGTTAAAAGTGGATACTTAGCATCACAACAATAAGTATCTGTCCAACACTGCTGCTTTTAACAAGTTAAAAGAAACCGTGTCTGTGCTTGAGCTCTGACATTATGATTGTAATTTATTGTATGCTGCTGCCCCTCTGTGTTCACTGGGATTACTGCAGATTGGATGACTGTACCAATCCTCAAATTTTCCTCTCTCTTCCTTTCTCTTCTCTCTTATACTTAAAAACATACCATGTCTCCTTCCAGTTGTAGATGTACACCAGCAGTGGTGTGGTCCCTGTCGAGCTGTGGTTAGTTTGCTACGAAAAATAAAGAACGAACTGGGTGATGAACTATTACATTTTGCCACAGTAAGCCCTCAGTGAATTTAAAACTGAAGAATTTAAATTGAAACCTGAAGTTGTGAGGAGGAGGCACCCCAAAATTTGTATGTGTGTGTTTGTGTGTGGTGCAGGCCGAGGCAGACAGCATAGATGCTTTGGAGAAATATCGAGGGAAATGTGAGCCCACCTTCCTCTTCTATGGGGTCAGTGTGTGCATATATGCTGTATGTGTATGTATGTTTGTACAGAAAATCTGTGTTCAAGGTTTTGTGTTTTCTCTTTTTGTGCTTTGTATTCTGTCATAAAATGTCCTGGATTTTATAATACAATCCACAAATAACAGTGTAATATTTCTGCATGAATCAGGTACCAATAAAATACTTACTATTACTTCTACTTAGATATAGGTACCATGGAGGAAAATAAGACCATGAGGAACAAGGGAGTAACATCAGCATTTCAGAGGAAATCAGGAAAAATAAATAATACTCCAAGTACTTTTTGTAAATACGGGGTACCTATGAGGTACAGGACTGGGAGACAGAGCTGACTTTAGGGAAAAATGGTGTTAACAACAATTTTCTTACTGTGAATTAAAGAGTAAAAAGGTGTTCACAGTCACACATTATATTACAGCACACATACTTTATATGTTATTATTTCACTCAGTTACAAACATTATTGTGGTGTGTTGAGGAAAATACAGTGTAGAAGAGGAGCACTCAATTTACAAGTTTGTCTTCAGCCACTGTGTCTACACCAGTGGGAGCCAGTAAGTATTTTATTGTTACCTGATTTATTTCCATATGTATCTGGTTATTTTTTGTATTGTTTTTCCTTTTCATCCTGACTAATTCTCAGAGGCGCAAATAATGTAGGCCAGGAAACATGGCCGCCTAGCGTTGTGACCTCTCTTGTGGTGATGTAGAATTCACCATATTATTTATGTTTATTATTAACTCCCTATTATCAGAATTGGGTATATTCGTGAGCTGTACTCTATATCTATTTGTTGTTGGTGTGTTTTTTTGTCTCTTTGTAGATTGCTTTCATGAGCCTCTGTAGTCAAAGCATCTCTGTACCTCACAAAATTACATTTAATTCAAAAACGGTTAAAAAACGTAAGAAAGTCTTTGTGTTGGATTAACAGGGTGGGGAGCTGGTGGCTGTGCTGCGAGGGGCCAATGCTCCTCTGCTTCAGAAGATGATTGTAGAGGAACTGGCCAAGGAGAAATTGGTCCTGGAGCAAGGTGGTGAACGCGAAGTGGTGAGCACGAAGACACACACACGTTCACACACAGTTATCCCATCACACATATGTTCATTGTAGAGCTGAAACAATAGCCTCTGTCTTGACTTGTCATAGTACTGTATGACAAGCACAGATGCTAATAATGATATAGCTTTGACTGTTCTGGTAAACCACGACAGTGTGGCAGTGAGCCAGCATACACAATGAAGTGAAGCAGCTAAATGGAAATTAATCTCATAATTGACACCTGTGGTTTTCCTACTGTGACATATCAAAATATCTTGTCCCGTGAAAAGGGCCGTATTAGTCAACTGAAAATGAATCAATAACTCTTGTTCCTTTCTTTTATTATTTTATTTTAAAATTTTACAACAATTATAATATATATAGACATATATAGACAAATCCACACAGGTCAACAGCCCCAACCCTCACCCCCACCCCCACCCCCACCCCACCCCAGCCCGACACACCTGCTGGCATACAATGAGAAAATAAAAAGGAAAAATAAAAAGTTGTTGAAGTAGCAAATAGTTGCCAAGATGTGATGTATCTCAGGCACAGACGGAAATTGTGCAGTGAGTATGATTTAAAAGGGATTATATAAACTGTGCAGACAGTTGCACTCAGAGGGGGACATAAATCAATGTACACTAAGTTGCAGCCAAATCCTTTTGCTTTCCGATGTAATTGGTAAAGGGTTCCCACTGCTAAGCAAAAAGGCCAAACATTCACTGGTTCCAGCAACTCAAATTTGTGAGAATATGCTGCTTGCCTTTGTTTTACATGACAGTAACTGAATGTCAAGTAATATGGATTTTGGATAGTTGAGTTTGACAAAACATTCAATTTGTATGTTTCACCTTGAGCTGTCAAGATGGCCATTTTTCAAGTTTTCTGACAGCTTTTACATCCATAGCCATGTTTAGGGATTGAGTGTTTTTAATAGGTTTTTGTTGTGTCTGTCAGGTTAAAGACGATGGTCTGGTGAATAATGAGAAGAAAGAAGAAGAGGAGGCGCCTCAACAGTCAGAAAATGATGAAAGCATAATTGGTACTATGGAAACAATATAGTCATATTTCTGGTCAATTTTTTATTGTCATTGGCATTATTATTGTCATTACTGTGATTACAATCTTCTGCCGGCTATTCTGTGTACGATCTTGAATTTTATCAACCTTCCTGATCATCACTCAGGCTGCTCTCCTCTCCTGTAGTTCCTGCTAGTAAATCCTACACAGTTGCTATCATCAAACCAGATGCTGTTGCTCACGGCAAGGCAAATGAGATCATTATGAAGGTACACAGAGACTAACACTGCTCACATTCTGAGAAGACAAGATTGTCTCAAGCCTTCCTGCTGACATTATTTCATTATGCCTCCCCTGGCTAGATTCAAGATGCTGGGTTTGAGATCCTGGCCCATGAGGAACGCACACTGACCGAGGCTGAGGCTCAGAATTTTTACCAACACAAAACAGCAGAGGTAAGGTATAGTGAAATGAATTAAACAGAAATAGAATTACATAACAATAGCAAAAATGTGCATATAATGCAGATACATGTGATATATCTGCATTATATATGATAGGGGTTGTATTTCATTGCAGAGATTGGCATACCAGTCAGACTGCTGATGGGTTCAGTGTATGTTTGTGAGGTTAGTGTAGGCAATTTGAATTCTGAGTCAACATCCTAATGGGAGAACAGTCATGACCAGTGCAAAAATCATTTAAATGAGTTCACAATACATCACACATCCATCTGCATCTCTGCACAGGGTTTAAAATAGAGCTGCTGTGTAAGCAGCTTTTTTTTATTTTATTTTTTGCTTATTGCGCTGTTTGTGTTGAGACTTCATGATTAGAGATTCAGAAATACAAAATATGTGTGGTTAGATAAAACAGTTATGTTCATGAAATTATAAAGATGTACATGGTTTGTACTGTAGAATATTTGTTGTATCTGCCTTTTATAAAATAATTTATACTCATTTTCTTCTCTTCTTCTCTCTCTGTGTATGTACAGCCTCCAAGAAACAGGTTTAATGGATTTTACAGAGTAAAAACCAGAATTCAAACCTGAAGCACAGGCTGACATAAAAGGACCTGATCCAAGTTCCATGTGTTCATTACAGTAACATACTGTGTCTGTCTGCTCTTGTCGCTCTGTGTGCTTGTGTGTATGTGATCATGATTCATAGGCTTGCTTTGAGGACTTGGTGCGGTTTATGTCCAGTGGTCCCTCCCATATTCTGGTACTGTCTGAGGCGGAGGGCTCCGACAATGTTGTACCTGCATGGCGCGAGTTCATTGGCCCAGCAGACATAGAGGAAGCCAGGAGAGAAAAGCCAGAAAGGTTAGTTACCTTTTTATATACAGTCTATATTAGTTACTTGAAATTATACATATGATCCATTTAGAAAAAAATATTAAAAACTGTAAGATGTAGTATGATGAAATTATTATTCCTGTGTCTTTGTAAAAACAAATATTTGTTTGTATAGACACTTATTCATGCACTGTTGATTGCAACAGTGTGAAACAGTCTCAGTCTAAAGTCTGGAAAAGAGAATAAACAGCACATTCTCGCCTGCTCCACCAGACACACCCAAACATTATGCTTCTCTCTGGTTGAGCACCAGCAGAGCAACCATCTGCTCTCTTCTCCTTTCTCCCCCCTGGCTTCCTGCAGCTTGCGGGCACAATACGGCACACAGACACTGTTCAACGCAGTGCACGGTAGTGAGGACAGCGACCAGGCCAGCAGGGAGCTCGCCTTCTTCTTCCCCAACTTTAGGACAGCCTCAGTAACAGAGCAGGATGGGGAGGAAGAGCATGTGGAGAGGACACTGGCTCTTATCCGGCCTGACATTGCCAGAGAGAACAGAGGTGGGGTCCGTGCCAAACACACAAACACAAGTGCACACGTGTGCAAATACAGATACACAAAGGTGGTTCATATTACTATAGTGGGACTGCTCCATAATTCCTTCAGCAAAGGTGTTGAATGACACAGGTGCATTTGCATAATTGTTAATGTATCACTGCAGAAAAAAATGGTCACACTTTCATAATGGAAGGAACTGTCTGTATTAATACTGTAAATGACACAGTTCATATCTGTGGTTCTGCAGAAGACATCCTGGCCCAAATCCACAAGGCAGGTTTCACAGTGGCGCTCCAAAGAGAGGTGATGTTGTCAGAGGAGCAGGTCAGACAGTTTTACTTCCAACATGTTGACAAGGACTACTTCCCTGCACTGCTAAGAAGTATGACCAGGTAACTTACACATGCTCTGAAAAAAATATATTAAGAGGAGTATGCTACTGCAAAAGTTTATTCAACATGTGTGTGTCTTTACAGTGGGCCGGTACTAGCTTTGGCTTTAGCCAGAGCAGAGGCTGTCCATCACTGGAAGAACATCCTTGGTCCTTCTGATGTAAATAAAGCCAAAGAGGAGAGTCCTGCTTGGTGAGTGAAGTGTGGATCTATTCATTCACACACTGAAATGAGCGTTAGAGTTTTCACTGCTAATCGATCCGACAGCTTGTCATACCCTCCCCTCTTTTTAAACATGTCATATTTTCCAAGTTATTATACACAAATGTTTGAATAAAGACAGGAAAGTCTTACCTTTTTGCATTGAAATTCAACAATCACTTTTAATGTCATCTCTCTCCACCTCCAAACCACTCGACTTTCACTCGACTGTTCACTCGACTTTCTTAAAAAATGTGAAAGATCAATAGCTTAATCAAACCTGTAATTCTGACTTCTGTAACCCTCTTCACTCAGTCTAAGGGCCCAGTTTTCTGTGGAGAACGAGCCCATCAACCAGCTACATGGCAGTGCAAGCCCTGAAGAGGCAGAGCAAGAGATCAACTTCTTCTTCCCTAAACAGCGGACACTGGCAGTGATCAAACCTGATGCCATGGAGGAACACAGAGGTCCTTTCTCTTTATTTAGAACAATATGGAAATGTTCAAATTTACTTTTGTTCATATAGATGCACAGATATTGATACCATGCTTCTAATATTTCTTCTGTTCCCTATATCAGAGAAAATTTTGGAGGAGATCCATGCCAGTGGTTTCTCTGTAACACAGCTGAAGGAGGCAGTGCTGTCGAGGGAAATGGCTGCAGAGTTTTACAAAGAACACAGGGGGAAGCCTTTCTTCAGCCAGCTGGTGGAATTCATGTGTCGGTTAGTTTGTCCCCGTACACAGACACAGGAGTGACCACAGCAGACCAGCCCTCATCCCTGTAGCTGCTGCAAGTTTTATCAGTACTTTTAGCAGTAATCTTAGCAGCTTAGAATCAAGGCAGCCTCAGGCAAGTGGCTAGGAAGTCCATCTCAATTTCATTCTTTGTTCCACTGCACATCTAGATTTTAGAGTTATCTTCCGCTCCGATTAGCCCCTTCACTTGGTTGTTACACAACTGCTCGGACACAATGGGCAGAGAGATGGGTACAGCTGGGCACTTCAGCCAGGGAAACTACCTTTATTGTCACTATGCCTCAATATCAGCTCAGGTCTAGGTTTAATTTTACTTTATGTTCGTTTTTGTTTTGTTGTTTTTTGGCATTTTCTGCCTTTATTAGAGAGTAAGAGATGACTGGAAATGAGAGGGGAGAGAGATGGGGAGTGACATGCAACAAAGGTCACCAACCAGATGCAGAACAGGGACATTGCGGGTTAGAATTCGTGGTTCGCCTTAATCGCTTGGACACCGGGGAAACTCTGTAGATGTATATTCTGATCATCGTAGAATATTTTTCAAGTTAGCTAAGGAAATACTTTATCTCTTACAATGTATTTAGATTATCTCCCAGAAAACGCTCATTTGATTATTTACAAATCAGTTCTCATTTAGAGGTTTGGAGGTTTAAAATGGGCTAAATTAAATTTAAAACGTATGTTTTTAGAGTCGAATGTGGTCTGGTATAATTGAGATTAAATGTCATATTGTTTCAGTAGCATTTTGAAGCAGGCCTCTGCTAAGTGTTGAAATCTAGTGATGACATACACACATACACATACACACACACACACACGCACACACACACACACACACATATAGACAGCTTAAAAAACATGCACATTTCAACCAAATGTAGCCCAGCTTTAACTCAGACATCTGGACACATTTTGCCTACAATTCACCAAATGATTGCTTAGTGGGAAGGTGTAGTCAAATGCTGCTTATTGTAATACTAAAAGGTGTCCTGTTGTGGCTCTTGACAATGTAATTGCATTATGTTGGTCAATAATTATCTTGTAATGTTTGCAACAAGGGACACAAGCTGAACTTTGGTTGTATTAGTCAGAACTGCCAGTCAACAGAACGAATAAGTAGGTTTGCAGGTCCATCACTCCTGCACTCTGTGTTTGAAAAGTGCTGAATGCACTGACAGGGAAAAGGTGAGGTACATCAGCTACATGTGTCAGCAGTCACTGCTTATACTGGCCAATATGTATCAGCCAACTCATAATCCAACACGATGTCTTTACAGTAGCACTATCATCTGAATACATGTCAGGCTTTACCTGGACTTGTGACATTTGACATTGACACAGTGACATTTACACTGCTCAAAGACTGTCTGTTATATGAACATCCCGTCATTGTTTGCTCCAGGGGGCCCTGTATGATGCTTGTCCTGACAAAGGAAAATGCAGTGGAGGAGTGGAGGGCCATGATGGGCCCACCAGACCCTGACCAAGCTAAGGCAACATCCCCAATGTCTCTGAGGGCCCGCTTTGCCTCCAACATCCTCCACAACTCAGTTCACGGTGCCTCGAATGAGCAGCACGCAGAGGAGAAGATCCGTTTTATCTTCGGTGACATCTGCTCAGATGCAGAGCTCACCGGTGATGGAGAGTCTGACAGAACCATTTCAGGTAATCACATGATGTGTACGACAGTCATTTCCATCTGTCACACCATCTGGATACATATAAATAGCAATTTTGTTCTGATGTTTTTAATGTTTTTGTTGGCTTTTATACCTTGCTCCTGCTGGAAATGATATTTCTATGGTTGAATTTTTTTATGGTTGAAATGATTAATTCTGTACTAAAATTTTTCAGCAAAAGAGCAAGACAATTCTGCTGATGAAAACACAGAAATATCAAGATCTTCAGCTGAGGAAATGTCTGATAACAACATAACAACATGAAGGTATGCACTGTGCAAAAAGAAGCTGTCCCAGCTAAAGGCCATGATCTTTCCAAGTCTGTGTGTCAAGCCTGAATATAATCAGATTTATATCCAAAGATAAATGACAACATACAGTACATAGCCATTACATGCCTTTGAACGCCTAAGAATCCCACAATCCATTGTGTGCCAGTCAGTTTGAACACAGGCAATCCTCATCAGTTTTGTAAGGTACTGGTCGTCAGTCAACAGTAATTATATCACATTAATAAGACCACTGAAAAACCATTGCAAGTTGTAAATAGTGGAAACCAGGTATTAACGCCACCACTGGATATGTGGTAATAAATGTTAACTATATGGATATATTCACTGATAACCTGGACCTCTCTGCCATTTTTCCATCTATGTTTTTAAGTTGCATATCACAAAATGTACTGAATCTTGTACCAGGCGAATTCTGATGCTTAAACCCTCGTCAGCTGTTTGGTGATGTTCTACTTTTGACGGGGAATGCCTACAAACACCACCACTTTCTCAATTCGGCCAGACCTCTGTACAGGCAGCATTTTCCGGGGGATCCATCACCTGAATAAGGACAAAGCAATTACTGCAATATGTCCTGGGAACTGAGAGTGGCAAACAGGTAGATGCATCTCTCAATACAATTCAGATGGCTTGAGCAAGAAGAGGTGGCTCTCCTGATTCAGAGAAAACTGATGTTACTTATCTCAATAATGTCACCGTCAGCAGCTGGAATGGAGAAACAACCTGCTCTTAGTGCCTCTTGGTCTAGAGTGAAATAAATCTTGACCAGCTGCGCTGTGACTGTCGAGGAGAAATTCAATGCAAATGTGCATCACCTTCTTGCAATCCCATTATGTCTAATTATGGAGACAAAATGCTGCTCCTGTGCAAGTTCTTTGGCTGATGAATTTCAACCATTCAACGCATCCACTTTTAACGGTTGCATAATGTGCAGGAGCTGTCTTTGCTGTCATCCAGAACAGGTGATCTAATCATCCTCCTTTGTTTTGCAGATGACCCGTAGTTTGAACTCTTGCAGTCCAGGAGAGAGTGACGAACCAGAGGACTCTTCATATCATCAACACTGCATATTTTCTCTTTAAATATTGGCTTTTTGTGCAACATTATGGGTACATCACAATATGTCATTCTGTGAATCATGACAGAAGACTTACATTTCTTACATTTCCACCTTTTATAAGTGGTATTTTGAGACCACATATACCTGAGCCAGTGAAAAAGAGTACCTGTATACACGGGATTGAGTTCTCTTAATACTGCTGACAATAGTTAAAGGCATAAAGACAGCCTTGGCTCGCAACAGCAGTTGTAGGGTACATGTCTAGGAACAGGATCATACAATCACCACAAAGCTGATCATTTCAATGTTCACTGAAGACTTTGCTGAAACCGGAAAACACCAAATCACTGTCTGTTCAGTCTTTCTTGGCTTGCCTGCAATAGACTGTCGATATCAATTTTAACTTCTACACTGCTGTGACAATGAGTAATGTGTGAGTGATTGGGCTGAGGTATTCTTGGATATTTTTCCTGTTAGCGTGATAATGACAGGGTGGTTTGATTATTGAGGGCAAATTGCTCTAGAGTGAAATTAGTTGTATGAATGTTGAGAATAACCAGCTTACACAGTAGAAAGAAAAAGTAAGTGAACCCTCTGAAGTTACCTGCATTTATGTATAAATTTGTCTTAAAATATGGTCAGATCTTCATCCAAGTTACAATTATGAACATATTTGTACCAATAACACATAAAACATTGTATTGTTCTTGTCCATACATCATTCAGACATTCACAGAGTAGGTTGGAAAAAGTATAACATGAACAAAAGCTAAATGGAGTCCCGAGTCAAACCTGGAGTCCAATCAATTAAACCAGATTGGAGGTGTGGGTTAGAGAGACTTTGACTTATAAAAAAAAAAAACACTCACACATTTTGACTTTGCTGTTCACAAGAAACATCTGCTCATGTGAACCATGCTTCACAAAAAGGACATCTCAAAAGACTTGCTGATTTGCATAAAGCTGAAAGGGTTACAAAGTCACCTCAAAGAGCTTAGATATTTACCAGTCCAAAGTCAAACTATCTATAATCATATCTATGATTTAGTTCTGTGGCTACTCTCCCTAGAGGTGGGCGCCCAGCCAGGATCATGCCAAAGACACAAGGCAGAATGATCAGTGATGTAACGAAGAACCTCAGGAACTGCTTAAGGTTCAAAGGAATCATTAAAATAAGAAGTCAACATAGAGGTCACATAAGGTCAAGTACAGGTTCCAGAAGGATACTAAATACAGTCTTTATTAACAAAAAATATATACATAGGTTTATTAGACTTCCATTTTACATGTCAAAACATTTAAAACATTATTTTAAAGCATAAAACAAAGTAAGTTCACATCAGTCATGATAGGCTGAAAAACTAGGACTTGTTCCGGTAACAATTTAACTAAATGCTGTAAAAATAATTTGTCAAAGTAAAATTCATTCGAGTCATCTGCTGAAATAGTCCTTGATGCTCCCTCTTTTGGGGCTTTGCCCGACCATGCCGTGTTGTTGATCAGAACTGTTTCCAGGCGGAGTGTCCTCCCAGTCATTTGCAGCCTCCAGTAAGATGGCTTCGTCTATGTCGTCATCTGCTGTGAAAGATCTCTGGAACATCTCCATGATGCTCCTTTGGTTAGGGTCCTGAACAAATCCAAATAATCAGGTTCAAGACTGAATCTACAGACATATGTTGGGTTTAGCTATGTAAGTATATGTATGAATGCTGTTTAACTGCATTATATATCCATTATTCATGTGCATATGCAGAATGTACCTTAGAGTGGAAGCTGGCGTTCAGTGCGTTGTCTGAGAGGTTTGACTCAGACAGACCCACTTGCTCCAAGACATTCATTTTTTCCTGGATCATTGGCCTGGATCAATACATAAATAAATTATTATAATAGAGCAGAAACAATAAAATCCACTGTTTCTTACAATATGAATGTGAGACACCAAATTAACTTGACCCCCTGCCGTTTCAGTTTTGGCTTTCTGGCCAGCAGTAGTGGAAGACTGATGAATATGGGAGGAAACAGTTTGAATTTTGGGATTGACACATACCACAGGTGATCATCAGCAGTTCCCTTGGCAACCAGGTAGTGAATGTTCACATTGCTGGTTTGTCCAATACGGTGCACCCTATCCTCTGCCTGAATAAGAACCTGCAGGAAAAAAAACCCAAAAAACAAGCATCTGAGGTTTCTTGTTAATATATTCTGCCTTCATGCAGCTGCAGTGACCCCCCTGACAGACAGAGGTGGACTTATTTTCCCATGTGAAATGGTTGTTTCTGTGTGATCTCGCCCCTCAGTGACTAAATCTTAAAAGAGTTTCCCACAATTTACTAACAAAAAATGTCACACAGGGCAGAAGCTGCAGATATGCAGCCTTGATGTTGTATTTTAAAGGCATTAGACAACAGTAAAAAAAAAAACAAATGGACAGATACAATAATACATCATACAACAGGGTTATAAAAACATAATGACTGACATGTTTGCAAGACATATCTGACTTATGTAACCAGAAGACACAGAATATCTGTAACACTGATCTGGAATTACATTCGTGGCCACATGAAGAATGTAAGTCCTCTTCACTTATATTTAACTTCAGTTTAGCTCTTGTCCAACTCCAGAAAAAAATATCTGTGTCTTAAGCCGCTAAATGTTTTACTCTGTGATGATCTCTGTCTGTTATTTGACATTGGTAGATACCTAAAAATGTTTTACCATAGCTTCCTTAGCTAGAAACTGGTGGCTACAAGGTTCAAATAAAGAGCGTCTGACTCAGCCTCATAATAAATATAGATCGGCCTAAAACCCAAAACAGGCTAAAAGAGATAGACGTTGGGCTGGAACCAAAATTGATACCTAAATAGTAATGAACCGTGTCCCTAATAATTGTGGAGTATTTTCATGATAGCGTGTCATGGCTTACCCCGGGGTTCCAGAAAAGCTCAGCAAAGATCACCAGGTCTGCAGCGTGCAGGGTCAGACCCATGTTAGCTGCAGTGATGGACAGTATAGCCACACAGGTCTGGGAAGAGTACTGAAACCTCTCACACAGCTGCTGTCGCTCAGCTGATGGGGTGGTCCCGTCGATACGGATGAAATTGACATTCTGTAGAGGAATTGAAAGGCCATTTTAATTTCTAACCATCAATTATCACTTAAAACACTATCAAGCCAAATGGTTTTAAGTGGCACGTCAGAAGACATCAACAAACTGATTTAACAACACTACCCTTATAAAAACTTACAATAATGATAAGTCATAATAGTAATATTAAGCTCAAATATGCTCAGACTTGCCCTCACTTGTTCCCTGCAGCTACTGATGGAGTTCACCTGAGAACTGACTTCCCACAAAAGATTTCATCTGAGCTACAGGGAAAAGTTAAATGCACATTTTTTATGTCACAGTTGAATTACTTGGCATCTATGACCTTTCGTACAGTCTAACATCTCTTTGTCTTACTCACCTTTTTCCCCAGTTCAGAGGTGATATGATCCAAAACTGACTTATGATGGGCGAACACTAGAAACTTCTCCCTCCCACACTCCAGCATGTCAGTGATGTACTCCCTGCCAGTGACAGGAACAACACAGCTCTCTACTATTTCAAAGCAACACATTAAAATACTCAATCTTCATGTCAATTCTTCATATTATCTCGAAACCAATACAAATCACAATGGTCTGACAAAAGATTGATTCGTTTTACATTTTAATCTCACTACTCACCAAATCTAAGATGAGTGGTCATAACTGATGCCCACCACTGAGGGCTCGGTACTTACATAATAGCTTGTAGCTTGGCTTCAGCTGTGTGGTTATAAAAGATGAGGAGGGCTTCCTTCTCTGCTATTTTCTGAAAGAGGGATAAGGAACGACACAAGATAAGAACTGACAGGAGGTTCTGTTTGATGATTTGATAAGACTGCCATTACTCTGGGGAGCAGTGTGATTATGCACAATCAAGCTCAGCAGCTCATTCCCAGTGGAGTGTATAAACACGAATAAGGCTCACTGGAGCATTCTGGGTGGTTTAAAAGCACTTGCGTATGTTTGAAGCCTGAAAGGACGCACTCATGTGAAGAGGACCAAACCAATATATCTGACTTCTCGAGGCTCAACAAAGGTTTGTCAACCTTTTCTTACCTGTGATGCCTTTTTAATCACACAGATTCCACTTGAGAAAAATACTATTGTGTTTCATTTTGAGCCAATAGGAGAACTTGTGTAATGTTTAGGGATTTATATAGTAAGTGATATACCTAAAACCCATTTATTTAGTTTAAAATACTGTATGGTCAGTATCATGGTATTTTTTTATATATATGTGTAACTCATATGAAGAAACGCTGATCAGCATTAAAATCTTTCATTTACTCACAGAGAGCTGTCTCCAGCTGTGAGAAGGAACCCTCACATTTCGCTTACATTTTTATCACTTCTTTTCTCCTGCTGACGTTAGCACGCTAACCAGCTAGTTCCAGCCCAGTTGGCAGTCTCGTCATTTTCTGGTTCAAAGTTACTGGAGCATCCAGGCTGCCCTGAAGAGGCAATGCCGTATTATAACCTCTTGTGAATACAACGATAGCCGAAGCTGTTGCCTGGTAGAGGACTGGTAAGTAAACAGCTGGTTATCCTAATGTTGGCTAAGTAGCAAAAGCAAAACCTACTAAAAGCTCCTTTAAAATCTGTGTGAGTTCACATGGTGATCCCCTCTTGCTGGGTATCTATATGTACGATGAACAGGTACTACACTGCTATGATTACTACATCTGATTTATTAGTAATCTCAAGTTTGTCTTTTGGATACATTTTATCAGCAAGTTTGGGTGTTAAATAATTAAAAAGTAAAGAAGATACAATTTTGAGCCAACTCTGAGGTTTATAAAATTATCTGGTAGAGATTATAAGGAAACTTTTAAGACATCTTTCAGTGCAACAGGATCTTACAGTTTTCTGTAATACTTCATTTTTGAAGTTGCATTTTTGGTATTTCACTTTTTACAATTTCACCATTTCACAGTGAAAAAATTTGGATATTTCTTGCAAATAAAGCAAAAAATTGGTTGATTGACAACTGCAACATTGCATATATCTGTAGATACTGTTTTTTTAGGTTTTTGTGAATATCTATTTTTCAAAAACCTAATTAGAGTCATGTTTCTAGTTTTTCCAGGAAACATTCGTAACTTACGTTGCGGTGTCCCTTGGACAACTGCTTGGCAGCAGCTGACAGAGCAGCTTTTGTGCGAGTGTTGATACCATCTATTGTCACCGTGACAACCTTGCGCTGTTTAGCTGGAAGCTGGGACAGGACTTCGGACTTGAGACGGCGCAACATCAGACACTCCTCCAGTAACAGTTTCAACTCGCCAAGGTTAGAGGAGCCTGAGTAGTCCCAGCCCCAAATCATCTGGAGAGGATTGGAAGGAGACAGAAGCAGAAGAAAGTAATTCAGAAAATAATGGATGGGGGATAATATTGGATAATAATAGGAAGGGAAGCAGTCATGGACAGACAGAGGTAAAGCTGACTTGTGGCAGATAGCTAGACCATTGAAGCTGGAGGTGAATATGCATAAAGGGTCTTTTTATCTTATACTGGAATTTGTTTTCATTAAAGTCAAACCAGGGACTAGGGATCGTTACAGAAAAGCCCAGATTCTAGACACAGAAATGAAACATGTCCCGTGATAAGATTTTTCCATGGTCTTCAAAATTAGTCATCATCAGCCAAATTAGGAGATAATTGACCTTTAAATCATGCAGCGTGTTCCCTGTTGAGCTCACTAAAATCACTCTGCACCAACATAAACTGGCTTTAAAGTGCACTAATTTACCTTTATAATCCTAATGTTCAGTACTTGTCAGCAGACCTGTCAAATTTTACCACCTGAATGCACACCTCCTTCAATGAGCTGAAGACTATACACTGTAAGCACTGCACGTAAATACATTTTTGCTAATCCCTCATCTGAAGTGCTCTCTGTTCTCTGAGGTGTCCTGGAATTACAGCTCAGCAGCATTAAGAATCACACTTGAACAAATGAGACGTAGGCTACCTGTCTGGCATCACAGTAGCGAATCCCAAACTCATGGAAGCGAGGGAAGAGAGTAGGTCTGACAGCCAGAATCTGGGTGTAGAGCTCAGAGGGTCTAGACATGGCAGGGGTCCCAGACAGAAGAATAACTCTCTTTGCTGCCTGAGGATGAAAAAAAAAACAACTCTGATCAGACCACTGCTGATAGGCTGTAGGTGACAGAGCAAGAAATTAAACCCAACCATGAGCCAAATGCTGCAATGTTTTGGCTTCTGGTTTGTTCTTGGATCTGTTCCCAGCCAACATTCATGTACACTACATATACGAAGCAATGATGTACCTCTAAATACAGCGACACAGTGGTGATTGTGCATTAGTACAGTGACCCCATCAGCTTCTGTGCTGGATACTTGCACAGTGAAACAACTGTTTTACAGGATTTAAAATTTGAATTAAAATTTGAAACTCTTCAGAGAGTGCCCCCCTCTGCCAACACTGATCTAGTTTAACTGCTCTACCACTATACAGGACATCCAGCCGGTCACTCAGAGGCTCAATCAGTAATACTGATCTTATAATGAGAGGTTAACAGTATTGCTTAAGAAGACACATTCTCTCGCTCAACTGATATATATAAAACTTCTGTAATCTGATGTTTGTCTGTGTGCACAAAGTATCTATTTTAATGTATTACTGGTGACACAACCCTGGTGTTTACATTTGAATGGACGGTTGATTTTTTTGGTTTAATTGCACACATAACGACAAGACTTGTTTAGTTAAAGTTGAAAAAAAAAAAAAAAGATAATTGTCTGGTGGCAGAAATCCCAGATCTGGTTTGCTTTGAAAATCTAATCAATTGTTCAGAGGGCCCAAGGTCTGTCTCCCTGCCAATTTTATGTAAATCTGGGGCTCGCTCCAAAAGTTTTAATGAATTATCTGAATAATTTTGCTTGAAAAAACTGGAACATGCTGAAATCTGATTTGTGTCCTAATGTAAAGGAAACATTCCTCGCAACTTTTACTCAGCAAAGTTCTACCGAAGTTAGACAAACACTTTCATTCTGGGATCTGCTTCTTTTAATGTTTTTTTTTTTTACATATCCTGCTGAGCCAGGTGACACAAATAACAAGTAAAAACATTACTTCTTAGGCTTAGGATGTAAAATTATGAATCCAAACACAAATTTAGATGAAAGAGAAGAGAAAGAAAAGCACCTTCAGCAGAGGCAATGCCGCTTTGCAACGAGCGGTCTTTATGTTCTTCAGAAAATGGGACTCATCCTGCACAGAACAACAAAAACACACATTTTACAACATAACTGCTTTAAAGGGCAAAACTGTTTCTAAGATCAATCAATTAGTCAACTGACTGAAGTGAATCAGAATTAAGGAGCCATGTCTAAACAATACACAGTCCAACCACACTGCTGACCATGATGAGAACACTGAAGGGGTTTCCTGGCTGCTGCTTGTCCATCCTGCTCAGCAGGTCGTAGCTGATGATGTTGACCAAACCCGACCGCAGGTTGTCTTTGGCCTTCACCACCACGTTGATGCTGTCAGGACTCAGGGAGGGAAGCCAGCGTGTGAAGGCCTACAGACATGGATAATACTGACATCAGAGGTGCAGAGTGAAACAGAACTCCCCAGATTTTCTCTGAATCTCTGAAATTTGGTAGGAACATCATAGACAGTAATTTGATGGCTGACAGCTGGTGTGAATTTCATTTATCACTAATTATTCATCCTAACTACTATCACTGTGTTTCCATGTATGAACAACCAATCATGTGATTTGGAAAAATGTTAACTGTGGCCCAAATGTCTCTGACAGTTCACTTACATGCTCTCCATTCGCCTGTCAACCTGGCTTAAACTCACAAAGTTATAGCTCTCATGCTTTGCAGTAGATTTGGCCAAATGCTCAAGACTAAGAGCCAAGCCAGACAGACTAAGTGTCCTTTAATAGGACAACATCCTGTGACTAAACTCTGCTCTGTGATTCCAACTCCTGATTGGGGGACTGTATTTGATCCAAGATATCTATTTAGAGAACAGACTGTCTTGTCTTGTCAATAACAGAAGGCCTTTTGAAAATGTACTGTTAGTGCAGCCTGTTAATGCTGCTGCAAGTTACGCAGAGAATAGATGCTACAGCACATGAGAGACACTTTCTGAAAAAAATCTGAAACCTGAGATGACCTCTGAAATTAGAAAGTATTGAAATTGTAGAAGGAAAACGGGGACAAAGGCACACTAACATTTCAGTGATCCCAAGTATGGGGGCGCCACTGTGGCTTTGTGGTATGAGCCACAGTGGCGCTCACCTGTCTGCTGATCTACTGTCTGCTTTTAAATAAAAGCCCAGAAAAAGGCTAAAAAAAGTGATGGAAAGTGTTGGACTGACAAAAAATTAATCAGCAACTATTTTGATAATCAATCATTTCAGTTTTCAAGTGAACATGCTGCTGATTCCCCTTTTCAAATGTGAGGATACATACATGAATAGTAAACTGAATATCTTTGTGTTTTGGACCTTGGGCTCTGACCTTGCTTGCCTAACGAGCATATTTTTTTATGTTGTGAGATATTACAGTCAAAACAATTAACAGGTGATTTGAGAAAATAATCAGCAGATTAATCATAATGAAAACAGTTGTCAATTGCAACACTAGTAAACAATATATTTCAAGCTTTAAAGTCAGGAAAAGCAGGTATCAGCGAGAGAGAATTCAACAAAGTTGCCAAATGAATAAGCTCTATTAGCATCTCCATCATGAACCAATGCTTCACAATTGAAGTTATACATCTGCTCCCATGAGACAGAGAAATGGAGGCATGAAATTCAATACTACTATCTTCCCTACTGAAGATAAAGTACCTAACAGTGCAAGTAGTCCTTGGGGAACAGTATTAACATTTCTCAAATGTGGAGAGCTTTGAGCAGAAACCCGCATTATAATGTGTGGGGCAGAGCCTCTGTCAGAGGAGACTAGAAGGATCTCCTTTAGACGGTGCCTGCTGACTTAATGCAGACTGATAATGACACCATTAAATGGAAACAAAGTGATAAACTCCATCACCTACTAAATAATGAGCTACTTTTCTTCCACGCACACAACTTGGGCAATGTCCACACTAATGCTTTTTCTATTTAAAACTGCGTTTTATAACGAAAACAGATGAGCATTTTAGCTCTGTATCAGAAATAATCTCTGTCCATGCTAACATGCCTGAAAACACATGAATATTCACGTACACTGAACATGTGCGTGCCGGTTTAAACAGGAAGCAGATTGTCTACTTTGTAGTTTGTTGCTTAAGTAGCAGGAAATACTACACTGATACTGAAAAATAAGACCGGAGATTATTTTGTTTGGACCGACAACAAGGTGGAACCGTTACTGCAAATACCACGCACGTATAAGGTGTTTAAGAAAACACAGATTAGGAGGATATATCATGACTGATAAGACCAATCAGAGAGCAAACGTGGGTGTCTGCAACATTGATTCCAAAAAGTTTCCATTTCTGCCCATCCAGACTAAAACGCAAACCTAGAGTTTTCAAAATAAAATGGAGCAGCTTTTCCTTGAAAACTCCAGAGTAGTATGGATGTCAGGCGTAAACATAGCACAGGCAATGCATTTTAAAACTAAAACATGTGAATGTTGCCTTGGAGCAACAGAAACAGTGTTGACTGTCATTACCTCAGCCCAGGTGAATCGTACAGAGGAGGGAGCCACTACCAGTAAGGGCCACTCATTCCTGTAGTAGGCTGCTATGCAGATGGCCTGCACTGTCTTTCCCAGGCCCATATCATCAGCCAGGAGGAGTCGGCCTTGTTTGGAGACTGCAAAACTACAGGGACACAAACAAATGCCAAAATGAAAAGCTACAGCAGGACAGTAAGTGGAAGTCCCATTGATCAAACCCTTCTAATTGACAAATTTGATAGCACCGAAGAATGGCTCACAAACATTGACTTATTATGATAAGCACCTCTTCATTTGCACAAGACCAAGTAAATTACAGATAAATAGCTGTCTTCTGGGATTGAGTTATTGGCTACATCATGCAGTAAGAGCACAAATGGCTGTTCAAAAACACCTACTTGACTCCCTCCCTCTGGAAGGGCATAAGGCTGCGGGTGAGCGAGGGGTCGATGCCGGAGAGGTCTGCCTCAGGGACGTCTAAAGACCTGGCTTCAGTCCCGTCAAACCTGGCAGAGAAAGCCTGGATTACTGCCCTGGGCAGAGGCTCCACCTCCACTGCTGCTATCCCACTGAGGAGATCCACTGGGTATGGAACACAGCACGGTCAGACAAGATGGCAAATGTAACAGAGACAAGCACAGAGATAAACCTGCTAAATAAAGCAAACGTTGTTACTCACTGAGTCTCTTGTAATCCTCAAGTGAAAAGCTCCACTTTCTTGTTTTCATGTCTGTCACACAAACAAAAGAATAACAAAAAAATTCAGGACCAGAAGCGGTAAAATGTAAAACATCATGATAAAAGCTCACACCCATAAAGGCTTTTTTTTTGTCAACACGACAAAAAAGGATATTAATCACATGAAGTTACTGTTACCATAGTTCTTTGTTGGCATTTGCTTGAATGCTGCGATGACATCGACATGGTAACCAATGTCAACCTCAAACTTTGTCGGAGACACCAGGATGCACTGGCCCTGCAGAATGGCCCCAGGTTTCTGCCAGCCGTTACACAGCTTCAGCAGCGCTGCCAGTGCTGCACCGTTACGAGCTCGGCTGGTGGCTGCTGCAACATCCACCATTTCCATCCCCTCCAGAGGCCTCAAAGACACAGAGGCAATGGAGGCTGCCTCCTCCACTGCAACCCAGACAAGATAAATATCCCATCATGCCCTTCAAATTTAGGCTACTCCTGAGAAAAAAATGATCATGAATATTTCCAAAATGTACGCACTTAGCTGTTGATAGTCCTCCAGGCTGAAGTTCCACATCTTTGTGGGTGGGTCTGAAACAGAGTAGAACACTTTATCAACTTTATTATCCCAGAGGACGGTGCAGAGATTCAGATGATCATACAAAACCAGACATATGGTGCAGAATAATTACATTTTGGAGTCTGGTATTGAAGTTTGGAAAACTGATAATGCAAGGGCGAAAGATTTGTGTGCCTGGCATATTAAATAAAAGATAATTCTGAAGCCTTAGTCAGTAGATAGGAGTCTTTATTGCTTTTACAGTGATGAGTTGAGTAATTCAGTATTTATTTAGCCTCACACATTATCCTGATTATGTGCACAGATGCACTGTAGCACTAAGGCTTGCTATTATTTGAAAATTACCATACCAGGTGCTTCAGAACACAACACAGAAAGTTAGTACTCAAAAACTATTGAAGTTTGATACTATTTGACTCATGCTGCAGCACCTACTTAAGCTATTGAATGTTCTATTCATTTGGTCTGAGCTGAAATTGTGAATGAACCCAACCAGTTTTGACAGTTTTTGTCATCTTGTCTGTCTTAAACATTGTGTTTAAAAAGCAGCTCAGTTTTGAATGTGTGGTGCTGCCCAAGAATTTTTATTCCGGTCCCACTTCTTGAAATGTATCGCTACTGACTGGGTTTATATAGCTAACCTTTAAAAAAAGAAGAAAACCACCACCAAGACTCGGACTCAAAACAATATATTTACATGGGCAGATACTTACCATAGTTCTTGGAGGGGACGGATTTGAAAACAGCAATAAGCTCTGCGTGGTAGCCCACTTCTACTCTGAACCGGCCCTCTGTATGAAGTACACATTTTCCTCTTGCAGAGATGGCAGGCTTTTTTGCAGGTACAGCATTCAAAGTTGAGGAATTTGAGGGAAGCTGTGCCACAGATGTTTGGGCAGGTTTACTAGTTGCTTGCTTGTAGAATGAGCCAACGGCACCACCAGAGCTGCTGGAGGTCAGGTTAGGTTTGGGCTGAGCTGGTTTCACACCCGTGCTTCCCACACCAGACAAGATGGGACTGCTTACATGTTGAGGTCTTGTCTGAGGAAGTGGGTCAATAACTTGTATCTAGACAGAAAGACAGTGAATGGCATTCGTAAAAACAATGAGCTGCATTTCATCCAAATAATGAACGATAAAATTAAATCTCACCTGTATCGAAGAAGCAGAGTTACACAGCGTACTGAGGTTGGTTTGCGTGCCAGTCCCAGATGAGTGCTGATACTTTGGACCTTGTCTTTGGTTGTTGAAGCTCGGTGGCTCTTTTTGAGGGGGTGGAATAAACCGTTTTGGTGCAGAGACTGAGCTAGATGTGTCTCTGTGATGGGAGAGGGCAGCAGGATTCGGAGCCACACTCTGTTTAGGGGGCTGTATCTGTAATGAAGTACTGCTGGATCCATCTGAGATCTGCTTATCGGTGCTGACAGTCTGTCCAAGTCTTTGGGCTCGTCTTTCTAAAGCCCTCCGCCTGTTCTCCTCAATCTTTCGCTGCTGCTCTGCAGTCAGCTGATTAGACATACTGCTGTTTCACAGCTAAAGATAACTAGCTCAAATTCAGATGACTGCCAGTCACAGCTAGCCAACACGTTTAGTTACCTGCAAACATGTGATCCATGGAGACCCATGTGTCCCTTCAGAACAACTACGACGCAACAACTTACTGCACTGCTGCCTCCACCGCTAATGGCAGCAGCTAACTATGCTAACCTGGGCGTAAACAGTCAAACTTATCAACTAAATAAATCGGCAGCGTCACAGTGGTTGTAAACACCTGAGCAGTCATTCGTGGGCGGTCCGGTGACCAACACTGTGACCTACAGACGGCTAAATGCAAAGCTTGTACGAAGTTAACATCTAGTTTGACGCTAGTTGTCAACTTGCTGGTGGATTCGGTTTCTACCGCGCAGGAAGTGACGTAGAAAAACAAGCCGACACATGGATGTTGGCGGTTGCTTAGTGATGTAAACAGTCAAAAAAGATAACCGTCGATGTCGACAATAAATAACAAGCATTCAATTTAAAACTTTAAATTTAATTAAATTTAAAACTTTAAATTTGTGTTAGCTTGAAAGAAAAAGTGGGCAAACCAAAAGAAGGTAAAGTAATCATATAGTCAGCTGGATTTAACCTCATTTCAAACCTTTCTGATAAAAGTTTAGCTCCTCTAAAGTCTCCAAGCTCTCAATAAGATACACCAGAGATGAGATGTGATGAATCTACATGTAATTCCTCTTAGGTAAGTATAGGTCATTGTTAAATTAATGTTGTGGGAAACCTAAGTGGGTTTAGATGTTGTGCTACTTCAAATCTCTATGCTATTTTATTTTACAGGCATTTTACTAATTTACATATTTTTGTTGATATTTGAAGTGAAAAAAAAGAAGTAAATACAACCCTGCAGTAAAGATATTTTGAGTATTTTAGAAATACACACTTACCATTCTCTGAAGTATCTTCATTATTAAATTCAGATTTGATAAATAGATTACAAAATCCTGGAAAGTAATTGCAATACATATTTAGAATACATGTTAAAGAAATGCCGCTCACATGTGAGTGTAAATTCACCCACAACTTTGATTAATTTAACCATGAAAATGCATGTTTGTAACTAAACCCAAAACCCGCTTACACATCATCTTACATAACAAACTATGTCCCGCACAAATAAAACTAATTACTAGAAAAGCAATACAGAGATGAGAACACATGAGAATATATATGAGGATGAGCTTCCTTACAATTAGTGGCAAGTAATGAAATGTATGTTATACTGTCCTATAAGTCTGTTATAAATACGCAAAAATAGTATCCAGGCAAAACTAACCCTTGTTAACATACCAGTACAGCAACAATGTAATGTTTACAATGTTTTCAGTCACCTTGATGTAAATAGGCCCCCACAAAGTGTTGTAGTGATGAACCATTCTGTTATGAGTTAATTAATACCATTTGTGTATATTTCAGGTCAACTTTGTCAAGATTTTAATGACTTCATTACCTCAGAGTTCCAATTGACCTTCTGCTTAATAACAACTTATTGGTTAACATTTGTCAACTCCACATTTCTCAGCCCATCTCACAGCAGCCACTTTACGTTGAACTCATATTTTACACAATGTACACGGTTTTCAAAGGCTAACTAGATCCATGATGCTACCATCCAGTTGTGGCCTACAACAGTCTATCTATCTTTTCTGTATTTTTCCAACCCTTCTTACACAACCCTAAATACACTTTACACTTAAGTAAAGATACCACATAACCGGGATCAACTGTAGCTGAAACAGGGCAAAAACAGCCTAGCTTCATAATAGCACCTTCCATTACTTACCCTCTTTCTCATCATAGGCCCGTCATTAATTCCAGTCAAAGTATTTAATTGCTTGCTTTACTTGCTAATTCTCTTTAGAGGAAAATATTAATAAACAGCACTGAAGTACATTTTTTTCATCAATGAGCTCCCCAGTGCATTTGCATTATGGCAGACAAGGTAAGATGTTATTTACTCCATGGACCCTTTTTTGAATTTAACATTTTTCTGCATACACTGTGACGATGAAATACGTATGTGATTGGTTTCACTCGTTCTTTCAAACAGAATTAAACTACCTGAAGTGACTTTGCTCAACTTTGTCAAGCCTGAAACCCGCTTGTTGCTGCTTCCAGCTTTAATTTTGGACGATTGAGGTGCCTTGTTCTGTTGAGCGCAAAAAGGTTTGAACCCGCAAATTGCCGCTTAAGGCTAGCTGTTTAATCAGGCACTACTTTAAACCTGAGATGGCATAAGCAATCACTGATAATTGCCTGCCAGAATAGAAAACCAGCAGGAGTGAGAGCTACAAGTTTAATCTGTCAGTTCACTGTTGGCAGTCCATTAAATGCACATCCTGTGGCCACTTGTCTAACCACAGTCTTATATAAATTCTGACAAAAAAGGAAACGTGTTTCTGCTGGCTGAGTGAGTCCAGCCACAGGTGTGTTCATTTCAATTATTCAATCAAGCTACACAGAGCTGCCCTGACTAGCCAGTAAATTGCTCTCCCCTGTAACTGTCTTTTCTGTCCAGCTTTTCCCGAAGTGTTCATTCTTACCTTTTTATATTTATGAAATGTCTCCAAAGCCAGAATCATTAATCAATTCATCACTCATCATTCATCATTACTTTACTTAAGCACTTATACTTTACGTGCTACTAATGTGCTACTTTATACTTATACTCCACAACACTTCAGAGGGAGAAATTGTACTTTTTACTTCACTGCATTTATCTGACAGTTATAGTTACTAATTGCTTTTCTTCAGATTCAAATTTGAAACATATCATCTTATATAATATACATTGTTAGCAAATATTTAGTATAGGTTATAATAGTTATAACAGAATTAGGTCTACCTTACCTACCTACAACACTAAAACAGAGTTTACATGTTAATGGATTAATAATACAGCAAAACCATATAACAAAATGATGTAGAACTTGGAAATTTTGAATTTTGATTCTGAAGTAAAATTTTGAATGCAAGGTGTTGAACTGATTGACTGACTAAGAAGAGAAAAATAATGAAAAACATCAATGAAATGTATCCATTCATTCAACTGTCAGAAAATCTCTGCATGTCTTTTGTTGCTCAAATGTGAGTGTTTCTGGCTTTCTCTTTTATGTTAGTGAACTGAGAGTCAATACAAACACTCTGAATAAGCCAACTTGGGCTTTGAGAAGTTGTGATGAGTGTTTTTTTCTATTTTGATTCATCTGCAAGCCGATAACAGATGAATCGATAGCGCTGCTACTATTCCTTCCTTCACTGGGTTTGAACACAGCTTTTATTGCTGACAAAAAATTAAGTGTTTTTGGTGGCTACCTAAATTTAATCTCCCTGCGTTCTTACTCCTTTTAGACATGATCATTTTTAAGCCTTCAACTTAACTGATATTTGTGTTGAGCAAAATGACACCATTTGGCTGAGCTATTATGAATAATTTGTGTTTTGAGTTGAGCCTTGAGTTGCCGGATAATTGAATTGTTTAATTATTGATAATAACGGGTACAACTTTTTTTTAATTCTCTGCTTTCAGTCAGAATGATGAAAGGCTAAACACCTCATCCTTTGGGGGGGGGGGAATAGGGGGCGGAACCGTTAATGTCACCTTAAACTTAACGTGTCCCTCGGTAATGACGGATGTCTTGACCTACAACACCCAATTAACCATTTCCTTGTGTATTTGTCTCAGTCCACAGTTGTAGTAGCCTAATGAGTTGGCTGCTTGCATCACTGTGCGGCGGTGACGTGTGGCGTCTGGGAGCTGTCCCAGGAATCATGGTGCTGAAGCTGCAGCACCGACTCGGCAGCCAATGATCGCAGGAGAATCCGGGGCTACGGATGCTTTCACCCAGAGCAGGACAGTCCGACAATCGTGTTGGATTTTAACCGAGGGATGTAAACCCATCGGCTTTGTTCCTCTGACATGGGAATTCCATAATTGGGGGGGGGGTGTAAGCTTCGCTCAGACTTGCCAGGGACCTGCAGTCTGTCTGGAGATCTGCGAAGAAAAGAAAAAAAAAAATCCTGAAACTGTGAGTCGTTAGAAAACGGTGTAGCTCGCCAGGTAAGACGGATTTCGTTTCCCTAACATGGCACGCCATCGACTGACTTGATTTGCCTTGAAAGCCTAACAAGACATCGACAGTAATACTGTACTCTGCTGATTTAGATGTGGCTTTGGTTGTTGTTGTTGTTGTTGTTGTTGTTGTTGTTGTTGGAATATTTGAATTATAAGATTGAGCGCTGGCATTTTGTTTTGTAGTCTATTTCAGTCGATTGTACCAAAAGGCAGATTTCATTCTTGGTTTCTGCGCTCGTCGTGAATCAGGAGGGAGAAGCTTGTCTAGATAGTTTATGTTGTACAGAGCAGGGAGACTATTAAGGCCATGAAATGACAGTGGACACTGAGTGAACGGGCCATAGCCTTATTACTTGGATGCATATTCCTATCAATCTAACATTTCACTTTCCTCTTTTAGCTGTTCCATTTATTGAACTTAATGGCTTCAGACACTTGTTTGCATCGATGGGATTTATTTGCCTTTTGGATTTACATCCTCGTAGGAAGACAATAAAAGACATTCAGTTAGAACAAAGGAAAACTAAAAGGTTGCTTTAAACCCTGACACACGCTGGAAAACGCACCCCTGCACCCACTATCCCATCCCACCACATATGAAGAAGTGTTTGCTTATGACGGGGACACATACAGTGCAAGCTGTTTTCTTCCAGCACCTTTGCATGGTGCTGTGAGTTTCTGGCCGGAGACAGCTCGATGCTGCGCAGCCAGGGCATGCTGAAGAGCCGCTGTTGCGTCCTGCTCGGTGACCTGAGGGTGCTCCTTCTCGGGCCACCGGCACCGCCGACACCGCTGCCTCCGCTGACCCCCATGAGCGGCCAAACTACGGAAAGCCATGAGACAGGCGTCGCCGTCCCCGACAACAACAACACGTTAACGCGGAGCCACCAGCACGCAGGGGACCGGACTGCCTTACCTGCGGCAGGAGCCACCGGGCCACCGGGCGGAGAGCGACCGGTGGCGGGCTGGGTTGATGCTGCAGAGCTGTCGGCGGCCCTGCGCGGCTGCAGCAGCTCCTCTGATGACTGCTCAAAGGGCAAACTGGAGGAGAGGTTCTCCCTCACCAGCTACACGGAAAGTGGCTTCAGGACGCCTGTGTGCAGGATCTGCTTCCAGGGACCAGAACATGTAAGTCAAGGGAAAATGTTCCTCAAAATGTTGAAATAACATATTTATGTCATGTAGGAAGTATTCATCCAATCCATCAGTTAGGCTACTCTCCCATGCTTTTTCTCTTAAGGTTAATCTGAAAATCAGTTGGTGTTGAGTTTGGTTGGAATGAACTCTCCAACTATTTCCCTCCACAAAGACCACAGGGTAACTAATGACCAGGAGATGGTAATGTTGTACATTAAGATCTAGGAATCTTCCCCTCCTGGCAAAGCCTCTGTTATGTGCAGGTTTTACTGGTCAAGCTTCTTTTCCAGTGAGAACATCCACTCCCTGTGTCTTGTTAAGTGGCCACACAGCTCAGAAGCCTCTGAGCAGAGAATCTGCATCCTGCTTTCATCCCCTTGCATGGCTTGAAAAGACAGCCATAGCTAGCAGTGGGAGGATAATGAAAGACCTTGTCTCCGTGGTTGACAAGTGTGGAGGATACACAGCACTATGTAGTAACAACTCATTATATCCAAACACTGTGAATTCATATTGAATCATTACATGCATGAAAAAATCAAATAATACCACTCACTCTGCTGCACCACCTGGAAAAAGCAAAAAAAATGATAATTGTGTGCACCAAACAGAAGGGAAGCGCCTTCAAGTTAATCACACTGCGTGCCATTGCTTTTTGGGCCATATTGATGACAACGTTACACTACATCAGTCAGGAGAGGAGAAATGTAAACGAAGATGACTAGGGTGTGCCGTAATAAATGATACAAATTATAACAGAGAAGCAGGCACTTCAATTTGAAGACATTAGTTACACTGTTTGACAGAGCCTTTGAGACCACATTGACAAATATGTCACACCTCACCAATTGCAATGGCGGATGGGAGGTTGTAAAAAAAAAAAAAGTGTGGCAAGACAACTGAGGTGTAGAACATAACTTTACATCTGGCAGTCTGCACTCACAGTTGCCTTTCCTTTACCCAAGCAGCAGATTTAGCATATCATTTCATGGTCATTGCTCTGTGTATGGCCTATAATCTTTCTGTGTTTCATCAGCTAATTACTCCAGCAGCAATTCTGTGCATCTATCCACCTCTGTTCTACAGACTTTGTAATTATTACTGACATGGGGTCTAGTTATGAGATTGGAAGACAAGGCTTCATCCTTTTTCTTTTTTTTCTTTTTTTTTTTCAAAACTCCACAGATAGTCAGCACACTCTGCAGTGCATACAAAGTACCACTCTCAGAATTCGCAGTATTTCCCATGGTCTCCTCCAGCTCATCTCATCAATGCTTCCTGGAGACATTGCAGCTAGTCAATAGCATTTGATTTCATGCCATCCCATCATTATGCAAGTTCTTATCTATCACCAGCCTTCCTTTTCCTGTCGTCTCTTGCTGTTGGTTTGGGTGAAGTCCAGATATGGATCTGCTGAGGTGTAAATGGGTACAAGGAGAATGAGGCTCCATTTGAAAAGAGAGATGAGTGGACTGTCTGTGTGTCACTATGTGATAGAGGCAGTGGGGACATTAGTTATCGTCAATTCTCCCTTAGCCTCCGGGATGTCACATAGACCAAGGTAGCCAGTATCTGATCTGACAATCCACCTTCAAACACTTCCATCCCCAAGGCTGAGATCATCAAGACAGAGTAAAGAAGGCAGAGAGAGACATAGCTCTCCTCAAGCAGACCACTGGAAAAGAGCCTCCAGTGTCTGACAAAGTCAACAATTAAAAAAAAAAAAAGATTGTATTTTGATTTAATACGACACCAAACAATGTAATAAGTCTGTGTTATCAATTTCATGTCAGTGTTTTTGGTGCCATTTCCTTTAAGGTTAGTGATTCAGACGTCCTGCTCTTTTTAAGGATAGGTTCACATCTTTATTTCCAAATCTAAGTATGATACTCGTATTCCCAAATGTAATGTGTTATTGTCACTATTCATCTTCTCCTCACTTGCTACGATGCGATCCCTTCAGCAGTCTGAAAGCCAAATCAAGTGCATGTCTTTCAAAGTTTTAGTATGAAATTCCTTCTTTTTGATACTATCCCCTCTCCACAACTCAACAAGGACACATGAACAGGGATTTTCATACGCTTGCTCTCTATCACTTACATTAGAATCACAGGATAATGATTGCAGCAACCATTAACTCAATTAACTCATATGCTCATATATACTCAATGTATATATGGGCATATGAGGGTTTTTTTTTTTTTATTAAGATGGACTTAAAATGAAATCATAACCAACTCTTTAACCCATACAAGTGCAATGAACAGCTAACCCAAAATCAGATGAAATAAAATAAATTCATGTCTTTTACCTCAATACCTTAGGTTATTCATCAGTTTTTTAATATGCAGCTTGAGACATATTTCAGTTCAGTTCTGTTTAGCTAAAGGTCAGTGAGAGGCTTTACAGGGGACTGTCGCTTGCTGCTTGGAACATTTGCTTTATTCAAGCTTGTGCTTTCAGACTTCATTTTGACCTTGGTTCTTGAAGAATAAGCAATTTCTCTGCTATATTGTATTTTCAGATCATTTCCAGGAAATGGTCATGAAGTGCACAAACATATGAAATGAATATTTAAACAGTACTAAACAAAGAAAAGTCACAGAATATTTGTGTGAGTGAGTGATCTTTTCCTGAAGTGTCATGCACTATTACATTGAAGTGGCCTTTGGGCCTAATGCTGCTACTGCCCTATCCTCACTTCAGCTGCATGTTGAGAATATGGGAGTCCCTGCTGCTTAGAAAAAAATGTCAGCTTTTCCTCCTAAATCATAACACGGATAATGCACTTGCAGAGTGTGTTTGTCTGCGGCACAATGAGAAAACTTGAGGGGTCAAGTTAGCATCATTCTTTCTATATGGCCCCACTGTGGCGAGGCATATGCTTTCTGTACTCCATCACGTGAAGGGTGGCTCCTCTTCCATTTGTTGGGAATGGGATCTAAAGAAGTTATATAAGCCCATGAAATGTATTTGGTTTTGCTGAAGTCTATAGACAGCAGGTGTGAATTCACAAACTTATATTATAAACCCTGGTTTGTCTTTTATTCAGTTACTTTATATGGTCCATTAACTGTCACTGGAGGCCTAATAGTACCCATAAAATAAGCAATAAGTGGAACGTCCCTCAGCACATGTTTTATGATCAGTCATTATAGGTAAATAAATTTGAAATTATATGACCTTCAATTTAATATCTCAGTGATTGAACTTTTTTTCCACCCTCTAACTTGTTGAATTTAGTTAAAATGCACATATGAAACTGTTTTTCAGATGATTGCAGTATTGCAGGTTCTTATTAAAGAAATGCTTGTGGCCTAAATGTCACTGGTTGTTGTAAAAATCGCTTTCATTCAGTTTCTGTGGGAGCTAGTTTATTATACCACAATTTCCCTTTGCCTAGAGTTAATAGAGTTCACTTGCATTGATTCCAGAGCCTCCAGAAATGTGAATAGCCATCTCTAATTTAGCTTCATGTCATTATATACATTGGGAATGGATCCAATTTTATAAAGAGAAAATTGGGTGCACTGAGGTGGTTTTAGGATAATTTAACACAGAGAAATGCAGTAACATGACCTAAGCTATCAGAGTTATCATCTGTCTGATACACTTGTTGTGTGGGTTTTTTTTTTTCAAATAATTATAGCTGTTTTATCAGCAAGAGATTTTATGTATCACTTTCTGTATGCGTGGGCTATGATGCCACGTTTGTTATCAGTTTCACTTGCTCCCTCTCCAGCCTCAGTTGTACTGGAGTGATCTAGGTTTCAGCTCTTGGCTGCGATCAGGCCACTCACAGTGAGTGGTCTGAGTCCCACTGGACACGGCAGAAGTGTTCTGGTGCTCCTGCCAATACACTCCCACCCTGACCATCTGTAGATGGGCCTTTTCTCCTCTATCTCCCTGCTTTTCCCTTCCTTTCCCTCAACCAGGGTACTGCTCCGTCTGTCAGAGATGTCAGCACAATGACACCGTGGAGAAATGATTTGGAAACTTACTGCATTTTGCGTTTCTTGCTACATGGTAGACAGGGAATACTGAATACTAAATGTCCAAGCTTAGAGAGATGGAGAGCTTTGTTGCAGTAGAAGGGGTTGGCTAATTTATTTTTCCATTCACAACATGTTTTTGTTCAGTCCCATTAAGATTAAAACATCTATACAAGAAGGTCCTGTTTTGAATTTTAAAGATCCAAGTTTCTTAAACTGCAGGTCAAGATCTAAAAAGGGTGAAAAGTCTACACCTTTTGGGTCATCATCTATATTCAATATGACAAGACTAGTAATGTATTTCAATGAGCTTGGAGCCCGGGGTGAGAGATTATAAATCTCTCATTTGTTCTTCAGGCTGAATGTAATTTAAGAACAGTGGCTGGTTATGGCTGAGCACATATCGCTGCTACGTTAAAATTCTTATGATGCCCCATTTAGTGAGTTTTGTATTTTCACCGTGGCTGATTCAGAGTCCTCTGAATGCAAAAATGCATTGATATATATGAAACACTGCCAAACTCCACTGTTGAACACACATGTTGGTCAAGTTAAACATAAGGATGCTAATTCTCAGCTCTTTCACCTAACAGCAGTGATACGTTTCCTTTCATTAATGCTTTGCTAAATACTCTCATGGTTCAAGAGTCCACTAGCCTGCTACTGTTGTTGACCACTGAGCAAATCCTCAGGGATAAAGTGATGTTATTGTCCCGCCCCAATGCTTCTCGAAAACAGACTCTCACTCCAGCAGCTTTGGGGTGCTGAAGTGAAGGTCTGGTTTTCTTTCAGCTACTTCAACTTCCTCTTCAAGATCTGGCCTGCAGTTGAAGTCTTTTTTCTGAGGAAGGTTCTTAACTGAATGAAATGACCCGGAAGTATCTGAAGTGGCAGCGATGATACAAGCTGGTAAATCTTTCTAAATGCTGAGGAAAGGTGCCTCAATGCTTCCTATCTTATCTCCTTTAGCATAGGGTACACAGGACTTTCCTTTACAAAAGGAAAGGAGATAATGCTATCCCACATTCCTTGCAGCAGCAACATTTAAAGTGATGCACCATTGTAGTAGATTCACAACGTCAGACCCACGTAAATGTAGAAACAACAAAGCATCTATTTTATGCTTGTGACACAGTCCAAAACATATGGAAATCCTTGAATGATTGGCTGTGTTCCAAATCCATGGATATAGATTTCTTCTCTTTCAAATCCAAGTAGGAGTCATCTTGAAGACCAAGCATTTTGAATTTCTATAATATTGCTATAATATCATCATCATCGTCATCATCATCATCATCATCATAAGAAAATACCATATTCATCAATGTCATTTGACTACCCCCACCACCACCCCACCCTCTTTTATTATTATTTCAACATTTCAATCCTTTGTTTGTCATTTGTTTTCAACAATATCTGTTTTGTTGGTAGTAATTGATGGATAAATGAGCTGTATATATAAACTGAAAAAATCCTTTCTTAGGAGGTGTTATTCTATTTTGGGCAGGAATCCTCACTTGAATTGTAGGCCTACGGATCTGGGTTTGTCACTGTATTTATTTTGCATGTGTTATAAATAAAGTCGGTTGAGAAAAATAAGCCTAGTGTAGGCTAAGCGCAGTCGGATACTCTCAGCACCGTGGTTTTCTTTCCTTAAGTCCTTATGAATTCTCTTTCTCATCTTTCCTTGACATTTTCTGTCGAGGTCATGGAAAAGAGATTTTTTTTTTTTTTTACTTTTTGACCGCAGCTCCAGGCTCCTGCCTCTTGGAGATTAAACCCATAATAAAAGCATCACTTTTTTTTTTCCAATGAAATCAACCATTCCGTGGGTTTGAAATGCCCTCAGTTATTCTAACACACTGACTGACTGACATTGAGTGTCTTTATAAGATAAAAAGTATGTCAATTAACCATATTTTCTACAATAACTGTAGCAAATGTTGGATCTTGATTGAAATCAACTGATGAATGCTGGAGAACTGTAGGACACCCAGACACATATTATTTGGTTTTATATTTTCTCTTTAATAAAGATCAGGTGCGAACAGAGAGGGAAGAAAGTGAAAAGCGATTCTTTGACATTTGAATTTGGTCTGGAGTTGACACCTTTGCAGCTATAAAAGAATATGTATATGAGAGCTCCGTTCAGTGTAAGGGCTGCAGTGACAGTGTACTTATAGTGCAGTATTTCGCAGCTCAATCGGGGTTTGCTCTTTGACAGAAGCTTCAGTGACAAACCCTCCACTTTTCAATTGTACTAGTAATCAAAAATTTTGTCTGTTAACAAGATGTAAGGCAAAGCTTTTATTCCACTTCCGGACTAGTGTTTTGCTGTAATTTGACTGTGCAGTGCTGTGTACCCTGTGTGAGTGTGTGTGTGTGTGTGTGTGTGTGTGTGTGTGTGTGTGTGTGTGTGCATACTTGACTGTGCATGAAAAGCTCTAAGAAAATCAAAAATCAATAAGCCAGGACAAAGAACTGCAAAGAAATATAAATGTGTGTATAGTGTAACCTGCACTATATTGCATGTGAAAGGGTTATCTGCGATGGCCAAATAAAATGAGAAAACCAAGGATTGTCAGATGGTCAATGATGGCTGGAGGCAGATATTTCTTCTGCATAACAAATCGCTACTTACAGTATCCTGCTCTAAGGCTACAGTCCAGAATTATGAAGCATAACAGTATTTGCAGTATTGTCTGCAGTATTTCATTGAGTTTTGTGCGCTTCTACTGAAAATATAACACAGGCTGCGTCAGTGCAGGACTTTATTTTTTTCAGATTTACATCAAAACTCAGCTCAGGTAGCGAGGTACACTCTCACCTGCAGCAGCACCAGCAGCAGCACACACTGTCCAAACAAGATGTCCACTGACAGAAAAAATCTGAAACACATAAAATATTTATACATTTAAATTAACTAAGTTGTTTCTAAGACTTGCCCTGGCGTGCTAGTGCTCATTGGTTCTGCTTCTTTCCTGCAGGGGGAGCTGCTGAGCCCATGTCGGTGCAGCGGGTCAGTACGCTGCACCCACCAGCCCTGCCTCATCAAATGGATCAGCGAGAGGGGTTCCTGGGCCTGTGAGCTCTGCTACTACAAATATCAGGTCATTGCCATCAGCACCAAGAACCCACTACAGGTGAGCCGTGGGAGTAAAGATGAGAAACTAAGATTTTATTCAGTTGAGTTCCATTTTAATTGTATAGCACCAAATCAACATATCTAAAGGCAATATACAGGGTAATGTCCAGAAATCATACAAAGAAAACAGTTCCCACAATAAGCAAGGTGAAAATGCATAAGTTGGATTATGAAGAAGTTATTGTACCTTAACAGTCAGATAAAAAATTCAGTGAAAACACTGAGGACTGAAATGTGTGTTTTGCTTTCTCATTAGGAGAATTGTTGGTCGATATGGGGGATGGGAGAGACAGCCTCTTCCCCCCTTCTCCTATAGGACTCATACATTAATGCATTTTTATCTACATATCAACGTCTGGTTAGAATGAAACATGAACTAATGTTTTTGAATTAAACAGAGCTTTTTAGAGCAGAAAGATGCAGCAGCAATGATAGGACATATGAGTGGGCACAGATTATTTTGAGGTTTTCCCATTCAGTACTCATGAAGTATATATATATATATATATATATATATATATATATATATGTGTGTGTGTGTGTGTGTGTGTGTGTGTATGTATATGTATATGTATATGTATATGTATGTATGTGTATATATATATATATATATATATATGTGTAGAATAAAAACATATCTGTAAAAAATACATTGAAACCTATTAGAAATTGGAACGATTTCCTATATTGACATATATGTGTAGCCCATACAATTATGTATGTTGATATATGTATGCTTATATTGTAGACGTATATTACATAAACATATATCCATCCCAAAGCCTGTCGATATATATTGATATTATAGACAGTGAGTTCCAAAAGTCTAAGACCACCTTCCCAGAATGGGAAACTTTATATGTATGTTGTTTTAATAAACTTGCACATATAAACTATATATATATATATATATACGTATATGGTTGCAACATGTTGTGCAATATAAAAAATCCATCATAGATATTTTAATAAATGTACATATAAAAATTTTATTTTCATACATCCAGAGTATCATGTGACAATAATATATCCCCTCATAGGCAACGTTGCTCTTGATATAGGGGCATATATGTCATATATTACATTTCTGTATGGGAAGGTTTTATTGTACTGCAGTGGCTGAGAGAGGTCAGTGCACTGCAGTATAAGAAAACACATGTAAAAACAAAACACAAGAAAATTTGGAAAACTGCAGCTGACTATAGGTACAGTACAGTGTCAGAGAAAGCTCAACACAAAGCAACTTAGGAAAACACCTCCATCAAATTGACAACACATCTACTGCAAATACACACAACACAACCAAATTCAGAAACATGCTGCAAGTAGCACAGATGACAACGGAAGTGTTTCCAGGAGACACAAAAAAGTGATGAACCCAGCTCAGACAAACTTTGTTTGGAAATCCAACCCTCAGTCCGATTTAATATGTTTAATTGATGATGGTGTCTTTATGTTGTCGATACCTGTCTTTATCTTTATGTGTTATTCTCGCCCCTGGCCCAGAAATTGTCCTCCAAGTATTCAGTAAAGTTAAAAGTGAAATAAGAGTGGTCTGTGTCTTCTTGCAGTGGCAGGCCATCTCCCTGACAGTGATAGAGAAAGTGCAGATAGCAGCAGCCATCTTGGGCTCCCTGTTCCTGATGGCCAGTATCTCCTGGCTGGTGTGGTCGTCTTTCAGCCCGTCAGCTCGCTGGCAGCGACAAGATCTGCTTTTCCAGATCTGCTACGGCATGTACGGCTTCATGGATGTCGTCTGCATCGGTGAGGTGTTACATTTAACTGTGGTTTATTTAGTTCATTCTTCCTCTTGGAATGAGTTTGTGGATTTTACCCCTGAGAATAATATCGTGCGTGCCTGTCTGGTCACATAGGTACATTATGCATTCAACCAGCAAAAGCAAACATAATGTCATAGCTGTTCAGCAGAGTCAATAATTATGCCCACCAGCTGTGCACAAATTATTGTGAATGCTATGAACAGTTTACACTAGTGACATTTAATACAATTAATCTATACCACAGCCAACAAACTCAAATCAATATTGTATGATTGCATGATTGTTTGGCCGATCTTTATTAACAGTTTTGTAATATTACACGCACTATATTAAAGGTGGTGAAATGCTGTGTCAGACCTTACTTGCATAATTAGATATGAATGCTGAATGTTCACTGTGCATTATAATGCATGTCACTCTATAATAAAAGTCAGGCAAACTTCAACAACCATACTGAACTCATATAACACAAAAGAAAAAAAAAGCATTGTTTTTAACCATCTTCTGAATTTGGGTGGGTGTCCAAATTGAAACTTGTAGCATATCCATTTTAAGCCTGCTGTCCTCTGGAGCCCGAGGGCCCTCGTGGATGACTGTGTGATGGCATCTCACATTAGGAAAACTCTTAACTGCCTCTGCAGCAGACACCAGAATGAGAGGAAGAGGAGATCGATTGTCTCCGGTTTGGTGGCGAGGATTGACTGTGGAGTCATTAACTCTGCACTTTACACAGATTAACTTGTCACCTGGTAGATTTTAAGACCTGACTTTCGCTTATCCACAAAGTTAGAGTGGAAGAGGAACAGGAGTTTATCAATATACTCTGTATGTAGAGGAGGTTAGGATTTATTAATGTCCATGTTTGGCAGACTGCACTCACTGTAGTTGCTGCAATTTGTAAAGCCTCATGTAAACTCTTACATCAGAGGACAATATTATGCCATAATTGAAATAAAATAATTGAATTGTGATGTGTTAGTTCTATAATGAATACAGCTTCTATATAGAGTGATAAGATTTATTGTAACAAATATTTAGCATCTATTGTAGTATATTTATTGCAGTATTAAAACATATAATAAATGATTTATAAAACAGTGAGACTTAAAGTGCTGCACAGTGTTTTCAAATAGTTCCCTTATGAAGATATATTTTACAGATTATACAATACAATGCAAACCACACATTCTGTATTTCCCTCTACATGACTTTCATATTTTAGTCATGTAGACTAATACAAACTAAAATCTCGGGGTCAAAGCATCTGTCGTTACAGATGGATTTCAATTTTTCAAATACGCAGTTCAATGAACACGAATCAATAAGTAATTTTAAACTGTGATAAGTTGTTATGGAACAACCCCAGAGAACAGATGCATCACTTTTGCTAACCTAAATCCAAAAATGGTGACTATCGGTGTCGTAAATTGTGCTGTGTCTCCAGTTTTTCTAAGAAATAAAGATCCGCGGGTTACAGTGCAGAACTTTAAAGATGAGTTGTTCTGTTGTGCTTCTCCCTCAGTTAATACTCTCTGCAGGCTTTAACATAGTGAATCTACCACTGCAGAGATATATGTCACTTTGTGGTGTCATTAAGTGTGCTGCCAGACACTGACATTGTCTGTTTGATGCTCTGATTTTCACAGCACTAATTGTCCACGAAGGACCTTCTGTGTTTCGTATCTTCCACCGCTGGCAGGCCGTGAACCAGCAGTGGAAGGTCCTGAACTATGATAAGTCAATGGACAGCGATGACCTGAAGGACACTACTGTGGACAGGACTCTGTCTCAGCCCAGCCAGGGCTATCAGACTGGAGTAGGAGTGTCAACCTCCACCTCCTCACTGATGGTGGTAGCCTCCACAGCTGCCGGCTCCACTTCTACAACTGTGGTGACAGCCGCAGGAGGACTGGGAACACATGTGGACCCCAACAGCAGCAGCACAGTGCCAGACCAACACTGTCCCTACAACATCCTCCACCTCCTCAGTCACCTGAGGCAGCCGGAGGCTCGCAGCCCACCCAGCAATAGCACCAGAGAGCTGGTCATGCGAGTCACTACAGTCTGAGGAGTAAGTTAAGGCCTTATCTCACATGGAGGTGAAAGATTTATGAACCAGCTGACAGTTGAAAAAAGTCTTCTCTTAACTGCACTGGATTAAGACCTTGTTCTTGTTTGTTTCAAAATGCATCTCTGATGTCCTTACATGGATTGAATAAAAGTAAAAGTTGTTTGATTTTCAGAATTGGTTGGAAAATAATTATTTGAATATAATTTCTATGGTATGTGCATGGATGTTCATTCTTTACAGTATGGCGAAGAGAATATACGCTACAGCACAATCCTCAAAATTTTATTATATCATAGAAAATACTTGGAATCTGCATCCAACCTGGATCCCAATCCAAGTAGTGATAAACATTTATAGGATACATGTATGGGATTTTTTTACATTTAAGTAAAAAAATGATATACTGCATGTTTTTCTTCTTTGTTTAGGTGCCTTGTTGTGTCAAGACTGCAAATGTAGCGATGCAGTGATCAAAACTTGAGATGCATTCACCTAACTTTTAGGGATTTGGGACTTTTTCCCCAAATATCACACTGGAATCCCAGTTTACTAATGAAGAGACACCAACTTCTGTGTGAAAACATACAAATGTACCAAACTTTTTAAAGTTATTAGTTTAAAGTAACATGTAAAGTCATACACCAGGTTGGACACCTACCGTATGTCAAAAAATAGAAGCAGAGATAGTAGGAAATGCAGCTGTTGTATGTAAGGTAACAGAGCAACAGTTGTTCAGCACTGTCATATTAGATGGTGTGAGGCTCCAACACACATAGGACAGCAGTTTATATGATACTCGAATCCAATGCAAGAATTCAAACAAAGCAGGTTGTTTTTCTATGTACTGTCTTTGATGAGCACTTTTTTTTTTCTTGTATCGTTTTTGTTGATTATTTGAAGAGTTTTGAGCAATTATGTGAATGCATTTGCTCTTTTTGAAACACCTTTTACTCTAAATGAGGGCCTTTACAATGCATCTGAACAATGGAGAAAAGCTGTCATTAGGACTATCATCAGCCAGTTTTCTTAATTGCTTCTGCCAGTATCTCCATGCATGAAAACACATCTCTGCTCCAAAGCATTGGGGTGTCACTTGCAGTCCATTAGGCACATATTCATGTTCACATTTGGCTCACAAAGCCAGTGATTTCCCCATCTCTTGGTTCTCACATTCAGATATGCTCTTTGATATTTCTTCCCAGCTCTTGTTTCATGTCCATGAAAGATGAGTTTTATCCCAAGGGACAGCAGATCTCTAAAGTATGTTGTGGGAGGGAAGAAACACTGGTAAAAACATGCTCATGGCAGGGTGGGGGTGAGGGCGGGGGGTGGTTTATTGATGTTACCCATTTTTTCCATAAACTCAAGAGACTAACACTGTGATGCCGTGTAAGGAAGACATTGTGCATTATTCTACCATTTCTCATTTGGTTGCAGTATCCTTAAAAAACATTTTGATGCCAAAGCTGATCATAGTGTGAAACATTCTTCAGATGCCTTTGAGCCTTTTCCAACATGCATTGCATTAAAACACATCATTAGCTTCAAGATACAGCTGATAGGAATGATTTGCATTAATATATGTGATGCTGGTGTGCAGCATCGAGCCTTTTTCATTCCTGTAGGTTTTTGCAGCGCAGCCCATCTCATCAATATAATACTGAGAAAGAATTTGGTTGCAGTATTGAAAGATGAAAACATATTCTACATGTAATAATTCAGCTGTCAAAAAGTATTATCATGAAGTGCACCACCTGATCTCTGTTTAGCCTTTAGTATTCTTTCTCATTAATCACCACTTTAACTGGTGGATGCTCTGTTTTGCAACCCTGCTATTCCTCATCATAATCAAATGCCAGGAGTACAGTATCTGCAGAGAATCAGGTAGCGCCGTGATTTTCTGCTGAATTATTTAAGTAGTGGAGTGCTGATATCAATGGGTGGGAGCTGGCATAAAGAACCAACTTGCAAAGAGCTGAGAGGTTGTAGAGAGTTCACCGTGAATCTGCTCGCCTCAGTTATACAGGCATACACACCTAGCTTTGATACAACTCAACTCGAAAAAAAACCCACCAAATGGATATGAATTTATTACCTGAACGTCCTCTTTCAGGATTGATATGGGTCACAGGTCTCTAGCAGTTTGAATATTTATTTTCGCTCTGTTTCACATGTTCAGTTCATGCATAGGAAACATACTGCATGTTCTCAATCACTTCCTGTACATGTTGCTGGAGTAGGGAGCATGAGGTTGAACAGTATTTTTGATGCAAGGTTATGTTCTCAGAACAATGCAACTCCTACAGGGTGGGTTTTGGTGCTATTTCTCTTCATTTTTAAAATTTCTCAGGTTTAATTTAGTCACTGGATAACCTCAACACTATACTCCCATCAGAAATAATTATATTTTTAGTATAAAATGAGTCAGTGTTTAAACCAAAGCAGCAACTGCTGAGCCAGATTTTGCAATTTTTAGCTTGAAGGAATCATGACAAAAACAAAGCCTTTCATAAAACTCATGAATATGATTTTCTCTCCAATTTTAAAGCTTTTAATATTTCTAACATTTCTGCTAAAGCAAATAATTGAGGCACTTTCCAAAGCACGGATGTGTGAAATTCATGTGAACCGGTGATTTCAGAAGGGCTGTCTCTCTCCTGCTTGGTGCTCAGTGTAATAAAACCATTGTACACACTGCTTTCATCTGCAGAAAATTGACCCAAAAAGGATTTTTGCAGACTATATAGAACGCTGAACCTTTGAAACTGAGTGAATTGCATACAGTTAATGTGCTTTTCTAGCAGGTCATCTGAAGTCTGAATAACACGAGCAGAACACACCGCATTCACTCCCTGCAACTCCTGCGACCCCTGAAAATGAAAAGGAGCAATTTGAAGAGCTCCTCTTTTTTGTTGAACTGAGATGAAATGAGGTCCTATAGGTACAGGTATTATAGAGAAGCTATCAGCATTGACGGTCAGTCACAATGCTGGGAGAAATTGCAGTAGAGGCAGCCTTAGCACTGATGGTCAGATTCTTCTTTCTTTTGAATGCAGAGACATGCACCCATACTTTCTCTCATGTTAAGGGTCAGATGCTGCTGAAGCCCGATCCTACTTTCATTGGTAAATCAACACAGAAAAAACAGCCATGTTAGCAATTTAGAGATTCCAGTTTAACTGATCTACAACACACACACAGATACACACACATGAAAACAGAGTGAGATTTATACCCTGGACCTTCTTGCTGCGAGGTGACAGGACTAACTGAGCCACCACCATGCCTCTATGTAAGGACTTTATTCTGTAAAGTCTGTAAAACTCAGATAATGACCTTATCTGGGAATTTTAATTATGTATAAATACACTTTTACAGGTGGAACCAGTTGAAAAGATGACAGGCATTCTGTGCTTCACTTATCAAAAACCACAAGTAATATAAATTAATCTCATTGATATGTTTTGGCAGCTTGTGTTCTCCCCCTGGTGGCTCTTTCATGTACTGCTCTGGGCGACACTGAGCATACCCTCTGTACATGGGCAGCAATTTAAAAGTCTGAAACCAGGCAGCTCCCTGTGTTCACTTTCAACAGTTGTTTTAATGCAGTTACATCTGTAAGTAGGTGTTTCATGTCGGTCACAAGGTTATTTCCTCACGACATACGACAGTTGCACAGATGAAACCTCTCACCAGTCGGCAGGGGAATGACTGGACAGTTCAGAGGACTGCCAGCTGTAATGGAATTTGTCTGTGTGAAACCATGATAATACCCAGTATATGAAATCACTAGAGCTGGAAAGTAACTCAGTAGATTATGCAAGCACTTTCCCTTTATCGTTTGAAGGCACTTCTACTTTTCTTTTATTTATATTTTATTTAATCTACCAAACAGTGTATAAAGTAGTTCCACCTCCACCAGCTGCAACGTAACCTAAATATTATAATATAACACTGAAAAGAGGCAAATCTGCATAATGAGCATTTTTCTTTCTCAGATCCTTTGGTACATTTCTGTGCTAATACTTAAGTATTTCTGCTTATAGCCACTATATTGTATGAAGTATATGATAATCCTCTACAGTGGTGCTATCCAGTATCAAACTTATTCAAGCAGAATAATTTTGAGAATGCAGTTCTTGTAATAGAGTATGTTTACACTGTGGTTTGGTTTTGATTTATTGACAATATTCTATTATAAAAATCCAGAGACAGAGAGTTTATCGGGGGTAGAACGATGAAGTCCTGGACTTATTTCCATTGTTGTCCCTATTGCTGCTGTTGATGCTATTTCTTGTGTAGCACTGTTTATTTCATGATCTATAACATATATGAGCTCTCTTAGTATTTAACAATGGACTGGACGTTATCATATATGCTAGTCATGATATCTGTTATCAGCATATATTTCGAAACACTTAACAGTTTCATAAATGACCTAAGCTGGTAAACTTGCTCCTCACAGCTCCTCTACCTGTGAGTGTTCATCTGAATGCAGCAGACGTTTAAAAAGACGTTGCCCAGGGGAAAGACTCTCACATTGCCTGCCTCTCTCTTAATCGCTCACTTGCTCATTCAGCATCTCTTCAGAAATGCACCCCCACCCCTCATGCACTAACACACACACACACACACACACATACACACACTTGGGTGCTCTATAAACAGCAGCAGCGCTCTGTGAGCAGGCCAATGGATGTATCACTGCATTTCTTTAATTGAGCCCCTGATGAGGGACTTCCTGCGCTTGCTGCCTTTGAACGTCAATAAACAGCGAGCCGCATACACTAATGCAGTCCTGCTGATAGTCACACAGTGTCATACTAAAAGGCATCTCTCAAACTATAGTACATTTAGTACTATAGTTGTGCCCCCATAGGGCACAGGCCTCCACATTGCCTCCACATTGCCTCCACATTGCCGCCTGTTGAACATGACTGCCTTGTTGTATTTGAATTGTGAATGACTGGGAGCAGTTCAAAACACTGTAGCTTTACAGTATCTAAACAATTTAATTGGGTAAAACCTGGCTCAGGTATGCCATTATATCCTCTCCGGATTTGATGGGGTTCTAGCCATTAATCCTGCTTGCAGAAAAATGTCTGTTTTCACACCTTGTTTATGTTTGTCAGCATATTTTTCAGATCTTTTTGTCGATCGTTTTGACGGTGGAGAGTGTTCCCTGCACTTGAGGATGAAAGGATTAGATTTAGTGGTGATGGAGAGCTGGTGTTTCCAAGTGTGGGTAGCTGCATCCAAAAAGTAATGTGCACGATCAAAGGACTCGATAACCAAGAAATGGTTTATGTGAGGGTCAGGTCTTCTCATCTATTCTCTTCTATCCTTACACGCCCTTGTCAGCAGCCCTGCAGCTACCCCTCTTCTGGTTTCCACTGTATAGATCTTTCTGCCTTAATTGTATAAATAGCTGAGAAAAAACTTGAAATGTTTTTTTTCTTTTCTTAATGCCTTGCCAGCATAGACAGCATGAGCATGCAACTTTTACAGGAGGTAGTGATTACACAAATTATGATTGTAAACCTCTTTAGCAAACTATTGTGCGACTAAAAGGAATTGATCCTTACAGTAACAAGCTGCACTGCAGTGTGAAAACATAGCAGCTTCATCTTAATGGTGAGAGACCTTGATCAGCGCTGTCTGTGAGTGCCTCTCACAGTGTTTTCACCAAAACACATCTGCACGTGCTTATAAATGCTAAAGTTAAATGAAGCATAAATCCCAGTCATCAGGTCCACTGAGTGACCTCACCCCAGCTACTGCAGAGAGGACACATCTCTGCCCTTGAGTCATTAAAAAATGAATAAAATCATAGAGGCATGAAAAGACAGACAGGTCATCTGTAATAATCTACAGAGTCTGAGAGCAAGGGCGTCCTTCAAGAGACAATGAAAAATTGATTGTCTATGGGAACTAAGATCGTGCTGCAGCATCTATAGCACCATCAGATGCAGACGGCCTGCATGTGCTTTTTTCCCTGCAAATACTCAGATTTAGTGAGACAGAAGGTCAAATCAAATTGAATTAAATTTGAGTTAGGAATGAGTTACATGTTGAAAAGAGCTGGTATTTTATGCAAAGCTACCCCATAGAGTTTTTTTTACCACTTGTAGTAGTACAGAGCAGTGTCTTTGAGACTGTGCCCCGTTCTGTTCTCATGCACAAGCACACAGGTGAGGAGATACACAGCCCCGCCAATGGTTCACCCATTAATCCGGCAAAGAACACATCATTGCAGTTGTTTAACGAGCAAGGAAATGCTTTTAACATGTGTGTTAGACCTCAAAGATACACACATAGCATCCGGGTGAGGACAATGAATGTAAACTGACACTTTGTTTACAAGACGATCCTGTAAGAGAAAATTCAACTGTAAGTAAAATCCCTGCATTCAACAGCTTTGTGAGTAAAGTACAGAAGCAGCAACAGCAAAATGTACCTAAAGTGTCAAAAGCACAAGTGCTCATAATAAAGGAAAATGAACTCCTTTCATCCACTGTTGAGGTTAATCACTGGTGTTTTGTTTTAAATGACTAAATTGATAGCCTATATCTATTACCAAGTTGTTGCAGACTCATTTTCTGGTAATCGACTAATGGACCAATCGAGTAATGGCCTCAAAGTATAAATTCTGGAGAGTTGCAGCAGCTAAATTCCTACATGGCATCTCTCTTGCTGTATAGTCTTGAAACATAAACAGAGAGTGAGTGCATGCAGCCCTCTCCATGTAAGGATGTGGAGCTGCTGTGTTTGTAAAGCTGCTGTTTGGACAGAAATCAGCCTGAGACACTGTGACATTTATTCTGTCAGATCCGCCAGATGAATAGACTGTTATATTTATTTAAAGCCACTTTATTCTCCAGAATTCTTCTTCGTGGTTTTTTTTTTTTTTTTGGAGACTGTGCTCTCCTTCTTCTTGAGTCCAGCTGTTGTTTCACCCAGCGGACCCCCGGCTGAACATCAAGACCCCCCCCCCCCCCCCCCCCCCCCCCCCGCGTCATTTCAGAATAAAAGCCCCTCCCGCTCCGCGCTGAGCCCGACCGAGCCCGCTGATACGGGGAGCGCTGTGATTGAGATGATTATCTGTTGTTTACAGTCTCTGGAAATTGCTTGAATTTCCTGACAAGCCTCAGAGTCGGAGCTTGGATTTCACCTTCCCAGTCCTGTTGTCGCGGTGAGTACACTTTATTTGAACTTTTCTAAAAGTTTAGTTTGGTGTAGCCCCATGTGTGTGATTCTCAGCCCTAATGATCAAATCCTCAGTCGTTGACTTTAAAGCTGTAGTGAGTGGTTTTGTTTTTTTTTTTGTTTTTTTTGGAAGACAAATAACAGTCCTGTGGTATGAAGAGGGAGATTATTCAGAGCACCTACCGTGTAAAAAGGCCAGGCCAGTGCGGGTTAATGTGGACCCATGCTGGAAGACAGCATGAAACCTATTAGCACCAAAAATATAAGAAGTACTCATCATCCAGAATGGCCATGTTTAGAGCGTTATGTTATTATATAATGTTGGACCATAACTATTGATGCATTGTCCATAACCAGTGTACTGTATATGTTGTGGCTGGTTGAGATGGGGCTAAACTGGACTATGTTAAATTCTGTAGGGTAGTTAAATCAGTAACAATGCATCATTTTTGTGAGACGAGCTCATATTTTGGATGTAAAGCCTGTTATCTGTTAAATCAATATAGTAGAGTGGAGTTATTTCTCTGTGAAATGCAGTGTGTAAAGTAACACAAGATGGAAATACTCAAGTAAAGTACCTCAAAAAAAGAAGTACTGAAGTACACAACTTAAGTAAATGTGTGCAGTTGCAGTTCGCCACTGTTTCCTTGGTGTTTTGATGTTGTTGACAGGAAATAGTTTGGGATGTCCCGCTGTGGATTGAGGTCTGACTAAACCAACAGTTTAAGATCTGTTTAATTTGTTGATTGTGGTTTAAGGGACTTCTGCATTTCCAGTTTAAGTCTTCCACTTCTATACAGCACAAACCGCTGTCTTATAAGCTCCCACCAAACTCAATTCTTCTGGGAGGTTATTTCCTTAAACGAAATCTCATCCATGTCCTCTTTGGTCTTCCTTGGGTGTTGGGGTTCTTGACATGAACTAGTTTGGAAACCCTCGTCTCTGGATTTCAGCCTCACTAAACAGGTGGGATGCAACAACAAAAATTTTCATTTGAGCCGCAACTCCAATATTTTTCCACACAGTGTGGTTATTCACTGACATTGTTTAAAACAACGATAAACATTCCTGAGCTCTGTGGAGACGCCTTCTGTGAAGACTCACTCGTCTGACAGCTATTTCCTGCATTTAAAAGGAGCTCTGGAGTTAAAAGTAAGCCTTCAACAACTGTCCACTCCTCTCTGTTCTTATTTTTTAGAGGTTGCCAGAAAAATGAGGATGATTTCAAGGTTCATTTTTCTGTGCATGCTCCAAGCTGCAGTCCCTCAAGGGCTGACCCCTCATGGACCCAGGCCAATACCTGGGCGAGGTGACAGTCCAGGACCAACTCCACCTCCACTTCCACCTGAGCCCACACCAAGACCTAAAGGTTGTGAGAGTGAGTTCCACTGTTGTACTTTTCAGCTTAATAAAATATGATTATATTGTTATAAGACTTGAGGTTTTTGTGTACTCAGTGGTGGGAGAAGCAGCAGTAGAAGTATTCAGATCCTCTACTTAAGTAAATTTACCATTGTCACACTATGAAATACTCCATTACAAGTCTGGTATTCAAAATACTACTTAAGTAAAAGTACAGCGGTATTGGCAACAAAATGAAGTTCAAAAGTACTCATTGAAGTACTCCCTGTTAGTGCTACGTTATCATATTATCTTATTTTGATCGCTGTATACATTTTGGTTGTTAAATCTAAATGCATCATAATGTATCAACTGATGAAAATATTAATCTGAAAAATAGTTGTCAGCTAAAGCTTTGAAAAAAATTTAGTTAAGTAAAAAGTACAGTATTTCCCTATGAAATATATTGAAAATGAAGTAAACTAACTTAAGTAAAGTAAAAGTACCTCAAAGCCATACTTAAGTACTAGTGGTGGAAAAGGTATTTAGATCCTCTACTAAGTACAAACACTACACAGTAAACATACTCCATTACTACTAAAAGTCTTGGATTGAAAAGAATGTAAGTATAATCTGGAAAATGTACTTAAACTTAATGCAGAGAAAGGTCTGCTTAGATTATTACAACTCGTGCATTAAGGTGTAAGCATTTTTTTGTAGTAGGTTGAGGTGGAGCTCATATTTAACTACTTAATATTGAGCTGTGACATCTTCACAGTACTTATTTTGTCCAACCAACAGTCCACAGCTAAGCAGTAGCTACAGCGTCATAACTGAAACGCTGGGCAAAAAATTTGCTAATTCATGTTACGTCGATCAGTTAATAAACTTGTAGATAATATTGGGTGGTTTAATTTATAACAAAGTATTTTATAAGGTCTTTGATGTTTTCCTCTGAAATGTAGTGGTGGAGAAGTATTAAGTGGCATGAAAAGAATATACTCAAGTAAAGTACAAATACCTCAAATTTACACCTAAGTACAGCTGTTGAGTAAATGTGCTTACTTACATTCCACCACTGCATTGGTTATCTGTGTCAAAGGCAACGAACTGTGCAGCAGAGGTGCTTACACTTAAGTCACTCCTCTCTCCTGCAGACAGGATAATTGAATGTCCCATCAAGTTGTTTTTCACCATCGACACCTCAGAGACCATCGCTTTACAGGAGTCCCCGCCAGGTATCCTGGTGGAAAACATCAAAGAGTTCACCAAGATCTTTGCCCAGAGGCTGGCTGACGAGGAGTACAAGGGCCAGATCCAGATCACCTGGTCCGTAGGAGGCCTGCATTTCTCCCAGAGGCAGATAGTCTTTAGCCAGTTAACGTCCAAGGAGAACTTCATCAGGAACCTCGGTGGGATCAAATACCTGGGCAAAGGCACCTATATCGACTGCGCCCTGAAAAACATGACCCACCAACTTACCCAGCACTTCTCAGGGCCGAGGGAAGTTCTCTTCTCCGTGGTCATCACTGATGGCCACGTGACAGGAAATCCATGTGGGGGGATCAAGACGATGGCTGAGAGGGCCAGGGAGAAAGGGATCCAGATTTTCTCTGTGGCAGCGTCCAGAAGCATCGATGAATTAGGGATGGCAGAGATCGCCAACTCCCCCCTGGAACTTTACCGTGACGACTACATAGCTGTGGACATTGTTGACGGGCGACCAAAGATAAAGACTGATTCCATCGATCGTATCATAAAAGCCATGGTGAGCTGATCTATTTTTCTCTTCTTGCCTTGAACACTTATGTTTTGATTCAGATGTAATTACAGTATAACCATCAGGGACTTTCACTTACTGCTGTCTTTTCTTTGCAGAAATATCAAGCGTATACACAGGTAAGAACGAGTATGTGTATGTATTATGCTATTAACAAGACTAGTGTTTAAAAAAGGACACCAAATCTCTCTGGTTCCCTTTGTTTTCTTATATTACCACATTTAATATTGTTATATTTTCCTCCCTGATCTTGTAGTGTTATGAACATAAATGCTTTGAGACTCCTGGGATTCCTGGACGAAGAGGGCCTCGAGGTCCAAAAGTGAGTAATGAATAACAAAATCAATACAAGTGAATAAAAAATGAGGTGTGTATATTTCTGCTTGCAGCAAATATTGTTTTGTTAAAATGTAAATATTTCTTCTTATTTATAGGGTACAAAAGGAGACAGAGGTCATGTTGGGCCAAAAGGTGAAAAGGGTAGACAGGTAGGTAGAAATTATGTCTAGAGGAATTTAATAATCTATAAATCATTATTACATTTGAAATTCTATTTAAAACGACTGTATCATTATTTTAATGCCGACTATAATTTACCATATTTCAGGGTGATCCTGGGATTGAAGGTCCAATCGGACGGCCTGGTCCAAAGGTTTGCTCAGGCTGATAATTTTTTGTGCCATGTAGTTATCTAAGGTGCCATTTTTTAAAAATCTTAATAACATGTCATTCTGTGCCTTTTTAAAGGGAGAGGTTGGTTTTAAAGGTGACAAGGTGAGAGCTAAATCTTTATATTCCTGCTTTTCTGTTCATCTGTCATATTGAGATAAGTTTTATTTGGATTAATGCGTCTGTTTTACTTTATCAGGGTGAAATCGGAGCCAGCGGAGCAAAGGTAAATAATGTTTTTAACGTTATGTGTCCATACACATTTTCTTCTTATATCCTACCACACCCAACACTGTTGCCAGCTGTAGTTCATTTTCTGTCTTCACTGATGTCCAAACTCTCAGGGTGTGGCAGGACTACCTGGCAGGAATGGAACTGATGGCCAAAAGGTGAGTCTCATACGATTAAGAAAAATATACAGTCAACCATGACTCTTATACTTTCAGTATATTGATATGATATTATTGTGTCTCTGACATCTTCAGGGTAAAATTGGCCGAATTGGAGCTCCGGGTTGCAAAGGTGATCCAGGTGACAAAGTGAGTTCACTAATTATACAAATTTATTTTTCACATGTTAATGTCAAGGCCCTAGTCTTCACTGTCTTCACTGTATATTTTGATTAAGGTGAGAAAGTTTATCTTCGGTAAGATTATTAACAGGTCCAATTCTATTCGAATCATCTTATTTAATCATGTTAATTAAAAGATGTATGTGGCTTGTACAGATATGCGGTATAGATAATGGATGGCTGGTTAATTTTTCAATCCATCAGCCACAGAGCTGTTTACTGGTTTACTAGACTACTTAATAATTTTGTTCTTGTCTCTCAAAGGGACCTGGTGGTTACATTGGAGAAGTTGGTGGCACTGGGCCACCTGGTGACAAAGGAGAAAAGGTCTGTATTAAATCAAAACTAGGATCTTGAGTTGGCACGCTGCTGATGGTAATGTTGGAGGTTTGTCAGTCCAAAGTGAAATATTTGAAGTAACAGGATGGATTCACATGAAATTCAGTGCAGACAGTCGGAGGGCTTTAGTTTTCCCAATGCATCCAAATCATAACCGGACAGTGCTGCAACTAGAAAAGGCAAAGTATTTGCAGGAAAATTTGTGTTTGTTTAAACTTAACACGTCATGTTCATTTTAACCAAAAAAGTAGCATATCACAGAACCTTGAAGACCCATCATTCATTTCCAGAGTAATGTCGCTTGGCTGTTAGAGCAGCTGCTAGAGCAGCTGAGTAACATGATATGCACAGAAGAACTGTTTTTCTGAGGAAAGAAAGCATGGTTCGAGACCTCTGAAGTGCAGTCCATCTCTAGTATTTTCAGCAATTTCAAAAAGTCTAGTGTTGTGCACATTAAATTCTGTTTTCATGGCTGGAAAGGAACCAAGCAATCAAACCTTTTTAAAGCAAATGAGGAAATCATCTCCATGAGTCAGAGCCAGAAAAATGGCAATAAATGTGGATACTGAAGCAGCTATACAAGGTATTATAAGGTGACTTACAGAAGTAGCAATTCTTCAATCAGCACGAAAATGTTAACTGCTCATATGTGTCTGCATCAACCAAAAATGATATTGATGAGGCAGATTTGGTACTCACTGATTTGTTAGGGCAAAATACAACTACTCCCAAACAGAAATCACCTAACACAAACACCATGTCAGACTGAAAAAGAAAATAAAAACAAAATGAGAATTCAGTCTGATTATCAAGCTTAATCAAACAAGGAACCTTTTTTTGTTGTGAGGCAACAGTGCAGTCAGACGAGCCAAACACCACACACTTGTGTGATTTGGTGTGGCGTGAACACACAACACTGAAAATAATTTGTTGTAAAAGTTTAAATCTTTTAAGTTAAAAAGGGGGAAAAGTGAAAGATTCAGTTTCAGTGACAGTGAATAAGTGGTCTCCCCAATACTTTAGGGTAAGAACGCCACATCTGTTAACGCCTGTTCAGATCTTTAGACTTTGAGAGAAAGTGGACTTGTGGGAACATTTGGTGTATGAACATTAAAACTATAGGACTGAGAGCAGAATAATTTTTCACTTTTTTAAAAGACAGCTTCTCACTCAAGTGATAACATTGCCCTCTCTAGTTTTCTCATAGACAAAGACTGGAGCAAAAAGTCTCAAATGTCACAAAGTACGAACAAAGTTTTCTACATGTTAGTGAGATTAAGTGAGATTACCATGTTAATGTAAACATTACCTTAACTGCTGAATTTATGTATTCATAAACAGGAAAACTCTATTTCAACTTGGTGTGTTAGCTTAAGTTATCTTAAGAGTTAATATTGGAGTTTATTAGGATTTATACTTTGAGCAAAAATGGCTTTTGGGCTATTTACCCACTTACTGGTTGACCAGAGCTCTTGTCACTGAGTTCTCATATCTCAGACCTGGAGTTACATACAGGGGGCTGAATGCTTTTTCCCACTCAGCTGCTCATGATTACAACCTGGATAGTGTTACATGAATGTAGCCAAAGCAGCGGAGGTTTTGAAATACTTATCTTAGATGAACAGAGTCAAGTGTGACACGCTGAGCCTGAGGTGTTTTAAAATGGCCACAGCATAGCAGACAAACCATGGATGTATTATAGATGTGTTGCTTCAAAATAGTACCCTCTTCATGTCAGTCAAAGTTTCTCATCCAGGGTTTTTTGGGCTTTCAGATTCGTGGCCTACATCCACTTGTGAATTGAATCCTGGCTGAATGCCATACATAGAATAACACAAAGTGTATATTTTGATATGACAGATCCTGGCTTTTTAGTGAATATTTAACCTAATGGTTCAAATTCAGTTTCTTTCTTTTCTTTTGAAGAGTTCCTTTTGATGTTTGATTTTTTTTTTTGTCCATAAATGGCAAAGATACAAGAATAGCAAAGATGTCTCTCCATCCATTGGCGCTGTAGATTTTTAGACATGTTAAATGTATATTAGCCAATGTCTTAAGTAATGTATTTTTGTTTGTTGCTTAGGGTGACCATGGCCTCCCTGGGAAGTCGGGCCCCCCTGGTCCTCAGGGTGAAAGAGGATCAAAGGTAACCTTGAGATTAAACACAACTGAAAACACCACCCAGAAATGAAGGTTTTTCTTGACTTAAAAAACACTGGACTGATTTTTTGTTCTTTAGGGTGAAAGAGGAAATCCTGGAAACCCAGGGCTACCAGGAGAAAGGGGAATTCCGGTACAGACAACATTATTTTCTTCATTATAATTATTTCTGTTCTATTGTAATTTGTTGTTACAAAGCTGATTCTGAAATAAAACTCTCGCAGGGACCAAAAGGCTTACCCGGACCAAAAGGAGAGGGGGTATGTCACTTTTATTTTACGAAATAAAAGTTGTTTTTTTTTCTTCTTGTGAGAATTTATCATAGTTTATCAATAATTTTTTAATACATGTTAACAGGGAAGGAGAGGAGACCCTGGGGGAAAGGGAGCACCAGGATCTGATGGGTCAAAAGGAGAGAAAGTAAGTTCAGCACTCAGAGAAAGCTACATATATATATATATATATATATATATATACTTTGATTCATGTAATCTGTTTGTAATTGTTGCATTTTCAGTTTTGTTTTCGGAGCAGGTTTTTTGCATTGGGGGGAGTTTCCTTTTTAAAAACCCTGGCAAATTTGCAGATGCAATACTACGCATATTTTTCATCTAAGCTATGACTCAACTTACTGTAATTGTCATTTGAAAAAGCAAATGGTGGAGAACATGAGGGAAAGGGAGCCAGTGCTGGTGATCTGAAAGCCAAACAACAACTTATTTTGAAACTCGGACAAATTGCAGTGGATTCTGTTGACTTGAGCAGAGATTTCAACAGGATAATGAGTCCCATGAGTTTCAAACCTCCAGGCAGCGTTTTATTCTTCCAGAGAAAGCTCATAAACATGAACATGCCCAGGATAATTTGCCTCTGTGTTGCTATAGGACATCTGCTGATCAGATTCTCCAGAAAATTGTTCTGAAATAGCTTTAATGCAGTTCCTGTTGTGTTTTTCTATACACTGGTTGATGACTAATGGTGTGGTGCAAATTCCGACACATCCATTTATTTTCCAGGGAGAACGTGGGCCACAGGGAGGCAGAGGTCGGCCCGGGGAAGACGGACTCAAGGGCGCAAAGGTGAGGGGATTGTGCTGTGGGTGGATTTTGGCAGAGTGATGATTAAGCAGCTTCTTAAGAACTCAGCAAGTATTCTGAGACCTCCAATACTGGAGGTCTGGGTCTGGGTCTCCTGCCAAAATAGCCAGAGTCTGTTATTATAAACACATTTTCCTAGGAAATTGTTTTACAGAAAATGTGTCCAGTATTGTGCAAAAAATCATGAGCATCAGTACTGTGTGTGGGCTGCAGTGAATGTGATGCCCGGTGATCTTATTTTCTGTTACCATTTCCTTTCCAGGGAGACCAAGGACTCCCGGGACCAAGGGGTCAGCCAGGAGAACCAGGCAGCCCTGGAGCAAATGTATGTTGTTCATCATACATCATAATCATTAACACCAACTGTTTATTGTTGGAGGTTGTTTTGAGGTGATTCTTAATATAATATCTGGGTGCACTAAACTGTAGACTGTACAGCTTTCATTGAATGTGATCCTCTGTGGTTCCAGGGCACCAGGGGAAATCCAGGAGATCCTGGACCAAGGGGAGACTCTGGACCCCCTGGACCAAAGGTTGGCATAGAGTTGAACTTTTCTGATCATCAAGTTCATTAAAGAAATCGCAACATTTGATGATCATTTTTTTCCTATGTAGGGAGACAAAGGAAGACAAGGATTCAGCTATCCTGGATCGAGAGGACCCACTGTATGGTTCTCTGTTTACCTCATCAAATTTTTGCACGCCTTAAATGTTTTTATTTGAGTCTAAAATAATTCTGCTCCAGGGAGAGAGGGGTGATCCAGGCAGGAGAGGATCCAGGGGGGGCAGAGGTGACTGTGGTGCCAAAGGAGAGCCAGGAGACAAAGGATTACCAGGAGAACCTGTAAGATCAATGAATACAACAGGAATACCTCTAGACATGCAACCCTTAAAACTGTATGCTGTGCTCAGCCTCAAAGGTTTTAAATGGCAGACTTTCCCAAATTATGAAAAACATAATCACTTACCAGTAAAGGTATCTACCCACGCAGATAGCCTTCATTTTACTGCTCAAGTTTTGAGATACTGATTCTGCCTGAAATTACTGAAAAACCACTATGTAATTTTAAAGCTCAAAAGCAACATGTCTTTCCAAAAACAATGACCCGGGCAGTCAGGATGATGCACAGACCTCACTGAGATCAATTTTCATTGGGACCCTTTCCTCAGTAGACAGGAGTGTGGATTTTCCTGAGTGATAGGGTCATTGTTTCTGGACAGAGTAATTCCTGTTGAATTTTTAGACACTTTGTCCACCACAAATGAAGTTTTATTCACCTATTATGTTTTGATTGAGGCACAAATTGTAGGGGGCAGTATCTAAAAACGTCTTTTTAGATTAAAACTGACAATATCTGCTTGGCTAGACACCAATAAAAGGTTAAATAGAAAAAATTTATATTTGTGATCACTTTTCCTTATGAAGCGAGTGAGAAAACATTATGTTTCATTTTAGATGAAGAATTAACCTGTGAATTTGCTGCTTTCATGTTTGGACATATCACAAACAATGGCACCACAACAGTCCCAAGAATTCATGTGACGCACCAGCTGGACTGGTGGCATATGTATGTAAACCATCGTCAGCACTTAACTGGTTCATTCCACTGTTCAAGATGTGGTGGCTCTAGCCCCTGGGATTGTTAGTTCTTTGGAAGCATTTCATAAAACACACAATTAAAGAAATTAAAAACATGGTTTGGTATGTTCTGCTTTAGTCTTCTGGAGAATTAGCAACATTTACAAAGAACTGGGCTTAACCAGGGTCAGGCATCAACTCCAGAGCACAGCTTCTAAAGAAATTCAGCACTGCGCCGGAAATAAGTTATTGTGAAGTGAAAAAATGTTTTCTTTTTAGGGGGAGCCAGGCCAGTCAGGTGAGCCAGGAGAAAGAGGACCCAGAGGAGAACCTGGAACTGATGTAAGCAACAGAGGAATCAATTAAATGATGACTTGACCATGCAAGAAAATCTGAGATCCAATTACATTGCTCTGTGTGTGTGTGTGTGCGTGTGTGCGTGTGTGTAGGGTGGCCCTGGACCAGCAGGCGATCCTGGCCTGACTGTGAGTAAACCTTACAGTTTTGTTAATACTACATTATCTATATTTCTTTGGTTGTATTACATCTAATCTACATACCTGTCACTGCAGGACTGTGATGTAATGACTTACATGAGGGAGACCTGTGGTTGTTGTGGTAAGCAAATATCAACACCATCATACAGACATGTAGCGTGAGTGCCGAGTTAATACTTTGGTGTCAGTATATTTCAGTGTGCTGAGAAATGCTTGTGTCTTTTGTCTCAGACTGTGAGAAGCGCTGTGGAGCTCTGGACATTGTATTTGTAATTGATAGCTCTGAGAGTGTTGGGCTGACAAACTTCACCCTGGAGAAGAACTTTGTTATCAACACCATCAACAGGCTGGGCTCTATGGCCAACGACCCTGCGTCACCAACCGGTACAGTCGAACTAAAACACAGCACAGATGTCCCTGTAAAGCCTTTTGCAGAAATAGTTTCAAGTGACAAGAGGTAGAGTTTGCCCCAAGAGATTAAGCATTTCCAAAGACTGAATCACTTAATCCACTGCTGTATATACAGTTACAGCCAAAAATATTTGGAAAGGCCCCAGTACTCTTAACAACACTGACTGCACAATAACAACAAAGTACAGATTGTCAGCCATCCAAAGAGTTACCAGTTAATATTTATACTTAACTCTATAAAATTCACATTCAAACTGATGTGAACACAATTCACAATTCATCTGTATCTGAACGTTTCGACAAACGCTGTTTTTTCTTCTTTGTACTTCCTGACATGTCTTTCTCCTCTAGGCACAAGAGTTGGAGTTGTACAGTTCAGTCACAACGGGACTTTTGAGGCTATTCGTCTCGATGACCCCAACATAAACTCCATGTCTGCCTTTAAAACGGCAGTGAAGAAGCTACAGTGGATCGCTGGGGGCACATTCACACCATCGGCTCTCAAATTTGCTTATGATACCCTCATCAGGGACAGCAAGAGATCCCGAGCCAAAGTATCGGTGGTGGTGATCACAGATGGCCGCTTTGACCCGCGCGATGACGAGGATCTGCTCAAGTACCTTTGTGACGATGACAATGTGGTGGTGAATGCCATTGGGGTAGGTGATATGTTTAAAAAGGAACAAGATGATGAGATCTTGGGGTCTATAGCATGCGGCAAGAAGGAACGTGTCACTGAGATGAAAAATTACATTGACTTGGTGGCTGAGGACTTCATAGAAACGATGGAGACTGTGCTCTGTCCAGGTAAGCCTGTACCAACACACTCAGCACAATGTCAAAGCTGGTCCATCTGACCATTTGTCTAACCTATATCCATGTGATTTCCCTTCCAGAGCCAGTTATTGTGTGCCCTGATCTCCCCTGTAAAACCGGTAGGTGTTAGTTGTGGCTAGAACCTATGTTCAGTGTTTAAATGGAGTGCAGCTCAGCGAGTGATTTTTCTTTCCTTGTAGAACCTGATGTAGCTCCATGTGTCGAGAGGCCAGTGGATTTGGTATTCCTACTAGATGGCTCAGAGCGCCTCGGGACGGAGAACTTCCGGCACGTCCGTGAATTTGTGTTGAAGGTGGCAGACAGACTGGGACTGGCCCGAAGCAGGACTGATCGCATGCGAGCCCGATTAGCACTAGTAGAGTTCGGCAAGGAGAACGAGTACAATATAGCCTTCCCTCTCACACATGACTCTGCTGTCATTAATGACGGCATAGCACGCTTAAGTTACCTGGATACTTCCTCAAGCGTGGGGCCTGCCATCATTCATGCCATCGACAACATCTTGGGTAAAGGAAATGCTCGCCACACAAGACGCCACGCAGAGGTTTCATTTGTTTTCATCACAGACGGCATCACTGACAACAGAAACCTGGAGGAGGCCGTTAGTGCGATGCGTGGAGCACAGGTCGTCTCCACAGTGATAGCCACTGGAAATGACGTTGACCAAGAAGTCCTAGCGAAGCTGGCTATGGGTGACCAGGACGCAATCTTTAAAGGAACAGACATCTCTGATCTGTCTCGGTCCAGTTTGTTTGACCGTTTCATTCAGTGGGTATGTTGAAGAGAGACCCTGCTTATGTGGGCCCGAATATCATGCTGGTGCTACTGCTGTTTATCTAGCATTTTAAACATGAGATACTGGTTTACTATGATTCTACTATGCACTGTACAATTTTCAAATGTCACGGCAACTGTATTCATCCTCAGTATTTTGTTATACAAATACATAGTACAAGTTGAGCAGTCTTCAACTATTAAGCTTTACTGATCAAAGATAATAAAACTTGCAGTTTGTTGGACGCTGAAATGCTGTTTCCTGTAAAGTCCCAAATGCTACTAGTGCACATGAATCTTGACATTTAAATTCACTGTATCCACCATTAATTTGCATTAGAATTATAACAAAACATAAAATGTTCCATAATTTTGAGATAAGACATTTTTAGACAAAACACACCCAAAGACCTCAACAGTTTTGGTAAATGATAAACACAATAGTAGTCTTCTAAAACAGTACGGGTGTAAATAACAGTTTAGTTAAACCCTGTTCTGTGCAGTGTTGCATGCAATTACTAACATCACCAGTTACAAAGTATACCAGGGGTCTCCAAAATGGGAGGCAGAACAATGGACGGCTAAATTGGTTTGGTCTGGTCTGGTTGGGCTGAATGATAGCATTCTTCTCTTTTCTTGCATGTCCACTTAAGACACTCCCACTGCCTCCCTTCTTACATCATGTCCAGCTGCACAGGAAGAGGAAGAAAGAAAGACTGGAGCTTTGAGGTCTCAATAGCCCAGACGCATTATCAGAAACACACTGAGACATATCTTGCAAATATACAGGAAATTGTTTTGACATGACTTTGAGGCACATCAGTTAAACATTTAAAACCTGAAAAGGCCTGTCACAGAAGACATTCACACCAATACTTACCAAGTCATCAACATCTCCTGTATCTTCCACTGGTGGTGGAGCCGCCTCTTCTTTCTTCTCCTCAGGAACCAGAAACTGAGGACAAATAGGCTTTAGTCAGTAATACGGACGGTCTCAAGATCACCTTAATTTAAAATATAACTATAACTCGTTTCTCTACAAAAATGGGAAACATCCTTCAAGTCACCTGATTAGCTTCATTTTTGGACACGGTGCTTCCGTCAACCTCGTCCTTGCTGATCAAAGTTATGGCATCTGTCGAACAGTAATAATTAAGCCCACAAACACTGAAGACTTGTGATTCAGGCTGCGTGGCATATTTAAGCATCAGTCAGCTCCCATTTTTGTGTTATTTACTCATTTTGTGCTCACAAAACTATGCAAAAAATGTCATCTCATCCCAAGGGAGGAATGATTTGAGAGAAACTCTGCAGCCTCAAGTAAAGAGGCTTATCATACCTTGAACAAGCAGGTCCCAGAAGACCTCTAGCCCTCTGTTTGGGATGCTCCTTTTCAGGGACTGGAGATAGCTATTGTACAGATCAGCATTTCCCACCTGAATTGCAACAGACATGAAACACTCAAAATCCATTTTGATGTCTCCTAAAAGCTCAAATCTATATGCAGACACATAAGCACACTCTCGCAAGAATTGGCCTCAGTTCAAGTCACAAGAAATGAAACAGACTCACTGTAATCTCCTCAAGTTGACTCAATCTCCATGCGCTCTGATATTTTAAGATTATCTCATACAAACTCTTGTAACACAAATCCCCACATCATCATGCACTTCCCAAATGGCAGGTGGTGAATGTTTATTTACCTTAACGGACTGCTCTCTAAAAGCCTGGATACAGGTGATGCTTTTCATGTAGTACTGTGTGTTCTTGTTGCTAAGCAACTGCTCTATCCTGTGAGTCAGCTGCTGACAGGCTGGGAAGGACACAGGGGTCACCACAACCAAACAAAGAGATAAACGCAATTACAAGGAATGAACATGAGTCTTGACTAGAAAGATTTTTTTATCAGTCCAGCCGCCGGGGGAAAAAGACAGAAAAACTGGACCTCACCCTCTCCGAAGGGAAGACTCTTCTGCTTGATCACAGTGCGGAAGTTTCGGGCTGGATCCACACTTCCCACCTGGTTAAGTATTTAATATTAGTCAGGGCTGAAGTGAAATGGAAATTTTCAAGTATGCCTGCTCAAACAAGCCGTGAAATACTTTATTTGAAATAGGTGATTATTGGTGGTTAGCTCTCCCCTGATTCTCACCGAAGTAACAGGGCCTTCAGCAATGTCAGCCAGGTTATACTCCTCCTCCTCCTCCTCTTCATCTCCTTTTACCTTCTTGGCATCCGACTCCTCAGAGCTGTAAATCACAAAAGGGTCTGTTATAATACTGAAAATAGTTTTGGTAACTATTATTTATGTAATCAGTAAAACCTCAGACACACACATTCAGTGCTGCAATAACAGAGACAACTAGAGACCATTTTTTGGTGGGATCACACCAGCTGTGATTCATCAATATGTTGATAGTCTGACTCATGAGTACTTAGTTGTTATTACAATATTATTACATGAGTACTATGGGTGAGACCACACCCATATTCATTATGATCTCAATCCTTAGGGACTGCATCTTGCACGGCTGTGATGCTATCACATTAACAGAATCTGTACTCAAAAGATGGTGGTTCCAGCTACAGAAAGAGCCTACAGGCGCCATATTACACAAACTTCCTAACTTGCAGATTATATCTTAACAGCTCAGTCACTGTAGCAACACTGGACCAACAAATACTGGCCATTCTTGATAGAGATGTCTTTTGAAGATTTATTTTCTCTCCCTCTCTCCTGTCAGATGACGACATCAGATAACACTGTGAAAACTCTCTCTCTCCATAGTTTTAAAGTCTCTTAAGTGTCCATATAAGCGGGCCTAACCACATTAACACAACAAAAATCAAATTACACAAAAATATGGGAAACACACCACATTGTCAAAGGTACATAAACAAAACCATACACAAACAAATCAAAGACAATAACAGTGTGTGTCACATCCAGAACAACATCACCCTGGAGCTGCACATCCCTCCTCTGCATCCATGGTGATTCTGACCCGCTGCTCTGACCCAGAGCTAAGGGTCATACCCTTTGCTAAACTCTGGTCATGTGACTTGTAACTTCCCAAAACAAAACAAAGCCTTACGTGAAGATAATGTCTATCATCAATTTACCATGAAACCATATGAACCATATAAAATAAACATCTAAATGAAACACGGTAATAAGGGTTAAAAGCTATTCCAGATGAATAGTTTCTAAGTCAGTTCCTATCCTAACTTAAGGTAGGGAGAGTGTATTACACAAGCTCTTCACTTCTCAAAATCTTAAATAAACTCTCCTAATTTAAGGATAACTGTTAAGCTGTCCTAACTTTCATTTTCCCACCAGGTACTTAACTTGTTCAATCCATATCACTGTTTTTTTTTTATTGCTTTTACACAACCAAGAAAATTTTCATCGAGAGACTTATGGCAGACCCAAACAATGTGTTACGGTTTGATGACAAAAACGCTTGTTAGTTTAAACAGGCTACCACAGCAGATCACAAAAATGCCTCAGTGAGATGAGATGAGAAAAGTAGCAACCATTGCAAGGTAAAAGATATTAAAGTCGATGACCGATTTTGGATTGAGTATTTAGGATTTTCTAACTTGAGATAAAATAGGATGAAGTTAAGATAGGACAGGATTCCTAAAGTTAGGACTTACTTAATACCAAACTGGGAAAATCCTATCTTATACGCTTCCTATCTCAACTTAAGACTTAAGATAGGAACCTTCTATAATACGACCCCAAATTTGAGGAAATTCCCTCATGGCAATTTTGAGATATTACATGCACAAGACAATACCAGCCACGCTGTCACGGCTGATAAACATGACGAACAGCCTTGCCTTATACATTTAAAGACCCACCACCATACTGAATCAAACTTACTTTTTGCCAAAAATCTGGGCACTTGTCTTCAGCTTCTTTTTCTTCTCCACTTCTGTGAGAGGAAACTTCCTCTTCATCTCCTCTAGTGGAGCTTGGCAACGTTCATTGATGACCTCAGGGCGCTCAAGAGCAGCCTTCAGCCACGGCTCCATGGGGGGAAGAGGGGTACCGGGGCTCACTGCTCGATGATGCAGACACTGAAAGCCAGGTCGGGTAAAGAAGGTGAGACAGATGGTGACTGAGAGAGAAGCAATTCTGGTTTGGTATCAAGAGCCTCTAGCTGATGAAGCTCTATTCAGGCAGATGAAAGCTTTTTCCATCTGTCTCACTTTTGCCATCTGCCCAAACTCAGAATAGCAGTGCTGTATATCTGAAATACAAACTTTACTGCAGTACCTGGAAGTGTCTCTGGAAGGCAGGGTTTGGAATGTGGTGGACTTTGAACATGTCCTTTTGTTCTCCATTCTCATCGTCCCCAACCAACATCATGGAGTCAATGAGAGAGTCCACAGCAGCCAGCTGCTTGTCTGAAGAAATTCACAACAGCCCATTCAAGTCTATTCAACCTTTGGTCACTGAAGTCTTCTGACTTATGTATCTCTTAACACATATATAAAGTCAGTGATGCACACCATAAAAAAGCCCAGCAAATAAAATGATCAATTTATAAAATGTTATTATACTCTTTTTAGATTAAACTACCCCACAGCATATGAAGTTGTTAGAATTAGCTCCACCTTGATCACATTAAAATGTTGCTAATATAAACTCAGTGTAAGTCAGTGAATCAGTACTAGTTAAACACTATGAAGTACTATTGTGTAAGATAAATATAACACTCTGAATGAAGCCATTTTACATTTTAGTACTTTAACTTTTGATACTTAAAAGTACACTTTCCTGCCAAGACTTCTGTACTTTTACGTAAGATTTTGAATGTAGGGCTTTTATTTGTAATGGAGTTTTTTTTTTCTTTTGACAGCAATATTGGTACTTTTACTTCACTAAAATATCTCAACAACTTCTTCCACCAGTACCAGTCAGTATCGGTCATACAGTTCTGAATCTGTGCCAGACGTAGATGTAACAGCAGTTGCGTGTTGACATGTAAACATGCAGACGTGTGCCATCTACAGGCAGCAAAAGTGGTGGTGTAGTGTTAAAACTGCAGCAGCTTTTACTTTCTGTGCCTGTAGGAGGCAACATGGACAAGTTTACATCAGCAGGCCTTAGCAGGAGAATTGGTCTGGCAATGAACAGATCCCTGTTGCAGAGAATCTGCTGGCTGTTAATCATGTAAGTTTGTGAGTGAATTACAGGGTCCTTCCATGAGCTGCATATCTTAACGTGTGAGGAGGAACCAGAGACTGTACCACACAAGTGAAATTTCTGAAAAGTGCTTCATCAAGTGTTACTTTGAAGCAACAAGAGTTAATACTTTGAATGAACATGACATGCGGAAACAGTACCTGATGGAGTTAACTTTTTGTTTTCAAGAGAAGGAAATGTGAACTGTCTGAGGTCTTCTGTGAAGGGCAGCTGGACGTACATCAGACACTAGGGAAGACGAGGGATGGACTGTTACCTCTGTGCTATTTGACACGAGAGAATAAACTTGAAACCAGCATGTTTAGGACTCACCTCGTAGTCCTGCTTGATATAAGGGAAAGCTGCTCCTACTTGAGGGTTGCTGCGTCTGTCATAGGCATAACGCACAATGGCCAGCATTTTGAGTTCATCCAGTGCCCGGATGAGGGCCGACAGTGCCACTCCTGCATGCTGCTCAGACACAGCGTAACAGACACAAGCAGGTCAGTATCAATATATGTCTATGCCATCAAAAGCAGTGTATCCGGTTCACTCTATTCTCACCTCATCATCCTTGGGAGGAAAGATCTTGATGACCTGATTTCCCATGAAGTGATGACGATGTACCTGTGAGCAGACAATAAAAAGAAACGCAAATTTGGTTTACTGAATGCCTTTCAGATCTCACACTCGATCACACTGTCATAAAAAGTACAATACCATGCTCTGTTTAGTAAAGCCCAGAACAGCAAAGCATTTCCCATCGTGCTTGTATTTCATCTGCTCTTGGTCAACTTTGGAGAAGGGAACAATGTCACTTCCATAACGAAAACCTGTGAGCGAGAAGGAGGTGAACTTAAGTGATGATTGAATTCAGTGTGTGATTTCACTGGGTGCTGAGGAGTAAACACTGATTTCAAACAACTTCCTCACCTTGAATGGTATCATCCTTTTGCACCTCTGTCTCATTGTCATCATCCAGACAGTAGACAGTCTCTCTCTTCAAGTCTTCTTTGAGGGATGTTTGAGCATCAACTGTGATCCACGTCTTCTTCAGCTTCTCTTCTGTCACCTGTTGGACATGATGGTTAGTATTTGTGGAAGAGGAAAAACTTCTGGTTTGCCTAGCAACGGTATGAGACTATTATTGATGATCTATTTTCTGTGCAGGTGAAGGTGAACTCTGAAACTCCTTCCCTAAATTAATATTAAAACTAAAACTATGAACCAGACTTCAAAACTACACTGTTATGATTATGTTTACATACAAATTATGCCAAACAAACTGAAACACATCAAACTTGGAGCAGGAAGTGTCCAAGTGTGTGAGTACTGGTTGGTTTCTGGGCCTCTTGGCTCATTATAATTAAGCTGATGAGAACTGAGCATTCAATAAAGCTATGTAATAAGTATGTAGTTGACATTCAGCTAGTGCACTTCGCGACTTACAGCTTTGTACCCAACAATGCGTATGGACAGAGAGCTGCCAATCGTCAGCTGACAGGGCCAGGCCATGGGTCTCCTCTCAATACGCTTGAACATGCACAGCTGCTCGATTGCATTTCTACAGCAGGAGTGAAGCACACGTAAAGACATCATACAATAAGAGCATTAACACATTTTTAACGTAGAAATCCAAAGACTAACAAGAAAAAAAGTTAAAGTAAGGCATGAAAATAATTATCTAGTTTTAATAACAACCTTCCAACCTGAATGTATAAATTTCATCCAGACCATCCTCCTCATCCAGACTTAGCGCAACGTGTTTCACCATGTCCAGGCCATTCTTCTGTTCCCTGGACAGACCTTTTCCTGTCCCTGAGTGACTGGGGTCTCTTCTGTCCGTATCCCCTCCACCCTCGTCATCATCCTCCACAGGGAACGGCAAACTGGCAACGTAAAGGTTCATAGTCAAAACCAGAGTAAAGAAAACTAATTGCAAAAGGAATCATAAAAGTGATCTAATGTCAGGAAACTATGCAAAGTGACTGATAAGTGTACAATAAGTGTTAGGTGAATCAAGACAAAGGTGCCTGTGTTTGAAGTTATGCAGAAATACATAAAATAATGTGTATCCCATTTTAAAACAAGTGAATCAAATATTGTCAAAGTGTCAGATATCAGCAGAATGAACTATCATTTTTTTGCTGTATCACATATATCAATAAATATTTTGAAATTATACATTGTTAATATGTTTGAGTCTTACAAGAACTGCAAGGTAATGCCAGCTTGTTTAAGGTTGGTAATAATTACATCCAGCTGGTCTGAGCTGGACTGGGTGTTGAGGTCAGTCAGGAGGACAATGTTGAGGCGATCGTACTTCTTCCCACTGAAAAGAAAGCCCAAACACAGTTTCGGTCACGCCACCGAAAACCAGTAATTCATTCAGCACAGTGAAGCTAGATATGAGATACAGGCAGCCTCTTACTTGGTTTCTGTCTTAAGCAGATCCATGCAGACAACAACAGCATCCAGCCCTGTTGAACAGAAGTTAGGGAGCTAACGTTTTCTCACTGATCATCCGGGAACATGAGGCGCTGTGTGAAACCTGTTAGCCCTTGCACTGAGCTTATAGTTATTTCATGGTAAAAACTCTGAATTTGGGATCTAAAGCAAACTTTTTTCTGGAGTCAAATGCTTATACATTGTTTTATGTGGTAACCGTTGTAAATGCAAAGTCCACTTTATCTTAAGTTCTATTTGCTGAGGAAGTCCATGGAATAGTTAGAAAAGTGGACTCATCATTTAAATTCTCAAGTTGTTTTTGTGGTAAATATTGAGAAGACAATAAAGCCCACACACACTGTTCCCTCTACCCACACCAGTATTTTATAATACTGTGTCTATACAGACATCTACTCAAGCCTATTTGGCTATGTGCAGCTCATTGGGGCATTTAAATGGAGCAGAGCAATCAGTAAAGTTATTAAGTTAGTACAAATGCCTGCAGTGAAAAGGTTCACTGAGGGGCTTTGTGTAAGCCTTGTATTATTACAATTGGTGTGAAAGGAAGAAAAAGAAAATTTCCTGGAAGTTATGAAGTGAACAGTATCTATAAAAGCTTCTGTCATAATACATGTGAATTTATATCACAATATCACTCGTTATTGTGATGTAATACATTTCCTGGAAAAACAAATGAGAAATTGTTAATTGATAAAAAAAATAATCCAACAGGAATGTCTGTTTTCTGTTTGACCCAGAAAATTAAATACCTCACAAAACAAGATCACATTGGTGTGAAATTGCAATATAACAATAAACACCTTAAGTTGAGTCTGATAAAAGTCATCTCATAACACCAATCAATGTTACCTGAGAATGAAAACTGTTATTTGTATTCACCTGTTACTAATTCTTCCACTGCAACACAAAAAGTCAGTTAGATGTAAATTTCAAACCTATGTGACTTAAAAATAAAAAGATTTTTTTTTTAAAGTATCAAACACATCAAGCAAAAGGATACAGTCGACCTGCTGACTCTCTGGGTGGATCTGACTCTCAATTTCCTCCAGTAGCTCGAAATCAGGCATCATGAGGTGGCGGTGGATGGTGATGTTCTGATACTGGCCATCCTGGGCCAGGGGGTTTTTGGTGGAATCTGTGCCAAACAGAACTAAAGCCAGTTCATCCTTAGTCTCAGCAAAAACCTGTCAGAAGACAAAAAGACATGTCCAGTGTGCATAAAAGATGACAGAGACCTCTCATGACAGTAGTTTTGATTTGTTCCCTGTTTAATAAATGTGTAAACGTACCTGACGTTGGACAAACTTCTGGATGACTTTTTTGGCGAGTTCAAAGGGAGGCTCTTCACCCGGGGCAGAGTTGGACATGGAGAACCCCACATCCATGCACAGCACCAGGGCAGACTGCACAGAACAAACACCACAATCACACAGTTTAGGTTTTTAATTCAAGGCGACTTGTTTGGTTCAGCACATTCGTGGTAACGCAGACAAGGAGATGTTTTAATTTCTCATAGGTGTCACTTTAAGGCCATTTGTTCCCATGTTGTCACAGCTGCTACAGACTGAGTTTGTATACATTCAACACAACACAACCATCCGTTTCAACATGTCTCAACATGTCGCTGCGCTTCAGCGAAAGACTCCTAACGTCTGCAAACCACCGACTCAACAAACCAACAAACGTTACCGAACACTAAGGCTGTTTATTGTGATAAGTTCTTCAATTTCATTAAAAAAAATAAAAATAAAACACAGTAACTTACTTTAGCCCCTGCCATCTTCTTCTTTCCCTCCTCCCAGAAATATGTGCCCCTCTGTTATGGCTCCGGAGAGAAACAGTGAACGGTCCGGGTGAGAATTGTTCCGCAGTCGTCTGAGCGAGTTTCACACGGATCTACGGGATCGGCTAAATTAGAATATACCTGCTCACCAAAACCACGGATGTGTAAGTGGACCTGTATGCAGCTGTGATAATGATAATGTTATTCGCGGTGTTCTGGGGCTCATGAGATGCCATAATAAGATATAGGTCAAACGCCCCCCAGCGTTTCATATGGCACCGTGCACAGAGTGAAATTATACATGGTGCAAATCAACTGTCAGTGCATTTCTGGGCTGTAGTCAGCATTTCAGAAATATTGAGGTCAAATAAAAAATACGGATGAATAAATAAATGAAACGACATAAAAAACCTAATAACATACATATCATAAAATTGTTTAATTAATTAGATTTTTTTTTAAATTTATTATTTTTAAATTATTGATACATTTTCATTATATTTTCTATGAGTTTCCTTTCCCTACATAAAGATAGGAAAATAAGGTAGGTGCATAAATATTATCCACACAAAGAATAAACTTCTTGAGGGGAAATACTAAAATTTCCAGGAAAATTATTGAGGTCATGGACCAGGCCTCTTCAAGTGTATGTCAGCTATGGCCCTGGCTTGTTTGTGCAGTTTTGATCCATAGACTATGTTCAGTGTTTTAACTTTAAATTGTTTTAACATTAGTTTAACAAAATCAGAGAGGAATACAGGACAGTACAAGTTGGTAAGTATGCATTTGCCCTAACATTTTTAGTACACCCCTGAGCTTGTACTGGGTCATATGGATTTTCTTCAGTAGTCATCCCAGCGTGCCAATAATCAGATCTCACAGCGCACATAACTATGCATCTGTGCGCACAAAGCAGGTATATATGCTGACTTGTCCCACTAACAGTGACCTGCGGTGCATTGCTCTATGACATGAAACAAAAACAAAAAGACAAAACAAAATGTTGTTCCCCACAATATAACTTTAAAAATCAGCACAAAATTGCAATGTAGAAATGCAACACTTTATTTAATTTGTCTTTACTTTGCATCCTGTGGATTCACAACATGTAATGCCGAATACAGATTCCATCCACAACCACTGATTCATGTCTCTACCTGTGAGAAAGTAACATTAAGTTACTTTACCCAACCAGGTCACAGCATAAACATTTGAATCAACAAATATTCAAACCCACCCCCCATCTGCTATGTATTCCAATCAGGTAATGACAGCTGTTTGCAATACATTTATTTCAAAGTGCCAGCGTATAAAATACCTTGCTACAAGAATTTCAGAGTGTACTAGACTTAAATATTTAAAATAAATTAAAGCAACATTTAAAATATGACTGTATAGAAATGTAACAGGGATTCTCCAGTAGAGAATTACAGAGAACTTCATTTTACTCATTTGGGGACCAAAATTAAGAAGACAACACAAGTCATTTAAGATTACAAACTTCTGTTTTGGTGGTGTCTAAAACATATAAAATGTGACATTACAAAAACATAACCTGACCAAAGAAATGTTTGATTCATCAGCTTGTCCTGACTATGGCTTCAAATCATGGCTAAATTAACTTCCTGGAAAAAAATGACCCGTGGTCCTAGCTCCTTTCTTCCCACTCTCTCTGTGCATTAACTATGTACTCTGTCAACTCCGAGTGCCCATCAAGTACAGAGCACACAACCCACTACACATGGCAGCTTAATTATAATGAACCAAGAGGCCCAGAAACCAGCAAGTATTCAAACACTAGGGCACTTCCTGCTCCAAGTTTGATGTGTTTCAGTTTGTTTGGGATAATTTGATGAAACACATATGTGTTTGCACCATGTAAGTCTATTTTAAAGGATAGTCTTCTAGATTTTTTTTCTTATTGTCAACAAATCCTATGAAAAGACAGAAATTAACGATGGAGTAATCCCTCTAACAATTAAGACTGATATAGCTTCTTTCTTTATGTCATACACTTTCATTGTTCTCCAAAAATATTAAAAGGCATCAGTGAACCACACTGTTGCGCTGGGTCACATGTTCCTTCATTATCATGTGTTACAGAGTCCATTATACAGCAGTAATATGTAGTGTTATAATTAAACAAAATCTGTGTATACAGTTATAGCCTGACATGTTAGCCCTCCAGAGTCAATATGTGGTTGTGTGATCCCTACGTGCACTTCTGTGGAGTCTATGCTATGAAATGGGGTCTCCTGCCTTTACCTCTCCCCATTTGTTGTTGTACTCAATAAGAGAGGTGAGCAACGACATTGTGATCTGAGATATTTCCATGTGTTAGCCTTTCTGTTTACGTTCATGAGCTCAATTGCTAGTACACTAACATATTGTGTCATTTTATTTGTGTAGGGGCTAAGTTGCATAGTCACAATTGACTGGAGGATTTTGCTATTGAAAATTTTTGTCAGAATAAACGGAGGTTGCCTCCAACAATATCCTGGTCTTGGCCTCCTCATCAAAACACAACGCACACAACACTAGACACTAATCAGTTACACGTGAACACACACACACACACACACACACACACTGAAGATTATTTTGAGAACTACATTCATAGTCCTGCTGCTAAAAAAAACCTAAAAATCCACTAGAACACCAAATATGTATTAATCTGTAACTGAAAATAGTCCCCACAAATATACTCTGCCCTCCTGTTTGATTTGCTAAAAATGACAGTGCTATGTTGTTAAGGAAAACATGTACCTCTTTTAAAAATGCATTACATAAAACTATGTGTCTGCAACCCATTTGGAAAGTTTTACATCTTCAGTAGCAACCAATGGACTTGAGGTTGAGTACAAAACATAGAGGAGGGAAATCTGGATTCTATGAAAAACATATTGTTGGTTTCAGTCTTTTCATGGATTTGTTGACAACAATAAAAATCTGAGAGACGCCAGCCTTGTCCTTTAAAAACTAGATGCTTACACAAAATCCTTTACCAAGGCATTGCCCATCTTCAGATGCTAATGTTGTGCTCAGTGGTGCATATTCCCAATCAAATTATTAATTAGTCAAATTTCCAAAGTAACTGACATACATTAAACCTGGATTTGTAGCCCTGGGGCAGTTGCCAGTTGCCTTCCATTTTTGCTTAAACTGTAACTTCACTGATTGATGATGATAACTTCATATACAAGACAGTGATGCATGCTGTTTTTGATGTCAGTGCACAGCACAGTGATCACATACATTTAATTACAGATATTTACAGATGAAGTGAAACTTGATTTAACTTGCAGGGCTAATGTGTGTATCAGCGTCCACAGTCACTTAATGAATCTGTAGGTTTATATGTATAAAAAAGTCTTGTGAGTCGCAGTGCTGTTCAGTAATTATTTGGGGCCATTTAGTGATCCGAGGGGGGCTGTGATGACCATAACAACCTGTAAGTAAAAAAATGACCCAAAAATAATGACTTCCCCGCTCAGAGTCCAATGCTTCACAACTTTGTAATGATAGTTCAGCCCCTTAGGACAGTTCAGGCAGTGTTTCATAAGATATAATTTACAGAAAAGCATAGTGGAGTAGCTTAACAATACTTTCCTGTTGTTTTGACAAGAAATTCCTATCATAAGTTCCTTGGAATTTATTTCTTCCGGAGCTTTCAGCAAAATCTCAAGGCCTTCATCAGCAAATTAAATTTGCTCAATTAGTCAAGTAAGTGGAGTTTTCATCAAACTATACCCAGGGTCGAAAATGAACCTTTAAGCTCAATTTTCTGTGGTAAACTTCAGCTTCAACTTCAACTTGTTTGTTCTCCATTACCAAACTTGTTTGTTGAATCTCAATGAAATTATCAAAAATTCTTGCAACTTTGATGCCATTATCAATATGTGCCTTGGACCTCAGCGTCACCCTGTTTCACACTGATGATGTCTGGGCAAGTTCACTGGGGGCCTTGCTCTGTAGAGTGCCAGAAACAGTGTCAGAGTCCAGCAGCTCCACTATGCTATAGGGGGAGCAATCCTCCAGTCCCAGCTTCCCACAGGCCCAGCCACAGAAGCCTTTCTCCAGGTCTCGCACCACCTGCCACCACTCGCTGAAAGCCCAGGACACCTGCACCACAGCACAGTACAGAGCCAGGGACAGCGCCATGGGCATGATGAGCACGGGGTAGAAGATGATGAGGAAGGGGCATATTGTAATCTTGTGCCAGAACGTCCGCTCTTCATTGTACACCAGGAAGACATTGTACCAGGTGAGAGTGCCATAGTAGAAGGAGGTGATGAAGGAGAGGAGGAAAACCACTGGGGCGCAGGAGATGCTCCACAGGACAACATGGGGTCCCTGGCACACACCTAAGCTGCAGTTGCGTTTCGAGCCTTCCCCGGCCTCGCACTCGGCGTCGAGACGTTCTTTTGACTTGGCCAGATCCCTGAGTTCCTTCTCCGTCAAAGTGACATGTATGTCCACCACCTGACCCTTCTTCTTGCCCCGAGTGATGGTGCCTGTCAGGGTCACGTAACGGCTGTCTGGAGGAAGGCTCCAGCCTCCACCTGTTAAGAGATGAATATGAGAATTTAACCCACGTGACAGATAACAAAATAGGGTTCCCTTCATTTGTGTATCCTATTTATTCAGTGCTTAACTACAATAAACTTGGACAATAAAGTTGGATTATGGAGACTATGCAATAGCGTGCCTGCAGCACCCCAAGAATTCTATTTGGTTTACCTCGGTGTAGACATGTGGCTAACTGAGATTAATTTGTGTTTTTTTTTTTCAAAAGTATCTAATCATCCAGTGATTGGCATGGTGCCATTTAAGTATATAATGTCACAATAATCCTTCCTTAGTTTTATTCACATAAACTTGATTTGCATGGTAATAATTGCTTGTTGCACACATGACTGAATTGTTAAACTAAGACATCCTTTCCCTCTGGAACAATAGCTGTCGTATGGCTTCATGATTTGAACAGAACATGCCGCCCCACTCACTCACCTTCGCTTGTAGGAGTGCAAAGGAATTTAGCTCCCTCCTCTGTGCTCCTCTCTGCTCCCTCCTCACTGCCTTGGTCCTCTCCAGGAGCCCTCTCCATTTCAGAGCGGTAGATAATAATGGACTCTGGACGCATGTCTTTCTTCTTCCTCCTCTTTCTCCTTATAGAGGGCCCCACATCTCCATCGTCCACATGATTCCCTGATATGTCTGATCTTAAGGAGATCATCTGGGGGCTGCCCTCTCCTTCAGTCTGAGGCTCCTCTACCTGTGCCATGTTCTCACCCAATCGAGTAAAGTCTTTGACTCTTAGACTACTTTTTGATGGGTTACTTATGGAGACTAGTGATGTAGTACAAACTCTGTCCACCCATTGTTTTTAAGTTTTCAAGCTAATGAAGATTTCCAGCTGAATGTACAGTGATAAAAGCACACACACAAACAAAGAGAGAGAGAGAGAGGGAATGCCATTAAAAGCAGGTTTGGTTTTTCACAGTCACAATAATCCTGCAAGCACAGTGATGCTGGCCTAGATTCTGCACAGTGGCCTATTCTTTAATGATGACTAATAACATCTGCCAAATGTCACACAATTATTGATCTAATGGCTTTTGAGTGGGCTACCTGAACAGACCAAATCGCACTAGATACAAACAAAGCATGATGTATTTGTTCAAAACAGGAGGGGAGGGGGTTGTCTCTCTATTGCATGACAGCGCACAGACACCCTCAGTGGAAATGCTTCGACCTCATTCTATAAACATCATCCCATCCTCCTCTTTGATGACAGAAAACTACACCATTCATTAACGATTGAGAGGCTTTTTTTTTTCTTTTCTCCAAACGAATGCATACTATGATACCATCAGAGAAGATGGGGTAAAATCGACAAAGCAGCCCATTCTTCACACAGCTGATCCCCTCCCATTTAAATCCCACCCATGTCCGCTCTTTGTCTGCAGACGCCAGCCGGCGAACAGCATATGCTGAAACTAGAGCTGCAATTAAAATGCCATCTTACCTTCAGCAGACTGGACGAGCAGCCGGCAGAGAAACAAAGCCGTGTGAGGACAGATCGCTGAATTTCTGACACATTGCAGCAGCCCATGCATCACAGCGCTGTTCTCGCCAGATACAGATGCGCTACGCAAAATGATTTCCAGAATAGCACTAAACCCGCCCCTCTAACCTCTGTCACAGCAGCCCCCTGACCAATCCCACTGCGGTCATGTGAACTTATGATGGGGGTGGTGAAAACCCACCATGTCTGCTAATGGCATATCAGTCCCAGAAAATTGCGACTTATCTAAGTTACTTTAAAAAAAAAAATAAATTAAAAAAATCATATAAGCATAGATGAAGTGTACATTTCTCTAAATTGTAAAGGATACAGCATGAGCATCTACTGCCTCGGTTGAATAGTCAATATAACAACTTTATAGCCTTGATTCCTCATGTTAAGTAAATGAAATTAACATTGCACTTTTTATATGGCCTAACAACAGTTAAATTGATATGTCCACAAATACATGAGCACTGTAAACAAAACTCAAAGGTTAAATATATTTTCATTTATGAGTGGTCACTAGATTTCATGCAAGACAAAATGAAAGATACACTGGTAATTATTCCGTTTTGTTTTGTTTTTTGTTTTTTTTTTGTTTTTTTTTTTAGACAAGATCGTTTTTATATGACCATCAACTTTTAATTATATAACGTTTACCCATTATACAAATAATAATAATAATAATAAACAAATAACATCAGTTTCTGCTGTGAACAATGACCCATAACAGAATCACACTACTGGCTAATGTCAGAATTAGCTAGCTGTGCATAGTGCAACCAAATGACACTAAAAGATCATAATAACTTATTTCTCTTAATTAAAACAAGTTACAACATGAATACCTTGACAATGTCCGTGCCCTTGCTGGTTTAACCGGGAAGATTAAATTTAATAGATGTCCTTTCTGTCGGACCCGCAGGGAGGAAGCGTTGACACTAACGTCTGAGCCGTTGACAGCAACAGCAGGAATCGGCTAATTTCTACCGTTGGTGTAAAAATGAACGATGAATATTCACTTTGTCATATCGACAGCCTCCTCTTTCAGTTTGGTGTGTTCGGTTTTTGAGTATTTTGTAGATTAATAGTTGTACTTTTGTTGACATTTTTTTTGTTTGTAATGGTTTACTGTTAGCTAATGTTAGCTTCTTGGCTAAGGGACGTTGGTAGCAAGCTAGCTGCTGACAACCTAAGCTAATTCAAGTAAACAACGTCATATGATAGCAGCACTTTTAAGATAAAAGTGCTAAAAGTATAGATAACTGTTTGTATTTTATAGCTCTTCAAACTCGGGAGCTTTCCCAAAAGAAGAATGAAATCAACCAACAAATTGAAGGTATAAGAATATAAAACTAGCTTTTTGTGCTACAACATTGAAAAGGTACAAATTATGTAAGTTAGCTACATGATGGAGACCTGTTTTTTTTTTTGTTTTGTTTTTTTTTTAATCATTTTGTTGCGTTAACTCGTGTCTCTGAAGTGTTTATATGTTCACCAACAGTTTGCAGAGCTGACATCGCAGAGAAAAGGTCATACATTGAAACTCTCCACAGAAAAATCAAGAAACTTGAGGAAGAAGTCAGGGTGAAGCATAACACTGTGACACATAGTAAAGCAAATGCAAAAAGGTATGATGAGTAGGCCAAGCCATCATGGACCAAAGTGACACACAATTGTACATATTAACATAAACAGTTCTGTATAATTTGGATATTCATATATTGCTGCTTGTCATCCATGTGACTTTAGCATGAAGGTAACTAAGAGCCTGCTCCTTCAGTATGAGCAGACGCTGAAAGCTGAACTTGAGAGCAGAAAGGCCAACTACAACCATGACATGTAGGTCCAGTTACCTATGCTGTGTAACTATAATACATATTTTGTGTGCGCTGATAAACAAAGTTGAATTGTTCTTTATTTGTAACCCAATTAGGGAAGTCTACGAAGACAGGATTGCAAGCTACAGAAAGATATTCCAGTCTCATAAAGAATATTATTGCCAAAATCCTCTGGCTCAAAAGCTCCTTAGGCTGCAGGCTGAAAAAGAGGAGATTGAGTGTAGGATCAAGGCCTGTGATGATCAAATTATAATGAAACAGAAGGAGCTGGACCACCTCACAGGTAATAAACTTTTTATACATCACAAGTTGTGCTGAAATATTTACAGCTATTTATGCAATTGATTTCTTTTCTGTCTGTCCAGGTGCAGCAGTCAGTCCTTCAACTGAGAAACTATCAGATTGGTATCTTTCTGTGAATCTCATAGACAATTACATATATCCTCTGGCAAACCTTAGTTTTTCTCTGATTTACTCTTTTTCTTTCTAGGGTTTGTGGGCAGCAGCCCATAAATGAATCAGAGAAACAATTAGATTCTCGGACAGAGGAGGATGGTGGTTCTGCTGTCGACATCTCCTCTCTTCATCTCAACCAGACAAAGGTACTCAGCTGTTCTAGCAATTGTGAAATACTTTTAAAATTCAGTTATATGCCAACTGTAAACATTGTTAATGCAAAATGAAAACTAAGAAACTAAGAAGCTGTTTGTTCTTAAAGAGCATCATATTACAAGTAGCCGAACTGTTAAATGTGAACTGATGTTGCAGAGTGATCATAAAGTATCTGTAGAGGCAAATGCTGGAGATATTCATGAGGAACACAAGGGCCAGGATGCCACTGCGTCCAGTCCTGACCCAGAAGGTGCAAACAGTGAGTTGTGGTCATATGAACAGTTGGATGGTAAGTGGAGAAAAGTGGTATATGCATTTCAGTGAATGCCAACACCTTTACACACAATGTTCTTTCTGTTACTTAAAACCTCAAAATATTTATTTTGTCAGAGCAAAGTTGGACAGATAGGATGCAAGCAGAAAAGGAGACAGAACTACAGTACCAAGCTTTGGTAATGTTTTTCTACTATACTGAGACTAATCTTAAAATGGCCACTTTTTCGAGTTTACCAAAAACATTTTCTCTCTTACTGCTGGTATCTTGTCTAGAGTATCTTTTACGTACTCTCCACTCCTGAACCGTAACACCAAAACAGTGGAGATATTGAGCACTTTTATATAGAGACACTGCACTTTTACGAGTTAAGATCACTTTACTTATACAATTAGCACTACCCAGCCTGTGAATACTGTTTTGTATTGCCTTCTGTGGCTCTGGACGGAGATTTCTGGTGTCTATGAAAGTAACCTTGATGACATCATCAGATTTATTCAGGCTGGTATACAACCATTTTTTAACAAAGTTGGGTTTCTGGCACTTCCCCTACTTCCAAGGTGCATGGAGAACAGAAAAAGTCCTGTTTATTAGGTTTGACAAACTCTGGCCATGGGATTTAAAGAACATAGTTGTTTACCAGACAGGGAGGGTCTAATGAATGACACCATCAAGTTGCGTTATGGCAAATGTAGGATTTTTTTGGATTTTGGTCCCAAGTCCCAGTTACAGTACATTGTGTTTATAAAAGGATTCATTTTTCACAATTTTTTAAAAATTAAATTACGCAACTAAAGTATGTTTTATCAGATAGTATCAAGAACTGGCACAGCTTTAAAGGTTTCCATTCTTCCTGTTGGAAATGCTTTTACACTCATTTTCTGCATAGGACCAGCAATCTACTCTGTCAGAGGTAGAGGAGGCATTGGAGGACAAGGTGGAGGAAGAAGTATGTGACGATCAGACACCAGGCAAAGAGGACAATGTGGGACTCACTGCTTTTCCTCAGTCATCTCAAGACAATAATCAATCCTCCCCAGCAAAAATGACTGCTGCACCTTCAACCCCAACATTCCCATTTAAGTAAGGTTTTATCTAAGTTGTACAACACTTTAAATCACTGTCAAGACAGTTACTGAGTACTATGTTTCACTTCAGCTTCAGTCCCACCAGCTCCCCACATCAAGGGACCTCTGATACCAAATCTCCAGCTTTCCTGTTCTCCCTGAACTCTGATCCTAGCACCCCAGCCTTCACCGGATTTGGATTTGATGTGGGCACAGCACAGGATGAGGTGAGTAGCGAGCAAACAGAAAACGATTTGACAGAAATAAATGTTTCTTAGTTTTGGAATTATCTCCGGGTTTCTTAGCAGGACACATCATTTGCGTTCACCAGCCCCCTTTTCAGCCAGAAGGTACTGCATTTTTAGTGAAACCTCTTTGTTTCATACAGTACTCCTAGAGCAAAAATATCAAACTCTGTTCATCTGTTTTCAGAAAATCACAGAATCAAAGTCTTCAGACTGTAAGTATCAAATCAATCTATTTCTGTGATGTGTGTTACCTGCTTTGAACTACAGGTGTGTAAATGATTTTGCAGGTGCTGAGTTTCTGTTTGACCAATCAGAGCAAAGTGAAGATTTTCAGTTTGCCTTCACCTCCAAGAGCCCCCAGGAAACTAACAAAGATAAGAGCAGCAATGAATTTCCATTTTCATTCAACTTTTGAAAGTTTTAAGAAAAACATCCAGTTCAAATACGAGTTCCTGGCTTATTAACTTTAGTAATGTTCTCATTTAGTGGGCAATGTAAAATACTGAGGGTAAGAGTTCATGGTTTAACAGCATTATAAAATGTACAAGTCTTATTCAGTTAGGTGAAATTAGTCAGATGTTACTACTACTACTACTACTACTACTACTGCTGCTAATAGCATGTTTCATTTCTTATTATGTTCAGTGGTTGTTATTTATTTAATTTAACTTAACTTGGCTTATTTCAAAAACGACTCACATTACAATGAACATATTTCTAATAGTATCATAATTGGATAACATTTTATTGTAGATATAGCATCAGTATCAAAATAATACGAGTCCATATTTCTCTACAGTGTAATGAACTGCTTATTAATATTTTGTGATTTGCTGTTCAGTTTGCCTAATGAATAACAGGCAGTGTTTCAGTCATACATAGTGTATAAATAAAATTAACTCCTCACTGGTCCCAAGAGTCATATCGTATTTTGTCTGTTTAGTTGGGATTTCTTTTGTATGTGATTTTAATAGCAAACCACAACACATACAACTTTATACAATATATTTAGTAGTAAATTATTACAATTTTTGCTTCATGGCATACCTGGTTCTCTTTATGGCAGTGATTTGACGATATAAAGACTTGCTTGGAACAAGGAATAGCTTCATTTCAGAAATGAATACTTGAACACTTTTACATTATTTACAATATTGTAGCTACTCAGACACTCACAACAGATTGAAATCTATGCTGGTTTTATAAGTGCTCAGTCCTGTAAACACGCACAGCAGCTGACTGAAAATCATTCTTGAAATCTGTAATCTGTTTAGAAACAAAGGATGAATAGATAAGGGTTAAAAAATGCAGAGAGCATTCTGTAGTTTTAGAGAGTCTAGAACCCAGAATCAATGCTGAGGGAGCGTCGAGTCACGTGTTCAATCTCTCCTGGGACATATTCACAGAAGCTGGTTTGATATTTGGCCAACATTTTCAGCATCGGCCGCAGATTATACCACCACTGGACCTTGGGCATCCGGTGCCTGAAAATCAGTGGCGTATAGTAATTTATATATTAGACTAATTAATAATGAACATTTGTTATTTCACAAAAACACTGAATTTGCTTACTCAAAATCGGTCACATTCTTCAGTTCAGTGACTGGGATGAATGAGATGACCTTCCTGTTGAGGCCAAGCACACATGCTGTGTCTGGTGAGTTGGCAAAGACACGGCCTGGTGGCGAAAATGGCGGAGTCATTACATCACTGTGATTTCAGCTTGGATTTCTGAGCAATTTATTTACATAAACTTTATACAGTAATTGTACCTTGTCGGAAGTTTTCTGTCAGTCTCTCTGAAATCCACTGGACAGCCCTCACACCCAACTTTGTGCCAAAATTTCTGTCAAAGGGAGAAGGTGCTCCCCCCTAAAGCAAACACACAAACTGAGTATGCACAACTTCACAGTATATGAGTGTCACTTGCATTGTCAGTGTGATTGGTATTATTTATAAGTTGCCAAGCTGTTTTGCCAGAGTGGATGAATCTCATATGGTGACTCCACACCTGCTGAAGGTGTCCCAACACATTGACTCTGCAGTCAAAGATGCCCTTCCCCTCTGATGAATACAGCCTATGGATGAAATCTGTAGTGTAGTTTTCATGGCATTTTTCATTCCTGTTAGGACAGAGAATAGGATCAACAAAGGAAAATCTACATCCGACCATGTTTCATACACGGTATAGAGAAGCATGGTCACTGTGGCCATACTAACATGCTGATGTTGGCATTTAACTTAAAACCCCTTATTTGAAGTACAACCTAACAGAGCTTGTCTCATATTTTGAAAAACATACGTGCATACTGTACTAACACACGATAGATAGCATGCTGACAGCAAGAAAGATAGAGCATAGATTACTAGATTATTAGATATGCACAGAAACTTTTTTTTTTCATCTGTATAACTGAATTAGTGTTATGTACCTCAGTACTAGACCCCGCTGGATGTCCTTCTTCATCTTTTCAGCTAAATGCTCCACATTGGTCTGTAGAAAGGTCAGATCATTAAAGAGACTGAAAGCTGTGGGTATTATAGATAAAAGAACAACCAAAGTATTTCTTTTGGTCTTACCTTTAGGTCATGGATGTTGAAGGGGTCTTCAAAGATATAGGCTGCGTCAGCACCCACAGCTATACCAGTGGAGGTTGCCAAATAGCCACAGTATCCACCCATTGTCTCCACCACAAACACTCTTCTCTTGGTCCCAGTGGCAGACTGCTTGATCTTGTCGCAACCCTGATGAGGAGATTGACATGGCAGTGGCAAAAAGGAGACAATTAAAGGCAGGGTGAAAGTATGGGTGTGGAAGTCAAGGAAGAGTTAGCTTTAACTTAATCCTAATCACCCCTCACCTAACCTGTACATCAGTTTAGGAGCTCACTATACAGCTTCTGGAAAAAGCAAAAACCAAAAGGCCCTCGGGAATTTTTTTTTTTTTTTTTTTTTTGCTGGTGTAGTGCTTAATATAGATTTACAGGGGTTAACCAGAGGACTACCTGGCTTAAATATCCTTCTTCTCAAAGTGTAAATTTAAAAACAAATTCTCTTGATGCTCACCGTCTTCTCTGTTTTTATAATATATGAGGAGTTCAAAGTCTAGCTAAGTAATACAGCAGCTTTTTGATGTGATGTTTTCTGGCGTGGTTCAGTCCCCATTCATCTTAATCCCGAAACATCAAAGTCACACAGCTAAAGTGCCATCTGCTCAGTGTTACCTCCATGGCAGCATTGACAGCAGTGTCTGCTCCCAGGCTGAAGTCAGTTCCAGGGACGTTGTTGCTGATGGTGGCAGGGATTACACACATGGGGATGCAGAGCTCATCATAGCGACTCCGGGCTTCAAACAGCTGCAGCACACCTTGGTACCCCTTTGAACATCATTGAGAGGCACATTGAAAACCACTCTGATGTAACACTGACAGTATGAATTAATACACAACCAATACTCTACCTCAAACCCTCCAATTACGAGCAGAGCTGAGATGCCGAACTTGGCAATGGTTTGCACAATCTTCTCCATGTTTTTGTTTGGAAGAGTCCTGAAGAAGCACATGAAAGACAGACAGACATCAAAAATCACTTAAGGTCCAAGACAATTTGCTTGTCAGAAAGAAGTACACAGCCACCACAGCGAAAACAGTGGTAGAATTTCTCCTGTAGCTCTGGAGGACGCTTTGTCAAGTCTCAGAAAATCACCCACCTCTGGATTTGGCTTCGAAAGCAAATATGTTTACTGCAAAATCTGCAATACAAACTGGGGTCTTTGAATTTGAAAAATGTGAATGGTAAGGTCTAACAAAAGACAATATTAAGTTGCTTTATAAGAAGTGTGGGATCCAGTGATTTTAGAGGATGACACATGCAGTACAAGGGAATACAAGTCAGCGTATTTCAGGTTCTGCTAGGTCTGGGCAATGTGGATAAAATCTATTACAGTATGAGTAATTAAGTATATTAAAAAGATAGCTTTATTAAAATATCATATAAAGTAAATTAAAATAGTAAATTGATGTTTTTAGATGACCTAACCAATTAAATACCTGACAAATCAAGTTACTCCAGAGATATGACAGGAATACAGTATAGTTGGTATAAGTCATACTGCCTTACCTTATGTATAATTTTTCCTTCACCTTTTTTCATCTTTATGAGAGTACAGTACTAAACAGTTGGATTAATTTGATAGAAGGGCCTTGTTGCTCACCGTTTTGTCCCCAGCAATGAGCCCCCTTGGCCTGTCCATCCCGCCACAGTGTGCCAATCCATCTCAAAAACCTGCCGACAGACAGCCGTCAGTACAGAACAATTTCCTCTTCGTGGTGGTAAAGATGTAGAGACAGAAGGACTTACCGCTCCATTGGCAAGTCCTTGGTATCCATCATTGACAGCGTAGACCTTGTGTCCTTGAGCAAGAGATAATCTCACAGCTGACCTCACCGCTGCATTCATCCCTGGAGCTGGAGCTCCCACATTCAGAATAGCCAAAGAGAAATTGCTCTGCAGGCACGAGTCATATTTTATTAATAGGTATATGTGAGAGGAACTTTTGTGATTCTTTTTCAATACTATACAGTATATGTGTGTGTGTGTGTGTGTGTGTGTGTGTTTATGGTAATGAGGGACTTACCTCAGACTGGGCAGGTTTCGGGAAGGCAAGAAGTTTGTAGATGTTCCAGTTGTTTTCAAAACTCCTGCGAGAACATCATCAGTTTCAGCTTTGTCTTGTTTTAAATTTGCACGGAAAAAAAACAACAAAATGCAATCACTTGCATGATAAAGTGAATATAAATGGACTTTTATAAGGGGCTTACAAAAATTAGTTGAAATACGTCAAGGCATAAATCTCACCCTCCACGCAGTTTGACAGCCTCACCAAACCTCTTCTCATTCATGGCCTTCTGCACCAACTTCGTCTGCAAACAGTGGTTAAAAAGTTGAAAAATACAGCAAACCTCCCACTGTTTGTTTTTTAAGTCCACGAAAAATGAATAATAGAGGAAGAGGAGAGACTCACCATCTCCACACACTCCATTAGAGGGAGACGAACAGCATGGTTACCTGACAGGCCGATGACACAGGCTGGGGTGTCAGGAGAGGCCTCCAACAGGGCAACCACCGCCTCCACACCCAACTTACTGCTCTGAAAACACAAATTCATTCGACTCATTAGTAATGTTTGTGATGGTTATGTTGATAATATGTCTAAATACATATGCAGATTTAACAATATTTATGTTTACTTGCACATGAAACTGTAAAGTTATATCATCATTTATTGTAATCATATTGTAATCATACAGTACACACATATATATATATATATATATATATATTTGTGTGTGTGTTTTTTTTTAGATTTGGGACATACAATTTTGGTTTCTAAATTAACCCTACAAAGTCAGATTTATCCCATATAAAACAAATAAACATGCATTGAGTTTGTAATGTTCTTTATCAGGGCATCTTACTGTTGTCGTCTTATTACAGCACCAATGCACTGGCCGCTTACCAGAAGCAAAAGGAGAAATTGCATAAAAACTGTTGTGCATTTTCAGGATTTGACCTGAGTGTAAAGCAGAAGTATTGTTGTAATGATTACCAGCAGTTAACGTTGTACACTGATTTAGACCAGTGGTTAAACTGTTAAAATGGTTGTCTAAAGACTCCATAGGGCATGTTCTGTACTTTGGCAGTTCGGATCAGATCTGCAGTTTATATATATTATATTAAAACTAATGCTGAAAACAAAAACGTTTATACTACCTCAATAATTTGTTCACGTGTCATTAATAATAAAATATAAAATATGTTGTTCAACTCACCAGTATTCTGTCAAACGCTGAAGGAGTTCCTCCTCGCTGAACATGGCCGAGGACTGTCACTCTGGTGTCATAACCCAGTCGCTTCACCACCAGCTTAAAAAAAAGACATGGAAGGATTTCAGTGTATTGAGGGGTTTGTCATGTATCACACAAACACAAACCGAGGCTGTGAAGTTTTAGGTTTGCTGTCCAACAAACAACAACCTGTCTTTAATATGTGCCTTGTAGGGATGGGACAAATAATTGACAAATCACTATGATATATGGTGTTATATTACCAGTGACCTACATAAATATCACAATACAGTCTAGGCTGGTATGGAGCACAGGTGCATCCTTCATTTACTACAGACATTTGAACACTGAACTCATTTTTTGCCTGTTAATGTTAATCATCTAAACTATAATCAACATAAAACTACCTCTTGGTTGGTGAGCAGCTGCTACGTACAGTATAGTATAGTCCTTACATCGTTAAACTTACATCTTTTATGTAAGTTGAGGAGATGTGCTTGCCATTAATGTCGATAGCTCCTTCTGCGACGATTATAATGTTGAGTCTTGACCCCTTTATGCGGCTCTGGAGGTAAACAGAAACACACATGCATCTGTCATTAAGGACAATCCAGCTTCAGTACTGTATTTTATCTCTGTTCCTGAAATGCTTGTAGACTTAATTTACATTGTACTATAGTTTTTGTCATTTACCCCCTCTAGCCGGGCACACATACGGTCCTCCCAGCCCTCCTGAGGAGGATCCTCTGGAATAAAAAGCCAGTCTGCCCCAGATGCCAGCGCTGACACCAAGGCCAGATACCTAGAGAAATAGCACAATACTTTATGTTTCATTCAGTGGCAGTGTATAGCTGATAGCCAAAAAGTTAAAAGTGTTACTCACCCACAGTGTCTCCCCATGACTTCCAAAACAAAAGTGCGCTGGTGGCTGTAGGAGGTACACGACAGTTATACTACAACAAGCTAAAAAACTTTAGCAGCAACTATGTGAGCATACAAACAGAGAATTTTCAGATTGCAGCGGCATACTGAGACACAAGGGAGCAAGTCTGGGCAAGCTCATAAATATCGTGCCTAACAGCTTGAATGGGGGAGTTTAGATACAACAAAACTTGGCTTAGATGACTGCATTCCATTGACAATAAATCATTACATTATGTAGGGATGAGCCTGGTATAGAGTCGAAACTAACAATCATTTTCATCAGCAGTTTATATGCAGATTCATTTTTACAATTAAACAAGAAAACTTTTTTTTATAAAATTGTGAAATATGTCCATGATCATCTCTTGAGGTGACATCTTCAAATTACATATTTTGTTCAAACAACAGTCCTAAACTCAAAAATACTATTTACTATCAAATCATATATGACAAATAAAAATCAGCAAATCCTTACATTTAAGAAGCTGGTAACAGAGAGAGTTTAGTATCTTTGATTACCAAAATAGCCCGTTAATTTTCTGTGGATTGACTAATTAATTAATTGTTACAGCTGTACCTCTGTAGATATATCTATTTACATTTTCTCCATTGAAGTGCCACTGTGTTCTTGTTATCTCTTCATCTTCTGTAACTCATTTAGGAATTACTGACCAAATTACTTTGTGACCCTATGGATAATCACTTTGATGAAACACCAGCTGCTTCATTACTGTCACTGTTCAACATCATTCAGTGTCTGACCTCTGCGCAGTGGTCATGATGGCATCAATTATCTCCATGATGCGGTGCAGCGCAGAGTCGGCTCCGATGGTCATGTCAGTGCCACAGAAGTCGTTGTCTATGGAGCCAACAAGCCCCACGATATTCAGGTGATCATACTGCTTGGCCAGAGTGTCTGTGATCCGTCCTGAAATAGCACACGCAGACACACACATACACACACACGCACAATGTTGGAAACTATTATATACTGCACATGAAAACAGAGATGCCTTAAAGGGCTATTTCACCATAGAATTAAAGAAAAAATGTTCAATTACATTTTCCTCATTGACGGTTTCTTGAGAGCACTTTACCTTTCTCGACGAGCTCCGCCAGCAAACTGCTCCACTCACTGCGGAAGATGTTGGCTCCGGTGAGGCTGCCGTCTCCACCGCACACACACAGGTTGGTGATGCCTTTCTTCACCAGGTTGAAGGCGGCGGCAAGTCTGCCCTCACGACTTGTGAAGGGCTTGCATCGGGCACTGCCAATCACGGTCCCACCCTGCAGCAGAGACGTCATGTAACAAGTCACAAAGCAGTTCAGCTAAGGCAGACAGGACGTTGTAATCTGTCACTGACAAATCTCATGCTAAATGGCTGAAACAATGTGTTTTGGCTCTGGCTCCTGAAGGGATTTTTAGTGGCCAATTGAGACCAATTTTTGCGATGCTTTCTCATGCCAAACATGAAGTGCAGTCACACTCATCAAGACTGATACAGAATCTGGATTTGTCTGGATATAGGATGCTATGATTGAACAGGGCCACAGTCAAAGTAGGATGATGTGAGATAAACAACACTAACACACCCATTAGATTGGCTTTAGAACATGCCCTTCAACACATCGACTACAGAAATCTAAAACAACTCCTACTATTAGGTAATGCAAAGAGGACAATGGGATTGCTTATAACTACATCTTAGTGCAGCTTGCTGCATCTTCAGCTGATGAAGCTTAAAGCACATGCAGCAAAACCCCTTACCAGATTATTACCAGTATTAGACAGGCAGGGAGAGAAGAGATGAGAGGAGATGGATGAAATAATAAAATTCCTATTAAAACCATAAAAGGAGAAATAAAGAGAGAAACATATAAGACATAAACATAACAACAATGTAAAGTCATAATGCAATCAGAGGAGGTTTCAACATGTACAGTAGGAAAAGCACAGGTGTAAATAAAATAAATCAGTGATGGTTCTGCTTTTGTGCTCATAGCATAGCTTGTTACTGGAACATGTGAATATAACAGAGCCATCATTACCTGTGTTTTTCCTACTATGACAAGTCGAAGCTGTGAGAAAGGCCTATCATAGCTGCCTTTACCACTGCTGTCAACAGTGACTAAGATAATATTTCAACCTACCAGCTGGATGATGTTGGTCACACTGTGCCAGTGTGCCAGTTTGATGTTGTCCCCGCCATCCACCAGGCCCTGGTATCCCTGAAAAGTAAAGGTACGAAAGGCTGATCACAGTCAAGCAGGAGCAAAGACCTAACTGAGTGTGTACATTCAGTAGGGTCCCAAACAGGAAGAAACAGCTTCCTTACCTCATGAATAAGATAGACCTTGGCCCCGACATAAATGCCCATACGGGTCACAGCTCGGACAGCAGCATTCATCCCTGGGTCAAGGAGAGTTGCAAAAAAAATTTATAAATTCAGCGCTGCCTCTTAAGTCATTACACATAAGCGGTTGCACCATGGGCCTGGATGAGGAAATCAAACACTGCGGTGGATATGACTTCATTATCAGTTATTGGGCAAAGGTGCCATGTGCTCTGTGGAGACTATAATCACAGTCACAGGTCGTGTCTGAACAATTCCTGACACATAAGCCACACTGTATGAGTTACCAGCGCAAGAAGTATTTGTATCTTACTGTACTTAATAAAAAATAGCCATACCATTGTCCAAAAATACAAAAAAAATTTTTTTTATCTTAACCCACAGTGACAAATCATCATTTATTTGTTGTGTGTATTTGTATTATATTTCACATTAGTAATCTGAATGGTAAATAGAGTAACTAAAGTTATTAGAAGCAGAAAGTAGCAGAAAATGGAAATAGTCAAGTAATACCTCAAATTGTACTTAAGTACAGAGCTTGAGTAAATGTACTTAGTTACTTTCCACCTTTGACAGTTACATATTGTACAGTAGAGGTACTGTGTGTTCGCAGCCCATACGTGACCTTTGACCCATAAGCTGACAGTCTGCAGCCATCTGAAGGTTAAACAGCTGGCACTGTGCAGAGGCAGTTTGATCAGCTCTCAGTAAATAATGTAACACTGTTTCTCATGCGGCAGAAACAACACATATCACGCACATACTTAAAGACCACAAACTACATTACAGCGCCATCTTCAAGTGTTTGTGTCACCTTGTGCATCTCCACCGCTGGTCAGCACTGCTAAGGCCCGACCAGCTCCCGTCATCTTCAGTTTCTCCAAGTCCATCGAGCACATTTTGACCCCTTCAACTGAAAACAACCAAAATGTGGAGAGAAAGTCCGACAAAAAGCAAAAGACAGTGGCTGGTTTTGGCGAGTCGCTTCCTCGTTGACGCCACACACAGCTTGTCTCCGCCCTGGCCAAAGGGGAGCTGTCCCAGTGCAGATTGCGTTTGTTTTATAACCCCTCACAGTCCGGAGACTCTCCTTCCCCCTCTCACTGCCAGTTCGGCTTTACTTATAAACCCCGCCCACTCACTGAACAATGAGGTGTGCGACAGGGGGGAAGGTGCTTAGCACGTACCACACGAGCAAGCTTCAACCAGATTGCAACAGGTATGAATTGTCACCAGGAGAAAGCTGCACCCATGGATTTTATTTATTTCAGCAGTGGTGGAAAATAACTGAGTATCTTTATGTACTGTTTGAGGTATTTGTACTGTGCTTGTGTTACTTCTACACCACCACAACCAAGGAGCAAATATTGATCTTTTTACTGGACATGTTGTTAAATATGATCAACTGTTAACATAAGATAGGCAGCTATAGATAGCCCAGTAGTAGAGTAGCCTCAGCAGCTGCAACGTTGAAATGATGCATACATGTTAATGCATCAGCGATTATAATATAAAGCACACATTGTTGTGGAATGATTAATTTAATTTGTTTATTCTTGAATTTTTTTTATGATAATTTCATTATCATTATTAACACTGCTATTATAGATTCTTTATGTATAATTACAACCCATATGTAACAATTTTCTTTAGGTTTTTGTTATTTAATAAAATATAAAACTAAATAAAACAAGGTTTGTCATTCTAAAATCAGCCTTTCTGCATAATGAGGGATTTAACTTTTGGTATTTTAAGTATATTTTGTTGCTAATTCTTATGTACTTTAAGTAAAATTCTGAATGCATGATTTTTACTTGTAGGCTGATACAGTATTTCTACTTTGTATCACCCTATAGAGACATAGAGCTGGAGCTAAGAAAGTTACAATATCATTTTTGAATTTCAGTTTAATATTACTAAGTAATATTGACATGGTATTGTAACTTACATGATAGCTGGTAATTAATATGTGGGTCCTTCATTCCTTTATTTTTTTGTTTTACATTTGTAAAAAGATTTATAATTAGGTCAGTGAAGTGACTAGAGTTGAGCTTATTATACTATAATGTAAAACCTTATTTATCCCAAAGGATTTTTAAATTATAATAATAGTAATAATATTGATGAGGGGGGAAAAAAAACAATGGGGAATTGGGTATTGGGAATTTTCTTAACAACCCAAAGAGAAATTTAATTCTGACATAGTTTAGAGAGAATATCTTTAAACGTGACTTGTTGAAATGAGGGATTTAGAGTTTCTCCACCAAATTCCTGGTATTAAGATCAGGAAGATGTGGGGAGATAATATTTGTTTAAAGTATAACTGGAGAATTCAATGAAATATAATGTGGGGAAAAAAATTCAGAGGTATTTTTTGTGTGAATCAATGAATCTCATTGATTTATCATTCAGTTAATATAAATTGTGTGCAAAGCGGATAAAAACCAGCAATAATCCTAGCCACAGAAGACAGAGACCAGTGTTTTGGGTACAGTACATCAGCATTTATTCCATGCAGTTGTTTGCTCTGATTTTATTCTCCCAGATACCCATTGCACTGTACACTGGATAATACAGGAAACTGACAGGATTGGTTGATCATAATGCCATTCAACAGGAAAGGGAGTTGGAAATGAGAGTAACAAAGAAACAGGTGTTTGATACATGGGATGAGGCAACATGATGTCCACAGTTAGAGACAATTTCACTGAAATTCAGATGTAAGTAACTGGTATTTTGATTAAAAATGAGAGGAAATCGGCATCACACATCCCTCCAGGCTTCAAGTCTCATTTACCCTGCTGTGGCAGTCACTTGACTGGCTTTTGGTTGGAAACAGAAGTGATTCCTTATAGCCTATGTCGAGATAAAAATAAAAAAAAAAGATTTAGGAACACTCGATGTTGCTAATTACTGATGTAAAGTCTGCAAAATCAATACTTTATCTGCAATGATGATTTCAATAATTAATGGTCCACTGCAGAGTCAATGATATGACAATGCTTTTGTTCTCTCATACAAATACTGTCCTCTTCCCATAGCAATTCATTGTGCTTCCTTTAAATAATACTTTTCAGGAGAAATCATAGGTCACAACATCTCTAAAGCTGCCTGAAATTAAAAAAAAAAAAAAAAAAAAAACACTGCACCTTACCAGTTATTCATAATAAATTAATTCAATAATCATGTAGGCCAGCTACAAAGAAAAAAAAAAGAATCAAAATTAAATTAAACCTTTACAACAATCATACTTCACAGGATATATGCCAGAAAGACAATATTATTGACAGCTTGATCGGAATACCCAGTAATTACAATACACTAGGTTATTTCACACGAACGTAAACAGAGTGAAGAAGGTTGAAGGAGACTCAAGGAAAGGCAGCAGCTGTTTTCAGTTCCAGGTGTGAGCCTATCCAAAGCTTTCAAGCAAAAAGGTAATTTATCCATCAGTACAGTTGAAGATTCACCTTGTGCTACTCGGTTTGTATGACCCACGCCCTCCTGCAGTGTTCAATACTGATGTGATACAGATTAAAGAATTTCCTGCTCATTTTCAACCAGTCGGCTGGTCATCAGTGACAGGGGCTCGAGGCCCCCGTCAGAGCTGTGCGATACGTTAAAGAGAGAGAGGACAAAAACAGGTCACGTTACATTTACAGATGTTTATATACAGGAGTAACTAACACTGAGATGAGGTTGTTGAAAACCAAGAGCAGCTTAAATGCTCTGTGGCCTTGTCTCTGGCTTATATTCCTTATGTAGAACCTCAGCCGTCTACATACACTTGAGCTGACATCTTGACATCATTATCGTTAAATTCAACCCTGGCTGGCTATTTTTCAACCGCAAAATCATTAGGGTGAATGACAAACACTCAGACAGGGATAAAAATAAAGCTCCCACAGATGCAGTATCCCTTTTCAAAGTCAACCAGACAAAAAAGGTAATATTGCTGGCATTTTGGGATTTGGATGGTGATGGGAAACTTGGGGTAAATTACCTTGGGTACAAAAAAAAAAAGGAATCGAACCAGGACATTTACATCACACAAGGCAAAGTAAGTCAGTGTAAGTGTCGCCATCTAGTGGCTCCTGCTCTCAATCACCAATATAAAACCTGAGCACCGAGCCCGGGCAAAGGCGATTTCACAAAAATGGAACAATTTAAAAATAAAGCATCTATAATAAGGTGTTTGACATTTGCTGCTCTCCTCTAGCCACCAGTCACTGTGTTGTGTCTAGCCAGCTAGACGCCCCGGATCCTGAGCAAGCAACTTCTTTCTCACCTGAGTGCCCTCCTATGTTATTGCTGTTTTATTCACTACAGCACACAAAACAATTTTTGGACATTAAGTATAAGACAGTATAAATTACCCTGCTAGAAAATGCGTACATGGGAGACGCTGCACCTAGTGATTTCAAGAAATGGGATACTGCACCTGGATTGCAACTAAAACACTCTACATATCTAAATATTAATGTCCAGCAATAAAGGGTTGAACATCAAGGCTATCCGTAAGACCTCTTTTAATATTCCTGCATGGTCCATAATATGTGCCGCTCAAAGAACATTCCTACATACAATAATTGGTCCAGTCCAGTTTCTCACAGTCCTCCAACAATCCTGAGATGAGACTTGAAACTGTAATGTCTAATGGAGAGGAAAGGGCTTTGTGTTCACCCATACACACGTGTATACACACACACACACACACACACACACACACACACACAGATAACTCCCTCCATAACTCCCGTCATGACATCTGATTGATGATGACGACAACGTTGGCGTGTCTTTGAGAGAAGGATGAGCAGAGTCAGAGAGGAAGAGTCTCTATTTTTTTTTTTTTTTTTTTCGTCAGCTGTCAGGTGAGTCTTCATCTCTGTTGCTCTTCTAACTTGTCCTCTTCATGCAGTCTTCTGGCAGCTTTTGCATTTTTTGCAAGCTGCACAGACATGCTTGGACAGTTCAGCAGGGGGTGAGGGGTCCCGATGACTACACATGTATGGTGGATTTAAGGAAGGGGGAAAGTCCGGTTGCAAGGCAGGTTGTTTCATGCTGGTGTTCACACTGTTTCCATGAGCTCCCTGTCCCCTGGTGGAGATGGGACAGAAGTGGAGGAGGTGGGGTACTGGGGCTCTGCGCTGTAAACTCATGATAAAGCAGGTTGGTCAAACTGTAGTAAGAGAGAGTGCTTGTTGGTTGGGGTTTTGGATCTATTACAGTAAGATGTTGAGAGCCACTGCAGCCGGATCAAAAGGCTTGTAGTGGCACTTGTCTGCGTCAGTCACCTGAGAGACCAACAATCGCAATGATGTAACCTCGCCCAGTTGTCAGCCTCGGATTGATCATCAACTTCAACAATTAATCATCATCATCATCATCATCATCATCGTCATCATTTTATCATCATCCTCATCTACAACTTCATCCAGTCTCAGTATCTCCCCAACACACAGTTAGCCCATGCTCAGTTTCAAAATGTCAGTTTTTTTCCCTGTTCAGATCAGAGTACATACAGGTCCTGAATTTTCCTTCAAAACTCAGACAAAAATAAATTATGAATGTTACACTATCTACTGTACATTAAATTTATCATTCAAAAGGGAATCCCTGCCATGGGTTGCCTGGATGCTGTGCTAGAGATGAGGGAGAGTGGGGCTCATGAAGGGAAGGGTCAGGGGAGGCTCTGGGAGAGATTGCATGGGGCTTTGCTATAGGGAACTATCTTTACAATGTCATCCTCTTATTGCTGTAATTCAAAGTGGGACACAATGGCCTCCAGGCAAAAACAGAACGGAGCCCTGGGGCCGGTTTCACCACGAGGAAGGAGCCCCGACTTTGTTGTTTCTAATGGTGGCATCGGAGCACTCTGCTTCTGAAGAATCACAGTCTGAGTCTCCAAACTGTAGCGGATTCTGAGAGGAAAGCAAGACAGAAAAAACATGATCACACATTGGCTTTTAAAAGTTTGCATTTCTTTTTTTGATCAACCACTCACATCCACATTACTGACCTCATAGCTGTGTTCATCGGAGCACAGTTTTCCCAATGAGATCTGGGTCTTGACCCTGCGGACAGCGCACTCCTTGTCGGAGAGGCCGTCTGACTGGGTGGAGATGTCAATGGGGATGTCTGGTGTGTGCGACAGCAGCTCGTCCAGGTGCTCCTCCTGACTGGCGCTCAGCCTCTCCAGGGGTCCGCTGTGGGAGTGGTCGCTGGTGTTTCCCTCCTCTCCGTCAGACACCGACAGGTTCTCTGAGCTGAATGTGGAGTAGGACTGGAAGCTGCTCATACAGCGATGAGGTCTGTGAGGGAGCAGAACAGTTTTGATGCTGTGTTCATTCAACAGTTGCCTTTGAGTCTGGTTCATACTTGGTTCAGTGTATTTGGAACAAACTACGATGATTATTTTTGTTATCATGTTGTAAATGGTCTGTCATTTTCAACTGTTGCACCACATGATGTAAAAGTGTTACAACACAGTGGAGGTTAAGTTTGCAAACTAAATAACCAACTGTATTTCACCTCTGTCTCCTTGGAAACTCCACCTCACTATCCACCTCTCCCTCCTCCTCTTCAGATGACTCATCTCCACCCTGCAAGAGAAGCAATTACCCATAATTTTTCACAGCTTCCTTGACATAAACACACATCACAGATTCCCTGATGTAAGGCTTAAAGCTGTGCTTACCTTCCTGAGTGGTCTGAGAGTGTGGGGCAATGCAGTGGGCAGGGTGTGTGTGTGTTGGGATGCCTCCTGCTCCTGAGGGTCAGCCTTCTTCGCAGCCTCCCCATCCAAGGCTGGATCTTTGCTGGGCACCCCTAAAGAAGACTGAGTCCCCTCTTGGGTGCTGAGCAGCGAGTAGTGGGGTAGCTCTGGGTGGCTGGACGCAGGCAGGGTCTCCTGACAGTGTAGGCAACCAGGGAAGGGGTGTGCCTGGCAGCAGGGGCACAAAGAACCAGCTACGGCACCTGGGACGGGATTGGAGCTGGTGGATGAAGTCCGCTGCCGCGTGTCCGCATCCACAGCAGTGGAAATGAGGTCGGGGCTGGAGCCAGAAACATGGCGCTGCAGGTGATCTGTCTGAGGGCTACGGAGGGCAGCGGCAGGGCCAAAGTAGCGCAGGTTATTGGCACAGTTGACAACGGCCTCCTCACGACCCTTCAAGGGGAGGAAGGGCCCTTCATTTGGTAGGTGGTGGTGATGGTGGTGGTGGTGAAGGTGGAGCGGCTGCTCCTGGAGAGACTGGGTTTCTTCTGGAGCCCCAATAACAGGCTTCAGCACCCCAGGGAACTCGCTGTGGCTTCCTTTGCTGTTGGCGCGGCGGTGACGAGGCTTGCTTCGGTAGCGAGCTTTACCAGGAGGAGTGGAGACCTTTGGGCTGGCAGACAGTGGTGAGGGGGAGGGGAGAGGGTCAACACTGGGGATGCCATCAGAACGAAGCAAGTCAGGCCTGAAAGAAACACATTCAGCAGCATTAATATAATGTTCATAAGTAAATTTTATTCCCTACAACATATTTTCTAATGACACTTCTTATGCCGTTAGTTTTTCCATAACATATAAAAATTCATATTACTTTACTGAGAATTGCCACTTATTTAATGGATAAATATTTGAACCTGCAAATGCTAATATGCACACAGCAGCTGAAACAGAATTATTGTATTTTCTTTCACAATTAATGGTTTAATTTGCTAAGGTTCATACCTCTTTGTGGGGGGCATCCCAGGTTTGTGGGAAATGCTTCCTTTCTTCTTGATGAGCTTCTCTACAGCGTTGGACCTGACGATGGGTCGGACCAGGTGCCGCTTGTAGGTCCCGGGATATTTCTTCTCTACTGCCTGCTCTCTCCTGCAGGGATGGCAGAATTAATTTGGAGTTGTACGACTGTAAACAGCATCAACATTCACTTCTACACAGAGTTGTACTTTCATTTCTCTAAACTCTAGAAGTACAGAAAAGTAAGGTGTACAAATCTACTGTATATTTATGTCTGTAAAAAACAATCCAGATTATCTCACTCTTTACACACTTTTGGAAATACACAAGATTACATACACAGCAGTTATTGAGAAGAGGAAGGAAATTCCAATGGCTGAAAATAATAGTTCAACGAGTTGGCATCAAATCAAGGCAATCAAGAAACTTCCTGAGATTTTTATTTATTTGAGTCAAACAAAAGCCTTAAAAGCTGAGGCTAAAATGTGAAAAAATGTCTGGCAATTGATTGTTCTAGTGAATAACAAGTGACACAAAACAGAGACTGATCATTTCAGTTCTGTTTTTCTGAGTGGCTGAACATACTTTCAGTTGTCTTGCCAGGCCATTGTAATAATTAAAATATTTGTTACAGGAAATTCTTTTGAGAGGGAGGAAATGGTGGTATGCTGACAACCAGTAAGGCCCAGTAATGAGGAGAAGTGCAGGACTGTGGTGCAGCTAACTGGTGACTACTGTGAGATAAGGTTTATTTACATACTTCATTAGTTCCTTCTCCCGGACCTCCAGCTGCAGCATGATGGCACTGAGCTCCATGTAGAGATTGTTGGCTCTCTCCAGTTTCCTCTCATAGTGCTCCCGAATGTCCAGTGCATGCCTGGGGGAATACAGGAAATGCAACGAAATATTCATTTCCAACAACTACACCCGTCACACCAAGTACATAAATCCCTGCAAAAGTAATTAAACTGCACAAACAGAGGTATTTGTTTACTTGTTACCAGCAGGCAGAAAGAATCCATGTTATTGACAGGTGACATGTTCACTATCACCCTGACTACGTTCATTTCACACACACCTGAGTTCATCCCTCCTGCGTCGGATCAGCTCCTCGTCCAACCTGTGGATGCAGGTGCCTTCACTTTTGATCTTCTCAAAATGTTTCTTCACTTCCTCCCTCCATTCTGCCTATAATGTGAATGGACACAGTCAAACTGCTGTCAATCCATGCTGCTATCAATGCTATGGCAGAGACAATAATGTTATCTTGAGCTGATAAATATCTAAGGCTTGTATAGTGCTCTTCCTGTGACCCGCACAAAGTGATGGTAATTTGTTTGTGTTTTGTTCAGCTGTAGTGGAGACCTGAGACTTGAAGTAGGTCTCCTGAGGAGCTCCAAGGACGTCGGCAGAGGCAATGTCCAGGTGTAGGAGAATCTGACGAAACGAAGGCCTATTCCTGGGCTTGCCTTGCCTGGGGAAAAAAAAAAAAACAGGGAGAGGAGATGTGATGAAATGAGAATGTGTACTTTTTAGCAGTTCTGTGTGACGCGAGAAGGTCCATACTCACCATGTTTGTTTCATGAGGATTTTGAAGCCATCTGGGCAGGTGGAGGGCACAGGAAGGTGAAGACTGTTGCTGCCAACACCCCAAATGATGGCTGAGGAGTCTACATCTTTGTAGGGAATCTCTCCAGTCAGCAGTTCCCACAACACAACTCCAAATGACCTGCAGGACAAAAGACAGGCAGGTCTCACTACCGCAACATGAACAGATGGCTCTTAAAAATATGACAATTTTACCAATGACAAATAACAATGGAATAATGCCCTATTATACATGTCTCTTACTATATTTCTTAAAATGATATGTTATTTTAAACTTGTGGCATTTTAGTACTTACCAGATGTCTACCTTCTCAGACACGGGCTCATTTCTTATCACTTCTGGAGCCATCCAGGCCACCGTACCCGCAAATGACATCTTTGTGCTTTTGTCACTGAGCTCTTTGGACGTTCCAAAGTCAGAGATTTTCACAGTGTCGTTGTGTGTGACCAAAACACTAAAACACACACAGAGACAGCACAAACACCTATTAACCAGGTCAAATTGTTTGATTAAAAAGAGCAACAAAAAAAGACCAGTTTTATACAAGTTTTCAGAAGTCCTAACATTAATCCAGATCAGATGACCTGGGTTAAACCACCCAGACTGAAGTTTCTCCTGTGACATTTCACTGGTTTTTAAAGAGGTATGAGTATCTTTTCCGTAGCATTTAAAGTCAATCTTCCATCCTGAGAACTCACAGTTGCAGAAGCACATTTCTGCGTCTGAATCACCTCATTTAGCCAAATGAGACTGACCTTTCCAGCACATTCAGCCTGCTATCATTCTGCTGACTAATACAGTGTTTGGCACTGCTGCAGCATGATGATATTGATTAGACAAACAGGGCTACAGCGTGCAGAGGAGGAGACAGGAGGAGCAGGATGAGGCAGGACTCTGTGTCTTACTCTTACATTGAGGCGACCAGCTTTTATTAATTCTGAGAATAGCATTTGAACTAATGTCATACTATTTGGAGCTGAAAGGCTGAATTGCTGTTGTTGCTTTGGGCTAAGAAATCTTAAACAAGGCAGCTGAGCTGTTTTCCTGAGCATTACAGATCAGTTTTGAGTACATGACCGCGGCACCCGCAGGCTGCTGCATAACAGTAAAAACCAAGAAACATACTGTACTTCCCTGTAGACCAGGAGGAAACAACAACTTTTCTGCTCTACATAGGGAAGTTTTTTCAACTAATTTAACTGTTGTAACTCAAGACATATGTAAACAAGGCTCCTGCTTCAATGGTGTATTGAGGTGAAGTAAAGGTTGATCGTTTTCATAGTGGTAGATCACACAGGAGTGAGAATTAAAAAGTCAATTATATTCGCGTCTGACAATAGCAGCAAAACAAGAGACTTACTTGGGAGACTTAAGATCTCTGTGGATGATCTTGTGTAGGTGTAGGTAGTTCATGCCACTAGCGATGCCTGAGGCCCAGTCCACCAGCAGCCTGGGGGTCACTTTCCTCCCGGCCCTCAGCACCTCGTACAGCTGACCCTGGGCACAGTACTCCATGATGATGCAGTAGCACGGTGCCTGAGTGCATACACCCCTATGTTGCATGAAACACAGGAAACACATCTATAGACCATCGGACTAACCCAGCATCTGTCAACCATGCACACCCGGACTCAATCAGAGCTGAAAACAACAAGACAACATCAGGTAACAAACACTTACTTAAAGCTGATGATGTTGGGATGCTTGAGTTTTCGCAGGTGTTTAATGTCGGTCTCCTTCTGCTCACGCACCTTCTTGATGGCCACCTCTTCAGAGCGGAATTTTCCTAAGAAGACAGCTCCCTGTGCACCGCTGCCCAGCCACTGCAGCTCCGAAATCTCCTCGAAAGGAACCTCCCACATGTCTGGAAACAGGTAAATTACATCTTGTCAATATGACAGCTACGTAATGTTACTTTCTGAGGTGCATATTATTGTCTATGATAGTCTAAGTTTGATTTTTAGCATTGTGTTTGTGTTTGTCTGTCTATTCTCTCTGCTGTCACATTTTCTCTTTAAAGGAATAGCTATTCATCTTGGGGAATAAGCTTACTCACTTTAATGCTGAGAGTAAGATGTCCACCTTTATATTGCTATCAAGTCTATATGATAAATATATAAGGCTAAATAAATTAAACTACAGTTAGCAGCCATCTAGCTTAGCTTAGCCAAAAGACTGGAAAAAAGAGGAAACAATCTAACGGTAAGAAAATCCACCTACTAACCCCTTTTTAAACTTTATTCATTGATAGGTTAGACTGTATTTGTTTGTTTAATCCAAAAACTGAAAAATAAAAACAACAAGTTGTGGTTCTCCCTGAGGTGAACATGAAAATGTGTAAATATCAAACTATTCCTTTAGGAAGTGAAATTCTTACTTGAGGAACTGTTACAAACCATAATATGTCGGAACTGAATGTCATGTAGTGTGAGCTTCCTATCACCTTTCTCATTGTAACTCAGGGGTGCAGTCCATGTCAGAGGTTCAGATACAGTATGTGGCACGACCACAAAAGGACAAAAATAGTAAGTAGTACTTACTGTATTACTCATTCATACTAAGCAAAAATAAACCTAAAGCCCTGCGCAAAATGCTATAAAGGTCTTAGAGATTCAAAACAGTGAGTCATACGCTGTTCCATCCTCGTTATGTGGTTTTGGAAATAACTCAGAAGAGAAGCCATGCTGCTAAAATCTCTGGCCACTACATCTGAACGTTAGCTGACCGACCACAAGGCCGAGCCCTGTTCTGTCTGACCACAACTCACAGTCCTGCAGCCAGGTGAGTTCACCTTTAGCATGACCCCAGTTGAAACTGACAGCTGTACAGCTCCACCGCAACAGTTATATAGTGAAGCTAGGGGTGGCTATTGAATAACGGTTTCAGACTACATGAGGAGAAACAGGAGGGAATCTTAAGTTTGTTTCTCAGAAGTCTTAAAGAGACAGGGACATTTGAATTAAACACAGGGCATTTAGTTACCTTAACTGATGCCATGCAGAAAGACAAAACCCAAGAGCTAACCTTGTTGTTGTAGCTTGTATTCAGTCGAGTATGTTTTCCCTATGATGTTCCAGACTGGCCGAAGACAGCCAAACAGCCCCTCTAAGAAGCCCCCCGACCCAGGCCCTGCTCTCTGGAAGTGCAGCTTGATGTCATCAGGGTGGTGTGGGTGGCTCTGTCTCCCCTCGCCGTTATGGTCCATGGGACAGTCCCCTTCTCCCATCTGCTCCTCCATCCCACTGCCACACCCGCCATGCTCACAGGATGCCGGCGACCCGGCTTCTTCATGGTCCTGCTCCTGCAGCTGTAGCACGCTGTTGTCGAAGTGGCCCCCCTCGCTTCGCGTCGAGTCCACACTCAAGGCTGTGTTTGGAGGGCTTATACCCCCCAGCACTGAGTCCTCGTCCTGGCCAGGCGTCTGCAGCGTCTGGAGGGGAACGGGCAAGTGTGTCGGCGGGGCAAGGTCTGTGATAATCTGAGGAGGCAAGTTAGAGGGTGGGGCCTGAGGAGGCTGGGGTTGGGAGTTGGGCGAGTTTGATTTCTTCATGGCATCCCCAACCACGGTGAGTTTGAGCTCCTCCTTCAGCTTGCCCACCAGCAGACTGGGGCAGGAAGTCCACGACAACACCTCAGGGGAGCTACCCATGGTGTCGTGCATGTGCATGGGCTGCCCAGTGATGATGAGTGGGGCGCGTCCTAACACACTGGTTTGTCTGAATGCTGGGAATCACCTGCAGGGGAGAGATAAACAATGAGAAAGAGACACACGTTAATTCAATTATAAAGTAGAATAGAATTTGGAATAAAAAGCTATGTTGAATTCATTTGGATGATTGTAGACACCACTGATACAACAAAGACACAATTGTAACTGTCATCATGAGACGCTGTTACTTCCACAAAGAGAAATGCAATCCTCTCACTTCCTCTCATTGATCTGGGATTAAGAGATCTTACATTAATGATTATTATTTTAAGTATGAAATGCAAATAACGCAGAGTGGAGCAGGCGCAGACATTGTGGAAGAGACACAACTAATGCATTTCTGGCAAACTTCTGGGAAACAGTTGGACTGAGCAGATCACACTATGATGCTATGATCTCTGTGAGGCAGTAACAGTATAGCGGGGATTAAAGGCCTTGTTGTGTATTAGGACTAGTGAGAGCAAAACATCTGGCACATACAGCCCATCCTTACTGCTAAACCAGCAGGGCTGGACATGGCTGCCACAAACCCATAAACAGCTGCACAGGAAACATACTAGCTTTCTTCAGTCGCTCAACCACCAGGAGAGACTCTACTATCTTAACCTGTCTGTTCGTGTTACACAAGACACCACTTAAACAGGGTCAAGGACAAGGTATGTTTCTAAACGGGATGAGTGTAAACATAAAGGTCATGCTGGTGATTCACAGTATATGTAACACTGTGATATTGATATTGTGATATTAATATATATATATATATATATATATATATATATTGTGTGACAGTGAATTTTCTGGAAAATCAATTGAGAAACCTGTTTAAGGACAGGAATGTCCAAGTTTGGACAATCAAGCTAATAAAAAATAAAAAAATAAAATATTGCCCTATATCAGACCTCAATGGCCCACAATGGCAGAATTTCTAATAAATTCAATTAAAGTACATATCGTTATATTATATAGTAGTTGTCGCCACTGTTGACTGAAATCTGAGGAGAAAAACACTGATCTCTCAAACTGGCAAATGAGCTCAGAGCTCAGAGCTCCACATCTGTGAATAGACATTCACAGATGTGAAGAATCTCACAGCTTAAAGGATAAACCTTTGTGACAAAACACTCTCAACTCACAGTCCCTTCCTACTAGCTTTTTCTGAGCTATAAATCACATCTCACCTTCTTCATCAGTGAATGGAACAGGATCAGGTGTCAAGTGTGGTCATGTGATGACAGTTGGTGCAGCTACAGATGCTGATGAAGACCATACAATGTGGTTGACAGCTCATGAAAAACTAGTGAATGGACATTGAGCTGAGATCATTTTGTCATGCCTACTGATCCAAATGTACTTCCATGCTTTAGGATAACACTGTCAGTAATGAAGTGGCAAGTCAACAGTTAAAAATCATCATCCCTTTGCAGTGTATGAACAGCAGTGAAAAAAGAAACAACTGAATAATACAACACAAAAATGTATCAACATTTAAAGGGATAAGGTCGGTGTTATTCTATATCTTCCTTACAAATCTAATTAAAACACCAAAGCTAACAACGCGATAGTCACAGATGTATTTGTATGCACTGTAGATTTAGTAGTGTGGTGTAGTGTAAATGGTGCATTTGTTCAGGACTATTTTCAGACATGGATTAATACACATTTGCTGCTGTAGTGAGTATTTACAGCAGCAGGATGGTGTATGTAGGAATGAGTCAAAATAAACTACAGAGGCTGTGTTTGTCATATTAAAGGAACATGGTGATCTTCATTTGTTCTGCTACCCACAGGGTCACATTAACCCCAGAGAGTAAGAATTGCTGTTGGACCCCTTCTTACTACCTCTAAATAAATTTCTCACATTCACAATCAACTGATTATTAAGGAAAATAACTGTCAGACATATTGATAATGAAAATAGTTGTTGAGGGAATAACACTACCTTGCCCGAGGCTTTCTGTGTATTAATTACTTGACACAGAAAAAATTGGAAGCTACTTAATAAAACACCTAACAGCAAATGAGCATGATGTAAAAAAACAAAACAAAAAAAAATTGGCCTTAAAACTAGATTTTGACACATGGTCCTGCTTCAAGATCAGGACCTTGTTACATCAGTTGTACAAATCTCTGACAAATTTGTGATTAATCAAATTATCTAGACCCAAATAATATGGATATGGAATCTGGCTTTTCCCCTGGGGATCTGGGTGCCTCGGGCAGATTGCTTCTCCATTTGTACCTTATTCAAAACCCTGCACTTCACAATGGGGAATACCAACCAAAAATACAATGCTTCATATCAAAGATGTAATTAAGAAAACTGCTGAAATGTTCCACTCCTTTCCTGTCAATCTACCAAACTCTAATAACAGTTCACAGGCACCTATATGTAGTATTTTGCATGATTATAACATCTTACATCAAATCCTGCTGGCAGCATAAGTTTTTGTTTGTAGAAGAATGAAACAATCCTGAAATAAATGATCAGAGGCTGCAGTGTAGCACACGCTGTTTTCAGACAAACAGATGGCCATTTATCCACAGTCTGATCGTGCTCCTTTACCAATCTTGGCAAACAGCAGCACAAAGTAGTGAATTAATCGCTGCGTAAATGACACTAGAGTTTTTTTCCCCCCTTTTAAACCCATGAGGACATGGCCTCAGAAATCCAATCAAATTTAAAGGGGCAGTAGAAAATAAAGAGAGCAGGACACAGGAGATAGTGAGAGTCTGTACAGTGTGTACAGTCAGGAACAGGAGATCAAAGTCCAGGAGGGAGGAGACAGAGAGACAGAGCAGTGAGTTGGCTCTGTGTTACGTGGAAGTTTCCTGACTGGGCGAGGACAGTCATGGAGTCCAATCGAAACACTCTTCGCTTACGTTGCCCACTGTGGGGAGCGCTGGCATGAACACACAGCCCCTCCACTTGGCACAGGTCAAAGTACAATCAAGCCCTGAGCTCTCTGATCCAGACAACTTAGCTGCTGAAATTCCACAAAGCTATGACACTCAAATTTTAGACCAGATTTCATGTGTTTTTAACCCATGCATTTCTTAGTCTGCATTTTGCTTTTTTGATACAAAACAGTGAAGGACAGAAAAGGAAAAAAAAAAGAGAAGCGGATTAACAGTGTCTGACAGAACTCGAACTGGAGCTCTAGGTTGCTGGCCAACACGAATGCTGCTTCCATGTTTGTGCGAATGCGTGTACTGTATCTGTGTGTATCTACTGGGGGTAACCTGAGCGCTGTGAGAGTGTGGTGGCTGCCAGGAGCTCATCTATAATGCAGGCCTGTCTCTAAGCAGGTTGCTGAGAGTGCAGGGGAAGGAGAGAATGCTCTCTCAGGTATCCAATAAATCCGTCCCTTCCACAGCAGAGACAATCGAGCTGTGCGAGCAGAGGCCCGCGCTGTAATTCCACCCCACGGACGATTCTCAGGGCTTGGCTTCTGACGTGGGTCGCAGTGGGTGGATGTGGTCAGCTGGATGGAAACATGCACATTAAGACACAAGCTTGCACACACTGTAACTTCTATAAACTATAACGCCGTGATTATCTTGCCTGAATAATGACCACAGAACATCAGCCTGACAGAAAATCTGATGCCTTTCCGCCTTTTATGATTTTCACCCGTTTGCTGCCCAGTCTCCTTCCTCTTTCAGGTAGAATCTGGAGTGAGTCTGTGCATCTACATCTGACACCAGGAATAGGAAACAGACCTCTCGCCCTCTCCAGTTAATCTCTAATGGAAGATCTCTATGAGCATAGAAACCCATGAATAATGTCTGCACCTAATCAAGAAGGACCCAAGGTTTCATTTACGCAGTCATTTATTTACAGGACTTTCCGAAAGTGACCACGACTGGGCAAAAGGGCACGTTGACCATGCATCTGATGTTTAAAAAACACTGTGTGACATGTTTGTTTAAAGTAGATATCTCTTCAGAGAAGGACACGATGCAGATATTTAGCAGAATGGATAAAATGAAGAAAGAGGGAGAGAGAGAGAGAGAGAGAGAGGGAGAGAGAGAAATTATCAGGGGCTGATCCTTTAATCCCTCTACAGGGCTCTAGAGACAAGCTTGTACAAACACAGACCCTATTCAGCCTTCCCCCTCCATATATCCTCTACACACTTCCTTTCATTTCTTGCCTTTCTAAAGGTGATCTCATGTCAATGGCCAATAGCACAAAGCCTTATGGAAAGTACAATCCTAGTATATGAACACACTTACAGGTTCAGGGCAGGATTGGCAGAAGAAGACCTCACTGGGACTGTTACTGTATCACTCAGTATGTGTGTGTGTGTGTGTGTGTGTGTACATGGCAGCTGGTGGTGCAGGGGGATCAGGTTCAGAGAGCACACGTGTTCGTATGCGCGCACACACACACAAACACAAACACACACACACACACACACACACACACACCCGGGGCGTGTCTGGCAGGATCCAATAATCCCACTACTCCAAGCAATCCACAGGGGAAGGCAGTTTTTTTTTGGCACTCAGAAAACGCCAGTATGGTTGTTTAGATTGTGTTTCAATATACTGTACATTCACAAAGGCAGCTGGACCTTCCACAACGTATAAATACAGACGTGCATGCTGAACTCACACTCACAAACACAGCACCACCAACGGCATCTGTGCCTCCATCACTCTGCTCCTCATTAAGGGAAGCCCCTGCTGGGCCCCATAGGGGGAAACCTCCCTTTAGGTGACAGCTGCGCCACCAACAAAGAACCAATTTAGCCCCTATCCCACCTCATCATTCACACGTTACCATGTCAACACCACATCCATCCTGACCTTCTGCTACCAGTCACACTCACTCTCATATAACACTCTGGTTCTGGAGAAGCCGAAAGCCCGGAGGTCACTGTTGTATCTCAGTAACCTGTCACATACAGAAAGCAGAAGAGCGTGTTGTTCTAAATAACAGTCACATAGTGGTCTTTACTATTTTTAAAATGAGAAGCGGGAAAGTCAGCCAAAATAGCATTTTGCATTTATCAGAATATATCAGCCTTTTTTGATACATATTATAGCTTCTTTACCTACACAAGGGATGGGTACAAAATCTCAGCCTCATGAGCTACCAGATGCCCAACACCTGTCCAGCACTTCTGACTTTTTTTATATCCTCAGACATCTAAGGTATGCAGAGACACATGACTGCAGCACAGTGAGCCCAAGTCAAACCTTTTCACAATTACTGTCTGATCCAGTAGACTAGTCTACTCCTTTGCTTTATCTTGCACAGCTCATTGCTGGGTGAGAGGATAAATACCTGTTCCAGACTGCCTCCATCCCTCCTGACCTCTTTTCTCAAAACAAACGAGGCAAAAAGTGAATGATGAGAGCGGCACTCGTGCCCACTGACCGCCTCAAAGAAGCAATAAAGTTTAAAGTTTATAGTATAAAATCCATATAGCCTGGATGAGCATGAGAGTCTCTTATAATCACAAGTTCAGTGGTCTGATCTACACAGTCTGAACTACACATGTGACTGTCTGTTATTCTGGGTCACAGCTGAACTGTTGCACTCTGATATCTGTACTTGTTTCCCTAGTCAATGCAGACTATGGACTTTCATGGCCGGTGTTCACTGTGTGAGTAAACACTGTTATGAAACAGGAATGTGGAAACATACTGCTCACTTATTTCTTTCTTGTCATTGAAGCAGACAAAATTATGATGTATTTAGCAATATGAACATCAAATACAGAGACCTCGGAAATGTGACTCTGCCAACATAGCTGCCCAGCCCTGATTTGATTGTTGGGATGTGGGCCGATGTCTAAATCAGCTTTCCCTTGCAACCAAGGCCGTGAGTCCTGCCAGAGGGGATTGGACAGCCTGCTCTAGGTGGGTGAAAGTAATAATCTGCTAGTGCGGGCAAAGCAGTGGAAGGGAAAATAAACAAATTCTAGCACAGCGTTCAGGCATCTGCCATCACATGGCTGACATTTTGTTATAATCCTTCTTTCTTCATATTCTGACTCCCTCTGGTGACTCACCTAGGTTGACTTAAATACCTGGTGGTGGCTGGAGGGGAAAGCAGGCCACTGAACAATAATCCCTGCCCTCCTACCTGCCTGCTCAGGGTTTGACCAGTAAATAGGTACAAGGTCAAAGCTGCTGCTGAAGCCAAAGGGAAAGTGCCAGGTGGGATCATGTGGAATATGAAAGGTTTGTTGTGAAGGTTGGATTTCACAGAGGTTGGGGGAGGAGGGCGGTCAGGTAGATGAATGAAACTACCAGAGAGACCTGACTGATGGGAAGATGAAAGAGTATATAAAAGCAAAAACAGCCGAGCTTTGGTTTGTTCTTCTTCTGAGGTCCAAAACAGCAATGTCTGGGTAAGTGGCTTCTTAATTTGTTAGTAAATCCATCAAACCAAAATTTCATACATATTCAAATTCAGATACAGGGTTAACATGGCTGACAATCATTAGCACTCCGACCACACACGCATAACTTGTGCCTCAAATAGCCTCAGCCGGTACCAGCCAGAATTGGAGAAAATAAATAACTGAAGAAAAGAGTGTGCGCCATCGACACGTCACACACTCTCCCTCCAGCTTCAGTCTCCCAGCCTCTCAGTGAGGCTGCAGCCAGCACTGCAACCAGGACACACAGCTTCCCAAAATCTGCAACTTTCAGGCATACTCTCCTCTGAAAAGCTCAAAAAGCTTCAATATTGGCCTTTTCAGTCAAGCGGACTCTTTGTTCCCAGTGATGCTTAACGATAAAGCTTTACAGAGCTCTATTTATGAATACTAACCAGATCCATCCGGATAGATGATTAATGCAAAGAGACAGAAAGGAACGGTGGGGCCAAGGAGACAGTGGAGTGAAAGAATGGCTCAGAGAAAAGTAGAGGAAGAAAAGCAGATTAGGGAGACAGAAAAGGGACATGGAGGTTTGCGAATAAGGGAGATATGGAGGAAAATTTGTAGAAGAGAAAAATGAATGAGAGACAAAACAAAAAGTAAAAGGAGAGAAGCTGCTATTCTGCTGCTGCTGCTGCTTTGGCTGCTTGCGGCACGATACTGTACCAACCACGCTCCGATGGGAAAGACTCCCAGAGCGACAACAAAGGACACAAGAGGAGCCGGCTCCATGTGAACTGGGCCTGTCTGCCCTGCACGGCCAGGAGACAGCAGTACACACACACACACACACACAGACCAACACACAGACCAACACACACTCATCACTGCACACCAGAGCAGCTGCTGCCACAACAATCCCCCTTGTGCTCTTTTAATAGGGACGGCCTGCTTGGTCTGCCAACAACAAGGGCCGAGGAGAGAGACAGACACACAAGAAGTGACACAACAGACAAACACGCATATTGCAGGAGACTGGCTGTGACTGACACCATTTTAATGGCTGCAATATGAAATCTACTGAGCAAAGAAAATGTGCATGAGCATGTGAGAGGAAGTGGGTGTTGGTACTACATGTTATGTTCTTCTGCCTGAAGACAGACTCTGCCCCGGCAGAAAGCCGGGAAATCAATACACATTAGTGCTTCTATTAGCTCCTGTGTTCATACTATCCCTGATCGCTCTTAGAATGACCGCAACATGCAACTCATGTGCATCTAAATATTAAATCTTATACCCAAAGCAGCTGAAGTCAGACACTCTAGAGGAAACCCAAACGGTAAACTCTTCTTGGACATGAATATGCAGCCATTATTTTGAACACTCTGTGGAAAAAGGATGGATGGATGGAGCTCTCTCCTCCTCCCCCTCCTCTCCTCTAAAGCCCGGCTGCCGGCTACTCATCCTGTGCAGTTACATAAACATGCTTAGTAGCAGAGGACAGAGGTGGGCACACACAGAGCGTTCCCGCTGCCAGGCCGAGTAAATAAAGAGATGGATGAGGACGCAAAGTCGGGGAGAAAAGTCAAAGATGGTGAGGCAAGCAGAGGGAACATGGAAAATGAGAGAGGCAGAGTTAAGTAAGAGAAGATGAGAGACTGGAAAAGGAATGTGAACGTGATTTATGTACGTGCACAGAACTGCCCGTGGCTGTGCGCAATACATGTGTGCCCCAGAAAGTCTGTCATCTCTGACCACCAGCGTGGTAATGCGTTGAGGTTGCATTTGTCTCATTTTGTTGCTAAATGAAGAAGTGGAGGTTGGGTTCTGCTGGACTATACCTTTTTCTCCATCTCAACCTGTCCTTCAGGGGGCACAGACAAGTGCTGCATCAAAAAGCAGCAGCAGCATCACCACTGAGCCTAAAATAGCTCCTGCACGCACCGACGCACGACCGCGCAACACACTCCTGCAGCACTGCTAACACTGAGCAAACACCGACACCTGATCCACATGCAAAGAGCACGTACATACAGACATGAGAATGCCTCCTTGCAGACATATACACACACGTACAATAAAAGAAAACACCAGAGAGAAATCACACACACAAACAGTCCCTCCACATCACACTGCTTCCACTCAAATATACAGCAAAGACACAGCATCAGCAGATTACTCACAGCAGACAGAGCTCAGATTCATGGCCCTCTCTCAGCTCTGTGGCAGAAATGATGAAAAAAAAAAAAAAAAAGCAGAGGGAGAAAGACTGGACTGATGTTCAGGATCCAAGAAAAAAAACAGCACCAGGGAGAGATGGAGACAGAGGCTGGAGACTCACAGACATTCCTCTAACTCTCGCAGCACCTGTGATGTGAGTGGGTGGGCGGCAGCGTCACTGGGTCGCTGAAAACCTGCTCACGTCACACTTTTCATGAATGGAGCTGTCTGACGCAGAGAGGACACGGCTCAAAGAGCAGGGGAGGGGAGGGAAAGAGGGGTGGGGGGTGGAGGGGGCGGGGGGGTGGAGCTTTCTGCACAGACTCAAAGAGGAGGAGCAAAGAGAGATGAAGAGGATGGGGTGGGGGGGGGGTATTTCAAAGCAAAACCAGCTGGGAACAGCAGGTTAGGCTGCGGTGGCGTCTCTGTAAGTAGGACAGACTGTTTCTGCAGAAGAGAAAATCCCTTTGTTCCAAATCAGTGATCAGTTCTCTCCATGCCAACTGTATCTGCATCCCACACATAACTGCACGCTGTCTCCTGTATCCTTGCATGGGCTGTCCATTCGTCCGAAATGTGCATGTTGACTTAAATACACGATCAGCCTCTCAGCCTTTCTTTAAAACACTGTACCAAATATAAAACAACATTTCATAGTCTTGTGTAGTGGCAACACAAAATGCATCCTTTGCAGCCCTGTGAATATATGATGCTATAGAATTACAGTTACCACAATAAGGCACTTTTACTGTTTATAAGTTGTGACTAATGGCTTTACAATTGGTTGATAAATTATTTACAAATACAGTAATCTATATTATAATTGTTTTCTCCATCATCCTCCTCTGAGATGATATTTGTGACAACCAAAAATGGTTCTTATTAATTAATGTATTATAACTGCTCTAAGAAGCATTAGTAAATAATCTATTAACAATTAACATATGGCTTCTCCTGTAGTTAAACACAATGTGGACATGTGAGGGTGTAAATGCTTTGCACAGCTGTGCTTTCTCTTAGCAAGTTTTGTTCTGCAGACTGACAGACTTCAGTCTCCAGTGTTTCAGAGCATGAAAACCACATCTGAGAATACGAGCTCTCCATTTTTATATAACCAACTAATATCAGTTGAATTTGGCCAATTTGCCAATTTCCAGACTCAGGAGGAATAAGAGAGTTCAAGCTTCTGGTTGGAAGAGCTGTGACAATCAGAGAAAAATCGAAAGGTCGGAGCCAGAATATCTCCCCAAAAGGTAATTTAAACGTGCTTTATAAGTGTGTATATATATAGTGTGTATATATATAGTGTATATATATATATATGTGTATATATATATATATATATATACATATATACACACACACACACACACACACACACACACACACACACACACACATATATACACATACATATACATGTATTTTATTTTAAAACATAAAGAAATAACTAAAATTATCAACAGATAGTGAAAATATAACAATTTCCACTTTATATTGGAGACCTGTATTTTGCTGCAGGTATCTACCTAAATTAGCATGCTAACCACCTAGCCCCGGCCTCTCCTGTCAATTTGTACCTCAAGAGGCAACAGTGAGTCACTGTAGCTTCCAGTCTGCCCTCTGTCCAACATTAGAGACTGAAGAAGTGTCGCACGTTCAGCAGCAAAGAAAAGAGGTGATAATAGAAATAGAAGCAAATAAAAAGTTAGCATCAGCATTACTTTCCCCCACTGTAGACTCTTGGCAAGTAAAGGAATGAAGTTTGATGCTGAATTCACCACTTTTCTGCTAGACTGGTAAGTAAACGTTTGCAATGTTGCGATAGCAAAAACTTTTGTGTGTTTTGTTGTTTGTGTTTTTGTGTGCATGTACTGACCAGTCAGGTGGTTTCTGAGCATCTCAGAGGTCTGCAGAGTGTGACGTGGGCTCAGGTTTGACTTCGTCTCGCTTTTCACCTGCACACACACACATACAGGGCAGGGGAAGGCATTAATATGTGTAAGAGACATTTTAAACATTGTACAGATTTGAGATAAAGATCATGCATTGTAACCATAATGAACTATTTGAGCTCTAGAAAAGGTTTTGCCATCTGCAACATTTCCAGGGAGACATTAAGAAACTGTATGAATGGTCAAAAGACAACCAAGAGACCTGTGAGGAAATGGGGTGCGACACAGACAGAGGGAGGTCGGGGTGGTGTATCTGTCTGTCTGTAGTGTACAGGATATGTGTGTGTGTGTGTGTGTGTGTCTGAGTGGTAATGGCAGAGATTGAAACTGACTGCGACCAGAGGGGATATCAAAAGAGACTGATTGAGAGGGAGGGCCGGCGGGTGAATGGAAAGGCTTGGGGAACAGATGCTGCACCCTGTCCTCTCGTTTCAGGCCCAGACCTCTGGGGAAGATGATTGGTGGGGGGCAGGGGAAGTAGTAGGAATGTAATGATGCATGGAGAGTGAGGGGGTTGGGATATTGGAGCAGCTTTGTCCAATCTCCATCCTGAAGCCGCACCCCAGAAAGGGGCACTGCCAGAGGAGCAGGTCTGGTATCCCGGGGCGCGGCTAAGGCGGAGGTGTCCAAACACTGTCTATAAATGGCGTGAAATGACAGTCAAATGAGTCACGGTGCAGATGGCCAGGGATGCTGGCTCTAATGGGACTGACAGTAGGGAATGGTGAGTGTGCTGGCTGATTGTTGGGTCTGTTAAAACTACACTTTTGTGATGCAAAGTCCCAAATTAACACAATGTCAAGCATTCTTGTGGCCCCGAAGAGAACAAGAGTGGGTGTAAACCAAAGTTGTTATTCATGCCATGTTTCTGAAGACACACTCAAGTACACTGGATACACAAAGACACAGAAGGGGAATTCCCATAAATAGAGCTCTCATTAAATATTGACAAAAAGGGAGAGAGAAATCAGATATCCATAGGAGCAGGGAATTCAAATTCCTGACCTGTTTGCTTAGCAAGAACATTGAGCTTTGCTCTATGGCCCAAATTCCAAAGGTCAGCAGATCACAAGGCTGTGTGCTCGTGTGAAAACAAGCAAAGCCACATTGTATTACGAAAACAAAGACCAACAAAAACTCTTAAATAAAAAAAAAAAAGAAACTTTTAGTTTCTTAGTTTTTTCAGTTAGTTACTTTTACTTTTGTGGTGGTACCTATTATGAAGATGTTTTTAAACAGTCAGCATTCAGCTTAAGATCTCTTCAGCAATTCAAAAAATTAATTGATATAATATAAAAGTATTAATAAGATCATATCAAATAGATTTTCTACTAGCAAAAAACAAAACAAAAAAAACACTTAAGATATTGTGAGCTAGATAAAATGTGATCTTTTAATTTAAAATATGATTGAATTCTCTCGATGTATTTCCTCCATCCTCCAGTTTTCATGAGAATAATTTAATTCACTTAACTTCAATTAAAGGTTTCAAATAACTTTGGAGAGTGACAAGCAGAGCAGCTGAAATCTGAGCACATTTGTTTCTACTTTGATCACAGCCTCCTCAGGTAGAAACAGTACGTCTGCTGATAAGTGATGTTTACACCAGCGTCTCCGCTTGATATTAAAACAGACCATTAAAAAGACAATTTTCTTTCATGTCACAGCATGAATGACAAAATAAAAACAAAGCTCATTACGGCAAAATCACTAAACAGCTTACTTTACAGTCGAGAGACTAGTTTTTATTTTTTTTCTGGAATTATTTTTTTTTCTTTTTTCTGCCCGACTGCTCGAGGTGAGGCTGTGCTGTATCTCTATTTCCTCCAAACTGTGTGAATTTGCAATATAATAATATATATATTAGATCTATTCAAGGACTACAGGTGACAATTATTTTCTTGATTAAGGGATTAATAATTTAGTCTACAAACAGTCCAATCAAAGAAGCTAAAACCTGAGAGTGTTTGGTGCTTTGCGTGAAAAATAATAAATGGCAACCATTTTGATAATCAATTAATCCTTTCAGTCATTTTTCTGTGTTTCCAGCTTCTCACGTGAGAGGCTCTGCAGCTTTTCATCATGCATCATCGTAAATAAATTTTTTTGTTCGAATGGACCAAAAATAAAGACAAATTGAGGACATCCCTTTGAGCTCATTTATTTGCTATTGTTTGGTATGTCGTAGACTAAATGATTAATCAATGAATCGAAAAAATAATAATCATTGCCAATGAAAATTATCATTAGTTTCAGCCTTAGCTTCAACAGTAAGGTCACTGAGGTCAGTGTCATGTCCATGAGCCATCTTAATAATTATATTTCTACTTAATGAGTCATAAATTGATGAAAAAGTTTCAAAAATATCTGATTTGCACAACTTTTCCATGAAAACCTCAAAGTTTTGAATTCAAACAATTATTTTCTACATTTACCTTTTCCAAGCCCCTAAATAGATTCTCAGCACATTAGCTATTAACATATATGATAATAAACTCTTTCGCTTCCCCTCCTTCCTAGCTTTCAAAGGGTTCAGATGACTCACGTGGTCAAATAAATTCCAGACCGCTTCTTTAAACGTTTCCCAAGCAAAGATATAATAAAAGTCTGACCTCAGTACCTCAACTGGTTTTACTCCAGCAGTGGTCAAAGCCTCCCGTTCTGTCTCCATCACCAGCACACAGACCAGATGTACGGCCAGCCAGTGCTCCACGTGCCCTGGCCTCACCTCCAAGTGCACCACAGCCGTAAACCACACTGGCTCAGCTCCGTTATACACACTCATTACTATTTCACCAGCAGCGGAACAGCAGCACTGACAGCTCCTGTGTCCCCCCCATTAATAAGAGAAAAAGCACCATCGCACACATAAGCTAACAGTGGTTTACCTTTCCAATCTGCCATCGCCTGCAGCAGCCACGCACAGACACGCCGGCCCACACGCTCAGCTATGATTACTGACAAATAAATAAGACTTCCATGGAGGCCTGCTCGGTCCTGCAGAGTGCTGACGTGTTCAGGTATGCGGCTATCATACAACGACCTGTAAAAATGATGACGCAGTCACTGGCGGAAGTCAACGTCACCACAAAAACCTCTTTACATACAAGTGATTCAAAATGTCACTCAAGTAAATGAGTATCTGTCATAAAATCAGCATCAGAGATAAAAAAGAAAAATTTGCTAACACTTTTCCGTAACATTTTTTCCTTCCCAATACCTGAACTTGTGAATCAGCCGATACTGAGTACTGATCCGATACCACTGCATTTAAAACTTTTACCAGCTGTATTCTACTAACCTTGTGTGGATGTGATATGATTGTTGTATGGCACGGCTCAGGTTAAACCTCTTTGTAAAACATGAAGAAATATATGAATGCCATAGAAGCTTCTTGGGGGCTGGTGTTGCTTACAAGATGTCTTTACTTAGAATTTTATTTTTATTTCACAAAAATACTTGTGATTAGTGGTGTCAAAGTGTGTTGTTAGCACCGTTTCAACACTTTTCGCAGATGCTTTTTGGGTACCAACTGCAGTCGTATAAGTCACACAGCTGAGTGTCAGCTGGCCTGCATTTGGATAAGTCAGATGAGTCGGGGAGACACCTAAACTAATGAGAAAAGACTGGCCCCGGGTATGTCTTCTACACGCATAAGGACAAACCTCTTTGGCTAAGATGGATGACAGAAACAGGCTGGCCCGGCTGATTGGTTGGTTTTACAAAGCCAGGCATGGATGAGTGAGTCCTGCACACAACAACCACTGATTCTGAGAGACAGATAATGCTTGTGAGATTACCACGCTGAGCCCACCAACAACCCACAGCCTGACCAATCCGTGTTGAGAGGAAATTACATAACAATGACTGTTCAACACTCCTGGAGGATTCTGCCCACACCACAACAACAATCCATCCATCCTGATTCCCTCTTTATCATGAGTTCAGAGTTGACTGCAGGAGCAAGCAGATGATGAGCAGCAGACGGAAAGCCAGGCGGTGCTGTCCTCCCTCCTAACTGTATGCACCTGGTAATCCCAAGCATGATTTATGGGATTGCGTGCAGAGCTATAATGCAGAACACAGCAGCCAGTCTTAGATAACATAAAACGTTACGAAGGCTCTCCAGCCTTCTTGTTTCTAATTATTTCACTAGAGAGAATTATAGAAGTGGGAGGAAATGAACACATGCTTGGATGTCATGTTCACATACACTTCATCTCCTCCTTCTACATCCTTGGAAGAAGGATATAATGAAGAGTGTGGGGCTGCAGTGGGCGGCAGGCAGCGGTGGTCTGCCTGAGATTACAGCTGTGTAGCTGGGGGTGTATGGTGCTGATGCTGCCTGCTGCTCGCTGGGGGGAGAGGTCAGATGAATATGTGAGCTACAAAGGTAAGAGGAGACTGCAGGGAAGAGCACACACTATACGTAAAGTATGCACTGATACAGCTGCATGATTATCAGAGACATTATGTCAGTTATTTCTATAAAGTGTCATAATAATAATTGTTTGTTTTGGCACTTTAGCACATATCTCTTCTTCTGAGCCGTTTTCAGTTACAGTGGATTTTCACTTTGTCCAGTGGTTGGGAATATTTAAAAACTGAAATGAATAAGTACTTATTTTTACTGCTGGGTGCAGCTTATAAATCTAAACCAAACATTTCACAGAATCCAAACCTGCCATCATCAGTCATATGACTCATATGACAATCATTACCAAATCACAAAAAAAAAAAAATCAACTTTAAAGAAATGTTACTTCTTCACATTGGGTAGACTCGTTCTTTTCCACTCTTCTTTCACACAAAGATGGCCTGTGTTAGAGCTAGAACAATGAATCATCTGGGCCAATATTCACTTTTTTGCAGATTTATTAGGATCAGCTATATCAGTATTTTTGCATTATTTTGTATATCTGTATACTGGAATATTTTTTGTTTCTTTGTTTGTTTCCAGTTGTGAGTTGAGTTCTAAGTTGAGTTGAGTTGTAAGGTCCTAGAGCCCACATGAAAGCTTGAAATTTCATTTTGTGTTCAATCAGTTAAATAAAAAAATAATAATCTGTATCAGTCAGACTACAGTGTATATACAGTTTGCCTTTTATTTAATGCTGCACACTCATACCTTGTGACTGATTTAAGGAAATTATCCCTATTGGAACAAACATCACTCAAGGATACACAAAAACATATACCGTTATACCATGACCACTGTTAATCATATAATATTCTACAGATGCACACATCAGAGGTGGGAGATAATGCAAACACGCTCAAGCAACCGTCACAACACACACAAACTCAGTCTGTATGACTTGTGCATGTGCTCTGGCTTTTGCTCCTCCACTCGTGTGTGTTAATATGCTCCCCATGAGGCGCTGCAGGCTGTGGTAATTATAGAAGCTCGGCTAGCAGACACATCGCACGAGAGAAGTACATTAAAAGACATGTGCAGTTGCATACCGTCCATGCATACATGCATTCAAACCAAAGCGCACACACTACCAAGATACCGTGGAGAGTTGCATTTAAAACAAGCATCCACTTAAATTGCATCCTGATCAAACTTTCTCATGTAAAGGCATCTCCTATAAAGGGTTTTCACGGTGTGTGTGGCTGCATTTAAATTTATCATTTGTCTAAATGTGACTGTGGATTTAAAATAGCCAGCAGATGCAGAGCGCTCTGCCAATTCACCCACTGTTGCTTCAGGAAGCAAAGCCTCAGGAAGTAAAGCATAATATTAGCAGCAAAGCCCAGACACACTTAGGGTTCAACAATGCGGGCTTAATCTAACCCCCATACAGTCACAACTGTAATACCCCTGCCCAAATATAAAGAGATGTGGGGCTTAACCCACTTCTCAACAGAATCCCAATCCTCAAAAAGGCTGACCATCAGAGTGTCTGCGAGTGTCCAGTAAACCCTTTGGCAAACCACAAGTCTATCTGCAGGAGAGCCAAAAGAACACAGGAGCCCGGAAGATGGAGGATGCTTATTTTCTTAATCAAGCTGAGTTGTCATTATTGGCATTTAGTGGTCTGATATAGATGTGAGGCGTGCCAGGCGGGCTCTCGGTGTGACAAGCTGGCCCTGCGTGCTGCGCACAGTGAGCTGAGGATGAGATGGAGGCAGGGCCTGTGGAGCTCAGACAGTGTCATTACAGAAATGTCAGTCAGAAGGAAGGAAAGGAGGAGAAGGCCCCAGGGAGGAAAAGGGAGGGGAGGAAGAGGGGAGGAGAGAGAGGATAGAGGCAGGCAGAGAGGGAGAGGGAGAGAGAGGGAAGGGGGCAACACTTTCATGTTCACATCGCTCATTTAGCCCAGCGTTTGTTGTTTGGCTTTTTCCACTCGACTGTCCTTCAATGGCTGCGCCGTACGCAACGTGAACACTCTACGTAACGTCTATTTCTGGACGTTAGCTGTAAGGCATTTATTTATGTCAACTAAGCACATCTAAACACCCAAATATATTTTGTTTTCACTGAAGCTGAGAGATTAATTAATTATTTTATGCAGCATTTTATGCCTCTGTTATATAGCATCAGTAGAGAGGTGACAGTGAATGAGGGGACACTGTGGTACAGGGTCCGTGCTTTAATCTGTAGAAGACCAGGGCAATGCAAGAGTTGGCTTTTTAAAAAAATGATTCATGGTTTTTTTAAAAACCATGAGTGGTTGTTTGATTTGTAATTGTATGTTAGGTGTAATGCTGAAACTAACAACTGTTTTGAGTGAAATAAAATTGTGAAAAATCCAAAGAAAGAAAGAACCCAAAACCCAACTTTCACATTTTCAAATTGTCTCTTTTTTTAACAATCAGGAGGTCAAAGATATTCAAAAATAACTATTATAGAAAAATGAGCAACCAGAGTTTAAGAAGTGACTTGCCATTTTAATTTAAAAAAAAAAAGGCATATTTGATCAAATATCATAATTGTTACATAACTGTACTGTCCACTGACAGCCACGTATCTCTTCTCTTACTTGGTGTCATAGTATTGAACATTAAATCTGGCACTGAATAAATAAAATTTATAATGTAAATGCCAAGTTTCCACATAAAAGTTTACAAAAACAGTTTACAAATCTAAAGAAAAACTAAACTGTGAGTCAAATGCCCTGCACACCCACACAGTAGTTTACAGTTGGCTGATTGGTCCAGCCTTAATAATAAATGAATAAAAGGAGTCACTGATGAAGACGACTAAGATCACTCACTCAAATGTATAATCAGACAACATGGTCTTTGGTTTTTCATATTACAGCTGATGACTGCGATAGATCTTCATCAACAGCAGAATATATGAGACCAAATATGACACAATTTTACATGTTTCATCTTATGAAACACAGAAACAAGCTTATTCAATAAGTCTGATAGGACATGACACTGACTAAAGCTACCGCTATATAAATGTGACCCTTAACAAACGAGCCGCGTCTCCAGGGTTGGGATTAGAGAGCTCGGACCAGCTGCAAGGCTACACTGCTGCCACCGCCGCTACACATGCCAATTACATAAATACAGCTTCCTGTCTCTACACCAGCATCAGGACCACCACCCTGTCCTACGCCTGTGCTGACGCTGTGCTCGACACGTGACTCGATGGCTCAAATGTACAGGGACTCTTGACACCTGGACAAATGTCATGCTCTAACTTTCCCTGCAACAGTATCACCAGTATGACCCACTTTTTCAAGAAGATGGGATTTGAGGGATAAGGGATAAGACTTCTGTTACTCTATTGTTTTCTTACTGTCAATAAATCCTCATGGCCAAAAAGACCAGAACCAAAAACGGCGATACTTTCCAATATCCTGACAGTGCCTGTGGCCCACTCATTTCTGCTGAAGACGTAAACTTTGGGTCAAAAATGTATTAACTTTTTTAACCAACATGTACAAAAAGTGCTCAAAAACTGATAACTGAACATCAAGACAACTGGGCAAACTTTATCTGTCGATATGATTGAAAGCAGAATGGACTCTGTGGTGAGATTGTTTTGTCTACTACTGTTTCCAGACTCAAGAACCATCTCTCAATCTCAACAAAAACTATTTTTACAAAAAGCTCAGTATTTTCCTTTTAAGCAAACATTACTCAAGCAGGAGGACATAGTGCATTTGTTGGGGACTATTTTCATCTGTCAAAGAATACACATTTGGTGCTCTAGTGAGGGTTTCCAGCAATAGGATTGTGTATGCGGGGCTGAGGTAAGATAAACAGTGTCCATATTTGTTGTAATAAAGCAACACGTCACTCAGTGCAACAGAGTGGCTCACTGGTGTGTTTAATAGTTTTTGGACAACAGTCGAGCTCCATAGAGATATATACTACATCACAGGCTATTCTGTTACAGTTTCATGCACTGAGCACCTAATAACCCAAAGATGAGCTCAACAGATAATAAAATAAAATATAAAACACAAGCAAAAATCACAAATATTGCCTGGCTCCAGCTTTTTTGAGTAATTGATTATCAAAACTGTCACCAATTGATTGTTTCTGTTTCACTTAGAATATAGCCAACATTATCGTTTAAGTCATGTTATATTAGCTGCTGAAGGAATGCAGTAGGGGAGGAAATTCCAGTACATCAACTCTCTCTTTGTCACGAATCTGGAAATGAAACAGATGTTGTAGTTTCTGCTTAAATGAAGAGTTATGGCTTCACTAATGCATCTCGTTGAAAAGAAAAACAATCTGCTCATGCATACAGTGCTGGGGTTCTTGGTACACAGAAATTATGTTGAAGAGCTTCAACTGGCCCACATGTGCAGCTGCTCACGTTTGCTGCAGACCTGGTGTTAGGTGTCTTTGTGCCATAATTAAGAACACAAAGAACACCTGAGAGGTATAGCCTTCAACACAGTGTTAGTGGGGGACTGCATTTGGCTGATTGGTGCCGAGCGTGACCTGTAAGTGCACCACACACAGGCGGGAGTTTACAAGAGAGGCAAAGCTATTAGTGACACATGTGGACACTTAACTGGAAATGTCCCACTCAGCACAATGAGGGTGGAACACAATGCTGCTGCCGTGACAGTACACAGCATCCACCAATCACACATGTAACGCTCTCCAACACTGGACGACTGTCAAAGTGCGTGGGACAGGGATGAAAAGCAGCTCAACCATAAAACTGTTGTGACACCAAGTCTTCATGAAAGACAGATGAATGATCGTCTCTGATTTGTGTCAGATGGCCACTGCTGCACTGCTCACACAGAGCATGCAGGGTGGACTGTTACCAGACCCACGTCTGACAGGGGACACAAACACCAACCACCAATGCACATCACCTCCGAACCTGAACACACAATCATACAACGCGAGTTTATGTATTAGGCACACCTGGCTAAATCAAATGCTGTCTAATTCAACAGTCCTGCAATACATCCTGCTTTCGTGACGCTTTTATTGTTCGGTTTTTGTTGGAACTGTTTTAAAGTGGCACTGATTCAACTTCACAGTGATTCTGGAGGCTACAGTTTGTGAGGTGTTGATTATAGCGTTTTACCATCACATGGGACCAACACGACTCGACTCGAATCACTTTTGGTACCGGGTACTTCTTTAACGGCCCCCGATGCAGTGCCCTTACTATAGCAGCGATGCACAATGCTACCATGACGTCTTGCACAATGATGATGCAGCAGTGACTATTACCTCCCACCAATCAGTTTGCAGCATTTTCATGTAACCTTTTGGTATCACCTCAGCTCGGTTGGAATCTCAGCGGAGGTAATGTGAAAAAAAAAAAGGGCCAGGTACCAGGTACTATCCACGACGACAAAAAGAAAAAAAGAGTCAAATAGAGTTGAGCTGGTACCATGCAGTGGAGAAGGGCCATTAGAGACCTGACTCAAGTCATGAACCTGGTGACTTTATACTCCACTTAACAAAATCCAAACTTCCCTTTCATTTATTTGAAGGTAATAACATTATATTATAAAACAGTTACCCAGTTTTAAAAAATTCAATTAAAGTTAAATTCGTTACATAGTGCATAATGACTAGTTTATAAGACGTTGATATGACTCAGGATTCACTAGGATTGCAACTTTCATTTTCCTTATTGATTAATCTGCCAATTACTTTCCTGATGAATCAACTAATTGTTTTGTCAACAATGTAAGACAATAGTAAAAAATAACATAATTTCCCACAGTCAAAGGTGAAGTCTTTAAATGTCTAGTTTTACCGTCAGTTTACGATTGTGTATGTCAAAGAAGAGCATAAAAATGCTGCAACCAACAAATGTTTGACATTTTTGCTTCAAAAATGACTAAAACAATTATGCAATTGGAAAAGAAAAATAGCTTCAGATAAACTGTCTGTTCACTGACCAATTGTTGCAGTTCGAGATTTCACAAAGCCACACACCAGACATAATTGTGACTTCTGAGACAATGACTTTCTCCCACTTTTATTGTGCAACTCTGCTGAACTGTGTTGCATTATACTGACAGGAGTTTCCAGTAGTCATTGTACTCTTACTGAGATAAACGGGGTGGGGAAAACAGTAGAAACGCCTCTCAAGATTTTGGTGGAATATAATCCTAGAGCACCATAAACCACAGCCTCACACATTACCATGATGTTGAATCATCACATTTCTACAATAAACCTGAAAATGATCACCTTCATTCAAGTAGGATTTATTGCAGGACTTTTATATTAGACTGCGTTAGTATAACTAACTGAATATGTACACCATACAACATCCTCAATAAAAAAGAAACAATCTACTGAATGGACAGAATATTAAATCAGAGCCAGCCTGTCCCAGCCAGGATCTTTTTTTTTTTTTACTGTTCTTTAAAGCCACGTAGTCAAAAATACTAAACAAAAACTACTTTCTGAGTATCTCACGCAAAGACAAACAATTCTTCACCACCCACTATAATTTAGCTTACCCTCCTGCAACAGCACACAGCGGTCTATAATTTTTTTTTTTTCCTGCTCCTGGTTCAACAGACAAGACGAGAGTCTTTTTCTCTGGAGCTGAACAGCCCAGTGTTCAACAATATTGTCCACTTGGTTACATAATAACACACCACCTTTTAATACTTGAATGCGCAGGGCCCACTCTGTACCTGCAGCGGTGCAGACGCTGGGTGGTGACAGGTGAAGCTGAGCTGCACTGAATTCATTCATAAACAGCGTAAACAGCCGGTGTCACCGTGAAACGTCGTCGTGTTAATGCCCACAGAGCCCGGCTCACTGACAGCTGCCTCAGTCAGCACATTTAGCTCCACATCCCGCCGCCAAAGCCGAACTGTGGAAACGTGAAGTTTTGATATAACCGCGCCAAGCTTTGACTTTCGGTAAATGTCGCATATAGCGGGAAATATTACCGTTCAGCTCGGCTCGGTCCGTCAGAGATGTCCGGCTGCTCCCTCTCTCTCGGTACATCTATTTGTATATCTGTGCAGCGTAATGGTTTAGTCTTGTGAGCGTCGCACGTCACTTCCGGACACTCAGGCCCGATCACCTGTAAACACCAGCGTCCTCAGAGATCGTCTATGGAGGCGATGACTGCACGGAAGAAGTAGATGGACAGTAGAAACACTGCTCGTTTACTACAAAGTGAGCTGGTCTCTGTTTGATCAGGCTGAAGCAGAGATGGAGATTTCTGTCTATTGGCAGTGGTGGTTTATAACCATGTGCATACTACTTTCCATTTTGCTCCACTTTATTCTTTAATCAATACATTTCAGAGGGAAATATGTTTTTTTTTTTACCCCACATGTATGTAACTATAAATTACTGCTTCTCAGATTAAGATTTTACTTACAAAACAGATGGTCAGTTTAAAATATATGATGTATTTTCTTAAATTAAACGGTATAACCTCATATTACGTAATTAAAATGATCTCTTCCTTAACAGCAGTAATCACATGTAAATGCATCAAAAATAACATTCTGAATATTCTACATATCTAGCCTAGAAATTTACTGTAAAGTGCAAACGTTTTAGGTATTTCAGGTGTTTAGATTCTCATCCATCACTCAGTGACATCAGGGAGGCGTCTGAATGGTCCCAAGTTCACTCTGCAGCGTGATAATGACTCCAAACATTACAGCCAGAGAGACGGAGAACAAGGAGTCATGCAAAAGATGGTCTGGCCTCCACAGAGCTCTGATATCAACATCATGGAGTAAGTCTTGGACTGATTGAAGAAAGAGAATATTTTATTTGATTTGTATGTTTTTCTGCTTTGTATGAAATTAACAGATCAATAAAACTCATGGTATATTTTTAATCATTACTTTACTCTTAGTGCCAAAAATGTTTCCACAGCACTGTATGTGTTTCAGCTGCGACTCCCATGAGGTTTTGAAAGTGCATCTTAAGATTCACGGGAGCTGTAGTATCTTAATTTATAGGGAATGACACAGGGCACCACAGTGGCTTGATAGTAGCGACGTGTACCACACAGCTCCAGCGTCCATGATTTGAGTCTTGGCTGGGGGATCTGTGTCACAGGTCATGCCCCACTCTCTCCCCATGTCTCCTTCAAAGGAAAATACATTTACAGGAAATAACAGGCCTTTTGTGGAGATTCTCTCAGCACCTTTTCACCTTTTAGGCGGCTTCAGGCACAAGTATGATGTTGATGATGGGGTGCTCCCTTTGAGCCTGTTGTGGTATTAAACTATGGTCATTAATTCATCTCAAAAGTGAAGCAAGTGCACAGAGCAGAAAACCACCCTCGCAAGGGAGCATTTGTTATCAATAGAGTACAATAATCAGTAAACATACAGCAACCTCATGAGAAAGCATCACTCGCCCGACCCCCGCTTCGTGCTCGCTTCGGGGGGGGGGGCAATTTAGAGTCACCAATCAACCTATTGTGCATGTCTTTGGACTGTGGGAGGAAGAAATAAGATAACATTACAGGAAAACACAAACACAAATTTGTAGTTCTGGGGATCCCTGGGGGCCTGGAGGCATCAAAAAACTCTTGAAATTTGAAGGTTTGTTTTTTCCTCCATGTTTTTTTCCTGATCTAAATCAAGGATAAAGGGTGTCATACTAGTTTTATAGCCCTCAGACAAATTCTGGGTGACTTACTATAAAAAAACGTGACTTTGTAATGCATGTTTGATTTCCCTAATGCATGACGAATGGCCTCTACTGTCTATGTATTGAAGCTGTCAGTTTGCAATTCATATTTTTGAACTGTTTATTTTGTAGTCACTGCACAAGATCTAGAGTTGCCTCTGTGGTCCAGTCACATTTTGTAGCCTAATGTGTTTAACCTGACAAATAGCGATACATGCTGATAAATGCCACTGAATATACAGCACTACAACTATCCACAGCCCTGCACAAATCATCACGAATGGGTGATGTGACAGCTCAACTAATAACCAAACAAAATCTACATCAACATGGCGATTCATCTTTTTTTTTTGACAGCTTCGCTTTGTATCACTGTTTCTAGTGTCATGAAATAAAAGCGGAGTGGGAGCTCTTCGTTTACGTCCTCTCTGACGCCGTGGTTAAAAATAGCCTCGGTTTCTCTTCAATGGCGCTTCACTGCCGGGGATTTACAGAGCAAATAATAATAATAATAATAATAATGAGACTTAAGTATCTTCCTGTTGAGTAAGAGTGCAGGCATCGAGTTTAATCTTTAAAAAAAAATAATAAAGGTCTTCATACAAATGCAGATCGGAACTTTACAGTCAGTTCGCCGAGTACACACGAAACTCGCCGATCTTTTGGCGGAGGAGGAATAGATTTATCTGAAGGACCAACAACAGGGCGCGACACCGATACTGCACTGTGGCCACCGCCTGAAGCAATGTCATCAGACAATCAGAGCAACTCACAGACACATATGACTGAGTTCGTTGTACTGATATACATCCCAGAAGTGCCCGGGTTGAGTTTAATTTCTCTGCAGAGCAAGGTGAGAGGACAAAAGCAATACTGAACTCAATTTGTAGCAAGTAGCATTTTAATAATTATAAAGACAAAGGGTGCTTGGTTATTGAAAATGTATGATTATGACATGACCTGCAACATACACAAACACCTTGAGATGGAGGAAAAATGAGCAGATAAGAGTATTTCTGTAGTGGATAAAGTGCTTTTACTTAAATACAAGCAGCAGTACCCCAAATTAAAAATATTACTTTACATGTGAAAGTCCTGCATTCACAGTTTTACTCAAGTAAAAGTGTAAAAGTATTAGCAGCAAAATATATCAAAAATAAAAGTACTTGCTGTGCCATATATCACTTTTCAGACATAAATGTAAGTCATATCATTGGATTATTATCATTGATACATCTGCTAGTAAGTAGCATTTTAATATTGCTGCTCCCCCAGCTGTAGCTTTTTAACTTTATATTGTGTTGGTCATTTTGATCTATAACTTATAACCTATAACATAATTTTATGAGATAATTGTTTGCCTTTGTAAATTTTGTGATCAATACACATAGTGAACACATAATGGCACATTTCACTCTGTATATTGATATATTGATATTGTATTGTGTACTGTCAGATAAATATAGAGAAGTAAAAAGTACAATATTCCCTCTGAAATATATAAAGTAAATACATGTAGATGTTGCATTAAGAGGAAAAACACAAGTGTAAGCACTTGAAAACTACTATAGTACAATTTAAGTATCTATTCTCATTGTGTATTCTTTCACATGTATTAAGTGAACATCACAGTGTGAAGACTAAACATTCAGTTTACTGTCCAATGTTGTTTATGCAAAATGTTGAGAAATCATCCACAGCAGCATACCGTACATTATGGCTTTGCAGCATCTTTGAATTCAATCATTTTTTCACAAGTGCTTTCAGTGCAACTGAATAAATCTATACCAGCTTTTTTAAAAAAAGGCCACGTTTAACAGGCAGAAATAAACCTGTAGATGACAAGACACATTTGCAGCTACAGCAGAGTGTATATCAGAACTTCCTGTTGTGCATCTCAGCAACCTGCCGCAGAGAGTCTATTTGGTTTGAGCTAAGTCTTGTTTTGCTGCTCACCTCCTGCCACCTAAGAGAGCCGTGGCTGCTCACCATCTAAGAAGAAACAGTAATAAGTGATTATTGATTATTCCTGACCTAAATTTTGTCTCCCAAATGCAGAGGAACCTCATCAACCAGTTCTTCATAGAATTGTAAAATAATGGATGTTCTACATATTTTAAAACAATAATGTTCTCACCATATTGTTGATATCTACCATCACCTGGCTTGTTCTGCCCAGGTGAATGTTTAGCACAGTGGTTTCCACCCAGGCATTATCTGTGTTCCTGCAATCATCCACGTAACCCTCAAACACCTGAAACACAGTAACAACGAGTTCATCAATGGCAAGACAAGCATTTTAAACTAATTATTATTCACCTCATTTATTTCATTCTTTGACAACAATCAAATAGACAACGGATTGCAGGTTTGATCCCTCCAAAATGATGATACATTTAGTCAAAGTCAAGTTGTTGAGCTTTTACTGTCATAGCTCCTAGATTATGGAGCAGTTTTCCTCTTGGGGGTCAGATCAGGAAACTCTGACTAGTCTTTCACCGTAAATCTGATCTCAAGACCTCATTAATGTCAAAGGTATTTTATCAGTGTTTCCTTGATCAGATTTGTTCTTATCCCTTAACAATTCTTGCTTGTCTTTGATTTAAACTAAATGTTGAAAAGACCCACCTTTGTTCCCTCTGGTACTTTTGCATTCATCTTTTCATACAGCGTCTTTCCCATGGTTCTCTTAAGCGTCACTGGCAGGTGATCAGCAGACTGGACAGGTCCCTGAGGGTTTAATTTAAATAAAACCTTTTTATTGAACTTTGCCAACACATGCGTTGACCTCTCACAACACAACACAAATCCCAACAACCAACAACACAGCTCGATAATATATGCTCCAATGTGCAAGAAGGCGTACCTACACACAGACGAACAAAACAAAGCAACAGAAAATAAAAGAAAAGAAAAAACCTGCCAAACACTCTGAAAGACCATATTTTCAAAGTGGGGTTGGTCAGGTTTTTCTTGCTGAGAGGTTGGAGTGTGCAAAGCATGAATGTTAAAGACACAAGGTTACAGGAAGCCTCCTCCATATCAGCCCCTGCTGATCTAGTATTATGGTAAAACTGATACCCAATACACCACCTTGCGAAATAGTGGAAGCCCATTAAGAGCCTAAAAGGTTTGGCAATGCCAAGCACCCATCTGCCTTCAGTCTCTCAACATAAGATGTCTTAATCCTTGGGGTGAGATCTTTTTACCCCAATTCTGATAAAAAACTGTCTGAAAGAAAAACACAATCTTGAGTTTATTCTAGCAGCAAGAGACAGGGAGCGATGACCATCTTTTTAGCTGGACTCACCCCAGGTAAAGCCAAGATGCCTTGGCTCTCGTCCCAAACTGCCAGGTACTCCAAAACAGATCTCTCGCTGTCTCGCCAGCTAAAAATCAATTTCCAGAATCTAAGACCATGCCATGCAACACAATGGCAGTGAAACAACCTCTTTCAAATGTGCTCTACGGACATGAGATGACCTACCGTGTAACAACAAGGTCTAAATTCAGATTTGGACCCAGTTGGCTGAGTGCGCCTCGTCCCCTAACACCAGTCCGTCCTCCTGGGTTTCTGATGACAGAGAAGATACATATCAGACATCAAGACATGCGTATAAGATTGCTGTAAGTGCCATTTGATGTTTTGTGCATCTTCTCTCATACCTGTATTTATCTAAGTCCTCTGATTCTGATCTGTGGTGAGAAAGAATATGAAGATGAAAGGGATGTGAAGATAGGAGGAGGCTGCCTTGTAATTAGAGAGTGGACCCAGAGTTAAGTCGGAAAGCTGTGGTTACCGTAGCTTTTTGGTTTAGTTCAAACATTTCAAAATACAGTATTCATCGGTCATTGAGACCCATTCATCATCTACCGTTTCATTCAATAATAATAAAATAATAAAATAATAATTTTTCTTGATAAAAACACTACTTATGAATGGTCTTAGCTATAAATAGATCCCCACGCCAAGACATACAGGAACAAAACATTATGCATGGTCTTCTCATAGTCGGTGCATACCCATCCACATGGTCCCCACTGTCTTCAGAGGCATAATAAACTGGCATGTATGAGCTGAAGCTGACCTGACAAAAGAGCACACGAGAACAAACTGGATTCAATAAACCCAAACCATCTTTTCAGGCAGCTGGTGATTTTGTGGTGGAAATACATGTGAAATACCTCCCACGGCACTTTCTCCTCAGGCACAGGGAAGCGCGTGAGCTTGCTGTTCGGATAGTGAAACTGACGGGCATTCACGTGGAACCCAACCTCGTTCTCTGACATATTTCTCGAATTGTCATAGGTCTCATCTGTTGTGGTTGACCCTGCAGGGAAGAATTAGAGTTTGACACATAATATATTTGCAAAATAAAGACAACAATATGTAAATTAAGAGTAATAGTGAATGAGGAACTTGGTTCCTGACATAGTGGTGACTGTGCTTCTTTTGTGGCAAGACCCCGAGATTTCAGATTATCCATAATCCACTGCAGGGCTCTGGTTGACTGGACGACCTGATGAAACAAAATAAAAATGGGTCAAATACTTCTGATGACCTCTTATACAACACTGAAGATGGTATCTGGAAATAAAATTCGGCAAGCACACATGGGTGCATCAAGAAGTGTGTCATCACTTCTCTGCATCGTGCCTTACTCCCACAGCATAATGTGAAATGTTACAGACACAGATACAACATTAATGATACCCAAAAAATCAGGTTACCACCTGCTCCTCGAGTCGAGCCAGTCTTTTCACCATTACATCAAAGCTCGACTCCTCTTCCCTCTCCAGCAGTTCGGTTATGGTGGTGACCCTCAGGAAACACACAAGCCACAGTATGTCATTTGATTGGATGTTATTCAGACTGTGTGTTGTTATATACTCACTATTTAGTCAACGTGGAACCTTTAAACCTCATCAAAAAACCTTAAACACATAGACGACGTTGCTGCACGATGGAAAGGTTGAGATAAGAATATTGATACCACTCTCATGTCTGCCCATTAATTACCAAGCTATGGCAGGCAGCTGCTTATCTTATCTTATTTTAGCTTAGTTTATCTTAGCTTAGCAGAGAGAGTGGCAACAGGGGGAAACAGCCATCTTCATAATTTTTTTTTGTTGCAAAATACTGGATAGTTCTATCCCCACCAGACTCTAAAAGTCCAAATGAAGCAATTTGAGAAGGTAAAAATCACACTTTGTTTGAGCTGCTCAGAACTGAAAGACCTTAACGTTTGATGAGGGCGTCTCACACACACAGCGGTACTCTAGAGGAGTGTTATGCAGCATCACTTAGCTACATTCCTGTGGCGTTTTACTTTTGGGCTGTGTCCAGGATGCGTCGCTCCGTGCTCTGGCTCTGTTCCTGCTGTGTGGACAGCAGGTACCTGTCTTTCATCAAGGCCTCCCAGGACAACAGCTCCTCTTCCTCTATCTGAGGAAGCTCATTTTCTGAAAAAAGGTGTCACATGTTTAGTGTCACAACCTTACCTAATACCATACATATACATATGCACATAGACACACAAACTCCTATTTAGTTAAACCAGAAAGGGGATATTTCAACATGTTAAAATATTTACTGGTAGAGAACAGTGTATGTGAACACCAAAAACGAAAATGTTTCACTGGACGACTGGAGAATCATCAAGAGGAACATTAACATCCAGTGTATTATCTTTTCCAGCTCAGTAAAGGAATTAAGAAAAGTCTAATTGTAAATTTGACCTAAAAAAACATAAGGTCCAACTTGACTGTTGTCATAGAGATAGTTTAGTTGTTATCATGTGACCATTGCATAGAATTTGGGTTGTGCTAACAGGAGGCTGTATATGGAGGGCGTAAAACCCACAGTAAAAACATTCACATAGAAGCACTCAAATTAATACAAGGCCGTTTTTTTCCAAAGCAGATCTGGGAATACAACATCTTTCCTTCAAGGACTTGAGTATAATGACAATAACTTGGCTCATGAATGCACCATTGTTGTCGAAAATGAATGACAGTGTATGAAAGCTTCTGACAGGGTGACAAAGCTAAAACAAGAGAGGAAGTGCGCAGCATCTCATCATGTAGTCTACTTTCAGAGAAGGCAGGAATAAATAATTCAAGTCTTACTGAACTCCTTGCATATAATGGGAGGTCTGCGCAGCACCACGCTCCTGATGAAGAGGTAAAGATGGCTGAAGATGATAAAAGGTGGAGGAGCAGCTGGGCGGCTGTGGTACTCCTTAATAAGCTCATATCTTTGAAACTTCCATATTCTGTCCGTGTTGTCCTGCACCTCCTGGAATGTAAAGCTGTGGAGGAAAGCAAAGGGACGCAGGGGATAAAAGTAGTGAAAACAACCAGACGTTTTCATCCAAACTATTTTTAGGACTTGCTGTCACATCACGTTGCAGTTAAAAAGCTCAGGCTCAAAAACTGATGACTGAATGAAGACACGGTGATGCTGAGGAGAACTCACTTGAAGATAGCTATGAGCAGGTTGAGCAGCAGTATGTTGGCAAACAGCAGGTAAACACAAAGCATGATGATGGTGAGCCACTCAGGGAAGGCAGGTGTTTGGTTTTCATTTAGCACAGGACACTTGGGCTTCAGAGGGTCGGTGCCATTCATGCTGCAGGAATTTATGTCAAATACAGTATCTGCAGAGGGCAAAGAGATTGTTTTCTTACTGGTAATATCTCAAATGTCTTAAATGTAAATATCTTAAATATGTTAAATAATATCCCAAATGTCAAAAGGCTGAGGAATGTATCACCGATATATTAAAACTAAAACCAATTTATTTATAAAACTACATTTACATACACAGAAATACCTAAAACTACATAATTTTTCAACTGCAAAGAAAACAGTGTCCTCCATCTCCACTTACTATCAATATTAGTGGGAAAATTCCCAAATATGATGAGGTAGGGCTCGTAAACTGCCCCACGGATAATCCAATCCAGCCGATTGTCATTGTGGATGAGAATGCCCTGTTTGGCCACGCCGTACGCCACCACCCAGATACTCAGCAGGAACATGAAGAAAAACATATCCATCATCTGGAGAACAAATAGACATCAGTCACAAGCTAGAAACTCTGAAGAAAGGGACAGATCTTAATACTGTGAACAGTGACATGTAAAGTATGTACAGTAGTATCTTTATCGTCTGGTGGGTGACTTTTACTGAGCTACAATTTTAAATCCTCAAGTTTAGAAAGCTGTTTTTTGTCAGTCAGTATGTTGGCAAAAGCAACTGCTCCGTAACAGATCATATACTTTGCAGTGACAAGTTTCAATATTTAAAAAGATGCACGACTGCTCCAGGTATAACCTCTGCACAAACAATAATAGACTCCTTTGAAAATCATGAATGGATTAATTCAGAGTTAGGTGAATACATGACTGAAATTGAGTGTGGTAACAGACAGTCCAGCTGCAACACTTTGTTCAAAAACACCTTTTATTTAACACAAAGAGCACATCTCATCTGCAGACACCAGATGGAGGCACAGTGAGGTAGAAGCCTCTTTTTGTATTAGATAAAAGGCGCATTGGAGCTTAGCGTGTAGCATTCTGCAGCCACTCCCACATTACATCAGGTCAGCATTCATTATAAGTGAATGTGACCCTCTCACCATCCTCCTGACTATGATGATCTTGGGTCCCAGAGTTCGACTGATAGTGAAGATGGCCATGAGACGGAGGCAGAAGACGACAAAATCGATGCAGAGGAGGATTTTGCCCGCATAGAACAGCTGAGATGTCAGCCTGAAATAGAAAAACTTGGTGAGTCACAGATAACCCAGGAGGTGGAGAGCACTTCCATGGCCTGAAGTGTTTGTCTGGGGGAAAGCAAACTTACCTAAATGCAAGGCCAATAATGAACAGGAGGATGGACAGAACATCTAAAATATTCCACAGGTCGTTGATGTACATCCTGGCTTTCTTACGAAACCCAAAGCCATCAGGATCGTGGAACAGCTGAGATGAGAGAGAAGACATTTATTATTTGGAAGATTGGGATTTTAGTAATGTAGAGATATACATTTTTATTAGAAAAATTGAATACCCTGTAACAATAACCTTACTGGCTAAATAATAAATAATGGATTTTTTGCAGCATGGTTTACTCTGATATGCCATAATATAAGAAGGCATTTGTCTAAAGTTAACAAGATCGACTTCAAGAGCACCTTATATTCCCCTGGTTTTTGCTTCGTCATCACCGGTACCTCTCTTTGTAGCCTGTCAATTTATCTTTTCATATTTGTACGCGTTTGTGTCCCAGCTGCAGCCTCTCACCTGTCTGACCTCCTCACACACCAGAGAGATCAGCCAGATGTAGAGCAGCACCTCCCCTGCAGAGGGCGTAACCTGGAAGTCGATCATCAGCACCACAGCAAACAGGAAGAGGAAGGCGAAGTAAGACACAATGTTCCAGTAAAACTTGACCTGCGGAGAGCTGTACAGGCTGACTAGTCTGGACCAGTTGCCCAGACGCTTCAGGCGCCGCAGCCTGAGGGGGTCACTGTAGACAGAAGGGTCAACGGGGTTAGAAACAACTTGCTGTTTTTTTTCTCAAGTGACATTTCTTGCTTTCCCCTAACTGACCTGCTGGTGATCTCTGAACTGAAACCACGACTTTGAGACGAACAAAAATGTAAAATGTTGCGATGTCAAACTCTTTCACAGTCTCATATAGTCAAGAAGCGATCACACAGAAAGAACCCAGTGTATTAAATGTGTACTTACAGGCTATGAGAATTTGTTCTAAGTGTGCTTCCTGTCACAGACTCTACTGTCTTGATCTCCTCGTTCCTCTCCGTTTCTCTCTGGATGACTTCATCACGTCTGAGGAGAATTAGAGCAACACTGTTGACCATCGCTACAGAAGCAGTACAAGCAGTAGCACAAAGACGTTGACCAATTCACTCAGAAAACACTAAACATCAAATGTATACATGATTTTAAATTGAGAAAACATCCAAATCAAATCACTACCAGCTTTGATAAATGCGTCATGCCCAGCAGGCCAGAGTTGCCATGAAGACATGACATCGTTATATCAAGGGCATGGTTGTAAGCACTCACAGCAAGTTTCATGTCAGCTGATTAAAGATTGGCTGCGATATGACTTGATTTCTTGTTTGGCACCTTTGCAGCCAATTTCAGACGAACACTTTCACAAATCAAAAAGCCAACAAATACGTTTTTCTTTCCTTGGTTTGAAGAACATCTGTGTCAATTTCTGTAAAGACCAGACACGGACACCGGAGGACACCGGAGTCCATGTATGAAGTTAAGTTTTCACACATGAAAGCAGGCCTAATTGTAGTACCTAGAATTTCCAAAAATAAAAAGTGAGACATAGTCTGATTCTGTTGTTTTTAAAAGGGAGTGTCACCAAGTGCTTGCTCATTGTGGGAACTGTCAGGTTTCTCTCTCTGATACCATCTCGACCATACCCTGTTAAGTGCCTTGAGATAATATATGTTATGTCTATTGAACTCTGTAGGTCTCAATTTTCAGAAAGTGTTTAGAAAGTGTGTGCTGGTCTGACCTCTTTTAAAGCTGCCTCATCCTGCAACCTGACATTCAATTTCATACGGTTAAGCTCTCATGCTGCACTAGCAATTCATATATTTCTGACATGACACCTCTCTAATTTTATCCGTTCCTCTAAACAGCATCTTGTACAATGAGAACTCAGATTTTTTTTAATTTTATTTCAGCCAATAAGACTGACCTGAAAACCAGAAATCCAGTGTAGATGAGAGGGAAGAAAACCATGCAGATCATCACTCTCCACACAGGGTTGTCCACTGACAGCTCACCACACCAGATCTGAGTCAGAAGAGCCTGGAAGACAGACATGTTAGCAGACTGGGTCATACAGTATCTATTGAGATGAAATACCAAACACACATGTACTGTATGTGTATCAAAATGAAATGTATAAAGACTCATTTACCAAGTTAAATTTACTGATCAGTGGCACAAAATGTAAATGTTATCAATCTGACGAAAACCCTGAGATGCTCTACCTGAACACCTGACTGAGCTACAAAGCTTTTATCATCAGCCTCCAGTGCCAGCCTCAGGCATGTCGTCTTTCCCCAAAATGGCGACGCACGAACCAGCAACCTCTGAGCCCGCTCTTCATCACTGTTGTAGCACTTGCTGAACACACCTAGGAAACAAACACACACAGATACACAAAGACGCCAAATGATAGCCTTACAAAATTACTGTACTTCACCTAAGTAAAGCTGCGCATTATATCTGTGGTTTTATACCAATGGCATGTTTCTCATAGTGACTGGCGAGCTCATGCATGTCCTCTGCCTCGTCTGCATCACTTCCTTCCTCTGCCATCTTCTTCAGGATCTTACTGGCAGCCAGAGCAGCAGACATGCAGTCTCTACACTGTACAGACACAGACACAAAAACAGATTCAAATTCAGATACAGAAAAAAAAAATTCTATTTTTAAATTTTCTCCATGCAAGAGTAAAATGTTTTCATCACCTGCTCCCAGGCAATTTCAGCCAGCTCTTTATTATTCTGGATGACAGCCCAAAGGAAAAGATCCCTGCCTGGGTTTCTCTGTACTTCAGCGCTGTCGTCCTTGAGCGGGGCTTGGGACACCGTCGTACTTTTAGACGGCTAGAGGAGGAGTGAAGGAATGTGTTTCATTACTTGTATGGTTTATGGCTGTAGCCAGGATTTCAGAAATACTGATGGCATCCATCCAAATCATCCCAATGCATGCCCCACTCAATTTACATTTTTCATATTTCATTTTTTTTTCTAAACAGCCAACTGTTTAGTTATTCATGCTGTGAATTTTATTTCCCACCGTGAAGGTTGAAATACTTTCTCCCTACTGTGAAGAATGAAATTCTACTTGGAAAATACAGAATCCTTTATTCATTTATTTAATTATTTAGACCAAAAAGGTGTCAAAGTACTGGAGTCAGTCCAGTGTCTTAAATGCCAGACATGAAGACATGAACTAGCATGTGAGGAACGTGGAGCGTGTTGTGAAGTTATACTTTAGCGCAGGTTTCACAAATAAGGAGATGCTTCATCTTTTGGCACATCAGCATAAGCATCAGAACACTGAAAATTCAATTTTTTCTTGTAAAATCACAACTTATATTAGATATTTTTTTTGGTCATAATATCACAACCTTTTTCTAGAAATATTATGACTTTTTCTCTTAAAATTGTGACTTTATTCTCGTAATCTTTGACTTTTTTCTTGAAATATTAAAATTTTATTCTCAAAATTACAACAAATTATCACAGGTATGAATGATTCTTTAGTTTTGGTTGTCAACCATTCACTTACACATAATTGTTTTTTGATGTTTTCTCTTGCAGACTGGTGACCAGGTTTACTGTTTAAAGCAAAGCCCAACAGATGATGGCTAAACATACTTACTGACAAAGATGTGTCCTCCATAGTCATGTTGAAGTGGTATGTCATTGTGGACGGAGGGTAGAGGGGCTGGGTAAAGCTGCCCAGCAGGTGGCGCACCTCAGCACACACATGAGTCATGGATATCATTTCACCTTGCCCTGAGTGAGCTCGAGCCCTGATGCCGAATGCTTGCCTCCTGCTGCGAGAGCTGTGGACCCGCTTGGCCAACTTGCGGAGAAAGAAGCCACTGGGAAGCTGTTTGTAGAGCTCACACAGAGTTTCCTCGTCCTGCAGGAAATCCCTCAGACTCACACCGTTCTCCAGCAGCAGACGTACGAACCGAGGCTTGTTACCAACCAGGGCTGAGAACATGGCCCAGTGGAGGTCACTGGACTGGAGCACAATAAAGAGGCAGGCGAGCAAGACACAATCAGCATCCCGGCTATTACTGTTTTTGAGAAACGTGAGAAAAGTGTGGAGTTTTTGCTGACTCATTCATGTCAGGTTCATCAACATGGCAGTGTGAGGAGAAAAAATACTTTACCTTACTTTTTATGATATAATCTGTACTATTTTATGATACAATTGTTCTTTGCCCCTTGCATCATAAATCTTTATGATATGAGGTATTACCCTCTAAACTCCTGTGGTGGTGTGCTGCTGGTGATGGTTAAACATTTTGGTAACACTTTATATTAAAGTAGACATATTCACCATTAACTAGTTCTTGATAAGCATGCATATTAGTAGCCTATTGGCTCTTAATTAGTCATTATAAAGCACTCTTACTGCATGACCATACTCTGCAACTACTTGGCCATTAACTAAGGCGTAACCAGGATGCCCTGTGTAACCATTCACTTAAGGACTGGATCTGTTTTTTGCAGTAGTTGTGTGCTGTGATGGATTTACTAAGTTTGGCAGCTTTACAATAGGGAACTTGTCTGAGTTAATAAGTATCAAACTAGTAAATTAGTTATGAACAAGACCTCACTTTCAGTTATGAAAGACTTAATTTAGAGTTATTATTATGTTTTGTTACATATAAACTTGCCACATTTATTAAGAATTATTAAGTGAGAATATAAGGGCCACACTTAGCAAAACATATTAAGATTGTAATTCAGGTACAACAACTTCCGTACTTACAATAAATAAGCAGTAATTAGGAGGTTATTAAGGGACAACTCAACAACTCAGAAATGGCTAGTAGCTGAATATGATCATGCACAATAAGGCATTTAATACGTGCTTTATAATGACTAATAAAAAACCAATAGGCCAATGATATGCATGCTAATAAACAACTAGTTAATAGTGAATATCTGTACCTTATTGTAAAGAGTCACCAAAATGTACTAAAATTTACACTAAAAAGTTTAGCGTCTTTCTGGGAGGATTACAATTACAACAAACATTTTTAAATGAAAATAAAAATTTTGTCTTGTTTTGCTTGTATTGTTAAACCTGTGTTTTGTATGGAAAAGTAAATTATTTCACAAAGTGAAAAGTTACATTTTCCTTTTGACTCAGTCCCCACTTTCTCTCACAGCCACGAGTTAAAATCAAACAGACCATTTATTGTATCTGCTGCAAACCTTCTCAGCTGACTGCTGCTGCTCCCAGTCCATTATACCCGTTTATCTTATTGTAGTCATGATGAGCAGGATTGCAACACAGAAGTCATGTTCATAGGATGGCCTTGTCAGGGACAGATCAAAGCCATTGTTGTTGTGATGTGCAACCAGCAGACCCACCTTCCACTGGCTCTCTTCAGTGAAAATCTCAGTCTCAGCTATATCCACTCGGTTCCAGGCTATAGCCAGCTCCAGCTGCCTCTTCCAGCTCTCAATCCCCAGTGACTCGCTGATCCTCGAAGCTGAGTGTAGAATTTATATTGACACCATTTTAGCTGTAGAGCGACAAAGTCAATTTGCATTTAGTCAAAAGACTGATTAACTGCTGTAGACCTCAAACCTCTCTCTCACAAGACAGTCTCTCTACACAAGGGAACGTTCATTCTCATCAATCAAGGCATTTTTTTATTTCACGGTGCCATCTATTTTCATTGTCCTTTGAACTGATAATTTTTTTTAAATTACCTGACAAATATTTTATTCCTAAAATGTCAGAATATCGTAAAAAAAAAAAAAAGACAAGGTCAAAACCTAGTATATGACTGAACCACCAATGCTCAAATCCTGATGTCATAACCGTGATGTCGTCTGACAAAATCACGATACATAAAATAAAGACAAAGACTGTGCTGTGATTGACAAATCGATTAATTGACTACAAAAATGCTATCTGAACAGCTACACAGCATGGTCACGCAGCAAGTAGCTTAAGTTTTGCTTAAACTAAAAAGATTGCGCAGTGAACTTTGTGGTTATAGAGGAAAACAGACTTTGGAGGTCCTGCAGCAGGATCACTGCCTGGATGTGCATTTTAATCACCCCAGTGGAGCTCAGTGATGGAAACAATAGACACAGCAGTTTAGCTAGAATGATGATTCATCACCATCAAAATGCTAAGTGAATATCCGAGCTGTTGGACTCACTCTTCGTTTTAGAGCACTTTGGCTCAGTCTTCTTCTACAGACAGTGTGCATTAAGCTCGGTCTACATTCATAAACCTTTTTCAAGACCATCAGGAGGCAGAGTAAATTTTAATAAGGGGCACAGCATATTCCCAAATGTAGTGAAGTGTGGCTATCAATGCCTCTCTGTAAGGGAGAGGAAGAATCTCTGTGTTGGTTTTCGACCCCTCCGCATCTGACACCACAGTCCAGTGATTTAGTTTTCCGAGAAGCAACATAATACTTGCTAAGAGCTGCCTTGGCACTAAGTCTTCATGGCTAATGCTGTGTTATGTACTTAGAGTCAGTCCAGTCAGGTATTAGACATCTTTGTGAAAACCATACGCATACCTTTGAGTAGCGCTTGAAGAATAGCCACATCCACATCCCCGTGACTGTCCTCGCTTACTCTGAATACTGTCAGCAAGTGCGGCATCCTGATGACGTCCTGAATCTGTGACAGGAAACAAACAGGGTGTGGGCAAAGTTTCACGTCAAACTTTGTGCCAAGTACCAGCTGAACAGGAACAGTACTGACTCTATTTGTGTAGCACTTTTAAATTAAAAGAAATGTCTTAAAAGTGAACTCTAAATTAGAAAGTCACTGCAGCAAGGAATTACAAAGCAGGCTCTGTCACCTCTACTTACTAACCTTAACAGGAAATCTTGTCAGGAGTTCACAGAAATACGGTATTTGGTGGCTAAACCTAATTAAGCCTTTATTGTTATCTCTAAAAGTTTGAAATCACTTCTGAAATTAACAAGCAGCATGCGAAGGAAGAGGATGAGGGGTGATATAATTAGGCCTTCTTGAATTTATTAAGATCCTTGCAGCCACATTTTGGACTAACTGCAACTGAGAAAGTCAACTCTGGCTTAAAATAAAGGTTTGACATTTTGAGAAAAACACTTATTCACTTTCTGGAGGTGAGATTGACATCACTCTGATGTCTGTATGTTAAAAATGAAGCTCAAGCCAGCAGCGGTTAGCTTAGCTTAGTTGAGGAGGTTAGCATAGCAGAAAGACTGGAAATGGGGTGACTGCTTCTAACTAGCTTCTGACTGTCGCTTAATTTGTTAGCTGTAGGAAATTGTTGGATATCCAGCCCTTAGTGTTGTCAATCCAGTTACTGAGAGGAACAAGATTGCTTTTATCACCGGGTGTTGTTGGTACATACAACTGAATGCTGAATCAGCATAAAAATGAAAGTTAATATATTTGCCAATGATTTCTTTAAGAGCACACAAACAGAAAACATTAGAGGACCTAAAACTGAGCCTTGAAGGACACCACAAGTGAGACTGGCAGTAGAGGATGAACTGGTCCACCATCCTCAATGCTGTGGTCCACCATATCAAATGTGGCACTAAGGTCCAGTGGTGCTCACATCAGATGCACCCAGGACACCGTTTGTAACCCTCAGGGGGTTAGTTTTTGTGCCATGATGAGATCTAAGTCCAGTTTGAAATTTCTCAAAAATGGTATTGAATTGAATGACATTAGCTATGGAAATAAACAGTAGTTTGTAAATTGGTCATCAGTCTGTTCACGTACCATCTTGGTCCATTTTATGATCTTGAGGTCGGAAAAGGTTTCATACTCTTGGCCGAAGAACTTCTTCATCAACTGGTGGATGAGGGCGATACTAACCCGGGTCACTGGCAGTCCTGCGACCTGGGCAATTACATCTGCTATTCTCCCAGAGCCCTCCAAGACCACACACGGTGTACCATTGAGCATGGCATTATATATAGTCTGTGAAGAGATACACAAGAGTCAGACTAGTCAGACTAAGACAGAGAAAGAGGCTTAAAATTGATGACTCACATTCAGAGTGCCTGGACCTCCATCCAAAACCACACACACCACAGGGATGGTCACGCCGCTTTCTGGAGATTGGAAAAAAATATATATAACTAAAAGCATAGCAGATAAAATGTAACAGATTTGAGATGCTATCCACAATGTTTTGCTGCATTGGTCGACACTGCATCAGCTATTTTTAACCTTTGTTTCCAAGAAGCTTTCTGGAGATGCATTTCTCCAGACGACTACGCAGTTCAATCTCCACGCCGTAGCGTCCGTGGGTTCCATCATCCACCAACAGGAAGTGGGTGTGGTTGTTATCGAGACAGGACAGCCGGCCCTGGCCCTTGATGTCCATAGGATAATGGGCTGGGAAACAACCCTGCAGAGAAGGAGGTGGTGGAGTAGGAGCGTAAGGAAGTCCCAGTTAGACTCTTCTATCCTGGTGATGCCTCTTGCCGCAAGTGAGAGACAAGCCACATGTGTGAATGTGTTTACCTTACCTCTGAAAACACTAAAGCATCCCTGTTGTGAATTACTCCCCATGTTGCCACTCCAATAGCTACGATCTGACCCTGCATGGAGCTGCTACTTAGGGCGTAGTCCCTCACAGCCTGCCCTACATGCTTCATCACACCTGCGTGGGTACCACCCGTGATGATCCATGCACCTGTGTGCAACACAGCATGTGTACAAATTCCATATTACATACACTATATGACCAAAAATAGGTGGTTTCATTCCAAAACCATGGACATTAAAGAAATAGTTTGACATTTTGGGAGATGTGCATATTTGCTTTCTCGCTGAGAGTTAGAGGAGAAGATCAATATCACTCTCATGTTTGTAAAGTGAATATCAAGCTTTTATTAAGCAACCCTTTAGCTTAGCTTAGCAAAAAGTCTAGAAACAAACTGACACATTATGACTTCATGGGGGGATATGTGTGGGATCTTTTCTTGGCAGGGTGCAGTGACTTCCTGAGTTTCCAGTTATTGCGCTAAACTAACCACCTCCTGGCTGTAGACTCATGTTTAGTCGTCTCATTTAACTCTTGGCATTCGTGAAACACCTTCCTGCTCTTCTGCGAGTTCACCCCAAAAGGAGGTGGATGGGCTTAAGGTCAGGAGTCTTTCATGCAAAACTGGTAAAATGTTATGTCAAGGATTTTGCTGTATGCATGAGAACAATGTCATGTTGAAACAGAAACATACCTTCCCCTCTCTAACATTTCAGTTGATTTAATTGGGACTAACCACACCAAAAAAGAAAAAAAAAAACAGATGGGATACACCCACTCTCCATAACTACACATGTACTCATAAAACACGTCCTTTCATAGACTGCCTGGCTAATCATTGGTAGATCTTTACAACTCTCACACACGTTTCTCTCCATCACTCTCTCTGGCTGGCTGACCTGTTGTCTGGGCCACTTTGATAAGGCCTCTGTGGAACATGTTCTTCAGACCAGCCTTCAGATAGAAGTTCTTAGCTCCTCCGGTCACTGAGATCAGCAGGTTGGGACTGGAAAGTTTCCACTGTTCAGTCAGTAAATGGTACAGGACTTCAGGGCTGGTGTCTGTGGACACTCGCACATACTGAGCATGGACACATGTATAAAGAGAGACACAAAAGATTAGAAGACATACAGGCACACATTTACATGCACTCATCTTATGTTATTATTGTAGAGACGAAAGGATTGTTTCACCTTGCCTGTCTTTTGTCCCAAACCACCAAAGCTGATGTCTCCAAAAGCATCAGTAGGCACTTCGCGAACATGTCTGTGTATGTCCCATGTCTCCCCTGTGAAGTCCTCTGGCTTGATGGCTTCATCCACATGATCAGTTTTTGAGTAACCACACTTACATACATCCTCTCTGCGGGGAAACAGGATTATACTTGTAATGCTAAATTAGACAGAGGGCTTTAGTAAAGAAGCAACGACCGGAAGCGACTAATACACTCAATCATCATGCGACTGTCCTCACAGCAATTTAGGGCAATGTCTCCTCTTGCATCAACACAACAGTATCTCTGTGTTATTGTGCAGCAGCAGCAACTACAAGGTCGCTTCAGAGACTTTCATCACCAAACCAACACAGCACAGAGCAGCGCAGCTTACCTGACATGTTTTTCAAAGAAGCAACATTCCCTCTTGTGGATGTTCTCCCTGATCCAGGAGCTGAGTGCACAGCGCTGGAAAGAAGGGGAGAAAGAAAGATGCTTAGAGGGTCTCGCTGCACTGATTGCCAGAGTGTGAATCAGCTGGGGCTCCTCCTCAGCTTCCCCCATCCTGGAGGCAACATGGGAGGGCTACGCTGCGCAGATCTGCCCCAGGCTGCGAGCTGACAGCCTGACAGGAGAGAGGGACACTCCGCAGTCGGTGCTGCGGGTGCTGGCCTGCATGCAGCACTGCATCAGTGATGTCAGAGCAGAGCTGCAGTAGCGGGAAACCTGACCAAACCTCCCAGACAGAAAGTATCCAGGCGCTAGTTCTGGGTCAATAGATTACTGCAGTACTGAGAGTGGATTAATTACAAACTACAGCAGCATAAAAAAAAAATCCAATATATTTTTTAAAGGATACATAGTGCAGTAGTTTAGCAGTTTGTGATTGACTAATCATATGAAATCAAAACAATTTATTGCACTTGTGAGTAATTCCTTTTCAGAGATGAAAAGAAGATACATACAACAAGTACATTCACTCAAGTATTGTACTCAGTGCACTTTTGAGGCGCTTTAATTGAGTATCAATGTTATGCTACTTTATGCCTCTACTCCAACACATCTCAGAGGGAAATACTTATTACTCCACTACATTTATTTATCAACTATAGTTTGTTACTTTACAGATTATTAATTTGCATACAAAACATATGACCAATTTATAAAATATGATACAATATTCTTCTCAATTCTCACACTGGTAATTGTTTAATAATAATCACTGTTTGAGCAGAAATAAAAAAAATAAATGTAACATGCAAACACTCACCTTTGTAAAACAAGAAACCACTTGATTTAGTCTAAGTTTGTTCTGCTGCACCTGCTCGATTATTTCCTGCGGGTGAACCTTATTCTCAGATTTAGGTAGCATTTCTGAGGAGGTAAACAAATATCAGTTGCAAGCCTCTGCTCCGAACAAGTACTCTGCACTTATGTCTTGTGAAGGGAGGGGCAGAGTGTGCATCTTGTCTGTGATGGACTATAAAACCTGGGGACTTAAGTATTCTGACATATGCCCTCATCTTGCAGTCACGTGCCCCGTTGTGCAATATCTCCACTTCCTCCACTGAAGCCCCTGGAATAGAAATAACTCTCATCTCCCACAAATGGATTTTCAATTAAGGACCAACATCCACACTGACCCACTGACTCATTCTTCAGAGAGGCTGTAGTTCCCTCGTTATGCTGCACTGTTACATGGCTCCACCCTCTCTAAACCATATTAACTGCAGTGAAACTCTCGGCCAGAAACAATCATCTGCTTTCCAGTCAAGCTTCATATTACCACCAAACCAAACCAGATTTATATATATTCTAAAATGTAAGTTTAATTCACAAGAAGGTGACTCTGCAAAATACACTTTTTATCATTTTACTTTAAGTGTTTTCAGATTACAGGTGGAAGCTACCTCATTTTGCAAATATTCATGTTAAAAAAATCAACATTTAAGGTATGCTTTGTCATAGATAACGTTACCCCTTTTTACTGTCTTCAGATCCTCCTTTCACTCGACAGCAGCATGAAGTTATTTCTGGTGTCTGGCTTGAACAACACACACTTTCAGGTGTGTGGAAGTGCAGTGTTTCATGTCGCTTTCCAGGCGTTATAACACCTGTTGCCAGGTGACACCTCCAGAGTATTCAGCCACAGGGCCCTAGTTACTGAATGGAGCACTGGCTGGTGGTTGGTATGTACTTGTTCGTTATTAAAACTGACAGAATGTCTTTGCTGAACACTGTCTGCATGTGACACATGTTGATGCATGGTTCATTCATGAAAGTGGAAACACTTGATCTCAGCACAAGGTCCATTCAGTCTACTCTAGAGCTTTAGACCATAGCAATCACACACAGAAATTGAGATTCAATGTTTATACTTGGGGTGAGATTTTGTGTCAATTAGTCTTTCTAAAGTCAAGAATACACTTTTTTCTTGATACTTCTTTTTTGTATTATTATTATTATTATTATTATTATTATTGTTATTATTATTATTATTATTATCATTATTATCATTATTAGGGCCAGAATGTTTGAAAGCAAAAAAAACAAACAAAGTGTAAATGCAAAACAAAACCAATAAATGAGAAATGAAACTGTTATGATGGGGGATTTGGGAATATTATATATAGGCTGAAATTTACAGGACTCACCTGTTGAAGGTAGAGAAGTCAGCAGTTTGACAGATTTGTGATCTTCCCTTCCTATTAAACTCAGGGGGAACAGTATCTGACAGCAACATTGTTGTGTCCAAGTCTGTTTCCCCGTCGAGATCTGCTCCCACCCCAGCATCGCCCCCATACAAGAGGTGAGCGAAACACACATTCAAGTAAAGATTGTACCAACTGCGGGGAGCGCCATTTATCTAAAGAATATATACACATATGTGTATGTGTGTATATGTGTATATATCTATATATCTATATCTATATCTATATATATATTATATGTCAGAATTTCTTTGTTGAACACTTTCTGTATGTGACATGTGTTGATGTATGGTATTATATATATATATATGTGTGTGTGTGTGTATATATATATATATATATATATATATATAAATCATGGAAATTATTCAAGAAAAATCACAAACTAACTTTTTGTAAAGTACAGTTAAAACAGACTGTTAATGAAGTACTGAATTACAGTCGAGACATGTATAGCCTATGTATTCTTCAGTACTGTATGTCATGAGGTGTAACCTGTTGTTCTGAATTTTCACCACCAGATGTCAGCACACCATCACTGATCTCAGCTAGGTACAAGCTTGGGATCAGTTTTTTCTGCAATGAACTATTCCTGTCTTTTTTGCTGGGATTTTACTTATTGCCCTGAAGAAAAACAAATACATGGCTCTGAGTGATGGTGTGATTAAACCCGTTGAATAAACCTTACTATAAGTGACCCCATTAATCAGTATTATTACTATAGCTGCCATTAACTTATTTTCATTATTCTACAGATCATTCTCATGGTCAAGAGTTTGGTTCATAAAATGACAAAAATAAATATATACCAAGGTGACATCTATAAATTACTCATTTCGTTTGACTAACAGCCCAAAACCCAAAGATATTTAGGTTATTATCATAGAGTAGAAACAAATATATTTGACAAAATGTACCCAGACAATGTTTAGCATTACTTGAAAAATGAGTCAGTTGTCAGTTCTAAACTTTTTACTTTATTCCAATCTAACTTGAAGTTTCACTCTTACTGGCTCTTATTGTAACATCAAAAGTAAAAAACAAATTATAGAGATATCCAAGATTAGAAAAAAAAAACGTATTGCTTACTGGTATATATGACTTTATGCACAGTGAGCTAATTTGAGTTGAGAGCAGTACGGTGGTGATGAGTGAGTGAGTATGGGCAGTATCATATTGAACCACTCCTACACACAAAGCAGACAGACACTCAGATCTTACGGCACAATATTTATTCAACAATATACAGATTAATTTCTCTCTACATATCAGACTGATCTTCAGTTTTTTATATTTATCTTGCTCTCACCTTTGTACATTTTGTATTTACAAGATTTAAAATAAGTCTTTCTCTCCATTTATACAACATCAATAGTACAGTGTTATCACATCTTACAGCAGCTTCCCTCGAAGCATCTATAGTAGATTCATCACTGATAATCTTGTTTACATTTCATACACCAGCTGACGTCTTTGAGCCACAGAGCAGCAAACTGACAGAGGGGCTCAACATGCACCAAAAGTCCAGTTGTGGCTTTCTCTTTGTGAGGGCAGTCGGATGACAAATGGATGGTCCTCTTATTTCACCCACATGAGAGAAGTCCCTCGCTCTGTAGCACCACAACGGGGTGTGTAACCAGAATTGTTGAATTGGGATACTGTTGAGGACTTGCACCTTAAAAATCAGCTTAAATGCATCTGCCCCATCCCACCCGACAAGGATCAATGAAAGCCCATATACCAAAAACAAAAAAAAAAAAAAAAGGAAAAAAGAAAGGGGAAAAATGTTGCATAGAATTAATTCTGACCTCAAGAACAGAAATTTTGGTGCTGCCATTTTTAAAATGTGGCATTTTGATAAACTCCTGAGACCTTCCAGACCCCTACGTTTTTTTTTTTTTGGTTTTGAAAGGAAAAAAATAAATAGCTGTACCCTTAGACTAACAAAAATAGCATTGTGTTGGATGTGACATCACATAGAAGTACTACTTTAAAGAGACTAAAACCCTGCATTGAGTGTATACACAGTTGCACATCTAAATATATCATTTCAATAACTATCTTGAGGAGAGAGGTGGATGGATTAAAGTGCATTATACTGTATGAAAACAAAGCCCACAGTTACCACATGCAGGACAGGAAATGAACTTTGGCTACCAACAGCAGCGGCTGACCAAGTACGAAACAAGACATTTTTAACTAACTAAAACAGATTTATTTTGTTTTTGAAATGTAGGTGGACCTTGTGAGGATTTCTGATCTTATAATTCCAAAAAATGAATGGAAGATAAAATAATCAGCCACAGCCAATGATTTATTGACGTTTGCTGCCTGGTATTCATTTCCCGCCCTGATCACATGCAAATAACACCAGACACTGAGGGATTACTCTAAGTCAACATACAGTACCAACATGGCTGCTGGTAATCTCAGTCAGGGGCACTCATATTAATGACATGAACACGTCACCAGTTTTAAAAACGGCAAAAAGGTGCCACTCAACTCACAGCAAAATACAGCAAAATGGGAACACGGCTCGTTGAGAGCCACACAGCACAGGGATGACAGCAGACAGACCAGGTGAGAGTGTGAACTGTAGCTACACTCCTCTTCTTCTTCTTCCTCCTCCTCCACAGTCCAGTCCAGCGAGAGGAGGAAGAGGAGGAGGAGCGTTATGAGGCCAAAGAGCCGGCGGTCGAGGCTTTATGGCCTGAAATGTTTAAGGCTAAAGCGCACACAGGGATCACTTGGGACCGGGAGCAGCAGCTGTGAAAGTTTCTGGCACAGCAGGAGCATGAGTGTGTGAGATTTTCACTGCAGACTGAACTGACTTTTATATACATTAATCATTCAATCCTCATTTTCGACAAGCACATAAGCAAGACGTGGTAAATGCAATACAACAGCTGACATCTACAGTACACAGACGCATAATATACTGCTTTTACATGTGAACAGCAAAGCTTAGTAATGATTGTGAAAGTACGGTGTGTCGCACACACCTGTGATGAATGAAAAGAAATTTTGTGGCAAAAAAAGGTGAAGCTGCATCTAAGGGCACGTTGAGCCATACGTCCAAACATCCCTTTTATTGTGCCTTAACTTTTAAAATAAGACAAGTAAACAGAAAGAAAAGAGGCATTTTAACTTAAGACACCCAAGCAAGAAATTAATTTCCTTAAGGAGGGGATGTGTATTGGCACATCTGGCAAAGACGAGACTTGGGTTTGGCTCGTTGGCCGTTTCACACATCTGAAACAGCAGTGCTTTGCAGGGGCACTAAACATGCGGACAAGCACGTCATGAGCCAGTCTGGGCAGGGAGCACTACAGAAGGCTAGCTAGCACTGTGCGCAGATGCAGGCATTTAACAACAGAGAAGATCCAACTCCATGCACATGAGGATAAAAAAAATTGCACTTCCAAACTCATTACATAAAAAAAAAAAGAGAGAGAGATAAGCAGGACATTTCTGGGGAACTAAAATAATCAGGTTAATCCCAGTGTGGTTGTTTGATATATGACAGAAAATATGAAAACCTGAAGACAGTCGTGTTCTTGTTTTGCAGCTAGATTTTGTGCATGATGTGATTGAACTGAAATGCAAGGCCCAGATATTCAGTCATAACTCCTCACATGAACACAAAGATTTTACAGTGTCATTACAGTTGTAGTGTGAAACCATATTGGTCCCCACTGTATAATCCCCCAACTGGTCGAGCACTCCAGTTTCAAACCTAATGGGGTCTTTAAATCCTGCATTGGATTGGGAGACAGGTGTCTGAGTGGCAGGTGAACACACAATGAGGTAGAACAAAATGTTTCATGAGCATCCAATCAGAGCACAAAACACATGGTCATGGTGACTGCTGATGCACGGTGACTACACACCTCCAGTGGGCAGTAATTCACCAGCTCAGAAATGACACCACACACAAGCCTCAACACAGACTGACAAACACCAACAAGTGCTTTGAGGTGGAAGGACCCATTAAATGGTTTAAACCAGAATAACAATCCAGTATAAAATACAGTCATTGCCTTTTAGCTTCACACACAAACCTACAATGTTTAGATCCAGTTCTTCCACATGATTCAGCTTCGGATTTTAAATCAAGTCACAAGACGAATTGTTTCCTCTTGTAGTTCCAGATAAAAGCCAGGGGCAAGACAAACCCTTACCACAATCCAGTTTGGTTTTACAACAATCTTAAAAGTTAGATTTTATAGATTAAATCAGATAATTATTATTACAATTACAGAAAAAAGAAGGTCTGATGGGCTGAAAACTAGAGAATCACTTGGGTCTGACTGATTTCTACAAAATTACTGTCAAATAAAATGAAGAAAAGACTAAACAAATGCTACCTTCTTTGGATTGTGATTAAAAAAAACATTTAAAGATTTTTTTTTCATAAAACCATTTTTGCCGAATCAAAAAAACAGCAATTAACAAGGAAGATAATCAGCACAAACGATTGCACGTGAGCCCGGGAATGAAAGGGAAGGAATGAAGAGAAAGAGCAATAATCCCCACTCTTCTCCACATGAGCGACAGTAAGTGTTATTGCTGATTCATGTTGACTGATTCAGTCAGGAACTCAAAAAATCTGAAATGTCATATATCCCCTACAGCTAGCGTGACATCCTTATGACTTCTCTCTCCATGTTTCCTCTTTTTGCAGAGAGTTTGTGTGGAATACTCAGCTTATTCAGACGGGAGGATGCACTGACATGATGGACTCTTACACTCGACTGTAGATACAGCAGCGGGCAGTCATGACTTACTGCTTTTCTCCTTTTGCATTCTCAGTAACGGCATGGTTGTAAGTTTAATGGATGTAGAAAGGGAGGACACGCAACTCTTGAGATCTGAAAATGTGTTCCTGCACAGACACACACACACACACACGTGCACACCCACATAAACCAACACAGATAGGTAGACAGAAGTTGTCGGAGTAGGTGTGTAAAGAGTTGCAGAGAAAATCTGCACGAGGATGTGTGTTATGAGTAAGTATTCTGTGTGTGTTTGTGTGTGTGTGTGTCTACCATGGCCTGCACTGCATGTTAGACCTGTGATATGATCTGCATGTTGAAGCTGGGGGAGCGGGACTGCTTGGTGAGAGGAGCTCCAGGAGACAGGAGGTCCTGGGCGTCCTCTGGCCTGATGAGGTGCTCCTCCTGCAGGCTAATGGTGGAGTGGCGGTGGGAGCCGCCAGCTGGAAGCCCTCCTTCCTTGTCGGAGCCTCCCAGCGCCTCCTCTCGCTCATCCTCCCCTCCGTTCAGGTTGAAATTCATGCAGTCAAAAGACTTGCTGGAGGAGGTGCTGCCAGTCCGCACCAGCATTGGCCCTGCAGGGAAGCTCAGGTGCTTCTTTATGGGACTCAGCTGGATGGCATCCAAGGTGATGCTGGCTGGAGGCGACTGCTGCCTCTGGTGATGCCTCCTTACAGCAGCCTGGTGATCTGCAGACAATTCTGCCTGTTTTTCTGCCGCCCTCTCTCGCTCCCTCTCCTTCTCCCGCTCTCTCTCTTTCTCCCTGTCCCGAGACAGCCGGGCCGTGATGGCTTTCTTGATGCTGTTGCTGCTGCTGTTCAGGCTGCCGCCCCTTTGCCCCATGCTGCCGCCCGCCTTGGTGCCGCTGGGCTGGCTGCTGTTGGATGCCCCGGAGGAGAAACCCTCGTCTGGGTCATTGACATTGAAGGAATCCTCCCCGCCGCTCATACCATCGGCATCTGCACATGAACATGCATGAACGTACAGAAAAAGAAAGCACGATAGAGAAGAGAGAAGTGAGTGAGGCAGACAATTACTGAGGTTATGCTGACAAATTCTAAGTTTAATCTGACTGTGATTGTGACTGTGAAAACTTATTGCCAGCTGCTATTAATAGTTAAGTACCAACTTTCAGAATCATGACATTTCACTGTAATCCAAAGAAAAGGCAAAACCTTTGCTGCTGATACTTGTTAACGACTGGTCTGCAACAAACTCTAATTAATCTGAGCAATAATAATAATAATAACAATTATAGTGCTTATAAATAATGCAGAAGAGGAGGCTACACTAGTAGCTGAAACTAACACTGACACTCAATGGAGCGTGCTGCTTCATTGACTCACTCATTACTCACCAGACAGGGGAAAAATTCAATACAGTGCACAGTGACCTTGAGCTCTGATGATCTGGTGTAATTCAGATTGACTAAAATCTGACTAGCTGTTTGTTTAGGAAAAGTGAGAGTTCGATGACCTGCCTGATAAGAGGGCAGTTTGTCGAGCAAAGATGCCATATTCAAGATATATTAAACACTACTAATTAATATCTGGTGATAAATTAGCAGACAGAACAATGACATGAAGAAATCTAAGCAATAAAACATTTTAGTAAATTTATGACTTCATTGTTTGTTTGAAAGCTGGAAGGGAAAAAGATGATAACTTGAGTTAGGGAAAAAAAAACATGTTATTGACATAGTATGCAGGGTAAAGCCTGTTAAAAGAAGAGACAGAGAATCGTCTGTCTCCGTCATGCATCGCTGGGACAAGCAGAAGTGGACGACAGGGAACCACAGGCAGCACCAGAAAAGAAATGCAGAAATCGAGAAGAAAAGGTCTGGACTGACATGCACATAACATGAGGAGAAGACGCATGCTCTCCTGCCCCATCCCTTGTTTCTCCTGCAACACTGGCCCAGCGGTCACATGGTTGGCCGGCTGAGACAAGCCTGCCAATCTGTGTAGACCACTGAGGCGAGTCCATACACCTCATCAGATCAATAGCACTCCAGTTAGCGCTGACAGCCCACAAGGCTAAATGGGCCAGTCTGCAAGCCATCACAAGCCAGCCCAATCCTAAATGAAGAACTGAAGGCTCTGAAGTCTAAATGTACAGCCGCACCTAAAGGCCTGAACCTGTTTTTGCATATTTTAGCCTTCTGACTACAGCTTGCTTACATAATGCATCTATATACTTGCTGTTGGTTTCCAGTCATTTCAGTAATCCACAAAAATCAGCCTGCAGAAGTTAGTCCACTACAGTAAACATTTATTTGCCTTCGTTTTGTAAAGTGTTATATTGTTGTGCACCAACTTGGCTGTCAAGCAGGGACCATTTTAAAAACTCTTTCTTAATGGTGTGTTCAACCTGACAGGAACAAATTTCAAAAATCACTGCATACCTTAGTTAATATTTCCAGGTAATAAAATATTGAATGAATATATGTATATATATATATATATATATATATATATATATATATAGTACATATCAATCACATGCCGGTCTTCTTCAAGGTTAAATTAAAAAAAAAAAAAAAAAAAAAAAAAAAAGTCCTGCAGCTGAATGAACCAAATCAAATGTGCAAGTGTCCTTAAATAGACCAACAGTGAGATTTGAGTTTTTTAAAACCAGCCCCTTTCTAGACACCAGAACAAAAAAATAATATTTAATAATATTCACTATTAGAGTAGCTAACTCATTTTCACTGTGAAGTGAAATGAAGAGAAATCAACTGTTTCCGAGAAGTAAGGAAAATCAATCAAAAAACAATCTGTAGTTAACAGGATTCAAGATGCAGCCCCAAACTAAAGGCCATGTGGGAAGTTATTTCTGTCAAAACAAAACGTCTAGTAACTGTACACAGACACTGAGCGATCACTCCTCTCTAAGATAATCACTGTTCTCTCTTTATTGGGTGGCACCTCAGCTGCACCAAGTTTAATGAAAGATCATGGGAGCGGACGGGATGGCACTCAGACAGACACTGACCGTAAAGCCAGGGAAGGAGCCGACCTTCAGTCATTTCAAAGGATCTGAATGATGTTTCAAGACCACGCATGGAAATGGAGACACATACAACAAGACAAAATGGGCCATATGATAGGACCTGGCAGTGGAATAACTTTCGCTGTACCAAGTATAGTTCTTTTTTACTTTGACAACATTTAGTCGGTTCATTTGGCCTTGTCTTTGAAATGTTAGTGTTCCAGGGTTTCGTGTTCTAGCAGAAATGATCGAAGCTTGCTATAGCGTGCGCATGCATGATGAAGGGCTCGTTCCCACTCACTGAGCTGAGGACAAAGAAATATAATACGACAGAACACAAGATTAGCATACAATAAAGCTGCTGGACTAAAAAACAAAATTGAAGGCCTCTTCCTGCAGAATGGTAGCAGCAGATGGGTGCTGCTGGCCTGAGTGACCGAAACCTTATGGTGCTGTCAAACACCGTAAGGGGCAGTGCGAGAACAAGATGTCGGGTACTCGGTGCCAGTTTTGTAAAACGGATGTATTTTTCCTGTTAACACTGTGGAAAAAATAAATCCATCAAACCAATTATCAGAGATGGAGGGTTGAGAAAGCCCAGAGTAAAAGGTCAAGCTGCAGGCTGGGTGCTGAGCATGCTCAGTGAGTGACAAGGGCAGCAGTCTAAAGTACGCTGGAGTAGGCATGATGAGGAAAAAGAGGATATGGCATGATGACAGGCCCATGCAAACTGGCCACTAGCCACACTTTCTTCAAACCCAGAATAGGCGACTCTTCCACTCTTCGGTGAGATGAAAAATAGCAGTGGTCTGGTAGTGGAGGGGTTGTTGGCTGAGGGTCTCATAAATTGGATGAGTTAGTATACTCTGGGGAAGTGAAGAGGAGGCCAAAATAGGAACAGCAGAGTTAACCCCCTCAAGTTGAGGAAGGGTAGGAGGAGGAGGAGGTGTAGGAGGAGGGTTGGGAGGATACAGATCGAAGAGACACCTCCTCCTGAGACCCCCTCTGCTCTGGGTGTCTGCCCCTGTCCCCTACCCTCAAGTGTGATGGGGGGAATGATGCTGCTGCTGCTGCTGTGGTGGCTGTGAGCCCGCCCTCCTCTTTCCTCATTGGCTGCTGCGTCCCAGGGAGTGTTGTGGTGGTGGTGCTGAGCGAGGCTAGGAGGATTGACGGTGAGGCTCAACTCTGCATCGGTTGAGTGGTCAAAACAATCTGGGAGTCAACAACAAAGACGGGGAAACGTGTTTCTTTAGTGGCAGCAAGCCTCAACTGATTCGGGTCTCATCATGGGCACAGCAGGCCTAACACTGGTCTGTAAATTCATGTGCAGATAAGAAAATATAGGGAAAAAAAAAAAGATGGCCTTGATATATTAAAAACGAACTGCCCTACTGGGTAAAATGGCGTCAGTAAAATCTACAGGCACCATTTTGTTGTGAGTTTTTACACAAACCTTCATTTTAACTGGTGATACAAAGCACAGCACACACTTAATAGACAAAACGAGCCAAAAAAAAACAAACAAACAAAAGAGCAATAAGAGCAGATAGTGGCACAAGCACTGCAACACAGAGACTACATGACCACAATTACATACAATTACTGACATGAAACACCATTTGGATGATGCTCATGGTGTGACTAGGTTACACAAGAACAGTTTTTCTTCTCATTGCTAAGTAAAAAAAACACCAGAAAAGTCATTTTCTCACCAAACAGATCCCTCTTGTGGCCTTTCACAGATCAAAAAAAACAAAAAGTAATAACTTGTAAGGTTATCTGAACACTGGTCCCTTTTTCCTTGTACAACATTCCTGTCCAACCTACCCTGTGCTGCTAAATCAATGATGAGGATGTCAAAGAAAGTATTGTAATAAATCTACTGTGCTGTCACATCTACTGAGATCTCTCCTGTACTGAAGCCAGGTTTGTGTCGCTGTGTGTTGTGGCCGAGATGGCAGATTTTTACCCTCTCTTTTCCAGCGGTGGCGCCGTATGGAGGCGGTGGTGATGGCTGAGATGGAGATGCGGCTAATGGTGGGCGTCACCTCCACCTGGAGCACCTTGCGCCCCCGCGATTCATCGGGAGCACTTTCTGGCAGCGAGTTCTTCATGGCGTTCCCAAGCTGGAGGGGACACGTACACAGACGCACAGCAATATGCTTGTTAAATGACTAAAGCAGGAAGGTATTAAAATATTTTTCCTAAGTATTTTTATTTGACTCTGGCTCCACAGTCACTGTTATCTGTGTAATTATCTCCATGCACACAGTGCTGTTGGTCTTACCAGGAGAGGCTGGGAGTAAAGCTCCAGCTGAGCTCTGTACAGAATGTCCTCCAGAGCTTCCCGCCCCATCTCCCACTCTCCATTGTATCTGTGTATCAAACACAAATGCACACACATAGGCTGTTAACGTCATGTTGTGAGCTCATTTTGAGAAAACAGGAGTGTCTGACACGACGCCTTGATGTCTGAGTCACATCCCCTGAACTATTATTAGTTATTTTGTAATGCCTGTGGCTACAGTGAGGGAGGGAAGGAGAGATTGGGCACATATCCAGGCAGTGTGATTATACTTCTCTGTCACACTATTGTCTGTAAAACCTGTGTCTGACCTTTTTTCTTGGAACTAGAAAACAAAGTGAAGCTTTAAAGTGAACATTTGAACCGAATCCTTGAGATTCCTGTGTGCGATTACTACAGTTTTAAAATGCATTAGAAAAAAAACTTATGCCACACCCTGCACATTTGTGGCCTGTGTAATCAATCATGTACTGAAGCACATATTGTTTTTGTTTTCACAATCAATGGATTACATTAAGTTTTTGGCAATAACTGAACTACAAAGACTTGTAATTTGTGAAAAGCTGGTGCATTCAAATAAGATGCAAAATGATATGAGACTTATTATCATGACTAATAAAAACAAAAATAAAAAATATCACTCGGCTCTTTGCTTAAGTGTGCGAGTCATCCTTAGTTTTGCATAAGATAATGATGCCACATCCCCACATTCAGTCAAGAGGGATAAGAGGAGCAGCAACAATAAATAAACAAATCACATAAAAAAAAAAAAAAAAAAAAAGCACTACATCTTTGATCCAGTCCTGCACATGCAACAATCACACAGACTAGGACAAATGCCTGGGGTTCCTTTTAGACTGAGAAGATGAAAAGAAAGGGATGAATGGGCAGGTAAAAACAGACTCTCTGATGTTGTGAAGGCTGGGGAAAAAAAAACGCTCTTGAAGATATACAGAGAAAAAAAAAAATTGGACGTGTGGTCTCTACAGTATTTGTCTCTCCCTCTCTCTATTCATTTGGCACTACAGTGCTGTAGCATTAGTGAACATATTAACCTAAATCTCAGAGTGACCTCTGCAAGTGCCAAGGTCCCTCTGCGTGTGTGGAGCTGTGGATTCATGTTTATCTGCCCTTCACGTGCACCTGCGTGGGCCAAGGGTGAATATGAGAGCTCCAGCTGGCACTGAGGTGACCTATGGTAGGGATTACTAAAAAGGCTATTATTCTCTCACTCTCTCTCTCTCTCTCTCTCTCTCTCTCTTACACTCTCACACACAGAGTCTGGGTTTTTTTCCAGCGGCAGTGACTGCTCCAATCTCCTGATTGCTGCTGTGTACCCTCATGGGGGCGATGAGGCAGACTGCATACTCAGTCTCTCCCACTCTCCTTGCTACACCATCCTTAACAGTGGTGATTCCAGTCACTACCGTATCAGTGGTTCCTTCTCTGAGGACGAGCTGTCATCAAGGAGCCATAATCAGCTTTGCAACGGCTGTCCTGATATGGGATGAAATCACCTGCTCCCACAATGCACTGCCGATGTAATCAGTCTGTACAGTGGGGAGCCTCTGTCCTCGGAAGAGAGCTAACATATGCTGTTGGGAGATTTTCTGTAGTAGATCACAGCAAACTAGAATCCAGACTGCCCTCATTAGAGATGTCCCGCAAAGGCAAACAACAAACATGAGAAACATTTTGTGAGCTAGCTCATAAAGGAACAGATATAATAACAAGTTACGTTATTATATCTGTTAAGGAGAGGAACAAATGTGAGATCCTCTTCCTCCAAATTACCTGATATGATTCGTACATTGTCAGTGTCCTCAATGATGAATGTTTTAAAGTGTAATGATGTGAAATGGCATGGATGAAAATCACTCAAAGTGGCTATAATCAATTTCAAAACGATGTGACAATGTGAAAGGAGTTGTTTGTAGTGATGAGAGAATTATCACCTGAATCTGACGCTGCAGTCCGGCTTTCTGGCTCCTAACTTTAATGTTTTGGTTCACACACTCTGCTCTTATAGTGTTGTCTTCAGCCCCAGCAGACGGCTGTTTTCAGCGAAAGCTCGGCAGGTAAAATTAGCGACTTTAAAGAGACCAACTCCTGGGGGACATATTTCCCTCAGGAGCTGGTAGATGCTAAAAACAGAGCTAAAAGAGACTGAACACTGGACTTTTGCCAGGTGGCCAGAAACACATCTCCAAAATAATAATAATGTTGCATAAATAAGAGTTTGTTTACTAAAAAGTCAACTTAAAAGGTGATATGTCAGTGTTGTGTAAATAACAACTTGTTATTTCAGCTTTACAGATACATACATGGCGTGATAAACAGCAGTCAGCATCTGCACCATGAACTCGGGGTCTAGCAGAACACGGTTGCATGGTTCCCTCCAAAGCTTCTGCTGCTGCCGGGGGAAGCCACATACACACAACCTGAGGAGGGAAAACACACACACACACACACACACACACACACACACACACACACACACACACACACACACACACACACACACACACACACACACACACACACACACACACAGGGAAGAAATGAGGTGAGCAAAGTCTTCCTGAATCAGGGACAAACAAAGGGAGGTAGGGACGACAAAAGCTTAGAGATATTTTACTATTTGAATTGTGCTGCAGGAAGTAGCAGAGATCGGACGAACAACTGACAAGAAGATCAGTTCCTAACTGAGTAAACTGAGCAAAGAGGAAACACATCAAACAGTGAGCAAGAGGACTCAAATTTGAAGTACTTTACACTTATAAAGGTTGAGCAAGGTTAGACGACTGGGCGTTCAGGGTCTAAACTGTGAGGATGAACTCAAAGAGAGAGCATTGTTCTCGTGCTCTGAAATCTTCACAGTCACAGTTTGCCCTCTGTCTAGACTGAGCTTGCTTCAGGCGTTGTCTGTCTGCTCGCTCGCAGTGGGGAAGTCTTCATATCCTGAGCCGTCTGCATGCTGCAGTGAAATCACTGGGCGGCAGATGCCGCACAGAGACTCATTGTGAATTTCACATTGATTCTTTCTTTTAACTCCAGGGCATCTCAGAGTTTCAGAGACAGACAGACTCAGACAGGTATCCAGCAGTGATGCTTTCATTTGGCCGAACACACAACTCAGCTCTAATGAAATCCCTCTTATCAAATCCTGTTGCAAAAAGGACAATCAGTATCGAGGTTGGAGTATAGCTACAGGGTAGGGGAGGTGATTTAATCCTCGTTTCAGGAGAGCAAGTAATGAAGACAAATGAGGGGAGAGGGAGGTCACTAATTGGGTACCCAAAGGACAAAACTGTGGGTGAAAAAAGTAAAAATGAAAAAAAGAAAGAAGATTTAAAAAAAAATATCCACACATGCTTTACATATGTTTTTCTCACCGTGAGCTCATTCTGCAGACCGACTGATAGGAAGAAAGGGGCATGTAGACTACAGCGGAGTTGTAGCACAGCATGAGGAAACACAGCACTTCAAACCTGCAACCACAAAAGACAGTCAGCAACAAGCACAACAATACAGACACTTATAAGGGTCTAATTAAAGAAGTTAAGAAAGAGGAGTTTAAAAAGTTATTTTTTCATCTGATATCAGTTCAACTTCAGCTTGTCTAGTTTGTTTACAAAATATTCTCACCACATTTTCTTTTTGACACCTTTACTGGAGACAAGTATGTAAAGTTGATTGAGCAATTCATCAACACTATGAACTGTTAAATGCACACTGCTTACATAGGCAGCTTTGGTCACTGTGAGCTACTTTACAGTATGTATTTGCATAGCCTAATATACTGCAGTAATCATCTTTACACTCTCAGCACACACCATGTCAGTGCTGTAGAATGAGCTCAGTGCAGAGGGACAACCAGGAGGAGGAGGAGGCACCTTGAATGTAAGGGCCATATTGACTCTGAGTGTAGAAGGAGGTAAATGGCTGCATATTATCAGTTGGAGAGAGCCGGCACCTCTCAGGAGCTTTGGGCTTTCCTCTCAGGCCCAGCCACACAAATGGATTTCCAGATAAACTATGACGCCTGGCTCTGCTGAAACCCATTCAGTATAGTTATGACGCTCTATGCTCATCGTTGCCGCGGGGCCCTGCTGCTCCAGACAACGCACAGGATGACCGGCGTTTTACCTGTGCTGCCCTTATATCATCAGCACTGGTAGTGTAAGATGTGTATCTGTCTCTGCACGTGTCACTTCAAACAAACTAATGTGTAAAGTGAAACCCTGCTCATTTAAGCGCAACAGAAAAAAAACATTTTGTGGCAGGATTCCAGCATGCTTCATTAGTATGCTAACATTATCATTCATCCACAGCAGCAGAGAAGATGTGAGAGCCAAAAAAGCTTTCAGGCCTGCTGAGTCTGGCCAGAGGGGGCTGAATGAAAGTCGAGGGTTATGCTTTGATCATCTTAAAAGGTATTTTTCATCTTACAGGGAGGGACTGGATGTAAGGTGGAAGAAACTGTTTTGTCATAAAAATATAAGGAAAATATGAGATTGGATTAAAAGCTGTCACCTGTGTTTACTGAAGCTTATTGGCCAACAGCGCCTCCACATCTGTGTCCAAAAACCAAGCAAGGCTTCACCCTCTGCTAACTCATTCAGTACGCTAGGCAATTGTCTCTAAACGACTGCGATTTAATCTCTGTTGTGACGTTTTTGCGACGTCTCCAATTCCTCCCTCTGTGTTAGCAGCTGGTTGAGTCGGAGCCGTACCTGTTCTGAGCTGTGAAGGTCTCTCTCTGAGGGTGGAGGCCGCTGTACACCACTCTGATCAGGTCATGTTGACACAGAGCCCCCTCTGTCAGTGCTATGGACCCCAGACTAGAAGGCTGCGCACACACACACACACACACACACAGAAGAAGTTAATTAAACATTTGCTCATCACATTGGCTTTTACAACGTGTCAGTAAATTGGCAGTAAGGATGGTGCGATACCAGCGAACGAGATGATGTGCCCTTCAAACTGTTAATTGAGAAACTGGGGCCTCTGCTGTGCTCAGAAGGGGAACTGCTGTGATTAGTGTTTGTTTTTATTACAGTGGCATGAGATTACAGCTGGACCTCTGCCTAACTCTCACCTTTGACTGGATCACTGTACCTGGAAGCACTTGACTTCTTTCTGTTAGGCTCATTTATCTGTTTCCAAACTTGGGAACAGACAGATTTTAGTCAATAATTTGCTGACTGTACAACTCCTACACTAAAATCTATGTGCCGCAATTTTCCCTGTGACTTCTACAAATTCCTTCGTGCCACATTAAGTTTTGAATTTATGCTCTAGTCCCTTTCAACTATTTAATCCATGTTTCTATTTGAGTCTCTCCACTTTCTAAAAAGGCCTTTTACACACCCACGCTGACAGCTCAGGGTTTCATGCAGTGTTTTATGACATAAAGATCACCTCCACTAACATTATAAAAACTAATAGACTTTTATGAACTAAAACATTAATCTTTGGCCGAAAAGTCAATTTATGGATGTTCCCGGCAACTGATTTCCCTGTTGATTAAACGGAAATTAGAATTTAGACAACTCAACTAGTGCCAAAGTATTGTGGCATTCCCTACATACAACCTTATGTTCATTTTCTAGAGCAAAATACTGTAAAACTGTATGGGATGTTATCTGTCCCACTTTCCTGCTTGCTTGTTCACAACATCTGGGCATACAATAGCTCAGACGCAACAGTTAACTGGTGTTCTATGTTAATAATATATCAATAATTAGCTTAACTGTTATTTTACACATCAAATGACATAGTTTAGGCCGTCACCTGCGACCTACACTGATCATGATTTGGTTTACCGCTCATGCTGAACAGTTCTCAGGGGGAAACCCAAAGATACCCTACTCCCTGTCCTGAATTACAAAATTTTATTTATATATATATATATATATATATATATATATATATATATATATATATATATATATATATATATATATATCTATCTATCTCTATCTATCTATCTATCTATCTATCTATCTATCTCTCTCTCTATCTATCTGTCACCTGACCTCCATCATAGTAATGTGTATTTCAAGTATCAGTATCTCAGTGCCTTCAGTCCCATGACCTCAGTACAGCCTCAAACTACTCAACTCTCATGAGACTTTATCTGGTTGAATTCTTCTGCTATTTTGGTTTTTATTTTAAAACTCGATATGTCAGTAAGAGAATATCTGTCTTTCCTGAGTAAAACAGAAAGAGGAAGAGGCACAGGTAGTGACTGAGTGGAATCTACATTTATGTCCATATGAGAATATGTCACAAGGCCACTTCATTCTGAGGGTGTGCAGAGCAAAAATCTCCCCTAAATTGAATTGATATTCTGTCCTAAGTATCTTGGGCGACTCTGAGCAGAGAAGGAGGGGAGGATGGATTAATTCAGAAAGAGGCTGGAGTGTATGCTAATGCTGGAGGCCTGGGGATAAGGCCATGTGACGTGCAGAGCTGTACTACAGCCTAGGAAGCTTGTTGTGATTCGCGCGCACACACACACACACACACACACACACACACACACACACACACACACACACACACACACGCGCAATAACCCCTCCTGCTGCCTCCATGCTTTCTTCATTCTCTCAGCATGGAGGGAAGAGCCTCTCAAGCTTGTAATTACAGCGATAAATCGCCTACAGCACAGACTGTAGTCTCATCAACACACACAGAGGAACTCACTAAGGACTGTCGCACCGTTTGAAAATATATGACACACTCTTTGCTCTGCTTTAGGTAACAGGATAAAAATAATGCTAAAAAAATGGTAAACCCGCTACACTGCTTGTTTCTGACCCCACTAAATGGTCCTAGGTCAGCATGTCCTGTTAAGCACCTTGCTAATGAATTCCAGCTCCACACAACAGTCAATACTCTGTTCTGTTTCAGCAGTCAGGTCAGAAGTTGGGGGGTGCACAAACCAAAAACAAAGAGAGCTACTAAAACAGAATGAAAGGTAAATGAACACCACAGTTAAGTGTTACCTCCTTTTAAAATAAAATTAAAAAAACAGCAAAACAACACAAATGTAAAAGTTACAATATATGCAAAAATGCAAACAGTAACGAATTTATCTGCAGGGGAGTTTTTCCTACTTTGGCGTATCCAAACTTTTATACTAAATTTTTTCAAAATTAGATGTGTGAAAAACACAGAATAAGAAAAGTGGCCATAGCAGAGAGAGACTTAAGGTGACCACTAATTAAAGCTAACCATCATTACATTCATGTCTGTTCAGACTCATACAATATTTGTAGTGAAGACTAAAGGAGTTTAATAAAGCATTACATGTATATTATCATTGTTAGCAAATGAATTCTTAAGTTATGGCCACAAACAGGTTTTGTGGGGTCACATTGAGCCCAAGTAAATGTTTGTGCCAAATTTGAAGGAATTTCCCTTTAAGGTGTTACTGAAATAAAATATTCACAACAAACAGATGGACGTCCATCCATACAGAGAGACAACCTGAGAACATCATGTCTCTGGCCATGGCTGATGAGGGGCATAGGCATAACAACACGGCGACACTCAAAGTAAAAAAAAAAAAAAGCCAACCATCATAGAGAGAGGTGCAGTTTTGACTAAGAGACATCCATAGTTTAGCTTTTGGTAAAACAAACAAAAAGAGACTGAAGTAACTGTGTGAGAAGCCCCCCAGTTCAAATGTTGGAGGCACACTGACACCTTCACACACAGGTGGATAAGCCCTGGAGGTGAGTTTAATGAAAATGGACCTCCCCAAGAGTTAGACACTGAGGTGTCATCTTCCAAATAGACACTTCAATGAGTCTCTGGACCTCTCTCATAGTCAGAGGAAAGGAGAAAAGAAGGAGACAAGAAGACAGAAGCAGCAAAAAAGATAAATAAAGGCAGGAAGAGTAAACAGTGGAGTACACTGAGGAGGGAGGTGTGGTGAAAACATTGATTGCTTGGATCGCCAGGCGTTCTACCTCATGATATATCGATGGTTTAGACAGAGATGGGATTGTGAAGGACAGGAGCTTGCTGTTGCCGTCTTTGTCCACGATCTCCTGCAAAAACCAAAGAGAGGGAGGAAGAGACGGAAAAGCGGCGTCATTAAACAGCTGGGTACAAAATGCTCATTTATACTGCGAGTTAGTAAATGTTTCATTTGAATAAAGATTTCTAGCTTAACCCAGTTTTTCTCTATCTGATTTGGTGAAAACACTTGCTGCTGGACAATTCACTGTCCCCCTTACTGCTGTTACATGTTACTGACTGACAGATTGAAAGTCGCTGCCAGAATCCTTACCACTCAATTCCAGTTTCACACCGTGATACGTAAAGATGAATGCGTCCCTGAAAATGATGCCATTCCTAAAGCTAATGCATGATTATCTCCACCAGTCGAAATGATAATCAAGTGCATTCACACAGATAATACAGCTGAGCATTTTTCATTTGGCACAAAGCACTTGTTGTTCCTACTCTTCGCTCTGTAAACAAATTATGTGCTGCTGAGGAGGATTCAAGTGGTGTGTAAAAGTCATCAAAGCAATTGTTTCTACTACATGCGAGGATGGCAGACACTGTTAACTGACTGACACAGAAATATTGTGTTTTCTCTCTTTATAATGTTCTTCAGTTTTATCTCTATAATTTATGTCAGATGTGGAAGGTGGGGGAGCTTTTGTTATATCATCAAATATGGATGAATGTGTTTTAACTGAAATTGTTTTTTTTTTTTTTTTTTCCACATGGGCTGCTCAGAGTGGTCAGATTTTTGTTTTATGGCTGTGCGGGGCCAATACAACAACTCTCTATATATCTATATCTATATAATGTATCTCAGTATATCCATTCCCCCATCCAAGCATCCATAATCTGGGTTTTGAAATGTGGTACCAAAAACAATTTTATCCCTCACATCTCCCATTCTCCCTGACATTCAGCATACTGTTGGCTCAAGCCTTGTCCTGCCCTTCAGTGGCTAGCTGTATATCTCTGAATATCTGATGGGACTGTTGAGAGCAAAGCTGTTTATCAGAGTTCAGTTGGCAGTGACCATAAGCAAGGCAGGGCTATGAGCATGTTGTGTGTGTGTGTGTGTGTGTGTGTGTGTGTGTGTGTGTGTGTGTGTGTGTGTGTGTGTGTGTGTGTGTGTGTGTGTGTGTGTGTGTGTGTGTGGAGTAGTATAGATACATAGGAATAAATTATGCATGGATATACCTTTAGCCGTGCCAGCTGACATGGAGCTCTTTCTATTGATATCTCTAGCTCTTAGCCCATTTCCCCAAGGGTGTTTCCTGGTGATGTAATCTATCCAGGCTCTATCCATTAACTGGGCTTTTCCCTGCAGATCGACTTTCTTGTCAACAGACAAGCCTCACTAATGCTCCACCTGCGTTAGGTCTCTGATTTGCATATCATATCATCGTTATGGTCTTTTTCACATTAACAGTTTAAAACTGTAAAAGCCATTGTCATGACTGTAAAAACTAATGTTATCAGATATGTTTCTAAAAAAAGCACTACTTTCTAACTTAAAACATAATATCTTCCTATATTCATACTGGCCAGTAACAAATGACATCATGTAAACTATCATGCAATTCTTAAACTATGACACTAGTGCACCTGATGAGTAGGAGCCCTCTTTCTTTCTTTGTCAGCTGACAGCAAAAAATGAGCCACACCATCCCAGTTAGTCAACAGTCAAGAGTTTCAGCTGCAGGAATTTGGACACTGTCGCCATCTCTGCTGCTCATTTATGAGCATTGTGATAATACTATCAACAGCAGCTGAATGATGCTCCTAATCTTTATTTCTCTGTAAGACAATTATCCAGTGGAATTGAGGGGTGGGCAACACTCATTTCCTTATTGTTTACTGATGATTTGCTCTGTTTTATGCCACAGCTCTTTTCTGCAGTCACTTTGCGGTTGCTAGTTTGCCTCCCTCGTGGTAACTGCATGGATATCTTAAAATAAGAATGTGAACTGGCACACAGAAATATATCTCATTGCTAGCATATTTGGAATTCACTGGGCAAAACCTCTAAAAGGTCATGCCTTCGCCTCTCTCACCACCACCACCACACCCACAAGGGCTGACACCCACCAGATTATAGATGCCCAAGAGGAGGGCCTCAATGCAGCCATTGCTCTGGCGATCCCTGCTGGCCGTGACACGCAGATATACCCACACCAGCTCAGGCAGGAACTGCAGCGTGAAACGTCGCAGGCGGTCTTCAGAGCTCCGGTACAGCTCAAACAGCTGGTGGCACACAGGCTCCAACAACTGGATCAGAGTAGGAAATGTGTTAATGCAAATTAGCACAGGTCAGACATTTTTCTAGAATATGCACTATGGTTGTTAAGTTGTAACAAGTGTATAATCAAAACTGGATATGAATATTGAAAGGTAAATTTCTCCATATTCAGTGTAAAATAGTCTAAGTCATTTGTATTGTCATTCTACAAGCCTAAATTTTACCTACCTAACAAAAAACTGGCACCTATGTCTAGTTTAAGAAAAAAAGAAAAAATCTCAGGTCATCTTAAGTGATCTGCTTTATTTCAGATTCATCAAATTAACATGAATATATGCCTATGGTTATTAAAAAAAACAAAAACAAAAAAACAAGTTAAAGGATGATGGGAGGATATGAGATAAAATACTATTTTCTCTCAAATGCAAAACAAAGTCTCAGCTGCAACCTTTCCATCAGGAGGACTTTAGGACAGTATCTCTGCTTCACAGCTCCTATTTCAAAACATGAATGGATCTCATCCTGACCATAACAGGGAGAGACGGGCAGTTAGAAGGAAGGTTTTGCTGCCACTCAGTAGTGGGAGGTGTGCAGGAGCAGAGGGGATAAATCACTACAATGAAAGTCTGGTCAGATGTAGTCTCAGGGGAGCCAGCTGAGCCAATGTGTTTATACTGTCCAGGGGTCAGTGAAGTGAGTGCCCACACAGCACTGCTCTTGTGTGCGTGTTGTACTCTGGCTACCCCTGAAATAAGTGGAAACTAATCAGTGAATTTGGCAAGGCATTTGGCCCTCCATGTCATGAGTTAAAAAAAAAAAGAAAAAAAAAAAAGACTAATTTAACACGCAACAGTCAAGTACAAGTAAAATCCCCTTCTTTCCCTCTCTATCACACACACACACACACACACACACAAGCCCTCTCCTGGATCGCTTGTCCAGTCATTAATGGGATTGTGCAACCAGATTGACAACGCTAATGGAATTTAGATCCCTGGTTGGTTGACACCCAAATTCAACCATGAAAGAGTGAGGGAAAGAAGGGGAAAGAGAATTGGAGGCACCAACTGTATCATTAGAGTGAAATTAAAGTCCCGTCTCACTGAGTGCCTCAGGCCTTAGCTCGAAAATTGTGTCATTAGGTCCCTAAAGAGAAAATACTGGTTTAGCCCTGCTGGTATTGTGGTGCTTGTGTGGTGTAGTACACCTAATAACAACCTGAGTTTGTGACCAAGTACAGTATAGTATCTGTGTCTGAATCTATGTTTGTAGCTTTACCAGTGTGGGCAGCAGATGCTCCAGTTTGTCAGAGTGGTATGTGTGTGGGTGTGTGTGTGTGTAGGGAACACTGTGTGCCATCTCACAGGTAACGTGGCTAGCACTGGCACTGTGCCTGTCCATCATACTCTCCCAGAGCAGTGCGTGCTTGTGTTTTTATGGCACATGTACCTTGCAGACACAGGTGTGCGTCAGTGTCTTGCTCACTGCCAACTGGGACTACATTCTGTGAGTCATAAGCAACACGTGGCTTTGAGCTAAAAATACCATACTTGGGACTCTAAGTAAGTGTGTGTGTGTGCGCCCTGTGTATCACCTCATTGTTGGGGTCCTGGATGACTCTGTAGAGTGCCGGCACCAGGGACTTCTTTAGATGAAGGCTGCCGGCGTAGCTGGGGATGTGGGTTTCTGGTAAGGACTGGAGCAAAGAGAAAGAAAGGTTTGAGGGACATTTTCTGTTGCATCATTCTAAATAGTAATGGGAAAACAACCTTTTCCACATTAAAAAAAAAAACTGTCACCAGGTTTTACAGTTTAAAGGCCTTTACATGCCTATTGTCCGTGCTGTCCGTGTTTTAACTTACACAACCGGATTAGAGCGCTTCTCTGGACTATGTAGGTGTGGACAAACTGTGCTAAGATCTGTGCTAACATGATGGAATTCCATAGCTCCACCCAACTTCAATGTGTGAAGAGGTGTAATTAAAGAGTTAAGTGAAAACACCTGTGAGGGCGTGCAGGGCAGCATTTTCTTTAGTTGCATTAAGAGGCAAATTCATCATAGAGGAGAAGGTCTGCCACATCTCTCCACTAGCAGCCCCCCCAAACGCAGCACCTTTTTGTCTATTGTAAGTCTACTGGAAACCTCAGGATTTGCTTTTACCATCACTCTGTCCACGTTCATGTATGACCCACATGTAAATGGCACAAGTGCACACCCATAGGTGTTTTTCACAGCAGGCACTGTGACCTGCCATAGCAGGAAAATCACAGGTGTTTCTAATAACAGTAACAATGGCTCTGTTCTATTCAAGTGTCCCAGGAAGCCATGACAGTGGGCCAGCATGAACAATACCAGGATCTTGGAGCTGGAGCAGGTAATGGAATTCAGCCATCACTCATTTTATTATTTATACCTATGCTTTTCGCACTGTGACATGTCAAACTGCCATTAAAGAGCCCTCTTTTCTGAGAGTCAAACAAGTGTGGAGAAATCACTGACTGGGAAAGTCAATAAGGCAGATTCAGTGAAAGTGCGCACACACAAAAACACAATAACTTTTTAAAAGCACTGAACATCACAGTGATAATATCTGACAGGTTCCTTAAATGGTCAAGATTGTGTGTTTGTCTGGAGATGACAGAAGGCTGAGATACACTCTGAGCACAGCCCCAGTATGGTCATTTTGAGGACAGAACACAATGTCCCTGGTCTGCACCACTCACACCATGAGTCATACCAATCTATTTCCTACACTATTCATCATACTCCCTCCTTTCTCTCTTTCACAATTTTGTGCTATCCTCTGCCACCCCTCCCAACGGACCACATGCTTATTTCATCTCTTTGGCTTGTCTTCCCTTTGCACTCCCTTCATCACACACAGATCATTTTAAATACTTCATGTACAGTGGCCATTTCAGGACTCAGACTTTGGGCTGAAGTCAGCTGTCATCAGTGTGACCTGAATGTTGTTATGTTTATGGATGCAGCTCTTCAAGCAGCCAGATTTTGTTGTTATGCTGACACTTTTTGTATTTTACAAGCATGCTGTGTACATTTTTGCACCTGACTTATGATTGGTAAGGTAACAGATACTTTGTAGCTGTACCTCTCTTGTTTTAGTTCATGTACATAGCTCATTACTTTAAGAAAAACAATAGTATTCCTACTCCTGCTCCGCTTCACAATCCTTGAAGGAAAAGTGATGTAAATAACAAAAACTAGTTAAGTACCTAAAGAGTAAGTGAAAAACAAATGAAATATGTCATTGAATATTACATTTGTGTCCGTTTCCAAGTAAAATCAATGTTTATTTACATTCACAAGTGAATTTTATCCTTTAGAGATGCAAGCTACTCGAGTCAAAAATAGCCCCAGTGCGTGAGGATAGCGCAGCAGGGAAAAGAGCTGGTTGTGCATCCAGCAGACATTAGAGGTTAGGTCAGTCAGAGTGCTGTACTTCCACTTGTTTGGATAAACTCTGTCTGGCTTGCCTGTACTTTAGCATGAGTGAAATGTAGTGAAGAACACAGTGGAGAAAACATCAAGACTGTGTTCTTGAATTACACCTGAAAGTTACCTTAAACAAATGTGCCAGATTTAGGAACAGAGAAGCTACTGTTATTACTGTTTCTTTTGTTTTTTTTAAGACGAACTGTCAGTATTTGTAATATTAATATTTATCCTAATGCATTTAAGAGGAAAACTCAACTCAACAACTCATAAATCAACTGCTGTGGCAATCATCTTTTCAGATTCAACCTTCAATGCTTGTGCATTTAACATATTAACACAGAGCTAAGGCAACTCTCACAAGGCTTTGAGTTATGAGGTCATGTACCTAATCCAGTAGACTTTTAATGTTAACATGCTGCCACTAATAGCAGTTACTGAAAGTACAGATAATCTTAAATCTGCAACCAGGAAAGCTGTTTCATTTCAGTAAGTTTGAGTTTCAGTTATGAGTAAGTGAAACTGACTCAACATGGCAGTTTTTTGTCAGTTTCATCAGAGATTAGCATTTATGAGAAAGTTAGACTTAGTTAGCGGTAATGGCTTTAATACAACGATGTATAGAAAGAGATTACTGAAATCTCCCTGTGTGTAAAGCCTGTTCATACTTCACATGCCTGCGAGCAAAAACAAGTTTCCATTAAAGCATGATGGAGAGTTTGATAATGATGATTAAAAGACATGTTTCACAGATGAAATCAAAGTGTGTCTGCTTGTGAGATGGAAGACCACAAGGTACAGTTCATGTGCAGCCTGAGCTTGAAAAGCACAAAGTACAAACAGCTGATGACAGCAGAGCTGACCCAGAGTCTTAACTGTCCTAAAATGATTTTACATAGCTTTTAAATTTACAAAAGACTGAAATATTAAAGGGGTAACATGCACACACTTGTGCACTCCACACCCTTTTTCATCATGGCTGTTAAACCCCACAGTGTTTGGTTTCTCTGGATAAATGCTTTTGAAGATGACCTCCAGGGACACATTTCACTGACATGAGTCATGATGGAGAACAGAGGGGAGACTTTACCTTGAATTCTGAGAGCCATTCTTCAACAACACCGCGCTCTGAACCCAGCATCTTCCTCAGAGACCCCCCCCTCGGCTGCCTGGTGAACACAGAGAGATGGAAGATGGAGGGAGAGGGGAGATGGAGATACAGTGAAAGAAAAGGAGAGCAGAGATTGTGAGAGAGGAGGAGACATGGGAGCCATGAGAACAGTGAGCACTTCAGCCAACATGTCCTTGCAATGACACAATCAAGAATTATACAAGTGTTTTTCCATGTTTGAGCCCATTAACGTCACAGCACGTATAATTCACTCAACATTACTACAAACCATTTAGCAAAGAATGCCCAAGTTGTCGTTTTTTGTCTTATTTCAGAATGCATTTTCCCAACTAAAAAGGCAGACTTTTTTCTCATCAGTTTGTTGTGGTATACAAATCAACTTGCAGGGACTTGAAACTTGCTTGTCGTTCACAGTGAACAGTCAATTCATTTTTTAAATTCATGCAGGTCAAAGCACAGTCTGGGTTCATGTGCAGCAAAAAAAGGCAAACATGTACTTTGACATCTGATAATGGAGACAGACAAGATGGCACTTGACAACATCAGCATTTCATGTCACGTGTCTTTCAGACTTGAATTTTTAGCAGTTGGGTTAAGTCTTCATGAGACAGAATTTTAACTCTCAGCATTTTGAAGTAAATAGAAACCAATGCCTGTCTGGAAAGTAGTAATTAGCCCACCACCACCACCACAATGAGTGACCAAAACTCATTAAATTATAAATTACCCTGTAAAGTGCCTTGAGATAATGCATATTATGATTTGGCGCTATACAAATAAAATTTAATTGAATTGAAGCTCAGATCTGAATTTCCTATATGTTAATATACAGTTTTCATATTCATAATATATCAAGAGAGATGAGACACAAAATCACACAAGACAGTCTTTTGTTTCTTCAAATATATTCTGATGTCGGGCGGCAGGCTACACTGTTATCCCTGGTCCTGTTCTCTGTATCCAGCAACTAAAATTAACTTCAGCAAACTGCCCAAAATAACAAGTCATTTCTCCTCATACCGTGGAAAATATATTGTCATTAATTATCCCGTAGAAGGTTTGTTATGAATGAGACATGTGTTTCAGCATAAGGGAGCAAGTGTGTGTGAGTGTGTGTGTGTGTGTGTGCGTGTGTGTGTGTGTGTGTGTGTGTGTGTGTGTGTGTGTGTGTGTGTGTGTGGGGTTTGATGGAGCAAAAGCAATCACAGGGTAGGCATGGGCGATATCCACAATTATATCCTGATACAGTCCAGTCCAATGTATAGTTTATGTTTCAGGTGTTTTTTAAATAATATATAATTAATTATACTATTGTATTTTCTGTTTCAGGTATAAGCAAAATATTGGCCCAAGCCTATCTCAGGCTCCAGTGACAGGCTACAGGATACAGCCTGTAGGTTGCCAAAATGAAAGAAACAAACACTTCTTCTGTAATGGCAGATGTATGCTTCAGCTCATCATAGCAGACCAACCTCTCACTGTCTGACACCAACACCCTTCACCAAAGACTGACATGACTGAGCTACCACTAATCAGGTTAAGAGCAAGAACCAGGTCTGTAATCTGTAATCGTCAATAAAAACCTGTAATCATCCACTCTGAGTCAATAAAAAAACGTATAAAGTCAACATGAAAAAAAAAAATACTGAATCGCAAGGAAACCAACGCCTCAATAGAATCTACAACCTGAAAGCTGCTATTGATTTCTTTAGCAGCAACTTCACACAACCGACCTATATTGTAAATCCTTTCAGATGAATAGAATCCCTGACTCAAGCCTCAACACTAGGTGATGAATGAGTCATGGTCACAATGGAGCCTTTCTGACAATTAACATAACATCCATCCTCACCACGTTCCATGCTTTAACTATGAAAATGCCTGCAGTTTCTGTGACTGTTGTTGACTCGTTGTCACTCCAGACTCACTCTAAAGTGTGTTTGTCAGACATGAGTTTGGCTCCTTGTGTTAAAATACAACAGCACTCGAGCCTTTCACCTTGGGGGAAAAAAACCTGTGTGGCCCATAAGCTTGTTGTGGTTTTGACTTGATGGGATTATGGATTAGGACTAACTCAATAAATTCAAAGTAGGAAGATCCCACTTAACATTCCAGGCTTCAGCCTCCGCTGGCTGACAGTAAGGTTTTCTCCTGCAGCCAGCACTCGGTTTATGTTATCTGTATGCTTAAACACAATTCTCTTTTCATCAGTGACTGTCGATGTGACGGAGATGTGCAAATGTCATAATTTAAGGGACTATAATATATACTACATATACAGTAATCTACAGTCTAGACAAATGGTATCTAGAGACTGCACCAGAGTGGTTTGCAATGAGTTATGTAATCACTGTGTGCCCTCACACTGTGATTATAAGCAGTCATCACATTTATGTCACAATCTAAGATCTGATCAATTCACTCTTCATCCTGCCGTGTGTTCCTCCCTTTAGCACAAAAATGTGCTTCCACAGCACGCGACATGTGACAGAAGAGTGTTGTAAATGAACTCGCTGCAGCTGCATATGGGTCAGTGTCCTTGGTTAACTTTCTGACATGTGCAAGTTAACAGATGTGCAAGTTAACAGAACTGAACTCAAACCACAGAGATTACGCAGATAGCTATTTAGAGAGTTAAGAAGTAGATGTGCATGAAACTGTAAAGATTCAAGAGTAAAATGCTGTGTGTGTGCAAAACTGGGAATATGCACACACACAGAATTTGTCAGATTTAGCACCCACTGCTTATACGATGTTCACACACTGTTCCTTTTTGTAAGCCCCAAACAGTGTCAAACTGTGTGCTGTGCGTATGTGCACAATCCTAATGCTCTCTCCCACAGCAAACCATAATGTCAACACACCCCTATTTAATCTAATTTGGTAGACCCAAATCATTATAGGCCAGGAAATTAGCACAAGCTCACACTGTTTCTCACAGTCTACAGAAAATACAACGACGACTGGTAGTAAATGACGCAAATCACACAGAGAAGCCAAAATGAAAACTGTATTTAAGGCTTGAACAGAAATTTCACATTTACTTAAAAGTAAAAAAAAAATGTAATTAAATTTTAAGATATTAACCTTTTATATTAACTTTCTTATCTAATTTTTATTTAAAGAAAAAAAACAACAGATGTACATATCTCAACTCCTATGGTGTGAGTGTAGAAAAACTAGTCATTTGACTTCTGTTTTGAAATTTAGAGGTAATAATTTAATAATTTAAGCACTGATAAATTGTAAATCTGAATGGCCTTTCCTCAACTTACCTTTTATATAGATTTAGATCAGGAGATAAGCTTTGAGTTTTACTTCATTAAAAATACTTAACTGCTTGTTCGCCTCTCATTCTCATCTTTGGCTTTTCCTCTTAAATCAGTGCAAGACTAAATGTACACATCCACTTCATCCAGAGACAAAAATTATAGTATATAGTATACAGAGTTCCCCCATAACATTTCAGAGGCACTCCAGTATTTCACACCAGTATTTAGAGGTTACCATGATACACAAATCCAAAATAAAACGATGCATGACTCCCTGAATGCTGCAGATAAGCCTGAAAATGTTATAAAACAGGCTTAGAGGAGAGAGATATCAGATTTGCTGCTGGGTAGGAGGAGACAGTGATCATGCTCACTGCTCAGAGCAGATGACGATCTGAACGAGTGAAATCTTTTTGTGTGAGCACACTCGTTCAATCTGTGTGAATTGAAAAGCTCCATTTACTAAGCTTGTTCTGCTCTTCATGAAAGGCTGACTCATTCATTTCCTCTGGCTTGTCATACTGTCAAAAACTCACTGAAGTAAAATTCACAATTGGTAGGGCAGGCTTATCAGTTGCCATGGGAACTGTAGTCAAGTGACTTTGGCAATGACAAACATTCACGAACAAGAAATGCGTGTTTTATAAAAACAATTTAGATCATATTGCTCTCAGAAAAGAAGTAACCATTCTCTATATAAGTCAGGAGAACTAAATGCTTTAAGTGAGAGCTCATTGTGCTTTGTTTTGTTACTTGTTTTGGCTTAACAGCATAAATTAGACATATAGCAGCAAAAAAATAAAACCATAGGAAAAAACATAACCGATTTGTGCTGAACAAGAGAAACTTGCAAAGTGCTTAACCGGAATAAAAACGTCTGAAACTGCAACATTAAGGAAACTTGAACTCCCGCCTCATGGTTGTATGCCTCTGCCAGTCAAGTTGCAGGAACCATGGTCAGTATCTCCTCACCTCTTCTGTTCCTGAGTTACAGCATTTAACAATGGCCAGAAGTGTTTTTGCAGAACATTATGATGTCACAGTAAGGTTGACCTTTGACTGTTTGCATATAAAATGTAATCTCGTCATCATAGGACAGACATTTGTGTTAGATTGATAAATTTGATCACCAAATTCTAACCAGTTCATCCTTGAAGTCAAGTCAATCTGCTGGTGTGGAGGCATGAAAAAAAAAAAAAAAAAAAAAATCCACCACTCAGATGTAAGACTTCCACATAAATAGAACTTAGTCCACAACATAAATGTTCCAAATATTTTGACAAACATGCAGGTGAAAGAATCAGCTATCAGTGGTGTTTGCCTCAATAGTTCATATCTATGCCACTGAAAATGTATTCTTCACTTTCATCTCTTTTAGTGATAGTGTGAACTGTTACAGGAGGGAGTGACCGATAATGTAAGGAGAAGTGTGACCTAACTTTCCAGAGGAAAGAAAGGCTGGGTTTAGAAAAAAAACCCAAAAAAAACATGAGGGGGTGAAAATACCTGTACCTACTACTTGAGCAGCTCACATGGTAAATTCTTTATAATGTACATGTCCACAGCACAAATTACATCAGTACAACAACAGAGTCATGTTATACTTGCCACTCTGCTGCTCTGAGAACAGCTGTAATGTTTTCATCCTCTTAATTCCAGTTGTTTCTTCCTTCCTGATCATTTATTTCACATTAAAAGCCTACCTAAAAAAGGAAAGCTGTAAGACTTTAATGTGACATTGGACAAACTGTTGAGTTTCATTTACGGTAACTTAACATCATTTGGTTTAACTTGCCTCTTGTTTGTGCTGTGAAATCAGGGCTATAGAAATGGACACTATAGAGACTTTATTGAGACATAAAGGTAAAAAATGGGGAAGGTTTTGAGATTGTATAACTGGGGAAGGGGAAATTAGAAATAAAGGTCTGTCTCCAATATAAGCCTGTCCCATATAATCAGTTCTCTCTGACACTGGGGTAAACTATTTGAGGATTTACAGTATTTATAGTATTTTCAAAACTATGAGTTCAACAATTCAGTTGTTCACGATTACCAATAAAATACAAAATATGGAGGAAGTTTAAGTACATTGTTAACCCGTTGCACTTACCTCAGTATCCCAGAACTCAGATCTCCACTGGGAGAGGCAAATGGTTCTCCACAGTGTCACACATCTGTCACTCACTGAGGGTCACCTGCAACAACAGGGAAAAATGATAATGTGTCATATCAAAAGTAAACTGCAAAAAATATTTTGCCGAACATGTTTCTTTCCAGAGCGAATCAAAACGATAGATGGCTTTTAAAGGAATTACAAACAAACTTTGTTTTTGATTATTACCGTCTCAATTAATTGATTGGTCTATAAAACATCAAAAAAATGAAAAATGCCCATCACAATGTCCTGAGAGTAAGGGAAGAAAGTTTGATGCTGAACTCGCAAAGTTTCTTCTAGACTGCCAAGAGCTAGCATTAACATAAAACCAAACAAAATCAACAAATAGCTTTATTCTTTAAACGATTAATCATTTATGAAAACAGTTACAAGTTAATTTTCTTTTGATCAGGTATTTGATTAATAGACTAATTGTTGCAGCTTTAAAGATAGATGACTTTGAAAGGAATTACAAATATTACAAACTTCAAAGTGTTTCAGAGGAGGGGTCTAAAACAATCTAATGCTGCTGAGAGAGGAAATTCTACTGGCCAGCAAACAACATACATGACGAATAATCAGCCAAGACAATGAACAAAGCAGCTGACCACATGGAGACTCAGGTACCAACAAGTGGTTGCTACAACATTACCCTCCACTAAAGATGCACAGCTATACCATTATAGAGAAGCCCAACTAACAAGCATGCAACATGCTTAGCATGTAGTTTTTGTTTCATAATGGAAACTGTGCGTTTTTTTTATTTTTTTTTACATACACTTTGTTTAAAAGGTTATTTTAAGGCATGGCACAAGGAGTGCGTTTTCAAGTTCCCTCCTGTTGCATAGCAACAGTCAGCTGGCCAACTTGTTGTCCTTGCCTGCTAAAAATGCATCTTGTGGATCCACACCCATAGTATTTACTGTATTTGGCAGAATGAACCAAGGCTTCAGTGACACACAAGAAGACGCTGTAGAGAGCCCGCTCTGCACTGCTGCGTGTCCCTGAGAGCCAGACAGTGCCACATCACTGAGCACTGCATTTGACGTTCGGCATTTCCAACACAGCCTTGTGTTTACCTGAAGGACCCTTACATTAGCAATTCATCACAAGGTGTCATGGAAGCTACCGTGCAGAGGTCCCATCTGCCTGAGATTATCTGCGTACCCTCTCTATCTATTAAAAGCTGCAAAGACTCTATTTACTTTCATTTTCCAGATAAAGCCAACTCGTCGTGTGACTCATGAAAGCCGAGGGTAACAGTGCCTCCAGGTTGGATGAAGACAGCAAAGGGAGGGACGATGAATAAATAAAACAACACAAACTAAATCTGCAACATGAATGGATGCGTGTCAGATGACAGAATCATGTCACATAAAAATAATGTTTGAAAGGGAAAGATTTCTAATTCTTTAGAACAGGATACCACCTCATTAGTCCCCATTGTATGTATCAAATGGGTCCAGGATTTATAAAGTGTGGCAATATAAATGTGGATGTTTTTCCATGCTGTGGTAGCTCTCCCTTAATATCTCTGGGTATATGATGCCATTGTGGGCTCTTGTGAATGCTACAAGTCAATGAGCTGGACTGCCTCAATGCAACACTGGATTCTGATATGATTTTTGCATCAATGTAATGTCCTGTTGCTGGAAACTGACATTCCATGTGGTTCTTTTATTATTAACAATTTATTCACAATTCCCTCAATTGATTTCTCAGAAAATCTATTATACTGTGATATGGATAGAGGATTAATACCGTAATGCCAACACTAGCACAAGCAATTTTACGGAGGTGATTCTCTAAAACAAATTAGATTTTAAACAGAATTAAAGATGTTGTACAGTACTGTGGTCTGTGTCATGAATCTAAACCTTAAGATCTTTTTCCCTTGTCCAAACAACATGGCGAATAGATGATAATTATGTAGAGAAAAGTGTATTTGACTAACAATGTACAAGTTGGCCTTAACTATGTTTTTATTTTGTTTTCAGTTAGCTTATGAGCTTTGTCCTATATGTACAATTTATAAAGGGGAATTTGCAAGGCCATTTGTAATTACTTATACTTACTTCTTAATTTCTTTTTTCTTTTGTAGGTGCCTCAAATGATATGGTATGAGATAAAAATGACTGCAATGTGACAAAAGTACATCCATTATCTTCAATTCAGTACGGTAATTCTAAAAGGGGTTGTGCCTTATACCTTTTCTATAGGGTGGAATTTCCCTACTATACAGATACGACCCAAAAGCCACAGTACTGTCATACAATTACTGTAAGACAGAGACATATGGCTGGTTAACAGATATAATAACAGAAATGAAAAGCTGTTCTGGTTACTACAATGCATAATCAACTGTACTGAGGAACTACAGTGCAACTCCTCCCCACTCATCTCATTCCAGTATTTGCGTGTGTGGTAACAACAGTGCTCTCCAGCCAGCCATCACTGTTGGCTAAATATGTCATACACCTAATGAGGCCTGGTGAATGACAATAACCAAACTTTCCTTCAAGGGCCGCTCTTCCTCTATGCAGGACCTCCTCATTGTACTGTGGCGGGGCTCACAAGGGAATAGGAGAGTGCCAACCCATCCTGTTTACGGCACTTCAAACCCCAAATCACAATGACATGGCTAGACATGCTGCTAAACTGTGCACAAAGTTGAAACAAAGCCAGAGTGTGTATTTTGTGCACTGAGGTTCAAGACAGAGCAGTTAACACACTATATGTTCCTTTGAATTTAGTCAGGCAATGGTGAGACTTCTCCTGAAAACAAAATGTCATAATTATCAAAGGCAGTAACAACACCTAACAACACTTAAAAAAACCTAAACACTGTGACCTTCATGAATGTATGATGCAGGACTTCTGCATGAAGGAAAAGGGTAAATCATCAGGTTGTACGCATTTTCCTTCCTCAGTCTCTACACAACATGCATTTCTTTGATGATGATGATGATGATGATGATGATGATGATGATGATGATGACGACGACGACGACGACGATGATGATGAAACAGTGGAACCTTTCGCATAACCACTGATTAATATATGGCTGACAAAAGGGCCATTGAGTGCTACGTGTTGTTCTGACTGCACTTAAGTGGGAGGAAAAGGAACTGCTCACTCGCCACACTGAATGACTGTTACCTGCCAAGAAGCTCGGCGGTCTCATGACTGATTAAGTACTGTATTTGTTAGCTAAGTTGGTCAGTGACAAATCCCTTCATACAATCAATCAAGTCAGAAAATCCAAAACAACGACAAAAGCTTAACACGTCGAATATTGGGGCAAGAGTACTGAGAGAGAGTGTGTGTGTATGTATGTGTGTGTGTGTGGTTGTGTGTGTGTGGTTGTGCCTTGACTCCAGCCTCATCCACGGACAGTCTTAGCCGCTCCTTTCCTCTGCCAACAGCTGCCAAGACATACAGGGCCAACAACAGCTGCAACACGCTAATCAACATGCCATTCAGCTCCTTAAACAAGCGCTACAAGCATGCTAATCAGGTCAGTTCTATGACAGTCACTTCTATGCTAATCCCGCACTGCTGTCCTGTGTACTGTATGTGTGTTTACCTCACCATCGGTGTAAATTAACCTCTTAAAGTGGGGCCGCGTTACATTAGGTAGCAAGCTACAGTACAACTGCTGATATTGCCATTAAAAGACACATTATTAGCAACAATGCTTGACATAAAACCAAGCAATTTAGGCCTACAATCTATCCCATTGGTTGCTGGTGAGTCTTGTTTCTACTGAATACTAAACAGAGGGATCTCTCTAGCTGCTAACAATACTCATCATTCGGTAGAAACTGATGAATCATACGAGTATCCGTGACTAAGTGACTCATTAAACCAGTGTAAACAAACACAAGGTTACAGCCCAGTACAGAGACCCACTCCTAACCACTGCTGCACCTAGAGAGGGGAGAGGTGATAGACCTATTGACTGAACTAGTTCATCTGTTCCTGTTATGACCTACAGTAGAAACCACCCTCACTTGTGTTAGCTGAGATAAAACCAAATAGACACTGATCTTGTATTAGTTCTTTTTTGGGGACACCATTTCATATTTTCCCTGCCAGTGTTGGCAGTTTAGTTGTTTTGCTTTCTGAATGAATCACTGTTGAGTAACAGCAGTCGTGAACTGCCTAAATGTGACATATGTGACACGATTTACAACAAATCATTTGAATACCATCTTTCAAAAGGGTTATTCTATTGAGAATTACTGTAGTTGCTGCGTGATGGAAAGGAAACAGACCATCATTTTTTTCCCCCCTAAAAGGGTGTCAGAAATGTAACAACCTTGATCTCATGTGTCAGATCCAGGCATGAGTCTGTAAGTGAGGGTTCGCGGCATCCACCAAAGCACAGCTAAATGTAGAAACATTTACAAGAAAAAGGAGGACAGTGGCACATTGTTATAACTTATGCAAATGTTGCAGCGGCATTATTTACGAGTGTGATGACTGGGTGCAATACTTTTCAGCACACCGTGCAAAGACATGTCCTAAACACCTCAGCAAAAGACTTACTGGGTGCTGCAGACCTCTAAACAAGTGGTATGAGCGCACCAACAGTTTCTTTCATCTGCACCACCGCTGAAATGTCACTTTTTTTATTTTCATTTTGTTAGAGTTCAAATGCAACTGGCAGCTCCAGATGATCTACACAAAACTGTGTGTGAAAAAGACCATCTTGCCATAAGATCGGTGAGAGGATTTGGCGGCAGAGGAGTGAGGGGAGTCAAAACAAAACTGATTTCATTCCCGGTTGTTTAGGCAAAACGTGCGGAAGACTTGCATGTGCTGCCTTACGAAGGCAGGCAGTAGTGAGTAGTATGGACAGTGAAGCTGAGAAAAACAGATTTAAAGTTTAAAGGCTGCTTACTTTTATCGCATGTTTTTTCTTTCACATGTAAACCAGACAGAGTAAAGCTACAAAATCGAACGGAAGATGAAGAAAATCCAAAGTAAACTGTCTTTGCAATCGTGACAAACACCAAAGTTGGCAGATCATTTTGTTACCCTGCATCAAGGAATGAAAGAAAAAAAATTACCAAAAGGCAGAGTGAACATGTGCTGTATATGTGTGTTTGTGTCTGTCTGTCTCAACTTCTCCTCTCTGCCCTAAATGAGCAGTGCCAGGTTTCAACAGTCCAACACTGGGGATTTTTCAAGGTCAGTTTAGCTCATTCAGCCATGAATTATTGAGCTTGAGCGAGTTCGGTCCCTGTTGTGTTTGCGCCACTTCTGATGCTGTCTGTCTGCCTTCAGGTTTGGTCAGCATGACCATGACAAAATGAATATCCAACAACGATGGCGGGACAGTTTAGTGGCTGCTGTTGGGAAATTTTCCTTGCTTTTAACTTCTTCAACAGGAAGGTCAGAGCACCGGGTCAAATACAGACCAGGAGGAATTCGGTGCTTTGCTCAAAGACACACAACCCACACAATTATTGTGCTATTTTTGTACTTTCAAAATTGGTACATACAAAGATGAGTCTCGAGGGGTTTAAAAGTCAGGTTTACCAAAATGTGGGGCAGTTTCAATACTACTGTGAGTTTTGTTTCAGTCTGCTGCCCAAATGCATGAGTAAGAATAAAACACACGTGTGCACTAATTTTGCTTCCTTGCTGCTCAGATATTCCTCATAGTCTTACTCGTACTCTTGGCGTATGTGTGTTTGCAAGTGATCACTCTTCATGGAACATACACACAATCATATTACACACACTCAAACACACACACACACTTTATCCAGACACTTTCCCTATGTAGGGGGATTAACTCTAATACCTGACCACAGTGAACCAGTCTGCTGTAATCTCCTTCCTTGTGCCTCTCAATCGTAACAAGAACCAGCCACTCACCAGTGGAGGAGGCTGTCTACACAGGAACAAACTGGGGTTTATTACTGGCAGATACAACAGTGGAAAATACCACTTTCTGTGATTTTCTATACAGAGTGATGACCATATACAGGTATAGATGTCAACTGATACCAAGGACTTTGATGGTTAAAGGTCATAAACAGACAGGCAACAGTGACTGAAGTCAATATGTTCCTGTGTGGATCAATAGTGGGCATAGGACACGTGGACAAAACACTTTAAATACTCTACGAGCACGTGAACTACATACTACAGGTAATAAATAAATAAGAAAGAAAGAAAGAAAGAAAGATCCACCAAATGGGAGAGAGAAAGAGACAGTGAAATATTGGCTACTCTATCTCCCTCATCCTCTCCTCATCTCTCATAGGCCAGGCGAGGGGAACTGAGGCGTACACACATCCTGGGCTAAAATTAGCTCTGCTGCAGCTGCAGGACCAGACGTGTTGGGATGGGCCCATGTTGCAACTAAGCACACACACACACACACACACACACACACACACACAGTTCCACAGAATAAACAGACTGAGCCACAACAGCACAGGTGAATGCCAACAGCATCCTGCCCCCTTTCTCTCTGCTCCTCAAACTGACGCATACAAATGCTTTCAATGCAAATGTTGTGTGTATACAAATTCACACACAGGATGAACACACACAGTCTGTACTGAGGCCCTCCAGAAAGCCCCACAGTAACCTCATCTAGACATATTAGCATTGGGATCGAGGAGGAACAACTCGACTTGCTGAAATGCTAATTTACAGCAATTTTGCATTTCAAACATTTGGTTTGTGATCTTATCTTCAGTGACTTCCAGTGAATCCCTGTGTGCAACGCCCTGTAATTTTCAGACAAGTTTCAAATTAAGTACGCACTTGTATAGACCACAAGTGTTGCTGTAGTGTCTTAACAAGTCAAGGCTTTCCTTACAAAAGGAAAAATAACAGTGTCACTTCAAAAACAGTAAGTAATTCATGCTGTCATTAATTGTCTGTGAACAACACATAAAATATGTCAATAATACACCTTTCTGAATGGGAGTAATTCTGCAGAGGCTGGTGCAAATATTCCTTTGGACACACAACCATTGTGATGGTGAGACAAACTAAGGAAGAAAGTACAGACTCACTAAAATATTATGTGCACCAGTACAATCTAAAGCAATTCACTACAACTGTACTGCAATAAATCAACCCATGAAGGTTGTAACATTCACTTGTTAACACTGTGTCGGAGGGGTCTTGATTCAACAGCACAGTCATTTTCTACGATGTGGTTAGTGGGAGAGTTTTATTGGATTACATTATATTGAAAGTATTTCTCATAGTTTCTTCCCCTAAAGAAGAAACACTACGAACACATATCATTATAATAATGTCCAAAGACTATGATAGAGGTTAATGAATGTTCTGTGAGTGTCCACCAAAACTGCTAATGTAGCACAAGTGTATTGCACTGAAAGAGCCATCAGGTGGTGAGGATTGTTTTTATTAAAACTTGGGCAGTCAGAAGTTCACTGACAGTTCAAACTGAAGGCACATGGCCACTAATTCAGCTGTGTTTAGTGCTGCTGCTGACAACGTGTGCATGTGTGTGGGAGAGCAAGCAGCTAAGCATTTAACTTTACTCTAGAGAAATGGAGAAAAATGCTGTACTGCCATATAAGCCGATCAGCAGTCTTCTAACAATGGGCCACCTTGGGCTTTCATGACATGCCAAGACCACTGGTCTGCTTACAGGCCTGAGACCACAGGATCAGCAAAGGGGGGGAAAAAAAACAGAGGAGGGGGCTGCATTACTACATAGCAACCTCGATTTCTGAGGGGCCTGTAAAACCACTGAACACCACAAAAATCAAGCCAGAGAGCCTGGACTCTCAGCTTCCTCCCACCCAGAGACACACAATGATTATTAAATCAAATATTTTCCTACAATACAGAAAACAACAATAATGTGGGCTGTATTTTAGCTCCATCCATTGCACTGCAGCAGACACAAGGCATTACACTTGCTTGACAATGACAGAGCTCTGATAGTAAAGGTTGCCAAGTTAATAAGCATTAGCCATGGAGCCTTAGCCAGACTTCCCTTTGCCAAGGAAGTCATCAGTCACGCCAAGTATTTTTAGACCTAGACATCTAAAAAAAATTATAAAATGCAATGCAAACTGTTCCTTTTAGGCCTTCAACTCGCTTTTAACTGTCTATATTTGATCAGCTAGGTTGCATTCCTAGAAATATCCTCCTTCCTCTTGTTCCCAGATAGCCAGAAAACTGGCATCATGAGCAACTAGGCCTCAATAAATGTAAGGTAACACGTTTGTTAACAGGTGCCTCTCTCACAGCGTGCTTCAGTGAAAGCCTCCACTTTCCTTCACCGTCTTTTCCACCATATCACAACAACAAATAACTGGCAATAATTCAAAGGCCCCTGGAATCAACCAGGCTTTGGCATCTGTTCAACTTCAGACAGGCGCTGAGTCGTGACCAGCGAGCTGAGCAGGACAGCAGAGAGCTGACCGACGGGAAGGTAAAGCCCCGCAGAGAACAGTGGCCGTGAAAGGATGATGACCTGTTATCTTGGTTTAAACACACTGACCGTTCTGCTGTCTTAATGATACCGCTTGTGTTTTCCCTCCAAACACACATGCACTCTCACACCCAGTACAACAGGGCTAAAGTTCAGATGCCTTTCTGTCTCATGTAAACTGTGTTCAGGTCAACAGCAGGATGTGTCATTTCCTTCTGTTGCAGTTGCGGCATGTCAAAGGAGCCTATCTGGTCAAACTGCTAAACACAGCTGTTACTTTTTGTGGGGAACAGTCTTAAATAGCAACACTTCTGGTATTAGTCTTTAACAGAGTACTTCATATGGTGCAAACAGAAAGATGACTATCACTTCTTCCTAGAAATTATTGTTTAAAAAGCAGCTAACCCTATTTCTCCCACACAGTCTTCAGTTTAGTTCAGTCCCACTGTGCAAAACCTGTGTGATGTTCAACTACACTAGCCATTTTGGCCTCTGGGCTGCTACTACAGAGCAGCGCAGTTGGTCATTTATTAAGCAAAAATGTCAAACATTTGCAGGCGCCAGCTTCTCAAGGCAGGATTTGCTGCTTTTCTGTCGCTGTAAATTGAATACTTTAGGTTTTAGTACTTTGGCTCAGAGATTGTTGACAAAGTGTTATCTGGTTGTGAGAGGCGAAGCCACTGGATTCGACTGAAAAGTGTGCACTTTTTGTTCAGCCTGTACCTGTCTGACAGGTGACCACTGCTAGCTACCTGTCTGCAGATGTCACACTAACGTCTTGTAAAGAAACAAAAACAGCTTAATCTCTGCGGACGCTGATAATTACACTGTTCATTACCTGATCGTCCATTGCTGTATGAAATAACATGTATTTTTATACAATTACATCATGATATGTTCACTTCTATAGTTTGCCATAGACGATTTAATTTAATTACTTCCAACATATAAAAACAATTGCTTGAAGTATATATTTATAGTTGTCTTTCTTTTCTCCATTTAATACCATTAAGATATTACAGGGATTTAAATTTGTCTGAAACACCTAGTTGTCTATTCACTCTGTCCAGTGCAGAATAGTGGATTGAAGGTTAACCGCTTGATCTGCCAGCACAGTATTGTATAAATAATGGAGGCTGGCAAAAGTAGCACTCTCTGAAATGAACTGAAGGAGGTGAAAGTCTGTGGCACACTGAAATCAACTGCACAGCGGACCAATGACAAAGCCCTTCACCACTGCCATGGGAACAAGCCATTTCGCCGTAGGGATAATACAGTTAATCTAACCTAATCAAAACATTCACACACGTCCAGCGAACCAACACTGTGATGATGGCATCAGAGTTTAGCAGCAAGGGCCACTTTCCAAATATAATCTGAGATTGTTTTAAAAGCTTGCACTGCAAGCATATGTAATCCTCATGTCACCTGCCAACTACAGTCAAACCACAACAAAAAAAAAAAAACCAAAAAACAAAAGCAAAGTGTGACTTATGAATTTGATAAAAAAAAACTGTCTCCTCTAATAGATTATTGATAAACTGGCTACAAGAATTGCATTGTTTACCTTCATTCATCTGTCAGTTCTGCCTTATTCCAATTTAAAGATGTGTTACATTTGAATAATATGATGACACACATGTACATGTCGCTGCATGTGTTTTAAAGGCTGAAGCTCTGCAGTTTGTTACATACCTATAATCTGTCTAAAATTCTGTAAATCTGAATTACAATACAGTGTCTGAATGTAGTAAATCCAGCTGCTACTTTTTCTTTGCGGGTCTCCTATAACTTCAGTAACACAGCTAGAGCTAAAACGATTTGCTGATTAATCAATTAATCGATTGAGATCAAATTCATTAATTTTGAACTACTTTTTTGTTATTTTTCAGGCAAAAAAAAAAAAAAGAAGAAAAAAAAAACATAAAACACTTGCTGGTTCCAGCTTCTCAAAATTGTGGATGTGGTGTTTTTGTTTGCCATATATGATGTAAACTGATTATATTTGGGTTTTCGAAATTTGGTTGTAGCATTCAAACACTCTGTAGATCACTGTGGGAAATTATTTTGCTATTTTCAATTATAGAGTATTTAATTAATTGAGAAAATAATATGCAGAATAAAAAAAATTTACATATCACCAGTTGCTGCCCAAAGCAAGACTATTGTTATGAAACATTAATCATCCTCCTGCCTCAAATTGCAGTTTGCAGAACTGCCTGGATGGTAATCCCATCATTAGCTCGGGCAATATACCCTGCCATTCCCAAACCTTTTTGCAATCAGTTTTGAAAGCACTGATTCATTTACAAACAAGAGAGTACACACATCATGCTGCTCCACCTCTTTGGAGCCCCCAGAGGAACAGTATGAACTCTTGTTTGGCTGACAGAGAGACAAGGCACTCAGCATGCGTGTGTAGAGGGAGGGGGTACACTGTACATCATGGTGACAGCAAACACACAGACAGACCTCATACCTGGCAGTGCAGTGAGTCAGCAGCACCACTCTACATGCCAACCACATATCCAGCTGATTCTCAAGACCGTCTGCACCCAGCACAACTAGAATGACTCCACTGTGGACTTTAAAGCACATCAAAAAAATCTATTTGGTTGATGAATGATAACAAAGACAGAAAAATAACAATTAGTTTCAGATGTACTGCATGTGCAAACTGCCCAGGGAAGAATTATGATGCTTCTCATTCGGTAGGTCTCTAGGGGCCAACAAAAAACACAGATATTCTGATTTTTTTTCTATTGGAAGAAGAGGACCGGGGGGCGGGGGGGGGGGGTGCTGCTTGTGCGATCCGCTGGCTCTGTGGGAGCAAGTACAGTGGAAAATAGTCCCCAATGCTAATCCATGGCAGGCTAATTACAGCTTTGATCCCCTAGGCATGTGCATCACCATAGGTGGGAGGGAGGCTACACACTACTCAATACAGTTACTGTTAGATTTGTTTTGGTTCAGACCTGTCTGAATAAGCTCACAGCTGCTGCAGATGTGTGGCCAACAAATGACAATGTTGTACATTAATAGTCAGCTCAAATGCTGGCACAAAGTTTATAAGAGTTGACCTCTGCTTCTAGCAAAACCTTTTTCAAACCACACGAGGCATGCTAAGGAGTTTTTTTTTTTTGTTTGTCTAACTACAGTAAACTGCACGATAAGTGATTTCACCAACTCATAAAATAATCTGATACGTTTTAGGGCCTTTGCTCGTCAAATAACTTGGGCTGGATAAGATACCATTTGTTACACTGAGCAATAGAAACTCAACTCCTGCAGTCAGAGACACAGATTAAGTGGGTAAATGGAGTTTCTGTCTAAAATAGACCACAGCTCTGATGATAGCTTAGTCCCAAAACACACAGTAGCAGAGATAGAGCAAGGGAGGAGGAGAGAGGAGGAATGACGATTGAGGATGAGCAGCAGATGGCATGGAATTATCTGGATCTTCAGCTCTACATCTTTGCCCGTGACGCCATCATTTGAGGGGTGGTTTACTTTTCATGGCCAGCACCAGTCCAAGCATTCATTCATTTAATTTACTGATATCAGTGTTATGAACAGCAGCATGTCAACATCGAAAGATCAACTAGAAAGCAACTTGGCAGAAGTGAACAGGCTTGGCAGAGCAGGGAGGAGGGAATAAGAGACGTTACTGTTGTGAGGAAAGTTGTTTGTCGGCCACTTTGAGCGCTGAATAACTAGAGTACAGCGGCAGCAAATCGTTGATTTATTGAATCAATTGACAGAAATTGAGAGCCAAAAATCTCTTTCTAGTTTTTTGAACTTGCCATGTTGGGCTTTTGGAAAATTTGACTGTGAGAAATTTTACGCTATTTTCTGATATTGTATAAACTAAAGAACATTTAGCAAATGATAGAGAAAATAAGCTCTAGTCTAAAGTAACTCACTGTTCTGTCCAAGCACAGAGTGAGACCAAGCCTTCATCCAAATGGTGAAGATATAGCCATTATGTTTGCAGCTGATCATCCAGATTAAATATTTCTGGGTGAAAAGCTAACACCAGGGTCCTGACCATGTGTTCTTGTTAACTGAGGCAACTGAGAGGTGAATTAAAATCAATTAACAAGTTATATGTTCATACCTAACATAACTTAGCCACTGACATATGAAGATACTTAAAATGAATATCTATACATATGTGGTAGGTGTTTAAATAACCATGTTACAGCTGCAAACTCACATTATGTTATGATGACAGCTAACAATATAGCAAAGGCAATTCAGACACATTGACTCACCTGCTGTACATGACAGACATTTACTCTGCAGCAACTCCTTTAACAAAACTAATGTTACCTGATGGACATTTGCTTTTGGCTCAAAAAGTTATACATCAAGGCTGCAGATGCAAAATTTAAACTTCCGCTCTTAACTTTCAAAATAAAACAAACATGCTGCAGGTTTTTTTTTTTTTTTTTTTTTTTTTTTTTGGTGGAGTTCACCGATCAAGTGTCAGGACAGTCAAAAACTGTACATGTTTTCAGGACGAAATATTCAGCTGCTAACATTAAGAAACATGAAAACTGTTGTTTCACCTCAAACACGGAAACTAGCTAACGTGGTGTCTGGATGTTTCTACGCAGCTCCGTTAACCAGTCAGTTACCCCGTTAGCCACCGTCGGCTCGGAGCTGCCACGAAAGCTGAACCTGGACGTCCACCTTAGCTGCCTTAGCTCGGCTTGCGTGCTGTGAGCGTGTCTGCCCTACTCAGCAGCTGGTGGACATCCTCATCCTCCTCATTTTTCACCAGTCGTGACTAGGCCGAAACGACTTACCGCCGGCTGCCTGGCTTCAACGAAGCCCCAGCATCTGCTCGGTGGTCCCCTTCTTAAGACACTTAACCCTTGTCTCGGCACTGGCCAGCCCGCTTGACGCTGGAGGGTCCGGGTTTACATCCACATCAACACAACAGTGCTGATGATGTCCCAACTCACCAGCAGCCCCTTGACTAGGACAACCAGGAAAAAAAATGAGTGTTTTGCCAGCTAACAGGTAACGAAATACTCACCCGGGCTGAAGCTGGTAATGGCAATGTCACCCGGTGACCGTGTCGGGGGAAGCAGCAGCGGTGTTTTTCCAGAGCGGTCACCCAGGTCGAGTGTATTTCCTCCAAATGCTCCCTCTCTCAGCGAGCAGCACCTCCGTATGATCTTCCCACACTGCAACGGTGCTGCCGGACGACAGCGCAACACGATTGGCCGAGCTGAGCGGAACTCAGCGCGTTTTGGCAAACAGCGGGGCAATGGTGATACCTTCACGAGTATCGGAAAACTCGCCATCGCAGTGTGAGCTCGTTCACCGTGTATGTGTAACATGTTTGTGTACAGTTGATAAGATAAAATATGAACTGGGTTAAAACTATATGAAAAATAAATTAAGTCTGACATTGTCTGAAGCAAAATAGTCTTTTTTTTTCATTTTCATGTAGGCCTGTTGTTATGATGTCTTGGTGTTGAAAAGATATGGAACAAAAAGAAGACTTGACATTAGTTTATTATGCTACAATATTTTTTCATAATGAATCACTGATATCTCCCCCTCCTATTCAGCCACCAAAAATGTTCAAACATGTTTATCTTAAAAATTCCTAATATATTTTACACACTGTGCCTAGGCCTGCAGCTTGTCATCTGCGATTCATCTGCTGATTATTTTCTTGAGAAATAGTTTATTCCATACATTGAAAAAAAATTGCAAAATGCCATTTACAATTGCTCAGAGATGAAGCCTTCAGTTTGTTTTGTTTTTTTTTTGTCTGCCCAACAGTCAGATACCCAAAGGTTTTCAATTTACTGTAACATATAACCAAGAAAAGCAGCAAATCATCACATTTGAGGAAAAAAAAGGCTTGATTAGGCTAATCAATTATCAAAACAGCTGCAGATCTTTTTTTTTTTTTTGTCCATCAACTAGTAAATTAACCTACTAATTTTAGTAGATTGCTAGCTGCTGCTACCATGTAAGATGCGCTTCAAATAACACATTAAAATCTGAATGAATGAATAATCCATAAATCAAACAAAAAAACAAATGGATTTTCATCCATGGACATTGCGCCTTTACGTGGGTCGCCCTCAAAGCGCTGCCGCCTGCTTTCACTTTCGCTTCAGCCGCCGCCTGTTGCACCATCTTAACGCAACTTTAGGAGGAATTTAGAGGAATTACCATGTACATATCCAAAAACGAAGACTCCGGCCCATTTAACGGGCCGATTTAACTGCTTGTTTAAGTGTGCATGAAAGAAGGACCCTGCTCTTTACATAAAGGAGGCGCTTCTTCGGGGAGTTTTTTAGTGATGCGTCATCTCTCTTGAAATGGTTTTCTTTCCACTTCAAGTTCCGTTTCTGTCGCTTCGCTCTCTGTAAGGTAAGAAGTTTCTATCATTCTGTTCATCATTACTATTACTGATATATTCTTTGTTGTATATTCACGATTCTTTGGTCTACGGCCCCGATTGGCAAATTGCGGGCTTCGTTGATGATTAAATGGTCGGTCTCCATTATTGTAGGACACCAGCTTCACTTTCACTCCTCTTCTACCAAAGTCCATGGCTCCTGTAGACCAGCCGGAGCTTCAGGCGATCAATCAGATAGCAGAGGCTCTCAGCAGCAGTGAACGCAGCAGACTCCTCTACCTGTGCGAAAGCTTGGACTCAGACAACAGTATGACTTGTGTGAGGGAGATGCTGAAATCCAAAGTGACGGGCCATGAGAGGGGCAACCTGTTTCTGGCAGAGCTCTTGTTACAATTGAGGCGTTTTGATATCCTGAGGAAGGTGTGTAGAATCAGCAGACATGAGGTGGAGGGGACTCTTCAATACCAACAGGTCCTGCCAAGATTCAGGTAAGATCTGTTTTTATGATGTCTAATGAGTCATCATTACTTTAACAGTCCAAGTTCACACATTGTGCTCCTTTAAGTAATTATGGGTTCTCTTACTGCAGAGTACTGATGGCTCATGTAAGTGAGGATATGGCCAATGAAGATCTGAACAGTGTCAAATTCTTGTTAAGTGCCACATTACCTCGTGAAACGATGGAAAACATACAGGTGAAGAAAATGAAAGAAGTCTGGTTTTGTATGGGAGGGGAGTTTTTGTGTGGGAGGGGAGATTTGGTGTCTTGATTAAAATGTTCAAAGTTTGTTTTTATCTTTTTTGTTTTTTTCATACTACAACAACAATTTCCCCCCTCTCTTCTATGACAGAATTTCCTGGATGTGATCATTGAACTTGAGAAGCTGGATTTAGTTTCGCCTGAAAGAGTGGACCTTGTAGAGAAATGTTTAAAAAACATTGGCAGGGTTGACCTCGCTAAAAAAGTGGCTACTTACAAGATGTCAGGTGAGACTGTATTTCACATATATGTTATAACACTGGCTGGCTCAAATTTGTAGGGAGTGAGAATAAGAAATCACACTTTGACAAAATGTCAATTGGGAGTTCTTGATGAGATGTTTGATCTGTAAGGTTTCTAGTGTCTATACTGATTGTGCATTGCATGTGAGGTGAAATTCTCTCACATCCTTCAAACAGGGAATAGCTGAAAATAGGAACTGAAAATGAATGAATGAATTGTACTTGTCACACATGTCATGGACCATTTAAGCGGCAAGTGGAAACAGCATATCACTTTCCGTACTAGTTCCAAAATTAAAACATTACACATTACACCCACAAGAAAAGGCTACCTATACAGCACATTTTCTCAGTGACCATCTTGACAAGATAAACAAAATGCATTTAAGTTTCTGTTTCATTTAAGTGACATAACTGGAAAAACCTATATTGGTCATTAATAGCAAAATAATGTCCATAATCACATATTCATGTCCCACATGAGGGATTTCTGGCACAATCTGCTATTGTTGATACTTGTCTGCTTATACAAACAGCCCAATGTACTTCACAAGATTGCCAGCCCATGTTTCCTGTCACAGCTGTTTGCTTGGAGCAAATTGGTTTAATCCCAAAAAATACTCCATGGTGTTATTTTGTATCTGCTCATGTCCTGTACCTTCTAAGCTTTAAAGCCCCATACCCAATATAGACCAGTGAAAGACAGACACAGCCTTGATACCATTTGCAGCAAACAGAGGAGGAGATACTGATCAAGAAACGTCACATGTACATTGTAAAAACTTTAATTATTTAAACAAGTAAGAGATGAAAAGTAATTGCAAAGTGCTTTAAATCATCTTCATTACTCGTATTTACTTGAGTTTCTGTGTATACCTTTTACAGTTGCAACACCTGAACAGCAGTTGTCTCAACAGCAAAGGTGCAGAGCTCCTGTGAGTATGATACTGTACAAAAGTTAACATGTATTATCATTTTCCTCTCTTTTAAAACTAATATGTCTGAAAAACATCTTTTCTTCAGTGTCCACCCCCCACGACTAATAGTTCCCATTCTCTTCCACAAACGAGGCGAGGACAGTCCCTCCATACGGGTAAGATAAACTACAGATAAGCAAATCATAGCAACTTCAAGGATTTGTATTCCCCAGAGGTAGTTAGTCAAAATACCCATTTAAACCAAAACAGATATTATTTCACATGGGGCTTACCTGAGTCACCCAGTAACAACAGTTGGAAAGCCCCAGGACACCCATTGTATTACATTTTGATATTTATATTACCATATTCCTCTTTGTCATCAGCCATGGTGCCTGTACGTGTACAGCAAAGCTGTCAGGTAAGATTTGCACTCATTATTGGAGTATTATTGGAGAATTTAAAAAAAAGTGCATTTATGAAACTATTTTGCTTGCTTTTCAGAGTCAACCTGACAGGTACAAATTTAACAGTAATCCCAGAGGAGTTTGTGTTATCATAGACTGCGTGGGTAATGACGGAGGTGAGATACAAAACACTTTGTACCTATAGTCTTGTGGTGGAGGAAGTATTGAGATCCTTTACTTAAGAAAATGTATCAGTACCACAATGTAAAAAATACTCCAAGTTACTACAATACTACAAGTTGAGGTCCTGCATTTAAAATCCTACTTGAGTAAAAGTCCAAAAGAAGCATCATCAAAAGGTACTTGAGGAAAAATTGCCCTTGACTGGCATCTGACGTTATTAGATTGTGAATGTCTTTTTGGTTGAACGACTAAGAACAAGGGACCCAACTAGACAATGGTTTCTTGTAAGTGGTAATATGTAACAAAAATGTTGGGAACCGCTTGTTCAGTCTTAAATGATGCATTGTATTTTATAAGTTTGTCATTTGTGCTTTTATGTCAATTCTTAATCTAATGGAAAGTAACCAGTAACTATAGCTGTCAAATAAATGAGTAAAAGGTCCAATATTTCCCTCTGAAATGTAGCATAGAAGTACGAAGTTGCAGGAAATACTCATTGTGAATATATTGAGTAAATGTATTTAATTACATGTACCACTGAAAACACTGTTTGATTTCAACCAGAGCTGAAATATTAGTCAATTAATAGACTAGTTCATCAACAGAAAATTCATTTGCCACTACTTTGATAGTTGATTAATTGTTTTTGTGGTAAAACTAAACCAAAAAGTAAAAACTAAAATCTGGTTTCATCTTTCCTTTCCCCCCAGACATGTTGGAACAAACATTTAAGGCTCTTCACTTCAATGTGGTTATCTACAAGTGGCTGAGTGTGGATGACACTCTTTCAGCTCTCAGAGGGATATTCAAACAGAGAGAGAATCTCAAAGGTGATGGTTTTGTCTGTTGCATCATTAGCCGTGGTACAGCAAACCATCTTCTGGGTACAGATTCATACAGCTCGCATCTACAGCTGGACACTGTCCGCAGTCTTTTCAATGCAGAAGCCTGCCCCATGATGGCAGGCAAGCCCAAACTGTTCTTCGTCCAGAGGTACAGTGTCCCTGAGTTCCAGCCCTGCGCCAGGATGCACCATCGAGATGAGGATCTTGAGACAGATGGGTGTGATGCGCTGTCTAGGTGTGATTACATCCCTACAGATGCAGACGTGTTCTGGAGTCACTGCTGGACAGATGAACGTCAACTAGAGCAAGGACATCATCGCTCCATGTATCTGAGGGCTCTGACAGATGCCTTACTCAAAGGCCAAAAGAGGTACAGGCAAACACTCAAAAACAAATTCAGCTTTTGTTTGACAAAATACAGTTTCCATATAACCTATAAACGATAGCCGCTGTACTAACTGTTGTCTTGTTTGTATTCTGACAGGAAAACTAAGCTTGTTGATATTCATACCGAGGTGAATGGGGCCATCTTTGACTATAACAGAAGGAATCCTGGAGCAAACTACCACATTGATCTGAAACATACTCTGAGGAAAGATCTTTACTTACAGTAGAGGATTTTGTACAGTCACATCGACTGAATCCTCCACAATGTCAGATACATAAGAATAGATACGAAATACAAAAGAAGCCTTTTTGCTGTGTAGACAGAGACACCTACTGGCTGTACTTACTCAAAACAATTATTTTTACAAATTATAGAGAAAAAGTTATTTAACTGGTTGCTATATTGTGTATTTATTTATTATTTGAAAATTCTTACCGAATATTTTCTGTATACATATGTATGAATAATTTCATAAAGGACAAAGGTTCTCATAGGACAAAATGATAATGACAACAACAAGAAATCCACCTCCCAACCCCACCATACCAGACACCAACAACATAAACAACAGGTATAACACACCCGATCATTAGGTGTACTCCAATAGAAATAGAAATAGAAATTTTAAACTTTTTAGAGTAAGAGTTAAAGCGCAGTAAAGACTATGTTTTAATCCTACACAGCATACTGACATATAATCACCACAATGAAAAGTCACTTCTTTTTTTTTGAGCATAAATGTGAATTGCCACGTCTTACCTTTTATAATGCAGCTAAACCACACATGTGAAGTAAACACTATATTTGTCTGTCCGTCCATCTGTCTATCTTTCTATAGTTATATTTCATTTTTACTTATTATAATTTATTTTTTTTTACCATTTCAATTTGTTATATGTGTTTTATGTTTTATTTTTTATTTTTCAGAGAGCATCATGCAAATGAAAGTACTATTATCATCAATGTTAACATATATCAGATGTTACTTTCATATATTATCAACCTTGTAGGCATTAGACAACAATATGAAGTTAAATAATTTAACAATACTACTAGTATCTAAAGTAATCCAGAAGCAATTTAATGTATGCATTTATTACCGTCAATGTTTTTACAAATCACTCGTGGGAAAAACAAATTGTTGCCTCTATCTATATAACCAAGCATTTTCTCTTTCCTTTTAAAATTCTCTTTGCCATACTAAAATTTATGTTTGTTACATAACAATAAAGTTAAAGAAAAATGACTGAACTATAATGACCAATGCGTGGATGTCAGCAATATTGTGTTCAGTAGGGAAGACCACATGTGACAGTAGGGTGCTGACCCCTGCCATGCCTCAGTCATTTGGATTGCTTTTTGCAACTCTCCTCCATCCCATCTTTACTCTGTCTTCTGTTTGTCTTGATAAGTCCATGTTAGTTTCAACTGATGAACTGATGACCCACTGCTTACCCACCAAAACACATGATACAACCATTTTGTTTTTAGTTTAAAACATTTTAAGACCAAACTATTGTATTAATTGAATACTTAAATGTCAGTTTGTAGCATTATAGTAACTTCACATTTAGTTCTAGTAATTTATGTCGCGCCAAACACTTTGCGACTGTCTCTTTAAATATCTTTTATGTAATAATCTGGTCTATTTCAAATTGCTTTTAAAGTAAAATTGAATGTAAAGCACTTGTGAATTCTCACTGTGAATTGTGATGGAATCTTGCTTTGCCTTTCACTGACCTCATACATTCATATACAGTGATTACACTTCAGCCAACACTGACGTCGGTAGTTTCCTCAGTGCATTTCAACCCTACTCAGTGCTCACAATTAGATTGACACTTTGGTGAGACTGAAACAATTAGTATATTAATCAAATATTTTGATAACTGATTAATAGTTTTCAAGTGAAGCATCAAGTTCCAGCCTCTCAAATGTGAGGATTTTTCTGCATTTCTTTGTAATATATCATTTTGAACTGAATATCTTTGGGATTAGACTGTTGGTCACAGCCCCACATTTCAACTTTGTTCAGTGCTTACATTAAAGATAAGATAAGATAGCCTTTATTAGTCCCACAGTGGGGAAATCACAGTGTTACAGCAGCAAAGTGGCAGTGCAGAGAACAGGAACTGTTCTTCAATTCCTTTCTTTTTTAAATTTCTTCAAAAAATTGCCAACACAGGACCTTTATAGGAAGTTTTGGATACTTTCACATTGTGGCTAGATCATGTAATTTTATCCTCACTAGACTAGTTCTCAGATTTTGAGATCACGGTGATCAACACTGAACCATAAATCAGTTATTAACTTTTGGGTGACATCCACAAAATAACTAAATGCAAAAAAAAAAAACCAAAAACACAAAAATGTTCAATAGTACAGCAGTATCTTCCAGGTCAGTGCATGTGTGTAATTTCCACGCAGCAACACTGTGACCATGACAGTAGGAGGCAGGCAAGTTGTTCGTGGAGCAGCAGGAGGCAGCGTCCACCGCTCAAGCGCGCACACGAACACATGAGGAGGCCCCGTGGACGCGCACGGCCGGGGCTGCTGTTGCTATGATGCAATAGCGACTGCGCCGTGGGAAGCGAGCGGGGAGTTGAATGAGTTCTGCCCACAGTTGAAGAGGAGCAGCCGCAGACAGTGAGGACGCAGACAGTGCTGAGGGGACAGACAGCAGGCACGGAGACACAGGCAAGGGGCCCTGTCCTAGCACACTACATGGAAATACGCAGTCAGGTGTGTCTGCTAGCCTCGCAGCTAGCCGTGTCATGACGGTTGGAGAGATTTCTCACACATCTGTACGACGTTGCGGCGAAACGGGAGAAGCACCAACACCCTATTTGCCCTCTTCAGCCGAAACCAAGTGAAGAGGGGTTGTTATATACATATTTTTTTTACCTTTCTGGTGGCATTGTCCTCCTCACCTGCGACTCAGTGGACCTATTCGTGCTTCGTACTGGACCACCATGGCAGAGAGAACCTCAACCGGGTTGCTAACGATGATGTTGGAGCCCACGCCGGCTGTCGCTATGACCCTGCCGGCGGAGGTCCGGGAGAAGCTGGCGGAGCTGGAGCTGGAGCTGTCTGAAGGTAAGTTGACAACAACAACAACAACGGGTACACAAACTAGCACAACGTGAGGCCAAAGTATGTCGTTCGTTCTGCATGGGGTGGTTTATGTGTCTGACTGTATCCGAACCACCGCCCTTTATCTTGACATGTTAGAAGACGTGCCAGCATCATCTAAGCCCCTCTGCTGCTACCAGAGAGTCCTTCCCAAAACTGAACTTCTGCTGTAGTTTTGTCCTCATGTCTCTAAACTACTGCAGCATGGGGCATACTAAACTCAACTAAACAAGACTGGTTAATGCCTTGTAGTGTATTGTTCCGCGTCTAATGAAGACAAGCTGTTCTCATTGGCCTGAAGTTTCAGATCACACACGTCCAGGCTCCAAATACCACACTTGATCAGATGGCTATCTGCCCCAACGTTAACAGCTGAGCTGACACACCCATACTGCTGTTCTTTGGCTCTGTTTTTCACATAACCAAAGGGTTGGTCCTTTTCTAAGTTTATGGAAAAGGAAAGTTAAGAGCTACTGCATTTTTTCCACATAAATTTTGTTATCAGACTGTTAATACAACAAGCCATTCTTATCATGTCTAGCTGTGTAAAACTGTAAAACCTTTCACTGTAATAGAGACTGGTTTAAGTGGTGGCCACTCTAGAAGTAATCAGTTATAATTTATCTTACTAAGCCATGCAATGAGAAGAACATTAGAAAAGTTAAAGAATGTCCCCACATTGTTTTAAAAAAGGCAAGATAATCTTTTTTTAAGTTAACTCATATCATTAAGATACATAATGAAGTTTGCCTTGTAGATGCATAACTTTGCTGATATCGCTAATCCGTACACTTGTATATGTCCAGGTAGGTTTACATGTGTCTAAGTTCATGTACACCTTGCTCATATCCTCTGTTTGACATCCCATTTGTACTTTGATGAACCTTTGAGCATGCAGATGTTTTAATTTCAACATCAAACTTTTACATCAGATTTGATCTATTTTTCCCTTTTATCAGACTTGTGTGTTTTGATGGCTCTGTTTGCGGATCCAAATATACTGTATTTAAAATGACTTATAATTACTTGCTACACTTGTTCATGTAAAAGAGGGTCCATTCTAAAGAAAATAATATCTTAACTATTGTACTTACCTGCTGACAAAACAAGAAAGACATTATGGCATGTACCTGTACAAAGTTCTGTACAATGAGAAAGCAGTTTCTTTGATATGATTTGTTGTGCTACCTTATCACTTTCCTCTATATTTGTCCTGAAGGACAAATGACACTAAGTGTCACTACTATTGTAATGTAACATTTATAAACCCCAATTTACAAATCAGTCATTGAATTGTTCCTATTTGTGCTACATGTCAACTCAAACCTGTATGATTTGTCCAAAAAACAGACTTACATTGTTTTTCATATTTGGTGCTATGATAGGACTTTGCTTATTTTTTCAGAGTAGCTTTTCTTTTGCTTGTTGTTAGTTCTTTGAGACTCATTGCTCATCTGTGCTCGTTTATTTGAACAGTTCTCATGTGGTAAAATTATACAAATTCTAATTAATGACCCACATAAATTCTGATTAGATTTGGGATTTGACCCCAGGGTGTGACCCTATTTCTTGCCAACTCTGGAGAAAATGGCAACTATACCAGCCAATAAGTGTATTCCTAGAACTTGAAATAATATGAAACCCTCTGCACTGTTAAATTCTGCATTGAGTCTTTTCTTTCTCTTTCTCTTTAACTGCCTGCATTAGCACCCTACCAGGGTTAGGAATAGACCAAAGGTGCACGCTTTGATAAGCACGTTAACTGCCAATGAGGCCCCTAATGGGATAGACATGTTTTCAGGAGCAGCCACCAAATCAATCTATATCTGTCCAGTTTCCTCTTCCTGCTCTCCACATGTCACATCCTGCCATGTTGGAGCTCTGATAGCTGTATCTCCCTGACTTTGTTGCCTTCTGTTCTGCTTCTCTTTCTGGCTTTTCTTCCACTGACATACTCTGTTGACTGTTTCCCATGTCTCTCTCCAGGCCTCCCCACCTCCATATTTCCTCTATTTTGCTCTCTGATCAAAGAAGAGTGTCATTCTCTTTCGGGTAAAAAGAAATCAACATATTTTTTTTTTCCACTCTCAAATCCTATTCCTGTATGCAGCCGTGAACTCTTCACCTCATGCTGATGCCCTTTGGTTGCTTCCCCATTGCATCCTGTCTCAGGATAGAATAGACAGCTTGTTTTATTGGAAGGAGTTGAGAGCCTGCGAATCCTGCAGGTTTTGTACCCTTCTCAATGAGCTCTTCTCACAGGGATTTAACGTCAGGCACGTCTGTGACACATCTCAGTTTTCAGTGTGCGTTAGTGTGCCAGTATGCACGTGTGTGTGCTGGAATGCTGTATTATTCATGAAGCTGAATAGATGTGTCATGTATGTTTTCTTAAACATTTTAACCACAGCAGTCATTGGAATAACATGAGTCTGAGACAGTCCTGCAGCTCAGCTAGGTAATGTTCCAGCATCAGCAAATTAGGCATGCTGATGTGTGAAATAAACAATCTGTGCACTCTAATTGTGGTTATAATAAAGAGTGTTTCCTCAAGAGATGCATTTCTTTTCAGTTTCTTCTTGCTGTGGTTTTATTTATTAGTGAGCATGTGTCCGAAAATGTTTTATTTACTTCATTTACTTCCAGTCATTTTTCATAACTTGTACATGTAGGCCAAGTTATTCTGCCCATGTCACTTTGGTTGTGCAATTGTTCTTTTTGTCTACAGCTAGGCTGTCTGTTATTCAATGGGTCTATGGAGTTTAATAATTTGAAACCATTTTACTAGAAGACTGTCTTGTGAAACAGGATTACTAAATAATCTGGATACCCTCACTGAGTAAAAAAATGGAAAGTATTAAAGCCCCCTAAAACCCTCCTTAAAGCTTTAATACTCCCCCATAACATTAAATATTCATAATTAAATAAGCAACAATCACATTTTTTAAAACACACCTTAAGGCATTATTTATTTAAGTAATGGTTTGTCATTATTGGAAATATGCCAACTCGCCTTCCTCTATTAACCCTTTTTTTTTTTTTTTTTTTACGAATTAAGCAAGGGAGATATAACATGTTATTTTATGAGTTTTAAAGACCATGGCAGTCGAATTTTGTTACCTTTGGATAGAACAGGGCTAGCTGCTGCAAAGCTAAACTAACCAGCTGCTGAATCCAACAACAGATTTACCATACAGACATGAAAGAGGTATCAGTCTTCTCATCAGACTCTGGCAAAAAAGCATATTGTATTTCCCAAAATTTCAAACCAGATTCAAATGTTGGTGAATCCTTATTGGTCTATACAAATATGTGACATCATCTTTTTTCAGCTGAGCCCCACCCACTTCAAACCAAGGAGAAGAGTTCAGAAAAAGACACAGAAATTGATCATGTAAACTAACCACAACTGTTCTAATTTTTGCAGAAAATAATGTGTTCAAGTAGGACCCGTTACTCATAGTAAACTGATTGAGAATATGTTTTTGGGTTCTTTTAAGCAGTGCAATTTTCCAGTTACCTTGGTCATTTATTCTGCCTTGTGAGATACACTGCTGTGGCTTTTTTTCCCACATATGTAGACTCAAACTTCCTCTTACCAAATTCTACACATCGTAGTTACTGGAAAGGATCTGTGTTATTTCTGAGCTGACCTGGATGCATTTGAGTGGTCAGAAGATGGGGCGTAAAGGAGGTCAAGAAGACGAATGATCCCCATTATCTCCTGCAAGGAGGACAGAGGGAGAGACGTGTCTGCTGAGTAATTCATAGTCTCACTCTATCATTCCCTGGTTTTCTTCCCTCCTCCTCTCCTTGCTCTCTAAACCCTCTGATTACAAAGTCATTTTTAGTCTCGTGCTGGTGTTTGCTGGGAAACTGCCAAACCCCTGGTTGGTCATTGGGCTTGTTTTGCCTGCTCCCATTCAGCAAACATTTACAGAGGGGCAAGGCTAATTTTTGGCGGTTTAAGTGCTGTATGGTTTGTTTCTGGTTATTTGGATTCATTGCGAAAACAATTGTGGCAGGTTTGAGGTGTTTTTCAAATGTTCTACAATGATAATGACAGTTTTCTATATAATAATGCAGATTATCCAGTCAGTTTAATGAGTTTTGTTCTTATCTATGTCCTACTATCTGCTGCTGCAGTGACCCAATTTCCCCATGGAGATCATTAAAGTTTCTCCTGCCACAGTGATTAGATAGGGTGAAACTTTACTCACTGTAGACCTGTAGGTAAATAGGCCACCAGGCAGCTTGCTGGGAAATGGTAATTATAATAATGAGATGCTGATGATTAAACTTACACATGCTTGTCAACCACTGGCACTGATTTGATGGTGTAATGATCAGCAGTGTGTATCTTATTGCTGTTAATGGTTGTAACCCTACTATAACCAAATGTTTGAAACTAGGGCTGCACAATTAAAAGTTGTAGAATCATTATTTCAATCTGTAGCTCTATACAATCTCATTCTTACCTGATGATTCTGCAACATTTGCATTAACAGGGGGGTCTGTTGCATCATCACTCCTAATTTCTCAATAAAATGTGATGGCAAGACCACAGTATGCCACATGACAAAGTGCGATCTCCAATCTCATGTGAGTGCGAGAGCGTTAGAAAGTGGGTGACAGAAAACAAGAACAAAATGAGTCCTTTTCAGCTTCACAGATGATGATGACACAGTTTATCCAGTTTGCTGCTTATTGTTTTTGTCAGCTGTCTGAGAGTTCTGTGGCTACAGGGCTTGTAACCTCACTTGAATCCATGCATTGTAGCAAAACTTGTTAGTAAGCCATAACCTTGTATGTAAAAAAATGGGGAAAAAAAGAAAATTATTATTATAGAGCGGTTCCCAAAACGCACGTGCTCTAAAGGCCTATTTTCCTCATATATTTCTTGCAAGGTATGACTTTTAACTCAACAGTTGTCCCGCTCAATAATGGTTTTTATAGACCTATTATACAAGTAAACCTGAATCATGGTGATGGGCCTGCATACTAGGTGGGGTTAGTTGATAGCTTTGGTGGCCAGCACTTTCATAAAACTTCTTTTTGGAAAGTCTGAGTGCACAGGAAACCCCGGTCCTGGTCCTGACTCATTCCTCTCTGTGGTCACTTACTCCCACCACAAACTCATGAAGAAAGAACTTCCAGTGGGTTTACCCTGTGAGTTCAGCCTATTGTTGAGCAAAACCAAACATTTGATGAATGTAGAAAAACATTCTGCATTAAGAGCTTTGAGAACATGTAGGATTTAGGGCGATTACTGGGAGGACTTTGTACATGGCTGCTAGTTAGCTCTGTAATAGGATCCAAAGGAGAAGAATGTTGAGCCTTGGAGCGAGCTAGCTGGCCACTGTAGCTGCTTTAAAGTCCAGTTCAGAGATAAAGAGGCAGATATACTGTGCCCCTGCTGTAGTGGAGGATAGAACGTGGAGGGTCATAAATATTTCAAGGGTGTGCCTCGGAGCAGAGGAGAGCCTTAGATTCTTGTGCGGCTCTAATATGCTTCTGCCTGTATATGTGAGTCTGTGTGCACATGTAAGCATGTGCATGATTGGCTGTCAGTCCATTTACTTTTTGGTTGTGTCTCTAGTTGCTTTGTTGAGGTGCTCCTTTCCATTTATAAAGTACAAACCACAGAGCTGTGTTTCATTTTAGTGATACAAATATCCAGAGAGTTACTGTCCTGGAGATTCACTTTGTTGCTCTATTCTGGATGTTTGTTTTCTTTACAGTACTCTTCAACATCCTGTCTCTGTTTTTATAGGAGCCATGAATTTTTAATGAATTGCAGTGTGGCAATGTAATATCTGGAAATGTGTCTTTTTTTTCTCCTTTGTTTATCCAAGTGTGAATTAGTCTGCTGAGTAACATTTCCACTGGCATGGTACTTTTGGTTTCCCTTTCCTTTTTTTTATGTTTTCACTGTTGGTGATCATTATGACTGCAACCAACTGCAAATCAATGCATCTATTGTTTTAATGAATTAACTAATTAACAAGTGTAGTCTTGTTAAACACAGGCACAATCTTGTAAACAAACCTGAAGATATTCATGTAACAGTTGCGTCTCGTTTAAAAGTGATTGGATTATTTGTTCCCGTGTTTTTATTTGACAAGTGACTTCAATGATCAGTTGAAATAATAACTGATTGTTTTCAATCCACTAATTACTTAATCTGCCTTTTTTTTTCTTCCAGTAACATTTTCACATCGTAAAATCAGCATTTTGTTTTCAGGAATGATTGTTTCAAATTCCCATGGCTACTTTTTACGCCCCTGTGGAAGTATTGTCAGAAAATTTTAGGTTTAGAAAGATTTTCAAGTTTGTTCTGAAACCTGAGATGCAGTTTTTTCTCCCCTGTGTGCATACCACAAATATGTCAGCAAGACTTTTCACTCTCTTTCAATGGATTCAACCAAGTGACACTCACTTACTGGTGCTATGTCAGCAGTGTTTTACACTGCCAGAGTTCTACGGTCTTGTGACAGACATCTGTATTTTCCTATATACTGCATAAGAAAGAAGAAAAGCTTAAATTGCCAGTTAATGAATATCTTCTTCTTTGTAACAGTGACACCTGGATGACACGTTCATTACTCTGGTCAGATGTGGTGGACAGTTAACTATAAATTTGATTTATTGTGAAAACATGCAGCAAAGGGTAAATCAATCAGTGTGCAAGGACATAATTTTTGAGGATATCAAACACTAGGAGCATTAATGGTCCATTAATGTGTTAGAAAAACACAGAAATGATTACTATCCACATTCATTTTGAGTATTTTCTGTTAAATATTACTGCTGGCTACATTATATCGAAACATCTCTCAGTTTGTAATGTGGGTAATAAATGCTAAAGCCCCAGATCATGGATCTTTCAATCCTTTGAATGATTTTGGAAAAGTTTCTAGAACCTCTCTTTCTCTCTTCTAACACATTTTGCTATAACTTTATCTGAATTGAAATCTTAAACAGAGAGCTGTGGATTCTGATACTGAGAGCTACTGGCAGCTAGACTGGCTCATACTGTATATACTGTATATCTTTCTGCATTTTCCTGTTGCTCCAAGACTCTTGCAGTTAAGTTTTCTTAACCTTTTAAGTGAAATCCAGGAAGTCTGCCTTTTTTCAAGTCCACCTGTGATGTGACCCTCTGCTAAGATAACAGTGGAGAGATGGTGCCAGGTTCCAGCCAGGCCACCATCCTGTCCATCCTGGACACTGAGCTCTGTGGTTGGCCAGAGGGTGTGATTGGTAGCACTTGATGAGGGAAATGTTTAAGCTCTGTAGTTTCTTCATTTCATGCGCGCTGTGATTTCCGTGCTAATGGTTACACCGCATGTGTCCTTGTTGCAAGAGAGATGTCATGTGCAGGAGAGCAGGGCAGTGCAGTAGGCACTGGTGCCAGGGAGATCTGCTGACCAAACAAGCCACATCCCCCTGTTCAAGGACACATTACAGAGTTCAGTCTGCTCTGTGCACCACATTCTTGTGCCCAGCAAGGCTTTTGTTCTGCCTCCATCAGCTTTAGTGTAAATCTCTCCTGCCCATTCACCTATCTGTGTGTATCTTTGATCACTCACCCTGTCTGTGCCCATCTGGTGGAGTCAGACGCTTAGCATGAGAGCTACACCCAATCTGGACTCTCTCTGGTCCAGTCACAGGAACAGTGGAAAATCACATGCAGAGACCTTTTTATCACTCTGTATGCTATGAATTACAATTTCAATAAAGAATTTAATCTAAGAACATGTTTTCAATTATCAGTCTTTCCTGCATTAGCACAACACACAGCATTTGTACTGCAGTGTTTTCAAGTTACAGAGTGAATTGCTTATAGAGGATGGGAGGGGTTGCAGGGCTGAGGTCACTGATCTGTGCAGGGATCCTTTGTACAGTGTAAAGTTTTTCAGAGCCCAAGGTAAAAATTTGTCAGTAGTGCATTACATTTCTTTCTTGCTATTCATTTCCCTGCCATATATGATCTTCATTCTTCTTGCTTGATATATGATTTCTGCATTTAAAACCTGAAAACAATACACACAGAGCTATACTAGAAGCTTACTCATATGCTTCCTCATGTATTATGCTCTGTAGCATTAGTGGGATAAATTTGACACGCCATCACCAGTACTGCATCTCTATAACTTCACTCATCATCCCCTGAACACTTGATTAACATAGAAGCAAAAGAGTGTTATATCAGATCTAGTGTGATGCATGCATCTAGCGTTAGTCTGGTATATTTATTTACATAATCATAAAAAGTAGAACTTCAGTAGGAATATTACAGCATCTTGTACCATCAAGCTGCTCTAACTTTTTTTACTGCCTTTGCTGTTTTGGCTTCTTGTTCACAAGTCAGCCCTTAATTGTTGATTGTTGATGATAAAGGCTGCAAATGTGAAAATGCATCAAGAGGCATCACAGAATCTCCTGATTGTCTGTCAAATCATCTGCTGGAACTTGTCAGAGTGTTGATTATATTGCAGTTTGGAAATTCCAGTGAAGCAGCTAATGACAAGTGTTGTCAGTGTTTAATTAAAATGTGTGATGATAATTTATTCCAGAGAGGTGGTGTAATGATGCACCAGTCAGTGCCATCAACACCTACTAACTTCTCTTGACCCTCTCTAGCTGGGGGCTCACAGAGGTCGGCCTACACAGCGTGACAGGACCGTGTAGTCCACTGCACTTAGCTCGGAAAACAGCTGGCCAACAAGCAGCCCTCAGTGAAAGTATGGAGGAAGCATTATAAAGGATAAGGGTTTAAGAAATCCAGATTGTTAACAGTGCCGAAAACACTAAAAAAGCAATGCTGATTTATTTAGAATGTTTAGGCAGGCCAGAAAACGAATAGTTTAGATTTTATGTCGCTTTGTTGCCAAGAGTGATGCCTAATTACTTTGTTATGACATCACTAGAAAAGAGTTTTTTAACTTAGAAGTAGGAAAAAAAATCAGCAATAAGAGCAAAGAGATGTGTGAAAAGACCATAAACAAGTTCAGATTTTTTGTGTTCATTCAATCAATGTCTAGGCCTACTCAGGTGTGATGTGCAGATCAAAGACAGACAGGGCGCTTTGTAGCAGCAGCAGGCTGCATTGTGAGCCTTCCTTGTGGAAAACAAACAGACAGAAAATGTCTGGAATGTACCGTGACCTATCAACTTAACCGTGAGGAGAGGGGTTTCTAAATCCCCCCCACTGCTGGAGGGCGCAACTACACACAACAAACACACCGATAGCATAGCAGGTTGTCCCAGCCTTTTAAAAGAACAAGGCCAAGTTGCTTTCCTCCCCTTCACCTCATTCCCTTAGGTGCCCCAGTAGAATATGGGAGGGAAGGAAATGAAGAGAACTGAAAGTTGTTTTCTCTCTGTTTCTTTTATTATGGGACTAATGCCAGGCTTTTTTTTTTTTTTTTTTAAATAGATATTAAACTTAACTTGGCAGACTCAGATCACATACCAGAGTGTGCTTTCAGCCTGTGTGCCCTGACCAAGCAGGCAGTTTTAGGTGAGCTCTGCTGCTGTTACTTTCCAGAGACTTTTCCCTGTGTGTTATTCAGCAGGTACCTGTATAGCCAGAAAGGAAGGAGCGACACAAAGCCAGGGCAAGTTGGGACTGCATTTAAAGCTCCTAAGGCATAACTGACAAATTGTGGCGACTCTTTCAGCAACCGTTACGAACTAATGTCTGTAAGAAAAAAGTTGTAATAAATCATCTCAATAAACATCCAAACATTTTTATATGAGACTGTTTCTTTGCTGAGTCAGTGCTTGATGCTGCGTTTAAGAGCTAGTACATATACACTTGAAGCACCTTGGGTTTAAAAAACTTCCAATAAGGCCAAGTCAGCATCATATAAGTAGGAGATGAAGGTGCACCTGAAGTGACTAGTAATTCATATTAAAACATGAGTTTGTGGATAATGTCACAGAATCTGTGAAAGCACAATTTTGGTTTTGTACAACTTGGGTCTGATTTTTGCAATTTTGGCCGTTTATTTGTAAAAATGACTTTGCCATAACCAGTGTAATTTCCGAGATGCGAAATCACTAAAATGAAGTTGGCCGGTGCAAGAAACACAAGCAGTTAGATTATAATACAATTTTAAACAAAGCCTGGCTTGAACCATCATTGCAACTGCATGTATATCTGGCTGTTTGCTTGTTTACATGTCTGATCATCTGACTGCTCATGCGTTACCATCACTAATAGAAACAATTGCCTCAGGTCCTAACATGACACCCAAGTTGTAATGAAGTCAAATGATCCTTTAATGCTGAAGCTAGGAGATGGTGAGCATAGATATTTTTCCCGGTTCAGAACAGGAGAAATCCTTCCTACTGCTCCCTCAACTAACACAACCATCTGCCATTAATAATACACGTTTAAGAGAGAGTCTAAGAAAGGGAGAGTTGTAACTGAGCTGCCTGTCTGAGTGCATGTTAGATAAATTGCGATTGAGAATCACTGAATACCAGCTTCCTTTGTTGAACTCAGAGCTCCTCCGCCATGACATAAGAATACAATAATAGACTGAGACCAGCGTCCCACCTTTCTTGACCATTTTGTTTCCTTCCTGATGATTGGTATACAGTGGTTGATGAGAGACGGTTTCTTGATCAAAGCACAGTCACAGGTTTGAACTGAGCAAATGAATGTTATTCCACCTGGCCTCTGTGCAGCCTTACTCCTTTCACTCATATCTTTGTATTCTTCTGTAGCTATGAAAAGATAACTAAAACCATGTCTACTTTTCTGTAAATTTGCCATGCTTTCAATGGCTTTTTATAGTAAGATAGGAGTTACTATCTAGGAGATTGCATCCAATCTCCATTCTTGAGTAATGATGTATGACTGTGGTTTCTCATACTATGTGAGTTCAAAGTCTAAAGTAATCACTGTAATGTTTTCTCTGGCTCTACCACCAACACAGATGTTTTTACTGATAAGAAGTTCAGAGAGTGACCAAAGTGTGTGGTGTTGACGTCTTTAAGTATGGACTGTAGCTGAAGAACTTTTCTGGACCAAGCTTCATACCTTTAAATTGCATTTAACTGATCTTGCAAGAAGTCCATAGAAGACAGCCACCAATTTATATACTCAGAATTAACACCCTCAGAAGCACCACACAGGTAACCCTGATGATCTGCACTGATCTGTGTATAGTATGTGGCTTCTGACACATTTTTCTCCCTGCATCAAGGGCAGTTTTGCTGCATGTCAACACAAACATTCTGAATAACCTTTTTACACAATGTCACTTATGGAATCCCAGGCACTTGTGGAAGAACAATGACACAGCTACAACTTTAAGATGACCTGTAATCTAATATAACACACACATGCACACATGCACAAGTCACGTCTCTGTGACTCTCCTACTCACAACATTCTTGACATAGAGGTCACAGCGCTCTGCAGCCTGTGGTTGATGTTCATGGCTGTGGTTGACTCGCCCTCATGATGACAGTTGTAGCTCACTTGTTGAATCTTAGAGGTCTGGTCTTCACACCCCCCCTCCCATATATGTCTTTCCCTTCGTATTTGCATTACATAAATGTACATTAAACATATGTGTTTATGTGTATGTTTAATGGTCAGTGTGTGTGAGTGTGTTTCTGTATTTGTCTGTGTGTTGAGTCTCCAGACTGGTGTGTATTACCATCAATGTAACTTGTAGTTACATTGTGCATGTCAGTACATTTGTACTGCAAGGATGTATTCCCACGTTTTGCAGTCACCAAGTCTTTGTTTTAAAGTTGCTTGAGGGGTTTCTTTTTTAAACTGCTGAATCTCTCAGACAGGATCAACAAAGCAGCAGAGGGATGTTTTAATTCATGATTCCACCTAGTCAATAATTGTAGTGAGCCCAAATATGCTGCACATGCTGGCTCCACCCTGTCTGTCATCAGAGGAGAGAAACAGTCTGAAATGCCAACAAGTGGCAGATAGCTGCTGGCAGGCTCCCCTAATGTGTCATGCCCCTGATGACACACACACTTGAGTGCAGACTTTCTCTAGAGGCTTACTACTGCAGCACCCAATTCTTAGCTTAATTGGCAATTGTGTGGTGTGTGTGTGTGTATGACTAAGTGAGCCATATGACCTAAAAATCAGAAAGCTAACCCATGACAGAGTTGCTGCTTCCTTGTCCCTTCCTTGTTATCTAATTTGATAAGTCCAAGTGAATTTAATTTTACTGTTGTCGTGGTCAGGCCAGGCCTATATTTAGCTATCAGGACATTAAATCACAGTACTCTGATGACCAGGTGACTTAATGCGGAGAGAGGAGAGTAGTAAGAGGAAATGATCTCCTGCACAACTGCCATGTTCTATGGAGATCAGTAGAACTAAAATGGGAAGGATTTACACGACAAAGGCTTGCTTTCAATGCGGAGAAAACAACATCTGTATTACAACTAAATCCTGCAATTCATGCTTGTTCTCAACATGTGCACATCCTTTTGACTATTGAATATTGTGCATTCTGAAATATACCATTTTTCTATTTTTGCCTTTTGTGAATATCTGAAAGAATATCATTTTGACCAGACTAAACAGTTGAAAATAAACTGAATAATGAAAATCTCAGTGAGGAAAAATAGTCTTCTCTGAAATGACATGCCTCTTACATGAACCCTAGACTTGCAGTTTGTCTGGTTTTCTGAGGTTAAAGCCAGTACTTCCAAGTCAGATCTATGAAGAGTTTTATTTACACGTCTGTGTGTCCAAAGGGTCAGGCCAAGTCGACGAAAAAAGGGAGGAGGAAGAAAGGAGGATTGGGAGGCCTGGATTTAAATTTTCCCTTACACTGAGGACAGCTGGAGTGTGTCAGACCATGGGGAAATCAGCATATGTCAATTATTCAGATGGTATCAGATTTATATGCTTTATATGAATTGTATTCTTTGCCACGTAGATGCAGGGAATACTAGCAACAGTCACAGGAACCTATTTCAAGACTTTCTTTTTTTGGGAGGGACTTGCTCCTGATTATAGTTATCCCGATGCAGTAAATTTAGTGTTGAGCTTTAACAATGTTGAAACGCTAAGCTAAGAATGCTAATGCTAAGAAGGCTTTGTATTCACAAACCTTGTATCCTTAAATGGTGCATTTACCTTGTCTGCATCAAGATGTGTGTATATCAGCATTTCATGTGAAAAGCAGTTTGCAATCACTGCGTTTTTTTGTAGTTGCATATTGGTCTAGCCTTGCAGAGTAGTAGAAATACATTACTTCCGGATCATCATTGCAACAGTAGAGCTGACAATGTTATGTTTTATTAAAAGCATTTTATGTCATGGTTTTTTGTGACAGTACAAGCTACACAGAAATCAAAAGGCTTATTTTTTGGATGGTGGTTGATTTGATCTTTTTGTTTTTATTCACTCCAAAAGGATTTTGCAAAGAGTAATGCTAATACAAATCATTAACAATAATTCCAACATCTGAATTTATTCCATGCATTGTCTCTCTTGAAGAGTTGTGAAGATGAACTGTCAACAGGCCACAGCAGAGTCGTCCTCAAGGCCTTGACCTCTGACCCACTGTTACTGATGCCGCATCAGGATGAGTGCTGTATCCCCTGCAGGTCACAGAAGACAAATGATAGGCTAATGCAGAGCTTCAGCAGGGCTGCCATCAATCTGCACTTTCTCTTTAGGGCAAAAGGAATTGGCTGCTGGTTTAAGATCAAGTGCTACTGCCTCAATCTGCTTGTAGACGATCATCTGGGACTCCTGACTCTGCTTTGTATTTTCAGCTGTACACATGAATGTGTACGCACATAAATACACACACAGATACTTATTCCCCCCTTCCCTTGTGTCACAGTCTGTTTGTTGAGTTAGTCTGTGGGTTTGGCCCTTGGCTTACATGTGTGTGGGGATAAGTGCAAAAGCAGACCCTGTCTGTCTGTCTCTGGAACTGACCTTTTATTCTTGTAGAGCACTGAATGCCTTGCTCAGTGAAAAATGCTATTATAAGACTTAGCCTGGACAAGAGTTTGTTTTTGTCTTGGAATCAGCTCCACTTGTTTTTGAAGTATCAGCTAGCAAGTTAAACCCCACCCTTAGCAATCCAGCACTGGTTCCATAAATAAGGGATATTTTGTCTCGGTTAATGGACTGGTATTTATTAATTGCATTTTTGTGGATGTTTATTTTAAAACAATATGTTACAGAAGTTCATGCATTCCTGCAGTGAGGTCACAAGAAACCTTTGGCTAGATCCTCAAGAATGATCAGTTATTCCAGAGGTTTAACTTTAACCTATTAAATTCACTACTCGCATTTAGTTTACTACATGAGAACAGTTCATACAGTGTCAGAGTGTCCATACCACCATAGTGTTACATAATTGACTTTGAAATAGCCTATTTTCTGGCACCCATTAAGTTACTTACACGGAATAAGCTTCATCCATCTCTTGCTTGAAGCAGATTGAACCTAATGCTAAGAATTATTTGCAAATATTTGACTCAGGTCTGTTTATATGCAACTCAGAATAAAGACATCCCAAGGGACCTGCTTGAAACTCTTTAATTTCCCTAGTGGAGGCAAAGGCTTCACCACATTAGCTAAGAGAGACCGATTAGCCTGCAGTGTTGTTGGCAGATAGTATCAGCTGGCTAGTGTTACTGAGAAAAAGCTCAGTGAACAATATCACCACAGCTGACTCTCTCTGTCTTATCTTCCACATGTCCTGGATGAACAGTGAGCAGCCCTTCTGCTGCCTGGTCCGAGGGCTGACTGACTTTGAATTGTGGGCTTATGTGGAATGTGGTCCTGGAAAAAGGCCCGGGGGAGAGGGAGTTGAGAAATTTTTAGAACAACCATATTATTCAGTTGTTTTCCCCATGTATGGGGAAGCAGTGAGAGCTGGCAGATTACCCCAGGAAGCCGGTGAAATGGACCCCACACTGTTGTCTGTTTGACAGGCATGAGCTCCTGTGGTTGCCGGTGTTCTGTTTCTTTATTTGTTTGCATGTTACAACACACATTATCAATCATAGATCTGTGTGATTGTTTACCTGTAAAATGTAAATGAGTTATTTCTCGGAAGATACACCCTAAGGCTCTGAAGTAGCATGTTTGTCAGAATAAGGGTTCACATACAGTTTAGCCTCAGGACATGTTTGGTTTTTCTTAGGCACATTACTGCATGTTATTACGGCATAGATGTTCTGGTGCTGTCTGCTGTCAATCCCTTTCTTTCTCTCTGTCTTCCACTCTCACATTTAAAAGAGCATGAGGCTAACCTCACATCACCTTAGGCTGGAGTATCTGTTGTATCTTTTCTGGCTTTTGTTTCTTTTTATTTGCCTGTCAAATTCCTCACTGAGAGGCTCACTCAGGGGTTTGACCACTGACAATAATGGTTGAGGTTTCAGTAGGAAGGATATTGATTGAGGAGCAAGCAAGAAACTGAATGAGGGAGACTGAGTGGAATAAGGGAGTAATGGCAGGCAGGAAGATAACAGGACCTGCTGAATGATGAGTGATAAAGTACATATAGAACAAAGGATGAGAGTGTGGAGGTTGGAATAATAATCAGGTTGGTAAGAAAAAAAACATGCTGCAAGTGGTTTACCAAGAATATACATGGAAGAGAGGCAAAAACACATTTGTCTCCAGTCAGAGATTTTGCTGTGCCATTTATAACAAAGTAGCCATCTCTTTTTATATTTCTGATTGGAGCTAATGAAACCCTCCTACAGCCCCTACTGTAGTCTGTACTGTAAGCTCAGCCATTCTGATTGATAAAGTTGAACATACTGCTGGACTTATTCACCTCCTGCAGGTTGGAAGGTAAAGATTATGTTTGCATTTTTCAACATAGCTCTGATGTACTTTCAAAAGTGGTTTTTATTATAACAAAACCATAACATCTGTATGAAATCCATATATCAAAAGTCATAAATCACTACATTACTAAATAATACAACCTCACATGCTGATCTTTGGCAATTTGAGTCCTATTCCAGTGTAGCCATCATTGGGTCTCTGATGCTAAGTAGCATGTATGAAAAGACTATGGTATCTTTGGCTTCCTGTTTTTTCTGTTGGCAGATCAAAATTAAACAAACAACAACTTATGTTTGAATCACGTACTGTGTGTATGTGTTTTCAGCAAATGAATTTGGATATGATTCATAGGTTCACATGCCCTAGAACCAGTTTAAAAAAGGGAGCCATTTTAATCATTATCTAAAATCATGAAAAAGCTAATTGAACTGAAGGTTTCTACAGGCAGCAGCAGTATCCTATGGTGTCTGATAAGACTGGAAGATTCGTGAGAAAAAGGGTTGAATTCATTGTGTAAATGCCTGTGCAAGTCATCATCACTGTACATTGTGTATCAACATACAATAGATAGAGAGGTGATTTATAGACCAGGCCCGCAGGCTATGTCAGTTATGGGATAGGCCTGTTAATGTCTCACTTTCACCTCAGGTACAGTATGTGTCAGTGAATGAAGATGAGAAAGATGGTCTCAAAGCAATGCTGAGAGGCTAAAAATCATCTCACTGTTAAATGATCAGCCTGTAAAAATCTCTCAGCTGGATGCTTAAATTACCTCAGCCAGCGAGTGCTTGTGATAGTGTTTTGCACATGGTCACAGATGAGAGGATCCAATAGGGTTTTTTGAGGCTGACATCATCAGAAGACTTAGATGTTAACCTGAAACGCTGCCCTTAAAGCTTGAATTCAGTCAGTTAGATAGATTGTTAAACTGTGACAGGGTTTCCTAGACTGTTTTACTTCGGAGGCACCCTATCTTGCCTGAAATAAATTGCGTCTACACTAACGTAAGAAGAAATTGTTAAATTTTTAGCAAACATATAAGTAAGTAACAAACATTAAATAAGGTCTGTTAAGCTTCAGGTAAAGATAGCGTGTAGTGTTAAGTCACGGAAAAAGCCACATATGTAATGAATGTATGGCTTGTTCAAGTTGTCATCTACTAATGACGTCGATAACAAGATGAGATGGGCCAGGATCTGTCTGATTCAGCTCAGCAGGTGAGTGATACATCAGTCAAATCATACACTTGCTTCTCAGTAATTAATCAGAGCAGCACATCACAGTTTCAGGAAAAAATAAAGCTCTATAAACTTCTGTAAACTGGGAAAAGTAGAGACAAGGAGCTTGATTAGTCATAATTAGAAAAAACTTAGCCGCGCTGCAGGTTAAACACCAGGCTGAGTTTAGTTTGACAATCAGCAGTTGGACACATGTTTAACCCAGAGTCTGCATTCGGTTGAGGTCAGTTTAAAGTTTGTATTGATCAGCTGGATTTGTCTCATCAATGGTTGTGTTCGACAGGGGGTTTAGGGGAGTGCTCATTAGCTCTGGTAACCATTTTCCTGGGAGAAACAGTGTCTGAATTTCTTGCAGATTTGAACGTTAGTGAAAATGTCTGTTTGTCTGTATGTGGTAACTGTATGATAAGAGGGTGGACAGTGGCACATGGCCTTTTGGCTTTTGGCTCAATGCATTATGGGATAGATTCCTGCCCCCCATGATCCTGTACTGGACAAGTGGTTTATTGATTGGATGGGTGAATGGATGTATGGATGGAGTGTAGTGTAGTATATTTACACAATGTCTGACATGAACAAAGCATATAGAGGAGTGTAGCTATCACCAACTACACCCTAGTTAAAGTAACATTTAATAGGTCCCATTGCACAGCACTTTTAGTCCCACAGCACTTGTTGACCACTAAGTGTAACAAGCCTCCAGGTCACAGGGGACCACTGAAGCTCTCCACTTTCACTGTTATTCTCTGGCCATTTGGGCAATTGGTGTGTTTCCTGTCTCTAGATAAGGCCCTGAGAAATGGCTTTATCCCAGCACTGGGATGTGTGGCTGAGCAGCCAAGCACCTCTACCCTGAAACAAGTATTTTTTATTCTAAGAAGCTGTATTTCTTCCCCTTCTTAACTCAACCATGAGTGGAGAAACATCACCAATGCAGGAGCACTGCATGGTACAATTTAGCCATTAACATCCAATCATGCACTGTGGCAGGTATAAAAATGTTGAGCAGGCCAAGTTGATTCTGATTTTGTATCAAGATGGTAAAAGGAGAAGAGCTAAGTGACTTTGAAAGAGGGCTCATCGTTAGGTCATGGATGGCAGGAGCTTCAGTCACAAAGATGCTCAACTAGTGTTCCAAAAGGAACAGTGATTAAAGCGACATCTGCATTTAGAACTATGGCAGGGGTATTAATTAAGAATGAAACGACATCAATAAATAGGGTCAGAAATTGTGGTCAACAGTGCACATTTGATGACCGTGATGCTTGTGCATTTGTCTGGAAGGATGAACAGAAGAACAGCTCTTCCTCAGGTGACTGAGAATGTCGATGCAGGACATTATCACACTGCGTCAGCAAGAACGGTCCATCGACAATTACATAGATGGATATTATAGTAGGGTTGCAGTGCATTAATCCCTTATTACAAAGATAAATGCACATTTGGGAGTTCATTGGTGCAAAAACCATAATCTACAGAGATGTGGAAAAAAGCGATATGGTCAGATGAGTCATCCTTCACCAAACGTGTGAGATAGCGTTCTTCACCGCCATCATCAAAACTTTAAATGAGGGGACATCTTTTGGAAGAATGGTGTTCATCCCTCCAGTAGAGCTAGAGACTTGTAGAATCAATGCCGCTGACGCTGTTCTGGTGGCACGTGGTGGCCCTACTATGACACTATATGTTGGTTTTTCCTTTAACTTGTCACCCTTTCACATTTGCCTGCTCGGGCGAATGTGAAAGTGGATGATCTGTGTCCTGTGATTTAAGATTGGAATGTGTGTTGTGTTTGCGTCTGCAAGCACAGTCATGGGTCAGCATGTGCCTCAGTCAGTCACACACTTCCTCCATCTCTCTCTCGCTGTCTCTCTCCAGGAACTGGGCAGCTTGCCTACAAAGGAGACTGGTGAGGTTAACACCATCCTCCAAGGAATCCTTACACTCCTGTCCTCATTGTCCTGCAATATGTAGCAAGGGCCCTCTGATTAGCTAATGAGTCAGTGCGTGGATGTCTCTTTTATAACGATTGTCTTGCTTTGTCCTTATAATTGAATAGTGAAGGAAAAGTTAAGGCAACATCTCTTTTTGCTTCTGACACTGGATCCCACAAGCCTATGTCTGGGAAAGTTAAACTGTAAGAATCCATGTTAGGCTATGTCATGTATTACTCATTCTCAAAGACAGCTGAGGCATAACGCAACACTCATAAGCTCTGAATGAAGTTCAAATGTGATCACAGCTACAAGCACAAAGAAAGATACTTCTTCACAGTGGCTAATCATAAGGCCTGTGTCAGGGTGAGACACTCAGTCATATGTACCACACATTTGTAGAAGTCCACTGATGTAATTTAGACTATCTAGCTATTCACTCATCAATGAATGGATTAGGTTCCTTCCTAAAATGTGTAATTAGATCAAGATTTGGACAGTGATGCTGTAACAATAAAGCCTGGCTTTGTGGACTTTGTGGTATGAACGTTTATACCAATAAAAATGAGTTTTGTGGTATTGCAAGTGGTTCACAGTCATGTGTTGTAGGAGTACTCATCTGCACAAGACACTGGTTGTCATATACTGTTTAGTCAACCAAAGCAACAGTCCTGAGGCCCAAACAAAACACACAAGTTTCATTCCCAAATGAAATTCCATCGCTTAAAATGCTTGTTGTCTGTGGGTATGTGAGTAAAACACAATATTAAACCCCTTGAACTCTGAAATTCCACTCTCCACTCTTCCACTCTTTGAGGTATTGCGGTGAAATGAACCCAGGCTTTGCTGTGATTGAGTCTGTCTTAGGACATATTCTGCTTTTGCCTGTTGGAAGGTTTTAACTGTAGGAGAGTCTTTTTGGATGAGGGGTTTCGCTTAGAGGTAACCAGTGTAAACATTGTTATCAGGCAGGCTGCAGGAGGAAGTGTCCATCATCAGCTGAGCGATCAAACCTCAGCTCTCCTTCACGCTGGTATTTCCGACTGCTGGATGCTGGACCCTGTTCCCTTTTGTAAAATCCGGATATTAAAGAGGTCACGCGCTGCTGAGCATGTGTGTATTTGCGCACACACATTTAAATAATTTTATTGCTTCCAGTGCACAACTGAAAAAAAATCTACCACAGTTTGCTTTTTCTGTTTTATTTATTTTCTGCTTTAAATTGATCTTGAAAATCTGTTGTGTGTAGTTAAAAAGGTATTTTAATGGTGCTTTTGCTCATCATTCAGAAAGAAAATGTGCATCAAATCAAACTTATTTTATGAATCATTAAACTCCCAGGATCTTCTAAGCCACTTGTTACTTAACATTTGACCTTTTGAGTCAGCTGGCCAGGCTTGATTCAGATGTTCACTTTGTAGCAGCTTTGTCCACATGCTAAGGTCATACGTGACACATGCAGAGCTGCGGGGCTTTTTACCCTCAGTCAGGGGCCATCAGCTTCAAAAGAGCCTGTGGTCTGAGGTGGACCTTTTGTGTCCCGTGTACACAATTAAACCTCAAGCTGGGGGCTGCATTAGTCCAAGTCTTTTCATAGCTGGAAAGGTAAAGACCATGATAGTCATAAATGAGCTGTGGCAGCTTTGCAGTGCCACCAAAGTACCCAAAGGTCAGTGAGGTCGCACCTGGCAGGCAGCCTGGCTTCATGACATCAGTTGTGTATCTGTCTGTGCATGCAGCTGAAACAGATAGAAGCTGCTCAGGATTAATGTTATTGAACTCTGGTGGGAAGGATTAATGGAACAGTAGTTTCATTAGGAACAAGAGCCAAAAATTGTATTGCTGAAACCTCCACGCGAGGGAGAGCCCAAACAAAAGACCATTTCCATTTTCTGACTTCGAACTTGAGGAGGTAGAGATGGAGGTTGGCTTTCTGAAAGATAAGGCAAAGCTACGAAACTCCCTTCAGGACACCATGAACACAGACCCTCATTTTCAAGAGCTCATTTGAGAAAGAAGGAAAGAACGGACATGAAGACAGATGAAAAGTTGGACAAGCAGTCCACGCCTTTACTTGCAAAGTTTACCAACTTCTTTGTGTAAACAGTGTCACAGCTCTTGTCAATCAGATTTATTTGTCTTTTTAATATTTTCAAGAAGACGTGCAGAAATACAAGAAGACATGCAGAAAGAAAGAAAGGACTCAGAGGGACCCAGGGGAAAATACAAGAAATAAATCCTACGATTTCTTCTCTGCTGTTGCACATGGATCTCCAGCCTGCTTTTACCCTGATGTCATCTAACATATCTCTGACCTCACACCAGCATTGTACTTAGCAACATAGCACCAAACGGTATGGCAACCAGATGACTGATTTACAAAACTATCCAGTGATGTAGTGCTTTTTTTTTTGTGCGTGTGGAACCTTTCTCACCATACATGGTCACAGTAAATTATTTATGGCCTACAGATAATGAAGGAAAGAAGGCGCAGAAAATCTCTGTGTGTAGAGTTTATACCAGACCCAGTGAGGTCAGAATATGTTATTCAACTTTTTGTCCTGGGGGAAATAGAATTTACAAGGACAGCTTAAAACAGCTGCGCACCTCATGTGCAAATGTGGGCTATGTTATGCACTTAGACTGGTTAGCAACTTTCCACTTAATAGCGCTTAGTTCAGCTATATGACCTTAAAAAACACAGGAGTTGACAGCACAAGCACATGGATCAAACAAAAGCATTTGACCTAATCAAACAAATGATTTTGTAGAGTGAAACTCAAACCTCAATGCACATTTGAAAGAACAGTTCACCACCAGGTACATTTAATAGCTGCTCTGGAGCTTTCACATGCGTATTTTTAAAATGACATTTTTTCTGAGCACTTAAAGGACGTGTTGTCTATGTCGGCTTAAAATAGGTTATGATATTTGGTACCCGGGAAAAGACAATAAACGCTATCTAATGAGGAAGATCATGTGATCAAAAGCTCCAGAAAAAAGACCTTTTGGACCTTTGTACTGTGAGTTGAGTAAATGGCTACCTGTGCAGCTTTTGCTCCATTCAGGTTTCGGTTCATGCAGGTACTTTTACTGTAAAATCCTAATGTCTGTTGGTGAAGACAAACAGCACAGTTCTGTGTCTGTGTGTTGTATTGTAAACAAGAGTGTTGTCAGTGGCAGTTACTTTGTTTTGTGTCTGTGTCTGGTATTCACGTGCAGTCAAGTGTCTTTTCTGGCTGTCTTTTGTCTTTGTGTCTGTGTGTTTTGAATGGGGGAGGGCAGGCTGTTAGTGTGTGTTGTCTGAGCTGATAGCAGTAGACTGGCCATGACTTGTGTCCCTTGTTTCCTGTTGAGAGCCTACACACACATTCGTGCACTCACTTACTCATTTGCTGTGTCTCCTGTCAGTGTGTTTATCTAGTGCAGCTCTACTCTTATTCTTTATGTCATTCTCTTTTCTCTCATCTCCCACATCTATCTCCCAACTTTGTATTTTGCTTTTTCAAAGTTCTTTTTCTTTTTTTTTTTTTTTTTTCTGGGTCCACACTTACTTCTCCTGTGTCTCTTCCTTCCACCCTCTTACACACCCCTCAGTCTTCCTGCCTCCTGTCCGCCTTGTTTTGTATCCAGTCCTATTCAAGTCAAACTTCCTGTTGTACTCCATGAAAAGCATTACAGTATTTCTGTACCTACAACAGACTGACTGTAACACTGCATCACAAGCCCATTGGTCCTTATAAGGAAATGATCCACAGAGCTTTGGCTACCTCAGAGAGATGTTTAGCTGATGATTTATTGTAATGCCTCCCCCTCTGTCTTATCTCTGAGGTTTCATTTGGCCAGCACATAGCACACCCTCATGACCTGAGTCAGCATCTGTGTTTATAAACTTATATAGAGATGTGCTATCAGGGTACAGACTTACTATTATGTACTTATCACATAATGGGGATTTTTGTGGAAAACTTGGAATGTAGTTCCTCATTTTCCAAAAAAAACTAAAAAAACACAACAACCTGGTTAGTCAGGGAAAGACAGCTGAAATAATCAAGTCTGTGAGTGAAGCTGCTAGACCGTGTCCTGAGTCAGAGAGCTCATGTTTACATTAGTAATCCTTCCAGCACAATGCATCTGTGTTATCCCTGTCACTCATCAGACCTGGACACTGTGCTGGAGAGGAGATAATACCAGCTGAGTGGCAACAACTCAGGTTTTAATAGGGATCTATGCGAGGTAAGCTGCTCACTATGTAGGTTATGTCTGCATATCATGAGAATCTGGGTGGATTAGGAATTAGGATTTTACTATTCTATGTCAAATTTGTCTTCATAATGTGGGTGTGTGCACTCATGTCTAGGTTATGGTATTTACTGAGCACATGTGGTGTGAGAACAGGACAATCTGTGCGTGCATTTGGCTTCATTGTATGGATCTGTTGCTACACATGTGGAGCAGTGCATGTTCGCATGTACTGTATGCGTATTATTTTTTTGCCTTCCAGCACAACAATGATGGCATGATGTCTATTGGAGGCCTTGTAGCAGAGCGAGCACTGATTCGACAGCAGCAGTTGGCTGCAAACTCACTTAGCTGGTTTTACTCTGTGCAAGGAGCGGAGATATGAGGACCCTATGACAAACACACAGCCGGGTTCACTGGTTCATAAAAACAAACACACCCACATTGACATCTGGAGTCAACGGATGGCAGTTAGTTGGTGTTGTGAAAATGCATGTATATACTGTACATGCACTAATAGAAAAAGGGGAAATGGTTTGTGACTGATAGGTCTACATTAGGATCAGTTCAGTATGTGTAGGAAGGGAATCCAAACGTGAAATAAAGGATGAGGACCTCATCACCAGCTGCAGTTTAAATGGAGTTGCAGTCCGTCCACGGGACAAGAGACCAGCCTGCAGGCAGGGAAACGCAAAGCGTAGCAATGACTGAACTTTCTAAATAAGATATGAACATTTAGCAACTCATAAATAATACAAATATAAAAATGTATATATAAACATTAATAATATCATAAATAAATAACAGTACTGTCCAAACAAATACACCATATGAACTAAGCAATAAGTGTCATTGGTTGTGACGCAGTCTGTAAAGGGAAGATGGCAGCGTGGATGAAGAATAACAGCAAGCAGACAAATATCCGAGAAAAGTGGGGGAGAGATACAAGTCACACCTTCCAGGCAGGACTTTCACAATAAAATCAGAGTGGAAAGAGATTTATGCAGAGATGTTTGAGTTGGGCCTTTGGCCTTGAGTTGAAGTGACAGACTTTGTGTCCAGGCAACCATATGCACAACTAATGTCATCATGTGATCGCATGAGTCTGACTAAATCTGTGAGGATACTTGCGATTCAGATTGTGGATTGTGATTCTACCCAAAAGAGGTGATCTTTTGGCCAGATCACCGACCCCTAATTACAAGTGATTTAAGTTTGCTGTATTTGCTATTTGTGTCTGTTGTGTCCCTCATTTCCTCTTCTGAAAGCATTAGCTACTTTCTGCGTACATTAAAATATGTCCTCTGTATCATGTGTCTTTGTTGTATGATGAGTAGTTCATGCAAAAGCTGTGTTTAAGTTATATTTATATATATATATGGCATGTTTCTTGTGGAATGTATAAATTCTGGGTCTGTATACTGATGTGTATAATTACTGTTGCTTGTACGTCTGTGCACTGTGTGTGGTCCTGCTGTCTCTGAGCCATGAGTGTCAGTGTTCCTCTGTAGTGCTCTGCCTCTTTGTCTCCCTGTTAGATTAAGGTGTCGCTTGGTAAACAGCACTGGCAGGTGGATTTACCTGTGTGTACATGTTTATTAAGTGGTTTATTTGCATTTTACACTGTGCTCTTAGTATGCAAGCATCGACATATGGGAAGACATTAGTGAAGGCATTCTCTCAGTGTGTATGTGTTCGGCAGGTGTCAGGTGGAGTGACAGGTGGCAGCTGGAAAATTTGGAGATTTCCTCTTTTTAGCATCGTCAGACTAGCTCCCACTCCTTGCACTGCCCATTCAGACAAACTATAGATTTCAAACCAGGGCTGCCCAGTTACCTCTGTTATTCAGTTTCTACATCTAATAATTATAAAAAAACTGGATCCCATCAAGTTTAGCAAGCTTACATTAAAAAAAGCTGCTGTATTTGAGATCAATGGAAATGTTAATAATAATACCAGATGTGCAAGAAATAATCAAAGCAAGTAAACAAACATGACTTTAATTTGGGTTTTTTTTTTTTGTGGGACATTTTGTGAGCTTCAAAGATGCAGTGATGCATCTAATAGTTACTTTGATGATTTTTTTCAGGTAATTGAACATGTTATTAATAATTGACTATTTGTTTCAACACTAATTGTAGACTGAAAAGAAGGTGAACTAAACAGGCAAAAGTAGTCTGTAACAACAGAGAGCCACTAAAAACTTGTCCAGATACAGAATATCCTTTCTCAGCATTTAGACACAGATGTCACATGACTAGAAGAGGAAGAGACAGAGACAGACAATGAAAGAGACAAGGACAAGAGGTAATGGAGGGTTAAAAATAAGCTTACAGGGAGAAGTAGGGAGGGAAGGCAGTAGAGTTGTTTGTTTTCCATGTCAGTCCTGTCTGAGGTGATTGCCCCCGTGGGAACAGACTCCCATATCATCAAAGAGCAGACAGATACTGTACAACTACCACTCTCTGTCGTGTTATATACCCCCCCCCCCTTTTTTTTTTTTGTATTTCCCTCAGTTTTTTTTTTTTGCTCACTTAAGTTAAGCTAAGCACTTAAGCTAACTCTGATTGTTGTCTGTTTGTGTTGTGTGTTGCTGCAGGATTTATCAGTCCAGCTGCTCTTTTGATCTGGTTCAGTTACAGATCAATTTCACCTCTTTGTGGAGCAAACTTAACATTTTTCTGTTCATCTTTCCTTTATGTGGGTTTTTATTTTTTCAGGTCACACACATCACACACACATGCTCTCTCCCTTTCTTCTCTTCTTGTGTTGACCTCGAGTCAATCAGGGTCACTTGACCTCCCATCACCCTCTCAGATTAGTTCCCATTATTATCACACTCCATTAAACTTCCATGAACGGTTGAGGTGGCCAAGAAGTCAGGACCCCAGCTGTCTCTTCTGTCGTCTAATCTACAGATCCTCATCATCCTCTCTGAGCCTCAGGTCACAATACAGGCACATACACTAACCTGAACACACACACACACACACACACACACACACACAGAAAGACAAACACTCACAGGGTCATCTCGCTTCCAGCTCAGTGTTTGTTCTTGAAAGTAATACACACATAGACACAATCAAGGCATGCAATACTACCTACCATAACATTACAACTGAAGTGGACACAATGGGGATACATGTGCTTCAAGTGACAGTACAGTATTGAGTTTAATTCTGTCAGTGAATGGTTTGTCTAGTTTGTTTGGCTTATTTAAACCATCTGCACTGGGGGAGGATGTGACCCGGCTGGATGTGTGTCACACCATCAGGTTTCAGGTTGGGAATGGACTGATGGGTTAGGGTCAGCTCAGTTATAGTGACTCCACATCCAGGTGGTTCCTTGGGTTGAGGGACATATCACTGAAACATGGCATAAGTGTAAACATCAAGCTTGATGCCCAACAATACCCTTAAATCATTTTCAAGCCCTGACACAAAAAGGGGACACAAGGCTCCCATAAAATTACATAAAATGAATAGAAAAATTTAATCATAGCTTCTAAATGCTGACTCATGATGATATTTTATTACAGAACTCACCAACTGCTTGGGCTTGAGTAAATAGACAGACACAGAAAAGCATCCTCTTGTCTCACATTTCTATCAAAGTTCTTGCTTCTCCCTCTGCATCCTCCATTATTCTTATCGCTTCTCGAAGATGTGACAGATCCTCGAACTCACAGTGACATCTGACAGCACAACATAACACCACAGGTTTCCTCTCACTGCCTCTTACTTCCTCCTTTCTCTTTTATTTCTTTTTATTTCTTTCCTCAGAGAATTTACCATGCAGACAAACACACACTCTTGCCCCGCTCTACTAGCCTTGTGAAACAAGGGTCTGATTGGAGGATGCTGGGCTGTCTTTACTCTGCTCTCCTTAAATCAATCTTTCCGACAGCTGCTCTCACCCCGGCATCGCTGCTCCTTTCCCTTGCCGTCCTCCTATCCCATTTCTTTTTTCTCTGACCTGTCTGTCCAGTGGAACTAGTTTCTCTGGGTTTTTGCAAACAGCATGTTGACCTTTCTCTCTCTCTCTCTGTCTGTCTGTCTGTCTGTCTGTCTGTCTCTCTCTCTCTCTCTCTCTCTCTCTCTTATGTCACAAAAATTCTGTGCAAATTTGAATGTGTTTCGTCAATGCAAAACCAAAACAAAAACTGCAACAGTCTAAGGTGCGCTCCCTTCAGCTGAGCACAAAACCTATCCCTAAGAATTAAAATGAAAGTGGGTCATTGCAGTGAAGAGCAGGCTGTAGAAGAATACAACAAATGGCACAATTGGAATGAATGTAACAGTAAAACATCAAAGATCATACAGCAAATAAAGCATATTGTCAACTTGAGACCATCTTGCAGTGGATTCACTCCAGCCAAGACGCTCGTCAACATGTTGACAGTCTGACCCATGAGTATTCAGTAGTCATCAACTCCACCTTCATTTTGATGTCAACTACACACCTGCGAAGTTTCATGACTGTATCTTGCACGGTTGTGACAGACAGACGGACACCCACGCTCTCTCTCTCACACACACACACACACACACACAAGCACACACACACATTCATAGCTGGTGAGAAAGGTATGATATGTTTGCCTTGCAGCCTGTTGGTTTGAGCAAGTTCTCACTTTTCTGATTGTTGACAGATTTATAGATAGACAAATTTACAATCCAGCACAAAAGTGCCAATGAACAGAGTGTAAAACTACACTGAAATTGAACACATTCTTTGAAAACCACACTGTAGATTCCAGACTTTGAGTCTTTGAGAGAGTTGAGTGTTTTCCATTTAAAACATAATTTACATGTGATTTTGCTAAGACATTTAAAAACCTATAACTGATGAGGTGCATATGTGACAGACTGTTAACTAATACCCGGCATATTAACAGGGTCTACTGGCAACCCTGTGTACCCTCAGTGAAGAAAGCAGAAGGTTTCTTCTATGTGCTAAGTTTCATAGTGTGTTGTTACTGTGTGGTAACACAATGAAAGATTTGGGGCCATATACTTAGCTTTTAATCTTTTTGATGGAGCGTCGTGATAAATTCCCTTTCTTCTCAGCTATCAGCCATGCAGGGTAGATTAGGTGGAGGATGGATGGGATACTCTGAGCCAAAAAGATCTCCGCATTTCTCAGGGCTATTGTGTAGGCGTGAATCAATAAAGACTGGTAAATAGAGTTGGCTGACGTGACATATGTTGTAGCTGAGAGCCTGCCATTGATGATTTATCCTGCTCCCTCATGAGTCATGAAACTGATCAATTAATCAGAAAGGATCAGGTGTCTAATCAGATGAGATTCACTGTTTTGCATTTGGCTGTCTGCATTTGCGCCCGTGTTAATTGTCTGTATGTTAAACATCTGATATGGTCCCATCTGTGCGTCCACCAAGTCAAACGTCCTCCTGTTTGTTGGCCACACGCTCTCTTTCTGTTAGAAGTACAACCCAATGCTCTACTTTTGTTTGCGTTTCCAAGTCCAAAGGTCTTCACCAGGAGCTCCTTCCTGGTTACTTGCAAACACAGCGTGTGTTGTCCCTCCCCCCTAGTATCTACACATAATCCCCTCTTCACTGTGCTCAACACCAACAGGAAGGAGAAAGGAAACAAAGAGCCCACTTCCTGTATGTACAGCCAATACTCTACACAATGGAACGGGAAGTGCCTGGCAACTATAAGGGAGGCCATGGAGTGTGAAGGAAAGATAAAGTGGTCTCCTATAAACTGCTCTTTCTTTCCCCACTCCTCATGTCTTTGATTTTCCATCACCCTATCTGTCAGGGCTTGACCTGTGTTTGTTTATTTTCTAGATAAAGCACTATTTCTCCTGTAGTCCGATTTCTCGTGTTTCTAAGAGAGAAAAAGCAGGGCTAGTTTTCTATCCTTTTTGGGACCAATTAGTTTGCTTTGGAGTTCAGTGATGCAGAGTAGAGTAAATTTACAGTGAGCAAAGGAGAAACTGTTTGTTTGGTCTGGGTTCTCTTAATTTGCTCCTATTCTGTCAGTGAAAGTTGAACAATCAGTCTTTTTCAGTAGATTCACTCCCCGTGTTAGATGACCCCGGAGAGCCCTGCTGCGGTCACCATGGTGACCTTTGCTTGGGACAGACAATGTTGGACACCAGGAGACTCTGGGCTAGTCCTACAGATGCTGGAAGCCTTGCTTTAAATCACCAGGGCTGGCCTGGCTGAATCAAACTAAGAGACTCACATGCTGCCAAAGTCTTGACTGAAAAAAAACAGCAAAGCGAAAGCAGCCTTAATGCACACAGTCAAGCAGCTGAATGTCTGTAAAGACATCAAAGAATCAGTGTATCAGGTTTTTTCTGCCCCTGCTCCCCTGTTTCGTGTCATTTGATAGATAAAACATGCAGCACAGAGACAAACAAAAAAGATGGAGACTAAGAGAGGTCCACTGTAGCTCTTATCCAGCCTATCCTGATTCATCACCTTTCCCTTTCCTCCAACCATTCACTCTTTACGATTGCAGGCTCCAACCCTCCCATGGCGATACTCTTGGGAGGCACTTCTTTGCTTGGCTCATAACTTCAAAGTACATGCCCCCTCCTCTTTTTTTCCTGTCTACCTATTCAATCCCGCTCTTCCTTTATTTGTATTCTCTCTCTTCTGTACACTGTTCAATCAATATCTTTCCCCCTTTCTGCTCTTTTTCTCTCTCTTTGTCTTCCTCTATCTCTCAGCACCTCTTCCCTTTCCTGCTCCCTCCCTCCTTTTTTTTTTCTCACCCTCATCTCTCATCGAGTGAATCCCACCAGTCCAGAGACATCAAAGGCACATCTCCCCCTCTTGCAGCAGTCATTTACCCAGGCAGGCGGGCCGGCAGGTTTCATGCCAAGGCCAGGTACCCTCAGGGGAGAGTAGCAGCATGGAAACACACCATACCTTATCTGGCAAAGAGAGTGAGGAAAAAAGTAAAGGCCAGTGTAACAAATTATGTCATACTTGTTGGAATGCATAGACAAATTGCGGTGAAATATGAGGCATTGTTTGGCTGCACTCTGAGAGCAATGAGAAAGAAATAGAGGATGAAGAAAAGCTCTGCTCTGCCTGAGAACTAACAACTAGGCTATAATCTAGAATGACTAACCTTACTTTTTTTTTCTGTTTCTTAGTTTCCATCTTCACAACTATTTTTAGAGGAGCTTCCTATTTTCCAGGAAACAGCATAAAGCCTGTTGTCAAAGCACAAAATGTAGTATGGCATCTTTTTTAATAGCCACTGAATTTTATACCACATAATATCGCCTTTCAGTTGGGATTGTATAGCAGGCTTAACCATGGGTCTGTACAATGACATGCCTCTATTATCAAATTTCCTGTTCTTTTACTCTTTCCTCTCTAGCATGCTTCACGCGAGTCGAAGCAAAGGACAGTTTTGAAGTTTAAATAGCATCCTTTTACAAATGTGCTGTACTTTTTTGAATTTATTTCCTTTAAAGAAGAGCTTAAAATAGTGAGCAGCCTATAAAATACCTATACTTTCAAGGTAGTTGCATACTGTTTCACTGAAGTTAACACTTTGTCCAGTTGTTTGGGTACTTTGGGTTGTTGATGACTGACCAGTAACGGGGCCCCTGCTCCTGTCAGGTTGGGGCTGCACACTGCCCTCTGCTTTACAAAGACAACACAGTCTGCAGAAATAATGCTACATGGCCAAAACACAAGCATTCATATAGCAAACACACACAAAATATGCAGAGCAATTCTTACACATGCACATTAACAGAGGTTGGCCTACACTCACACACCCCCACGCTTTTGTCCCTGATCAGTCAGTGATGACCTTCAGAGCATGGAAGGTAAGTGTCCAGTGTGCTGGACAGATTAGTTCAGCCTGACGGGAGCTGTGCAGTAGCATTAACATTGTAAATGCTTTTTAGGAGAGGTCACAGGCTACGTACAGTGAAGAGCGGACATCTGCCACTCACCCTTGGACCCCCTCCCTACTTCCCTCTCCCTCCTTCTCGCACCTCTTCCACCCCCCTCTTCCTCTCTGCATTGGCCCACATCTGCATTCTCAGCACTCTAGTTGCGCATAAAGGGACACGGTTCATTTCTAGGGAAGTGCTCTACTGCTTCTGAGATCAGTAGCTGCTCCTGTGTTCAAACATGTACGGTATCATTGTTATACTGCTATATATCCAGTACTGTAACATTTATTACCTGTGTCTACTAGTTCTTTTTAATAGTCTGGTAGTTAGTTGCCACAATATTAAAACAAAACAGGAAAATATAGAACAAATGTAATAAAACTTGTTGAAAAGTCAGACCATGGTCCAATGTTTGTGTTACAGATGCAGAGCCAGGATTTTTCTAGTGATTCCTCAACAATACATTTTTTGTAGGATTGTCATTATTTTTCTTATGAGCTAATTCAGTAAAAGGTAACAGAAACAGATTCAAAATTTCTTAACCTTTTCTATTATTACAATAAGAAATATAGAGGCTAGTGCAGCTTTAGCAGAGGTATTTGCTTTCTGCCTGCAGCAGATTACTCATAGATTAATAGATTATATCTCTTAAAATAATAGAGATTATTATTTCATAGTGCAGCCCTGCTGTAGCCACAGTGATGTAAACATAATCTCATATGAAAAGATAATGGCTAAAACTTGCCAGGACGGGTCAAGAGTCTGCTATTTTGTGTAAGTGTAGCTCTTTGTTTGTGTTGCTGAAGTAAAGTGATTGCTTTTTTATAGCTTGGCCTTTGCTGAAGAGAGCTGATTACACAGAGCTCAGCCTCATTAAGAGCACACTCATTAGAGAACATGCACAACTACTGTGATAGATGAGCACATTGCTAAGTGCTGCCACTCCTCACGCATATGCACACACACTGTGAAGTCAGGGTTTACATACACACTGAGAACATAGCTCAGTCTGTCAGTCCCTATATGACAGGGTCTGTCTGCAAGCTGCTGATCCTCAGATAAAGTATGTCTCACACACTTGTTACAGAGCCCAGAGCTGCCCTGGGCCATAGTGAAATTATTCTGGTAATAGTCAGAAATAGTGGTTTAATGGGTTGTTATCCAAATAGTTTTTGCTGATGCACTGCAGTAATTGAAAAATGATTCTTATTTTTAATACAAGTGACTGGACTTTATTTTGGAAGAACAGCCACAGGATGAAGAGGGGAGGGGAAAGGAGAGAGTGAGAGGAGGACAAGCGGATCCCTCCAGATGAAATGAAGGATAAGAGGAGACAGTTTGAGAAGTGATGGTGTGGGAGCCTTCAGGCTACACATCTCTCTAGCACCCTCTTTTGGACAGACTATACAAAAGCCCACCACTGTTCAACTGACTGTGCACTCTAGTGGGAATGGGTGAGATGCTATCGTGTAACACGATAAGCCTGTTTGACAGGAGCATTATTCCCACTGTTATCCAGTCGTGTGGAGTATCAGTTTATCACAATGAAACTAATGCATCATGTTGATGTGGGTCTGACTGTAGCTGAAGGCGCAAAGGACGACTTATTTTGTTTATATGTAAAACATGAATATATTAAAAAGTCTGTGCTTTTGTAGGTGTATATTTGTCTGTATGTTCATGTGTCTGCCTGTGTGTGTGTGTGTGGGGTGGGGTTATAATTGCAGTTGCTGTGCCACTGACTAATGGACTCATTAGAACAGGAGCTCTGCACATGTACTACAGCTGGACTGTCTCCTCATGCTACCTCTGCTCTCATTATTGTAGTCTTCACTGTGTATATGTGTGTGTCTCAGTGTGTGTGTGTAGGTGTAGTGGGTTTCTGTCTATATACATGCAAGTACAAATGTTTGTTTGCCATTGATGTATGTATGTGGCACATGTACTTGGGTGTGTGTGTGTTTTTGAGTTTAAGTGTTTGTGCTATTAGTGGGTTCATCGCAGCAGGAAAACCAGACTAGTAATGTGTGTGTGGTGAGGGGGTGGATCTCAGATGAGACTGACTTTAATGAGCTCTCCCTTTCACACACATTCACACACAAACAAGGGCACGTGCACACATACACGGACACTTTCCTTCCTTTCTAAGTTGGTCAAAGTGATATTTTAAAAATTTAGTAAGCCATGTCTGCACAAGAATGTATGCACAGCAATACAACATCAAACTATTACAAAAAACACTTGCAACACCACTGTTTATTATTAAACTCAACTCTGCTGGCTGTCAGTGCATGTGCAGCATTTTCTGTTCTTCTCCTCTCCTCCCATAATAAATATCTTGTCTGAGGGCAAACAGATGTTCCAGCCAGCCCAGGACTTGTTAACAGGGGCTGGGGCAGTGTTGAGCTGTGGTGTTAAAATTTAAAAGGCTTAAGTCTGGCCTTGAGAGTGCTATCACTGCTCCACTGAATTGATTGGGTGCAGCCAGAGGAGCACAGTTCAGGTGGTTGTGTGGCGGACAAAGTGAAAGTGCCATTTTATTAATTCATATTTGATAGTATTTATAGTTAAATATCATCCATAATGATTATATTACATGATATTATTAATGGTTATTAATTATAGATTAGCAATCTCATGTATACATGAGCTAAAAGTATATGCTTGTGTACATGCAAACACACAGAGGATCGTATATAATGGCAAAGGTTTTTAAGGTGGTCGCTACTGTATTAGGGTGATAGAGAACAAAAAAAATGAGAAAAAAAAGTGGGACGGGGCAGAACGGAGGAAGAGAAAACAGTGAGGAGTCTAAGAAGAAAGAAAAGAGCCAGAAAAGAGAAAGAAAGAAAAAACAATGATTTGTTAAGGTATTTTTACACTGTAGGTATATGTAGACACAGACGTCATGGAAATTTGAAATTTTAATTTGAAATTTGAAATAATGTGCAAAATAAAAAAGTGTGGAGCAACCGTGTTGCAGGGAAATAGCTGCAAGTCTGCAAACATGAATGCAAAAGCAAACGTATCGGAGTATGAAATGTGAATAGTAGATGATGCGAGGAGTGTTTGCATCACGTTTGTTTTTGTAACACCTCACCTATATATTTTTGGGTGTTGGAATGGTGGATTTTTGATGAGGAGAGGAAGGGCAATGGAAAGAGAGGAACAGATGGTGTTGCTGGAGGTGAGGCTTGTGGTCATCCTGTCCAGCGCCTGGTCAGATCGGCCTGTTGTTCTGCTTGTGCATGTTGGAAAGAGAGAATTAGTGGTGGACCAGTGACGGACTGCATAGTTGTGTTTGAGCATATTTGTTTCTACGCTGTGTGTCCACCTGCTTGCTCTGTTGACCTGCACTGATGCTGTATTGATCTTCTCTCACTTGGATAGCCCTGCTCAGCTCTCTGAAGAGCTGCGTATATTTGGAAACATACAATTTCACATCAGCAGTGATGACAAGAAATCATGGGTGTAGGGCATGTTTTTGTGTTAAAAAGGGTAAACGTGCACAAGCTTTCATGTAGTCACACACTGATGCTGGGCTCCCCTCCAAAACCCGGTCATGAATCACAGGCGAAGGACAAAAGACTTTGTCGTACGGCTTGTTAGACTTGGAGCAGCGCTAGTTAGCCTGGGCCGCTGACATATAGATATGGATGCACAAGCACACTCGCACAATGCACAGTCGGGGGCAATAGCCTGCATCTATAATACCACTAAGTGTATCTGTGTGTGCACCCTTTAATTGGATTGCCACGGTGGCCATGCGTAGATTTTTAGCTGTTTTGTGTGTCCATGCAAAAACACCCAGCTCTCTCCCACCCTGCTATCCCTCACCATAGCAAAGGTGTTTATGTGTGTGTATATGCAAGGAGCTTAATGGGTAAGCCCGTGTCAGGCCGGTGAAAACATGGTCATTCATATGGTAATAACCAGGCAAAGAAGAGGACAATAAATCTCTCCACATCCACTGAGACCATGCAGAGAAGTGAGTTGAATCCACAGAGCTGGGAGCTTCAGATGGGACACCATCCCATCGTCTCAAACACCAGCGATGCAGGGTTTCTCTCCACAGAGGTAGGAGACGTAAGTTGCTTCTGCCAAGTAGGTGGAGCCTCGGTCAGTAGCATTTGAAGAACAAGTTATATTTAGTATAGTAAGTATATTTATAAGTTGTATTTGAAATTGTTGGAACTGTGTCTGGATGGTTTGTTGGAGGGCAAAAAGGTTTTAGGCTCCTATTTGTTTTATACACATCACAGTGTATTTTCTAATAAACATAATTTTGCAAATAAGGGTAATTTTCACCTTTATATTGGAGCATTGGTCTGTGGGAGTGTAAGTTTCTTGCTCGGGATATTTAACACACCCCATGAGGAATGTGAAACAGTTGGACTCGCATGCAGCATGTGTGGCTGAGCACATTGAAGAGCATCTGGACAATGGCAGCAGATTTCCCATCAGGGTAGGCCATTCTGTGTTTTAGACTTTTTTTCAATTGAGACAAGTTAGATTGTTGAGTTTGAGAGCAGAGCTGTGATGCCCCGAATAGAGGGCATTATTGATACTGACTTTGACTTTGATTGAATTGATTTCTTCCTTCTAAAAACTGCTCATAATGGGGAAGATAATACCCTAGTGCGTGGTTTCAGTCACCTAATCATCCCATTGTGGTAACCGCACAGGTCAAACTGTGTGTGAAGGGCACTTCCAGGTGGACATTTTAGTCACAAGAGGCAGTTTTTCCATGAGGACAAGCTGGATGAAGCTCCAGTTTTAGACTGAGCTATTCATTAGCAAGTAGTCAGGCACTGTTCATACTGTTGTGCTGTTTACTGCAGCTCTACTCACTCTGTAACTACACCATTGTCTTGGATAAGTTGCCGTAATGACAACAGTCGCATGTCACATGTTTTTCTGCAGCTCAAGAGAAATGTTGAAGCTGTCGCCACTAGCAGAGCTAATTTATAGATATGCCATCAAATAAGTGAACCAGCAGGGTGTACAGTAAGGTTGGCACTCCTGAGGTAAACATGTCAAGTCCAGTAGGTGTTCCTTCAAATGTGTCTGGAGGCAGAGTGGGGCTTGTCGGCTGTGAACAGATTCTTGTGTTTCATGGCAGAGTCTTTACTCTGAGGCTCCCACACTGGTCACGCCTGTCACACAGATGTCTCGCTCCACAAATCACACATATAGAGACATATATACTGGCAACATGAAAGCACTCAGACAATGAGAGAATCCAGTCTGACAATATAATTAATTTTTACAACACAGCTCTCGCATGTCTCGATTTTTCTCAAACAGATCTAAATAAAACAAATGTCAGTGTGCGAAAGACATTACTAAACTACACTCACTGAGAAGAGGCTGTTTATCTGATGAGGTCAACAGGATAACAGATTAGGCCTATTCTTTCCCACACTTGGGCTCTTTGTTGTCATTGCTCAGGGTGGCTTCACTGAACCATATGTATAGCTGCACTGCGTGGCATTGGATAGGACAGCTTCTTCTGCTGTCCATGTAGGTGAGATGCATGTGTACGCATCACGAAGCTCTGGCTGAGAGCCAGAATAGCAGCACATCGCTCAGTTACTGTGCTGCTCAGTCCAGCCTGTGTATCATCTGTCTGAATGAACTGCGATGAATATGTTTGGACTGGAGCCAGGCCAGTCTCTCTCTTTCTCTCTCTCTCTCTCTCTCTCTCTCTCTCTCTCTCTCTCTCTCTCTCTCTCTCTCTCTCTCTCTCTTGCCCCCCCTCTTACTCTCACACAAACACACACATTTGTAATCAGATACTTGTGAGGACACTCACTGACACAATGCATTCCCTGGCCCATTATCCTAACCTTAACCATCATAATTAACACGTCCAACCACAAAACCTACACTTAACCTAAACCCAACCCATCTGACAACCAAGTCCTAACTTTCAAACAGCCCTTTGATGAACTGGCGACTGCCCCGAATGCAGAATGTCCCCGCTTTTCAAAAATGTCTTTATTCTAGGTTTAAACCTCAAACTCACAAAGATACCCATACATGATTATGCACATAGTACATGCAGGTGGCAGGGCCCCATACTTTCACATTTCGCACAAACAGTGACAACAGTGTGTGAGGTTTGTATGTTTGTGTGTGTATGTGTGTGTGTGTGCGTGCGTGTGTGCCTGATATGAACGCTCTGCATTAGTGTTTGCACTTGATTTGATCTGCATTTGTCTCTTTGTGAGAACCACTGCATGCGTGTGTGTGTGCGTTCCTTTGATGTGTGTGTGTGTGTGTGTGGGTGTGTGTGTGTGTGTGTACAGTTTCAGTGTTTATTTGTGACTGTTAATTAAGGCCCCCCTCCTGTCTGCTCCCTAAATCAGTGCACAGCTGCAGGGCCCCCTGTGTAAGGCAACGCTGCATCTAATGTCTTATTATTCACACTCTGCTCTGTCTGCTCACCAGCCATACAGAGCCCGGGGGATGGAGGGGGATTTTGGGCTGTGTGTGTGTGTGTGCACATATGATGAGGGAGTTATGTATTAGCAAAGTAGTAATGGAGGGTTCGTTCAGTCCCCTAATTCGTTGGCACTACTTAATTAAAAGCGATACGACAGTGTGATTGGAGCCATTGATGGATTGAGACTGAGAGACGCCCAGGCGCTTTAGGATCAGGGATATCAGTGTGTGTGTGTGTGTGTGTGTGTGTGTGTGTGTGTGTGTGTGTCAGCATGTGTCTGTGTGTCTAGTGAAAGGAAGAGGAAGTCATTACCTTTTAATCATATCCTCCTTTATTCCTTCTCCCTTTTTCCTCCTCTCTCTTTTCTCTCCTCATCCCCCCCTTCTGTCTCTAAATTCTCCCTAAAGCCTCCTCCAGTCTGCCCCGACCCCCTCCGTTTCACCAGCTGGCTCTCAGTGTCAAGCTCCTTGTCATCTTCAATCAACCCCTCTTTTCTGCAACACTTCCCATCCCTGACTGTCTTTAACCTACACTGGGCATTCATGACATTCAGTATGACTGAAGCTGTATAATTCTTTAGTCACATATTTGTTATAGCCTTGAGGTTACTGAACGTCTTCTGGCATCATTGAAAAGTACTATACTGCTGTGTTCAGCTTGGAGCTGCAATCTGTATGTGAATTAAAATGATTTGCCTTGGAATCAAACCGCAATGGAAAGAGGTCCATGACATCTACTGCTTCACAAAACACAGGTTGCTACTCTAATAACTGTGTGAACATATACTGTGACAACCAAAAAAAAATAGAAAACTGTGATTGCAATATGATGCAGTTCAAAAGAACACTAGCATCCACATTCAGAGGCTATGTAAAACTTAGATTTCAGTTTTTGTGTCATTTACCTAATTTGGAGATAAATATGCATCACCATACTGCAACGTCTAACATTCGGTATTTATAGCACATTTCATACACAGTTCGTTTTGTCCATAAAATATAGCAAAAGAGTCCAAAATACAAATCTATTCACTACAATATATGACAAGAAAAACATCAAAGCTGAAACCTAACCTAACCTAAACTAATTTTTTGTCACTTGACTAGTCAATTAATTGACTAATTGTTGCAGCTCTATTTTTAAGTTTCACAAAAGTAGTGCATAATGCAGGTCTTTTCTGTTGGATCACATTACACTGTAAAGGTGTTTCTTTTTTCAGTTATCTATCTGGCGTTTGCCACATGAATAGCCTGTAATCATGTGAGCTTAAACCAACATGTAGAAGGTGTCTGACCCACTAGTCCAAGGTCACATGTAGTTCCTGTGAGTCTGTAGAAACAAGGGATGATCTATTGTGTGTGGGCATTTTGCAGAAGTGTTTGTGCAGGTCCATTAACGTGTGTGTTAGCAAGGAATAATTGAGCCTAATTATATGCAGCTATTCATTGAAACTTAGTGCCATAGGGTGAATAGGTCTCTAATTTCTAAAATGAAATACTAATGCGCGCACACACACACACACACAAACACACGCGCACTTGGTGATAAGCCTGCTGGGACTTCTGTAGCGCTCCATCTCCAACCAGTCTAAACACAGGGCAGTGTTTTCCTCCACATCAAAGGGCTCCTCATCACAACAAGCCCGGTTTTAACACTTCATAGCTTCTGCTTCATTCCGAAGTATAGCCTAAATTTTTCACAAAGCAAATTCAAGGTGGAAATTACAGTGGCAGTGTACAGGTATGTCACTGGGTTTGATCTAGCTGTCTAGGTGGTTTTGTGGTTACGTCTTCCATCCAGCAGTGTTACAAAAATTACTTTTCTTTCTCAGCTGTGGACTTCGATGTTGTTGGAAGCATTAACTCTAATGGCATGGTTGCCTGCATCAGTGTAGAAGCGTCCTCTTGACAGTGAAACAAAGTTTACATGTTCTGTAACTTAACCTGCGTAAACATGTTGTAACAGGCTAACGAAGCCTCTTCTATAGTTCTTGTACAGTGTGTGTGTGTGCATGTGTTCAGTGTGTGAGATTGGTATGTAGAAAGGTGGGGGGCAGGGGTCCGCTTTGACACCCTAATCCCGCAGCCTAGCTCGGCTTTTTGTTAGAGACCTTAGAAGAGAGGAAGGGAGGGATGGAAAGAGTGAGAGGGAACGAATGGGCAAGGGAGGGGGTGTCAGGGGCAGTCGATTGAAGGGGAGGGGGAGTCAGGAGTGCTGTGTGTTTGAGAGAGGGTGAGAGGGAGGGGAATGATGGGAAGATAGAATGAGGGAGATGGGGTTCGTTCATTCTCTTGCTCTCACTATGAAAGGAAACAAAGGATGCTGAAAAGCCTGACTTATGACAGCAGGACATCTTAGAGTTTGCCTGTTAGCCTATTAGCTGGTTAGCCTCTGCTGACCTGACTGCCTGTATTCTGCCACTGGCCCCTTCTTCTGCTGTCCCTCCCTCCATGCGTCTGTGCATCCCTCTCTCTCTGTCTGTGCTGAAGACGTCTCATCGCTGCTCTGCTTGCTCCTCTTGCTCCCACATGTGAGTGATTCTGCTTGCATCTGTGTGTGTTAAAATAATTTAATAGTAATAACACTTCTTTCTGCAGCTTGGCTGGTGTTTTTTTGTCATGTAGACAGACTAATAAGCTAGACGTGTGGTTAAATCTGTGGTGTGGGTCTGCTCTTTCTCCATCTAGCCCTTTCTTTGCCCCTCATTCATATCTCTGCTCTTTTTCATTTTCTGTATCTGTCAGATACAAGTGAGTGGAAGCTGTGAGAAGCAGAGGTTTAAGCCCATTTACTCTCGACTAGACTTTGAGAATGAGAGGGGTAATGCTTAGAGCTCACTGTGCACACCTGGAATAGTTCACTTCTCCCTCAGATAAACTGTTCACTGCAATTATGCACTGGAAAATTTACAAGATTTCAGTGCCTGTTTAGATTAAAGTTTAATCCAAATGTGTAAAACCAACATTTGTATGCTGGAGAGCTAATGCTAAATGACAGCCGGCCACATCTGCTTTTGTTGGAATAAATTACACAAGCCTAGAGAGCAAATGCTGCCCAGCCTAAATATTTAGCTGTGGTTTTTTGTGGCTGAAGGGCAGACGGCTTGGTTGCTCACTTGGCAGCAATGTTGGCACACTGTGGGTCAGCCTGGCACAGGAACTGACATTAAGGGTGGGTGGGGCCATCTCTCTGGCTGTCTGTCACTTAGGAGGAGAGGGTGGCAGTGTGGCACAGATTTGAGGGATTTTATTTCAGGAAAAAGAAGAATTTGGGTCTATTAATGAGTGTTGGACAATATGGACAAAATTTGTATTGTAATGATCATCACAGCATCATTTAAACATGTTGTGAAATTTCTGTTTAGAATAACGTCTCAGAGTCTTTGAGAGATTTTGGTAAAATTTAACTTATCATTCATTTTTAAGCTGAAATGATCAGCTACAGCAACTATTTTGACATTCAATTAATTAAAAGTCATTTTCAAGCATAAATGCCCCAAATTTTGTTTTCTCTTCTCAAATGTTAAGATTAGTTGGTTTTCTTTGTCTACCATGATAATAAGTTGAATATCTGTCAGGTGGTCAAACAAAACAAGGAATTTTAAAATGTAGTTTTGGGCTTTAGGGGATTATGATGGACATTTTTTTACTATTTTCTAACACTTTATAGAACACAATTGAGAAATTCAGTGGCAGATTAAATGATAATGAAAATATTGAATTAGCTGCATCCCTTACTCATGTAGAAATGACCGTGAAACATGATATCGCAACATGAGAATCTGAAACAATAGAATCATTTAAACGGACGATACACTAAATTATCACAAGCCCTAGTGTTGATTATTGCAAAAGACTCTTAGATACATAGACAGATTGCTCACATAGCTCCACACACATATTCACACACACACACACACACACATCTTGGTGTTTTTTAATAGGCAGCCAACAGGAGAGAAAAACACACATAGATGCAGTGCTGGAACCATCATCAAGCCCTTGCTGCTGCTATTTCTGCTTGGGTGTGTGTGTGTCTTTGTGAGTGTGGGTGTGCATGATACCAAGGGAGATAGTTGAGAGCAGGAGTTGACATCCCTGTCTGGCTTTCTGCCTCTAAAAGAAGAGAGAGAATACCCAACTCACCGCCTTCATTCAGAGCTTCATTACCTATCCTTATTGTGTTTGTGCAGGCTTGTAGAGGAATGTGCTGTGTTTCAGTATTCCTCTCCTGATTGAAGAGCTCCGTCTGGACAGATGCAAGGTAATTCTCTAATGGGGCCTCATTGGAGGAACAGCTCCAGTCAATAGCCATCAGTCAATTATACTCAATAGCCATCAGTCGGTTATAGTCAATAAGACAAATCAGGGGACAGCGGGCTCTCTTGCTGTCACAGTCCAGAATGTTACAAGATTGACCATCTCATCTCAAACTGAATTCAGGACTGTGTGAGAGGAATTTTCATGCTAACAAAAATATGCCTGTGGTAAATAATTTTTGGGAACTTCACACTGATGGAGACAAGACCTGCACTTTTACCCCAAAGAAAATGGACATTGGACCTGCTATTCCTCCATTCTTTTTATTCCTTTCCTCTCAAGAAGAAGTGGTGCAGGTAATTAAAAAGAGAGTGTTTGCTGGTCAGAAGATGACAGGAATGTTTACTATGTGTGGATAGTCATCCCTCAAGGGTTGGGATGAAGGTGAAGAGGTTAGAGCCTGGTGGGATGATGGAAACAAAGGAGCATGGCTTTGATGATGGTGGATGCCGGCTGAGGCAAGAGAAAACAGTCTACCAGCTGAGCCCCTGATGTTCTCTAACCATCATGACATGAGAAATGCTCCCCCCTCTCTCCCACCCCTCCCTCCTGTGCTTTCGTTTGTCTCGCTCTATGACACATTCATTCTCAGTTTTTATTTACTCTAGCCCCTACACCCTCTGCTCCCAGGTGCTTTACAGCTCAATTAAATAGCAAAGCCTCTAGTCGGTGTAGAGAGGTGAAGGGAGTCAAATGAAGTGTTTCCCATGCTGCTGTAAATATACTGTAAGCTGCAGCCCTTGTGACTGTAATTTGGTATACGCGCTAAGCTTCCCTTCAATCGTCCTTCCATCTCTCTCTCACCCTGCATCCCACTATCCTGTCCCCCCCTCTGTTATTCCCCAGGTGGCAGGCCGCATATTGACCTTTTGAATCCTCCCATTTTCTCTTATGCAGGCACTCAAAGCTCAAACACAGAAGGGAAATGGAGTGTTTGTCCAGGAATACATAAAAATGCAGACACACACACACTTACACACAGAAATATATGTGCGAGCATATGCAAACACACCCATACATACACACTTACACTTACATAAATATTGTGATCCTTTGGTGCCTTAGACCTTTTTGTTTTGCTTTTTAAGATCCAGGGTATGAGTCATTGTTTACCGATGAATGCTTGAGTCCATTCTTCCATATTTAATGACTAAGCTGTTTGTTCTCAGATCAAAAGATTAGCTTCACTGAGACATAACTTGATGGATCAGTCTGTGCAAGGGGCAGCTCGGCCACCAAGGGCTGCTAGTCAGAATTTGGAGCCGCCGCAGAGAATAGCCCTCTATTGTGCTGTTGACAGGCTGATTGGCTGCTGTGGTACACACACTCAGACACTTTGGCATGCACACAGATATATACTGATGTACACACAGACACACACACACACAAACAGACACTTATCACCAGAAAGAGTCAGTGTCAGGTCAGCCGGCTCTGTCAGTGGACAGCGCTGTATTGTTGCTAGCCTCCAGCTCTCCTGGACATTTAACAGTGCAGGCATTCAGCTGTTACTGGTGACTCAGGACCAGCAGGCCGCACAGCAACCAGTGTGACCACCAACACCTGCCTTCACACTAACATACTGTTGTGTTGAAGAGGCTTGATGAGCAGAGAACCAGCAAAGATAACTGTGAATATTTTGGAATAATTTTAGTACTATAACTAAGACTTGAAAACATCTGTCAATATGAGGGGCCATAACATGTTCTCGGTGACTCAATGAAGGCAAACAGGGTGTTGAATACAAAACTACTCTATGTGTGCACAATATTTCATGAATTAATATAGGTTAAACATTTCAATAAGGATCAAGTAAAACAAAGTATTCCCTAAGGTAGGTAGAAGAAATGGGATCACATGGGGAAGAATTTAATCAGGTTGTTCTGTTCAGACAGCCCTGTTGAACTCTTGCTCTCTTTTCCACTTGACCTCCACCCTAATGACCCCAACTGAGAGCCTGTATAGATTAATATAAAGGACACAGTGTGATCCCTATTCATTGGGCTCAAGTGTCAAAATCACATGGAATATCTGACCTCTCAGATCTTGCGCTGACTTCTGTGAACATTTCTAGCTTCCTGCCAAAACAATGTGTATGTCACATCGAGTGACACTTTCACAATCAGAACAGCCCAGTGGTTTGACTTTCATATTTTCCACAAGGCCTTTCGTCTTCCACAGCTTTGTCAGAGAGGTCATATTTAGGAGCATAGTTGTGTACAGACTTGTGGTTGGTGCTGTCAGTCAGCCCTGTGTGAGTGAACTGATACGCCTGTTGTTGACAAATGAGCCTCCACCCCATCAGCCTCAGCCTGCCCCACAGCACTGTCTGATATGCTGAAAAACAGTGACATCTTACAATTCCCCAAATCATCCAGGAGCAGCCACGATACTCCACACTCAGTGACCTACTTCTGTGTTTTTTGAACAGGTCCCATGTGAACATGTGAACGTGTTTCAATGTTTTTGGCATTTTGGTGACGGATTCATTTAGTGAAGAGTGTAATAAGCTTGTACATCACACTGCAAAACACTGTATTTTGTTGGTTACTTTCTTCTTGGAAAAAGGTGGTAAAGGCCATTGCATACTGTGGTTGGTCAAGCATTCCACTCTGAGACAGCTGAAAATAAAGCGCAATGGACTGTATTTCTGTGCTCTTCAAAATGATAAACTAGAGCTAGCAGGATCAAATGGGAGTAGGAATGAACACCAAAAATGCACTGCTAATGTGATGTACATAACTAAATTACTTTTCTACAAGTTTTATGATAGTTTTGTATATTCTCCTTGTGTCACACCTACAAATATGCTCAATCTGCATAATAATGTAAACCGCTGATGACAATTTGCTGTTTCTTTATTGTTGCGTTGCTTTGACATAGACATAACAATGCAATTTGATCCTCTGAGATCATCAACAATTTAAGCAGCTATCACAGAGGCAGTGCTGGGGTCATGTTTTTTTGTGTTTTGTTTAGTAGTGTTTTTGTTAGTTTAGGGAACTTGAGTTTATCCTCTTTGTCACCAATTTAACTGATGTGGTTATCCGTGCTAAGTCCACTCTACACCCCGCCAAGTATAGTGAGAATTGGCAGAGTTGTGAATTTACAGTACCATATTACTTAGCCTTATACCTCCAGCCTCTATCTCTCTCTGTTCAACTGTCTGCATCCCCATCTCTTTATCTCCCTTTGCCCTCATTTTTCCCTTTCTTCATTTATTGTAGTTAAATTCCAGACTTGAAAAACCTTGTACAGTGATATTCATTTCAAATAGGGCTAATAAAAGAATGTGGGCAGATCTTATTTAACACACCGTGTTTTAATTATGTGTGGGGAGACAACTGAGGCGGATTCAGTTCATGCTGACATCAGCAGTATTTTTACTTCTGGTAAAAATACTGAAAGGGAAAAATGTTCCAGGCGCACCAGACAAACGATCTTTTAAATGTCCCTTGCCTAGCTGATGTTATCATTCAAGTATTTGGTTGAAATTCTCTACAATGTCATATGTATCAAGTGTGATTTTTGTGCTGGTGTGGTTGAACAATTGCAATGTCACTTCCTGTGTGTGTCTTTTGAGAGAGACATCCATTTGGTAAGTGCTGGTCATCTGCTGCCCTGGCCCTTCTCTGGTGCCCTGCGGTGCCAGTGTAACCAGGCTGCCAGTGTGATCCTGAGGCAGTTGTGCGTGCAAACACACACACACACACACACACTCCACCAGGGCACGGCTGAGCTAATGACTCATCTCTCTGCCCCCCCCCCCCCCCCCCCCCCCCTTCTCTCTCTCGGTCTGTCTGTTCCTCTGTATTTCTCTGTCTCTGTCTGTACAGGGGACATCACTCAGAAGGGCTATGAGAAGAAAAGAGGCAAGCTGTTGGCACCGTACATCCCACAGATACAAGGTAAGGCACACAGGCCTGCAGAAAATGTTCTGTCCAGAACAGGTTTTATCTTTGATCTGGCTGCCTGTTAGCATCGCATTTAGCATAGTGTCCTTGCAAGATCAAACAGTACGAAAAAGTATCTTATGATGTTAGCAATTATGATTAAAAGAGAAGCTTTATATGCATACGCTTACTTGCTTATATAACAAAACAAACCTTAATGCAGCTTGAAGAGACAAGTAATCGAAAGCAAAAACACTAAAAAGCAGAGGGAAGAGATGTCAAAAAATAAAATCAGTAAACAAACAAAAAGTAGAAGAACAAATTTAAAGTTGCCTGCAGAAGCTGCATATTTAAATGGAGTAAATTGAGCATTCAGTGATGTCAAGAATACTAGATTGCACATCAAATAGTCATAAAGTTGTCAAGAAGAAGGACACTGCAGAGGATTTTGACACATCTGTTTTTCACTCACCTGGTTAAAGATATTTCTGCTAGTGTGTCCTTGATTGTTCAGGTCAGGACTATGGTCCTGTCACCCTTGGATTTGTTACTAATGCCCTAGCCCTGCATCAGCCATATATCATTCTGTATGTAATGAAAAAAAAAATGGTGCTAACCAACCAAGGGAAGGAAGAGAGTTTTTTGTGCTACTCTCATAATAGGAATGCTAATTTCTTGATAGAAAGTGGCTATGCTAAGTATTTTGTGCATATTTGTGCCTGCTATCCCATTGTGGGTGTTTGAGAAGACAAGTGTCAACTTTGAAGAACAGATAGGTGTGAAGTTTCCCATCTGTTTGTTACTACTCATTATCTGTCTATGGCTGTTGACTGTGTAGGGAGCTAGATGTGTTTATATACCAGTTCAGTGTATTTTTAGCCCCAGTCATGCAGTTACTTAGTCCTGGCCAGCTAGAGCAGACTATAGGGTTGAGGTGGTCTGTGGTGAATCCCAAAGAAAAGTTTCTGTCTGTATTCTTCATGCTTCTTCGTCCTTTAACTGAGGGCCATGGCAGTCTTTGGTTTGGCTTGTTCTCAGAACATCAAGCCTCTGTGGAAACCAGAGTCTGGTGTGGGCCGCTCACTCAAGGCTTTCCACTAGAGTTAGCAGGCCTGTTATTTAGCTTGGGTGGATGATCTCCTTCGCTCTCTGTCTGACTCTTGTTCCCTCTTTCTCTTGTTATCATGGATTTATGTGTTTTTTTCTGTCATTCATTGTTCGATCCATTCAGTCTGAATCCTAACAAATAAAAAAGGGAGGTGACGGATATAACACAGAACTGGACAGATTTTGGAGTGGGTGAGATTCTTCATATACAACACACACTTCCTGCAGGATGAATGGATGTGTTGGTGTTTAATGACACATCCATCCAGCACAATGAATCAGTGGGTTAGAGTTTAACCGCTTCACTGTTGAAATAGGAGTCCAATAGACTGTAGGCTTCTGAGCTCCGTACAAAATTTCATAAGCTGTTTTACTGCCTTATATTTCACTGTTGTCATAGGACTGTACATGTGCCAAGTGCAATAAAGTAGGTGTACAAAGCCAGCTCTATCTATGAGAAAGTAGACTCGTTTCCTTTGTTTATAGTGTGAGCTTTAAGAATAAATAATTGCATGAGGTGTTGACTATTCTGGGAAGTCAAACATTTAGGAAAAGTTTGTATATGAATGTAGATTTATCAGCATCAAATTAAGTTTTATGAATTGTTGTGCCTGTTTGATGAAAATACAGGTATGGGATGTGTCCAATTTTTCTTAAAGGTCCCATATTTTACACTTTTCTTCATTTTGATATCCATAAGAAAATATATTTGTGGTTTTAAGAAGTCAAAAACCACCTCAATGTAGCTTTACATTCCCTCTCACAGGCTTCTCTCAGGAGCTCTATAGTAACAACAGTGTTGGCTCAGTGCGCCAATTAGAAGAGGGGCTCTGAGCTTCTTTTCTGATTGGCCGACTGTCAGTGATTGAATGAAAATATTGCAGATTTCAGGAAAACACGTAAAGAAACCCAGTTCTGCAAGGTTAGTTGGCTGGTGGGTCTGGGTGGGCTGGGCTTTGGGTATGTCTGAGAGAGGTGACTGCTTTTTTGTGACATCACAAGATTATGGAAGTCCTGGTGGCTTGTTTTAAGACTAAGATTCTGAATACGTGCTGTGTGCATTTCTCTGTGGACTGGGTGCTTTAATAGTTTCACAGTGTTAATATAGCACCTAGACCTGCTTTATAATGAAAAAAGGCATGGAAATCTCACTTCATATAATATGGGACCTTTAAATAATCAAGTAATTATATCTTATCTTATACCAAGATTATTAATTGATTAGTGTGTGATTCAAATATACAACTGTGAACTTGATATAAGTCATTAGCCAAGCGTATTTGCTCTCAAAAAGTGAGACACAGGACACGTGTTGTCAGCCACCACACCGGTAAGCGTTGGCATCAGACAGGTGCTAAAAATTCATCAGGGTTCGCAATGAGCCAATGACAACATCTGCTGTGACGGAGCATGCCTCTGATAGGCTCGGTGTGGTGTGTCTCTGAAGTGTGTTCTGCCCAGCAACCGGGTCTGGTGTCCTGGCGTGTTTTATAGACCTGTTTCCTCTGGGAGCTGGGAAGAGGCTGTTGTGTGACCGGGCTGTCAGAGCGATATAAGGGACCAGCATATATTAATGTGTCTACCCATGCTTAGGGGATGCGCTGTGCATGTGTATGTGTGTGAGACTCTATGTCTTACTTGTCCTTAAATGTCCTCAGGCTGTATTGACTATATTGTGTAATATTTCAAACTCATGTTATTAAATAGATTTGGTTGAAGTGTGTGTAAATGCTGTTCAGCATTGCTGCTCTCTGAGAGTTGCTGACAGTGTGGAGCTCACTGATCCCCTCTAAGCTGCCGCTGAAAAGCCGGGTGGGCTGATGGCTGGCTGGCCGGGTGTCTGACTGGCCATCCAGCGAGGCGTTGGATCTAACTGGCTGAATGTGACCTTGGTAGATCTCTGTCCTCAAAAGGCTGTTTTCTAATGGTTATACTAGCAAGGGCACTCACCCTGTGTGGTTCACCTGGTCATAAGTCAGCAAAGGTTGCGATACCCAAACAAAACCTCAAGTGGGACAGTTGGTGTTGACAATCTGCGGATAAAATCATATGGTAAATTTGTGTGATATTTAAAGACTGAAATCTTATGTCTTCAGATCCAGTCACTGCCAGGTTTGCCCAGTCTTTGTAAGTTTCAGCTAGTCTTCAGGGTTGTCCCAGGCTTTAGCCAGTGTTCATATTAGGCCACTTATTTTTTATAAATGTTTTATCTTTGTCGCCATCTAAATTGTTTTTCTTGGGAATGATGATTCCAGCAATACCAGTGGCTTGATTTTGTGGTTCCAGTGAACACATGTGGGCATTTTTGCCGTGGAAAGTCAGTGACCTCAGGTCAGGGAAAGCCTGAAACTATGATTTAGTGGCTGTTTGTTCTTATAGTAACAACCCTCAATGAAAAAAAATATACTTATCACACAACTGCATCATTGTCGGTGAATTTCAGTTTATTTGTTGATATATGAATTAAAAATTGGTTTGGTGTGTTCTCTGTAACACCCTGTGATGTTTTCTAGTTTGTTTTTTTTTTAGTTCTGATCACACATGGTCACCCACACAGGGGCTTTAATAGCCTACTCATGCAAAAATGTTATGTATTTAGTTGTTTGTGCTGCTTCTTTGACAGATGCTGTTGTTTTTCACAGCTTCCTGTTCCATTGTGTCTGATGTTGTCTTTCAAGTCTGCCTAAAATAATTGCTAAAGGCCTGTTTATATTTCTGTGTTGACGTCAATGCCGTAGGTATGGCGTAGGTAAGGTGTAGCCATGTACCCTACTGAGTAGCTACACCATAGCCTACCCAATAGCCTGCCGTGCACCTCCCTAGAAATGTAACTACATGTTGCGGCAAGGCAGACCACAACAACTGTGATTGGTTGGCTTGGTAACATGTCTCGTCCAGGTGTCTCAGTGGCAGGACAAGCACAGGAAACTCACCTTCTGCGTCAATCAGTTTAGTGGTCGTACGCACCATCTCCTCCGGCATCTTCTATCTTTTCAGTGTTGCAGTAATTTTAATAAAAGTAACTGTTGTTCAGTATTTATTAGCTCCATAAATGCTCCATTTATCTGCTTTTGAGGTACATACAGAGTGGCATAGAAACCCCACTGCAAACTAGTGTTTTGGTGGTGTAATTGCAGAGTGACACAGACACACCATTGCACAAGTATGGATGCTAACAGTGGAGTAGGCCATGACGTCAGTGCTGCGTTTATCCTGTGCAGAGGTATAAACCAGGCTTAAGGACTTTCATTACAAATATAGGCAAGTTGTGGGTTATTACATTACTTATTTATTAGATCTTTAATGATGTACAGTAAAATTAGATTAATGTCATTTGGTCACATTGTACATCTGCTGGAATGAGAACAGATCAGAATTCTTTCTTTGAGTTTGCCCTGTGCATATAATCTCCCAGATACTTCAAATACATCACCATGAAAGCACGACAGGAACAAGCAAGGCCAATAGCAGAGGACTACTAATAGAGCTCATACCATGACCTTCCTTCAGGCTGTAGTCTTGGGTTTCCCCTCTGATGCTAACCACTAGTTCCTTAATGAAGCTCAAATGAGAATTGCATAAGCGAAAGGATGAATCACTGCCTGCGTCATGCAGAGCACAGTGAGGCTGACGAGTTTGAGAGTTTGATAATTTTAGAACACTCCAGTTAGAAGATGTTGTCTTTTTGACATTCATGGTGCTTAATCACCTCCTTTCTGTTAAGTCTGTGTAATTTGCATTTGCTTCCCTTGGAAAGCTTGGAGGCAGCTGGAAGGCTGCGAGACAAGCTGGATTAATTAAAGTGAATACTTTCCCAACTCCAAGCTACTGTATTAGAAGAAAGCAGCCTAAGTAGGGATTACCATTAAGCTTGTGGATACTTGATCTGGTCAAGCTATGCTCTATATGCACAACATATTCTGCATGTGCTCATATTTCTATTATATATTAATATTTCTGCTTTTGAGCAGTAGAGGAAGATACAGCTTTTCTTTCTGTCCTGTTATAAACTGTCCTTTACCCGCTTCGGTCTTGTTTCTCTGTAGGTGTAGATCCATCTCTGCAAATTGACAACAGGATCCAAGCCTCCTCCCAAGCTGTTCTCCCAGGTTCCAAACACAACAAGTCGCGGGTTGCCAACACACGGGATGAACGCTTCAGATCTGGTAATAATGTGAATATATTCTCAAAAAGTTTTAAATGCCTGGTGCTCTTCAATTATGCTGTTACTAAAGTGTGATGATGCGTTCTCCTAGATTTGCACACAGAAGCCGTCCAAGCAGCTTTGGCAAAGTACAAAGAGAGGAAGATGCCCATGCCCTCTAAGAGACGATCTGTACTAGTTCAGTCATCTGTTGAGGCATGCACCCCACCAGGTGAGACCTCTGTTCCTGAAAGCCCGCTGTCTGCCCATGGACGAGAGTATCCTGTGCACACACAGCCTAGGTTTACCTTCACACTGATTTACATGTGCTCCCACGAGCATTAGAGAGCAGGATGCTGCCACTCTGTTGTGTCCAGTGAATGAATATAATGTTGCCAAGCATTTGTTATTGGAGAGAGATGTGCAGTTTGATGAATGTGTCTATTCTGTGTGACTATAAAGGATGCAGTTCACACCGTTGTGTTCCCAGGCTAACCTTCCCACATGAGTTGAATAATGTATGCATCATCAGATTTTTAACATAGTCTCAAAATGTCGGCCTTTCACTCGCTTTTATAACAGTTTGTATCGTGTGAGTCAGTTCATCTGAATTTGTGTCATTTACTACATTCTCTAGTTTCTTTTTGTGAGATGTCAAAGGCTCAAAAAACCCTTTTGTGTTGTCAGTTTGGACCAAATGTTTCTTAAAGAAAGTATTTCATTTTCAGTCTTTCAGAAGATATCTGTGTGAGATTTGTTGATAGAAAACTTTCTAGGCTCTCAAACACCACAATGGCTTTATCTTTGGTGTATAAGAGGTAATTGTTGGGTGGCCTTGGAGCCTCATGTCTTGGGTAAATAGAGGACACAGCGGTGGAGCGAGTAACCGGATTAAGAGCTCAGACATTGGGGTTTGAGCGGGAGAAGGAGGGGGCCTTTTCATGGTTGTTTTGAGTCACTCTGAGTGATCTACTGTAATCTGTTTGGATAAGGTACACAGGTTTGGCTTCACAGACCCTCAAAATCATGTACAGTACATACAAGATGATCTGGAGCTCTGCTACTTTTTCAAGGCTCACGCAGCTGCAGATGTTGGGGTGCACACAGTGGCAATGCTCATGTTGCCTTAGATTTGCCTTAGATTGTAAATGGCAGACTAACCTTAAAGGTACTCTGTACTCTTTTGCATGTCATATCATTTTCAGTGACTGGCTTATATCCTATCACACTACATGTCTGACCACCACATGTCTAATCCTGAAGAACCAATAGTAATGAGATGCAAAATCTGATTTGCATACTTGCAGACCTGTCATTCAGTACAGTGTGACATGATTGGATGGCAGAGGCAACAATCAAACAACAGAAATGCAGCCATTATATAGACCAATGAATACACAAACACAATATGCACAAAACATTGTAACTAATACACAGAAAAATGCAAAAACAATACTAATCAGTGCTTTACATTAAAGTTCCTCTCCAGTGTATTTTTAGCCACGCTAGCGCCATGGCTCTGGGGATGGCATTGTTGGTCTGTCAGTTGTCAGTTTGTCAGCGCGCCACTTTGATCCAGACTGAAATATCACAAGAAATATTGGATTTTATTCATTCACATATTGATGTAAGTATTGTTTCTGTGCAAATACTTGCAAAACTAATGACATTCCTATGAGCCTCAGCTATACTTTGCAGCTGAGATGGTGAACATGGTAAATATTATACCTGCTAAACATCAGCATGTTAACATTGTCACTGTGAGTATGTTAGCAAGCGGATTTTAGCATTTAGCTCAGGGCACCACAGTACCTTAAGTACAACCTCGTTTTGTTTTCTATGCTAGTACACAACTAGTACACCAACAGTAAAAGTGATTTACCATTTCTAGTACATAGATGAGAGATTGAACCTGGGTGCTGTAATATGTAGGACGCCATTTGTACATAGTCATTGACACTTTCAGAAACCAACCATTGCGATGTTACTTCACCTAATAGGATTCAATCAATGTTAGACTGCTGGGCTGATGATTTATTAATATACCTGTCTTTGTTTGCTTGAACATAATATTTCATTAATGAACAACTGAGATCTCAGCATATCTGCCTCTGTCTCTGCTCAGGTTCTCTCCCTTTCATATTCCTCTGTACCTCCATAATTTGCTGTCTTTTTCTGACTCACTCTTCATTATCTGTTCTTGTTTTCATCTGTATAACTGTGACTAAAAACCTCTTTATCTGTCTTAGTTTCTCTCCCATTCTTTTCACTTCTCTATTTCTACATTGCATTTGTTCTCTGACCCTTTCTTTCCTTCTCCCTCTGTGTTACTATGTCAAGGTTACTGAGAGAGATTGGAGAGGTAGAGGAGTAACAAACAGAATCATAAATGTGAGATAACCCCCATGAGTCTGCTGGGTGTAGAGACATTAAATTTTAGCTTGTTATAATCCAACCCCGCTGGCTTTCCTCCGACAGCCTTTGCAAGGCCATGAGCAAGCTTGAGGAAAGTAACAGGGATTTTCATAGTCTCTCCATTGGTGGACTTTACTTGTAACTACCTACTGTGAATGATTAGTAGGCAGATTAATCACAGAAAGGCTCATTAGTTTAGAGAACATCCACCAGGCATGTGCTGATCTCACACACAGGCTTAATCTCTGTTTTCTAAATGTTTCTCTCTCATCCCCTCAGTGGACTTGGAATACGTTTTCCACATTACTAAGACTTTTGTGCAATATTTTGAGACGTGTGAATGAGTTTTGTACATTTTTCAGGGGCTGCAGAGCAAGCACTGCTGTTTCCTTTGTTAATGATGAATAATGGGGGAAGTGTGACCTTTCTTGGTGATTTTGAAAACAGCTGTTGTTTATAACTTAAGTATTTCATGTTCTCAAGTGAGTGATGTCTAAGCTCTTTTAGCCTTTTCATTGCACTCAGTTCTCTGCAGAATGCAAATCTCAGACTGGCCTGCTCTGGTGCAACTTCAGTGATGCTGTCGAAAGAACAGACATCTCTTGCAGCTTGGCAGATGAAGTGGAATGTGTCCCTTTTGAAAGATCCTTACCTTACTTTGAAGTTGTTCTTGTTTGGGCTATTTTCGCAGAGACCAACTGCTCATAGTTGCCTCAAGGGAAGAACAGTAAAATCATCAGTGACTGGGGTTCTGTCCAAGTCATAATAACTTAAGCAAACACTACTCTCAGCAAAATTAACTTTTACATCAACACTGGATATTTCAGTTTCTGTCTAGATTGTATATGGGTACTTTATGTATATATTTTTTTGGTTATTTATTTGGTAGTGTAAATGCTCTGACAGACCAAAGAGAAAACGCTCACATCTTGCTGTCTTGAACATCTGTATTTTTGAGGTCTGTAGTTAAACATAGCAAAACCTTGTAAGTTCTTATAGCTGGATAGTTTAGCAGTACCTACAATAGACATGCAACTACCTATAATTTGTACCATAAATAAGACATTTTTCTTGAAAAGCTGACTTTGTTAGTCGTGTTTCCCAGATTAAATTGCTGGACTACTTTTGGTGGATAAAAACACAACCTCCCACCTGTGTTTCCTTCAGCGCCTAATTTGTTCTCACTTCCCCTGTCCTTTACAAATACGAATCCCGTCTGTTGTGAAAATCTATCACACTTTGTAGTACACATATCGTCACAGTGTGCTTGTGTGTTAGTGTGGCAGTTTTTACAGGCAGTCAAGTATCAAAGCCATGCTTTACCAGTGAAGCCATAAGACATTTAAAAACAAGCATCCCTCAGCCTATTAACTTCCATCTCCATTGAAATCATCTGGCCATCCCACTAAACTATACAGTATGTACTATGTCCTGTATGTATAAGTAGAATAGTCTTTCATCAGCATATCATCTAAATCCTGCTGAAGAGTTCCATTGCCAGGTTTTGCCATCTTGTTTTTTTCCTGGAGACAGCCCCGTGTTCTTATCCAGTGTTGTGACAATGCCCTGTGTTGACCTGTCAAACACAGACACCTCCTCAGCGTCAGAAGACGAGGGCTCGCTCCGCCGGCAGGGACGTCTGGCCACCTCCACGCCCTACCAGGGCCACGGCCACCCAGCCGTTGAGCACTGGTTTAATCGTGTCATCCAGGGCTCGTCCACTTCATCCTCCGCGTCATCCACTTCATCCCATCCGGGAGGGAGATCCGTCACCACCACCAACACCACTGCCCACGCAGCCCTCAACGCCAACGCCGCAGCTACCGCACTGGCCGACCTTATGGCACACACCCAGCTAGGTCAGTGACTCACGCAGTCCCACACTCCATCACATATCGACTGGCCCGTCTGTATGTTCTTTTCCCTTTTTTAATTAATGGAGCGCTCTCATCTAGATAGGAGAGGTAAATACATTTTTCTCAACATAAACTCTTTTTTGGAAAACTGTAAAAATGTATCTAGTGTGGTTGTGAGCTGAAGTAGGAGGGTATTTTAGAACTAGAATGAGATAATGATGATAATATTCTCACTCTTCAAGTGTGCTGGTAAAAGAGTGATGATTTCAGGTTCACTAGGGTAACCTTCACTGTAAAATCACATTCTAATGCAGTCCCTAAACCAACCTGCACAACCCCCTGCTCAGCTGTATGATTTTAAATTCTTTCATCTACGTATATACATGAATCGAAGAGTCAGATTTTTATACTTTTCCATTGCCTCACATTTGCTGAACATATACTATGTCGCTCAGGCTGTTGGATAACTGTAGCTTAATCGCAGACAGACAGTTGTGTCCTACACATCTGCGACAGGCAACGCCTTATCTCCCTCCAGATATACAAAAGCACTTGATGAGACAAGAAAAAGGGAACAAGAAACAGTTTTAATTCACATCTTTCTAATTAGTCGTCTCCATCTGCCTTCTCACTGTCATTCAGTCATGTGAAAGGGCTCCCAGCCACTTCCCCGTCAAACTACTCGTTCCATGTTGCCATGCGAGTGTCACAAGCTAGTTAATGAGATTCAGTAGATTTATCTCTATCCGTCTCTCAGCAGCAGCAAAGTGAGATGGTGTGTGTGTGTGTGTGTGTGTGTGTGTGTGTGTGTGTGTGTATGTATGTGTATGTGTGTTCATGTGTGTCTGTACTTGTTGCTGGCAGAACGATATCCTATTAGGATGGAGCTGTCTGATTTCTGTCCAGCTCGTCTTCCCTCAAGGTTGCTGTCATAAAGTAGCAGCAGTGACTGCCACTGAATGGAGCTGTAAATAAATCTCCCATATTGCCCTCTTCCTCGCCCCCTCAAACTCTTGATACTGGCTGTCACAACTTGTAGGCCATTATACATAGGAAACATTTGAGGATAATGTGGATGGTAATGACCAATGTAGTTACTACAGTGCATGTTCTGTACATGTAGAGAACCTTAGTTTATTAGGGTATAATTCTCCATAACCATGATTTACATCAGTTGTTCTTGGTTCCAAAATCTAATGCAGTCCAGTGCAAGAGCTCATAAATTCTATCTTATAATAATGTTTTTGATTGACACTGTCAGAGGTGTTAATTTCACTATCTTTATTATTGAGGTTGTCGTTGGCATTGATGTTGAACTGGATTGCATTATATTGAGAGGTTTTTCTAATTTCTTTCCGACCCCACACATCCATATTGGAAACATTTTTCACAGTGATGCTATCCAGTACTACACCACCACTAACTATGACTTGAATAATAAACGTATGGTTGAATTAACACCTCTCTGACAGTGTCAACAAAAACTGATCGTCATAATTATTGTAATTATAATATTTGTGGCAGATATGTTGAACTGAGTTGCTTTCAGTTGTATAGGTGCACTTGATTAAGTGGCCAGGGAGTGTTTGTAGTACTAACACATTTTTGTTAAACAAATATGTTTGATTTAATAATCTTATGGACCTCAAAATATTATAATACATTTGTTTGCCCATGTAACATTGCCACTTGTTTTCATGCTCCCCACTAGGGTTATTGGTGATTGATCTTCCACAGAGAAAGACTTTTCACTTACAGATGACAAAAAGGCTCCTAGCCTCTCAATCAAATTCCTAAACTGTCAGATCAGTTTGTTTGCTAACTCGTGAAGCACATTTTTATATAGTTGCAACAGCCCAAAGCAGACCTGGCGTTTGACCTTTTAACCCCCGACACCCCACTCATCACAGATAACCACTCAGCACCCCCTGATGTGACAGGGCTGTCGGAGCGCTCCTCGCTTCATGCGGAGCGGCCCCAGGTGGCCTCGGTGCGAGGCGTTTCCCGCGGCTACAACCACCACACCAGCGTCATGGAGACTGCAGATGGTGAGTTTCCTACTTTCGCACACACTCAGAAACACATTCACCTCCCTTTCACTCTCTCCCCTGCTGTCTGCCCCTCTGTCTTAGTCAGACTGGCACAAGCGGCTGACTGACCCTCTTGTGTTGCCATGGTAACAGTGCACCTCTACAACCCCCCTAAGAAATCCACTATGTTTCTTCCTTAATGTTTTGTTATCTCCTTAACTAATAAAACACATAGATAAGAATAATTTAGACAGGAAAATTGTTTCACTTGAGTCCGAAAATGGAAAGATAAAAGTCTAGTTTTCACCCGTCACTGCCAGCAGTTTCCAGATGGGCCATCACAGATATTGACAGTGGGTGCTGTTGGTGTACAGATGAGTAAACACTGAAATCAAACCAAGAGAATGTTGTCATTACAGTGCATATAATATCAGTTTAACTAGTACTATTTTCCTAGTATTGGGTCAACTTGTTTTTTAACATCACTAGACGTTAATATGCATTCACCAGGTTTATTGTCAACAGAGAGTTGCCATAGATGACAACCAGGTCGACCAGTCCATAAAAAGTAAAAGTGTAATTTCTTTCACTTGTTGTTTCTTCAGTCATTCAGCATCAGAGCTGAGAACAGCTTCTATGAATTAATGCCCAGTGTCTACTGCTATAGCAGAACTATTACCTGCCTGCCATTCATCCTCGGTCATTAAGAATATGTGTGTGTTGTTTGGGCAGTCACCTGGCTGGCACATAAAGGGGACGGAGGCTGTTCAATTTTTAGATTTTTTTCCCCTTCTATTTTGCTTTGTGATATTCAAGATGTTTCAAGCCCACACCTCTTATGCCTGTTTTCCAACACAGGTTATTAAGAAAATGACTAAAAAAGTCAAATCTTTGTTGTTGTGGTACAACAACTGTCTGAGTCTTTCATAAGCTCGCTCTCACCTATGTCTGGGTGCTGGTAGATTTCTCACACATTCACACACACATACACACACACACACACACACACACACACACACACACACACACACACACACACACAAAGTTCGTAGGACTGTTTCATTGATATCCTGATGTGTCTCTCCTCCAGGCTGTGAGTGGAGAGGTGAAGGATCCCTCAGTTTAATGGATGGTATTTATAACTGTTCCTCTAACTTTATGGCAGTCTGCTACATGTGCACTCTGCTGCGTGTGCATCTGTGTTTGTGTGTGTTTGTGTTTCTGCCTTTGCCTACACTGTCAGGTGCAGCACTTGTCCAAACCATGTGTGTATATGCAAAAGTATATGCAAAGCTACATTGAATTCAGTCATGAGATACCTGTGTGTGTGTGTATGTTTGCATAGCTGAGTGTGTTGCAAAAGCTTTAACATTTATAGCATCTTCAAGCTACGTCTAACCTAAATGCTCTTTACATTAATCACACTGAAGCAGATAGAGTGAAATGGTGGCAGATGTAACTATTCATTTGCAGTTGTGAATAATTAGCATATTGACATGTTGACTTGTTTTCTCTCTCACACTGAGACACTAAGACTGTTTTTCTGTGACACCAGCCTGTTAGCCTGTAGCCACACAGTGGGTTCTTTGACGGCAGCAGTCTAGCATTGCTGCTGATTTAACATTGACACATAGCTGGTTGTAGAAAACATGCCACACATTGACTGTAGGTCCATCTGGAGTCAAATACTGGTGCTGTGTGTGTTATTTCCTGATGGTGGGTGCACCCTGAGCTGCCTGGTGATATTCTATATTATTCCTACTGCTAACAAATCCCATGAAAAGACCAAGACCAACAACAAATTAATCCTACTAACATGTATTGACTGTAGCCAAAACCCAAGGCAGGTTTCCTGTTTACAAACAACTGAGGATGTGTGCGCATCATTGAGGTAAAATATGTTTCCACAATGTCATCACAGCTTGTGTATAGATATTTTCACTATTTTGACTATTTACACCACGCGCCTGTTTCATTTTTCTCTGGAAAATTATCAGCACATCATGACGCATTTTCCAAGCAGCGCCACCAGTCTGCTCCTCTAACAACTGTCACCAACTTCCAAACTGAAACTCGATACACATCAAACACAAAGGCTTAGCAATATTCACTAAACAGGTAAACAAACAACACACAGTAACAGTTTGAGCTGTCTTACCTTAAAGCTACTTTATTCCTGCAGTTTCAGTGTAAAAATATCTATCTCATAAAATCTTGAGCTCTGACCAGATGGCTGGAGCTAACAGCAAATACTCTGAGCTAACAGGCAGGTTTCCTTCTTGAGAAAATGAGCACATCCTCTCATTACTGCTGTTCATCCAGGTTTAGGTACAAAAACAACTTTTCATGTTGATCTGTTCATAAGCTCTCAGTCATCTTCTGACATCACTCAAAAAGCCTTCAGTCACACCATTGTCGCCCAAAAACTATACTAAAGAAAAAATAAAGAGCCACACTGCTGAACTGGGTAACATGTTCCGTCATTATAATGAATGTGGGCACTGTAGTTAATTTTGAGTCAACGTCACACACAAGTCCTACTGCTGCAAATACTTAGTAGCATGCTAAATGTGTATTAATCCACAGCTGAAAATAGTCCCTGACAAATTCACTGTTTACTCCAGTTTGAGTAATGTTTGCTAAAAACTACAGTGCTCAGCTGGTTGTGACTAGTTTTTTAAGAACTATGTGTTCATTAGGACCAATTGAGCTCCAGGCTGAGAGCCACAGAGAGTGGAGAGAGAGAGAGAGTGGTTGGGAAGTCAAAAAATTACTAACACTTTATTAGATTTGATCTTTTCATTAGATTTGTTGAAATCGAACACGATATAGAATAACAGCAGCTTTATCTTGTTCTGTTATGTTCTCAGTTTGTTGTTTTATGCAGTTCTCATTACTATGTGTGCATATAGTGTTATTATGAAGACCTGGTGTGGCATTTTATGCACAAATTAAACCAGACCCAGTGTTTGCTACTGTGATTCAGTGCTGTGGGTGGATAAATTGTGAAATCACAAAAACATTAATTATATTCATCATCAGAGGCAGGCCCTGGTTGGCCCTTGAGTGGGTGGGGTTCAGGGTCCTCAGATGTTATCCTGTGTGTCTGGGGCTTTCTAATTGGCCCATCAGGTGCTGCGCTGACCCTCACAAGTCTACTCCCAGTACATCTGTCCCTACATGAGGAGGCAGAGTCTGTCTGAGCCAGGCTTATTATAGAAAGATAGATCAGGCAAGCCTCATGCAGCTGTGGCCTTCGTCTCCTGTGGCTGTCTGGAATGTCTGACACAGACCACCCCCCTCCCAAACTAAGTATGAAATCATATGGAGGAAATGATGTCCAATGGTGATTATAGTCTGCACGTGTCTCTGTCCAAAATGTGAGGGAAATCTAACTGCACACATCCCCTCTTCTCATGTCAAGTCTGTTGTTTCCCTCATTTTCTCTCCTTTCCTGTCGCTCAAGTTTGTTTGTTATGTCTTCACGAAGGTCCATATCTCTGCAGTTATGCTTTCTGAGTATGCTCTGGTTCAGCTTTCTTGTGCACAGCAATGTAAAAGGCTTATTAAAAATCAGTTTTATCATACACACCTAATGATGTACATCTACTTTTACTTGACTGGGCTGTAGTTGATTTTATCCTCCCACAAGTATGATTTTGCAGGGTGTATGTAAAACAGACTCGCTTTCGAGACACCTCATGAATCACTTAGTGCAAAGAGGACATCTTTGTTGCTAGGCAGCAGGCGAGGCTGCTCCTCATTTTCCTATTTATTTTGCCTGTGAGGGGTTTCAGTGATTCTAGAGTGTATCCTCACTGAAAGACTATAACCTTTGACCTCCAGGTGACTGTTGAGGACGTCACGGTCCACTGTTTTGTTGTCTTGCCACAGTGTGAGTGACAGCTGGTTGTCCTCTATGTCTCATTAGAACACCACACTGACCTTTTCTCTTCTCTTCTCTTTTCTTATCTGTCCTTCCCTCATTCATTTATTTCTTCTCCTTTCCTCATCAATCTCTCAATCTGTCTGTCCGCGTCTTTCACTGCTGTTTCACTCCCCTCCTACCTGTGCCATACATTATTTGCACCCTGATATTCTTCTTTTCCGTGTCTGTATTTCTCTCCATACCTTTGTCTTGCCATGTTTATTTCTCCCTCCTACCATTTTCGTCATTCCCTCCAATCTCATTGTGTAGGTGTTCCAGTCAACAGTCGCGTCTCCTCCAAAATCCAGCAGCTGCTCAACACTCTGAAGAGACCAAAGCGACCGCCACTGCGAGAGTTCTTTGTGGATGACTTTGAGGAGCTTTTGGATGGTAAGCTGGCCTGGAAATAATTACATTACTTTTATTAAATCAATAAATTAGGAAAAAAAATCATTCCTCTTTCTGTGGAGTGACAGGCATACTGATCAGAGCCTTCAGCAGTTAAATGCTGAATTTTACAGAAACACATGTGACAGGCACATAAGCTTACCAAATTTTTTTGGCATTACTAGATTTTTCCAGTTTCAGTATTGGTTATTTATCAATATCTTGTTATAGCTGAGATAAAAATGTCACATTGACCACACCACGCCTCCCAAATCAACAGTCGAGGTACACTTTTAGATTAGTGGTTGTTATTTTGACTCTTGTTGGAGCTGAGACCACCAGGTGTGCAAAGGGAGCGGTTAGGGAATTCTGGGTAAAGAAATACACACACACACACACACACACACATGCATGGGACCGGCCCTGTCTAACCATTTCCTCTATTCCAACCAGCCCATCGTGGGTTTTGGGTGGTACTCTGCCAGGCTGAATAAACACTGAAAATGAAAAAGCAGCAGGAACAGTAGTGCATCAGCAGGTAATTGTAAGGCCTCCCTGACTCTGGCACTGACACTGTGGCATAGCAAGCCTTGGTGGTCTGCTTGGTGTGAGCAGAAAAACACACACAAAGCTGAAATTGGACCTGGTCAAACACTATCTGTTCCTGATAGAGGTGTTTTATTTGGCAGGGATCCATCTTGCCAGCTCAGTTAAACAATTCAGAATCCCACTTATCAGAAAGTTCAGGCAAGTGTGAGGGAAGAATAGTGACAGAAAGATGGAAGTCAAATCAAAGAGCAAGTAGGGTGCTTGAAGGAAGAGAGAAACCTTTGCCTTTTAATAAGCTATAGCTCCATGTTTCTCAGGAATTGCTATCTTAGGCAACTCAGACTGATAAGGACAGAACACAGCTCATCTTTAATCCCCTGGTTTTTCCTCTTCCATCACTCCCATCTCATTGCCTTTCAGTCCCGCACTTCCTTTATTGCACTGCCTTCCTTTAAGAGAGTGGTATAATGCACAAATTAACCATTTCTATGTAAATCTCTCAACCAAAATCAGACACACAGATTCTTTCTCAAATAGCTTGGATGGCACTGCTACACAAGGAGCTTATCCCGCTTTGTTGCACAAATTGTCGATTGAATTCACCCTCAGACTGAAGTTCCATTCTCTTCCTCATGTATTTAGTCCAGCAGCCAGATCCTAACCAGCCAAAGCCAGAAGGCCAGCAGATGTGTCCCCTGGAAGGAGAGCCTCTTGGGGTGGTCACCAACTGGCCTCCCTCCTTGCCAGCAGCCTTACAACGGTGGGGTACAACTCAGCCCAAGAGTCCATGTCTGACAGCACTTGACAATGCTGGCAAGCCAGTCTACACACTCACCTATGGTAGGTATCAGACTTAACCATGGAGACAGAAAAAAATGTCACATTTTGTCATTTATTCTTGGTGGTTTTCAGCGTATGAATGATGGGCAGGGGAACGTCTGTCTCTGCATACCTCATTTTGTAATCTGTTGTCAGACTAAGCTATGTTGTATTTGAATATTAATTTGACTGTCAGAGGTTATTAAATTCAAGGAAATATTTTACAGTGTGTGTTCACCTCTGTAGGTAAACTGTGGACCCGCAGTCAGAAACTGGCCTATACGCTTCTTAACAAGCTGAGCACCAGAAATGAGCCTTTGCTTATGCCTGGAGACAGAGTAAGTAACGAGATAAAACTGTGTTCAGTGGCGGTCAGTTGCATATTCTTTGTTGTTGTTGACGTTTAGACATGTGGCTGATGCTCCTAACACAATATTCAGCAAGTGCACCTGTAGAATAATTTCAATTTCCTCAATCACCAGTATCAGTAGTGACCGGAAGTTAACGATGCTAAATCTGGAAATGTACCTCCAAGACTGAACATGAGGTAGTGTTAAAACAGAAAAAAAAATTGATTACTGGCCCTTGTACTTAAACTAAGGACATATTATCATAAAGTCAGTCTACTTCAAACTTGATATTTGTTACCCTACAGAGGGCTGCATTTTCACTAAGTTGTTATATTTTTTGATCTGTCTTTACAAATCATCATCTCATTACTTGTGAAGAGAAGCAAATGTTTGGTTTCTTGTCTACAATAGTTGCTACACACCATGCTCTTTGCTTTCTGTATCTTTAGTTCAATTAGAAACTGCATAATATATCATATATGACATGTTGTGTCTGTGATACCCCGTAGGTTGCACTTGTTTTCCCCAACAATGATCCAGTGATGTTCATGGTGGCCTTCTACGGCTGTCTCCTGGCAGAGCTGGTTCCTGTGCCTATTGAAGTACCGCTGACCAGAAAGGTAGAGACAAGAGACTGTCTCCTAGGACTTTCACATTTTAGTGCCAATCAACACAACCAGTGAAGAGTAGTAGTGACCCCTGCTGGACATTTGACCCCTAAATCATTGAGGAAGAGATGTAACATGCACAGTCTGATTGTCATGTTGTTCCAGCGTGGATATATGTGATATTACATTCCTGAATATCTGTTTGTCCCAAAGAACATCCAGCTTTTGGTTATCTGATGCACAACTATAATTGGGCCAGGATTATCTTTTGAATATTCTAATTGCAGAGTGTTATAATGCATTGCAGCTTCTAGCACATCCTTACAAATTCATCCACATTGGTTACACAGGCTGAATATTAATGCCTGTTCTTGATTGCCCTTTATAAGCATGCTGTTGGCAGATGTTGTGCTGTAATTAATAAGATTTGAGTGAGGTGAAATGATGTGTAATTCCAGTCAAAATATTAGATCACAGGCCAACTGTTCTCAAGAGTCAGAAACACATTTACTAGGTCTGCCAACTCACCTTTCTTTCTTTCTTTCTTTCTTTCTTTCTTTCTTTCTTTCTTTCTTTCTTTCCTTCTTTCTTTCTTTCTTTCTTTCTCAATTTCTGTCTCTGTCCTCCCCTTCTATCTTTCTATCTCTCTTCCACATCTTCCCACCCAGCATCTCCGACCATTCTTTGCTTTTCTGCTCAGTGCGGTTCGCTCAGTTTGGTCTAGCTGTAAGTTAATTTGCACAGCCAATCAAATATGAGTCAGATCTTTGGCTTCATTCCTGCTACGATCGGCCTTTGATGCTCAGCAGTAGAGTTTTTAATAACTGGCCATCACTCTGCTTTCTCACCTGCTGCTGCTTTGATGTAAGATGTAGCCATCGTCCTTCTCTCTCTCCCTGTTTACAATTCCCACATTCTCTCAGAGCATCTTTCTTTAAAGCGTTTATGTTCCACATTGTGAGATACTACTTGCCTAAGTTTGCCAGTTTGAACTTCAGTTTTTGCTCTCTTTCGTCCCCCAGGACGCAGGAAGTCAACAAATTGGCTTTCTGTTGGGCAGCTGCGGCGTCACGTTGGCTCTGACCACTGACGCTTGTCAGAAAGGCCTGCCCAAAGCACAAACTGGGGAGGTAGCCACTTTCAAAGGTACAGCCTGTTTTATTTTCATTTTGATGCTCTGTCTGTATAGTTTCAGTTGGTTTGAACTGGTTTCATGTCTCTGTCTCTGCAGGCTGGCCGCGGTTGCTGTGGTTTGTGACAGATGGAAAACATGTTGTGAAGCCTCCGAAAGATTGGCATCCTCCAATACGTGAAGCCAGTAATGACATAGCCTACATAGAGGTAAGTGTGGTTTCATTGATCTTACCAGTAAAACAAAAATAGATCTATTTTAGGTACTCTTCATATCATCCATATCTATTTTTTTGGAAAGAAACTGTTCAAATGTTTTTTACATTCAGTATAAAACCAGCAAAGAAGGAAGCACCATGGGGATCACAGTGTCCCATTCAGCCATGTTGGCTCACTGTCACGCCCTCACACAGGCCTGCGGCTATACTGAAGGTGAGGAGGACATTCTCCATCATTTATTCATCCCTCTGACATGGAGAAAAGCATCCAGTTGGTGATGTTAAAGAGAGAAGGAGAGACCAGATTTAGTAGGATTATGCAATTATTTTTTCTTATTCATACTTCAGATTAGATAACACAGAGCACATTCATTGAAGAAACCTATTTTTAATTTCTAATATTACAGAATTTCCCCTTCGTTTTGCTCACAGATCCTATCAGAGTGTAATTACAGTCTAGTTTGATAAATGCAGCTGCCGAGTGTGTTATGTGTGTTCGCGTCAGACCTGGGTCAGGTCTGCTTAAAAAAAAAAAAAAAGAGAACGTAAGGCACCTCCTCTCCTCCAATGTCCCAGTTTTGCTCTAAATAACTTCTAACTGCACCAGTATCCCCAAGAGACACCCCAGTTCTGCTTCTGAAACTAAGTTTGGTGCTTCACTCAAGCCAGTGTGTCTACAGTCATAGTTTATTACGAAAATTGAGGGTGTGTTAAAAGTAATAGGAGATGTGTGATTGTGCAAGTGAAGAGTAGGAATGTTAGATTAAATGTCTCAAACCCTTTTTCCCCCCCTAACCTTGGTAAAATCCCCTTTTTGATTTGCAGCTGAAACCATAACCAACGTCCTGGATTTCAAGAGGGAAGCAGGATTATGGCATGGTGTTCTCACTGTGAGTGGTCTTAAACTATCTGGTAAAGCTAATAGGATGGTTATATAATTCAAGATCTATGTTCAGTTTGCTGATAAAAAGTCTGATTCATCTCACTGACTTTATCCATATGAGAGCTTTATCAGTATGTAAATGCCGTCAAACTATTGAAGTCCTGATGGACAGGACCATCTTGACTGATAACTCAAGAGTTTCGAGCCTGTAAAAAAAAATACTATGTTTCCTCTAGTCATGCCATGGAGTTCATACATGACCTGTAGTAATAGCACCAACGTGCTTATTTTATACTCAGCCTGCTAAGAGATAAAATCTTGTCCTGACTCACAGTTTGTTTGCAGTGACATTGTGTAGTTGCAATGCACTTCTGATATATTTTGGTGCTAGTCTGATGCTTGTCTCTTTTAATGGCAGAGTGTCATGAATAGGATGCACGTGATCAGCATTCCTTACTCACTGATGAAAGTCAACCCCCTCTCCTGGATACAAAAGGTTCACACATACAAAGGTAAGGGTCGGTTCTCCTTACTCTGCTTGCAGCATCTCAGCCCTTTGAAGATTGATTTAGCACAGGGTAAACCTACCTAGCTTTTTCTAAATTGTAGGGTAAACTCATTTGTTGTTATTTATTATGGAAAATCACAGCATTTATTATGGTGAATTCTACCACATGTAGAAAGAGGCACACACACACACACACACACAGTATAGGATTTTTACAAGAAAGTTCTTTGAGAAAAATGAATTGCTAGCTTCCTTGATGGCAATATCTCACAAAACATTTTTTTCTTGTTTTAAGTGCCATACAACTTTAACTTCCAGGGAGAGTCTGTTTCTCCTAAGTTTTAATTCCCACTGTACATTTGACAGAGGTGGATGGATTAAAGCAATAGTTTGTTGGACTCATTGATTTTTAGCTCGCTGTATTAGCTCAGTGGAGGTCGTGGACAAGAGGCCTGCAGCGCTGAATAAAATTCAACTCCTTTCTGGTCTGAGCTCTGCTGAGTCACCTGTTGGTAACTGAGTCAGACCATGCTGCTATTTGCTGTCAGACTGTGTGATGTGTGATTGGCTGTCAAGCTGGATGACAGAGGTGTTGATTGGATGATTCCATTGTCAGCCTGTCTTCTTGTCTTCGTGTCCCCTGTGCAGCGCGGGTAGCAGTGGTGAAATCGAGGGACATGCACTGGTCTCTGCTAGCTCAGAGAGACCAGAGAGACATCAGCCTGAGCTCGCTGCGCATGCTGATCGTAGCCGACGGAGCCAACCCATGTGAGTGCACCTGCAGAGTCTCATTTAATTGAATAACCTTATTAAACACCCCAAAGCCACAAGAGATTATAATTGATTTACTTTGTTTGTGTTTGTATATCTATCTGACTGGGTATGTATGCATGTGCTTGTGTTACCACAGGGTCGATATCCTCCTGCGATGCCTTCCTCAATGTGTTCCAGGCACGTGGGCTGCGACCTGAGGTGATCTGCCCATGTGCCAGCTCTTCGGAGGCCATGACTGTCGCCATCCGCAGGTGAGATGCCGTTACTGCATCTCATGAGAACAAAGCAACCTGCCACAGCTTTGCATTGCTGCGCTGTTATATCACACTGCGTTTGAAACATCAGCTGGATCCTGCAGGGAGAGGAGGGAGATTTGTGCTTCTTTATCACAGTGATAAAGTGTAGGATTTTACAGCTTTCTGCTGATCACAGGCCTCAGTTATGGAGGAAAATTAGGATGACAGACTCCCTCACGGGGTCCCCTTTGGGTCGGTCACATGGCTGTCATGGGGGTCATGCTGCCTTGGGTTGTTGGGCCCTGGGGGTGGCTCAGGGCCTTGGTGGCCCGGTTTTCTGGCTGCCTGTGCAGCCAGACCAAAGGCACTGCAGCCCCCACATCAACTACCCACCACATCCAATGACAAATGGGTACACACTTACACGTGCATACACACATGAACACACACACATACGTACACACACACCTACCCCTCCCCTCATACACACACACACAGACAGACAGACAGACACACACACACACACACACACATATACACATATGGAGCGTCTAATGATTAATGACTATAGAGCCACTATAAATGTGGATATGGTTAGTTATTGTTAATGTGATTGTGTTGTTGTTGTTGTTTTTCTCTGTCTCTCCGTTACCTTTTTCTTTTCCCCATATTCTCTCTGTTTTCCTCTTCCTGTTCACTCTCACTCCTGATGCGGCCCGGTTGTCTTAATAAAGTTAAAATATGCGAGAGTATCCCATACTCCTCCTTTGCAGAGTAAATCTGCCCCAACAACACAAGGCATCCAGACCACTCATACTGCTTGCCTATGATACTGGGACACACAAAAAAAAAAAAAGATGACAGATAACTAAAAACACATGCCTCAAATACAGAAGCTGACTCTATTTTTAAAGTGAGACATACCTTTTTTTCAAATATATATATGAAAGTATATAATTTTTGTAATGGAGGGTCTGCATCTCACAGATACACATGGTCATCAATTCCACCAGAATAATATCTGTCTCCTTTTCACATTCAGGAGAATGTACTGAGACAGTCTGCTATTTTAGAAAAGGAGATATAGTTTATGAACTAATCCAAATCTGGCATCAATACCATACAAACTGAATCACAAATTAGTAATGTTTGTTTACCATGAAAGGCAGTGACAGCGTTGGTTTCTGACAACTGTGGATGTGTGTAAAATCTGTGTGTGTCCTGCAGACCTCCAGAAATGGGTGTTCCTCCCCCAGGGAAGGCGGTGCTGTCTATGGGTGGGCTGAGCCACAGTGTCATCCGTGTGGACACAGAGGAGAAACTCTCTGTCCTTACAGTGCAGGATGTGGGACAGGTCATGCCTGGAGGTACAGTGCACTGTGCTGCTTATTAACGGTTCGCTGCCATTAATGAGTACGCTAATGATAAAGATACCACAGAGGTAATGGATGATCTGATCAAATTTTGTGGGATCTGGCTGAAAAGGAAAACTCAATTCCAGCATCTCAGTACTGTTAAATCTACTAGCTACAGTGAAATGTTTGGCAATAATGCTTCAGCTCTCTTCTCTTACTTGGTGTTCATGGCAGCGCATTAGGCACTCAAAGGCCTCTTCTTTTATACCATTTAATATAGAATTACATAGCATTTTGTTTGATGAGAAAAAAATCCTATTAAACAATAAATTATTGGAAGACATGAACTAAAAAGAATAAAGCACCCCAAACAGGAATAAGTAAAAGAAATGTAGATTAAATGATATTTCACCTGTCGTGATTGTGTGTCTCCAGCTGTGGTTTGTGTGGTGCGGGTGGAGGGAACACCTTATCTCTGTCAGACAGACGAGGTTGGAGAGATCTGCATGAGCTCAGGTAGCACTGGTGTAGCTTACTATGGCCTCCCGGGCATGACCAAGAACATCTTCGAGGTGAGTGTTTTATTTCTCGCTCTGCTCAGATGTGACAAAGTGAGCAGTAAGCTGATCTCTCTAAATACTTTCTTTTTCTGTACGTGCACTTCCTGTGGCAGACCATCCCAGTAACATCGTCTGGGGTTCCCATCAGCGACAGACCCTTCACCAGGACCTCACTGCTGGGCTTTGTGGGACCAGTAAGTTCCACCTCATTAGCGTGCAATCTTTTAATCTTCTTTTACTTAGATGTCTGTCTTCTAGCTGTGAAATAGCTCTTTCTTAAAGACGTCAAATCTCCCAAATCTCCCAGTTGTGATACATTGTACTTTTGGCAACACAAGTGTATGTGTTTAAATGACATGTCTGCCTAACAGAACAGGCAGATATCTGACAGAAATCATCAATCTTTCTTTTGATGTTTACCCAGCACACATGTAAAAGATGCCGTCTGTGCCTCAATATGTTGAATGTACATAAAGGTTTATGCAGTCTGCACCTGTATGATTTGTAATATCTTCAGTTTTACTCAGCCTGCTGAACATACATCAGTTTGTAATTTCCTGTACAGTATGTTGTAGTTTCTACAAACAGCTGTCACGTTTTAACACTAAAATCAGTGAAGGAGACTATCATATTTTATACAGCAGACCTGAGACCAGATCTGTCACAAGCTAATTCACACAGAACCACAATGACTAAAGGAAAAATTGGTGGATAGCTGTGTCAAGCTAATTATCGGTCAATTATCAGTCAACAAACTGTTATGGTTTTTAGTTCTGAGCTGAAAGCAGACTTTACTTTCCAGGAAGAACATGACAGCTCAAGGATATAAAGAGGTTGTTGATAACTGTATTTACTTTGTGTTTCCTCCCAGGACAGCCTTGTGTTTGTTGTGGGGAAGATGGACGGGCTGATGGTAGTCAGTGGACGGAGACACAACGCAGATGACGTAGTTGCCACAGCACTGGCAGTGGAACCCATGAAGTTTGTGTACAGGGGGAGGTAAAAGAGGAAAGAGCCTGAAAAAATTCTGAATTTTAAAAGTCTACACTCTGTACATATCAGTCTTATCTGTACTGTTTTCTCACTCTCTACTGACCGTGTAAGGCACATCAGTAACTGAGCAGCTTGATTGAATGAGTACAGTCTCTCTGTAACAGTGTTGTTTTACGTCTTGTGTTCCAGGATAGCAGTGTTTTCTGTGTCAGTGCTGCATGACGAGAGGATTGTTGTTGTGGCAGAACAGAGGCCGGATGCCTCTGAGGAAGACAGCTTCCAGTGGATGAGCCGTGTCCTTCAGGTGCTCTGTGTTTTTCACATGTTATCAACCAGTAACATCATATGTAAAGGACTTTACCTGTGGTTTGGATGTTTATTTTTAGTCAGCACAAATCGGGTATATTTACTGTTTTCTACTGAATGTCACAAGGTTTTAGATTTTCATTGTTTTCGGTTCAATATGAAAACTAACTTCCAGAACCCTTAAACTTCTTTCAGATAATTTATTACAATGAAAGAAGGCCACCAGTATGCTGCCTTTTTCTGCCTTTTTCTTCTTCGAGTTACATTATTGTGACAGTTAAGGACGGTTTTGAAGCCTTTCCTTGGTGATATGTTCAAGGACATTATAGCACATTCACCTGCTTAAAGGACATTATATTAATAGTTTCATCCAATGTGCTTGAGTAGAACTAAAAATAAAAGTATGTCCTAATCCACTGTCAATGTTTTGCCAGAAAATGAAAACCCACATCATAAACAATGAGCAAACATTTATATTGTGCCAGTTATTTAGCGGCTTAATTCCCAAATCTGGTTTGAAGCTTCAAGAGAGGTGTGTTTATTTTATAATCCACATATGCATATAAAAGTGATAAAAATGAAAGCAAGAATAATTTCAGGTGAGAACAACCCCTATGGTGCTTACTGAAACTAAGGCTGGATTGCAACAAGCACAAAGCTCACACGTTTAATGTGTGTATTACCCGACTATTTCCAGGCGATAGACAGCATCCACCAGGTCGGGGTGTACTGCTTGGCTCTGGTGCCTGCCAACACGCTTCCAAAGGCTCCCCTGGGTGGCATCCATATATCTGAGACCAAACAGCGCTTCCTGGAGGGAGCCTTGCACCCCTGCAACGTCCTCATGTGTCCTCACACTTGTGTCACAAACCTGCCCAAGCCAAGACAAAAGCAGCCAGGTAGACCACCAGATGTCAAAGTATGGGTCAGGTTTAGAGACAAATGTAGAACAAAGACTTAATTTATTTAATTTCTTCATTTTTTAAATTATTGTTATGAATGTGTTAACTTCATTGTCATGTATGATGATACTGATGGTCTGGTTGTGCTGGACAGAGGTCGGTCCTGCTTCTATGATAGTGGGCAACCTGGTGGCAGGCAAGAGGATAGCACAAGCCTGTGGGAGAGACGTGGCACAACTAGAGGACAATGACCAGGCACGTAAGGTAGATAGTCATCCTCATTTCACCCACTCATCACTTCCACACATTCACTGCAGACACAGGTAAGGGTCTGAATTCTGAAATACTTCCAGGTTTGACTTCCTGCTGTCAAAAAACTACCTGTGTGAACACAGGTTTTGTGTAAATCAGATTCCTCTTCTATCATGCATTACACCCATGACTGTTTTCAGCTTCAAATATACTGTGACCCATCAGATCTGTCCTTCATTTACGAAAAAACACCATGTGCCACCGTACTCCATCAGTTCTACAGTATTTCTTTAATGAGTCGTTATTGTCTCAGTGTGTCTTGACTTTGCTGTGTGAGACTTTGATTCGTCTTCAATTAAACCTGTGTTTCTCTCTCTCCAATAGTTCCTCTACATACAGGACGTGCTACAATGGAGAGCTCAGGCTACTCCAGACCATCCTCTGTTCATTGTTCTCAATGCTAAGGTACTACTTTTTTGTTTACCATCTCCTTACCATTAATTGAATTAGGAAGGGTGATACAGATATAATTTACTACCTCACTAAATGAAAGTTTGTCATGCAGGGGCAACATGTGTATGTTGAGATATAGTAAATTTCCTGGAAATTCAGTTGCGAAACAGTTTATAGATAAAACTATTATCAGTATGAGAGTAGAATGTAATGTCTTTGTTTGACTAATACAGTGAATTTAATCTGATAAATCTAGGTACTGACTCCACTTTTACTTATTGGTTTCCAATATTGCATGTAAAGTAAAAAAAATTAAAGAAATCTACAGATTGATGAATCCTACAGATAATAAGAACTACCCTTCCTTGAACTATAACTTTTATATCTGTTCAATATAGTAGATAGCCTTGTAGACAAATGTAACTTGTGTTCTTATCTTTTGCTCTTCAGGGCACGGTGGCAAGTACAGCTTCCTGTCTGCAGCTGCACAAGCGGGCAGAGCGGGTGGCCACAGCTTTGATGGGACGCCTAAACACTGGAGACCATGTAGCACTTGTCTACCCGCCAGGTGAGAGCTGCCACTGCTAATGTGCTAATTGTCTTTTTAGTTCTGTCCCTTAGATACAGTATTACTGGTATTTCTTCACTATCCCTTCATTCAGTTGTTAGTCTGTCTGAATAAAGTTCTCAGTACTATTGTAAATTTAATTCTACTGTTAATCAATTGTAATCAAGGTGTAAAATGCAAATCTTTGTTAAATATAAACATTTATGTGCAGGAATTGACCTGATTGCCACCTTTTACGGCTGCTTATACGCTGGCTGTGTGCCAGTCACTGTCAGACCCCCGCACCCTCAGAACCTGGCCACCACCCTGCCCACTGTCAAGATGATTGTTGAGGTAACACAGACTCCACAGGCGCCACAGTTATTACAATCATTAAACCTGGTGCATATATAAAAATACAAAGTCATCTCTGCTCTCGGATGGTTGTTTTTCTTTTTAACAGCCAACTGTGCAACTGTGTGAACAATGAAAGTAATGTGATATACTTCATGTATAGTAATACTGTAGTATCTGTTTGTTAAAGGTCAGTAAGTCAGTGTGTATCCTGACCACCCAAGCAATAATGAAGCTGCTGAAATCCAAAGAGGCTGCTGCTGCTGTGGACGTCAAGAGCTGGCCCATGGTGCTGGACACAGGTGACTTGTACACATACAGACACACAAACACACAAACAGTCTAAGGTCTTCAGTTTATGGTCTTGTATCACCTATAAAGCGCAGATTTTTAAGTAAAGAAAGATGATGTCTGCATTTAAAACTCTCCTCCTCTCCCTTTGTTCATTTTCTAGATGACCTCCCCAGAAAGAAGAGCCCCCAGATGTACAAGCCCCCGACCCCAGAGATGTTGGCTTACCTGGACTTCAGTGTATCCACAACAGGCATCCTAGCGGGGGTCAAAGTATGCTGAAGGAGATGTGCTCTTCTATAGATACACATGCAGCCCTCATGTCAGGATGTGATTATTTTACCTCCTCGTGAATCAAACGACGATGGTTGCTATCATTACAAACAAATGACAAAACAAAGTGTGTACATTGGATAAACCTTGGCGCATTTACACACAGTCTCCAGTTGGGGGCTATTTAAAGAGTGGTTTGTTTTATTAGACAACAATCTGACAGATATGGTACGGAGAAAGTTGTCTTCAAGCAACCATCGGAACACTGCTGAGGTGTCCACGTGTGAAATAGTGGATCAATGAGTCCATAAAATGTGTTGTTCTGAAGTAGAATTTTAATCTAGGACTCAGTTTAAATAGATAATTCATGTGTCTGTGTGTCATATCGTCTCTTCTAGATGTCTCATGCTGCCACCAGTGCCTTGTGTCGCTCCATCAAACTGCAGTGTGAGCTCTACCCTTCCCGGCAGATCGCCATCTGTCTAGACCCTTACTGCGGCCTCGGCTTTGCTCTCTGGTGCCTGTGCAGGTAAACCAGCAGCTCTGACCAATTGAATGATGGCAAAGCCAAAAATAAAATCGTTGAAGTTAAAGAGCCTGTGTTAGTGGCTAGTGCAAACTTTTTTATTTCATGCTTGTGTTCCCACTCAGCCTCTCAGTTGGCATGTCTCACTCTGTTTTAGTGTCTATTCGGGCCACCAGTCGATCCTGGTTCCCCCTCTGGAGCTGGAGAGCAATGCGTCTCTCTGGCTTGCTGCAGTCAGTCAGTACAAAGTGCGAGTCACCTTCTGCTCGTATTCAGTCATGGAGATGTGCACCAAGGGTCTGGGGTCACAGACAGAAGCACTGCGGGTCAGTTTGTCACTTGAGTTGTCGAACAGTGTCATTTAACTTCCACGGTCTTCTTAGTAAACTGAGAAAGAGTGTTATGTTATTACAATAATTTTGTCTCATTTTTTTCAATTTTTATTGTTTGTTGATACAAACTTCTGTTTTTCCGTCTCCAGTTGCGAAATGTGAACCTCTCTTGTGTCCGTACATGCATGGTGGTAGCAGAGGAGCGGCCCCGCATATCACTTACTCAGTCCTTCTCAAAGATCTTCAAAGACTTGGGGCTTTCACCACGTGCTGTCAGCACCACCTTTGGCTGCCGGGTCAATGTAGCAATCTGTTTGCAGGTAAGCTGTCAAAGGAAGAAGAGGAGGAGGACGAGGAGGAGGAGGAGGAGGAGGAGGGGAGGGCTGGGTGGGTGGAGAGGTCCAGAGTCCATGATGATCAGTGTTTTAGGGGCAAAACAAAGTGGTTATAAATCTGTGCAACAATTCAGATGAACATCCACGAAATTTGTGAAAAACACAGGATTGCAATGTGCACATAATCTATCAAATCATAGTTTACCTAGCAAAAATCAGCCAGTGGAAAACTTATCAAAATATGTCTGGAAATTTTGGAAAAAACTCAGGAATGTAATTTTTACCAACCAATTTGAGATTAGAGGATATTAAAGGAATAAAATATAAAATTTTATGTTTCATTTTAGTATATTTGATGTGATTATAACTTTTTACTTTGACTTTTTGAGACTTTGTAAATGTAAACTCTTTGAATGATCCACAGAGTTGCTCCTCAGTTTGAATGCTCATCCATTTTTCTTTCCTCTTTTGGCCCTTCGGTGTTTAGTTTTTTTTTTTTTTTGTTCCTCCTATCCCTGGGGGTTTTTATGTGCGTGAGTGTTTGTTGTGTGTGCATGTGTGTCCATGTATATCAATATATATCTACATATCTTTATTTATCTGTCCTGCCCTGTCCTGTCAGCCCAACAGGTTAGGGAAACTGGCTGAGCAGGTACTGTGGGATAAGAGTGGCTGTCTGCTCACTGGGCTGCTGCTGGGCCTGTGTGTGTGTCTGTGTGTGTCTGTGTCTGTGTGTGTGTGTGTGTGTGTGTGTGTGAGTCTGTGTGTCAATGTGTATGTTTGTTATTTATCTTGCATGATGTTTGAAAATGCTTAACCTTAATTCAGTGATTTTTCTTTCTTGGTTTTCTTTTTCTCTGACAAGCTTCGGCTTCATGCTATTACAGTACATTATACCATGAGCTAGCAGCATGAGCGGTGCTGTGATGCATTTATTTGGGAAGATTTCTAAATTGAAGAGTGCTATGTCAATTTTTTTTGACAATCCCAATACCTTTATTTCCATTTCAAACCTTGTTTTTGTGTTATATATTAATGATAATGTAGATATTTATGTAATGAATATTGATTCATGATCCTCTCTTCTACACCTGTAGTACTGTAGTGAGACAAATAATTTTATCTTTTTTATTAGTTTTTTCTTCAAATTGTTCATTTGTCACTTTGGAATCAAACTCCTCATTAACAAATACTACACACAGTTTTGTCAACACTTGTATTTAGGCTAATCAGGCAGCTGGCTTTGGTTTTATGGAGAAGACTAATCTCTGGATTGAGTCTCGTTGATGTTTTCCAAAAAATGCTCTGTTGCTGAAACCTCTGCTTGGCTTGACCCCCCCCGCCCACCCACCCCTCAGCTCATTAAACTGAAATCAGCCCGCTCTGTGTTTGGCTTTGACCTCACAGACGACCACACAGCAACTCATTGCTAGCTTGTGCTCTGGCTATACACTGGAAAAGGAGCGATGGAAAACATAATGTATTGCGACTAGACTCACAGCAGTAATGATGACAAATGCCCAAGCTGAAGGAATCGAAATCTGACAACCAGAATCAGAACTTGAGAAATGGTTCAGTTAGGATTCAGCTGCATGACAGAGCTCTGGACGTTTTATAAAAACAAATGTTGCTCAGTTAAATTACATTTTCTGACATTTCTGTGCCTTTTTTGTAACAACTAGATTGTTTATAATTTATTATAGGCTCCTAATAACTGGCACTGTAGCTTTTCCTAGCTTTCTTACACTTGAAAACAAACTGGCAGCATTAGAGCAAGTGAAATTTACTCTGCAGGTACAACATTGTCTGTGGCTACATGGTTGAGTTTTGCCAAAGCCCTAACTATTGTAGCCTGGCTGGTAGGCTTCTGGCTGCTCCCCTGCTTTGTCAACAGTTGTATCATAAGCAGCTTCCACCTCCCCTCCACTTAGGCAACATGCAGAATTTATTACTGTCAGGGCAGTACACATTTCATAATTGACTCATGTCACGTTCATTTTTCTCCAGGGTACAGCTGGACCAGACCCCACCACCGTTTACGTGGACATGAGAGCTCTACGACATGATAGGTGGGGGGCACCACTGCGGCACTATCACCACAAGATCTGTAGATGTAAAAGTCGACATGTGCAGACAGTCTAACACATTGTGAGATTATAATGCTAGTGTATAATTTTCGAGCAAATTAAATAATTGTTACCACTTTTTCATTTTGATTGTCTATTTTAATTTGAATTTCCTTATGAATTTAGAAGTTTATTTAAATACAATTTTCAACTTTTGAGCTGAACTGTTACGTCCACACTTTTTTAAACATATGTTGAAAATTGTAATGAAAATCGAGATAAGAAATTGCAAATTTTATCCTTTTATTTGCATCTTCTTCAGGGTTCGTCTGGTTGAGAGAGGGTCACCTCACAGCTTGCCACTGATGGAGTCTGGAAAGGTACAGCGTCATGTAAACATGCACTAAAATACTATTAACAACATTGACTTCACACTGCAAAGAGGTTTTTCTCATCTCTCGTCTCTGTTCTGTTAATTTGACATATGGCTGTCTGCTGTGGTAGATCCTTCCAGGAGTGAAAGTGATCATTGCAAACACAGAGACTAAAGGACCCTTGGGAGACTCCCATCTAGGAGAGGTAAGTCACGACGTAATCTGATGAGCTTCTCACAGTAGATGTGTTAATTGGGACACCTAATTTCCATAGTTGTGTAGAAGTTTAGAGCAACATGGTTTCCCCAGCTAGATTTCTCCTGGAGAGAGTCAGTTTACTTGACATGTATACACAAAACCAGGAAGAGGATTCTGGTCGGCTTTTTTTTTTTTTTTTTTACACATTTAACACAGATGTACGTCAAAGACTTTTGACAAGCCGACTGGATAAAAGAAAGGCCTATTATATGTAGTAATGCAACCTCCTCAAACAAATAATTGAATTCTAAATTTAACATACACAAAGTTGCCTTTAGAAGTCTAGAGGAGTCAGTTCTTAATGCAGGACATTTAATTAACTGTGCGACCGACTCTAGACCCAGACACAAACAACAGCTGAGACAACTGCTTTATTTGTAACTGTAATGAAGACCATTCATCACTGTATATATGCTCACTCACTGGCCAATTTACTGGGTCACCTGTACAATCTAATGCTGTCCAATACAACTGATCTGCCATATGGTCTACTTTTAAGATGTCTATAATATTCAGTCTTATTTGACACTGTGTTGAACTTATATGTTGAGATTATAGTTAGTCTAAAATTTGTCCAGGAGAGTGGTGGATATATATGATCATCTGTGTAACAATGACCACTTGTCATTGTTGTGTGTGTGTGTGCATGTAATAGATCTGGGTGAGCAGTCCTCACAATGCCACAGGCTATTACACAGTTTATGGGGAGGAGGCACTGCATGCTGACCACTTCAACACCAAGCTGAGCTTCGGCGACACCCAGACTGTCTGGGCGAGGACGGGCTACCTGGGCTTCCTGCGGCGCACCGAGCTGACTGATGCCAGTGGAGGTCAGAATCATCAGTGCTTGCCCTGACTTACTGTCACTGCTTTGCTCCTACTGTCAGATGGACTCACTTTTTTTCACTACAGAAAACTAAAGATGTTTTTGACCTCCTTCTTTTCTCTCTTACATCACCTCAAAACTGGATTTCTTTACCTTATTAAGTTTGAACTGACAAATCTGTGACTGTGTGTGTCTGTCTCAGAGCGCCATGACGCCCTCTATGTGGTGGGCTCTCTTGATGAGACTCTGGAGCTGAGGGGGATGCGGTATCACCCAATTGACATTGAGACCTCTGTTATCCGCTCTCATAAGAGCATAGCTGAATGGTGAGAAATTTACATCAGTTACTGTTCAGTTTGACTTATTCATTATGTTGTCAGATCACAACATCAATAAACATCAATTCTGACTTCTAACATCTTCCAAATCTCATTTCCTGCCATATGTATCCTTCCTTTTTTCCTTCCCTTCATGCGCCCACTACCTCCTCCTCCCTCCAGTGCGGTGTTCACTTGGACGAACCTCCTCGTGGTGGTTGTAGAGCTGGAGGGATCTGAACAGGAGGCCCTGGACCTGGTGGCTCTGGTCACCAACGTAGTCCTCGAGGAGCACTACCTCATCGTAGGTGTGGTGGTGGTGGTCGACCCTGGCGTGATCCCCATCAACTCCCGAGGGGAGAAGCAACGCATGCACCTCAGAGACGGATTCCTGGCCGACCAGCTGGACCCCATATACGTGGCTTACAACATGTGAGGGCCCTGCTGCAGGAGGGGTACCCCTCCTTGTGGCTCATCACATTACAGGAGATGGCAGGACAATAAATATGGAGCTTCTAACGGTTGTGGGCCCCATGTCTGTATAGCTTGTGTTGAAAGAGAGCGAGCTACCCTCTTCTGTCAGGGGAAATACAGTATGAAAGAAATGTGGATACAGAACTTCACAGCAAGATGGAAAGAAATTCCAGAGATATAAAACTGACAAACCTCATGTCTGTTTCTCCCTGTGATTTTTTGCCTCAACAAATAATATTTTGAAGGGCATTTTGGTTTTGTCAAAGTGAGTTTTATATGTATGAAAGGACTTCTGACTCCTTAAACCCAGGACACCCGATAGCAGTACAGCAGGTGGTTAAGGTTTAATACTACACTGTGCCATTAACATAATTTACTTTGTCAGTTTCCAAAATATTGAATGTTAGCTCTGTTTGCCATACACTTGTGCCATAGAACAGGACTGACACCAGTACCCAAACCCTGTGTCAAACAAGCTGTAACATGTTTCATGTTCAAAGAGCCTCCTGTGTCATTACAGGTCAAAATTTCTGCCCCACCAGCATTGTCAGTACATCTGTGGAGGGCAGCTCTCCAGATTACAGTTGCACCCTGAAGTGAACCCTGCTTTTTTGTGTTCCAGCTCAGTTCACATCATGTTATTGCATGAACAAAAAAGCACACAACAGTGGTGTTGGAGAAAGGGGCAGTTGGTGTTATTTGTTGCTCATTCTAGCAGTAGTGCTTTAGTTTGTAGTGTCAGTAACCAAACACTTAGAAATAATGTTGTGGTTTGACTAAGTCTTGTTCTTTTCTAAATCTAAAATGTGTAATATAGTTATTGTTTTATCTGAACAAAATGCAATATGAGTGATGTGAAAGATGTGCTTTGAATGACTGCAGGCAGCAAGTTCCAATCATTCAAAGTCATGATATAGCAAGAAATATAAACGTTGCTTACTATTAGCAGCGTGCCAAATGAAATGAATTAAGCCTTAAGTGTTTTTCAGACACCTCTTCCTGTCCCAGCTATTGTTGAACTTAATTTTGTGAAGTTTATGAGCTGTTGGATAGGAAAGGAATATGCAGAAGGAGGATAGGTATGGTAAATCCTGCTCTTATTGCACCCAAAGTCTTTCATCTTTTTGGCTAAGATGAGTATACTTGATCCTCACGTCAGCCATTACAAACACACACTTACTCCATAAGTATATTCAATAATGTCTGTCCCTATTGTCAATCGTGTAGAATGTGTGTTTTATAGCAAAAGACTGGGAGAAATTGTAGTTGGTATGGGTTTGATGCAGAATGTCACAGCCTCATTTCATAAGGATACATAATGTTGAATGAGAGTTGAAAAATGTTGTGAGCTGCACGTAATGTATGAAGCAAGTGTCATGACATCATAACATCACATCTCATTACTCTGACTTTGTAAAGATTCATTTCACTGTATGTTGCTTCTTTTTTCTATGTGCACATCCCCTCAGAAACAGGCCCCAGCCTGCTGTAAGTATGTACAGGTTTTGTGTAAATTATTAATAGATGGAGGAGTCGACAGGAAGCAATGACTGAATCTGGTATGTATGTATGTGAACTTCTCCCTCACAAAAAAAAAAAAAAAATTAAATGAATTCTCATGTGTGGACATTGGGATGACATGGAATGGAAATGGAAACATTTTTATAGAGTGAAAGAACAGTGGGAACTGGCCACTTCCAGGATGAGACGAAGCACACTTTGAGTACAAGGAGAAGACAGTTATGCTCTGGTGACTGCTGTGATGTCACATCCTCCTGAGCAAACAATTGTTGTTAACATATGGAAAGATACATTTGTCTGATATATGGTTAGTTGTCATTATTTTCATAACATGATTTCTTAATTAATAAAAAAGTGCTTTTAACTTGAAATGTTTGTTTTCAGTGAAAATGGCACCCAGGTGTCTCTAATAAAAACATTTTAACTTGTCAAATTTTTTTCTTCAATGAACTCAATTAACATTTTTTTTCCCTATATGCTACAGTCTCATGTCTAGTGAACAGATCAGTTCAGTTTCAGGTCAAGCCTCTTGTAAAACAGTGCACACCTACATAGGTGTGTTGAATACTTGAATGTTGGCAGAGTTAAATTGGGATTACATGGTGTTAGCAGACTCCATTTACAATTACTTACCCTCAATGAAGGTCACAAAATTCTTGATTCTGATTGGCCAGCAGGTGGCAGAATAACTGGCCAGGTATGATGCTGGCATTTGTTTGTGGTTTTAAATTAATGTAATGCAACATTGAAACAACTTTTACAGCTGACATATGACTCTGTTACTCTGCACTCTATAAATTTAATATAATCGTTTATTAACAACAGTGCTTAACATTGCAGAAATTTCCCTAAAACAACAGGTGGGTTGCAACCCAGTGTAAAAAAAAAAAAAAGGACAGAGGAAGTACTAATACCAAAGTTACAGTAAAACAGTGTCTACCACTGGCCAAATTTTACTGTGGTATCTAAAAACATCAAGCAGGAATTGCTGTTTCATCCTTTATTGAACTTCATTATTTTCACATTTTTTTATTTCAAAAGGTAAATGGTAATACATCTTTAACAGAAGAGAAGTAATAATGCAAATTTAACATTAAAGTCTTTCAAATTTGCATGTTCATAAACATACAGTGATTATATGGGTCTTTCTCTCATAAATGTTTACAGCATTTAAAAAAAAAACGAGTTGCACTTTCATAACAGTTATACAATAATAACATTTGTCCTCAGTGAGTAGTTATAAATGTTTACAAAACTGCTTAAAAAATCTTTGACATTTTTATTTTCATACACTGATTATATTGATCCTAACTCAGTAGTCATAAATGTTTATGATATTGAAAAAAAAAGAAAAAAAAACACATTATTTTGCACTTCCATACACATAATATGGCTCCTCATTAAGTGCTTATAAATGCAAATAGAAAATAAAGTTGTATCATGATATCATGGGTCCTCAGTGAGTAGTCATAAATGTTAAAATTGTTTTAAAAAATCACTGATACTCACATTTTCATAACCAAGTCATACACTTAATATATTGATCCCCAGAGAGCTGTTTTATATCATAACAAACCATAACAAAAGTCATACAGTGATTATATTGAAAGAAAGAAAGAAAAAAAACAATATTTGCACTTCCATACACATAATATTGGTCCCCAGTGAGTACTTATGAATGTTAAAATTATTTGATATTTAATAATTAATAATTGATATTTGCATTTACGTAACAAAGTTGTACAATGAATATATTGATCCTCAGAGAGTAGTTATAAATCACGATAAACCATAACAAATTTTAAGAGCGATTATATTGATGAGTCATATATTAAAACAAACTTGCAAGTTTCATTTTTGAATTTTCATAACATAGTCACATAATCATATCATGCTTACATTTGTCCTTAAATGATACAGTTGTTTTGTTTATAGTAATGTTTCAACATCCGCATGGCAAACTGTTTTTTTTTAAACATAAAAAGAAAATCTTAAATTGACTTTGCCAGCGTGACATGTCTGTTGAATCCCTAATTCACATATGCCTCTACTATAGTGAGAAGCTCAGATGCCTTGTTCAGTGCTTGCATTTCGTTCTCTGACCTGAACTGTTCATTTGGAATGTGGGGATATGGGTGGCAGTTGGGATACTGAGTCTTTTTGGCGTCGACTCCAAGTGGCTTCAGATTTTGCACAATTTGAGGCAGAACTCTCAACTGAAGGTTGTAGCAGGAAACTTTTGCAGCAAGGGCTGAAATGGAGCTGCTGCCGGAAGGTTGACCGTGTCTTTTGTACTCTGCAGCTGTGAGAGACTTTTCCACTGCTTGATGGACTTTAAACAGACACCATTCTGTGCTCCCCCCACCAGTGTCTTTGTAAGCTGCATTAAGATCACAGCGAGCCTGTCTGCACCACCGCTGGGCTTCCTCTTTGTTCGGCCTTGGAACATTTCCATTATGGGTCCAAAAGTTGTAGGAATGGGAGCCTCTAGAGAATCTCTCTCGACTGCTTCTGTGATGCTTGGCCTCCTGATTCCATTGCTGGTAGAAATCCCTGAAGTTTGAGTTTCCCCTCGGACAGGACGAGCCTGCAGTGTTGCCCTTGCCCTTGCCTTTGCTGAGCTCATCAATTCGATTCTGCAAGTATTTGAATGCCTCAGTTGCGAGAAACTGGCAGTCTGGATTTTTATCAGGATGCCATCTAAGGTACAGTCGTTTGATGGCTTTTTGCCTCTCCTCTGCTGGAAGAGTCCAGATCTCTGCCAAGCATTTGTCAATTTCCCTTTTAGCTTCATCAACAGAGGCAGGTGATGATCTCGTAGATGAGGAACTTGTAGTTGATGATTGGGAAGAATGTGGCATAGCTCCTGCTAGTGGCTCCAGCTCCATGCAAGAAGCTTCAGGAGATGTGAAGGTTGTCCGTTCAGGTTTTGGCTTCTTTTCCCGTTTAAACTGATATAGGTCAAGACAACTGACTTCAACTGGCTCATCTTCTCCAATATCTACTTTGTATCTCCGTGAATACTGTCCAGAGTCCCCAGGCAGTTCTTCAACAATAACTGCATAAATATACTTGTTGTTCGTGCTGTAGCCAACATATTCCCCCTCTTCAAAGTTATTGAGGACATTCATGTCTAAGGAATCATGCCATTCCTCCGGTACATCTGTTCCAGGCGCTGGTTCTTTGAAAAGGACGCTTTCCGTTTCAGCACTGTCATGTATCCCATTCTTAGCCAGAGCTTTCTGAACATCTTGCAGACTGTCACACACGATAAGTTGTCCAAGGAGTGGTAGGTAACTTGAGGCAATTATGTTACCTAAAAGAGCATTAATCTCCTTTGTCAATGTCATATTGACTTCATTTATCACCTTATGAGCCATGTCATCATTGTGTTTCAAGTAAAATGTGCAACCTTGTTGATGTCGTTTGACAAAAACATCAGTTTCAGCGGCAGTTTTGTGTAGTGGCTGTTTATCCAGCCAAAGTTTTGTTTCCAGGCTTTTGCAGCAAACAATTTCAATTCTGCCAAAAATCTCCTCGCACATGTCAGAAGCATCTTTTTGTGTTATTTTTCCCTGAGACTGCCCTCTAATGAGGCAAATTAGTCCATGTTTGAATGCTACTGAGGACAGATGTTTATCAAACCATCCACTAAATTCACAGTCAGTTTTAAGCTCACAAAGCTCCATATTTAATTCCACTACTTTCTCTTCAGTGAACTGAGACAGCATTTTAGGCTGCAGTTTCAGAGGCAGCAATTTGACCAGTCTGTGATGCTCATATATGTCATCGCCCAAATGACATTCACTGAGTTTCTCAAGCAACAGGTACTTATTCTTCAGTGCTTCTTCTAATCTTTTGGTCTCACACACTGTGTCATTGTAGTACAGTGTGCATGAAGGGTATAATTTACCATCTACAGCAGGAAGATGCAAAGTCTTTACATCATCAAGAAGGGACTGATTTCCTTTTGCTTTGATTAACTGAAACAACTGCTGAACAGTGCGCTTCACAGTTTTCATTTGGTTTGGGTTTAGTTGTGGTTTATCACAAGAATCAGCATAAACTGCTGAAAGAACATTACAATACTGTTCTGCAGTAGGCTTCTCCTTTACACCAATTTTCTTGAAGAATGGTGTGAAAACAACATCAAGCTGAGGAATTTGATACAAATATGGTCTGAACTCTTGGTCGTGGGGGAGTGTAAGAGACGTATCATCAGTCCTCACAAGTTCTTTGTCCTTTTCAACCAACACAATTGGAAGACCAGCCAGTGACTGTTCTTCAAACCCATTTCTTTGCAGGTAGTCATAGGAAGGTCGAAACACATTAGCACGCGTTTCAATCAATTTGGCAGTTTTACAGGGCGACTGACAAATGTTCCTCATGTTGCTGGTTACATACTCAGTAGGTGGTTGTTCATAAGCACCTGCGTCTTTCATCATTTTTAGGAGATTTGGTGTCAGATAAATTGGTACATGTATAATTGGCATTGAAGACCAAATCAAGTCTTGAGGCTCACGACTGATGTCCATCAAAGAGCCTCTGATTTTAACAGCAGTTCTCTCAGAGGCAAATGGTTGGTGATAGTTGCACAGGTCTTTTCGAATTGGCACAGGAAAAATGAACTTGATGTCAGCTATGCTCTTCAGCAATGTTTGGTGATTACTGGCTTTAGTCAAAGCTGTATTGAAGAGTAACGTTGATTTCTCTTTCAGCTCTTGAAGATGACCATTTCCTTTTGCCTCTGATTCTAACTGGTATGCAAAATTTATTATTTCATCTTTTGACACATCATGTTTCATTCCAAGTTCTCTGAGCAGCGATTTTGGTTGGTTTGTTATTAATAGATTTCCTGCATGAAACTCAGCCCAAAATCTCTCAGGCACAAACCTCTCTTCAGGCAACATTTTCTTGTACAGCTTGACACTCTCATCAAAGTAGTATGATGCCGTCTCCAATCTGCCTTTAGAACTGCGAATCAATTTCACTGTCTTCATTGAGGAGATGATTTGGTCTCTATACTGAGAATAATTGTCATGATGTTGGAGTGACAGTAAGAGCTTGAAGCAGTGAAGTATCTGACTTTCTGTGAGACTGTGTACAACAGGCAGAATGAACCTCATGAAATACTCCAAATCAGTCAGAATTTGGATGTTCAGCGTTTGAGACAGACTGTTGTTCTCAAGAGTGTTTTTGAGAAAAGTGCTGTTGCTCTTGGGCAGGGTGAACAAATCTGGAAATGTCCTTGAATATTTGCTGTTGAGGATGAATACCTCTTCAGGTCCATCAATCCTCACTCTTTCACCATGTATGGTTTCAAATAATGGTAAGGACTTCAGCTTTCTCTGATAGTCTTGCTTGTCTTTGGCCTTCAATACTCCAGACTGCAAGAAGGTCTGAAGCTCATTCATCTCATCAGTGGAAAGCTGGGAAAACTCTGAGTGGTTAATGTCATAAACCCGGCCCAACACAGAAGTTTTATCATTCACATCCATAAGTTCAGGGTACAAAAGTGAACTTGTCAGTCGATCTACATGTATCTCAGAGAAGAATTTAGTGTCAAGCTTCATAAAACCAAGTTTGAAGAGGATGCTTGATATGTCCCTTTCTGAAGCAAACTTAATCACGCTTGGCATGTCTTTCATTGTTTGCAGGAACTGCTTGTTTTTTAACCTTTGACACAAAACAGGTAAAATGTAGCAGTCACTGAAGAGTTGCTTTACATCACTTAATGTCAGACTTTGTTTATCATCACTGGATGTTGCAGGTTTAATTTGACTTCTTAAGAATCTCCAAAGTGAATCCAACCACTTCAACATTGTCTTGTTCGGGACAGGAAGACCAGTGTGTTGATCAACTTCACAGCTCTGAAGATGATCCTGAATTAACGGCTTCAGATACGTCACTGCACAGGGAACGGTCAGATTTTTGACAAGGTTAAAAGTTTGTAGAATCTGCATATGTTCTCTGTTGGTCTGAAAATCTGCAAATTGGTCATCATAGCCAGAGAACAGACTCTCATATCCTGATATCCACTTGGGAGATGCGGAGTTAAACACTCTCAAAACTTTATCTCTTGTGAGAAGAAGTGGAAGCCCATTAAGTGCAGTGGAATTGTCCTTCGTCACCTTTTTCATGAAGAAATCTTTTAAGCAGAAACTCAAGAGCTTTGAACATCTTTTCTCATCTCTGATCAGAGTGGCAGTAATGGGCAGAGGTAACTCCCCATCTGTTTGGTTTGGGTCATTGAGAGGTTTTTCTCTCAGGAAAGTCTGCACAGTTGAAGGATTCACATCTTTCAGTTCAACTCCAGCTGATTTGAAACTTTTCCAAATTTTTTTCATTTGAATGGAAAAAGGAACCAATTTCATTCCAAGATCTTCCAAAATGGGATTAATGTCACAGTAGTCTGAATGTGTCAGGTAAGGAGCCTTCGTTGATTCTGTTTCTCTGATGTCACACCAGTCAAAAGAGTATTCTGTAAATTTATGGCCAGCAGTTATACGTGTTGAGCTCCTCATCACTGGAATCACATTAAGGCCTCTTTCTTTGATTGATCTGTATACCTCATGTATCATTTCATGCCAACCCTGATCAACAACTTCAGACACATTTGGCCAAAAACACAAGTATGAGTTACTGAAGCATGACTCAATACATGACAGAGAGACTTTCTTTTCTGTAATGTTACGGCTGATGTAATGAAGGAGATCTGCATACAGCGGAGCAATGACACTCTGTTTTAATGATTCATTCCACTTTGTTTTCAGACTTTGCCCATCTTCTTTCCAAAGACTTCTCCTGGAAGAATCTACCTCAAAGTTTGCATTGATATGCACTGGAAGTCCAGTTCTCCCTGGCAAAGGAAGTGAACAAAAGGCTTCTCCACAAAAATCCGAACAGCTCTTTGAGTTCACACGAGCTGCTATTGCTGCTTGGGGAAGTTTGTCTGGTATCATTTTTTCTCTTCCACCACTGTTTTTGAGTGAGCCAAACTGTTCTGCAATGATCCATTTACTTTGTCTTTTATCTGAGGTTGAAATCACAGTTCCATAAATGGCACTGTGTGGTGTTACTGGTTTGTCAGATTGTAATGCATTTTGCTGAAGTTTTACAAAGGCATCTTTTTGTTCTTTGCTTGTCTGTGGTACACTTTTTTCAACCACAAAGATGGTTTTGAGTTCTCCTGAATGTTCATTGATTTCATGGACTTTTATTTTGCAGATGTTTTTCAGAAACAGAATTAGTCCTTCAGGATCTTCAGAGAGGGCAGAGCACAGTTCTCTCATGTCATGATCAGTGACTCCCTGTTGTGATATTTTAGAGCCGTTTGCCATGGTACCTATCCTCAGAGGTAATCTGAACATGGTGCCATCTTTAAGAGAAAAATTTTCTGGAAGAAAGGATTTGTAGACATCCATGTACATGTTCTTGAAAGTGTCAGCTAGTTTGTAGCCAATGCCAGATAGTGGTTTGTCTGAATGACTTTCGAGATATTTTTGATTGGGATCAGATATGCACAGTAACTCATCTCCAGTGAGGATTGAGGGGCAGTCAGTCAAATGGTAAACAGAGTTGAATCCAACTCCATATTTTCCTGTCTTCCCTGGAGTGTTGTGCTTTCCGCCTTCTCCCAGCTGTTGAATGCCAGTCAGGTCAGCATCAGAAAACACCTTGTTGTTGAAGACACACAGTGCTGGACCCTGAAGATGGTTCCATCTCTTCCCAAAAGTTTTTTGTGTGCCATGCCGTCGTTTGTCCCAAACAAAGTGTATTTCTGATGCCTCTGCATCATCAGCATTTTGGATCAACTCTTTAAGGATATCCTTCTTTGATGGATAGGCTGAAATTATGTTTTTAATTCGAACTGTTAGCTCCTCCTGCTGTTCAAACTGAAAAGAAAATGGAATGTTCTCAGCAATGTGGTTTTGCAGAGTATGATGCCTGGTTGTCTTGATTCCAAAGTGGCGAGCCACAACACGTGCTATATTCTCATGGCATAATGTGACACCTGAAGCCACTGGCATCCATGGGCTGTCGTTGTAAAACAGCTCACTTGCAGGTTGTAAAACACCATCTTGATTGGGTATCAGGCAGTCATCTATTTTCTCTTTTGTCTCATATATCCCTTTGTCTAAAATCATGAGGCACATTGACAGATCACTCTTTGGTAGCGGCTTGTTTCCATGTCGATGATGCAAGTCCTGGAGCACAGTTAGAAACTGACTGATTGTAAAATTTTTTTCAACACCTACACTTTCCCAGAGCTTCCTGAAATCTGCGAAGGCAAGTGGAAGTAGATGAAGGTGAGGTTTTGCTTCAAATTGCTCATTTTCAGCCACACAGGCCACATTTACAAATGTACTGCCAATGAGGATGAATGGGAATGAATTTGCCCTCTGTGATATGAAAGCAGAATGCCCAGAATGTCTGAGCTCCTGATCCAGAAAGCGATAGCATTCATGTGCTATTTTGTAAAGCATGCCTCTGTCAATCGATTGAGATTGCTTAGATGCCTCTTGCAGCTGTTGAAGCACTGTCTCCTGGCTTGGGCTGTCCTGAACTCCCAACATTTGTAGGACTGGATCATTGTTGTGTATTTTCAGATTCAGATCCAGCACAGGTTGTGTCATGTTAACGAGAAGGAAGCACGTGCCATTGAAAACATCAGTGGGCCGTCTAAGTGTTAGATTTCTTTCCATTTTTGTATCACCAGGTGAATGTGCTGGGAGAAATTCAGTCATCCTCAGTGTTTCCCAGTGGAGAGAGACTTCATCATGCATGTGTTCTTTCATAAGTTCAAGAAGGCATTTCAACTGCCCATATGCTTTCTTTCTGTCAGCGCTCCAGGTTTTGGTGATTGTGCCTGCTTTCTCTGTAATGTCTTCCATTGGGAGATGATCGCTTGCCATTCCAAGTTCCAACAAGCGCTGAATCCTTTTGGGGGAGCAAAAGTCATATTGGGTACCACCAAGCAAGCGCCCCTCCTCTGCTTGAAAAAGACAGGCCACTTTCCCTGATGGATTCACAAGTTTCTTGATACACTGGAGCTGTCCACCTGTTGTGGGGATACATGGATAGTGGACCAGTAGATTGTCAATTTCTTTGATATGAAGGTCAATCGCATGCAACACAAGAGTATCTCTACTCACAGAGTCCATTGTATCAAGGTTCTTAAACACTACTTCTTGGTAAAACTTCTCCCAGTTCCATGTTCTGTTCTGTAAAACATTTTCTAGGCCCGCCTGTTTGAAGCTATTTCTCAGCCACAGTGGAAGAGGAACAACATAGTTGGGTGGTTGTACATATTTCTTGCACACCTGCACTGCAAGGGCACTGATGTCTTTATCATTTTCAATGCTCTCGTGTAGAAATATGGCACTGTTCATTGAGCACCAGTGTTCTCCATCACTAAAGAGCTCTGGGCCAATGGGGTGCTGGGCTATGACAGAGTAAAACGCATCTACCAAAGGCTTGAAAGTTTCACTCACCTTCACTCTGTCGGGCCAAAAGCTGTGATAACAGTAAGTTTCCATTTGCTTGTTTTCAGACATTTTCGTTAGTGCCAAGAGTGTAGTAACATATGCTGTCACTACAGGATCCTGAAGAAGAGCTTTGTTCCAGTCATGTTTCACTCCACTCTCCCACAGGCCTTTTCGGTTGCTTGTCACAGCAAATGTTCCATTTACATTGACTGGAAGACCTGTGTGAATGGAAAGAGGAAGGAAGCAAAATGCCTGTCCAACAAGATCTGTTTGTAATGGGGCCAGTTTCCCAGTTTCTGGATCATTTTGCAAAGGCACAGCAATCCCCCCAATGGGTAAAGAGAACTTGGCTTGCTTGTTTTCTTGAAGGGCCATTTTCAAAGACTGATTTGTTCCAAAGCAGTTGTACAGGAGCCATGACTGGACTTCATTTAGACCAGACTGCTGACTGGTGATTTGGACAATACTGACTGTGCTGCAGTCAATTACATCTTTGCATTTTACATCAAGTTTCATGAGTAATTTCTCAGCGTGATGCTGCTTTGACACAATGGTTTCATCTGGATTCCTTATTGTACTCTCAGTGGTTTTGGAGACAGTGAAGATGGTGTCTTTTTCGTCATCTCTTGGTGGAGTGGATCCATTGTCTGGGATACATTGTAGAGATAATGCATTGACATTCTTCAGAAAAAGCAGGTGAGTTTGTGAATTATTAGTAAGGTGCTGCTGAAAAGTCATGATACTGTGTTTGTGATACACCTTTCTGCTTATTTCTGACTTGGCAGCCTCTTTTTCAGTTCGGAAAGGTAGTTTGATCAGAGTACCCAGATAAGGTTCAGGAGGAATTTGCCTGGTAAAATTACAATCAAAAATGCATTCATATGGTCCAAACTGACCAGGAAACCAATGGAAAAGTCGCTGCTGAGAGAGGTCAAGCTTGATTCCAGGATTTGTTTTGTGTTTGATGTGCTTTTTGAGGTGAGTTACATTTGGATCAAGTATGAGAAGACTGTTGCCACTAAGGATGGAGGGAACATCTGTCACATGATACACAGTATTGAATCCAAGTCCAAACTTCCCAATTTTTTCCACCTTATTTTCTTTCGAAGCAGAGCCAACTCTGACAATATTTTTCCAGTCCTCATCTGTGAACTGCTCATCATTAAATGCCCAAAGACAAGGTCCTTGACAAAGAGCCATGTCTGGGTCAATCAGACTTTCAGGGGCATCTTTGTGTACTCTGAAATCCACCAAGAATTTGCAGGTCTTTGCCCCAGCATCTTCTGCATTTTGAATGAGCTCTTTGAAGATGTCTCTTTCTTCATCATATTCCTTAAGAATGTTTTTAATCCTTGTTGTTATTGGCTCAGATTGTCCACACTGTTCTATTCCCACTAACTCTGGACCGAGGATGTAGGTACTGAGAAACTGAATGTTCAACCATTCCGCTGTTGCTTTTGGGATTTCCTCATGTATGACATGAATTTCTTCCTGGCTGTACTTAAGCTCTTTCAACCCATTTTTGCTTAAGTCACAGAAGACTGCTGTTGACCGTGGTTTCAGTGTATATTGCTCACCCTCTATTATGACTGGCACTGGGATGTCATCCTGAACTGTCTTTTTTTCTCTCCATAGCCAGTTAAGAATTTCAATTGACACTTTTACCTCAGAGGAACTTGCAAGTGGCTGCTGCCTTCCTTCAGTAGTTTTTTGGATAGAGTAAAGAATGCCAACAATTTCTTCATCTGAAAGCAATGCTCTCACACCAAAATCCCTGAGCAACTTCTTGTATGACCGAAATTCATTTGGCACCTTCCCAATGTAAGAGCTCAGGTCTAGATCACGTGGATAGTCAAGAACCAGATCCTTTGGTGAAACAAATTGGTTGTGGCACCACAGCCAGCATGTGTCCCTAGTCTTCATTGTTGCAAATTCAGAGATGTGGTCTTGCATGTGTTTGTAAATGCTATGCAACTCCCTTTTGAAATCCACATCTGTGTCAGGATCAGCCATTTTCTGTGATTTTGATGTCAAGACTGACAAGTTCTCTATCACTTTTTCGGGCGGGGGTCTGCGTTTGAGACCAAGTCTGTTGCTATCTCTGTCACTGAGCTTTCCCACCAGAGGCATTACATGCCCAACAATATCCTTGAACACAGAATGTCTTATTTCATCTGGGCAGAAGAAACAACTTTCCTGAGATTTGTCATTGCATTGTTTTTTGTCATTACCAGGTTTATCACATGGGACCCATTTTAGAAGACTGAGGCGTTGAAGCTGCTCGTGAGAAAACTTTGACAGTAGATTATTAGCATCCAACATTTTCAAGAGCACCTGAGCTCTTTTGAGAGCCTCAGTTTGAGAGTCAACCTGCAGTTTGTCAATCACTGTGGCAGCATGCAACAAATGCTGAGGTGATACATCAGCTTCTTTATTTAGCAATCCAAGTTCTGTTAGGCTTTCAAGCATCTGTGATGTGCGAGTATATAGACATGGGGGAAAGAAATGTGACTCAAAAGTGACTGTAAAAGCCTGAATTCTTGGATCAAAAAAGCTTGAGGCCTTTTTCAGCTCTCCATTTACTTCAATGAAACTCAAGTCCTTACATCTGCGTTTCAGGGTCTGATTCTGAGAGAAAAGGGTATTACCATGCTGTAAAATCCAAGTCATAATTTTTTCAGTGTCTTCTTTGCTGCAAGACCCCTCCTCAATGCAGTCAATAAGGAGATTGGCTGCTTCAGCCGTTTGCAAGAGGTTGACTTTGAGCAGCTGTAATAGTCTGCGATCGACCTCAGTAGCACACTGCACAACTGAATCAGGCATAGGGAGCTCTGCTGGTACTGTTAGACCAGAAACTAGAAGCACAGCCTGTTTAGATTGAGCTGCAGCACACAAGCCTTTCATGGTTTGAAACAGAGGTAACGTTGAGAGCAAATCTTTCTCACACTTTGAGAGAGAATCCAGACGAGAGAGATAATCTTTCACTTCTTCTCGTGTTCTGTGAGAAGCCATCTTGAGTTCTTCAATGAGATGCTGAGAATCCAAATTCACCAATACTTTCATCACGCTCCTCGGAGACGGGCACAGCACATAAGACTCTAGGTCTACATGCTTGAGCCACTCGTTTCCTCTCACCACTGTGCCACCAGCTTTGTTCACCAACTGAGCTATTTGATCTGGTAAGCTGATCTGCTTGCTTTTCTGGAAAATGAGGGTTGTGTTCTGCTGTAGTCGTGCTAGTGTTACAGCCTGACTGACAGACAGAGGACTGACTGGTATTAATGGTATTCCAGTGAAATGACTTAACTCTCTGAAGTGAGTGTTGAGAAATTTCCAGAATTCTTGGAGCCAGTCTAGAGGTGGATGCTGACTGCTGCTGATGTCCCAGGTAACAAGCCCTGCCCTCGTCTGCTTCCAGTCCTGTGGCAAATACCTCCTTGTATATTCAGCCACCTTGTCTGCATCGATGTTGATAACCTTGAATAACTCTGAAACATAGATTTTTAGAAAAATGTATGTATAAATATATGTAGATGTACTGTGAAAACATCCAAATGACAGATGCAATTAACTTTCAAATCACTGTGGATATAAAATGACATAAAATGACATTCCTACTTTTTCTGGCCAGTTCTTTCAGGTGGGCAGTGCAGGCTTCACTGAGGTCATCTGGGATGAAGAGGTGTTTGCAGCATGGCAGCAAGGCTCTGTTAAGAGGATATGTTTGTTTATTGTTAATGTAACCAAAAAAAAGGTTATTTGTATATAATTTGCATACAATAAGTGATATCTCAAATCTTTTTTTCACTCTTCAATTCAATCCAATGGAAGAGAGTAGAAAAAAATGACTAAAACAATAGAAATCATCAAACGATATACAGTAGCAAGTAAGGGTGAGTGGACCAGTGCTTATTTTCTGCCAACATAACAACTTAGTAGGGATATGATTCTTACATTTCTCTTGGAGATTTTAAAGCTTTATTATTTGCTGTATTTTATGATTATTGTAATTGTTTTTGTTAATTATTTGGTTCTTGTTTTTTGTATTTTGTAGTTATTTTGTCTTTGTTGTTGATAATATCTCATTCTTGTTCTCAGGTCTCTCTTGAAAAAGAGATTTAATCTCAATAAGACTGCCTGATTAAATAAAGATTAAATAAAATAAAATAAATAAATTGTTTTAAATTGTTTTAAGTTTAGTATATAATTATAACTTATAAATACATACTATTCTATACTATTACTATAGTCTGCATTAATATAAATTTAATATAGACTGCTAAGAGTAAATTCGAAGTAGAACATGGAGATTAAAAAAAAGAAAAAGAAAAATATAAGTCAGCTCTGTGGCGTTTCTATCTAAAGGTTAATGATAAATGAAAGGTGCCGTGAATGTATAATCAAAGCATTTGAGACTGGGTGTGGACACAGAAACAATCACACCTGTAGGTAGTTCTTCTCTGCAAAAAGAAAATCTCTGTTAAACCTATTGTATGCTACCTGACAACCAGCTAATGACAGACAGAAAAATTAGGACATTACAATCTTGTGAATACAGTGGAGCACAGGTTAGGGGTGACCCAAACATAGCCAGAATCCAAATGAATGCTAACACTGTTCGCTATCTTGCTCACCATAACAACTTTATGGGGGTGACCACATATTGATGTCTTTAAAGCCAGATACACTGCCCCCAAGTGGGCAAAAAAAATCAACAAATTCAGGTTGATAGTTGAGTTCAAAACTGATCAAACAGTAGCAGTTTACTTCATAAGCTACATGACACACTCAAAAATAGCTGCAACACTGACAACAGTACAAAATACCCTCTTCAAATCAAGATCTTCTAGATCTGCGATTGTGGATCATTTCAGGCTAAAATACCAAACAAACAAACAAACAAAAAAAACAAAAACTGCCATGTCAAATAAATCAGCACTATCCATCCAATCATAATCTACTTAAAGCTGAGGTTGTGACTTACGGCCTATAACTGACTTTGAACTTTGACGCACAGACCACGTTGTTTGGTTCACATTTTGCTCACTTATCAAAAGTGATTATAGTAATAGTGATGGTAATAGTGATTGTTTTGCTTGTGTACAACACAACAGGAACCGGACCAGATGACAAATTAGATTTTTTCTGCTGTGGATCCAAAATGTCCTTGGCAAACACATAGACTTTATTTCCAAGTATAGACACACCTTTAGCAACACACACACACACACACACACACACACACACACACACACACACACACACACACACACACACACATATTAGAGAGAGCGAGAGAGAGCGAGAGAGAGACAGAGAGAGAGAAAAGCCAATTAAAGTCCTACCTTGGAAATTCATTGCTGTCAATTAAAGCAGTGTCCTCCTCTCTGTCAGTGAAAGATCTGAAAGAGCCATCTTCGAGTGGAAGCAGCTGAAGACCCTTCAGTTCTCCGTATTTTCCATCACTCAAAATGTACTCTAAAAGATAAAGTCTGTCATCTTTAGAGATGTTATGCACACCGATCCTGCGGAGAATGTCCCTTAGGAAAGTTGGAGTCACATGTTTAAGGGCAGTGAGGTGTGGATAGGCCTCATTTATAGCTCTTGCAACACTACTTGGTAATGTGACGAGATTTTCTCCACAGGAAACCAAAGTCCTTTTAATGGCAGCCAGTATGTCAGGGCTTGTTGGACCATTACAGGGGAACACGGCTTCTGATGGAGTGATAAACTGTCTTTCATCTTTGGCAAGAGAGAGGACAGCCACGTTCTGTGTGAATAAGTGATGAAGAACATCCAGAGCAACGGCGTGCCATTTGTCTTTGTGCTGTACCTGGGCAAAATCTGGCCACAGATCGTACACAGAAGCGACAGGGAGAATAGACTGTTTTGCAAGTTTGATGGCATCTTGAATGATCATGAGATATGCCTGTGGGAGTACCTCCTTCATCAGCAGTTCATTCCACACAGCATGCTCATCATGTTTCTGGTCTTCCTCTTGCCACTTGATGTGTCTTCTGTTGTCTGTGAGACCAAAGCATGCGTTGACATAAACTGGGAGTCCTGTCTTGTTGGATTCATTGTTTGGGAGGGGGAGAAAGCAGCTCAGTCTACTCTCACTACAGCCTCTCTTCTCACCACAAGGGAATGCCAAGTCAACTTGAGGAAAAAAGCTCAACTTTTCTGCAAGTGAATCAAGATTTTCTACATTGCCTTCTTTCATGGTGCATGTTGTCACAAGCCACTTTGTTTCTTTGCGGCTGTCTGAGTCGAGGGATATCACTTTGAACCTTGTCAAACCCTCAATGATTGACTTGTCCTCTGTCCTCAAAATGACATCTGTGGGGACTGACGATTTCACATTAAGTCTGGGGTTAACAGTGCCATGTACATCAATATGTATCAATGACACAGAGGTCACATTTTTGAGGAACAGGAGGCTTAAGTCTGCATCTGCAATGAAGCTATCAAACAGCTCAACCACCTTATCAGCGTCATAAAGATTATCCGAAATTTCTGATGCCTCATTGCGCAAAGGGAATCTGAAAATTGTCCCCTCAAATTTCTGATCCTCCATGACAACTTTTGACCATTCTTGTTTGCTTACAAGTGAAACTATATCTCGGAAGGGTTGGAACTGATCATGCATGGTCATCAGAGCTTCTTGGTGTTCTGCATCAGCCAGAGACCACAGATAGCCTGCATTTCTTTCTCCAAATATTTGTTCTTGAGGGTCCAACGAGCCAAGGTGACCTGCACTGAATATGCTTGGCACATCTGTGAATAAAGTTAGATAGATATTATGCCGTCAATTTACTACGTATGTTCTCTAAAGACAAATACTTAAATAGACTATCCGGAGTATGTGTGGTAGTTGTATATAGTTTCACCTGTTGTGTGGTAAACAGAGTTGAAGCCGATTCCAAACCTCCCGACTCTGTTTGGGTCATTGCGTTTGACACTCCTCCCTGCCATCTGAATTCCTTTCCAGTCTTCATCAGTAAATGCAGCATTGTTGCAGGCATAGAGAGCAGGACCTGTGCCAAAAAAAAAAGAAAAGGTAATTACTTCTCTCCAGTTTCTATAACTGCTTATTTTGAAGTCCGTCCTATCATAAACTGAGTGAGGTAAAAATGCTGAATAGGCTGAGGTTGTAAACATATAATCAGCAGACATAAATAAATTTCTGCCAGAGGTTTTCAGTATTATAAACTTTTGACTAAAATGAGTGCACTTCTAGTAACATCATATTAATACTGGGGTCTAATATTGTTACCATGGTCTACTGTAAATGTATACAGCAACATAAAGTATATTGCAGAAACTTAGGCTTGACAATGCAATCTTATCAAGTGATCATGAGAACCAAGTTTGTGTCGCATCCCCAGAAAACGGCCTGTTATTTTCAAGATCACTGTAGAGGAAAATTTCAGTTTGATTGTAACCTGTTTTCTTATTGTGATGGTAAATTTTATTTTTCCATCATATGTGTGCTATCATGTAACCTCATTTCTATCTCTTTGTAGTGGATAAACTGTCCAAGCTAGAGCTGAACTGGCCTTGACTGTGGTAAAGAAATAGATAGTATCTGCATTCATTCCTCGCACATCGGGGTTAAACTCGTGAGAACTCCCAGCTACCTGCTTGTGCAGCCCTGAAATCACCAAGTGCCAGCCTGGGGCAGGTACTCTCACATTCTTGTTTGCTACAGTATATGAGATTATTCTCGCTTCAAGGCTCTTGTTTTGAGGGGACTTTTGATCTCTGTGTAAGCGTTTAGCCCATTTGCAAATGCTGTGTTGAATAAAAAACACAAAGACAGGCCCGAGTCTTTATCTTTTTTAAGATTTCCCCAACAATCACAAATAAAAACAAGCAGAACATAGAATCTCCAAAAAGTAGGGAGCAGGGCTGACTCTCGAGCACCTAACCACGAAGTACTGGAAGTACTGTGTTATCGGGCTAGCACCTATTTGCTCTTTTTATCTTTTTTGATATATATTGTATTTTTGTTGAATAATACATTGTGAACAATGCTATTCTCTGAGCACACTACATACCTTGGTATTTTGCCAGGTCATCAGTCCAAAGGCTCTCAGTCCCATAGCTTCTCTCATCATGGATGAAAACCACTTCTGTGGCACGAGCGTCATCAGCATTTTGAATCAGCTCCTGTTGACAAATAAAACCATGAACAGAGCTTAGAAAACCAAAGCTAGAACTCACAAGGATTCCCACGTTCCTCTGCACTACTGCCACTGTGGCGAGCTCAAAACATGGGCTACATGAATCAGTAGAGTTAAAGCCCCTGCTTGGTTCACCACTCTATCATTGTTATTAGTACATAGAGTTTGGTGACACAGTAGAAAGTAGCACATCCCCACCCAACATGCACTAGGCTAAGAGTCTAATCAACCAGAGTAATTAAAACTCCTGTGTGGGCATGCAGAGCTGTAAATCAGCTACTGATGATCAGTGATGACTGTGAGTTATCCAACTGAGTAGTAGCTGGGTTTAGTAGCACTACTAAACAAACACAATTTTAATTTGTTTGTTTTTGTTGTTTAACAGGGATCATCTATGCCCTCTAGGTGGGAGCCCAGTCAAGCTTTATGTCACTTCAAAACTGATCTGATCAATATGCTCTAAATGTAACAGCTCCTTAGCTGTTCTACTGACAGGACAAACAATTTGATTTTTTTTTTTTTCATAATTTTTATTCGAAATGTCTGTAGATCAAATAAATTCACCTGTTTTTAGGATTTAAAATAAATTTAAGCAGAATCAACATGCTACTGTAAGTGGCCCTGCCAAAAGAAATAAACCTCCAAAATCCAGGTGTCTATGAGCAAGATCTAAAGAATAATGCTCTGAGTGGGTTATGTGTCAATTAGAAAATAGGTTAAAAATGATATATTATAACCAGTATTTGACAAATGAGCACTGTACCAACCTTCAAAATTTGTCCACCATCTGGATATCGACGTAGAATATCTTTCAGGTAGTCAATGAAGGGTGGTGCTGTTTGCCCGAAGGACGTTCTAAACAGAGCAGCAGGATTAAAAGAGTTCAAATTTAAATCAACACAGGGTGAGTCCTCCTCAAGCACCTCAGCATACTGTACATTTGGCTTCTTGAAGTGCCTTACTTGAAATCAGAAGATAGCTTTTGTTTCCTTGTTGGCCAGAGGAGAATGGGTTGCTCAGTAAAATTGACTTCTTAGTTATACTAATAATTTAACTTAAAATAACAGATTAAAATGCAATACTATGCTAGTTTCCTGTATGAATTATGATGATTTAAGGCTACTGTGGTGATCAGTAAGTATATAAGGGTGTGTTTGCAAAGTGTAAGATTTAACAACGTCTTGCAGCAAGAGTCCGTACTTATTCAGGTGACATACGTTAGATCTATCTGCTACACCAACCAGCAAGAGTTTACAGAGCTATGTATATCTAGGCAATAGACAGTCTTGGCGGTCCTGTGGCTGAGGACAACAGGATTTCATTAGTTTCTGTAGAAATCAGTGTTTGTTACTCGGATATTGCTTCATTCATTCTACTCTGGTCAAAACAGCATGTTCCTTCATTCATTCCTAAAGAACAAGAGGTGGCGCACCTCTCACAATAAGGGGTCACTACACGAATGAAAAAACAGGCAGAACTCACCGAGCTTTTTTCTTCGTCTTCAGACTCATCCTTCCTGGGTTGGATGCTGTAAGAGAATCAGAGCATTGTGACAAATGCACCACCACACTGGACTCAAACCCTGGCAGTGATTGTGAGGTAACACAAAGCTGTAAGGCCTGAGCACTTCAAACAGGACACTTTATTTATATGAAACACCTCAGTACTATTGAATATTTGATTTAATGCTTTGTTTATCCACAGCCACACATTTTAAAAAACCCAATAGTTATAGTTTCACACACTCTCCCACATCATTACCACATTCTTTGTTAGTAAACTTAGTAAGTAAACCTGTGCCTGCCTGTCCTTTGACTATTTGGTCCCTAACAGCTTTAAAAACCTAGAAAATCTAAAAAAAAAAATCATTATCAGGCATTACTGTTTATCATATGAGCATATGATTCAAAATGACAGAGCAGGTTCATGGTGCTTTCTGGAAAAGCTAGAAAACCTGAAACGGGTCTGTCTGGTTTCATATCTAGATGATTTGTGATGAGTCACACTACAGTATTGTGGAGGAAACTGCCAACTGCTGTTTTCACGGGCCTGTGGACTCTTCAAAACTTGCATCAGCAGCTTTGGCTTTTCCGGTCTGAAAGGCTAAAATCGATGTTGCACAGTTTTCAGTTGTGTGTTTCACCTGGTGAATGAAAGCGCGCTTTTTATACACAATACTCCAGCCTGGCATGCAAGCAGCTGCGGGAGTCATATAGTCAGAGCAATCATCTACTGCACCATTTTCTTAATTTAGGCTTCACTCAGATGTTCCACATCTGGCCATACTGTGAATTTTGATTTGGCTGCTTCTCCTAAGGCTCATACTGATTGTCTGTCCAGCGCAGTGTCGCGACAGCAGCATTATAGCGGAGTAACTGGTTTAGGAAAATGTTTGTAACGCATCCCTGGTGGAAACTGCATTGTTTAACAAGATAAGACAAAACAGATGCAGGGATATGCCCAAATACGCAAACGAATAAGTGCAACAATTCATAAATACAGAGATGAAGAAGACAGTAGAAGAATTAATACAAACCTGAGATTCGAGCAATTCAATTCAATTCAAATGAAAATGTTCCAAATGAATGAATTTCCTCATTTCTCAGTATTATATTATATAATAATAATTATTATAAACGATATTATATTATTATTATTTTATATTATATTTTATATTATATTTTTTTCCACAATATTTCCATAATATTCTTCAAACATTCCCCCTAATGGCCTAACTAAAGTGCAGCTTAACTTTGCAGAGGTAAAAACACTGTAGTACCTGAGTCATGTTGGTCCAAAGGGCCGCACAAGTTATGCTGTTGTGAAGTCCAAGCAAAGCGATGATGGTACATCGGTTCTGCTGTTTATATATGAGGGCTGGAAATGTCCAACCCCAACACTACACGTAGTTTGAGCCACATCCTTGCTTCGTGTCTTTCGTTTCCCACTAGGACTAAGTGACATTTCGTGCGAAACGAAACTTTAAGGGGCAACAAACGCGCAGTCTCTTCTCTGCGGGTCATTTCCTCCCGATACCCCGATGAAACGAAACTGATCGAAAATGACACGAGGTTCATTTCCGGGGATAAGTGTCTGCGCAACGACAGAAAATGTGCAACAAAACACTTCAGTCAGAGATTATTCACAACATGTCAGACAGTTATTCCGCCACTCGCTAGATGCTGCTGCAGCCGCTTCGTATCACAACACCGAGCAGCTGCTTGCAGGAAAGCGCAGGACGTGACCCCCCCCCCCCCCCCTCACCCCCTCCCACCCGGTTGCTCTCTGGCTCTGTTATTGTGACGTTTAATTGCGCTTGTACGATAATTATTTCAATACAGGCGCATTTTCTTGATACGCATGAACACGGTACGTAGGTGATTTATTTGTTTATTTGCTGTTATCCTCGAATAACCGTATTGTTTAGGGCGAAGCAAAGGCCTACAACAAGCTGAGAGCTTGCTATGTAAGGCTGTATATGTCTGGATTTTCAGATTTGCATGTCGATTAAAAGCTGCCTGTTTTGCCATTTCAGCAACTAACGCAGTCGCACTGTACTGCGCCCTGTTCACTGTCAGTAACCAGATATTCCGTCACTTTATTCTAACAGTAATAAAGCTGATAGGCTAATAGGCATGCCTACCCTCAGCACTGTGAAGTATAACAAACATTATGTTTATCGCTTGACAGATGTCTCTGTGATGTGCCAAAGGATGAGAACCCCTGCGCTCCCACCATGGTTGTAGATGGCACCATGCTGGATAAAACCAGTGATAAAGGCCAACAGACTGGGCAGTGCTCAGACTGTGGGTGCAATTTCAGCCTAACACAGCCTGACCCTGACCCTGACCCTGATCCAACCAGCGCTTCATCCCCTCCTAAACAGCAGCGAGGGCTCAAAGCAGACTCTCCATCCAAGTGTCCATCCTGCCAGGCGGGCAGCAGCCTCCCCAATGGGCGACGGCCACACCGGCGCATCCGCCTGGACCCTCACAGCTGCAGCCTGTGCAACAAAACCTTCATCTCCTCCGCCCACTTGACCCTTCACCTCACCTCTCACAACAAGGAGAGGAAGTTCAGATGTAGCACCTGTGGCAAGTACTTTCATCAGTCTGCCCACCTGATGGCACACAAGATCATCCACAGCGGGGACCGGCCATTTAAATGCCCAGAGTGCGGCAAGACCTTCGGCCGTGCCTCACATCTGAAGACCCACCGCCGGCTCCACACAGGCGAGAAGCCCTTCAAGTGCACCTACTGCGACAAGTCGTTCACCCAGAAGGCTGGGCTCCTGGCACACGTCCGTCTACACACAGGGGAGCGGCCATACAAGTGTGAGCAGTGTGGTGAGGGTTTCCGCTCTTTGTCGCTCCTGCTCTCTCACAAGGCTGCAGAGTCCTCTGGGCAGGACAAACCAGTGTCTGCACCGGCACTAGACCAGCCCCAGAAAACACAAGGGAGCCCAGAGGATCTGAAGTGTGGCGTCTGCTGCCGCACCTTTGTTCGATCATCATACATCAGGCTGCACATACGCCTCAAGAAAGGACAGCGACCTTACCACTGCAAAGTGTGCAACAAGACCTTTGTCAAGCTGGACACGTTTGTGAACCACTGTGATAAACACTTGAGGCAGAAAAAGGATAAAAGCAAGGACGCTAAAGGCAAAGTTGTAAAACCTCCCCAGTTTGTTCCACTCTCCAGGCCTCCTTCCCCTGAATCCATAGCTGCTCAGCCTTTATCCTCAGAGGTCAACACACGCTCCAGATCAAAAGCAAAGATTAAAACAGAGCAATGACCAAGAGGGGTGCATCAACTGATGCAAAAATGGTCTTTAATTAAGAAATGTCAGACACTCCCAAAACACTTTATGATTTATATCAATGTGAGTTTACCAATTGTACAGTTATTTTATTTAGAATAATTAATTTTATTGTGGACAGTTCTTAATTGTTGTAAATTGCTGTTTTTAATGTATACCTTACCTCTTAAGGCTAATTAATATTTGTAATAGTAACATTTCAGTGACACAGATGGCTCACTCTAATCTTTTAATGTAAAAAAAAGTCTCAAACCATTGTACTTAGTGGTTCATCTGTTGTTTTCCTAAATCCATACAGGTCTATTGGCATGTATAGCACTTGTACAAATGACAGAAAATGCAAATTAAATGTCTATTGTGGAACAATATGCACATAGAATAAAAATAAACACTAAAACATAGTGTGATGGACTTTTGTTGCACCTGAGACCACAGATATCTGTTAAAACTGATTTTGTTTCAGTTGTCAAGCATCATCAACACGTCATAAAACTTCTTCTATAAAACCTATTTTTTCCACTAAGCCTAGTAAGCATTTAAGTTGAAGTTACAGTAGTGCTCCACAGTTCATTCTGTGCACGTCAGTTTTCTCTGGTAACCTGCTCTTACTACATTAATCATGGTTTGTTGAATCACCTGGGTCTGCAGTAGTCCAGCGTACCACAGTGCAACTGCACGTCCTCCCAGATGAGGCTCCTTTGATTGTCATGTTCATTGTAATATGAAAGACACACTTCATTACAGGCCAGCAGCTGATCCCTCATTGATCCTAAACTTAACAGATGATGTATTAGCGTTGTTTTCTGTGATGGACATGGTGAGGGCCTGTCATCTCCACATGGGGAAACTCTTTGTCCCAACCTATGGACACAGACAGAAAAAAAACACAAGTGAACAACTCTTAGAAAAGATAACCAAAGATAAAATTAGGACTCTTGGAAAGGTAGTGTATGTAGCTGAGTCACATTGCATGGAAACAATGTAATAACAATGCTTTGACACGCAATAAAATGCTAATAAATATCTCCCACCACTTTTTAGATGACAGTCAATGCATTACTCAAATGATGTATATAAAGTGAAGATGTGATGTTTGCCTGGCAGTTGTCCGTTTCCTCTGTGCTGCTGTTAATGCTCCAGTGCAGGGTAACGGTCATGTGGCGTCTCCAGACAGGGTTCCTGCGCAGGACAATGGTCCCACTGATGGAGTCTCCTGCATACACACTGACCGGCCTGTCTAGCATGAACAGAGTCTGCTTCCAGTGTGTTGGCCTGAAAAGAAAAGAGTTTACTTCATATTGCTATGAATATCTTTTTTTTTTTTTTTAACTTTTTGTAGACACTGAGATTTAAGAGTATTAGAAAGGTATCTGCAGCTCTGAGACACAGAGATCTAACCAGACAGTAGTTATAACATTAATAAATATTTGTATGTTTACCACCCACTAATTTTGATGATTTGAATTATGTGTGTTGGCTGTTAAAACTGCAGTTAAGGGCTCATGGGCACTGCTTTTAACAAATAAACCATCCTTCTTCATGCTCTAGCCGCACAAACAGAGTGAATAAGTGTTAAGTTTTATGTTTTGTACTCAGAGTTCGGTCCGGTGTTCAGCTCCACTGCTGCACCTCCTGTCTCCAGGCTCTCGAAATGAACAGTGAACCAGGCAGTGAATCCATGGAAAACACCAGACTTTTCCACACAAAAATGAAACTGACCCTGTATTTCCTGAGAAATGAAACCGCAATCTTAGTTATAAAATCCAACCTGTATGAGGTGGAGTGGTTTCTAATGATGAATCGGACACAGTACCTCCAGGTCTTTGACTTGCAAAGTGTACATGTCCAGGTAGATGACATCACAAGGAGGGCTGAGGCAGTCACTGGGCTCAATGAGGTAGCTGAACTTGGGTTTGGTGAAGAACTCCTGCTGTGCCAAAGACCTGCGGAGATGAAATGTTAGTCAGAAATTGGTTGCTCCTGCACATAATTTCTAAAATGACTCAACTGGGAAAAGGACAAATAGTATTTTAACACACATAAGATAACAAAGCAGTAGAATAGATCTTAAACAATTATGGGTTTCTATGAGTTTATACCAAAGTGAAGTTGAGCATATGTTATGTAGTCTGTACTGGATTAGGAATACTGGTGATGAGCAGATATTATGAACCTACATGAATTTAAAGAGAGCTGACTTGAGTCATTGATAAGTGACAAGGCCACAGTTTGAAGGGTCGTAGCACATATCCCTATCTTAGTCAGTGTTAGCCTGGGCTGTGTTATAACCACTGTCCCACCAAAGAGTTGTTCTTGTGTTTGGTATGTAGATGTTGTGATATACTGTACATCACAGCTGCAGTGTTTTTGTTTGCTTCGCCAGAAATTCAAAAATTTGATTTTCTGGTCCCTTCTGTTTTGTTAATAGCAACAACTCGACAACTAAGCGAACCGTATCCACTCACGAAGGTGATGAGTTGAAGTTGAAGTCGGCTGTCATCTTAGATTAGATCGATTATCTTGTCAGGTTACAGGTGCAAAATCAGTATGAGTGAGACAGTAAAATGTTTACTTAAATCAGGTGACTAGTGGCTCTTACTGAAGAGGGGTGAAGTCCAGGCCATAGGGTCGCTCCCAGAAGGCCATTTTCTCTGCATAATAGCTGTCAGCCTGACATGGCACCAGGGCGAGGGCTGCAGATGAGGGCCACATCATGCCGCCTTCCCTCAGCCAGCGGTCCCGGGCCAGCAGGACTGACTCCACCATAAACTCAAACTAGACCAGAGGGAAAGGACAAAGAAACACAGTGCAGTATATTCAAACCTCCACAGAGCGGAGAGTGGAAGAGCATGATGGGATGCAATAAAATTAATGATTCTGACATAAAGCATCCAGAATGCAAAAATCTTGACACAGTAACTTATTAGTGGAAGTAAAAGTATCAGCATGATTACCAGCAAGCAGTTCCCCATCCACTCAGACACCAGCACGTCCACCTGCTCAGGTAGCTCGATCTCCTCAGCTCGCCCCTGGAGCACCGTAATCACCTCCTCACATGCGTTCTGCTTCACCAGCTGTCTGGTGTACTCTACCATGGAGCTCGCCTCCACAGCATAAACCTACAATAGCACAGGTTACCTTAAACACCTTTCACACCATGATGTTTTGCAGCAACACTCCTTGTCCAGCAGATGGAAGTATAGGTTCACTAATGTTCAATATACAAAATACCTATGAGTAAACCGAGCAATTTGCTATATAATACAGAGATTCTGTTTCACTGATTTACCACATTTCCATACACCCATTCACATCCACACATGTTTGATTTTATAACAGACAGAACCTCATCCAGCATCCCCAGCAGCCATACTGTTGACATTACCACTGAGGGTTGTGCCAGCTGAGCGCAGAACAGGCTGATGATGCCGGTCCCACAGCCGAGGTCCATCACCACCTTATTCCTCAGAGAAGCACTGTTGCTGAGAACAACCTGCCGGTACGCCTCAGTGCGACTCTTGTCTGACAGCATCTCCAAGTGAAGCCTCTGCATCATTCGACAAAATGAAATAAAATACAATAAGTTATAAGTGATATTTGTTGAGGTGACTAAGGAACAGTCTACCATTTCAGCATGCAATAAGTCAAGACACATATTAGCAGTTTCACATTTTCCTTTTTTTTTGTAGGAATCCAAAGTGTTATATATTAAATAAAGATGACATTATGAAATGAATAATATTACAAGTAAATACAGGCCAAATATATCACTATAAAATATTTAAATAATCCAAAAATGGTTTTAAACTCAACTGTGATTTGGTGTCTGCTCATTCAGACCAAACCAACCACCAGTGATATGGTTTCTGTGCGTGGTTTCCCTCGACTGACAGACAAAGACTGTGTGGTGGAAAGTGGAATTAAGAAATAAGAATGGGAATGGCCATATGGAAAAATGGTGTTGCGTATCAAAAGCAGACAGAAGTATAAACTATTTAAATAATCAAATAATTAAATTTAAAAAACGGGGAAAATAGACTTTCATGGTTATAATATCCACTATTCTGCATGCGTTATTCATATACCCAACTGGTCGAGGCAGATGGCTGCCCACCCTGAGGCTGGTTCTGTGCAAGTTTTCTGCCTCATGGTGGGAATTGTTGGGTCTCTAATCAATATCATAAAGAATAGACCTGCTCTATTTGAAAAGTGCCTTGAGATAGCTTCTGTTTGTGAATTGGTGCTAGTGAAATAAAAATGTACTTGACTTGATATGGTTATTAATTTCATAATGTCTTATTTATGTAATATTTCACAGTCTTCGTATTTTTTGCCCAATAACTCATTAATTGTACATACTTTACAGTAACTTACAAATATTTTTCAAAGCATACCTTAAGTTTTTTGTTAAATGTCCTTCCTTCCTAGCAGCCGTTGTTTTCAGTTTCAGTACAGGATGACAATCACTGTTCTAATGCTTGACAACTTGGTTGAGAGGTAATCCATCACAGCTTTATTTTTTGCCCTGAGAAGAATAGTTGTTTGCCAAGGTAACAAAAAATGGGGACCCAAATAAACAATTAGCAATTTCTTTACTGTAATACAGCAGGTCCTGTTTCAACGTGTCTGTCTGATGCAATGCTGACATGAAAAGATTTCAAAGTCGGTAGCTGAACATGTGGTTTGTGAATATAATGCATTTCTGCAACTCTTTAAACTCTCTGAAGTTGTCTTTAAACAAAGCACCAAAGACCAGTGTCTTACAGCAGCTTCTTTAGATTGCAAAGAACTTTGGCAAAAGAAAAGATAATGTTGATTGTGATGACTCTAGTGAGGTTCAGGTCTCTGCATGGTGATGAATGAATGGCTGCAAATCAGTCTAAAGTCGCATGGTACGTTTACAACTTTCAGTATGTGCAACTTGATAAATACAGCTAAATGTTTCTAACCAGCATCCCATAACTGCCAAAGTATTCCTCATCCTGCCATGGGTCTTCCAGGGAGGAGTCCTCCTCCTCCTCCTCCTCCTCCTCCCCAGCAGCTCCGGGGCGCAGGTAGCTGGCCGGGACATAACCTCTGACCCCCCGCAGCTCTGCCCACCACCAGTCTGTTGAAGGCTTGGCGTGCACAAGAAGTTTGTCCCCGCTGCTGAAACTAAGCTGTGCGACAAAAGCGACACATTTAGAGCTGATGCCTTGACTTTAACCTTTGCGGTGGTCAGAGAGCAGTTATTAAAGGAGGTCTGTGCGGGTCTCTCACCTGGTCGCTAGCACCTCCAGTGAAATCGGACCGAGCATAGCACTCTTCTGGAGATGCATCGTCCTCATCCTCTTTCTCTGCCTGCATTTCTCCTTGTTTTTTCTTTAAGAAACTATTCAAACCTTTTCACGATATAGCACACTGTAACTTCAAATATGAACCGAGCGGTGAAAACATCATCACAACACGTCCACGGTGGGTACACAAACACTTCCTGTTTTGACGTCAGAGTAAGTTACTGTGCCTTTACTTGCCGTGGGATATAAGTAAATAGCTGAGTAGTTTCTGTACGGGGTGACGATTAAGCCAATAAAGTTTTGCAGCTATGGTATGTGTTATTAGTGAATAATCCCGTTGATGTGTGATTTTTTTTTTTTTTTTATGTGACATCTCACTTAAGTTTTATTTTATTCATTTACTTTGGAGTTTGGGAAATTATGCACGTTATGGAAGCGGCTCTTCATTTTGCCACCATAGTAATTTTGTCGTGTTTATTTATTACAGCCTGCTTCTCATTATAAAGTTTTTTTTATATACAGTGTAAGCAAAGCACTCAAAAGTCAAGATGTGTCAAGTTGACTGAATTTGGAATCGGGGATTTCGGAGGAGCACCAAAAGGCATCACGGCGCTCTGAAATAGAAAGGTCAGAAAGGACCTTTATCGAAAACTTTTTCGTTCCACTAATATTTAGCATCTTTAAGATTAAATTTGAGGTAATAAGTATTACTTCTTTTTGAGTAACCTTACTTCTCTTCTTTATTCAAATTAGTTTGTCATTTTTGTTTTTACAAATGTATACTTACTGCACAGTAGACCAAAAATCAAGATCTGTAATATATTAAATTTCACCCCCAATGCAAGATATCCAGCCCTTCCTATCCTCTTTTGCTCATCAAAATATTAAATTACAATGTTAAAGTTTCATGTATTTAAACAATATCTATTATTTTTATATATCTTGTTTCTGTACATGAACAAGATATTTGAGCACTCTATAGTTCAGTCTTAAGTAAATTTAATAAATTAATAAGAAAGAATTAACACACATTAGACAGTATATAAATAGTAAAAAAAAAATTTATTTATTTTTTGTATAACAAAGCAATACAACAATAAACAATACAGCATGTAATCAGAATACAACTCCAACACTTGAAAAGTTCACACCTTAAAACAATCTGTCTGAAACCCGTCATTTTACACATTTCTTTCTTTGACTCAGTATAGAAAGAGTGTTTGTAGTATTCAGTAGCGTCATCGTGTGTCTGTTCAACGTGATGACCAACTTCGTCAAGTTTGCTTCAGAGGCATGTCACACATCACTGGTCAGAAGTTTCAGTTGTCTTCTGTTTTCGACTTGAGGAAGGGCTTGTGCAGCACGTCGTAGAGTCGTCTCGCCTATTTGCACAAAATATCAACATAGTAATTCAACAAATGTTCCATCTACCCTCTGTATATTCAGATCCTGCATAGGTATTTTTACTTACTTTTTGTGGTCCAAGGCCTGGACAGAGTACCAGGTCTTCCTTAGACGCACTGATGATTCCTTCTATAGACTGTAAAAAAAAACAAAAAAAAAAACAGATCGTCTGAATGTATAATGTATTGGCCACATATTTCCCTCTGACACTAAGAGAACATCCCTAAATGAAACTGAAATGAAAGTAAAATGAAACGATTCACTCAAAGTACACCATCAAAACACCCAGTGAATATACATCAATGTAACAGCTAATTACCTGAAAATACTGTTCTATGTGCAGTAGGACTCACCGAGAAAGTAGACAGCAAGGTAATGGCATCGGTCTTGTTTATGGATTTCACAGTGGTCAGGCAGTCTGTAACCTTAAAACAAACATCAAAATCCAATCAGCACTGCATTTGTCAAAGACTGAAAAACACTGAAAGACTATGGCAGATCATTTTCCTCTGACTGCATCATATTCAGTCAGTCACATTAAAATATCTTCTACTAAAAACAGAAAATGATGAATCCACCAACCTTTGACAGATAGTCCTTTTCAACTTGCTCCTTCAGTAGGTCTGCTGGTTTCTTTTCATATGACTTATAGGTTTCTAGGTAACGCCCTGCCTCCTCTGGACTGTCAAATCAACACAATGAAAACATACAATTTTCCTTTTTTTTTTTTTTTTTTTTTTTAAATTTCAATAGTTAATTTGCCAAGCACAATGCTAGCTACAGAGAAAAAAAGGTCTTACCTCCAAGCTAAGATGAGTGTGCAGTCAGCCATGATGCAGATGCGAGCCAGCTCCTTCAATGCATGATGAGGATCTTTCTGTGATGAAAAATCAATGTCAGTGAGAAAAAAATGACATTAAGTCTAAAAGTTTTATAAATGGAACTTGAAGCTGTAGATTTATTGCAAACAGAGATGTCCTGAAAAACTGTTTTTCAACCAAATCGTTTTTATATAGTATGTATGCAGTATACTTATCAGTTCTGTCATTTATATTTTCCTACATACTGACCTGAAATAGCCTCCAGCTGCACGTCACACTTACAAACATACTACTATTAGTGAAATTGTTTCAATTTAGCCAAGATATATTTGACAAATTAATAATTCAGAATGGGTAGCTTGCATTACGGCTCTCTTGTAATGCTTGTGTGTTTTGTAGAGGCTGTGTTAGTAAACTGTAACATTGCTGAATGTTCAACTTATTAGAGCGGAAAACAACATTGCCCATCAGAGAAAGCGCTATAGTAATGGAATAACAACATTAAATTCAATTATACATTTTTTTTAATAATTTGAGCTTTTTTATTTAGTACTTTGTTATAATTGAGAAAATATCTGAATTTTCACAGATTTGATATGCAGCAACCATTAAACTAAAACATGTCTTAATCTGCCCGAACACTGAAAAAGGAAAAGTTTCCTAAACAACCAGAATATTACCTTAAGGAATTAAAATATTACTGTTTGCAAAATATAGCACTTTCATGCATGTGCTCATCTATGTCAAGATCAGTGTTACAAAACACTTTTTTTTTTTTTCCCCACTTACCACATCTACTTGAACCAGCAACACTCGCAGGGTGAAGGTCTGTCCAAGCTGCTTCAAACGGTCATGGATATAGTTTGGGTTGAGGTTGTGGTACCTCAGACTTAGAGCCAGACCGAACAGCAACATTAAAACAGAACAAAACGCACAAGAGAAAGAAAACATTTGAAAAACAAACTGTTTACTACATACTGTAAATACACTGCTTACTTACTACATACTAACACCTCTTCTTGATCTCACACACATTTGCACACTATTTTGAAGGCACAAAAACCCACCTGAGGAACAGAGCACACGTCGTCTGTCCCAACACATAGTCTGGTACGACATCTCCAAACTCCCATGGGACGCTCCTCACAAACTTCAGAATGGGATTTCCCCTCTGAATAAGTAAAAACACATGATGTGATGCCTACCACTGTGCAAACCAAATAACAAACCTGAAAACACTTCCCCTTCTTCCCAGATACAACACGAGAGTCTGACCCTCCATGGGAAGGAACTAAAAACTAAATTATCCGGTAATATGACCCTGACTTGACATAAGCATGTATGGAGGAAAAAACATACAATGTGGGGGATACCTGTCGGGGACTGACAACAATGCTGCTCCCTGACCCCACCGGTTTAGGACCCAGGCAGAGTCTTGCATCTGACCTTTGACCGTTGGCCTCACTTTGGTCTGTGCCAGCCACTTGTGCTTCCTCGCTGTTCTGGACCCCTTCAGGTTCACCTTCAGTCCCTTTGGCGCAGTCCTGAGCTGTCTCACTTCCTCCAGGTTCGGTTTGCCTCAGACTGGTAACTCCAGCACCGTCGGTCCTGGGCAGCCTGCAGGCAGCCTCTCTCTGAGGAGCAGCGGCCACATTGCTTTTACTCTGGACGATGTATTCTGCATAAGACAAGGGCTGGTCCACTGATCCTGGAGCAGATTTAGCCGAGGAGGCAGACGAGGCTGATGTGGTTTGTCCCGCTTTGGATGAAGACACAAACTGCGGCTTTGGCTGGAATAAAATTACAGCTTTGTCTTCAAGGGTCGAGATAATGAATGAAATCTTGCAAAACAATCACTCAGGTTCACGTTGTTGTCAAGTTGGTAAACTATGCAAAACATTTCAAACTGTAAATATCAGCTGGAAAGGTAGCGTTAGTTAGCTAGCTGTAAGAAGTTAGCGTTAAATTCTGCAAAATACCGACCGGTGCTCTTTCTTTGGTGAAAACAGAATCGTTCAAGTCGATGTTAAACCTCTTCTTCATGTCTCTCAACTAATAAAGACTTTTCAACTAATCGCATGTCACCGACCAGTGGGATTTCTCACTATTGTGTCGCCCTGAGAACAACCAGATAGACAACATAACATAACACATAACAATTGCGCTTCTTCTTCTTCTTCTTCTTCTTCTTCTTCTTCTTCTTCTTCTTCTTCTTCTTCTTCTTCTTCTTCTTCTTCTTCTTCTTCTTAATGGATGTCCGTCGGGCCGGACACTGAAATGCGCGGTGCTGCCCTCCACAGGCAAGGAACAGCTATGCACCTGACATTGTTGAATACAGGCCCAGTTGAGTGGAGAAATTTTAAGGTCGCTCTACCAATATGTTAAAATACTGTTTCAGGTGAAAAAATAGATTTGAAAGAGAAGGAAGACAGACTCAGATCTCTGTTTCCTTTCATTTTTGAATTTGTAAGAGAATACAACATGTTGGGCTGTCTCAAAATGTCCACACTCACATAGACCATCTGGATGTTTGCCTGTGACTTTCAGATAAGTGGCTAAACCACAGTGCCACAGTCTCAGCCTAGTTGGAACAACAAACTCTAATTTTAACTCGCAAATGCTAAAACATTCACATCTTCAGAGCATCACCTTCAGATCTGCATCATTCCTTAGCAGAGATCCCTTTGCCAATTTATCTGAAATGAAATTTCCCTCGACTCCCGAGTGCTCAGGTATCCACAACAAGCCTGCAGCAAGCAGCACAAAATCTCCCGGGGCAGGTCAGATGTCTCATTCTTCAGAGCCAACAAGGCACAACACACACAGCCAAATTGGAAACTCCGGACACTGAAATGATTTCCAAGGCAAACTACGCCTTGAGCCAGTTCAGCCACCGGGATTTGCATCAGCCCAAAATACAACAAGGATGACACTAGGATGCTCAAGTGTCTGTACTTGAATACAGATAAGTGGTGCATTATTTGGCAGGGCTAATTTTGGATCTGCCGAGATTTGCATCCCTTGGTTTTTAAGACAAGGTGAAATGTTATGCATATATAATTCACACAGATAAGCTTAAAAAAAACAAAAAAAAAACAAATATGATGTGGATGATACTATACTCAAGTGTCTACATATAGGGGGTGCATTATTCGGCAGGGCTGATTTTGGCACTGCTGAGATTTGCATCTCCACCAGAATTAAAGCGTCATCTCCATAAATATAAACTGACTAGAAAACTTACAGATCGCCTCCAGACATGTATGAGTCATACAAAAATACTCTGCACTGAATAACATTTTTTTTTTCAATCACAAAAAGTACATTTATTTTGTTAAAAAAAAAATTTAGCACTTGCACATGTTCAGGGCAGCATAAGAAATACGGCCTATATATTGAGTTTAATAAAAGAATAGCAAAATTATTGCACAAGAAATAATACAATTATTGCACATAAACAAAGAACCAAGGTACAGTCCAGAGATAAGGTAAACCAGGACTTATAGTTGATGTTCAAAACGGATGCTAAAGCACAGAATACTGTTTAGGCCTGGATTATCTTTAAAACCACTATAATGTGTGACTCTTAAACTCTTCAGCCGTAATTACTTGACGCAAAGAGCAAAAAAATAAATAAAATAACGCCGCCTGGTTTAGAATCAGTGAGACAGACAGCTTGTTGAAAGGTTGTAAACTGTCAGGGATTGGTACTAATAGATGCGGTTTACAAGTAAGGCCCATTTAGATATCGTACACTGTATGAACACATAAATAAGATAATATGCACCAAGGCAGCAACAACAAGTGGAGCTGGTCAGCAGCCATTTGCTCCTGCTCTTTGCTTCGGTTTGCTACCGAGTTGCCTAGGAGACCGTGACGCCGCCATTCAAACTGCGCAGCAGGGCATGCTGGGATACCTCTTCCCATCATGGCGGATCAGTTGGTTAGCTAACGATAACGGTTAGCATATTCGGCGATTGTTTAGTCCCGCACATTCTAGGACCGCAGCCATCTGGTATTTTCTGCGCAGGAACTGCAGCCATCGAACATAAACTGGGTAATTATATTCCACAGAATCGACAGTCTTGGTGCTTTGGTGGAAGAAGTAGCAGCTAAATGTCTTAGCAAACTAGCTAGTTAAATAGCTACGAGCGTGCTAACGTAGCCTAGCGGTAGTGTCCTAGTTAAACGAGTTGGCAGTGAAGCACCGCTGAGGCCGCGGTGTGCAGGCAGCATGTTTGGCGGTTACAGCTTTTACTTTGTCTAACCGGTAAGCGTGCGGAATAAATTGCTTTCAATGGAGCAGCTTTCTAAAAACCACTAAGTCATGGTCATATTGATTTAACTTATCGTTATCTAACTAATGCACATTGCAGTGATCTGTGAATGTATATTAACGCTAGCTGTGGCAGTGCAGGCCCGACAGTGTTTGGCGTTATCTAACGTTTTAATGAACTGTCTCTTCTTGCTTATAACTTTATTCTCAAGTTTGCTTCTGTTATCCATGCAGCTTCTGGTCAACATGTAAATAAGAGCATAACTTATCACCATGGTATGATGTATCAGATACGGAAGGGCTATTTTCACTAACGTTACATGAAATCTAAAGTAACATGTTGGCAGCCATACCTTTTGATGGTTAGCTTTAGCATTAACCGAAGCGACAATGATCAATAGATGTGTTGGCTAACGCTACATAACATCGAGTGTTGGTACCATACCATTTTAGTATAGTTTTTTCTTACAAATAAGTATCCCTTAGAGTACGGTAATAGTTTAGGCAAATGAAAGCTGTGGGTGATTTGAGTCCAATGTGTGTGAGACTGTGGCTCCATTGCCAATGTTTGAAAACAGCACTACTTCTCACATGTTATATTTGTGCGGTGGCATGGCTAATTTTGATCGTATTAAAACTTTACGGTTGTAGCGCGACTACTTCCTTCAGCCAAGCGCAGGGTTTTGTACAAGTCTTTATGTATGTTGTAGACTTCGTGCCAACAATGGAACAAATGTTGATATAGTAAGTTGTCTTTGAGAGAGTGGGAACAATTCTTATTGAGTTTTGAGCATAAACATTATATATAATTTTGTTTGTATTAGCAATCCAGCCACATTGTAGTCTCTGAGTCAGTGCAGGGAATGCAGCCTTTAATGTGTTAGAATGGGTTTGGTTGTATTGTTCTAGATGTTTTTTTGCTCATACTGTAAGTGTTCCTATATTTAAGAGCCAGTGGACCATGTTTGTGCTTGTTACACCTCTGACTACTCCAGTCAGTGGTGTTAAGGCAGATAATTTGTCCTTTGCAGCTTCAGATACGTGTTGTCTATTCTGTCCCTTAACATAGCTGATCTATGAGCAGTCCTGCTACTGTTCATATGCACCTCTTGGTTACTTATTTTAATCTTTTGAAATCATGTACTGGTAACTGAATGTAAAGTGTGTATATGTATCGTAAAATCAAAACCATAGAGTAAGTAGTCACTTTGTTATCGTCTCGCTAATCTTGTGAGCTAAGGCATTCTGTTCATTAATCTAAGGACTGGGGTTATTGTGTGTTCAGAGACAAACTGTCTTAGTTCATCAGGCAAACAGTAAAGTTGTTGTTGGGACCCTTACTTACATATAACTGTGGGAAATTTTAGGACTTCTTCATGTGATCAAGAAGTGGTGTTACTTACATTTTCCTATAGCATGGTTATGAAATATACTGCTTCATTTGTTGGTGCTGCAGTCTTTGGTACTTGAGTTACAATACCTTTGTTTCTCTCCTTAGTGTTCAGTGTTGGAGCAGCACACCAGTGACACTAAGAGGGCGTTTTACAAAATCAGGGGCACCAGTACAATGGAATGTGCAGTGGACATCCCGTCAGGTGAGTGATGGAGAGTTTTTTTTACTGCAGTGTCCCCCCAGATTTCAGGGTTAACATTTTAGTTTATAAAAGACCATTGTTGTCCAGAAACAAAGAGGGAGTTTTTCCCCAAAACAACTCTTCAGCTGCATTTTTGATCTCCAAGAAGCTCCATGTTGGACAGACGTCACTATGCATACTCTTGGATGAGTTTACGTCTTTTGAGCTGAAGTCAAGTTAATATACCAGCTTGGTGCATGGCTTGTTATGAAATCACCTTACCCTTTGTGTACCTTAACAGTTTAAGATAATCAACACATGTATTCAGCTCAAGCAAAATTTAATTAAATAAATTTAAGGGCAGCTCTGTTCATATAATTTAAGACATACCTTGCTGCAGGTTATGCATTTGCCAAATACTTGTGTAATATGAAATACTGGGTGCCCTGTGCAGGTGAGGATGAGGCACCAGAGAAAGATGACGTGAATGCCAAGGAAGGAAACGAGCCTCCCCATAAGAAAAACAAGAAGCACAGAAAACACAAAAGCAAGAAGAAGAAGAGGAGGAGGAAGGGGGAAAAAGAGAGCAGTTCAGAATCTGGTGCTGAGTCCGATGTAGAACCACCACCTCCACCGAGACCTGTCCGAACCACCAGAGCCAGGTCAGGAAAGCTTTAAAAATTGAATTACCAGTGCCATGAGCAAACCAAATGTACTATTGTGTGAGACTTGATAGATGTATTTAGTCAAAATTAAGCATCTTCCTCACACTTTCTAAGGTTCAACTTATCCAAGAAAGTGATGTGTAAAAGTAAACACTTTTTGGCATCATTGTTTCTGATTCGTATTTCTAGTTTTTTTCTTAGTTAAAATTTCATATCTCTTAGTATTCAGATCTCATAATTAAGCTGTGCTTATAAGTTTTTAACATACATTACAATAACATAAGGCATTTCTATGTTCTCTCAACAAAAGCAGTGAATACATTTCAATGGAATCTTGGCGTATTTTAAGGTGATTGATTTACATACAGAAAATGTTGACATAAATGTGTGGTGCAAGTGGCACAAGGCACCAAACTACACGTTGCCAGAGATGTAATTGTCTAGAATATGGTTTGAAATAAACATTTTCCATATTATCTAGGGAGTTTGTCTTGAGAAGTGGCACCAAGTTCCACTGAGTGGAGTTTTATGCTTACCGAAACAAGATTCTGTACCTTATCCAAATAAAAAGTTGTTTTGTTTTGGGAACTTGTTTGTTGTTTGTTTACACATAAATAAGGACATTTTGTCAATAAACTTGTCTGTTTGTTCATAGTGCCAGACTGGCAGCAGCTGCTGGAGCTGGAGACCATGCTGGGCTGAAAGAGGAAGGTAAAAGGGATGTAATTACAGGTAGGAGTTCCTCACACACAAACACATATTCATTATCCTTAGAAAATAAGGGGTTAATTACCCAGTTTTTTAAAATTGATTTGTTTTTCAATATCATCATTTCTTCTTTCAGATCGTGTGGACACCGAGGGAGATGCAAAATCCAAAAAACACAAAAGACATGCTGCCAAAAAGAAGAAAAAGAAGAGGAAGAAAGATGAAAAGCAGGAAAAGAAATCCCCATCTCGCTCCCCATCTGAAAGCAGCTCAGCTTCAGGTTCTGAGTCTGAAGGTGAAGGAGGTAAAGGAGCTGGTGATGTCAAATACTCTCCAGCTGGAGCAGTGGACCTGCAAGAACCAGTATCCAAACTGGGTTCAAAAAGTAAACGAGGGGAGGAGAAGGGGGCTCCCATCATCATGCAGAAACCTGCATTGCTTGGAGGGAAGAAAGAGGACATATCAAATATGGATGCATCCCCAGTGGAAGGAAAGGGCAGTAACACCAATGGATCAGAAAAGGATATGAGGTCGCCCTCTGCAGGCCTGGATGAGATAACGCAGACAGCGACAGTTAGGGTTAAGACAGAAGGTAGTCATGGAGATGGAGCATTCAGCCATGCCCAGGAACTGCCTGACATCATCCCTAAACAGGAAGGTGCTACCCCAAGAGATGACCCAGGCCTGAAAGATCAGGCCAATTCAGTTCAGAGGGCAAAGGTGAAGGAACGTGATACATCCAGGTCTCCTTCCCCTTCCAGGGGCCCAGACATTAAGAGGTCTGGTTCAAGTCATAGTCGGTCTCCAACACCTAGTCCCAGTAGGCAGCAGTCTGGTGGTCAAACAGCAACAGCAATGAAGGAACGGTCAAGAACCCATTCCAGGTCAACCTCAAAGGGAAAATACCCTACAACTCCTCCAAAAAGTCGACAGCTGTCCCGCTCTCAGTCCCCCAAATCTCGGAAGAAGTCGCTCTCCCTCTCGCCCAAGTCTCCCAAGAGAGCTAGCTGTCAGTCCCGGTCCACCTCTCGCTCCCTCACCCCCAAGAAAAAGGTGTCAAAGTCTCCAAAAAAGTCCAAGTCTCCTAAACGGCGGAGAAAGTCCTTGTCTGTTTCCCCAAAGCGACGCCGGGGTTCCCCCTCTCCTAAAAGAAAGGTGTCACGATCCCCTAAACGTGGAGGGCGCAGGTCCCCCTCTCTGTCTCGGTCTCCAAGGAGAAGTCGAAGGTCAGAGTCACGTTCCCGTGGAGGCACACGGCGTTCCAGGACCCGCTCACCCAGACGAGGTGGTGCAGTTGGAAGGCGTTCACGGTCACGCTCCATCACCAGAACCCGTCGCTCCAGTTCTAGATCCAGACGCCCTGTTCGTCGCTCTAGGTCCCGGACACCAGCAAGACGTGCAGGAGGCAGACGGTCCAGGAGTCGGTCCTTATCTCGCCGTAGGAGGTCACCACCCCCCAGATCCCGCCGTTCACGCTCCCGGTCGATCCGCAGGAGCAGGCGAACTCGATCACGTTCCATTGTAGTCCTTAAGCGCAGCCGTCGCTCCAGATCCAGGAGTCCTCGCAAACGGACCAAATCCAGAACCCCTCCCTCCCGAAGACGGTCTAAATCCAGGTCACCAGCCAGAAGGCGCTCTCGGTCCCCTGCTAGGAGAAGTCGTTCTCCACCAAGGTTTGGCAAACGCTCCAAATCCCGCTCCTTGTCACGCAGGCACCGTTCAAAGTCACACTCACCACTTCCTGGGAAGAGGAGGTCCAAATCTCCCAAGAAAGGCGGAAGAAGGTCAAAATCTAAATCTGTCTCTGCGGGCTTGAACAGATCAAAGTCAAGGTCCAGGTCTGAGTCCAGTGATGGGCAGTCTGACAGCTCCTCCCCAGCCAGGTCCACATCTTCATCTCTTGTTAAAGCGAAGATACCATCCTCTCTGAAGGCAGAGCACACAGCTGGAGAAACTGCAGGACTTTCAGCTACAGCAGGTCAGACTTTTCATTCCTTAGTTTTTAGGCTAACTGTAATAACTCTAATTTATTTTCTGTGTGTCTTCATGCCATGTCATGTAATGTGCACCATGCAGGTGGTTGGAAACCCATGCCCGCAGCAGATGCCTCCAGTCCCCAAGTTGGGAGCTCCTCAGATAAATTGCAGGAGCAGGATGCAACCAACCATGAAAAGGAGCAGGGGGAGCGTACTAGCACATCCATTGAACGAGATGTTTCCAGGTCCAGGTCTGGTTCCAAAGAGCCTAACCCAGATGGATCAGATTGTTCGGAAGGTTCAGATGAAGGAGAGGATCCATCCTCTCCAGTTAAATTGACATCTAAACGCGAGAGAAGCTCTTCAGTTTCACCATCTCCAGTGCAGAAGAAGGAGTTGTCCAAGTCACGGTCACCTACGGATCATAGGAAACTTTCACGTTCAACTTCATCGCCTCGACGATCAGCATCCAAGTCTGCATCTCGAAGGAAGCAATCCAGGTTTGTTTTGTGTTCGTGTGCATATGCACCCCTTCTACATCATGAATCAGGGTTTCTTTGGGTGCACAAAGAGCATTAGATGAAATTAAATTATGTTAAGGTATTGGATGTTAAAGACCCTATGAACTGGACTTAAAAGGCATTGCCAGTCCCAATGTGCACATCATGCTGCATTAGTAAATGTGACTAACAAGTCAGACACGTATAGCCTTCTGTTCGTTCTGTAACTGCTATCCCACTGTTTTAAGTTGCAATATTGCATGCAAGTATTCATCAGTCATATCATTCACCCTTCCTCAGGTCCAAGTCTCCAGTGAGGAAAAGAGAATCTGTCACTCCATCAGAAAGGAAGAAGCGACGGTCTAAATCTCCTGCCCGGCGGCGGCGGTCACGTTCACGTTCCACCACACGACGTAAACGTTCATCCTCAAAGTCTCGAACCAGAAACCGCCGGTCTAAGTCTCGCACTCCAACCCGCAAGAGACGATCTCGAACCCGTTCACCTAATGCCCGAGGGAGGAGGAGGTCCAAATCGACAGAGAGGAGCAAGCGATCCAAGAGCCGCTCCACAGGTCGGAGGAAAAGGTCTAGGTCAGGAGACAGGAGCAGGCGATCTAGGTCTCGTTCCTCTGATCGTAGACGCAGGTCTAGATCGAGGGGTCGAGGGAGGCGCCCAGTGTTTCGCAGTCGTTCGTTTGATAGACGGGACAGGTGGAAGAGGGAACCCAGCCACTCTCCAGTTCTTATCCTACGCAAACAGCGCCGCTCAGGGTCGCGGACAAGACGCAGCACCAGCAAGACTCCTCCACGGCTCACTGAACTGGGTAAAACAATTAGATAGTGACCGTTGACAATCACGTGTAAGACAGTTAACACTTAGATTTGTGATTTTATGCTTATGAACATTCATGCAATGATTATACATGATTTCGTTTGAAGATTTTGATACTTTGTTTTAGACTACCCCTATGCTTAATGTTGCCTTATTTCCCTCTCCATCCACCCTCCCTATACCCTATTGCATTACCCTTCCCCTGTCCTCAGATAAGGACCAGCTGCTGGAGATAGCCAAGGCTAATGCTGCCGCCATGTGTGCTAAGGCGGGGGTTCCCATTCCTGAGAGTCTTCGGCCGAAAGCCATCCTCCAGCTCCCTCTACCCACTCCATCTCCTGCCCCACTCTCCTTACCTCTACCTTTACCTCTCCCAATGGGCATGGGGATGCCCAACATGCCGAATATGCCCAACATGGGTCCAATGGGGATACCCAATATTCCCGGAATGCCCAGCATGTCAAACATCACCATGAGTGCCGCTATGGCAAGTATGACAGCGGCTACTATGACAGCTGCCTTGACCAACATGGGTGCCCTTGCGGCCATGCCTCCCCTTGCCCCACTTCCTACGATCACTAACAAGCCTCCCCCGTGCCTCGCTCCACCAACACCAACCCTTAACCTGGACCACATCGAGGAAGCAAAGAGAAAGGTCACTCAGCAGGCTAACATACACACCATCAAGGAGCTTACTGAGGTAAATGGGGGGGTAAACTGGTCTGTGTTATTGGTTGACAGTGATTAAACATGTTCAAACGAAACAGTGTTGAATGAAAGAATACTGAAGAGTGAGTAATGTGGTTTTGTTTTTGAGGATGTGCTGTGCATACAGTACCTATGCCTTTGCAAAGTAACATGTGTTTTTCCTCTGTGTCTGTAGAAGTGTAAGATGATTGCAAATAGCAAGGAGGAGATGGCCATTGCTAAACCCCATGTCTCAGATGATGAAAGCTAAAACCGCCAATCCCTCAAGGTACAATTTTCAATCTTTATTTTCCCATTTCTTTGTCAGTCTTTATATTTTTGTTTTTTAATTCACCTCATTCTATTGTGGGCATTGGGTTTTTCACCAGTCACATTACTTGGCATACTCTGGTTCTCTTTTCCGAACTTGATATACTAATATTTGAGTCCTTTTCAACAACTGACATATATTTGTGTATTTTTAAGCTTATTAAATTAATATCAACCTTCTCCAGTTGATAATTGATTCAGTAGAAAAATACTCACCTGCCATCTCAATTTAGAATCAACTTCTTTATTTTACCATACTGTAATCAGTTTTGTTCCATGTTTGTGTTTTAGCAAAAACTTTTAACAAGCAACATATTTTAGTGAATCCTGAGTAATTTCCAAAATTCGACAAAAGTAATTTAAATATTACTACTAGCATTTTCCACAATTTCCTGAAAATTTAAGGACTAAATGAAATAATTAGTTGAATAAACAGATCAATCAATGAAATGTATGAAAATAATCTTTTTTTCAGCCCTACACCAAACCTTTCATGCCTTAGTGTCACCTTTACAAATTCACTGTTAGTGTCTCTAGAATGTTTTAAATCTGCACCAGCTGAATATTTTTCCAGCTGATATTTGGCCGATTGGAATTTTTTTTATTTTTTTTATTAATAATAAATATATAATAAATAAATATATATATTATTATTAAATAAACAAACCCTCCAAGTCAATTTGAAGTTTAGAGAAAGACGAATAAAATACGATGACATTAAAATTAAAATTAAATTCTGGCTTTTTGTTAAATGGTCCTAATGACTTGGCAACTAAATACCCTCACCTCAACTCCTCATCCTGTCTTACACTCTGACCAGTGACTGTGATCACTGGTCTCCTCCGCGTCTTGTGGCTTACTTTCAGACCTGACAAATTTACCGCATCTTGCCAGTTACATAAATTATTATTTTTTAACTGCCTGCAGTAATCAGTCATGTCTGCACTGTTTCACCTCATGATTCTCCTCCCCAAGAACTCTTCTTAAAGTCATCGTTGATTGAGATGTAATGTTAATTAGGACACCTTTTAGGAAATTGGATATGCTTGAACGCAAAACAAACAATATTCACCTGCTTTAACAGCCATGAAACATCAGGTTGACGCCACCTGACACTCCTGCTGAGAAAACAGATCCTCTTTGGAGGAATTTCTTTTTCGTCCTCAGAAATTTTAACAGCGCGTATCCTGGTGCACTGTGCTGATTACAATACAGCACATCTGCTAATGCTGCAATTGCAGTTATAAATGACAGAAATCCCCTAAGCAAAGCGCTTGTTAAAGTAGTTTTTTTCTTGAAAGAGAAAGAGTTTATCGAAAGCTGGTGACAGCACGAAATTTGACAGAGGCGCTGCCTCGTTATTCTCTATGCAGGAAAAACCCTAAGACCCCCGTCTTACAACAGACGGACAATGGTGTGAAAATATTCATTAAAAAAAAATCAACATTATATTTTGACAGACTGAATGGTGACATCTACTAAAATTGTGACCACCCAGCTCACATTATGAGCCGTCACGTTTGTCATTAAGTATGCCTTGTGTGTGGAACACCACTACAACAGATGCCAGCTGTCACAATTTGCAGACAATAATGGTAACATTTTAGGACATGAACATTTTGATGACATACTGTTAATATAAAGTTAACAACAGAAACTCACTCAACCTGAATTCTGTGTACAGATCTACAGTGTTTCCTCCTTTCATTTAAAATGGCCTGTGTCACTGTCTGCATACTGGCTTTTCTATAACCTGTCCCTCTTTGTCAAATACAAAATATCTCCATACACCAGTCATGGGGTGTAGATGGATAGATAGATAGTCTTTATTGTCATTGCACAGGTTCACCTACACAACGAAATTGGGTTGCTACAGCTGTAGGTGCAAAAGACAGCTAAGAACAAGACACTTACAATATAAAGATACAACAAGCAAACAGTGCTTTGTCCATCATTGCAAAGTGCAATTGTTATCTTGATGATAATTACACTCATCAACCATATTTCAGGTTAAAACATTTTCACCATCTTATCATTTGTACCAGTGTTTGCCAAGATAATGGCTAAATTGAACAATTCACCAAACTCACTTAACCATAGTTCTCTTTCTCTGCACTATTCAGACAGACTGTTCCTCTCCATATTATGTAGACCAGCTGTAGTTCTAAACCCTAATGTTGTTTGTCTCCTATTAATCCAAACTAATTAGACAAACTGTGTAAACTTTGACCTTTTCTCGCTCTTTCTCTGCACACAGCCACTCCCATCAAATGACTGAAGGAAAATGTAAAAAATGCTTCACAGGAGGACCTACCTTTCGACAGCCAGATAGCCTGACTGAGCCTCATACACCACCCAGAAGAAGAGCACCCTAGTTGTCACAGTTACAATATAGGAGCACCGGCACCAGCCACTGCCCCCCTCAGCTCCCCAGTTTGTTTCTGTGTGTGTGAGAGAGCGAGAGAATGGCGGACTGTCACCTGTGATACCACTGAGAAAACTGGACACGCTGACATGTGTGCGCAGTTGTATGACTGTATAGTGAATCTGTGTGTGAAATGTGTGTGTGTATATAGTGACTTTGACCACCAACCCCTCAGTGTTGCTGCTAGTTCAAGCAGTCACTGTTGTAAAGACTGAAGAGGAAACAAACCAAACTAACTAGTGGCGCAAGTGTTTTTGTAAAAGATTAGTTTCTCTAAATTTGTTTTACTTTTATGCTTTCTTAAAGGATTGTGTTGAGTGAAGATTGCTTCCTTGTTCTGCTGTATCCCCTTGGTTACCTCTAGTCCCTGATTTTATAAACAAATAATGCAGACAAAGTTTTGGTAGATCCTCATGTGATTTGTTTTCATAAGCCTAGGTCTCCAGGGCAAGAGCGTGTCAACTTGTTGTGAATCCTGGAACAGGGTGCCAGATCTGATTATTCTGATGGAAGGGAATGAATTAATACATTGGCTGCTAAAAGAAGAAAGTTTGAAATTTTCCTACAACAAAAATGATCATCTCCAGTCACAAAACAGCACTAATTCAGTTAGTACTGCCCTGGGTGTGAATTTCTTTACCTGTATTTTAAATTACACCAAGCTAATGACTCTTACCTGGTCTTTCATTTGGGCTTTGTTGGGATTTCCTTTAACCAGGAAACGTGTTTGCTGTAGATTTGAATGGACATTTAATCTGCCACAGTTTTTAACACCAATATCCTACATACATTCTGTGTTTTCCAAAAGACCATAAGATACAATTTAAAGGACCAGTGTGTGGGATTTTGGAAAGTCTAGAGGTGAGGTTGCAGATTGCAACTAACTGAATCCCCCTCCCCTCACCCTTCCCTTTCCAAGTGTGTAGGAAAACCTACGGTGGCATTCAGGTAACATAAAAATACAACAGGCCCTTTCTGGAGCCAGTGTTTGATTTGTCCGGTCTGGGCAACTGTAGAAACATGCAGGACCTGATCCCTACATAGATATGAATGGCGCATTCCAAATTTTAGTTTCAGGTATACACCAATTAAAACATTATTGTAAATATTCTATTTCTGCCAATAGATCTGCCTAGATCATATACACTGGTCCTTTAAGATGCATAGAAAGCATTCATATATCTTTATTTGCTGGGAATTATAAAAAATAGGAGAAACATTTGAAAGGTCTGCGTTTCTGTGATTTGTCATCTGGGTTTGATTTTTGGAGCAAGTGTCGTTTGAAAGCAGTGCTGGTCTTTGCCCACAGCACAGTACCTGCCATGACACTTGAGGCCAGTGGAAAAAAAAAACAGGCTCAGATTACAACTAAGATCTGGTTGACTGGTCCCTGAAGTTTAAACTATATCAATCTAACAATTTTAAGTTTTCCTGATAAGGAAGGGGAAGGATGAAAATGTAAATTCTCTTAAACTTCATACTGTAAATGGAAGTAATTCTTACTTGTTTCACTGTGTAACAGAATACATGATTAAAAACAGTTTTTGAATACACTTTAGAGACACTTTTGTCTTTCTGTGAGGCTGTTTATATTATTAATACATAAATTCCATTGGTGTCATTTTTTAGAGGCACACAGGAAAATGATAACTCATGTTATTACACTGAGGGTGATAAATGACTTGTAGTGGTAATAGGGTTGACGATAGAAAGTTCTGTGTGTCCCGAGTTGTGACACTGTTAAATGTTTTTTTTGTGTTAGACAATCAGGTTCTTTGTCTCAATTTGTTTCTTTTGAACAAAGAGTTATAACCACGTGAAATTTCATCATCTTGCAGCATGGTATTCAGGTGGCGAATAGAGAATAGTTATGGAGAACAGAAGGTGTAGTATTGTGCAAACATAATGAAAGACCCAACAAGCCCTTTTCATTTAATCCTCTCATACAGTTAATATCTTCTTTACATGTAGATACTGTTACCCTGTCCTGTATTAGGTCCTTTGTGTGAGCTAAGTAAACAGGGTCCATGTTTCACTGTAAGCATTTGTCCCATTGAATAACTGAAGAACAAAGATGAACTTGGTGCTTTTGGGGAAACTGGCAGGGATGAGGTTTTTTTGGTTTTTAGGGAATCTTGCACTCATAATTCTCATTTATTTTCAAAATCTGGATCCATCCTCCCATGTCATTCTTCTGTACCCAGGGCTGTTTAACTGTTGAAGATAATCTGTGACAATTTTGTCAGACTGTAACGATACTGACTCTGTACCAAAAGTGTTGGACTGTTGAATTGGTTCCCTGGGGTAATCTTTAACTGTTTTAATGACAAAAAGAAATGCATTTTAGGATTTGTTTTTTTTTTGGTCACTTGAATATGACATCGCTTGCTTTGTACATAAATGTGTTGATGATTATTAAAAACCTCAGTGATCTGTATTTATTCTTGTCCTTGTTTGCTATGTTCACTTACGTCAGGTTCATAATGTATCTCCTCACATTTAAAGATATATTGAATGCCTACTAGAAATGGAAGGGGGGATTCAGTTGAGTTTAGGTTGGTTGACCTAAAATGATTGGATTCGATGATACAGGCAGTTCTTGAGGACTGTATATTAACTCATCAACTCATACAAACAAGCTCAGGTTTTTTTAAAATCACTTTAATGTAGCATTCCAGTTATCAAAATGATGTAAACCTGATGTAGATGCTTTACATTGGGCTGAATGGTTATATAGTGAGATTAGATTTATTGAAATTGACATTATAAACACTACTCTTCACAAACTAGTTCTCTGATTTTATATGGAAACATAATATATCAAGTTGATTACATTGTTTTGTTAGAGTGATTGACTGAGCTTTTATATATGGAGACAGATCATTATCTTGAATGACTTCAATTTTTCAAACCATGAGTAAGAAATAAACACATTGCTCAATGTTCAATCAACAGTCCTCTGGTTCCACCTACTGGACTTCATGATTAACTGAAACAGTTTGCAGATGGAAAAACATCAGGACAGAGTGAGACTTGTTTGCAGATGAACAGGCTGCAGTTTATTAAAAAAAACAAAAAATCTGGTGGAGTGTTGTTTCAGAAATATCACTGGAGTCAGATAAACTGTATTTTAAAAGTCAGTTTTATCAGAATCTAATGTTCAATGAGTGGATATATTACTTTAAATCGTGTTAGAATTAGGATGTTTATACTTATGTTTCAAAGCCAAAATGTATATCAAAGTCTTCATCCTGGCCCGTTTTTGGGAGGAGGTCCTAGCTGTCTTTCCAAATAATCAACCAACTAGGAAAGCATAGAAATAGAATTTTGGTAAAGATGAGGATCGACTCAGTTATTGCTTTTGTTGCTGTTGATGGTTTTCTTTTGTTGGAACGCTCTACTAAATGTATCAGTATCCTTTTCTACGCAAATTCTACCCAGATTATTTTAGATCAGGCCCTTATTAAATTATAATTGACACTATAAGTAGTAAGCTTACAACACAGTTCCATGCAGAGGTGTAATTAATTTGACAAACCGAAGGAATGGAGTTGTAGTATGGGGTCATAGAATAAATATTAAGTGACACTGGCCTAGTTGGTGCACAGCTCAGCAGTGAGTGACCAACTTTCAGACCTATAATGAACCCAACGGTACACCCTGACCACTTAATGTGAGGGCAGATAGTTTGTATGTTTGTTTGTATAAGACAAAGATAAATATAGATAAAAGTCAAGATGTGTCTATGAGAACGTTGTTTGGGGAATGCATTCTGGGAGGCTGATGTTACCATGTCATTTCCTGGGTGTTTTGACTATTTTATATGCAGTTTCAAAAAAAAAAAAAATGTACAAAACACCTGCAGTTATGAAACCCTCCTACAAGTGGTGCACTTACTCTTTGTACTGTTCTTTTATTGTGCAGAGCAGTGGGTAAATGCACTTCCAAAGACTTTAATCAAGACACATTAACTGTGAAGGCACAAACAGGCAATTTTCGAGTTTCCCTATCGGCAAAATGAACATTTAAAACACTTCAGTGTAAAGCTCTAACAGAACAGTTGAAAGTAAGTTAAGTAGGTTAGAGGCTTTGACATATTAAACACTTTATTTTCAGTTTGCAAGTTTTCTGATTTACTTAGATGTCAAGTAAAGAGGAACAACCCAGGGCCGTATTCATGAAGAAAGCTTAAAAGGCTTTAATCTGTGGATTAGATAAAAAGGTTAGAAACTCTATACTGAGGGTTTCTGCCTTAGTCTACATCATGGGGTTTAAAATACATATCACCAATGCATACACTGAGATAAAAAAATATAATCATTACCATAGTTATGGATTAAGGCCTTTGGACCGAACGGTGCCGTGGATAGTTTTCCTCTTCAAATGAGACAAGCCCCAAAGAAAAGGAAAGAAAAGCTTGCTGCTGTTCCCCTTTCTCCTTTCATCACTCCAGTCTTTTATGAGTGAAACAACTTCTCATTTTGTTTGCTTTTGGTGATGGTGATTGTCAATCATTTGTCAGTTTAAGTTTGGAGACCGTGTAAATTGTTTTTAGCCTCAACTTTCAACTTTCTTAAAATCTGCAGTTAAAATGGAGGGCAGTGATGTGAATCCATATGTGCAGCATATTTGTTCATTCACAACATTATTTAAGATTAATAAGTGAGTACACATAGACTTACACTGCATAGTTAGTTACTTACAATGCATAGTTAGTTAACCTCAAAAATAAAGTGTTATGTAGTACTGTAGTATCATAGAGAAAGGTAAGAGTATGAAAATATTGAATCTTGAATGAAACCCTTCTCAGTGTTATACATATTTTTTGCTGGACCCTCCCTGTGACAATACCCTTTGCAACACCTTCCCTCCAACATCTCAAAACCATATAATCACAGCAAACACAACAAAACGGTGAAAAGTCATATTTTTGAACAAACATATTACAGCAACTAAATGAGTGAACTGGGAACAGGCTCCTAATCAATAATACAAGGAGCACCCACGATGCACATGACTGTTTATTTTCACATGAATTAATCTCACAGGGCAAGGGTGAAAAAATCCAAGATGAGTCAAAACTCAACTCTTCTCAGTCCCCCCTCCCCACCAACATAGCCCCTCTGTGTTTTTTTTGACCCCTCCTCACCCCTAATAAATTTGATACAGTCAGTAAAGAAAAAACAACTGCAACAAAGGTTTTAATTAGAAATGCAGAGCCAGTATTTTAATTCCACCTTTAGTTTCCAGTGTTGTTTTCATAATTACTGTGTGAGGGTTAGGGATAGTAATCTGCAATCTCTGAAAGAGTAACTCACTTTAATAGTCTTGGCTAATTATACTCATTTAATATGTGGACTGTAATTACATTAATTAGTAATTACACCCACAGGCCTTCCTTTCAGCATCTGCATGTGCACTTGTTTACACACAGCAGTTGAGTTTGCATGTATATGAACTGCATGTGGGTTGCATACTGAGCAGCTAGTGAGTCATTGGATTTTGCAGATCAATGGCTGTCGGTCAATGGATGGCTGAGTGCTTTGCAACGACCACCCAATCCAAGCACTCTACCCATTCTGTCAAGCATCCAGGAAAGGAGGTCACGTACACAAATTTCCTTTCACTCCCTCTTGCTTTCCATTTTCAAAGCACACTTTTCTCTCACAGCGCTGCTTCGCACTCCACTCATACACACACACACACACACAAGCACATGCGCGCCCGCATGCACACATACACACACCGGATAAGCCGATGAATTCAGCCCGTAGTGGAGTTCTGGATCAGAGTGGAACTTGTTTCACTACAATGTGAGACAGACTAACGAAGACAACAGAGACAGCAAAGAGAAAAGAAGAAAAGAGGATTTGATAGAAATGAGAGGCTTGGCGAGATAAAAGCTGAGGAGAGTGAGGAGAAAAGAGGGGCAAAACTGAGAACAAAAGAGAAAATAGGATGCCTAATTTGACTGAGGAGGCTTTGGAGCATTGCCAACAGAATCCAGTGAGATGTGTCTGTAAGGGTCTGTGTACTGGTCAGAGGAGTGAAGCAAAGGTTGTGACTTTGACTGTACTTGTCGTTTCATTGTACTGTCAAAACTGTGCGTGTGCACATCTCAGTTCAAGTGTGTGTCAGTGTCCTCATAGGACAGAAACCAAAGCTGAACAAAAGCAGGAGATTCTGCAGCAACACCAGTAGCCCTACATGAATATCTACGTCCACATGATTGAAAACACACATGTTGCATGCATGCCTGAATATTTCATGCGGGCACAGGGAGGGAGCGACTATAGAGCTTAATTTATGGATGAGTGAGGTTAACCCAATTCAAATATTCATGTGAACTGAAAAGTAAAAATGCAATCTCAAAATACATCCTTTTCATTTTCCATTTTATCAGGCAATATCTGGGTCAAATTGAAGATTTAAATATGTATAAGTTTGCACATTTGTTAAGAATACTAAAATGTTTGAAAAGAAATTCTTCAAAGACATCTCCCAATTTATGGTTAATATTTATATGACAAGAAATATTTGAAAGCTCAAATGCTACGCAGCAATAGTAAGATAAACACAACATTTGAAAACATGCAAATTTGAATCTGATTGTACTATTGTGTACCTACGTATATGTGTGTCAGGTTAATTACACGTCTCCATTTCACCAACCTGTCTGTCTATCTGTTTGTATATATGGGGACACTAGACAGAAATTGCTCTGCTCAGGAAAGCTGCCCCATCTGACCTTTATTTCAAACAAGACTTCTCAGAGAAAATGACCAATAATAAACTATTAGCAGCAGACCTAAATATCTGAGTTAGATTATTAACCAGCACGTTAGAAGACCCGCAGATATACCCACAGAGGGAGAAAACAGTCAGTGTCTATCTGATGTACAGATGATGTATTTGAAATGTGAGTTTTAGTCATCCTAAGTGGACTTGGGTCATCAAACTCTGTCCATGAGGGCAGAGGAGATGCTGGCCACTGTCGCGGAGTTGACCTATGAAGTCAGCCACAGAGACGGATGCTTCCTGACTGTAGCACGTGTTGGTGTGAATGATGAGAAATGTCAAGGTAGTGCAGTAGAGTTTGTGTGCGTGAATGTGCGTGTGTCTGGCTGCATGGATGTAGTACTCCAAGTGATACATTTCTATAGAGGGAGTGTGTAGTTGTGTGAGTCAGAGATCATAGAGCGTGTGTGCGAAGTTGTGTCAGAGCAGCAAGGCTGTGTGCATATGTGTGTGCACATGTCCTCTTTGTCTCTGTGTGTGTGTGTGTGTGAGAGAGAGAGAGAGAGAGAGAGAGAGAGAGAGAGAGACAGCCGCAGGAATGTGTATGTTAGTTCCAGTCCATTGCTTGATAATGAGAGCAGAGGTAGGGCTCTGTGTACGTGTGTGTGTGTGTGTGTGTGTGTGTGTTGTTTGTCACAGGAAGAGAGGGAGAACCGATGCTGATGGCCAAAAAGATTAAGGTAGATCAAGGTTAATGTGTGTGTGCTTGTGCACGTGTGTGAGCGTGTGTGTTAGCTGCAGGGTAGGAGAGTTCCTCTTGTGTCTACACTGATTAGCATAGCATGCGTTTGAACATCAGAGGTGAGACTCAGTATTAAAGCCTCAGTGTGAACATGTTCAAATTCAACTGATGGTTGGCAGCAAAATTTTGTTTTCTTCATATGACTGCCCTAAAATCAAATTCTCTGAAATCCTACATCTGCAGCTACACACAACTTATATGTTTGTCTGTGTGTGTATAACATAACATAACATAACATAACATAACATAACATAACATAACATAACATAACATAACATAACATAACATAACACAATACAATATAATACAATATAATATAACCTTACATTACATTACATTATATTATATTATGGGGTTTCAGGCGTGTGTATTATAGAGTCATGGACGTTCCAGTCCATTGGCCATGTTACAGCTCACACTGAGAACATGAAGTGTGTCATGGTGATATAAATAAAATGTAATGTCGTGATACAACAAAGTACAGTGGCGCAGCTGTGTGTGTGTGTGTGTATGTGTGTGTGTGTGCTTGTCACTAGCACAGAAGGAAGATCTAGTTCATGGCTCTTGCTGACACATGGAATTAAAGCATCAAGGTAGAGTAGTGTTGGCGTTTGTGTGTGTGCATGCATGTGCTTCAGCGGCAACAAGCTACATAGCAGCAAATGCACAAAACATACGAGTAGCTGTCATTTCATGTCGGTGCTTTGACAGTTACATGCGTGTGCTTCTGTCCCATGACTAGAATATTCAGGATTACACGGCTGTATTGAACAAGGTAGTAATCTATTCAGTTCAGCTGCTGACTCATGAAATACTCACAGGAGTCAGTAAATCACCTGTTTTGAAAAAAAAAAAAAATCTATTGGTGAATATTAGATATTTAGGTCTCTAGTTTACAGAAAAAGTTTGCATGGTAAGCCTACAGGCTGCTAGAAAAGTGTATGACAATGTAAGTGTAAGTGACACATGAGCACTCCTCCTGTTATGATAAAAAATATAAAGGTTTCACACCTTACCCACCTGCAAGGATTAAATATTGAAATCTCCAACTGGCTGATCAAATATTCATTCTTGCCACAGGGCTATAAAGTAGCCACATTAGTTAGTTGAGTGGTCTCCTTGGCTTACTGAGCGATCACAAATTCTATTCGTGGGAGAACCAGTGTAATCTTTAATTATAAACCTTGACATTGATAGTAAAATTCACCCTCTTTTTTTTTTTCCATCTGATCAATTGCTTGTCATTTAATCAAAAGAAATGAAAAACAGACTGTCCATTTCTAAGTTTCTCAGTTGTCAAAAAAAAAAGATTGTCAGAGCACTGGTCACCATTGTTTTCTAAAATTTTCTTTAAATGGCATTAATGAAATCATGAAACGTCACAGGAAAGATGGGCAGATGTAGAGCTGATGGTTATGTCTTTGTACCTCTGCATTAGTGGATAATTGTACATCAGGGAGAAATAAGGAAGGTGAGAAAGACAGAGGGGATGACACGACTAAGGTAATGAGCCAGACTCAAATCCACCTAATGAGTTCATAGTGACTGGCTTCACATGCTGACTAATAACATAGTCCTATTATTTGAGCTTCATATTATATAAAGTAAATTCTATCCTATCTTATCCTATTTATTTGTTCCATATCATAGGACACCCTTTCCTATCCTATCTTGTCCTATTCTATCTTGTTCCATTCCATCTTACCATATCATATTGCATAGAATCATGTCCTATCTTGTTAAAATCCATTTCATATTGTATCATATTGTATTATTCTGTCATATCCTGTCCTATCTGATTTTATCTTGTCTTATTCCACTGTATCATATTGCATCGTATCGTGTTGTATCGCATCGAATCGTATTGTATCGTATCGTGACGTATCGTGTCGTATCGCGTCGTGTCGTATCGTATCGTATCGTATCGTATTGTATCGTATCGTATCGTAACTCCTATTAACAAACTGTTCCTCAGATCAGCGATATGAATATTTTTCAACACAAGGAGTTTGATTTATTGTTGAGAAAAGTCACATCTTTCTTATACTATAAAGGCAACCACCATCAACTGCCTTTTTTTTTTGCTACAGGCTGCCTAAAAAGCTGCATTGCAATTTGACGTACAACATTGGTTCCATCATACACATAATTCTGGTAAAATATGTTAAATAATACAGTTTGTAGCAAAGGTACTAAAATGTTTTCTATGTGTAACAAAAATGAAAAATGTCTCTTCAATATCCTGCTGCTTTTCTCACTGGACTGCATTTTGGCACATTTTATTCATGCAAGGTGTTAAATGCTGACTTGCTTTCACCAACAGCAACAAACATTTTCACTCTGCTGCTGTCCCAAGACTTTTCCTTCTGATTGTACTTGTACACATTTTTAATACATGGCAGCTCTTTTAAAGTTAACTCACTGTTCCCTGACATAGCAAGACAGTCAAGAAATGTATGTTTTTGCCTGCTGCTGCATGCATTAATTATGGCTTCCATGCAAAATAGATTACATCTGCAACTTCATTGAGTGACCGAGGCAATTGTGGAGTTCATGGCTCACATGGATCTGCCTCCCACTCCAGTCCAACTAAATGCAGCCACTGCCAATATAAAGAATAAAAATGTATAATATTATGCCCCATTTTGGTTGTTTTGGTAGGTGGATATTAGATCCCTTATCAGAAAGTGACAAACCTAGTGTTCAAATGAAGAAGAATATGTGGTTTTTGTAATTTTTGCTCTTGCATGAGTCGTTATTTCCAGGAGGGTGCTTTGCATGTATGCATTTAAGTGTATGATCTATCATATACCAAGTAGCAAATACACTCTATGACCCCTGAATTATTGTTTATAGAGTATGTAACAATTTAAACTACATTAGTCTTCATGCCTAAATTCTTTCCTCAGTGTGTTACTGTTTCCAGCAACATTGTGCTATATTACAGAGAGGACAGAAAGTCTGATGTGTCACTGTTTGGATTATTCTTCTATTTTTCTCCTGGACATGTTTGACTTTGAGAATACAAGAGGCTGTCTGTTAGCTTGTCTCCTGTTGTCTCCCAGTGTTTACCACTTTTGAATGCTTGTACGACAATACTGACCTGTATTTATTTTCCTTTTTGGAAACGTCTCAACTCTGTGTTGCCTTTACAGTTACAGTTATTTGCCAGAAAATATGCATTAGTATACATCATTAATGAAGTATCCAAAGAAGACACACTATTGAACTGCAGTGAGATCTGATGGATTGAATTGGGTGTCCCATTGCTGCTGCAAATTCACGGAGAATCCATTCATATTTCATTAAATTCACATGTTATCCAGTAGAAAAGAACCAAAGTCTTCTCTGTAGCCAAAGTATTTAGGGAGACTTCTATGAATACATCAGTTCCTCTTATCAAAAGTGCTGTACAAAGGATATTAAAATATAGAGTAAAAGTAAAAACACAAAGAGTAACATACCAACGACAACAATAAACAAACAGACATTACATCTGGTAAAGAGATTAGTGGGCCATAAATGTCAGTCCCAGTTATGGGATTAGATTTTTTTTGTCACTTATGGTTCTCTACAAGTAATGACATTTAGTCCCAGGCTTTCAATTTGAGAGCTCTTATCTGTATCTGTGGAAAGACAGCTTTACTTTAGAGGCTGTTATTGACCTTCTTTGCCCCTTAAGTGTTCTGCTTATTAGTTAACTGACAAACAATCTGTGGCAAATGGACTCTGTAGGCTTCATTTTTGGTGCAGCACATAGAGTACCAGCAGGAGCACTTGTCTCTCATTTTGGATTTTTCTTTTTTTTTGATTTGGTCTTCATATCCTCTTCTGCTTCTCCTCATCCTTCACTCACAAGTGAGCACACTTGTGTGTCTCTGTGCGTACATGCGTGTCTGAGGTTTTTGCTTTACCGGCATTAATGTAGACGATACACCATCGCTCAAGCTACATCACACTGCTGAGTAATTTTTATGAGAGAACCAAAGATAAAAAATCACAAGACGACTATTTTAAACACTAAAAAAAATCCCTCTCTTTCCTCAAGACTGCAGCTATACTGCTTGTTACAGTCAAAGGTTGCTAGGTTACCACAATCATGTGACATGTCCATGGTAATGCCACTTGTAGGTTCCATTTAAGCTTCTTTGTCATATAACGTTTCCCTGCTGTGTCACGAGTCTGCGGGGTTCAGTGTATGTATTTATTAGGAGCAGCTTTGTGTACTCTTTCCTGCATTTTCCTGCATTTCTTTGGCATTTTTAGAATGTGCTTTGATTTGAACCATTTCCTCATTTCTTCCAGTCTTCCGCTGGTCTAAACCCATCCCTGAGCCGTCTCTGTACTATATCAATTCTCTCATTTTACGTTTGGCGAGACCAACCAGCGAGTGTTTTCTGACACTCAACTTCGTGGGTGAAAAACTGTTGTGAATGTTGGTTGTTGCACTGGAAGACATCACACAAACATGAATACTAAAGGGATACGCTTTGTACTCCTCCAAAGACAGTCATTATTTGCATGATCCTGGGTGTTTGCACAAATAACCAGCGCTGTAATTTCCCTGGTGCAGACAGTCTTGTAAGAGAGCAAACAGTCATATTCCTCTAAAATGACAAAAGATTCCTTTATTCACAGAGCAAGTCCAAAAATATAAATGATTATCAAATTTGGGAATCAATACAATCAATTCTCAATCTGTGTTTTCATGCTCACATTGTATGAGATCTGTGACATAAATTGACTTGAAGACTTTTAGAGACTCTCACCTTCTCTCCTGGTCTCCACCGTCTGCTTGACTTGATAGTTTCACCCACGCCTCCTTGGTTTGACCTCCTTGGTTAGATTATTAAATAAAAGCTGTTTATTAATAGTAATTCCATTTGGGAACACTTCTTGTTTTTCTCATCACATGCAAATTCAATTATAATAACCCATGTGTGGAAGGAGGAGGGTGATCTCTTTCTTGATAAACTTATTGGCATGTTTAAACGAATGTCCCTGCAGCTTCTCAGGTAGGCTAATAGTTCACTGGGGCCTGTGACTCAATTTATAAGGGAAACAAGGGAACGGCCAGAGCAGAAGCCCAATTAGACAGCTATGTTGGTGAAAATCCATTTTGTTCTGTGTGATGCATGTGATGCATAAATTGTGAATAAAATATCAGATCAGCATTTTACAGTAAAATGCAGTTGATGGTACAAAAAGTGGTGGGATATTTCTAAAATGCCAATCTGATGGATTATTATTTTTAAGACATTATACTGTACTACAGAAATAAAATGTTTGGTAATATAGATTTAGTGCATTGATTATCTCACAATCTGACATCACTTAGTGCATCTTTGCTTGTGTCCATAGGCAGCCCCCCCCCCCCCCCCCCATGTCTGCAGAGGAACAGAACATGCAAAGACCCATTTAGCACATTACATGCATATTGCATATTTTAAATCTGGTTTCTGTGTACTCATGCTCATTTGTACTTGTGTGTCTCTGTGTGAGTGCGCTTGTGTGTTGGAGGCAAAGATTGACGACCCATAGAGTCCAGGTTGCTGTTGAAACATAAAAGGCAGAGCTCACAGTCATATTGGAGATGATCGACTACTGGACAAAAAAAGGCTACTTGTCTACTTCTCTGCTAGTTATGCTCAGACTGTGCTTACAGCTTCAAGGCTGGCTTACACATACACACAATCACACACACAAACGAATACATTAAACCAAGGTCAACTGCCAGCAGCATCGATCACTTGGCTGCTCCTCTTCAGAAAGGCCCTGAACACAAACCTGGTGCTCAGTATCACCATTTAATCAGTTGAATTAAGTGTTTGCATGGTTTTAAACTTCTAATGTGCACACTTAGATCCAAAGATTTTATTGCTTCATTTTTCTTGTTACATAACCTTACTTCAGTCAGGAGAGACTTCCTTCTGAGTCAACGAATAAACTTTTATTGCCATGTGCAAAACAAGAGAGGAAAAGTGAGTCTTTGGCGAATAGACCCCATTGTGATGTCATCATATGTGAAAAGGGTGAAAAGGGGTGAGGCTGTGCGAAGTATAGAAAATACCCCAGGGGTCGAGACACCGATTGAGGTGGTGGTGATGGGAAGAAGATAATACTGGAGATCTGCATGTGACGAGGAGTGGACTCCAATGAGCTCGACCTGGCACTGGATATGAAGACTGGAGATGGATGGCGTGGAGGAGGGCCGCAGCAATACGCACTGAAATGACAACGTGATTGAATGGCTCAGATCATGGCGAAATCTGATTGGTTACTGAAAACACATGAAGTTAGCCGATTACAAGAAACGGGGTGAGAGATGGGGAGAGCGGGAGAGAATTGTGAATGAATGAGGCATAAAGATGTCTTCCTGATTGAACTTACGCTTAGTTTCATAATATGAAAAATGCTTGAGGTGATGACAGATAATCAGTTATTAATAGGATCTTAGGCATGTGAATTATGTATGAACGTGATGCTTGGTGTATGAATGATTAATTGTGTGACCTCTCAGACACTATCACAAGACCTCAACAAGGTCCCATCCTCCTGGTTTAGACACACTTAAATACTGTCACACTAATGAAAAGTCTTTCTCTCAACAACAATCAAAATTATGACAGTAATTCTGTTGAAACGCTGCCTAAGTAAGCACAGTGGGAGGTGTGTAGCTTCTGCATAAATTCATACTGATGTGACAAATTGGAGTTGATGCACTGTTTTCTTCACAGGGAATTCGAACAGAAACTCATGCATAGTCACAACACAAAGCCGACGGAGAAACAGAGAGAGGCAGGCAATCGGGAATGGAGGGATCTTCGAATTAAGCTACAGGATTTCTGTGGCACTCTAGGATGCTTTGTCGCCTGGCTGTGCCTATAGGTCTCTTGATTGAACAGCTGCTGTATCAATTCAGAGGCCAGTGCCGTGGCTATTTGTGGCTCAGCGGTACCTTCAGCAATAAATCTCCTGGCACGGATAGAGAGGGAGACACATGAACACAACCCTCTCTCACATTGCATGCACTGCTTCAATCCAGTGTTCTTGTTGGATGAACTGGAACTTTGCCTCATACACTCATGTGATCCACACATAATTTGAAACAGAGAAGCTCCAGTCCCTGAGCAATGAGAGCTTATTTTTCTATTCGATGTGAGATGACAGCAGGACACCCCTTTAGGGCTGCGATACATGGACATCAATTTTAGGCACTGTGGGTTTACATGGGCAATTCTTCTTGTAACATGCTGGGACAAAAGCAAAATGATTATCGCTGGGTTATGAGGTAAAAATATAACATGAAAAAATACTACAGGTCGCAGGTGTACTAGAAATATTCATCATCTTTTAAAATGGTATTTAGACCAAGAACATGTACTTTTAGGCCACAGGCACTCACACACTACACAACATAGTGATTCTGTGTGTCAGCTAAAAGCCTAATTTGGTGAATGTGGTGGAAAAAAAACAAAGACCTCATCCGACAAAAGCAATTTATTTGTTTTTCCTCCTACCTGCCTCAAAATTCAGACCACTAAGCAAGACACCAATGAACCAGTCCAATCAGTTCATCAATTAATCAATCAATAAAATGATCAAGGAGTCAGGATTGTGGAACCATGATTGATGACAGCCTGGTTTCAGACCTCTGAATCACTGCTCACATTCGTTTCTAAGTGAAGTAAAACCAAATGGAAATTCACTCTGATTATGAGGGTATGTTGCTGATTTTCTGAATAATCACAATTAAACTATTTCTGCTAAATGATAGCAGTTAAAAAAAAGTATTCTTGTCTGTGTTGGTGCCATGAACAATTAATTTCCTCATGGTAGTCTGGTGCTTTTTATTGACTCTAACCTCTGCACAGACCGGCCCGCAGAGAATAACCAATTATAGGGCTTTTATTTTCACACCACACAGGTATGGCCCAGACATATCACTTTACCCACAGCCTCTGGATGTACACTGCGGTGCTGTGAGTCAATCAATACTCACCCTTACCTGTGTAATATTCATATCTCTTGAACTGTGATCACAGTAGAAGGAGATCCTTCTTTTCCCCCCATCTCCCATCCGTTCCCCTTGTGACCTTATATATTGTCTTGCCCTTTTTCTTCATGACTTCTTCTTCTCTGTTCATCCTCATTTTCATCTCACTCACCCCTCCATTACTTGCTACTTTTCCTCCCTGTCTCCATCTCACATCTGTCTTTTACCTCCCAATCTCCAGTCCTCCCCTCCCCCTCTAACATTGTGAGAAATACCAATAAAGACTGGCTCTGCGTGCAGGAGTCTGCACTCCCAAAGCGCCAAAAGTGTGTGAGCCACTGCTACGTGCACAACTACTTCATGCACCTATGCAACCTGCAAGAGTGCAGCAACACAGCTGAGCCTGACTGCACTGCACACATTCAGAACACAAATGTGGGTGTGTGCGTAGATGACATTCTGAAAATGAACTACATTGAAATCAAAAATAAATGCCTGGCAATGGGAGGCAAAAACAAAGGCTTTGACTACTGGGAACAACAGTTTGCACTTGGATAGTGAATAATATGTGAGTGATGTATACATTTAGTGTCTGCTATATATGAAATATGTACTAAGTGAAATGAAACTGCACTGGAAGAGTTTGTACCCATAGACAACAATCAACATAAACCTGTATTGTCCAGTGACAATCTAATATGGCTGACAAATTACAAGTGATGAGGCAGAATCTTCAGCCTATATACTGTATATAAATGCTTAAGAGCCCATAACTCCAGAACAAATCTGTTTTAACTCTTAATTGCAGACTTTTCAATAACAATTACTGCTGATTTAATGTTATTATAACTCTGCCATTATAGATCTGCCATTAACACATAATCAATCACATGACAGAGTTCACAGGGTTTAAATACATAATATTTATACGCTTTGCGCGAGACCACTTTTAGCCATTTGTTGATATCGAGTACTTGTGACTAAACTGGTTACATGTATATGGGTGTCTGTTTATGAGTGCTTATAGAGCATGAATCTATTAGTCTGCCTTTGCAGTGTAACAAGTCTGAAATGGACAATTAGATCCCATCAGCAGATATGTCTTCCCAAGGTTTTAATGTTCTTCATCTTCTCTGTTCTCTTCCCTCTCTGTTACTATAGCTTTTAAGATGTTTTATAATCCAATACTGTGCAGTAATTTCCACTCCCAATATGCAGGTCTCCATGCCAGTCCACCCATCTCATAATTTCAGACAATGTGTCAGACTTTGCTCCAGACTGCACGGCCATTAAACAGTAGGGGCTTCCTGCATGAAGACCAGCCATCCTCTCTGCGTAGCTGCTTTCTCACAGTCTGAGTTACAGTCTGGCAGGTCTCCTGAGGACTCTGTTCACTTTCATATGTTCTCATACACATGCTGATCGCCGCACTTCACATACAAACTTTGGAGTGTGTGTGTGCTTGCTCTTGGTTTTGTCTTTTATTGGCCCTTGTTTTAATATCTGTTTGTGTGTCCTTTGTTTTCTTTGAAGCACTTTGTGACAAAGCACTTTGTGACAAGTGCTTTCTAAATAAATCTGACTTGATTTGACTGCACAGCCATATAATATGATGGGGGGATAAAAATACATCTTAAAGCATGGCTACACCAGTGAACCATGCTCTGGGAGATGGGCAGGAGGAGAGAGGCTCTCAGACAGCATTATGCAGGTTGACGGAAATTTAATTGGAACACTCATGACTTAAATGAGATCTCATGTCAAGAGGGTACACAGGAAAAATGCAGAGACTAGTGGTGGAGCACTTGTTTTTATTTAACTATGTTGTCTGAATAAGAGAAAATGACTTTAATGAAGACGGCTTCATGTGTGCGCGTGTCCGTTTGCACTGCTGCGCACAGTAGACGGCAATAAGAAAAGGTTTTCTCACTGGCCGTGAGCTTTGATAACAGTAATGAGGCTGATACGCTGAAAACAAGATTCAAATGTGGTTTAAAAGCAACAATTTTATAAGATAAGCAACAGGTTGTAGAAACCAAATGACAGGAAAATGCATTTTGGTAGCTGTGAATTCTCAAGCTCAGCCAGTCATTTATTTGTTTCATCATTTTCCAGATGCACTATAACCTCATTGCCAGCATTTTCTACTTTCCTCTGTCGAGGCTCTGTTGGGATTACAGCGCTACAAACACACACTTGTATTAATGATTTATGTATTTTGTTTTAATAACTTAAATCAAACATCAGTCATGGTGCCTCAGTGTCTCAGTAGAAAATGACCACATTGTTGTAAAAACCACAGAATATGATTACTCTAGTCACGGCTGTTAGGTATATGACATTATGCATGAAACTAGAAAGGACAGTCTGAATAATGAGCTCCAATTAAATGACGAATCATCTGTATATATTTATATAATAATTTTTTTTTACAATAAATCTATGACAAAAAAAAGATGTCTAAAATGTTTAGCTATCTAGGCTTGCACAGAGCAATGAAAGAGTTAAGGATAGGTGGTGTGTGTCAAAGAGACAGAAAAAGTGTTTAAGACATCAATGAATATTTTAAGAGAGAACGAGAGCTGTGGGAGGGATGGGTGAACTGAGAGAGAGTTGGGCTGGTGAGAGACGGAGAGATAATTTAATAGACGGGCAGAGCAAATGTGTTGGAGGAGAGACAGAAAAGCTGGAGGGATGGGAAATGAATGAATGGTGGACTAATCTGCACTAAGCGATGGAGAGAAGAACCGACATTAATTTAATAAGACGGATGAATGGACAAATAGATGCATTGAGCAATGTTCAAAAAAATCCCAAAACCTGGACTGCATTGTGACAGAAAGTGTGTGTGTGAGTCTGTGTGTGTGTGTGTGTGTGTGTGTGTGTGTGTAGTTGCACAGATGAAATGAAATATTTTAGAAAGACCACACCTGTGGGGAAACTGGAATGATGAGAGGGGCAGGTGGGGCATTATGGCCCAAAGTAAAAAGGATGGGAGCAGTAAGAGAGAGATCTTCTTAATTCTAGCTTTAAATGTTGGCACTAACAGGCAAAAAGTACGCACAAAAATGCTCAGCCTGTCAGCTGCTCTGGTTACAACTCATTTCAAGCTTGACACTCTTCCTCAGGAAGCATGAAGATGTTACATTCAGGAAAAAATGAAGCATGACAGTCTCCTATTAGGGCACAAATATAGCAGAAATGGCCCTGTGCATGCAAGTGGATGTGATGACACTGTGGACTGATATCTCTGGAATGATTCGTCTTGCTGGTTAAATAAAAATGCTCTTCTTTCAATTGCTGCCTGTATTTACGTGACTACTCAAGATAAATGTTATGCACCTCAGCATTCAATTTCAGCCACAGTTTTACTCTCACTATATGCTTGCTACCTGGTTGGCTGCCTCATGCACCAGACGATACTGAGCTCCACTGCTATGCTGATGACTGTCCGCTGTATCTGCTCCAACCTATGGCAATGATGACATAATGAGTCAAACAGGAAATGTCTCTACAAAAGATAAAATAAAAGCGGCACTCTCTACAGGAGTGTGGAGTTCAATGCCTCGTATGACTCATTGAATCATTCAGAACATCAGACTATTTTGAGTCAACAAGTAGTTTTGCCCTGGAGTGAAAATCTGGGCTCTGTGTAGTGATGCCAATAATGTAATATTTAAAAATTTCAGATAAAGACAGACTTTAATTTCAAGCTTTTTGAGGGCCCTGCATAATCATTACCACACTCTCCGGTGCAGCTTTTGCCTCCTACACTGCTACCAGTGGGTTGTTCTCTCGTAGTGCATTTCAGCCTTCCACTGCTTCCCTCGCCTATTAGGAAACTAAAAAAAGCACTTATAAAAAAACACTGAACAATTGTCCAATTCAACGCTGAAGCATTTTGTAATATTGAATGCAAAATACAATCCATGCTATTTCGACTTCTTTATCCCCTTTGCAACCAATCTACTGAATTTCACAGAGCTTCAGTGTTTTGTTTTATGTGTTTAATTAAATAAAAAATAAACGAGTGAAGAAATATAATAAATGCGGTCGATGCTTCCATACAGGTGTAATACTTGATACAATTAGAAAGTTAAACTGCTACACATATAAAAATGTGAAACAGGTGCCGCTAACAAAAGGAAATGCTTGAAAAGACTTTGACAGAGGGCTCATTATTGAGACACGGATGGCTGGAGCTTCATTCTCAAAGACCAGGTGTAGTGAACAATACTGTGGAAAAGATATCAGTAAATAGGTCCCGAAACTTTGGTTGAAGGCACAAATTCTATGACCCATAATGTTTGTGCATTAGTGTGGCTTGTAAGGAAAAACAGTAGGGCTGCAATGACCTCATTAGACAACAGTCCTCTAGTTGAAATGAGAATCATTTGACTATATCCAAAAATCAAAAAATATTACAAATCATTGTTTAAATATAAATCTGTTTTATGATTTGATAACACTCAGGTTTGGTTGGGTTCATACACAAAAACAATTTAGTTACATTTAAGATACGTTTAAGATACTGGTTCGAGTTGAAATCACTGCTTTGTTAAGGTTAGGGGAGCTTAGTCATTGTGGTAATATTTTAAACTTGTTTCACCCAAAAAAAGAAAGAAAAAAAGTTGACTGTCAGAAACCAAGAAACAGACCCAACCATCAACCCCCCCTACCTTCCTATGTGGACGTCCCGTAATCCCCTTATTTGCTCCTGTAATAAATTCTCCGGCTGCTACAGTGCATGTATTGTTCTGGGGCACTGTTACAATAACAAATGCACATTTGAGTGTTCTGTGTTCAGAATGCTCACTGCAAATCAGTACAGAGTCTTAACCCTGCTCAACACCAGTGGAATATTTTGTGGGTGATGTGTTGAAGGGAGCTCTCCATCACCACCATCAAAGCACTGAGACAGGGGGTATCTTTTAGATAAATGGTGCTCATCCCTCCATTAGAGTTCAAGCTGCTCTGGAGGCTGGAGTTTGCTGGTTTTTGAAAATGTCACCAATCCATTTGTTGTACTTATTATATATAATAATAATGGATGTCAACTGTCTCCTGCTCATGATTTTGTCAGTGTTTTTCTTGCAGGGTGTTTTCAGGGAGTTAGGGTGTGCTGGCAAGAAAGTAATGTTGAAAAGAGTGATGACAAACACAGTGGACATTATGTCCCCTAAAGTCCCGACACCCAAGTAGTGGTTCTCGCCGTCCTAACAGATCCAGATGTAATCTCTGTTTAAAACTGACAGCTTGCCAGCAACAGCTTGGGTGTCCAGGTTCACATCCTGTCAGTTGCTCACATTAGCAAACAGTGCAACAGGAAATGAACTCTCTATACTCTGAAGTGTTGGGTTTTGTTGCTTGCCCTTTGATATTGCCTCTGGATCCGTTTCAAATCAAACTCAGAGGTCTGTTTTCATCCTTTATCCGGATAATAGACTTTTGATATCATCTTTTACCCAAGCTCGACCTTTGAGCAACTCTTGCAAATCACTATGTTTACTTCAGTTGGGTAATATTTCCAGCGAAATTCATTACACAGAATCACGCATGCTTCCAGAGCTGTTTGTCTCATATCCCGTCACACCTTATTTATCTCTCAGCTGAGAAGGTGTGACTTGTCTCCAGATAGTGCAAATTGCTGTAGCTCATTTTTACGCCCTTACATTCATGGCTCGGCAGTTTTAGTTATTCCTTGGATTGTATTGATAACGTCTTTGGGTTGTATGGGCCTAACCTCTGGCTACATCGCTTACCATTTAATCTGATATGAGCCTGAGCACAGCTTTAGATACACATACAGTCTTTTTTTTTTGGTAGTCTCAGTTAAAAAGAATGAGTGACAAGGCTTTTGCTGTTAGAAGCCCCACTGCTTTGTAAAGCTTAGACTATAAGTCAGTGCCATCCTTCTAAAAAACCTCTCAAAACCCATCTGTACAAATAAAGCCTTTCCACAAATTGATGCGCACTGGCTTGTTTTCTTTTGCCTTATTAAAAAAGATACTTAGACAACCTGTTTTAAAAGAGGGGGAGGACTCAGGAGACCTGAGTAGAGGGCAACACAGAGGAATAAGCAAACAAGTGCACGGGCAGACAGAGAGACAGACAGGCAGACAAAAAGACGGATGGGTGGATGGAGGATTGTTGAGGAGAGGAATAGAAAGTCCTGAATGCTGCTGCGGCAGGCTGTGCTGACGTGAGGAGTGTTCCCAAACACAGTTAGTAGCGACTGCAGACCCACTGCATTACCATACTCACACACACACACACACACACACACACACACACACACACAGTGCCTAAGGGAGAATGCTGCTTGCAGGCAGAGCTGAATAGAATGGGGACAGAATCTCCTGTTCTGATCCTGAAGAGGTCACTGTGTACTCCAGCATCATTTGTAAACGTGTTAAGGTGTGTGTTTACAGGTTAGTGTGAGTTTTGTTTTCCTCAGTTGTTTCATTTGTTCTGTGCATGTTTTTTTTAATGCATGATGGGACCTTCTACAGGTGTGTTTAAACGTGTGGTGCCAAACATGTTTATGTACCAATGTGCTTTGTGTAATGGTGTGGACTGCTGTGTGTGTGTGTGTGTGTGTGTGTGTGTGTGTGTGTGTGTGTGTCCCTGCACAGGTCAGTCCTCCTCTCTCCTCTCCTCTCCTCCAGTCTCCCCTCTTCCCTCCAGTCTGCGCTTCCTCTAGGAGCTAGGTGCGTATCATTGGATCAGTAGCTGCTGCCTGCCACACTGTCCAATCGCATCTAGGGAGAGAGAGAGAGAGAGAGAGAGAGAGAGAGGGAGAGAGAGAGGCAGCGAGAGAGAGAGATGGGGGAGGGAGGAGAAAGAAAGGAAGAGAGGGACATTGATCATTTGAACGTCCTGGGCCTTGGATTCCTTGGATAAACGCTGAAATTCCCACTTCATCCAAAACGTCATTCCCCCACCCCCCCACCCCCATTTCCACCTGTCTCGGATCTGAAGGCTCGTTGGTTGCTTTTTTTTTTTTCTTGTTTCCTTTTTTTTTGGGTTTTCCCACCCAGGAGACGTGCCACCACCACCACCACCACCACCACCACCACCAGCAGCAGCAGCAGCAGCAGCAGCAGCAGCAGCAGAGGAATATCTCCCTATATCCCATCCCGGGCACGTCAGATAAGCTGCAGCGGCGAAAACACGAGGCGAACATTGCGGTGCACGGACACGGGAACATGGTCCGCGGGGTTTCACACCTCACATCCAGACCGGGTACAGTACATCCTACTTTCTCTTTTGATGATTTTTTTTTTCTTTTTACTGCAGCGGGGATGCAGGTTGAGGTTTTGCATTTGAGTGTGTGTGTGTGTGTGTGTGTGTGTGTGAGAGTGAATGTGTGTGTTTTGCCGTAGTCAGCTTCAGTGCCGATTTAGATTTAGACCTTACGAGCAGGCATTTTCTCCCCCACTTGCCCTTAGTTTTTTCTTTTGCTCTTTTCCTCTTTCTCGATCCTTTTGAAAAAGGTTTATTTAAAAAAAAAATTTTTTTAATCATTATTATTTTTTTTAATCTGTTCTCTCTGTATATAAATATACAAGGGGAGGGTGGCAGGCGGCTTTGCCTTGATAAATGGAGCGTTATTCATCAGCGTGTGTGTGATCACCACCGGAATGTTAACTAGCACCTTGGACACCGATACAATACCAATGCAAACATGGGAGGAGCGACAGTACTGATCATATTTACACTCTGATATCTTTGCTGCTTATAGTGAACGTGTGTGTGTGTGTGTGTGTGTGTGTGTGTGTGTGTGTGTGTGATTACACGGAAATTGATGTTGCTCTCTCAGTGCGTGTGCGTGTGCAAGTGTGTATGTGTTAATATTCTGCCCTAAGGCCCTAAGAGAGAGATAGCAGTGTTGGCTGGGGAGCAGCTGTGTGTGTGTGTGTGTGTGTTTGAGATAGAGGGAGGGAGAGAGAGTGTGTGTGAGCATGTAGACAGATCAAGAAAGTGTGTATGTTTGTTTGTGTGTGTGTGTGTGTGTGTGTGTGTGCATCTTTGGAAGAAAAACCTGTGTAAGTGTGCCTGTTATTGAGAGACATAAGGAAGGTGTGTGTGCATCTTTGGGAGAGAACAAAGTGTGTGTGTGTGTGTGTGTGTGTGTGTCACAGGCTTCCTACCTTATGCTACATGCAGGTCAGGAGCCCCACAGTGTATTCAGGGTTTAATTAAGCATGTGACGTGACTCTCCACCCCCCCTCCAACGCCCCCCAGCCGGGTCCTGTGATCTGTGAAACAGTGCGTGGAGTGAGGATTTGTATATATGTCTGTAGCTCATACGAGACACACACACACACACACACACACACACACACACACACACACCATTCTTGTGTGACACAGCAGCCCTGACAGTCTAACACCAAGTTAAGCTGAGCGGACAACATCTCGTTTGCCCTATCTATCACTCCCATATCTATTTTTAACGTGAACAGCAGCGAGGTAGCACAGTCTATCCTTCTGATGTCATGTGTATGTCTCCTCTGGGTGTGTGTGTGTGTGCACATATGTGTGACATTTTATTTTATTTTACACTGTGCTTATTCTAATTAACCCTAATTAAATCCTCCTTTCTTTCCATCTCTCTGCCTCTTTTTCTCTTTTCCAGGAGGCAGTTTGGGCTTGTTATGGGGGTGACCGGAAGGAGAGAGTGACAGAGGAACAGTGATGCTACTGTTTACATAACGAGAGACTCACACACACACACACACACACACACACACACATACACACACACACAAATGCACACATGCTCAAATCGCGGGGCCAGGACATACACACTCACACACACACACATATACATACAGACACGTATTCAAGGGACTCACTGACTGAGTCACCACACACTCAGAGGCACTAAATCACTGACTCACACACAGGAACACACACACCCATAGACAGACGCATACACAGGGGGGAAAAGGTGGTTTGCGAGAGCCGGGACTGTGTGTTGTGTGTGCAATGGGCCAAACTGAGCGACAGCTGTATGTGAATGTTGGATACCTCTGAAGGGTCAACACAGCTGTAACCCCCGCCCTCCCCCTGTCCCTCAGTCTTCCCCTGCCATCCCTGATCTCCCGGCTACCCCGAAACACAGCATCATGTCTGAGCTGAGGACCAGGAGAACTCCCTCTCCCTCACCTCCTCTCCCATCCCTCTCATCCCCCTTTGGGTCCCTATCCCTCCTCCTCTCCCTCTGCCTCTCCCTTTCTTTCTGCCCGGCATCGGCGCAGCAGACTGTGCCTGTCATCTCCACGGTGCAGGGCCGCATCCGTGGCATCCTGACCCCACTGCCCTCAGACCTCCTGGGCCCCGTCATCCAGTACCTGGGAGTACCATACGCAAGGCCTCCAACGGGGGACCGGCGATTCCAGCCGCCGGAGCCACCTTTACCCTGGCCAGGAATACGCAATGTGACACAGTTTGCTCCCGTGTGCCCGCAGTCACTGGATGAGAGGAGCATGCTGGGAGATATGATGCCGTCCTGGCTCACGGCTAACCTGGATATAGCGGCCACTTACCTCACTCACCAGAGCGAGGATTGTCTCTACCTCAATATCTACGTGCCCACTGAGGAAGGTGAGTGAAGCCGGGGATGTGCACTCAACACATACATACACATACATACATGTTTAGGTTTAGGGGTTTCTTTTGTTTTTAAATGTTAAATTTTAGATCTCCCCCCCACCCCATTTGCACACCGCTGGTTGAACCAACACTTAATATGCAGACACCTGCGTCAATCGCCAAGGGGTTTACGCCTTTACTTGTGGAGGAAAGTGGGAAGGACACGGACTCACTCATGCATACATATTGGTTCATACACATGCATGTGACCCGACACAGACACACACACACACACACCAACACACACAAAATGGCAAGCATGAATACTCCCACAGCCTCAATTTATATCCACCCGCTGAGAATTGAAGGTAGTGTGATATGAAGCATAGGGAAGTAAAGGAGGCAGAGATAATTTCTGCTTTTGTATGTATAAGCCCACATGGTGATCAAAAGGCCGAGATACATACAAATGGACATGTGGACACTCAGACACACACATGCAGTCGGCAGGAACATGTACTCAAACACCAGACAGAATCGAGGCATAAGGAAGGTGGGTGGATCTATCTATCTATCTATCTATCTATCTATCTATCTATCTATCTATCTATCTATCTATCTATCTATCTATCTGTCTAATCTTCTGTCTTTCTCACTCTTCCCCAGACATCCATGAGGAGGGGGGTCAGCGGCCAGTGATGGTCTACGTCCATGGTGGCTCGTACACAGAAGGAACTGGTAACATGATGGATGGCAGTGTGCTGGCAAGCTACGGCAATGTCATTGTCATAACCCTCAACTACCGCCTGGGAGTACTGGGTAAAAATCTTCTATATCTTATATATATCCTCTATATGACTATAATTTGCTCAAGACCTACGCACGTTATGGTGCTAAGAGTGTATATGGTTAGTATGGATGATGCGATACTTTAAAATAAACCTCTCATCTTGATTCTGTTAGCTTCACTGTTTCTATTACTGTAAAGCACACCCCCTGATTCTATAATCTAATGCAATCCAATCATTTTTATTCTATTACAGTAATTTATTCTGACTGTGAACTTATCAATCAATTCACTATAGAGGTACATGTGCATAGACACATGTAAAGTGACAAATACATGTTTTGTGTACCTTTAGGGTTGATGCTTCTAGCTCCAATTAGAGCAACAACCCCAAAATGGCTGGTTTAAAATGGCAGTATTTGTGCTTCAGCAGCATGCTCCACCTTATGAGCAAGAACAATAGAAGTGCAATTATTGCCAAGGTGCTCTGGGTACCCTGATAATATCACTGTGCTCTCATACACCTTCTGTATAGCAATTTACTTACAATAATGAAAGGGGCTAGAAAGGCAATGACTGGATAATAATTTGAAATGCAACGTAGGCATTTCACGTGTATTTAAGTTGGGAATTGAGCTGTTAAAAAGACAAAGGATTAGATGGATCGGACTGAATATTACAGAGATGGTATGAGATGAAGAGATACAAGTTTAGTCTGTGACAGAGGTCAGTCATCAAATCCGGGCAAAACCTCAATAATACATAAACACTCAAACCCTAGTAATGTTCATACATGGGTAATTTTACCAACAAAAGTTTAAGTCACACAGTTAAAAACCAAGATAATATTTCTTATAAAACCATATTCAGTGTTGTTATTTTAATTCGGTTTTATTTCATTTTGTTGTGGGTTGTCAGATTTTTATTGGAAGATATGTATTTATTCATAAAGAGAAATGTACACTTCAACAAAAATGTACATACCATTGTTCCTCACTTTCAGTTTTATAGTTTATTCTGGCTCAGGCCTCATCACCTGATTTCTTTGGGGATACAACCATTTTGTTTAAATATATTGAGATATTTTTCTTATGTATCAACACAACATTTTTGTGATCAAATTTATATTATATTCACCATCTGGATTGTTTAATCCTTCAGCGAACTATAAAATGTGAAAACCATTAGCGAGTTGTTCTTACCCAGAGCGCCTTTTTTTTGTTTTTTTTTTGAGTGAAAACATGTTCAGAATGGGTTTCCCTAGTGGAAATAAACCCCCTGAAGCCAATTTTTTTCCACTACTAGCATCAACTCAAATCTGATCCTTTTCACCTCCATGACTCTCTGACTCAGTGCTCTCTGAACGGAGAAAATCTGATTCCCTGTGGTTTTTCTAATTTTAGACAGATATGCAAAGCTCACAGGGTGAAAAAAATAGAATATCTTAGAATCCTGGCATTTAAGCTTATCGTGTCTTTAATCATAAGAAATTCCCAAGTCTGGATGGGACAGAAGGGTTAAAAACATACTTGGAAGGCATCATTTACTGAACTCCACTGAGGGCATGAGTATTGAGCATATGTGTGCACAGTGTGCCTTTATATTGATTACTGTAAGTCAGAGGTATGAGATGCGTATCATTCCATTGGCTTGGTTAAATTATGCTCTCGCTTTAATAAATTGGTGCCCACTATTTAATAATTCATGTGAGGAAATTAATTAAAATGTGCCAGCAGGTTAACAAAATGTGTGCATGCAGTATGTTTCACTTATTTGATTCAGTTTATGCAGCTGTGATAAAAAATGATTTAACCCTCATGCCATAATCATTTAGTCTACTTGATTATGTAGATTTATGTTACAGAAAGTGAGTGATATTTTGTAAAAAAAAAAAAAAGAAAAAAAAGATACATATATTTGGCTTTTACATAAGCTGTTACGGCTACGAATTCATCAAAATTTATAGGAATCTTTGTAAGAGAGCAGGAGGAATTCTCTCAACTTTGTGGTGGTCTTTCTCTATTTAGTGCTATTATTTTGTTTTTTATCTTCACATTATATAGGTGATATGTACACATACAGCATATTGATACTGCATGAATCCTTCTGGTTCTCCTTTAATTTTATGGAGAATGTTTTTAAAAAACAGACTGGAGCAGAGTTGAATACATGGTAAAAGGTTAAAAGATTCAACAACAAAAAAATATTGATTAGTTTATGAGATCCATACTGGCTTTTTCTGTTTTTTTTTAAGCTTTCAAGACTGTCATTAAATATTGATTTTATTAGATGGGCATAAATCTGCATCTGCTTGGCGGGTGAAACAAAACTCTTTTTAATTCTGACCTCGGGGGAAAAATAGTTGCAGAGCTATAATCACCACACTGGGCCAAACAAATCCTACATGCTTCATTTTGTCTTCATCTCCATCCTCTGTTTTTATGTCACCTCCAATATGATCATCATCATCACCATCATCATCCATCATCACAAATAGCGGTCTTCCTCTTCTTCCTTGTCATCATAAGTTGGATGAGTGAGGTGAGAGCTCATACATGCAACACAATGCACAATTATGCACATTGATATTTTTTGCTAATCTTCCTTAATCAGCTTGGATCTACAGAAATGTAATGAACATAATTAAAATGAATGATTGACCCAAATCTTACATTTCACAGTATACAGTCTAGTATGTCCTTTTTGCATGAGAGAAAGTTGTGACAAAATCCACACGAGTGATGAAATGTCTTATTTTAACTACACAGCTTTTCTTGCTCATTATACTCTTATGTGTTCAGGGCCAGCTTGAGGTTCAGAGAAATGAGCTTCTGCAGTAATGAGATATACTGTAGTGGAGTGAACCATTAGGATCCTTTGTGTTTACTTAATAAAGTCAGCAGTAAAGGGAATAAGGGATAGCTGCATTTGTAACTGCATGTGTGTGTAGGTTTAATCTGTGCGTGTGTAAGCTGATATTCACTTACATGAATATGGATGTACCCTGTTGGGTATTTCCAGGGGACTGTAGGAGAAGCACATGATTTTTCTTGAATTTTCTCTTTAAATTTATGATGAATCAGACTCGTGCATAATTGATCTTAACAGTGGGGATGCCATGATCTCATGTCCAACATGTCTGCCCCTGTGTGCGCTCCTCTGTGAATCATAAATGTAAGCTGTAGATGCTATGCTTAAAAAGTTTGCAGAAATATCTTCCTGTGATCGACTCATAATTTTTACATTGTTTGCTCAGTTGTCTGCAGAGCTTTTCAGCTTTGATTTCGTGCAAATCTTTAAACTTAAGTGCTATATGCTCTACCATATGTAATAACAGCACCACTCTCTCTGTCCGCCTATAGGGTTTCTTAGCACCGGTGACCAGGCAGCAAAAGGGAACTACGGCTTGCTGGATCAGATCCAGGCTCTGCGCTGGGTGAAGGAGAACATTGCAGCCTTCGGAGGAGACCCAAACAGGGTCACTGTGTTTGGATCTGGGGCTGGAGCTTCCTGTGTCAGCCTCCTCACCTTGTCTCATTACTCTGAGGGTAAGGGAGAATCATGAACAAAAATCCTGTTTACCTAGTTGTACTCTTCTGACTGTATGTGGCACAGGTGAGGAAAGGTTTTTACACATTTTGCTGCTGAAAATACATGAAATGCATATGCAGATGGACAGGTAGGGAACTATGACCATTGATAGGTGGATGCTGTGAAAGTTTTGACATTCAGGGTTATGAAACATTTCAAGGTCTCAAGTGGACCGATACATTATTTACCGGTATAAATGCCTGAATAAGCCTTTGAATCCTCTGAATAATACAGCCTTGGCTGTGACTCATATAGCTAAGAGCTGTATTAGTTTAAACTTTTAACCTGGCGCTCTAACTGTGACCTGTCAGCCTTTTGAATAATGCATGTCTGTGATTTCTGTGTTTTCTTGCAGTGAGATTGCTTGTTGTGCATCTGTTTATAAATGTACTGTGTAACCCTCCGAGTGTGCAGTCATATGGTCATGCATTCATGCATGCATGTGTGTGTGGCTGCATATGCATCCATAAATGTATATGAGTGTGCCTCAGTGTATATGCTGTACACACCCGCTTGTATTCATATTTGTGTGCTCATGTGTATCTCAGACCTGTTCCATAGAGCCATCATCCAGAGTGGCAGTGCTTTAGCCAGTTGGGCTGTCAACTACCAGCCCAGCAAGTACGCGCGGCAGCTCGGTGAGAGGGTGGGCTGTGGCATCGACGACAGCACCCAACTGGTCGCTTGCCTCCAGGGCCGGAGTTACCGTGAACTTGTGGAGCAGAACATAACGCCGGCCAAATATCACACGGCTTTTGCCCCGGTGATTGATGGTGATGTTATACCAGATGACCCTCAGATTCTGATGGAGCAGGGAGAATTTCTGAACTACGACGTGATGCTGGGGGTTAATCAGGGTGAAGGCGTGAAGTTTGTGGAGGGCATTGTGGATTCAGAGGACGGTGTCACTGCTGAGGACTTTGACTTTGCTGTGTCAGACTTTGTGGATAGTTTATATGGATACCCGGAAGGCCGAGACACACTGAGAGAGAGCATAAGGTGAGTGAGTCTGTACATGTCTGGATATTTTTAAGCAATAGTTTGACATTTTGAGAAATACATTTATTTGATGTTTTGCCGAGAGTTAGATGAGAACATTGATACCACTCTAATGTCTCTGAATGTCTTGAATATGAAGCTACTGACCGGAGAGGACTAGTTTAGCAGAAGGACTGGAAACAGGTAGAAGCAGTTAGCCTAGCTGTGTCCCAAAGTAAAAAAAATCCACCTACCAGCACCTAAAGCTCAGTAATTAACACAATATGTCTTGTTTATTTAATTTGTACAGAAACCAAAGTGTAAAAATAAGAGGCTCAAGAAATAGTTACAACTCCTTTAAAAAAAAAATCACAACTTCTCATTTTCACATTTCTTTTTGTGGATTAAACAAACAAGATATAACCTGTTCATTTGTGAGTTTAGGCAAATATTTTGAACATCAGACAGAGCCAGACTAGCTCCCCCTGCTTCCAGCCTTTATGCTAAGCTAGGCTAACTGTCTCCGGGCTATAGCCTAACATTTACTGCACAAACATGTGAGTGATGTTGAGCGTCCCTTCTCACTCTTGACAAGAAAGCGAATAAATCTATTTCCTAAAATCTGACATTTGACTATGAGGTATAAATATTCATATCCTGTGTACGATGTAGGCTAATACCTTTAATTAGTTTTTTTTGCATGCTGTAACATCAACAGATTTCTTTAAAGACTGATTGATGTAAAGATGGACTTGATTGATTAATTGGGTGACTGATTGCAGCTTATTGGCTAATTTTAAATGTATTCAATAAAGGTTCATGTACACGGACTGGGCAGACCGTGACAATGCAGAAACCCGACGAAAGACTCTGGTAGCGCTATTCACAGACCACCAGTGGGTGGCACCAGCAATCGCCACAGCTGACCTTCATGCTCAGTATGGGTCTCCCACATACTTCTACTCCTTTTACCACCACTGCCAGAGTGATGCCACTCCGCCCTGGGCTGACTCCGCCCATGGTGATGAGGTAAGATGATGTCACAGACAAAACATTAGTGACAGTAACTGTTAGCACGAGGTGTGATATTAGATACAAAGAGAGAGAAGTAAAGATGTGACCTTTCATACACAGTAGCGTGACAGGGTTGAGTACGCAGTTCTAAAGCAGGTCGAGGCACAAATGTCTGAAGGATTTCTGAAATATTCATACCATGAATCAGGAGCTCTTGGTGTAGATGTCCTTAAAGGGTTGAATCAAGCAGTTCCCTGGAGCGTGAAATATATGAAATGGTCATGGAAATTATTTTCCTGCAGGTCTGATTTTGAAGCTGTCTTATCTACTATATACTATTTACTGCTACAAGTCTTAGATTAGCGTTTATTATGGCAATCATCTCTTCAGTATTTCTTTTGTAGTAAACTGTTCATTTCCACATTTTTTTAGATGCACAAATGATTGCCTTTTGTTCAGCACACTGAATGTGTGTGTATGGGGATGTATTTTTGGTTGGTGTATGTGGGTATGAATTTCAGTCCAGATGAGAAGGGATGACTTGTCAAACTGAAGATGGGTTTAGTGACCTGAGTTTAAGTTCACTGCAGTTACAGATGAAGCTGTTTCTGTCTTCACTGGGACGAGGTTAGAGTTTGACATGATTCAGTTATGGTTAGAGGTACTGTCAAGAGAATGAACATCATTTGTTGGTTCCAAAAGTAAACTATTTCTAACATGTGCATGTGTGTGTGTGTGTGTTTGTGTGTGTGTGCGTAGGTGCCCTACGTGTTCGGCGTGCCCATGGTGGGACCCACTGATCTGTTCAACTGTAACTTCTCCAAGAACGATGTGATGCTGAGCGCTGTAGTCATGACTTACTGGACCAACTTTGCCAAGACTGGGTGAGCTGTTAAACGCACACTGCTGTGAGATGTTGATTTTCTTTTGCCTGACTACACAATTTAGTGCAAAATCAAGAAAACAAGACAAAACAAAGAACAGCTTCAGCATGATTCACCACTCTTTATTTCTGCCTTTTTAGACAGAGGAATCTGTTTATAACGTCTGCTATTAATATCTAATCCCCACCCACATGCAGAAAATGTCTCATGATAGTGAATGAAAGCCAGGCTGTTTAATCACATTTTAATATGTAAAAGGAAATGCACAGCTGTCAATGGAAAATCAGTCATTTTTCATCCTTTTATCTTCGACTCTCTGAGGAGACAACGTTTGGCAACGTGAAGTGTTGTTGCTGTAAATGTGGACTGCTCACTCTTGAGTTTACAGGAACACATCTCTTCCAAGCTAGAAATTAGACAGTTAAGATTCAAGTCAATGGTGTCATCAAGAAAAACAGCATCGTGCCTCTCCACTTTGCAGTACTTGACAACTTTGTGTTTAATTTGTTGCGCCAGTTAATAGGAAAACATGAAGATGGGCCCAGAGTGCAGTTATCTGGCAGGATTTACAGAGAGGACAATCAAAGATGCAGAAAATCAGTGAGAGAGGATAACAGGTTTTGCTTACTGAAGCATGAAGCAAACGTATGTCCTTCAAATTATGTTCATACGCAGCTGTTTTGCATTCATTAAATACAGTTTGGAGAACACACATGTAGATGTGTGCAGGAGTCTTAGATTAAATCCATCTCTCTGTCAAGTTTTTCTGTCAAGAGAAGCAACCTTTTTCAGAAAAAATAGGTTTCATTGTAATGTAGGCTTAAATTGAAAGAAGCTGAGTTTCACTGGAGCTCTAGAGGAAAACATTGAAGTTTCAGAGCAACAAAAATAAGGAAAAGGATATGTTATTATACTGTATTTTCCTTCAGGCAGTCTCTGACACGAAGACAGTCCTTTAGACACAATCATGAAAGGAGCACTGCAGACTAATTTTGGCAGAGAGTGCACACAGGTTCCCTGTCATATCAAAATCTTGACAAGGCTTTTCTTTCTTGAGAAAGTTAAAGGACCCCTGCTCTTGAAAGGGTCCTTGAGGAAAGCCAAGGTGATGTCCTAATAGAAGAACAAGAGCTTGGCCACACTTTGATAAATCTTTTTTTCTTGACTTCTCAAATTCTCTGTCTTCCTCATTCACTCATTTACAGTCAGAACTTCTGCAATAAGAGCGAGAGCTTATTCAGTATGTTACATTAAAATTAAAATGATCTGCCAGTGGCTAAAAAAGCCTCTAGACATCTAATTTATTAAATTGAAAGTGAAATGATTTGCCAGTAGCTAAAAAATACAGTTGTTATAGAAAAAAATCCACATTGAAACTTTTAAAAACCCGAGAATCCACATTGATAAGAGTACCTTTTATCTCTCCACTCTGACATGATATACAAGATAAAAGTAATTGTTGAGGATGGACCCTCTTTCTGCAGTGCTCGAAGTGAGTAATTACCAGTAATTAATCCAATTGAGGCTCACTCCGCTGAGACCTCTTCAGATTTACAGAGACATCTGCAGTCTAGACCTTGATCTAAATCACCACAGAGCCTCCCTATCTCACAACATACAGAATCAGGACAGGGCTTGCACATATTTTGGCCGTGGTATGAAAAAAAAAAAAGTCTTTGATGCGGGTGCATTAAGGCAATCACATTGCATCAAGTTAGCAGTCTCTAGCCCATAGCCTGTATTGTCATTACCACCACAGCAGGCTGCAGAGAAAAATCACCAAGGAGGGATGTGACGATTTCAGTGTGCACTTCAATTATCAATGGGGAACTTTATCTGAGGAAAGATTTCACTCGGCTGAGAGTGCCTCCGATGGTGATGGAACTCTGCGACAGCTCAATTTAGCGGGGAGGATGTGATGCTCCCTGATGTATATTTTGTAAGCCTCTGTGTGGGCGTATAAATCCTCAGCTTGTGTGCGTTTGTGTGCCGGTAGGTCTTCACGCTTGCTGCCTTTTTGTGTCGCTCATAAGGTGTTGATTGACAAGTGAGCACATAGTGTGTAACTGGCAAGTCTGTGAAGACGTGTGGCTGTTTCATTTACGACGTCTCAGCTGCTGACACAAATAAGTCGGCAAGTCGACAAATAAATGCCTGTCCGTATGTGTCAGAGAAGTGATTTTTCAGGATATGTTCGCTGTACCACACACACACGCATTCATCTGTTCATTCATAATGTAGATATATGACACTTTAATGTTTGCTAGAGGGGCAAATAGCTGTACACTGTACAAGCTGCAGGAGTCTGAAGTGTGCAACTGGAATGTGAGGCATATGAAGTGGACTGAGAAATCTGAACTAAACTACCTTTGAGCTATGTTTACAGGAAAATAAAAACTTGTTTTGCTTTGTACAAGTATTTTTTGCCACTGGTTTGTCTTATGTCACTTGGATATTGATTGGAAAGATGCGTGCCAGCGCTGGTGAGACTAGCCAACAAGAGAGAAACTCAGCCTCCTCAGCGGAGAATAAGTCCTCTGCAGCTCTGTTAGCAGTCTCTGACACATGAAAAGCTGAAAAGCACGAAATATTGGCATTTGTACTTCCAAGGAACATGGTAGATATGTGAGTGGGAACTGTGTATTCTCTGTTGGATTTCATTTTTTGTGGCTTATTTAAACCTTTGTTGGTCATGAACTGTTGAAGGAGGCCGTGGTTATTAGCAGGTGATTATTGACAGGTATTTCAGAGGTATAATCTGGTTATATATTTTTTATATATCCTTTTGTATATGATTACAAATTATCAATCCCTCTTTTTTTGTTACCTCTAAATGATAAAAAACAAATAGCCTACATCTAGTTGTGAATAAATAAGTCATTGTGTTTCACTCTTTCCAGTGATCCTAATCAGCCGGTTCCTCAAGATACCAAGTTTATCCACACGAAACCTAACCGCTTTGAAGAGGTGGCCTGGTCTAAGTACACCCCTAAAGAGCAGCTGTACCTCCACATTGGCCTCAAGCCCCGTGTCAGAGACCACTACCGGGCCACCAAAATCTCCTTCTGGCTCCAGCTGGTGCCTCACTTGCATCATGTCAACGAGCTCCTCCAGTCGGTGTCCTCCTTCACACATAGTCCCTCTCCACAGGACGACACCCCTTATTCTTACACTAAGCGCCTGTCCAAAGGTTGGCCTCCAAGCAGTACGCGTCACCCAGGCTCACAAGGAGGCACCCCACAGCCTCCGGAGTCTGCTTTAGGCCAAGGTGGAGGGGAAAACGGGGTCCGTGTCCCTACTGAGGACTACTCCACTGAACTCTCTGTGACGATTGCTGTGGGAGCGTCACTGTTGTTTCTTAACATCCTCGCGTTCGCAGCTCTGCTGTACAAGAAAGACAAGAGGCGTCTGGAGCATCGTAGGCCACGTCCACTTCCTCCCCCAAGACGAGATATCACACCTGCAGATGTCGCCGCCCACCTACAGGGGGAAGGTCTGATGTCATTACAGGTGAGTCAACCTGTCACTATAATTTAATTTGCATATGTTTGAACTGGGGTGTTTAATCATGGCTGAAGCCGGTGCAGATTGTGTGGCGTGTCTGTATGCTTCTGTAGCCACCTTGTGAAGTTATTTAGGTTATATTAAAAACAGTCATGCTGCTGCTGCTGCTGATGTTGCTAATAATCGCACACATTTTTTCAAGTTTTAGTAGCATTAGGCCAGATGAGGCCGTGTGTGACTATCTGAATGAACTTCTTTCTTGCCAGTGGAGCAGCTGCCAGTGGAGCTGCCAGTAGAGCACTCCTGCAAAACACAGCCTGTCATCGGCAGACATTATCAGTGTGAGAATGTGTGTGTTTGTGTGTGTATCTGTGAGAGTGCTGTGATGCATGTGCACGTGTGAGCTGTGTCCAGTTGCCTGAATTGCTTCCAATTGCCTCCAATTCATCCACTGACTATACGGCCTCTTTTGAGCTCATAGTTGCTTTGAAACCTCGTATTACTGTTAATTGGCAATTCAAGTACATTAATGTAGCTCAGCATTGCAGCTGCTTTTCAAATTGTGTTTTATTTATTTTATGTCATTCCCTTTTATGTGGTGTTTGGTAACCCGATGGTATTACTGGTGTGACAAGCAAAAATCATGCACAGTCTCATTTTGTCACCACACATTATTGTGATTTATGCCAGTGTTATAAGAAACAAACACATGCTAGCCCTGCAGAGGATCAGCTAAAGCCAGTCAGACAAAGTCAGGAGTGGTTCAGATAATGATGACAAATAACAGATGAAGTTTGAGTATAAATTGAGCTTTATTTGCTTTGTAGCTCTGACTGGTCTCAAGCTGGTATAAATGTGGGGCTTTGACAAAATTCTGTTAGTGTGTGTGAAAAAAAAAAAAAAAGTTGTGATTTCAAAAATAAAAAGAGCTTTGTTTTATGGTTTATTACACTGAACATCACTTCACTATTTTGTACATAATTATACATACATTTATATATCAACATTGAAAAAAAAATATCTTGATAATATTGTGATACTGATTTCAACTATATTGTCTTGCCAAAATAATATGGGACTGGATTAGAGTCGAAAAGATTAGTTGATTAATGGACTACCCAATTGCCAGAAAATTATCTTGATAACAGATTCGTTGTTTTAGTCACTTTTCAAGCATAAATGCCAAAATTATTTTCTGGCTCCAGCTTCTCAGTTGTACGAATTTGCTGATTTCTCTTTTTTATGTAATTGCAAATGGAATATGCTTGTTGTTTAGATGATTGGTTGGACAAAATAAGATAACTGAAGATGACACCTTGGGCTTCAGAAAAGTCCGATGGGCATTTTTCACTATTTTCTAAATAAAACGGTAATGATTAATCACTTAATCGAGAAAATAATTAGATGAATTAATAGATTAATTGATGAAAATAATCCTTAGTTGCAGCAGGACTTGATCATATAGGTCTGTCTCTATCTTCACTCATTGCTTTCACTCCTTTTTGTCATCTCGTCACATTTCCTGACCATTCATGTTTTTAGGTGAAGCAGCTAGAGTGTGATGCAGCATCAGCAGACGAGAGGAACAACACCCACCACCATCACACTCTGGATACGCTGGACGCTCTGGACGGCTTAGACACCCAGGACATCTACAGCACACTGGACACCGTGCGCCTCACCTGCCCACCCGATTATACCCTCACCTTGCGCCGCTCGCCTGATGATGTCCCTCTCATGACGTCTCTGACCCCAGGATCACTGCCCGTGACCCCTGGGTCACACCCTGTTACCCCAGCGACGCCAATGACCCCCATGACACCCGGATCAGTGGTGGGCATGAGGATGGGCCACCCTCACCAGGGATACACACACCATAGCCCCTATAGTAATACACACTTGCCACACACACACATCTCCACGCACACACACTCCACCACACGTGTATAACCGCAGCAAGATACTCGCACATACAGGGACATAATTACAACACACACTCATACCAACACACACACACACACACGCACACACATAAAACAAAAGACTTAAATACCTCTACTAATTGCCCTGCAGGATTGTTACAGATGGAGTGACAGACATTTTCAGTAACAGGATGAAAGGACAGACAGCTGTGTGTTGCATGTCGGGGAACTGATCCCAGGAGATGCAGTTCTATGCATCATTTGCTCATAACCTGGAACTTGTTGAGCCAAGACATCCATCAAGTGTCTCAAAACCCGCTTTGGATATTAAAACGTATGCTTTTTCTACACCTGAGGAGGAAGAGGAGCACTGTGGCAAAAGGGTCAGTCATGGATCAGTTTACATCTCCTACTGTACCTGTGCTCCAGTGAAGCAGTGCCAGGAACTGAGCAGAGCAGAGCAGAGCGCAGATGCAGAACTGAGCTAAGAAGTACCACACACAGACTGCTGATGTCAACTTGAACAACCTGTGAAATGTGAATGTAGCAATTTTTTTCCATTAAAAGATCAAAGGCCCTATCTGCCAAGGATCAAACTAAGCTGAGGAGAAAAATAACAAATTTCAGCAAGAGTTGGATGTAAAAACAGACAGGGAGGAAGAGGGGGATCTAAAAAAAACAACATTAGCTAAAGGAAAAGTTAGTCAGATGGTGGGAAAGCGATTAAGATTTCATTGAGAGGGATTTAACAGCTGTGAGAGTGAGAAAGACGAAGTGAGATATGGAGTGATATGGAAAACACAGGAATGGAAAGTGTGCCAAGAGACAGGAATTAGCTTCAGAAGAAGAAAGGGCCTCTGAAGAGTTGCCAGACTTACTGAAGAATCACTCTAACCAGCTATGTGTTAAACTCTTGTAAATAGAATGGAAAGATACAGATGATATATTATGATTTATAGCATTTACCTGCTCTTGCATTAAAACATGACTTATTTAACCACATTATTGCTTTCATTTCAGATATTACTATATTATTGTATAGATGTCCTGAAGCAAGGCTGGTTGTCTTTCTATCTCACCCACTGTAGTATGTACACAGTACCTTTATTTAAAGGCTATATTTGCTATGCACAGCCATTTCAATAATTCTTAACTATGTAAGCATCTAGATACTTGTTTAGAAGTTGAAGTATAAGACATTTTTCACACCATCCTGTCTATTTGTTTGACCATCGGATGAGGAGCTAGTACTGTGTAGATAATGCAATATTGGTTTGATGATTGAGCACCAGCCAAAAACCATGACCTTTAACCCTTTGTATCTATCCCCTTCCTGTTCTCCTTTCCCCCCTTTGTTCCTAAAATTCTTCTTAAAGGCCTTGCCATTAATTCTTATGAAACCCAACCTTAGTTAATGTCTCTACAGACAGACAGGTGGCGGTGATTCAGGTGGTCCCAAGTCACAGCGTGTCCCAAAAAGTCAAGAATGCTTTGTCGTGTTTGTCTGATCTTCACACCTCACCAGAGGCCCCACTATGCAGAGAAGCCTCTGCTTGAACTACCTAATGGTGACTGAAACCTTGTTCCTCTCAAAGCCACCGACTGAAAGAAATTGGCCAAGTTGTATTTAATCTATGTCACTTCCCTTTCTCTAAAACACAGAATTGTTGCAGCTTCACATCCCTCCCCAGTGTTACCCATGGTCTATAGAAAAATATGGATCTTTCAACCACATTTTAAAGCCTGCAGTTTGCTTTACTACCTGCCACCATGTTGTCAATTGTTTGGAGCCAAATTTGATGAATGAGGTGGAGCCTGGGTGTAGCTGAGCAGGGACGCTTTGTGTGATAGTGAGAGAGACTTGACATTGAAGGCAAACATGCCTCTGAACATACCGCTTTTTAAGCCTTAATATCCTTTTAATGGAGCATTACTTTTTTCACATTTCCACTAAGATGCACTTCAAAAGATGTGGAATTAGTTATTAAAACATGAAACCCACATCTTGTGGAAATAATGATTTTTATTTCAGAAAGAAGTTGGAGGTTTTTTCTTGCTGACTTCAGTGCAGTGAGTGCTTGAGGGCTTCAGTTTTTACTGCTTTGTATGACTATAAAGACATACCCAGCACTCATAAAAACAGTTCCAAATATCTCATATTAATAAGTCATGTAGCAGAGAGTGACATGGCAGACACTAAAAATGACAAATGGTCTGGACAAACTCTGTCTGTCTGGTTACTACTAAGCTAAAAACCTTGTCTATGTACCAACAAACCAACCACCTGACCCCTAACTCCCATACCTTCATCCTAACCAGTAAGTCAATCAAAGGCCCTAACCCTGATATTGTAACCTACCTGTTTTGTCCTCTTCTTCTTGTTCCTTTCCTTACCCTGACCCGTATCCCACCCAAACCCATCCTTCCCCTGTCCCAGCCTCATCTGTGTGACTCCATGCAGCTTTGTCACAGTGAGGCCTATTTAACCTCCTCTCATCCTAAGTAACTTCTTCATGAGAGATTTTAGTTAAATGTCAACAGAATACATGAAAAATGAAAGCTGAAAAATTTGTGGATGGCAAGCAAAGAACTTTTACAAAATGATATAAAAGTAACATTTAACGGATGTTTGATTGACTAAATATTTTTTTCATATGGGTTTATTGACTCAGCGGATGGCTGGATTGTGTCAAGCATAAAACATTTCTGCTGCATTTTTGAAAAATAAAAATATCAGTATTTTACAATTTATGAGCATTTTAAATGTCTTGTATGTCTTGATTCTGAAAATTTAAGTGGGAATTTTTGAGGGAATTTAGGGGGCTTTTTCCAATCATCCTCTGTTTTTAGTGTTTAAAGTGATTCATAGAATTTGCAAATAATCCATAGTACATATGTGAAATTAGCAGTGACAGTAACACTGGCAACAGTACATCTAACGTTCTGTTTTCTTTCATTCTTTTAATTTATTGGTGATTTGGTTCGTTATTGAAATATCACAATAATTTCCAAAAGAAGAGGTAAAATTAAAATTGAAAGATAAAGGAATAGTTCATTTCGGAAATACACTTACTTGCTTTCTTGCGGCGGTATAGATGAGATTGGTTCCACTGTTATTTCTAAATATGAATCTAGAGCAAGCAGGTGATTAGCTTAGCATAAAGCCTTGAAGCAGGTGGACAAAGCCAGCCTAGGTCAGTAACAAAAGGGTAACAAAATCTGCTTATAGCAACATCTGTAAAGCTCACAGAGGTGCTGGTATAGGCCATGTTATAGTTGTTTGTGTAAAAACAAAATTTTGTGACCTTACAGAGGGTAAGGGGCTGGACTATTTCTTGGGTGGAATGACAAGACTTGAAGAAGTCACTGTGCCCAGCCAAGAAATAGTTTCAGCCCAAAATCCCCAATAAAACCACAACATGTCATTTTTATATTTTGGATTTTGTAAACTTTGAACTTTAGAGGGGCTTGTAGGTTGACTTTTTTACCTTTAGAGAGAGCCAGGCTAGCTGTTTACCCCTACTTCCAGTCTTCATGCTATAATAAGCTAACTGGTTGATGTCTGCAGCCTTAATATAAGATACAGATTGATATTAATATTTTAATCCAACTCCCTGCAAGACGGCAAATAAACAGAAATGTGAAACTAATCCTTTAAGTTTTAAAGAACCAATGTAAAAAGAATTTTATATGGATTATCTTTTAGCTTTGTGCTATACTGCATATGTTATACAATTACTGAAGTCACTGCAGCAGCAAAATAGGGAGACATTACTGTAAATCATGGACCAGCAGCCCCTGCCAGCTGGCCAAGGAGACCCTGTGAGATGTGAAAGAACCACATCCATGGCTGACTTCCAGACCAGATTGATGTCTCCTACATTGTGTCCCCGCTCTAATCCCATTAAGTAGATATAACTGCAGTTAATTTGATTTACGGAAGGCAACACATTAGAAAGCATGAGTTCAAGTCATGACCAGGTGTTTTTTTGTTTGTTTGACGTCAACATGTGCACAGAGGGCAAACAATGCTTTTGCAGTTTGACAGTTGAGAACCACTGCATAGTGGGCTACTTTTTACAGAATCAATAGTCACTTGGAACCAAACACACTTTCCCCGACAGGTGATTTGAACTTTTTGGATTTTGTATCTTGGCTTTTTTTTTTTTTTTGAATGGGAGGAACTTAATTTAGTTTATTTAGTTAGGATATTTTAAACACATGCAGCCCAGAAATGATGTGTGTAGATGTGTACAGATGGTAGGAGAGATTGGACCACTTTCACAGATACCTGACTAATGTTTAGAAATGCAGTCTGAAGCATCTGGACACTATTTCAAGGTAGTATTTGGCTGATTGCAGCTGACTTCCCCTTCTGCTAAATCTCAAGTATTTATTGAGTGTTAGCTAATTTAATACCTGTCAGAAATAATTACGCATGGAGGTGTTTTTCTCCTAAATGTTTTAATTTCATGGCTATCCATCCAATAGCTGTTGAGATATTTCAATAAAAATAAAAATGAGAAGGAAATAAGTCGATCGACAGAAAATTAATTGGCAACTATTTTGATTATTAAATCACAGCTTTAATCATTTTAAAGATATCTGCTGTTTCTAGTTTACTGCATATAAGGACGTAATACATTTCTTTGATAGTAAACGGAATATCTTTTGGTTTTTGTTGGTCAAACAAAATGACATTTGAAGACATGAGCTTGGTCTGTCTATAGTCAAAATGATTAATTGATGAACTGGAAACAAAAAAGGCAGATTTATCGATAATGAAAATAACTTTTGGTTGCAGCCCTGGAAAAATCCGAGGATCACCAAAATCATTAATCTTCCTCTGGGGAGTCTGTAAAAAATGTTACAGCAATTTCAGTCTGGACCAAATTGGTGGACCAGCAGACTGACTGCCATCCCTAGAGTGTTGCAAAAAAAAGAGAAACCATTATCAGACTTGCAGTAATATAATTGCAATACAATATAATCAAATGCTACTAAGATATTTTTGCAAATCAGGTTCCCAACTTGAGCAAATGAACCCTACTTGTGTTACAGGCCCGCAGTCTGAAACATCACGGCAAAGTCACCTCCTCCTGTTTTTTTTTTCCTTCTGGGGGGAATCGAGGGAATAAGGAGGAAGGGGAGGGTGGGAGGAGGATTAAGCTAAAAAAAAAAGTAGTTGAGCAAGGAAATATTAAAAGGGGTAGAAGTGGAGGATGCAAGATGAATGATAATGGGACATGGGGAGCGAGAGTAAATGAGATAATGTAAAGGAGAGTGAATAAAGGATGCATGGAAGGAGGAGAGGAGGGTAAGAGATAAGAGGAACTCATTAAGGAATAAAACACAGCCTGCCTGGTTGTTTATTGGCTGGCAGGCTCATTGTAGTTAATCACTTCTGCCAAAACGCACAAACACATTCACACATACAAACATGCCCACATTCGCACGTGCCTGCCTGCACGCACCTTTTTGAGTGTCTGCCGATACTGACACAAAAACACTGTGCACATGTTCGTGTGCACACACACTACTGCATCCCTCATAGCAACTTGAGTCACTGAATCATTTTCTCTGCAGCCTTCATCACTCTCTTTCTCTCTCACTATTACACTATCCTCCTCTTATCTCTTCACGCTTCCTTCCGCCTCCCTCTCTTCCTCCTCTCCTGAGTTTATTTTTTGCTTTATATATCTTGCTGTCTTCCTTTCCCTCCTGTTGGTCTTTTCCCCATCACAATTTTACCTCCGTTCCTTCGGTACCCCCCTCCCCCAACCCCCCTCCTGTCTTCTGTGTGGATGAGTTCCCTCTTATCTAACAACCTTGAGATGATCTTCAAAGCGTCATTTCAGCCAAGCATGTGAGGCCACAGTGTCTTCAGTCTCTTTCCTCCTCTCTTTTCATCTGCCTCTCCTCTCCTCCGCACTTCACAGCTCTTATTTTTTGGCTCTCCACCTCCTCCTCCTCCTCCTCCTCCTCGTCCTCCTCCCCCATCACCCTCCTCCTCCTCCGCTATCTCTGTCTCTGCATCCTTCTCTTTTTTCTTCTCACACTCCATTTCTCTCCTCCTCTGCTACCATCTATCTTAACCTCATCTGGTCTCATCTCCTCTCGTCTGATCTACACTCCATCTCTGCTTCATGCCACCCCCTCTCTCCTCGTCTTCTCCCCGTCACCCTCACATTTCTCCTCTCCTCTCCTACTCCCAATTTTCCTCTCTATTTCTCTCTTCCCCATCCCCCTCCTCCTCCCCTCGCTGCCACCCCCCCCCTTCCTTCTTCTAGCCCAACTCATTTACTTCCCTCTTTGCTCTATCCATCACTGTTTTCTCCAATCTCTTCTCATCGAAAAAGCTCAGAGAAGAGGTGATACAGGGTTCTTTCATCGTGTGTGTGTATGCATGCTTGTTTTTGCCCGTGCCTGGGTTTTTGAGTGTGGGAGTGTTTTTGTGGGGATGTTACATGCCTAACTGTTTTTCAAGCAGCCGAGAGCCCCGCAGTGTTTTTGCTCTCTAATTAATTAAGCGTGGGATGCTACAGTCTGTCTATTGCTTGTCTGTCCTACTTGCTTTTTTGTCTGTTAACCATCTGTCTATCTCTCACCTCTCCACTGCCATGATGGATCAGTCTACCCACCTGTTTATGCACCTTCACCATCTGCCTGTCTCACTGTTGTCTCGCCCGTCTTATGCTCCCTTTGTCTGTCAGTTTGTCTGGCTCTCTCTGATTGTATGCTTCAGCAGACTTCTCTCTGTGGGAGAATAGCTACATAATTCAGTCTTCTCTGATGCCCGCTGCTTTTCATAAAGGAGCGTAAACAACAGCAGTAACTCACTTGGTCCAGCTGAGGTCAGCATTGTTCCTGATAAATTAAAAGCAAGACAGAATGACTTGAGGAGAGAGTTCAGGGCAAAGTTTCACTTTAAAAAAAAAACCCTAATGTGCTGTTTTTGTTTATTTTAGAGCATAATAATTAAGGGATCACAAGGGCACTGGTCTATAGAGAACAGGGAAAATAACAGTACTATACCACACGTTTTTGGCCTGGATTTTAGTGAGCCATGATTTCCCCGACGTTGTGTGTCATCTGTCTCCAGTAAAGGCACAATTTTTGCAGAGTAGCACAATATAAATGTTTTGTGAAGCTGTCACATCTTCTGGTGAATTAGATGATCACAGGAATGAATACTGATACTAATAATAATCATACATTTCTACATTAACAATTAATGAATCAGGGGAAAGAAATGTGTAGACATGTTTATACATAACATCAGGGAATATAAAATTGTACTTTCCTATTGTCTGTCATTATTCTTTCTTTTCCCAGGAGGGAGGGCATTTGTACAATTCCCAGGCTACCCTGCTGCTAGACAGGATAGTGTGCGCGCGTGCGTGTGTTGGTGGGTGTGGGTGTGTGTGTGTGTGTGTGTGTGTGTGTGTGTGTGTGTGTGTGTGTGTACCATTCACTTGGACTGTCCCTGTCTGATCTGTGAGCACTGCCCTCAAGTAGCGAGAGAGAGTGATAGATGGAGAGAGAGAGAGAGAGAGAGAGAGAGAGAGAGAGAGAGAGAGAGAGAGAGAGAGAGAGAGAGAGAGAGAGTCTTATTGTTGGCCTGATATGATATCTCTCAAACAGGAAGGAAGCATGGCTTTTCAGCATTGACTTTTCTCATTGTAAAACCCCACTGAGCAAACACACACACACACACGCAGACATACTGTACATACACATTCCCACATACACACTCACACACATAGTAGGCCCATAACTAGGGTGTGAACTGTCTGTGATTGTGTGAGGATAAAATCTGATCATCTCACACCCTTTGGCCTCTCCAGTTGTTCCTCTGCAGGCAGAAAACTAAAGTCATTCGTGTTTACTTTCAAATTCCTCGCAAGTTCTCATGCCGCTGCTTTATGCCAAGATGTCGCCCCAAAATAGACTAGGAACCAGCCTAATTGGCCTTGCAATGTGACCTCCTGTGTCACACTGAAGCCGACTGTGCTGTAGGTTTGTCTGGCTGCTTGTGTTTGTTTAAGAATGCAGGGCATCTCTGTATTCCCACTGGGCCTCATTTATTAATTTTTCAGGATGTTTGCTGCATTAAAATGAGCTGAATAAGTGGGTATAGTAAATGAATGCAGAAAACATCTCATTGTTATGGTCCAAGTTCTTGCTCTTTTTTTTCTCTACCCTGCCATGTTTTGTTGCCTCAGCTGTGGGATGAGTTGCTGCAGCTCTATCCAAGGTTCCTGTCCTTTTCCCTGAAAAACAACCTAGACTCATTCTTTGTGAAATCTTCTGTGAACACTTCATGCTGAAGGGATAAATGAATAAGTTCCACTTGAATTTATGAAAGTTGTCTGTTATTTTGTCTCCATAGCCACTTGTTTCCTAGGTAGCTGCTCCCAGCATTTTCTGTGTGATTACTTACCAAATTAGAGCTCAAACCATTAAATCAGTGTCTTATAGTCATTGTTTTTCTGTTCTTCTCTTTAAACATCTCAGCTTTCTACTCCCTGCACATAACCTGATGCCAGATGGTTTGTTACACAGAGCCATCTGTGAAGGCTTCATTGGAAACTCTTTGGAACAGGGCAGGTGCTTTAAAAAAACAAAAAACAAAACTAACAAAAAAAAAACATAGCATGTGATTGGATGGACCATCTGTCTATCATATGACGTAGTATGGGTGCACCAAAGAGGAAACACAACCCGACAACAGAACATAGTCTGAAGAGCTTTGTTAGGAAGATTTGCATGTAAAAGGCACTCTGAACGAATACCAAAACAGTCACTTCTCCATAGCTGCCAGTAGTTCCGCCCTCATAGGGAGCTGATTGGTTCGAACCTCTGTGGTTCGGCTACAAGCCAATAGCTTAGAGCCTGGCAAGATGGATTCTTGTTTGTGAGATATCCAGCTGCCTCGCAAGGTTACTCTGAATGTGGATTTTGTTAATTAACAATGCTACCTACTTTCTTACTCTTGCAGTACTATTACTCAGCTTTTACTCACTGGAGCTGTTTTTGTCACCACTCGCTCATTATCCATCCAGGCGATGGAACCGCTCTGGCCTCAGTGGTTTCGGTGACAGGACTCTTGTAGACAAATGGCTCTGCTTATCCAGTCTGGTCATGTAGAGACAGATGAGACAAACAGAATCACTTAGCCAGCTAGCCAGGTACTGTGCTGTCTGTGTGCTGATTCACTGGACAGATGCACAGCCACAGTCCACTGAGACTCATGTATTCCTAATTTTATCTAGCCCGCTCCAGGCCGGCGCACAGGTCTCTGCATTGTTGTGTATGGTATGTGCATGTGGCTGTGTGCATGGGATTGTTCAGTTTATGTGGGTGTGCATGCTTTTGTGTGTTTTTCTGTTTGTGTGTATGCATGTGTGTGTTATGTAAAGTACACCCAGGTGTCTCTCTGAGCTGTGATGTAACTCAGGTTAGTAGGCTCACAGCTGGGAGACACAGATAACTACCTGGATGTCTGTGTGTGTGTGTGTGTGTGTGTGTGTGTGTGTGTGTGTACAAATTTTCTCAATATTCTTTGCACTCTGGATGTGCTTATAGATAAGCTGATTATAAATGAACAGGATTCCCATTTGACCTTGTGATGGAGTGGCGTTTTCTCAGGAAAACTGACCAAATATCCTTCATCTGCTTAGAGGCTACACCATGAGTTGTCTGATCACAGGCATATGAACAAAATGCCTGAAAAACACAGCAAAAGACAGGTCAAATTTATGTATGTAGCCACTTTCAAGAACAGAATGTAAACCGCTTCACAATAAATGATAAAGCAACAGACATAAAGTACATACCTAAAACTATTAGCTAGCTGTGTTGTACATGTGTGGCAAAGCCCACAAAGTCTTTAGCTCTGGTTTAGGAAGGCTCCTAGTTGAATTAATTAACCTGGAAGTGTTTATGTGATATGATAATAAACCGATCAAATTGCATCATAATCCCGCTGACAGTCAGTACAAAATTATGCTCTGCAGCAAAACATTGTTCAGAACTTTCAAACTCAAATGTACACAAAATAAAACACAATAATTGGAATCGTTTCATGGTGCAGCCATAAAAAAGACTAGTGATGGGCTTGAAAATATGACTTGTGCAAATGTTATAATGACATATAGTAGATAAGATTATTTTTTAAGCAAAGGGAAATTAAAAGTAACTGGATGTTAAGGGGTCAGAGGTGCCATTCCTTCCTGTAAAAATTATGTTTTCAATTAAGGTCAAGCTGGTTATAAAAATGAAAGAGGACATCATTTGTTTAGACTAATAAGCTGCAGCTAGTGTTTCTTGATGCAATTTTGTATTTTTGGCAGCTTTAAAAAGCAGCAAAAGTTAAGAATGAGGTGAACTTAATTATTCAGAAATGATAAAACCCCACATCAGTGTGTGCAGTCCTCAGACTTTAATAATGTCTTGGTGTTTGGAGGAAATGAGAAAAATGTTTTTTTTTTTTTTCTTCTTCAGCCACTGGTGCTGAATGCAGCTTTGTTGACGCTGTTAGGAGCAATTTTGCATTCTGCTCTTCAGTTTTGATGGTTATGCTGATAGGACTTCCTACCGGTGAACGTACGCAGCACCAGAATACTAATAATCTGAACAAACAGGGTGAAGCCGCAGTTTCTCAATTAGATAGAAGGTGACACTTGTCTCTAGTGTAGCTCCACTTTGTGATTTCAGCAGAGTATTTGTGTCATTCTGCACCTCTACAATATGTAAATCTAACTCTGAACACACCACTGACATGAGACATAAGCATATGTCTGTTTCAAGGTGAAAAATGTTGACACGTTGAAGCTTTTATTTTATTTACTGAGTGGATATATGTGTTTGGATGGGACAGAGGAGAGATAAAGATACAGAGCAAGTGGTGCAGAACAGAAAGAAAAGACCTTTCTCAGTGTTTCTTCCACTTTGTGTGTAACCATGTGTGTGTGTGTGCGTGTGGGTTTATTAATGTTGTTTCGGGGTAACTGTATCTTTACAGATGTCAGAGGTTAAACCCTGTTGGCCTCTTCTGGAGAGGTCAAACTCATATTCCTCTTCCTCTTTGATGTTAAGGTGCCCTCAGTCTCCTCTCTTCCTCCCTCCTCCCTCTTGCTTCACCTCCTCCTCTGCCACAGCACACAAGGAGAATTTTTCATCTTCCATCTTACTGCCCTCCTTGCTCCCTGTTCTTTCTGTCTGGCTTTATTGCCTGCCTTCTCCCTCTGCCCTTCGCTTTACCCCTCCTTGCTCTTCAACCAGACGGTTTCACGGAACCAATATTTCCAGCTTTGCATGTGAATCTGTCACAGTCCAGGTTTGCTCTGAAGGAATGTCGGTCTGTTCCCCCGTCCCTCCCTGCCTTTCTGTCTGTCTGAGTATTGAACAGACCTAATAGCTTCTTTTGTAGAACTTGCAAAGAACTCAAATCTCTGTTGTATAAACTGTCGGCAGGAGTTCAATATCTGCTTTCTGCCCAACAACAAATTCAGTTCTTTGTTTCTCTCAGGAGAAGCAGATCGTTTCACCATTGCACAGCAGAGGTCATTTTCCCGTGGCCAATTGTTTTACAAATTCACAAACTCAAATTCCCTTCAAACAACTTCCCTGTTCTGTTATCTTGTTTCATCTCTCTCTCTCTCTCTCTCTCTCTCTCTCTCAGACACACACACACACACACACACATATATATATATATATAGACCCCTTGCTGCCAAACCTGATGGATTCCCACTGAAAGCTCCATCTGAGCCGACAAATACAGTGCATGTGTATCGAGGCCAGCAGAGACAAATCCATGGGTGTCGAAACAGGTGTGTATGCAAGAAAGTGTGTGTGTGTGTGTGTGTGTGTGCGTGTGTCTAGGGGTGTGTTTGACCGGAGGCTGTGTTTTCGTTTTTGCTCTGACATTAGTGACTCTCAAAGTACCTCTCTAAGTACAAACTACTACCTCTGTTCCCAATAAATCCCTAACTATGCTTCTGTGTGTGTGTCCCTGCATGCATACGGACTTTTTGCAACCAGTATACTGTATGTATGTGTGTCTGTATGTGTGTGTGTGTGTTTGTATGAAAGTTTGTCTTTCAGGATGTTTCAATTTAATGTTACTCCATGTGATACTATCTATATAAACTAGTAAAAAAAAGGCTTTACATAATGTGTTTTTTGGTTAAGTGTGTGTTAGTGTGCGTGCAAACACTGAACTACTGGAATAGACATGAGTCTGGGAATGTAGTTGTTCCTTCAGCCAGAGAGCATCATGTAACTCCGGGATTTTACTTCTCAGACAGAAACAGTTGTCTCGTTTCGTATGTAGGGCTGCATTCGGACTCATGGGTGGTTTGATATCCGCTGGCTGGAGAAACACTTAGACAAACAACACTCTCTGCAGGGAAGGTTTGTCTCTTACAGGAATCAATGGCCTGCTTAGAATAACCATCTTTCATCTGGGTTTCATCTTTAGCATTGCAAAATTTAAACCCGAGTTGCAATCTGCTCTGTCAGGAAAAATGTAACTGCAATATTTTAGGTCGAAGAGACAAAAATTGCTTTTGGAAACACACACACACACATGCACACACACACACGTACACATTGAAATGGATCAAGATGATAACACTGTGTATCATAGTATGCATTTCTGCAGACCGGCTTCTTCTCCTCCTCCTCCCCCATAAACTGCTCTCAGTGACACAGGATTCAATTATAAATAGGATCAATATCTTAGAATAATATCAAAGATGATGCATTGTTGAATTATGAGAGCAAACATTAACATTTGTTGAAAGTAATTGCAATTAGATAAATGCCTCTATTTAAATCACCCCCCAAATTCTCTTGTAACAATTATAAACCCTGAGCACCATGTTTCACTGCTGAAGCAGTTTTACTCTGATGGCGTCTTTTTGACTTGTGATTTAAGGAATCAGTGGGCTGTGATCTTGCCCCACCATCTGACCCTTCACATGACACATGACACAATGGAGGGGTGGCTGAGTTAGCACTATTGCTACCATGTTTACTGTTGGCTGACCACTATTGGCTGGGCGTGCCATCACAAAGTTGTCTAATAGACTAACCTGACTGTGGCTTTGATTATGTTGTTTTATGAATTTTTATTTGAAAGAATGACAATATGGATACATTTAAGAAGGAATTGATTATTATATTTTTATTAATGACATTTGTTGTCTATTCATTACGATGGCATTGAGCTGTGCCCTCGTCATTATGTGATATTTCACTAAATAATTTGAGAGTGTTAAAAGAAATTGAAAAATAACTTATATTTGCATGAATATTCATAATAGATAAAATGTCATATTTTGGAGGGAGCTTAGCTTGCCACTAGTTTGTTTCTGTCATGATCGTTACATCACATCATACAATCATCTAAACTGACATGAAAGAAGAAAGAAACATGAAAGAAACTATTTTTACAGAATTTTTTCTCTCCTGTTTACCTTTGTTTGGAAGACCAATAACAGGCCTGCTAACACCTGCAGCTGTCTGTCAGTCATGTGACCTTTGCTTTCAGGTCATAGTTGTCTGTCAAGGCCCTCCCGCACTTAAATATATTGTCAACAGTTTTTGATAACAGCTTTCATCTCTGCCCTCCCTGTTCCCTTTAGCCGAACGTCACGCCGGGCTCACAGTGGCCCAGGGGAATTGCAGCCAGATTGTTCCAATTTCAAGTTGTTGAACTTTGACCTGAGCTGCGCTGTCCTTCGTGGACACTGACCGCTCGAGCTAAACAATGGGTGAAAAACGACTTACTTGTTCTTGTGAATTTCCAGAGTTGTACAGTCACACACTGGCATCATGTTTAGCCCAGATGACATGTCACCATGCAGATGCAGCCACCAGCTTCTCACAGACACAAGTCTCCGAAACTTAGCGATCTCCTCCATCTCCATCTCCACCTCCGTCTAAGGTTTGGTCAGATGTGTGTGTGGCTGAACTGGTGTCGTCATGCCATTAAAGGCACTCTGGAGGTATACAGGTGGTTTGGCTGGGCGTTTGTGGTACTGCTGCCTTTGCCATAATGGACATTTTGCTTTAGAAAGGACTGTGTTTTTTTTCACGGTGTATAATACTTCTTCAAAAATATTTTTATGTGATTCTTTTTTCATTTTTTATTTAACATTAATTTCTCCTTCTTCCTCTTTGTTTAATGTCTTGGTGCCATTTGTTTTACTGGTTTTATTATATTTTACTGATCTGATATTTTCAAGTTTTTGTTTGGAAACATTGGCTTTTTTAAAACACAAAACAAAGTTTACTACTGCTCGTAATTTTTTTTGAGGTGCAGCAATTAAAAAAGAAATGGTTCAGACTCAAATGTCACAAATATAAAAAAATGCACAGACTGTTGTGTCTTTGCAACAATAATAAACAAAAAGATAAAAAAAACATTTTTAGATATTCAAAAGTGACTCACACAGTTTGTTTCTGCTGTCCACTCTGCTCATGAAATAACAACCATTTTTGACCTAGACACTTCCCAAGGTGTGATGGACTTCAGGTCGGTGGCCTCGGGTCAAAGATGAGATTTTCACAGAGAAAGGTGATGCCAAAAAGAAGGCAGACTGTGGAAGTTAACTCTTCCTGTCTGTCTGTCTGACTCCTCATCCTCCCTGCCTCTCTGACCTTTTGTCAGTCTGACTGAATCTCTGTCTGTATCTGCCTGTATGTGAATGTGTGACTGTGTATGTTGACATGAAGCACAGGTCATGTCCGTCATCATTGGTCTCCAGACAAACTGAAGGACGTACTGATTCGACTTTCCATCATCAGGGTCGTATAATAATTCACCCGAATCCTGTTGAAAGCATTACCAATAATTGGAAATAAATTGGTGTTAATGTGGCCAGTTTGCTCTGGGCTAGGGGGGCACTGGATCAGATGTTGTCTTTCAACAGTAGTCCATAATGAGATGTTTTTTTTTAAATCATTTCCAAACAACTGTTACATTGAACTTAAACAGCATGAAACCTTATACCTTTTTCACAAATAAAAAAAAAACAACAGAGAGCGAAAGCAAGACTAGAAATATTAATTAAATTCGGATTTGGCGTCAGTTGGTGGACGCACCCGTGCATGTATGTGTGTTGGAGCGAACTCTGGTGTTAATGTGAACTGGATACTTGGCTCTGTCTTGCCCTGGAGCTTAGGCGTCAGTCCAGAATAAGTTGGAGTCCAACGTACACACAAATCTGTGCTGTGATTTTTTTCACCAACACATGGCACAGGGAGTGTCCTCTATTCTCCAGTGTGAAAAAGGCAAAGGATGACATTTTTATCTGAATTTTCTTTATTCATTTTTTTCTGTAGAATAAATACCTAAAGGAAACTATGATTTAGAATATGGGCCCGATCAGCTCATAACATTTAATCAATAAATAACAAAAATTGCTGTCAAATTACCCAGCAAATTTACTCAAATTATAGGTGTAAGAGGGCATCAGTATGATTACATCATTTTTCATGGTACTTTGTACAAAAGATCAGGTTGAAGAGAAAAGGAGAAGACTGCATGTGCTTGTTGTTTGGAGACAAAAGATTCAATCAAACCGGGCCAAGTCAGGCCACACCAGGAGAAAGCAAACAGACTGGATGACGCAGGACGGTTGTGTTTGTGTGAGTGGGTATGGGAATATTTTGTGTGCAGGAAATGCAGAAAGATTAGTATGTGTGACGAGTCCTTTTGTACACAAAAGTGTTTGCATATGTACATTTGTATGTGTTTGTCATGTCTGTATACATGTATGTGTGTGTGTGTGTGTGTGTGTGTATTGTACCTGGATCTTTAAGTCTGAAACTGCTTCCTTGTGTCAGTAATTATTATTCTGTAGGTGGTCACACAGAGGCCAGAGGGGATGTTTACTGTAGTACCTGTACGTGTATGTGTGTCTGTGTATGTGTGTTGGCAAGGAAAGGGGGGTTGGGGGGGATTCACTTGATCATGGTTGTGTGTGTATGACGATCTGCATCATTTCCCATGCTACAGCTTCTTATTGTTTTATTTATTTCTTGATTATAATTTTGTGTTTTTCTTGTATTTTTTTCTGGGTGTGTGCTTCAGTATTAGTTCCCTGTGTATTTGTGTGTAAGCTTACATAAGGTGTCTTTGTGGGTGTGTGTGTGTGTTTCCAGGCCAGGGAATGGTCTATTGGCACCAGGGGATCAGTGATCAGTGTTATTGCTACCAGCAGCCACGGACAAACAGCCGAACACTGGACTCATTCATTCTGAAAAAGAGGTGTATACGTAAGAGAGGTGTGATTTCACATCCTAACACCTTTTCAAACACTTTTCAGGCCAAATGTAAAACAAAGTTTCATTACAACAGATCAGGTGTCATATCATATTTCCATGAAGCACAGACTTTAATTTAAAAGCTTTTAGATATGGGTGCCTTTGGGAAATAACATGTAGTCTTTATGAATTAAATCACTATTAACTTCTGTCCTCACTGTCTCATTCGTCTACTTTTTGCTCTCTTTCATTCATGTGTTCTTTTTTGTTTTGCTCTTTTTTGTTCATCATTTCACCCTCTCTTCCTCCCACAGCCACAGCAGCAGACGTCATGTCTGACTTGAGGACTTTGGCAGCACTGATCTGATCTTTCCCTGGTCGTCTAAACAGACACAAATTGGTTTCCTCCTGTCAAAAAAGCCAGAGGATAATCTGATCTGTGTCACAACTTTTCCCCTGCGTTGATCCAGACTGAACAGATGCATCAGCTGATCCTTACATGGTGGCAAATGAGAGCTGGACAGAATTTAGGCAGGTTGAAGGTTGAGAAACCGATGTTAGTTACATCACCACAACCAAGGTCCAGAGTTTTACACATCCTCGTCTTGGCGGTCGCCATAGCAACATGGATTTAGATAGCGAGAGGCCCTTACATTTTCAATGATTTTACCATCCTGGGAGCTTGGTTTAAGTGTGTGTGTGACAGCTGGATTGATGAGCCTCTCGTTTTCTTTCAGAAAACAGGTGGGAAGCTGCTTAAACTCACTCTACAGCTGGAAATCTCCACTCTTCACTCAGTGATGGATGTTTCATGTGCACTTAATGTTTATTTAATCAATGAGAAGCTGTTAATGTTTAGCTGTTTTTTTCCCCCCCTTTTCCTGGTTCTGTCCTTGTCCCGGTTCTCTTCTCCTGGTCTTCACAAAACTACACTGAACAGGTTCACTATTGGCACTCATTGCTCCTTTGACTGTGAGAACAAAAGCAGTACAGAAGTTGACAAATGCCACAGAATTTTCCAATTTCGAACATGAAAGTTCAGCAGCAACATTTTGAAAGTAGGCTTCATAAGCCCACACCGAAAGTAATCACAGGGCTTTTGATGGTCTGCTCGTGAATCTGCTGCTTGTTTGTCAAAGTGGACGTTCCTATCAGAGGCATTAGTGAGATCTAAACATGCTCTCGCCACGGGGAGTTTTCCACTGCTTTCTCAAAGGTCATTCTTTGAGAACAGATTGGAGGGAAGTGTGCTCTTTATCAGAGGGACAGGAGACTGTGAGTCAGTGGACGCACAGCCTTGATGAGCTCATAAAACCAAGAGCAAAATCTGCTGAAGATTACTCAGATGTATTAGGTTTAATTAATCTCTTTGGGTCACGTCTTAGATTTGGCACACACACGCGGTGAAGGCTAAGGGACCAAATCCCACTGGCCACACTCACTACATAAATCTTTTTTTTTTTTTTTACATATTTACCATCCAGCTAGCCACACAGTTGACCATGCTTTTCGTTGCTTGAAAACCTCAGCTCTGTTCTGGCGGCAAGACACTTCTGTTTTAAGCATCTACAGAACTTTTTTAATAGCTGCAACTTCCTCAATTACACGGTCCATGTCAATTTCAAGAATATGAATCAACTTATGGATTTCACATAGCACACGGGTATCCTCATTTTTGAAACTGCATAGCCTGCCTACTAGCATTCAGGTTTGAAGTAGAAAGTTTGAAGGATTTGAAAAAGCAAGGTATTTCTAAGTTGTCTACTCGATATTCAACATCATCTTTGAAGGTTCCAAAAAGCAAGTGGCAGCCTCCAGAAAAGTGTCTGCCCTCGCTACATTTCCCCAGATTGATGATGGTTACTCTGCTCCTACAAAAACACAAACAGATTCGGAAAAAATTCTGAATAAGAAGGAGATGGAACCACATGATGAACTGAAGCCAGACAGTCTTCTCAAATATTAGGCAATTCAGTTTGGGATCAAACTTTGTTGTTATTGTACTTGTCAATAAAACTTCACTGGCTTAATGGAATTTGTTTCTTGCATGTTGACAGCTCTTAACTCCTTTACCTATAAATATGAGTCACTTTCTGAAGCCTTACTACGGTGCAATATGTGGCCCTGAAATGGGGCAGCACACAGATGACGAACAGTGTCGTGATTTTACATGCCATTTCTTACATTTTGTTTCCTGAGTAGAAAAATAATCATCAGCACAAGTCTGATCCAGATCCTGTGTTCCTCCAAAAAAACAACTTCTCTCTGTCTATTTACATGTTTGCGGCTCAGCCTGAGCTACCAGCTATGCACCACATAAAGAGAGAGGGGATCTGTGGGAAATCCTGGAGAATTTCCTGTTTGTGGCATTTCCTTTGCACTACTAACACATCAGCAGCCTGGCTGTCTGTCTTGTGAAGGCCCCTGTTCATGCTCAGTGCTTGATCCAGTCTGTGTCTGACATGTGCACACTCTCATTATTTATATGTGCTTGTGTGTGTGTGTATGTGTGTTTTTATGGAGGTTTCTGAGTTTACACTGCCTTTCATTTAGTGTTTGGCTGTTTCTCTCCCATTGTAAAATGTATGCATTCTATAAGGTCAAAGACAGAGAGAGAGAGAGAGCGAGAGAGAGAGAGAGAGAGAGAGAGAGAGAGAGAGAGAGAGCCTCTGTGCCTCAGTTAATTCTTTACACAAAAAGAAAACTAAAAAAAAAATACCTTTAAAACTATTTTTAAAAAAGGAAAGAAAAAAAAAAACAAGTGGCAGATTATCTGGCCAAACAGAAACTGGGAAACACACTGCACCCTGGGCATTGAGATTGGTGGATACAGACAAACCTGGCAACAGAGAGAGAGAGCAGACTGTGTTACTTCTGCCAACAACAAGAACTACACTGCAACCCAAACACCAAAACTTCAGCAGACTCCAAACAAAATTCAACATTTACTTGGAAAAAAACAACGTTGCCATAGAAGCACCAAAATAGGTCGGAGCATGTCACAGCCATTTTATTTTATTTTTAGATTCTTATTTACAATGACGGCCTTGCAATGATGCCATTACATTTAACTGCTAAACTACATCTAATCTAATATAATATTTGGTCATATAGATAGATTTAGTGGGAAAGGTTCATGAACTATCAGTAGAATGATGTAATGTGGCTGTGTTTTATACCTGCATGCATATGATTGGACGTTACAAGCTACAGCTGCTTTAAATGACTGTGAAGCATGACTGAAACAGCTGATGTTGATCAGATGCTTCATTCAATTGTTTTCTATTTTATTTTAATGGATTTTTTTTTATATAACTATTTGTTTTCTTCCACTGAGAGAGAATAGTAATAGAGTTGTATAGTGGTCTTTTGTATAGTTTCTAAAGCAATTATTATTATATTATATGATCATTATATTGTCAACCTTTTACAACCTTCTCAGGCAATGTTGCACTTAATTATGGTGCAAGTTTGAATTTGAGAGATAAAGAGAGAAAAGGGAGAAAGAGAGAGATATATACTGTATGGATAAAAAAAAAGTAAGGCAGAAATAGGAGAGACAAGATATAACCTGGAAGTGACTTTCTTTCCCTGCTAAATCTCCTCTCTCTTCGTATTTAATCTCTTCATCTCTCTTACCCTTTATCTCTTCCCATTTTTCTTACCAGACTTGGAGAGCATTACATTGTCCTTTAATGTTGTGAAAAAAGAAAGAAGGGTGAAAGGATGAAAGAGAGAAGATGTTCCATTCCTTTAGGATTAGGCTGCTTTATCTCACAGCAGACACATATGCACTAGCTTGCATGCTCACACACACACACACACACACACACACACACAGAGTGTGTGAGAGAGAAAGAGAGAGAGAGAGAGACAGTGCATGTTGCCAGAAGTCATGAACAGAGCATCAGATGTGATGTGATTATTGCTGGATAAGTATAATCCTGCATGTGAGTGTGCGCATGCTCATAGGCATAGGTCCATCTGTGTGTGTGTGTGTGTGTGGGCACGCGCGCGCTGAACCATGTGTAAATGTCCAAAACCCTGCGGAAGATAGCACTAATCCCTCTAAAGAATTACATCGACCTTACTTTTCATCCTTCTTTTCAAGCTCCTCATTCTTTCGGCTCTCTATCATGCTCTCTGTCTCCACTAAACCTCTTTCCGTGTCCTTCTTCCAGTTCTTGGTCATTCTCTTGCACGTCGTCCAAATCCACTTCCCTCTCAATAGCTTGCCAACATCAGATGATCTCAGGATCGCTGTGGGCTCTGGCTGCAAAATCTCCCTGTCACATTTGATGATTAGAAACAGCATATCACCCTATCCAGAATACCGCAGAGCAACAGAAGCCCTTCAATGCTGCTTCGAAGACCCTCCATCTGAACTTAGATTATGGATATATCCATGTATTATTAGACTTTGCTAGGTTTTATCTTTTGTCTATCTTTTTTTTTCTTGTCTGAACGTTGACTGAAACACCCTGACTCGATGCTAGTTATTATCTTTACCCCAAAAAGAGTATAATAATGTTTAACTGAACTTAAATTGAATTCAAGTTTTTTCTCTACATCAGCAAACCATTGTTGGCTTGCCAGTTGTGCATGCTCAGTTGTCCAGAGTTGATTTTTGCTAAAATAAATATCCAACTTAATTTTTGCACTCACTTGAACAGTGTTTTTCTCTCAATTTTCAGAGGATTTTGGCAAAGTACGATGAATTTACTGGCTCTCATTCAAGAAAACATTTATCTGTGCCTCCCGCCCTGGAACAGATTTTGCACCAAAAATGCCGAGAGCCACTGGTTTGGATGGTTTGGTTTTATATGGTTTGTATAACAATTTCTACACCTCATCAATCCCTGTATTTACTTTGGGGGTCTGTTGCTTGCTGTTTTGGCTGGTAGGTCATACAAGACTGTGCAGTGTGAATGATTGTGTGTGTGTCTGTGTGTATGTGTGTGGCACCAATCACTTCACACCACAATGCTGAAGCAACTCTTCACTCCAGCTGGTCAAAGATTACAGAGCATGTCCTCCACCAAAACTCACACAAACACACACTGTGCCCGCTGACATTTGACACACACTCACTTCACACTCTGCCTCCAAATGCAGGTTGCAGAGTGACACCTTTATTATTCAGCTTGCAGGAAAAAGCCGAAATGTAGCGAAAAGTAGAGACAATCAGTAACGATCAAACGCCCAGGGACTGCAGGGAGAATGTTTAAAAAGAGCCAATGAAAAATTAATTTTGCAAGGTTGAACTACAAAGCAATGATTCTCCATTTTGACTTATTCAGATATGCGCTTTGTTACTGCCGTGAGATGTCAGACAAAAACACTGTAAGGTAGAGGACTTACAAAAGTCTGAAGGGCAGGATTCTGAATAAGACTGTAACCAAACTGATGCTAACTTAGGCTAAGTGCTGTTTACATGTTGAAAATGGTTTGCATCATAATTTTTTATCTCTCTCTAAAACTTAGCCACCTACATTGAAACTGCGAGGTTGTACTTGAATATAGAGAATAGAAATTAATGTCCATCCAATATTTGTTTGGACCAAAGCAGTGGACTACGGGACCATCTTTGCCATCCGCAGAGTCACGCACTTGCTAATGACAAGATAGTCACCACCTCGACAATATGACATATCATATGAAGCATAAAGAAAAAAAAAACACAACGTATGTGTTGTGTCTCTCTTTGACCACCACTCAGAATTGCAGCAAAACATTTCATAACTGCCACCACCCTCTGGTTATGTGAAAGCAGTGTTTTCAAATTTATCCACTTTGGATGGTACTTTGAAAACTATTAGCTCACGTTTTTGTCATTTACAGTAAAAACAAAATATTCCTTTCTCGTAACAAAACACCCTAATGGGCCCACGTGTTTTAAATGAGTCGTGTAACCCACACCAACAGCACTTTGAAATGTAGCCCCTTCTTTATTTATGAGGATTCATCCAGGCAGTGGGCTGTGAGACTTGTTATTATGTATACACGCTGGCTTTCTATGTCACAGAGGTGCCAGTGTCTTGTTCTGTTTTGTTTATAGGCTTGTTTTCATAAAAAAAACCAAAACTGCCTGTTGTCGTGTTACTGTGTTGTAAGTACTTAAGTGTGTTAATGAGGCAGCCTTCCTGTGTTGTTGGCCTGATGATAAGCTAAACTATAGGTTAACAGCTTTTACCATGTGTTTCACCGCGGTGTTTAGGTGTGTGCGAGCATGTACGTTCGTGTATGTTTGTATGTACGTCTGGAGCCAAGGAACAGTTCCCCGGGGCGACAGACTCCTCATTAACCTTCTCTTCATCTTTCCATCCCTCTCTCTTCTTTTTCTGCCCATTCCAGCATTCCTCAGTGCTGCCTCCTCGCCGAACAGCCACATTCACATCAAAGAATATTCTCTCTGCTAATTTACTCATTCATTAAAGCTATCTGTCTGTCATATAGAGATTTTTTTCCCCCCATTTTATAATCTTCACCTGTGCTCAAAGACATTTCTCCCATTTAAAATGATTCATATGGTTAAACCATGTATACAGATGAACTGAAGTGACTTCACATTTAAATTTTTTAATAGAGTTTGAATATAAAATAAAGAGCAAACAAATTTCTGATGTGTTTTCGCTCCATCAGTTTCCCTGCACAGAATGTCCCTTCAAGCAAAGTGGAGTTTAAGTGTTAGCAATATCGTCACTGTAGGGACAAGAGAAGCCTCTTCAATGTCTTTTATCGCCCTCCCTCTTTTTCTCTCTCCCCTCATCTCCTTCTGTTCCTCACACACACACACTCCATTTCTTTTTTCTTTCCTCTCCCTCCCTCTCTCTCTTTCTCTGCTTCTCTCTCAATCTCTCTTTTCCTGTCGCCGTCAGAGGGGAATGACGACCATCTGCAGCCCTCCTGCCCCCTGACATCTGGAGATGGGCTGAGACACAAGGACTAGAGCACATGCACACACACACACACACACACACACACACACTGTAATGAAAACTGTACAGCAGAAAGGAGAAGAGACAAGGAATGAGGTATAGCGTGGAGTGGAAGAAAAGAAAGGGGGAGCAGGGAGGTGTATGGGCAAGGTAATGGCAGTAACACATCATGCTTCTGTTGAATGGTCATCATTCAGAATACGTTTTATTCTCCTCTGGACTGATAATAATGTGAGTTATTAACGTAGAGTAGATGAAGCTGTGTTAATGAGGACTCATTTCTCAGTGGTCCTCTCCTCAGGAGCTTTCTTGCTGTACATCTGTCAAAGAGGCTGCCTTATTATTTATTTATCTTTTCATAATTACATGTTGTGTCTTCAATATTCTCTCCTTATTTATTAATTGGTTTATTAACCAGAGCATAACAGAGAGCAGAGCAATTATCATTGCTGCAAATGCACCAAAAGGCTATTTATCATCTGTAGTCCCTGGACAGATCTCACACCTAATAGAGAATTCAAAATTAAAATCATTATTGTAATAAGATATGATATGGTATTTTGTTGCCCCAGGGATCACTGCAGTTACATCTGTTTTTACTTTTGAAATGTTTATCTTCAACTTAAAAGGTGAACATAATGATTTCCAGCACTGTATCTTGGCAAAGAGTATCATGCCTCTGTTTTGGTCTTTTCTTTTATCTCAAAAGCCTTTTTGAGGATGAAGTCATATTTAAAGCCTTTAAAGCCACATTTTCATATGCAGTCACTGAATACTTCCAGGACACTCCTGCAGTGTACTTTTATTTATCAGAGCTGCTCAGTTGGCAAACTCTGTTGTATTACTATGTGGCTGCAAAGTAATGTGTGTTTAGCTTTGTTGCTGCAAAGAAACGGAGGAGCTATTCTTGTGGATCCCTACTGACTGAATATTGTGTATATGTGGGATAGCTGTGAGTTACATATAAAATTGCCCTTTTTTTGTATTTGAGAAACATGCAGGTCATTTTATTACCTCTACCAAGGAGGTTCTGTTTTCACCTGTGTCTGTTTGTTTCTTTATTAGTCAGTAGGATTAGGCAAAATGTACGGAACTAATTTGCACCGTACTTAGTGGAGGGATGGGGCATGGGCTGGGGTGCGAATACGGTTAATGGGGCAGATCCAGGAATTCATTACTTTCCTTATCATTGTGAGATAATGTTTTTTTTTTCCTTTTTTTTTCATTGATTTCTCAGGAAATAATGTATGGACCTTGATGTAAAAAGACAGACTACTTCCTTTCTTCCTTTAATATTTTCTATTTTAAGAGCTAAACACAGATGTGTAGGAGTGTGTAGGAATGATCAAGCTCAATTCATTGCCCCATGGGCTTCTGACTGTAAAGCTATGAAGCTGTCCAATGAAAAGACATTTCTGAGGCTGAAGAGAGAAACAGAGAGTGATGCCTGAGGAATAATACTTGCCTAACACACCAGTATGTGAAATTAAATTTCTTGTTTTCGAAGACCAAGCCTTTAAAAAGCCTCTTCCATCTCTTCATCCAGGAAAGGTCTAGGGTCCCCTCTAGGTCCTTAACTGTAAAAGCTAAACCTGCATTTACTGATTATGTGGCCACTTTGGGCAGTGGACAAATGTCTTGTCTTATAGTAGTTGCTTGTTTACACATCCTAAAAACAGAGAGCAACTTTAGCAATCATTTGGAGTTGTTTTTCTGGCCACCTGATAAGTCGAATAATCACTTTCCTTTTTGCTCTGTTTTTGGTTCCCACCAACTCTTTAGGTGCTAAATGCCCCACCATGTTCACCAGCTAATCGCTAACCAGTCACTAACTGTGTTTGTCTGTTTGGTGCTGGGAAGGTGGTGTATACTGGGTTTTTAAAGCTTTTTTTGCTGTACAGCTGCGAGAACATTGAGACTGAACCTAAACAGAAAAGTTAGGGATGGGTAAACCTACACAATGAGTAGAAAGATGCTAAAATACTCAGTAGAGTTGAGGGGAAGTGCAGAGTCTGGTGATAACTTTCTGTGGGTTCATCACTACGAGCAACCTATTTCACATACACATTGTCATTTCATACATTATAAAATGAAAAAATAAAATATTGATTATAGCAGCTTTAATAATAATAAACCTCTAAACTAACTAGCAAGAAGTGCATTAAATTTAGGGTATTTAGAAACAACACAGTTTCTTAAACTATTAGTTTGATCATGTGTGACAGTGTCACAGGCTTCAATCATGCTAGCAAAGTTAGTGACTTTCTTACAGGGTAAGTCACTTTGCCGCCTTGAACTTCGCCCAAGTGCAGCACCCGCCACAATGATAGACGACCAACTTATCGTCTGAACTAATTAGAAATACAAGCTCTTGAAGTGTATGAAGGATAGTATTTCCACCAGAGTGAGTTTAATCAGCTTCCTTCATCTCAGTCACACTTAGAGCTAATTCAAAGGACAAGCTCTTGTAGGAGATGAAGGATCATATTTCTACCAGAGCAAAATTAAGTTGACTTGTTCAGCTCCCTAATGGCCATGCTAGTGCCGTGGCTCCAGTAATGGCAGTGTGTGTTGGTTAGTCCGTCCACCACTTTGGTCCAGATGTAAATATCTCAGCAATAATTGGATTTACATGAAATTTTTGTGCAGCAATCTCACTGACTTTGGAAATGCCCTGGCTTTTCTTTTAGCACCCTGATGAAGTCCACATTTTTAATTTTTAGTGAATGTCTCAACAACAATCTGACTAGATGGATTTCCATGAAATTGGTAAAATCATGTCCTTTTTGAGATGAATTGCAACAGGTTTGCTGATATTAACCTTTCGTCTTGCACCACCATCGGATCGATATTTCAGTTAGTCCGATACTTTGTTTTTAACAAGATCTTTGCAAGAGTAATGATATTTCCATCAGTGTTTTATTTGTATTTTGTCCTAATTAGCAAACGACAGCATGCTAAACTAAGATGGTGAGGACAGCTTCACAGAGCCAGTAGCATGGCTGTGGACTCTTGTTTTTGTGCACTTTCTGTTAATGAACTGAACAGTTGTTCCTGTTTGCATGTTTTTATGTTGTGCAAATATGGATAGTGTGACATACATGACTGCAAACCACAAGAGTAATCCTGCCTGTATTTGTGAAAAAATATGAGTAGGCTTACTACATGAAGCAGCCGGTCAGCTGGATCACTCTGCTGACCATTAGGCAGGATGCAGACAAAGCAGAATATATGTTTTTACTCAGCGTGGTATCTCATTTGCCTCTTTACAAGTGCAGGATAAATACTATGGTGTAGTGGCTGCGATGCCAGCCATGTATTATACAATAAAACTAGTCAGGAGACTAATAGGTGAGCTACATCTGTGTGACACTCAGAAAAGAGTTTAATTAGCGTTTTCAACATGTTTCAGAGCAAGACTAGCCATTACATAAGAAGGTCTAGATTCTTGTGTGAAGGTTCAATGAAAAACTGTTCCACTGAGATAATTACAGATTCTGTCAGTCTGACCTGCAGGGCAGCAAATGTTTTCTGCTGCCTTTGTACACGTCCATAAGTGCTGTGGAAGTCCATTTCTTGGTCTACTGTATTTGTGAGAGAGAAAAGACACAAAGATGAAAAGCAACAGGGAAAAAAACACATTTGTGACACTGAGAATCCACTACAGTCTAAGTCCCTGGCATCCTCCAGAGGACACGTTTTCTTAGCCTGCAGTCTGACATTAATGTCCATGAAGTGCCTGATTAATCTTACATCCTATTATATAGTTATCAATGATGTTTTCTTTCTATTCCAGCTGTCTGTGTCTGTCACACAATGCTCTGAGACACTGTGCTCATATAACCTAGCTGAGCCTATCCAAACCCTATCTCTAAGCTGGTCGGCTCTCTGCCACTTTTAGCACTCTTAAGTAAACCAGCTAAATTACCGTGCCCAGCTGTGAAATGCCAGTTCTTTCCTATTTAAGATAGGTGTTTGCCACTCTGCTGTTGATTGTGTCTGTGTTTTAAGGCCGAATCTGTTTATTGGACAAGACCTAGTTTAAATTACATTAATGTTTTTAAGTTAAACTTCAAACATTCTGATAATATCATTACTGTGACAAGCTATTCTGTGTCCTACATATGTGTGTCTTTTAAGTTAGTCAGCTCAACATCTCATACACATTCTGCTAGACTTACGACTGTCTGCAGAATACTGTTTACTGTACTCTTCACAAACTCTAACTGATGACCTGGGTTTATGCCCCATGTCCACAAACATCCACCCTGGTGGCACTATTCAGCACTAAACACTTCACTGGCTGCACTGGAGGGACTATGGTACTGAAAACAGCATTTTCCTGGGAGCATCAACAACGCACCACACTTCTCTGTTTACAGCGATTAAAACTGAGAAATTCAACTGTTATTGAGCAAAAATAATCCCATGATGCAAAGCAAAACAGACTTCAACCAGAACAGCCCCAGTTATACCATGTCTGTGCTCAGTACACTCAAAGTGACATTTCTGAATGGAAGTTTTATGTCTTGAATGTCAACTTTCAAGCTAAAGTAATTCAAAGAACCATGAAGTCTGCTTTCAGCCTCGGGCCATTAGTACTATGAGAGACAAGGCCCGAGGGACTCAAGGGAGCCAAGAAAACCTCTAAAAAGCCTCAAGTGTTTGAGCTAGTTAGCACGACAGCTTACTCACACCTCTGTGTGAATGGACTTTATGGACCTGAACACCAATGGACCAACTGGAGTAAATGACTGTCTAAATAGCTACAGCTGAGATAGAGTCACTACAAAGTATAAGATCATTAAAAAGACACACTTTAGCCTTTGTTTGTTTAGACTGGGGGTTCCTCAACTGTTTCAAGGCAAACTGGGGGAAATTTGTAGTCTCACCATGGGATCCAGATTCAATAAAAAAAGTACTGCTGTGCATCTCTGTGAGGGGCCAAAGGCAGAAACTGGAGGAAAAGACCCCTGAGGAATTTCAGGTCGCTAATGAAGAAACACTTGTGCAGGCAATGATCTGAGTCCTAGATGTAGGGTTCAGTTCAGAATTTTTAAAGGTCAATGTATTCATTCAATGTTTTCAATCTGTGTTTTTTTTTTTTGTCAAGAATTAGATTCTAAGGATTTCCTTAATACATTTACATTTACAACCTGTAACAAAAATTCTTTCTTTTCACACCTCTTAAAAGGTAGGATGACCTTCATCTACATTTACAACTTACAAGTGACTCTTGCAAATGACATAAGTTTACAAAAAAAATAAAATTTGATTGATTTGATTTTGGTTATATTGGAGAGAGATGGGTAATATGATTGGTTGATACTTTTTCAATTTCATAATAGGCTAATGAACATTTGAGTCTAACTTTGTGTCTGTTTCAAGATGGTTCATGTATTTGTGACTGTCCTCTTACACTCTATGTATGGCAACATGAAAATAAGATGCGGCATTAAATCACCCTAAGTGGCCTTGAGTAATTTATGGATGTAATTAGAGTAAGCAAACACAGTAGTAAGTTATTCATGTTGTTTGTGTCTGTTGCACGGCGTAATGAAATCATGTGTAATACTGCTAATGAGCTGTCGTCGCAGAAACAGTTACAGTGAGAAAAAAAAAGAAACAGAGTGGAATACATGGAGAAAAAGTATGAAAGTACATGCAGGGGGTGAAAGAGAGCTGTGGTGGAGGATTGAGGAGGAATGTCCCACCTGAGCTTTTGTTATGGACTTTTTTCTGTGGGACACTTTGTGTGTTGGTGTTTCATGCTGATTTAAAAGCCCCTGTTATGGAGCGCATATGTAAAGGACCACAGGCCACCAGACATCATGCCTCCAGGATGGCCACACAGCAGCCCCCACCCCTCTTGACCACACTCCTTTCTTATTGACTCCTTCTGACTCCTTCTGAACCCCCCCCCCACCACCCTGCATCCCTGCTCTGAATCAGCTCTTTCCTTCTTTTACTGGAACCTCCTTCCTTTACCTGGTAGACATCTTTCCCTTCTCACCTCCCTGAAAACGTTATCATTTCCATATTTTTACCCATCTGTGTTCAGTCCCTCTTAATTTCGCTTCATGTGAATTTCCTCTTGTCAATGACCCCTCCATTCTCAGTTAAGTCACAGTCCATGTAAGGCTCCAAGGACTTGATTAAGAGCCTGTAAGGCCTAATTTGTAACATTTGAAGGACATTCTTTGCTTATCCACAACACTTAGCAGTGCTGTGACTGATTTCCTCAGTATGGGTGGTCCCAGTGGGAATCAAACTCTTTTCTTCATACCCAGTTCTGCTTATTGAGATTTTGCATGGTACAGCTGAATAGGACAATTGCAACCAAAACCTGAAAACAACTGGTTGCCAGATTTAAAAAAAAAACAACTTTGTCCTGAGGGTGTAGTCGTAACAGTGAAACGATAATTTACTGTTGCCATCTAATGGCTACATCTGCAGATAATAGACCCCCAGCTTACTGATGGACCCCTCTTAACCTCCCCTCCATTTTTCTTAAATCACTTTTGCAGTCTTTTGCACACTTAGACTCCCCTCTCTTTCCTCTGGCCTGAGGCTAAAATGCTTAGGGGGTCTGAGGTATCACCACTTTTCTGCTGTCTATGTGTGAGATTCACTCAAACAAGCTCCGCATGTCATTCAAGAAAGCACACAAGTGGTAGGTCTTGGTTTTTTCTGTGCATTACAAGAGTGAAACCTCTCTCCCTAAAGCTGATAGACCAAATTTAAACTGCTGAAACTTACTTAATTTTGAAGTGATTTTTACACACCTTAATCTTCTGGTTGTAACATGCTTTCTCTAACTTCTCAGCCACCCTCCCTGCCAGCATGTAGACCTACAGTAGAGGATGGTTCATTGTGTTGGTCCCTGGATTCTGGGTAACAACACTAGACCAAGTGTTCATGGGTTGTTACACGTGTCCTTTTTAGTAATAAATGCATTAAAACAATGTAAGGGTGATTTTTCTCCTGCTGTAGTTTGTGAATGCCCTCTTCACTCCTTCTATTATAAACAAAAATATCCACCACTAGCCATTAAGTATAGTGCATTAAAATCTTTTATTTTTCTTTTGGTCCACTTGGATCCACACAGTACCATGTGATTTAAGCAAATTCTTAAAATAAGCTCATTTGCATTGCATTGGACGTTGTGATTAAAATACATTGTTTTTGTGCAATGAAAGCATATCTTGTGCTGAACTTCATATACAATAAAATAAATGGAGTTGTTGCCAATCTACATGCTACATGGCTATACAAAGAGGATCAAACCTGAGACTGTTCACTGACTCAAACGCATCCACAACCATTATACTCAATATAGTGCCAGCATCCTGTATGCAACTCAATATAACATGGTGGGTCATCATAGTAAATATTTCTCTACAGTATCTAAAAAAAGTCTTATTGTTTTTTTCCCCCAGAACAGTTCACCTCAGATTATGTCTGACTCACAACAGTCCATTGTGACTCCCCAGACCATGAACACAGATCTAACTCCTTGTATGGCTGCAGAACTGCAGATGGACTCGACACGGCTCACCTGTGTCAAGACACAACTGAGTGTCCAATCCCTGAAATAAAAACTGATACCATAAATGTACTGTATAATGTTTTGGGTTCTGATCACGTTCTCTCTCTCTCTAGCCCAGAAATCCTCTTAGAATGTACTTATCAAGTATAAATATTCATTTTGCATTTTATTATCTTAATTTTACAAGACAGTGCAGAATTAAGGCTAAATGGGGTGTTCTTTTTGCTTTGCATAACTGATACAATACAATAACCACATAATCCTCTCCTGGCTAGCCATCTCAAATAACTTGATTTCCAATGGGAATAAAGCTAAAACTATAAAAATAGGTCCTTTTAACCATGCAACCATCAGCCCATGAATCCCTGCCATGGCCGGCCACTTTGCTGCTAAGCTCCAGGCTCTTACTTGGCCAGACAAGCCTTGACCCCATGGAGTCCTGGCGTCTGAAATCAATAACAGACCACAAGGTCCTGGTGGTGGTGCCACAGCTCACCCTCAGGCTCTGAGATGGCAACCCAGCTTCAAAGCCGGACTTCAGGTAGTTAAGTTGTCATATGAATTGGAAAATATAAAAAAATGCTGACTGAGTCAGCCAGAGGTGAATTATGCAATATATTACATTTTAAAACTATTGACTGGAATTGTAATTACTGCCTGGTACAGTATGTTTATTCATTCATTCATTAGCCATACTGGTTATCCTTTAGGCTCGTGTTGGGGCTGGAGCCAATCCCAGCTGTCATTGAGCGAGTATGGGTACACCCTGGATTTGTTGTGACCATCCAACCATCAGCCAACGTTTCACTGCCATGGCCGGCCACTTGGCTGCTAAGATCAAGGCTCTCACTTGGCCAGACAAGCCTTGACCCCATGGATAGCAACAGTATTTGTATAGCAACAATATTTTTGGTGGTGGTCCAACACAAAGCAATGGAAAACAAGAGGACCTTAAAAAAAATTCATGTCTTGGCTTTTCACAGTTCAGCAACTCTGGCTGGAAAAAAGAAAGGTAGACTTCGTGGAAACATAATGTTGACAAGAGCTAGTTGAATTTAGAAATGAAAAACAGTACACTTGTAACGGTATGGTAATCTAAATCACACCTCACTTGTAGATCAGCATATATCATGTGATTGATAACATTTTCTTGTGCCATGCATCAAACTGATAATGAACAACATTAATCACATTTTGTAAATGTTTTGCATGAGCTAATAGCAGCAGTTGACTGTTTAAGAATGCTAACGTCACTTATGGTCTACCCATGAGTGTCTGTGCTGGGCAACCTGTCCCTGCCTTTAGCACTTTATGAGCCCACAGCCTCAACCTGAGCCCTGAGGTCACAAAGAACGTAATTGAAGGTCTTGGTTCTTCTAAGGATAGCCCTCAGCTTCCTGCCCTGTCTGATGCCTCTATTACTGTTTTCACTTTTTGAAGTGACCTTGACAGAGAGGGGGGCCTTGTGTGGAGACTGTTGTAATTATTACTTTTTTTTGTTTTTGTTTTGAATGGTGCACCAATATATGAGCTCCAAAATACACAAACTAAGTAATATGCAGATGACAAAATGATCATGTTTTCATGACAGTAATGAAGTTCCATGTACCCAGAGATGATGATGTAATGCCTCTGTAAATACCTCTGTTCATTGTACCTTACTTTTCTTTACTATAAACAGTAGAAAAAAGAAATCCATTGCTGTCAAGTTCAATAATTCAAAGACCAGAGCTGGGAGATGAACAAGTTAATGAAATGCAATGATTTTTAGCCAGGACTTTCAAAGAGTTCGTGCATACATCAAAGCAAGATCAAAAAGAATACATAATGCACATGATTTTGAAATTATGTATCAGCAAGCTGGTCTCATCTCAGCACTGAGTTGTTTACTTCCTGGATTCATGTTTCAGCACTAGTAGTAGTAGTTGACCTAGATAGCACCTCACCCTGGAGACGAAAAGCTAGGGAGCACTGATGACCAGTGTACTTTTTAAAATCTCAGTGGGAGACTGGAACTTTACTCGTTGTAGCCTGCAGGTTATACAGTAAGTTGTGAGTATAAGTGAGACTGTAAGTGTAGTGACAGTAAGTCTGCAAGTCAGCCATTCACTCATTTATTCATTTAATTGGTCTCTGTCCAAAAGGTAAGTCAAAAGCACAATGCTTTTTACCCTCACCCTCCTTCCTTTCTCCTCTCTTCATTCATTCATTCATTCATTGATCTCCTCCTAAGAGCCATTGATATTACACTATGTCTTTGTTCCTTCCAGTCAGACAGTGAATCATTCATTATGGCCCAAAACATTCCAATACAGTGAAGGATATTAAAATGAAGTGAGTTGGGATTCGGCCTAATGTTTTTCACAGTCACATCACAGCTACAGGGAATCAGTGCAGCATGAGAACCGTCAAGCCCTCAACAAACCAACATCACCCACAGAGACAAGGGTTATAAGGTGGTGAAGGCTGGGTCATCCGTTGAGAATCATCAGAGAGGAATCTGCCGAAAAATGTAAAGCATGGAATCACATCTTTATAGATGTTTATGGATGTTCACTTGTCAACTGTCGAGCTAAGGGGATAAACAGACATTCATCATTAATTTTACAATCCATTATTCAGGAACTGATGTTAGGATTCAAAACTCTTCAGTGGTGACCTTATTCTCACATCTGCTGCTGCTCTCTAGCACTGCTGCCCGCCCGCTGTGCATAGGAAAACAATCGGAAAACAATTTTTCAATTTTAGTGGGACAGTTAGCTCATGTATGGAGACACTCTAGATACTGGAAACTTCAGTTTGAATGCTAGAAAATCCTACCTTAATGAATCCCATTTATGTGAAAGGGGCCACTGACTTGCCCACTCACTTGTCACACACATACATACAAAGGCCCTTAAAGAGGGCGGGTGGGGGGTTACTGTGTTTACAGGAGACAACAGCTGAGAAGCATCAGTCTATTTTTGTTCCCCCCTCATTTCAGTATCTCAGAAGGAGGTGTGCTTATTATGGGGTGCCTGAGAATCTGAGATCACACGAAAGGGAGGACAATCCCTTATTTAGTTGCCCTAACCCACATTTCTGGAGAACTGTCTGGAACTATACAGGATGAATCTACTGGCCAGTGTTTGTTCAGTCTGGGCTCCTGCGTCCCACTGTCCCCTGAACTGAACTGAACGGGGTCAAACAGTCGTGGAATGGAGATAGTTGTGGCCGTAAATGCCACAGTTTTGTACAGCTGATCTGATCTGACCTGCAGTACTTGCTTGTTTTATCTTTCATTGTATTTGTTTCTTCTTACTATGTTTATTGTTTTGCACCAAAACAACAAACCAAATTGCCCATATGTTGAAAACCTACTTGGCAATAAACCAGATTCTAATTCTAATTCTGACCAAACCTTGGAAACAGAGACAGCAGTTGGCTGTGAATGCTTATTTTATATATATAAAAAAAAAATCTAAATCCAAGACAAGAAAATTGTACATGATAAATGAGAAAAAAGAATTAAAATGAGAAAAAATGTTTTGGTGGCTGGTCTAAAATTCCTCATGCTCTTACTAAGAAAAAAGTATTAAAGTACACTGATGAGATACTGACTCAAAAAACAGACAGAGATAAAGCGAAACAGAGAAGTTGGAAAATTTGCAAGAAATGGTGTGAAATGCGCCGCAGATGCCCATCATTCAGTCGGTGTGTCAGGGTTTGACTGGAGCAGTCTGCAGTCTATTACTTACTACCTCTGACTTTCCAGAAAGCTCCTCCTAGGAGCCTGAGCGTCACTCGAAGTTCACTTCAGTCCAGTCCCCTTCCCTGAGCTCAAATACACACTCACACACATCCACTGTCATCCACACAAATGCACACACACACATACACACACACACTTTCACACTGCGCCAGACGCCTTTGCAAATACTCCGCCTGCCGCTTCCCAGCGCTACTTTTCATTGCAGGAGCCGCACCAGAAGACCTGAGGACCTGTTGGATGTTACGAAGAGCATATTTTCTTTTACATTTTGTTCCGCGAAGTTGACAAAAGTGTTAGCATAATACTTTTCACGTTTTCTCTTGCTCTCCCCTGTGACATCTGAGGTGAAAACTTTTTTTTTTTTTTTTTTTTTTTTATAAGGGAGGGATCCTCTTCGCAGTTCAACAATCTCGGATCTAATGAGTGATTAAACCGGTTAATTCCTTATCAAATCTCCCCGAACCGCGCATTTGGATTAAAATCAGAATTTGACGCTGCAAAATGAATAATTCCGTGAAATAACTCACTCCTCCGGACCAAAGGATTTCAAGGTATATTCTTATCAGCCGTGACTTTATGCATTACAATAATCTAGTCATCTCGGGAAGCTTCTTGCGTCAGTACAGTCATTTACTTTAATTTCAGCTGCAAGTTGAAAAGCCTCTCGCAGCCACAGTTGGTTTGATGAATATGAATGGTTTAAGTGTATTTGTGCGCCTGTGTGAGATTAGATAAGAGAGAGAGAGAGAGAGAGAGAGAGCAGGGGAGTTTCTGTGGGGTCTGATTTTGCGTCTCTCCTGTATTCTCCCTTTATTCTTGAATCCTTCCTGCACTTTGATGAATATTGTGATGTATCTGTCATTCAGTCAAGCCACCGGGCATGTGTAGGTAGCCCAAAGCTCTGTTTTGTTTGAGACAGGTGCAGTGTGCCAGCATGGCTCTAGTGTAGCTCTAAGGATAGAGGGTGTCATATGTTGTAGGCTGCAGATTGCACATCCCCTTGAGTCACATTTGTGCTTTTGGGGTGTATAAATAAAACTGACTTGACTTGTGTGTGTGTGTGTGTGTGTGTGTGTGTGTGTGTGTGTGTGTGTGTGTGTGTGTGAGGGAGAGGGAGTGAGAGAGAGAGAGAAAGATTTCCATCTGGATTTTGGCACATGTCACTGTGGTGCACTTTGCTTCTCTCCTTTTTTTCTTGACCTCCTTTTCCTATTTGGCATAATAGAAAATCTCAGTGTAGCTTCTCAACTTGTGGAGTGAAGATGTATCGGAGTGTGTGTGTCCCTGCGGCTCTCCTGGTGCTGACACTTGTGCTGCCCGGTGGCCAGTCCTGTCCCAGGAGCTGTAACTGCTACCAGGCCAGCGAAGTCCACTGCACCTTTCGCTCCCTGCTCACTATACCTCCTGGCCTGCCTGCACACACACGACGCATAAACTTAGGGTAAGAAAGACACACAAACACGTTTCAAAGCATGAAAGTATGAGTGCATGCTTGCAAAGACATATATACACACAAACACACACACACAAATAGCATTCCAAGCTAAAGTGGTTTTATTTACCTTGCAAACACACCCACAGTTTGGAATAAAGTGCCAAACCACAGTTACATAGCAGCTAATAATGAAACAATCATATATTTGTTGGCTTATTAATGTCTTAGGTTGATGATGCCGTTTCTGTGCTCCCATAGGTTCAACAGCATCAACAGGATCCATGACAGTTCACTGGCTGGGCTAAAGAAGGTGGAGCTTCTCATGCTCCACAGCAATGACATCCACCATCTCCCAGACGCAGTATTCACAGATATGAAATCACTGCAGGTAAACAATGTGAAATATACTGTCCCTCTCTATTGGAATTACATAATCTGAATGGAGTCATTTTTACTGAGATCAAAACCAATGGAGGATCAGCACTTTGTGGCAGTGGAGACAGGGAGTGATCCTACAGAAACCTCTGCTCTTTTGTATTTTACAGTTCTTCATGAAAGCACCATAGATCTGCCTCTTAGGCCACTAACAGCAGCCAATATCCTCAACTGTCCTTTGCCAAACCAAATTAACACTGCAGGATTATAAAATATATGACTGTTAATGGGGAAAATAAACCCGTGTTTTCTCACATACTTAACCTATGATTCTCTGGAAATGAAGGTTTTTGCAGGACACAGATGTGAAAATCAAACCTGGAGCAAATCTTCACATAGTTTACTTTAATCTTTCTCCAGCCTCAGGCAGAGTGGACCACGCAGGGGGTGCCTGTACTACTTCAGATGTGCTTTGCTGCAGAAAGCTCAGCTCATAAACTTTCTAGTAGTACTTCTAGTTCTCAGTCTGCATAGCTCCATAATGATGAGAGATGAATATATTTAAACTGTTTGACAGAATAGATTTCAGTGTTTAACATGATGATTAATGTAGGGATTATCAAGATATATGGCATTTGTCAAAAGGGTTTGGTACAATTTGGAGAGGATGTGTCACTGATAAATGTGCCTAAATCTTGCAGTCACGCTGTTAATAAGAAATGGATTCATAGAAGGCCCAATTTTACATTTGATCTGTGAAACTAGAATGCAAATTAATATAACAGTTTACAAGATTCTGTTCACATTTTCAGCACTTTTTTTTCTTCTAATTTCTGTACAACTAATACATAATTTATGTGCCATCATTCACTGCTTGTGACAAGGAAACACACTGGACATTTTAGCAGCAACCTAAGGGCAGAGTTAGCAGTCTGCGGGGAAGTGATATTACTCAACAAGCAATTGTTCCCTTCATCTCCCAGGCAGATGCTGATATATTTGCCATTGTGTGATAATAGGATCCATATTTCCGTGTGTTGACATGGTCATGTGCTAGATCTGTCAGCAGCTGGAACTCTTCCAGCTAAGTAGCCTCCCTAGAGAACAGATTTATCATAAGCCGCCTCACAGCAACGCAATTCCACAACCTGGTTTTCATGGTGTGCCTTCTTAAATTTTTGGTGGGTTCTCTGCACATGAAAAGAATAGCAATAGATCCCCTTGAGTCTTCCGCAGAGGATACAGGGATAAAATTCATATTTGAAAAGTTGAAGACCCCCACTGCTAGAATATCCTTTTTAGTTTTCCTTGCTTTAACCCGGTAGACTCACAGCATGAATATATCGTCTGGTTGTGTGCCGTAGGCTATTTTATCAGTTTTTACATCTGAGTTAGTGAGCAGCAGGAAATATTTCCTAATGTTTTTTTTTTAAGTTTACACAGGATGCATTCAGTCACTTTTGCTTACAAATAGTTTTTCACTCAACTCATACCAATTCTCCTCACATCATTTGTCATAAATTCAATTTACAAGCATGTGGTGTCCAGTGACAGACTTGAGATTGCAGCATAGACTTGGTTTCTTCGTCAGCCTTGATGTCTTCTATTTCATTTTTTCCACTTACTTCATTTCCTCCACCCCCACAGATACTAAAGCTGAGCTATAACAAGCTGAGAGAGATCTCCTCATCTCTGACCTTCTCTGGCCTGACCTCACTGCTGCGTCTGTACTTGGATCACAACCTCCTCCAACACATCCATCCCCGAGCCCTGCTCCAGCTGCCTAGCCTCAGGCTGCTACGTCTGCAAGGGAACAGGCTGCATCAGCTGCACCCTCACTCTCTGTGCACACTGTCCCTCCTGAATACATATTACTTCTCTACACTCAGGTGAATTTTAACGCTTAAAGCACATATTGTAATAATCAATGTCGGGCAAGTTACAATATATTTGTACGTTTTGAAAGTAAGCAAAGTATACTGCATACTGGTGGCTACGACAGTGAGGAAAGCAAGGAATGTAACCAACGCTTTCTACTCAAAAATGAGGAGAGCACAGTACTCGCATCACATTGTCAAGCCTTACCATCAAACTCATAAAAAACACATTTGAAGTGAGATGAAAAAACTCCCAGGTCTGGAAATAATGTAGTACTGGACTGACTCTTGTGGGAAACAAATAGCGTAATGGAAAGGTAAAACTTCCAGCACTGTTTATTGGTATTTAAAGCTACACTAACATTAGTCTCCACCCTTTGTCTGATCCACTTGTAGTACTACTGCTGAGTATTAAACTTGGGTCTGAACATAAAGGTGATGATGAAAATGATAAAAATGACGGATGATCTTCTTACCTCTAACCTGTCACCTCTCACTCCCACATCCTTTCCTCCGTTGCTCTATGACTTTGATTTAACCTCTGTGTTCTCCCTCCCCCTCTTCATCTCAATCATTTCTTTGCTCTCTCTCTTTCCCTCCTTTAGACACCTCGACCTGTCCAACAACAGTCTAACCACACTGCCAAAAGACACCTTAGCAACAGCACCTCTGCTTGAGACCCTCGTGCTGCAGGCTAATCCATGGAGTTGCGACTGCAGGATGAACTGGTTTCTCGCTTGGAGCTTGGCTCACCCAGGTGACTTACATGCCCGAAACACCATTTATTTTCTGTCACTAACACATGCAGCACAATAAAATATTTTTATGCCTTTGAGCCAGTTTAAATCAATCAGAGATGCAAAAAAGGCAACTGTTAAATTAACATGTAGGTTTTGCGTCAGTGAATGAGCAATTGGAAAGAGATAAGAAGCAAAGGTGAAATGCAACATGGGGAATGGATTTAGAAACAAAACTCTTTTGTTGATAATTTCACTCTATAAGCGGTCTAGTAACTAAAATGTAAAATGTCAAACCCAGCCAGATGACAGAAAGATGGGATAACTTTACTTTCAGATACATCTGGTTTTGTTATCTTGATACTTTTGACTTCTCTCCACCTGCTTTGCATCACACACTCTTTTATTTTTATATTTCATCCCATTTTATGTATCTCCTCCAGTCTGTGTTGTGGCTGTTATTGAGATGTGAAGGAAGGCTGGACCATGAAATGTGTCTCATTGATATGCCAGACTTATCCTGCCATGACTAATCCACGATGACAGCATTGATGTGGGCAGGCAGCTCAAATATAGGCTAATGATTGCTGTGTTATAATGAACTGATGCATATTTCTGATTTATGAGCAGATGAAGTAACCATACATAATTAGTAAGAGATATAAAGGGTAATGAATGCTTAGAAAGAGAGGTGATGACTAATATATGACAGTGCTAATATCTGCAGATAGCCGAAATGTGAACTAATGTTTGTTTAGTTGCTATGTTATACATAGTTGCCAGAGATGGCAGGTCTTTAATGACATAATTTTCTCTGTCTCTCTCTTTCAATTAGGCTTAATGAAATGTCCCAGTGGCCCTCAGTGTCCAACCTGCGCCTCACCCAATTCCCTTCAAGGGCAGGGCCTGCTTGATCAGACTGGCCTATCGTGCGCCTCACCTGTCATCCTTTTCCCGGGAAGAAACACACCTTTGGACAGAGAACTCAGTGAAATCCAATCAAGGGAAACCTTCAGAGAGCCTTTAGGCAGTGCCTCTTTGGGTCTTTCGGACCAACAAGGGAACAGTGTTGAGCTGAGCTGTAACGTCACTCACTCTTCCGACTCTCGGGATATTACTTCTCCTCCAGATCTCTCCCTTTCCTCTTCTTCTCCTATCCCTCTAGCTCTGTCACTCTCGCTGGAGTGCCCTGTGGAGAGGGAGAGCTATGAGCAACTTTGGAGGATCCTGGCTTACTACAGTGAGACTGCAGTTCGCCTTGAGAGGGAAATCATGCTGAGTAAAGCCCCAGCGTTGGCCTACCGCTACAGGCAGGCAGCAGAGACAGACGGATATTATCACACTGGAGTCAAAGCTTCTGTTAAAGTCAGACCACAGTGGTTACTACAGCCAGCTATTAGCATCCAGCTAAACAGAGCGCAGTCTAATGGACACAAAGTTCACCTTATATACTCAACAAGAGTTTCTGCTCATCCTGGCCCCACATCTTATCCCTCAACGTCCTCCCCTGCTTCTCACCCATGGGTTCTGATTTCAACTAGGCAGTCCACCACAGCAATGGCAGCAGTATCAGGCAGTAAGGTGGAGCTCTCTTGTCCAATTTTAAGTTCTGGTAACCCCAAAGTATATTGGATTCTCCCAGATGGATCCAAGCTCAACTCCCCCTCGAGCAGTCTGGGTGGCAGGCTGGAGGCCACAGCCTCTGGTTTACTTCTACAAAAAGTACAGCTCTCAAATGCTGGGCTTTACTACTGTGTAGTCCAGGCTGGCAGGGATGTAGATGTTCTCCCCCTGCGCCTGACAGTGGAGGAGTCCTCTGTCCCTCCTTCAGGAGAGGAAGTGGGACCTTCTGTCACCGGAACAATTAGGGAGCCCATCAGTCTGTCCTGCAAGGCATCTGGTTCACCAGCACCTCATATGAGTTGGGTGTTGCCAGACGGAAATATCATACGGTCTGGATTAACTGTATCAGGTGGACTCACTTTGCAGCCAAATGGGAGCCTGTCTCTCTCTAACCCTTCTCTGAGGGACACTGGTCACTACCGCTGCATTGCGTTCAACCATTATGGTAGTGACTCTCTGTCCATGCAGTTGGAATTAAAACCACAACATCCCCCTCCAATTAGGACTTCATTTCCCAGAGGGCCACAGTCAGCTGCTGGCCGGTCAACCAAGATTCGAGCCCCTTTACTACGTCCGATGGAGGAAGGATCAGGGGATGACGAGGAAGAAGAGGAGAGAACTCTTGTTGGCACTAAGAGGCGTCCAGGACCTCGCCAACCTCTCCCTAACAGGCGTTATCCAATCGGAAAACCCCGAAGACGGGGTCCTGTGAGAGAAGGCCCTCTGAGAAGAGGAGGGCCTGTATCCTCCACTGACCAGAGAAGAAACCGCTTTGAGAACAGACATAGAGTGACTACAAACAAACAAAGAATAGACCCTGAGAAATGGGCTCACCTACTGGCTAAGATTCGTCAAAAGACTGCTCACACTAATGACAGCCAGCCCATCACAACAGCAAGGCCTACAGCTGAACCAGTGGGCAGAAGCAAAGACAGAGACACAGCAAGAGATGAGAGAGTGGATGATACAGAAAGCGGTAAAGCTGTGGGAGCAGGGGTGGAAGCAGAAATTGAAGGTTCATCTGTTGATGACACTGTTCTACAAGAGGAAGGCCTACAGCCCATCCATCCTCTTCTCACTGAAACACAGACACACACAGAGACAAAAACAGAGACTGCGATAGAGAGAGGGAAAGATAGGTCAACAGAAACACAGACAGACATAGAGAGTCAGAACATAGGTCCACAGACAGAGACAGTGACAAATCCAGAGACACAGAAAGAACCAGCCACATCTAGGCCAATCTCTGGAGCTAATGAAATTGTCCCAGAACCAGCTGAAGGAGATGGCCGAGGAGCAAACCAAAACCCATCTAGAACCAGGCCTCAGAACCCCCGGCAGAGACTCTTACCTAATTTGGTTCCAAACTCTCGACCTCAAAGCCCCTGGAACTCTCGCAGGAGGATCGGACAACAAAGACGAATCATCAACAGGCCCAGGGTGCAGCCTTTGACCCCACCCCGACCTCTACCTGACCCTACAAAGCAGAGGTCACAAACCGTAACACCTGACACTACGACAGATAAAAGTAATATGTTGCTGCTGGTGTCAACAACCACATCTCCAGCTATTTTGTTGACAAGGAATGACCATCTTAAGACTTCTCCAAATGGTGTGGCACTGAATCCTCTGTCTCTTGGTATCTCCACCTCAGAATCTGCCTCCCCCTCGACCACCTCCTTCACTTCATTATCCCCCTCTCACAGAAAGACATATATAGAGACTACGACTCACTCAGTTGACATCCCCGACACTGCAGGATCCACTCGCTCCAACACAGCAACACCAGCATCCACGCACTCTAATGTTGTGATTTCGGAGACATATGTGCCAGACACATACACCAAGACACTTACACATGACATACAGACAAAAACAAACACTGCCATAGGCAAACATATAGATAGACCCCCAAGCAAACACAGTGAGGAGCAGGAGAGGAATCTGTTGGACGTACCATATGAATCTCAGTCCTCAACTCTCTCTTCCACCCAAACATCTGTTGTTTCCTCCACAGTCTCCAGTGCAGCTACAGCTACTATTGCAAAAATCAGAACAACTCCTTCAACCACTACTCCTTTAACTAGCTCTGCTGGAAGCACTGCAAGTACATCTATTACTACAACTAGTGAGGATGCACTTCCCACAACAACTGCTACTATAGCAACAAATCCAATCACGCCTACTACAACTATGATTATTCCAACATCAAACACTATCAGAAGTACTACAACTACTCCTACCTCTACTACTACTACTACCACAACTCCTATTCTTACATCTACTTCTCCCACTACCACTACTACTTCTACTACTATTACTACTGCTACTACTACCACTGTTGCAACTAGTACTAAAATCTCATTCAAACCTATTCCCACAACTCCTAACCCCACTACTACAACTACAACTCCTACTACTAGTACTAGAATGACCACCTCACTTGAAACTACTCCAACTACCACTAGGGCAACTACTTCTATTATACCCACTACTACTACCATAACAATGACATCAACAACTACCAGAGCATCATCCAGAGAGAGGCAAAATGTTGGCCTAGTTGACCCCCGAGGGAGGCCTGTTTCTGGGGCTCCAAACCAGAGTCGATTATCTCCTGACTGGAAGAACCCTGGAGCTAATACTATTCCTGATTCACACAGCAGCCGGCCACGATGGTCTCCTTCCCCTTCTCTCCCTGCTGTCCCTGGGGTGAGTTCAGATCGATTCAAATAACATGATATCGATATTTTGTGGATACTTTTACCCAAGATGGGTCTTAAAGCAACCAAATACATTACAACAAGACTGAGGGCTAAGGTAGAACCAAAATTTGTTTTTTATTTGTGAATTTAATGGCTACTCTAGCTAATGTTCCCCATTTATTTGTTCCTTGTTTTCAGTCATTCATTCAATTACTCATTTCCTAAAGTGCACTTTTAAATGTAGTTTGCAGTTCATGTATATATAGCTATTCTTCTTTGTTGTCAGCTAAGTGGAACTCAAATGAACATTTCCTAAGTGAGTGCTGGCCCAGAAAATGACAACACACAGACATACAGACACAGACACACACAGACACACAGACACACAGACACACACACACACACACACACTTGACTGTGAAAGCCCTTGGGCAAAGGCTTAGCAGAAAACACAATATAGATCTGAAAATAGTCTAATCTGTATCCACATGACCTGCTATTAAACCTGAGGGATGTTTATGACAATTCTTCAATTTCATGGATTTTCCAGAGCTCTGCCAGAGTCCCTGTCAGATCTAAAGAAAAGACGAAAAACATATGTTCCACAATCAACAACATTTTGTGTCTTTAGAGCCTAATCCCAAGGGATTTAAAATAATCAATTGTTAATTAATTTTCAGAGCTGTGTTGGCAAGTCTTTTCAGACCAAACCACTGGGTCCACCACCAATGAGTCATTCTAAATCTGGCATCAATGTGATGCTGTATTGAATTTATAACTCCATTCCACAATCACACTTTAAATATTCACTTTAAAGATAAAAAGTAATTACTGATATATAATGGTCTATATCCTTAACTCCAAAACTAAGTTTTGATTAATGTATTTATTGATTTTCTCTCCTTGAAAATTGTCACACGTATAGCCCTGGGCCAAATGATCAGATTTGGTATTTTTGCTATTAGACAATTCTCATGTTTTATTTATTGAGGCTATTGAGGCTTTAGGCTGATGTTCACTTGCAAGTTCTCCAATCACATGCTGTATGGTTGAAAAATTAAAAATTCAAGACAAACACAGTGCTGCAGTTTTGTAAGATGAAGAAATTTCATCTTACCACATTCAAGTGGAACCCTGATTTCATGTCTTCCAGTTATTATAATATAACAAAAGGAGTCCTTATTTCTATTATTCATTACTTTATTTATTAATTATTTTCTAAATATTTTCTTAGCCCCAAGTTGTGAGAACCAGACCAAGAATTGCAGACCCACACATCAGGACAGTGTCGTTCCCAGCAGAGAGCACTGCCAGGCTGGCTTGTGAAGCTCAAGGCGAGCCAAAACCCTCCGTCACATGGACCAAGGTTGCCACAGGTACAGCAGATACACACACATTTATCTGAGCATTGGCACATATTCACATTTTCAGAAGATACCCTTCAATGTATGAATGTATAGCTCAGGATTCAGTTTTATCTTCCATTTACATTTGTGCAAATTATCCACTTGGAGGTCTATCAAATTTGGTTCAGTGAGTTGTGTAAAAGCTCAGCAGAGTTTGCCAGGTTACTCAGTAAACCTGGTTGTACATCTGTACATTTAAAACATAACAAAAAAGGTTTGCATTTATATTCTGATCTCACAGATTTGAAAGGTAAAATCAAATGTGTCAGCTTTAACACAGTATGCACTATAACGAAATGAATGAATATGTACACATTTTACACTGATGAAATAATCCATTAACACCCATCATTACGCACTGGCATGAATACAATAGGCTTTTCAGGAACTTGCCATGTGGGGAAGACATATTGCAAGAAAGTAATGGAACATTTTGTGCACTGCATCACTGACTTTACTTCACGTTGTGCCACTCGACTTGCCCCCGTTCCTCCCTTCCTCTCTGTTTCTTACTCACTCTCTAACTTTCTTTCCCAATTTGTCTCTGTTTTCCCCACTCTGTCTGCGAGCTGCTGCTCTCTCTTGCTGTCTGTTTGTCTGACTGACTGTCATGCTCCTTTTCACTCTCTCAGGAGCGGTGATGTCAATCCACTCCAAGGCCAAGCGTTTTGAGGTCTTGCCAAATGGCACACTTGTTATCCAGAATGTTCAGCTGCAGGACAGGGGCACATACATCTGCAGTGCCCACAGCTTCCTGGGTCGTGACAGGTGAGGTTACTGATTCCAGTTCTCAATATGAGCACCATATACCATTTAGTTATAACAAACATAGCATAGCATAACATTTTCAGTTATTAATTATGCAGGCCTAAGGCAAACTGCAGTTTCATAATTGAGTATTATATAGGTTGTATTTGGATATTTTCCCAGTGAATTTGCAAAACAAATGAAACTTGTCAGTTGCAAACAGTTACAAACCTTGATTTAGTATTTTTAAGCAGCCTCAAGACATATGCAAATATCTCTGTTTGAAATCTGTTTATATGATTTGTGTTTATAAGTTAATATGTTCATTATGTCCATGTTTCTATCAGAACTTCTGTTTGAATGTCTTTGGCTGTTTCCTTAATGAATCACATGACATTTCTGGTGTGTTTTCACTTAGAATGCACATATGAGATGCTTAATATTTGTAAATGTGTTTCTATTTTGAGTATGTGTGTGCTTTGCTTTTCCACGACAGGTTGCTAACTACCCTGGAAGTGTGGACCCGCCCCCCTCGGATGCAGCTGCCGAGTTACAGAGAAGCCACCATTCATCAGGGCGGAGAGCTGCTCTTGCAGTGCCAGGCGGATGGTGTTCCCACCCCTCTGCTTTCTTGGGTTCTGCCTGATCGTTCTACCCTGACGTCCACTGCCCCCTCAGCCAGTCGCATCCTTATGGACACAAATGGAACCCTCCATATCTCAGTGACTTTACCGAGTGACAGAGGAATGTATCGCTGTGTGGCCTCCAACTCGGCAGGTGCTGCCAGTGCCTCTGTGCGTGTACATGTGTCCTCTTTGCCCCCGGTGATACAGCAACCCAGAGAGGAACACCTGCTCTTGTCTCCAGGGAGGCCTGTTTATGCTCACTGCTCTGCCCGAGGTGCTCCACCACCAACTCTGCGCTGGCGAATCCCAGATGGGACTCTTGTTCGCCCATCCCAGTTTCTCCATGGCAACCTCTTTGTCTTGCCCAATGGGACGCTGCATATTCGAAAAGCTGGGCCAAAAGACTCAGGGAGTTATGAGTGCACAGCAAGTAATGCTGTTGGGGCTGATAAGAGAACAGTCAGGGTAGAAATTGAAGGGGGAGCAGAGGGAGGAAGAAGAGAAGGAGGAGCAGGAAAAGAAGAAGGAAAAGCAGTTGCTACTGAAAAACCAAACCCTTCATATCCACTTAATAAAGACAGGACTTTGTCGGTCCCTACCCACCCTGCAAATCCATTCAACTCCCCAAAACTTTCCCCTCCATTGCTCTCTGATAGATCCAGGACCTTGCCACTCACCCCGAGCTCCTCCTCTCGCTCCTCTTCTTTCTCTCACCGACCCACTGACACTAACTCACTGCCTAAAATCAATAAAACAGTCACTGCCTCCCCCACACGCTTTACCAACACCAACAAAACAAAACTTTCTACTCCTTCCCTACCCTCCACAGGGCCCACAAATAACACCAAAGTCTTACCTAGTATTGTAAACAACACAAGAGTTACTTTGTCTTCCCCCTCCGACAAAAGCAAAGTTTCAGCTAGTTTGAGTCCCTTGCCCGTCTCCCCCTTCACTAAAGCGCGTATTGTCTCTACATCGCCCTCCATCACTACTGTCCACCATGGGGGCATTTTGCAGCTCCATTGCTCTGTAACCGGCAACCCAACCCCCATCATCATTTGGAGGACCCCTACGAGGAAACTGGTGGACATGCACTTCAGGTACATGGGATGTGGGTTTGTGTGAGAAAAAGAGATCACTTAAATTTTGTTGATGGTACAGTTATATCTCGTGATAATTCTTTGTATCTATTGTTGTTGTTTGCTTCTACATTTGAATTAGTTTTGACCGTCGCCTGAAGGTGCATCCTAATGGCACCCTGTCAGCCCAGGCAGTGACGGAGAAGGATGCTGGAGACTACCTCTGCATCGCACGCAACAAGGTCGCAGATGATTATCGCCTCCTGCGTGTCTCTGTGGCCACCAAGCCTGCCAAGATCGAGCCAAAACAACCATTCAATCAGATGGTGTCATTCGGCAAGCCGCTGAAGGTGAGTTGAGTAAAAGTAATAATTCTTGCATCTCTGCCTTTCTCTCACTAATTTTTTTTTTCAATAAACACATACCAGCAATTTTAACGTAAATTTAGTATCATCACATCATTTTTTAATACTTATTGGTCATTGATAACATTTACATCACATAATTAAAAAAATACATCTAGTTTGTGCCACTAAGATTTGTTTTACTGTGAATCATGACATATATATGTCTGTCCCATTGCTTGGAAATTGCACAACACCTAGCAGAGAGGAGTTGAGGGAGTTTTCCCCCAGACAGTCTGTCTTCCACACCTCCACTGTTTATGCTTTATTTTATTCAGGCAGTGGTATGTGTTGGGTTTCTCCTATTGCTGGGTGGGGTGACAAAAACCTCCAAAGCTTCAGGCTGCATTTTTGGTTGTTTTTGATCAAGAAGTGCTTCATATCTTTTTGACTCAAAAAGAAAAGAAAGACCTGCCAGGTCATGGGATGTTATGAATTATAAACAGTGGGCTTCAGGGGATAGCGCTTCATGCATGAATATGTAACAGCGCAATGAAAAGTAATGTCAAGCCTAAATATAAAAGCCTAAAGATACAGGATAGCATGTATTGTTCATTACAAACAGAGGAGGTTGTTATGTTGTCAAAAGTTCAGCTTCATCAAAAGGTTTAGCACAAAACCTTTAAGAAGATAACATAAATCAAACATTGATCCTGTTCATTGCAGGTGGACTGCCAGGCATCAGGACTGCCTGACCCAGCTGTTCGTTGGAGTCTACCAGATGGAACCATGGTGAACAGTGTGTTGCAGGGGGAGGACAGGGGAGGGCGAGCACGGAGGCTAACTGTGTTTGACAATGGGACATTACTGGTTCCAGCCGTGGGTATGGGGGAGGAAGGGGAGTATACCTGTTATGCTGAAAATCAAGGAGGTCAAGACAGTATGAAGGTAATAAAAACATTTCAGTTAATTTTTTTCTCTAATTTTATGTGTGGCTCCTTATATATATATATATTTATTAATTTAATTATACCTTAATTTACTTCTTTTGCTTATAAATTGCTGTTTGTCAGTATGAATGTTCTAAAAGCAAAAGTTAATTTGAAGCATTGAAATAAAGATGCTAATTAATTCTGTCATTTATTCATTCCGTTAAGGTCAAAGTGAAGGTCATGATGACATCTCAACCGACCTTCACGGATGACAGAAGCTACACTGTCATCAAAGTACGTCAGGGGGCAACTGCCAAAATTCACTGCCAGGCTGCAGGAGATCCTGCCCCAACAGTGACATGGTTCTCTCCAGCCCGCCGCGTCATCCCACAAAGTCTGGGCTCTGGTTATTATTCTGAGAGGGTTGTGGTGGTTTCAGGTGGAACTCTGGAGGTGCGTTTGGCCCAAAAGATTGACTCCGGAAACTACACATGCCGAGCAAGCAACTCAGCTGGGGAGAGGAGCATGATGGTGGGCCTGGAGGTGGAGACTCCTAACTATGGAATGAGTGGCCAGGTGGGAGGAAGAAGTACTGGCAATGGGCCCGGTAGTAGTAGAATAAGGGACAACATTAATAATGCAGGAATAGTCCAGTATGGATTTATCAATGGAGCCTCAAGCAAGCTAGGTAGCAATAACAGCAGCAGTAATGGCTATAGTGATAATAATGGCAGGATAAGAAACTTCGAACCAAACCCTGGCATCAATACAGCAACCAGTGGCTCTAATCCTGCCCTTAGGAGTGAAAGTAGAAATGGATTCACCAGACCTGTCAGTGGGATTACAACACAACATGGCAGGAGTGTAATCAGTGTTGGGGTGAGCAATATAGGCATTACAGCGGATAACACTGGAATAAATAGAAATGGACCTGGCATTGTGAGTAGTAGTAGTAATAATGTGGGTAACAGTCACAGCACAGTTAGAGGAGCAAGTGTAGAAAAGATTTCTGGGACTAATAATAATGAAGTCTTAGCAGGAAGAGCTGGTAATGACGCTAACACCAATGGAGATCATGGCAGGATAAGTGGTACTTTTAGAAGTGCTGGCATTAGCGGCAGTGTATCTAATAGTGGAGCTGACACAGGAAATTGGTTCACTCGGAGTGGCAATGTAGCTTTGATCAACAATGACAGAAGGAATAGTGGTGATATAGGTGCTAGTAATACAGGTACTAAAAACTCTACTAACACAGTTGTGGGTGTGGTAACAACAGTGAAGCAGCGAGCAGTGAAAGGCCAAAATGTTCTCTTGCCGTGCCCCTCCAAAGGCTCCCCTCCCCCTCGTCTGGCCTGGCTTCTACCTGGCAATGGAGTGTTGCCAGCTCCTTACTACGGCAGTCGACTCACTGTGCACCGAAATGGCTCCTTGGAGCTGCGGGGTGTGCGGGCAAGTGATGCTGGGACCTTGGTTTGTGTAGTAAGGGGTGAAAGAGGAGAGACGAGGATACAGGTGGAGCTGGAGGTCTCTGAGGCACAGGAGGCGGCCCGACCTCCACACAGAGGAGCAGCTGTGGAAAGACCTGTGCAGAAAAATGCAGGTTCAATAGAAGTGCCTCGATCAAGAGCTTCATTGGATCCAGCTCAGTCCTTCAGCTCAGTGTTGCCTGAGAAGCTTAATCCAAGAATCCCAGTTACTCAAAAGCCTCTGCAGAGGGACCTGAGTTTACCTGCTCCACCTCGCCCCGTCAGCCCTCCACCCCACTCAACTGGCCCTGTGTCAGAGCCAGCAGTGAGCACCAGAACAGCCTCCTTGGTGAGCATCATTAATGGAGAGACCCTTCGCCTGCCTTGCCCTGCTCCTCAAACCCCAGGATTCACCCAGGGCTCTCTTTCATGGACATTGCCCAGTGGCAAGGTGCTGGCTCGGGGTGAGAGTGGTGACTCGGGCCCATACTTAGTCCAAGAGGATGGAACACTAATAGTGCAACAGGCCTCTGTGTTCGATCGAGGCACCTACACCTGCAGAGCCACCAGTTACGACTCCTCCTTGGTTTCAGTCATCACTGTTCCTGTCATCGTCATCGCCTACCCCCCACGGATCACAACAGGCCCCTCCCCTGTGACCTATACGCGGCCAGGGGTTGCTGTGGAGCTGCCCTGCCTGACCATAGCAACACCCCAAGCGACAGTGACCTGGGAAACACCAGACCTGACACAGCTGAGGGTGATGGGTCAGGCTCGTATCTATGGCAACCGCTACCTTAGTCCTCAGGGTTCCTTGGTGATACAGAACCCGACAAGCAGGGACACAGGGTTTTACAGATGCACCGCCAAAAATGTAATAGGAGTGGACACCAAGGCGACCTATCTGCATGTTATATAATGAGGTGAAACAAAGAGACACATACACACACACACACGCACACACGCGCGCACACACACACACACGCACGCACACACACACACACACACACACACAGTAGAAAGACAGACGCCCCGTCGGTTCTCTATACTGGTGAATGGACTCCTCTGCTGTCCTTCATGCCCAAAGGAACTGCAAGGCTCCGTGCAGGAGATACTGTTCAATCTCAGAAAAGACACTACTAATATTCAGTTTATGTCTCATGTATGTGTTTTTTAATGTATGATTTTCCTATAATGTTTTGTTTTTATATCAGGAGTTGCAGGACTCTCAGCAGATTCAGTCACGCCTGTGTCTCTGCACGAACAACATGTGTTTAAGGAGGATTGTTTTATGTAGCTAGTGGTACACACTTAACCTGTTGTGCTCTTCTTGTTCTTTCTGTCAGCAAAAAACATTATATGCAGATAAAATAAAATAAACAACAGGTGTAAATTGCTGCAAAACTGTAAATACCCACATCTTTATTGTTTAAGTGGAAAAAACTAACAGCTAACTTGAATATTTTTTTTCCAACACTGGTTTTATTTTCCTGCCTTGTGTGAAAATTTAGGACCAGGCGATGTGGACAAAATTAATATTGCAACAATCCAAAAAAATTACTTTTACATCTGAGTGTAAACTACTAATATTTTCATGATGTCAGAACCCTGCAGCTTTCAAGGTTTTATACCTTGTGAATGATTATATCATCATTGCTTCACTTGGCATTACTTTACTATGCATTTTTACACTAACATAGAACTACAGTGTAATATACAATACAGTATGTCATTGAGTCATTGAATAATAACACGTGATATAATTCTCTTGATGGAAATTTATAATTTTTTTTTCAAATGCTGCAAATTGGAATTTCATTAACAATACGTAAATAATTAATTTAATTAATATTGATTAATATTTACCTTATTAATTATTTAAGTACTTTTTTGCATTTTTATTTATAAGCCACATATGTCAAAAAGGTTGGATTTTGTTGTTGTGACGCATTTATAGCAAACATTAACTTAAATTGGCTGCGCTATTGTATGTTATATTAAATCTGTGACACACATGATGACAGAGGACTTCAGCATTATGATCCACCAAACACCAGCTTCTTCAGGACTTTGTGAACCTTTTAACTCTTCTCATCACTGTTCTACCACCATTTCACCTTCTGACTGTATTACTTTGGCATAATGCGGATGCGGTACAGAGCATTCATGTAAACACAGTGATCTTCATGACTGTTTTGATATACAGATTGTATAAATGTGCGAGTAACTCGACAGCCTGCCCTAAATTTCTGCGCAGAGCAAGTAGCTCATGGTCACCATGTTTCCTTTATCTTTTCTTTGATGTTTTCATTTTGTTCTTAAATTATTTGTCTTGTAAAGACTCTGTTGTAAGACACCAGTGTTTTGTCATGAAAGGAGAAATTATTAAATATTATTATGTATGTTTGATGTCTCACTAGGCTCGATGATTGCCTGCTATATTTTTAACTGCTTCATTTTATAAATAAAAATGGAAAAGAACTGAAAGTGTTAACTTCATGAAATTTCAACAACTGAAGCACAGTTTTTTTTTAGAAATATGCTCAGGATAGTGAGTGTGCGCATATGTGTGAGTGTGTGTGTATTCAGTCAGGGTGAGAAAAGAAAACACCTAGCGCTGGTGCAAGAGTGAGGAAGGAAACTTTTCCCTCAGTATATTATGAGAACAGAAACTCTTTATCCTCAGCTCAGCTGTCAAACCAGGAAATGGGGCCTTAACTGTAGATGAGACACATGTTGATGACATCATATTTCTCTCCATGGGAAGTGAAATAAAACTCACAGCAGCCTGCAGAGCACCACCACACACAGCCCTGTGCTCACACCTGCCAGGGGCTGTTTACACTGTGTAATCCACTAAATAGCCATACTTTAAATTATACACTATATGTAGGAGCACTACTTAGCCATTAGTATGAAAGGAAATAATGTCAGCTACAGCAAATGATACAAGGTGTGCACTGATGAATGAAATGCAAAACAGTGCCAAAGCATCGGCTCTGCTGGTAAAAAATGCTGCATGGAGGATTTATTACTGGATGTTTTTGTATTCTGAGCTGTCAGCAGAGCCGTTGGACTGTGCATACTGTAAACCACAACTTCTAGACTGTTTTTATTTTTCCTGCTGTGAACCGCCTCTGCATCTCTATTTACATTGCACTGTGGGGCAATAGTGTCAATCAACACCACTCAAAACTGATGACATTTTGTATCTACATGGTGGCATTTTTATTTACTTTATTTAGACATTGTGTGGTGTGAACATATAGTACTGCACACCCAGAACACAGTTAGAATAGAAGTACCAAATGCAACTAGGACACAGCCCAGGACTATGTCCTCAGCCCTTGAGGCTAACACCAGTCACTTGGCTAATTTAGCACTCTTCCACGGTCCACCAGTTGGCCCACGGCTAATTTTTATTATCTTATTGTTCATGACACAAAGTTGTTAAGTTGTGGTTAGCTCTGACCTAAAATCATCTCCAGTGATACTTGGAAAGAGTTAGAGTGCAGCCTTTAAAATGCTCCAAATGTCTTTAGTTCTGGGCCGAATGCTCTGTAATCAGACTATTTAGTCCAAATGAACATAGTCAATCTCAACTTGTTGATGTCATTAGTCCAACCTTGTGGAAAATGAGAGTTGTTGCATTAGTGAAATGTTAAAAAACAAACAAACAAAAGATTGAATCTTTGTAGCGCTGAAGCTTATTGATGTGAAGTTGTTCACAGATCAAAAACAGTGCTTATTAAAATCATTGCAGTGCACCACCCAGTAATTTAGGCAGTTTGGTTTGAGTACCAGAGGGAAATATAGTGCAGAGGAGCAACATTAGAATTCTGTTTTGTGCTCGACTTTTGATGAGGCCAGTTGTTTTCTGTGGAGGATTTTCATGTTTTGAATTAGCTCCTTTATAGTGTTGGAGCGTTTCCCTCCATTGTGGCACATTCATTTTATAGATGCATGTTTGTGATCCATTTAAGCAAATAAATTATTGCTAATCATGCTTCTTTGTCCTGTAACTGACTAATAAATACCATCACACAGACATTTTATTGTGCACCTATTTCACTTTAACTTTTGACATGAAGAGTTTGCAAGATGGGCAAAATGCTGCTGTCTGGATTGGACTGGCTGCAAATATTTTGCATTACAATTTAGGTCTTATTAACTGTGCATCAAATCCGACGGTAGCAATCACAATGTCAGGATTACTTAAACTGTCTGCACACATTCCACTTAGCAATCAGATAAAGTAAATCAACAACATGTTTGATGACCACAAGTCATCAAAGCTTTTCATTTACACTTATGATCCACGATCCTGCAGAAGTGCATCAGCCTCATTACTGTCAATATTGATTGTAATATCATCATTTATGTTATAATAATAAACTGGAACACTGGAAAAGCAAAAAAAATACACGACAAGTACTCTGAGACACACCGTTCAGAGACATTATAAATAAACCACTCCTACTCTACCTGGAAACTCAAACGTACACAGAGCACTTTGTAATACAAAACACACATTGCTGCTGCATCTGCTCATATTTTGCATATTCACATCAATGGTGTCATCACAGATTAGTCAGGCCAACTAAATCTGGCATATCAACAAGACACATGTCACGGTCCACCCAGCTTTCATGTATGTATCACTGTGGAAAGACAGACACCAGCTAGTCATCTGTTTCTGTGTGCTCTGATTTTTCAGTGTGTTTAAATAGAAAACAGGCAGTATAACTTCTTTCAAAGCCCTTTTTCTGGCCAGTAAAGAAACTTAATTATACATTGCAGTGAAACCACATGCACGCAGGTGGAAGATTAATTTCAAAATGTACTCTGCTACTGATTAGCTGCAAAAAATTGTAATCAGTAACGTAATAGTTGTATTACTCAAGTTCAGGGATGTTAATTTATACCATGGATGTATTCCACCGCCCACAGAGAGGCCTCAGACGGCTTCATTACTTTAATGTTGCTTCAGAACAACAACACACTTTGGAGTGAAAAAAGACATTTTGATGCCTCATTAGGTTCACCCATCACAAATGTGTTTTTCCAATGTAATTTTGCTACTCCAAAGAAAATATTAATGATATGAAAATATGAAAAGGGTCTGAAGCCTTTCATTTCACAGTAATAATGATTATATAACTGGAAATAATTGGAAAATTATTCCTGCATGGAAGAGCGCTTGGGAAAAGCACTGCTTAGTACATGACATCTTCGCCCTATGGTTTCAGATACATGAATGGTTTATTTTTTACATTACATCAACTCCATCAACTCTAAGTAATGTGATGTTTAAAGGCAGATACTCCAGTCAGATTTAACTCTAACTACACCTATTATCTATCATTTCTCTTGTGTAAACTAATGTCTGTCTCACCATCAGATATAGGTTCAGCCTTATAGTTATGATCCGTTCCACCTCATCAGTTATCATTCCCCTTAGATGCATATTACTAAAGATCAAGCTGTGCAGTAATCAGCTAATGGAAAAAGAGAGATTAAGATGGGAGTGTGTGGGAAGAGACATACTGTAGCAATTATTTGGATCTCAACTTCTATGCCATAAAAGAAGACTTCAGTCAGCTGTTGTCATACAGATTTCATACACATGACTCAGTGGGAGCACAGATGGTAACTTAAAATATGAGCTTTAAGACAAGATCCAACATGAACTTGCAACATGAACCAGATGTGCATACACATATAAAGTACACAGTCTGATAAACATGTGCACCTGCTCAAGCCAAGTGATATAGAGAGAATCACACACACACACACACACCATCATGTCTGTGTGGCAGTATAGAGCTGACAGCAATGCCATTTCACCAGCAGTTCAAAAATGTTTTTAAAGGACAAAAAAACCCAACACCAAGCATCTCCGTCAGCAGCGCGCACTCAAAACACATCTCATTGCACATGCTTCACGCGGTGATATCACCTCTCACAACAGGCTGTGTTTACATTAGCACTTAAACCCATTAGCAGCTCATGTTAGCATTGAGAAATACTTCATTCAAGCCCACAGTTTCAGTGTGGATGTGGGTTTTTGTTGAGTGAAAAAAAAAAATCACGTGAAAGACCAGCCTGAAAGCTGTGAAAGATTATGGGCTGTGTCATCATTACATATTTGACCTATTTGGACTGTTTTTGCTATCCTGTCTGCATTGGGTTGAGGAAGTGCTTCATAGTAGAGCAGAAAATGATGGATAAGAATTTTCTGATACTGCCTTGTTGAATGTTTTGAGTGGCTGATATTATTTACATCACAGAAATCTACAGTTTCTTAATAGCACTGGTGTATGCTATTATTAAAAAGTGGAATTTGTGGCGCACTGACATGTTGGGGATTTATCTGGATCCAGCTGAGAAATAATTCATCCTCCTTAGCCCATAAACGGTCTGCAACAACAGCTTAGCGAGAACCGAGCCCACTTATTCTCCATGTTTCTCAGCTCGATCCCATTTAATCCACACAAAGGCAAATAGTGTTTGAATGCATTTTAAACACACACTGAAGAACGTTAAATGTTTGATGAGCTTCCCTCTGCTTCTAATGTGCGCTATCGTGATTCTGCGGTTACGAAACTGGGACATTGCATCTGTATTTATTCTATGTCCCAGTTTCTTCAACGGTAATGCTTAAATTTCACCTTAACTTTAGGAATTATCTGTCAATATTTTTGCTCAATCAGGTCCTGCAGATGTTACTATTTGAGATAAACCAAGAAGAGAAATAATCCAGTCAAAACCAGATTTAAGATCAGCTCAGTAATGCCGAGTTCAAGGCGGTTCATGTCAGGATTAATTTGAATTCAGCAGAGAGTCAGTGACCTCAGCATCAAATTTTTACACCAGGGGAGACAAACGGTTACAGTATCCATCACAAAATACTGCTGAGGCCGGACTTTTGGGTGTGTTGCGGCACATGCAGCAGGTCAGTCAGCTGCGTGTGAGTTTGTGCGGTTTTACACAGTATGTGTTTGCGTGTACATCTACTGTATGTGTGATAGCACTTGCACGTGTAAGTTAATCCAAAAATGTGTGTGTGTGTGTGTGTGTGTGTGTGTCTGGTAGGGTGTAGGGTGTGTTGGTCAGCTGTTAATGATGCTGTCATGTCAGGGAGTCTCCTTTCTCAGGAGAAAAGGCTGACTCATGGGCTCACTGGCTGGCCTACTTTAAGGAAAGTGGAACACTGCAGGACACATGCACAGAAAAAAACACGCACACGAGCGCATGTGCAGCTGCCAAGTTACTTTGCAATACTTTGCACTAAGACATGCAAACATTGGTCAGGTGCAGGGAACAAGAGCCACAGTTAAATCAAAGATGACAGATGCATATTTTCAGTGGAGAGGCAGACAGCTGGTTTGAACAAAGCCTGTGCTGTAAGGTTCGGGAGCGGCCCCTGTGAGAGGACTCACTGCATTTGACTTCACTCAGAAACAAAAGCTTCAAAAGAGCATTTTCAGCTCAGCCTGCATTTTTGACCAAGACATCCCAAGGTAGCTACGGTTGAGATTCACTCAGTCACGAAACTTGAAAAGTTTTGCTTTGTTCATTCCCCTAGGGCCAAATAGAGAAATACAAACCTGACAAAAGGAGCTGACAGATTTCAACCCTCAAAACTAATTTGTTAATATGAGCATCAGTGTCATGTTTCGGCTCCAAAGAGGAATTCAGACTCACCTATGTTATTTAATTGTCTCCAAACTTTAAAGTCTATTTTTAATGCTAAAATTTAAAACTGTAGCAAAGCTATAAAAAAAAGAAAATAAAATATATTTTATTCAAAGGAAACAAGACATACTTAAGGAATTTCTACATTTTTTATGAAACTGTGCACTCTCACGCCCTTCCACTTGCAGCGTCTTTTAATGCATTATTGCACAATACATGCAGTAACTCATGGGAAAATCTGTGATTTGATGTCAGATGTCAGTGGGAACTACCTAATACACTGTTATATAGTGTAGCTTTACAAGTGTTGAAAAAATGTTTCACTGGTTAAAAGCTGCTTGATTCAATTTTTAGTATATTTGCTGAATTTTAAACAACAGTTGATGTGACACGCCCTGTTGCACTATTACCGAGGAAATTACTATTATAGGCCCAAACAACATACAGTTATAAACACAATAAAAAGGAAGACGTGGATATACAGGTCAATGAGATGTTATAGATCCAAAACATTTACATCATTTATAGAAAACTTAGCTCAAGAGGCATTTTTGGCTGTTTATCATGTTTCTTATGAAGAAAGCCTGTTTTTTTGAGAAGTGATAACGATGATGCTTTGCTCACTGAGTAATGTTAAGGTGGATTTGGGAAGTCCCAGCCCCATGAAAGACCTCAACAAAGTTCCTCCACAATAAACTTAATTGAATGAGGCAGACAGGAGGCCTTGGATTTATGGAGGGAAGGGTGCCTGGGAATATTGCAGAGCAGGGTGTTTCTATTGTCGTTATAACCCAGTGATTTAGAAAAGAAACCGTTAAACTTTCACCAGATCGAATAAATTCAGTGTCACACTGGGATCTGGGCCCATTAAAACAAACAAATGTTCTTGTGTTGCGGGAGAGCTCTCAGAAACACGCCTACGCGCACTTTTGGGTTGATTCATGGCTGAAGAAGCGCAGATTTAGGAAAGAAAGTGTCATATTTTGAAAATGAATCTAACGCCTTGGGCTGAAAAAACATTCAAACACACACACACAAATCCTCTGATGGATAACACTTGAGATTTAGTGCATCATTTTCCTTGACATGTACCCTGTAATTATAGACATAAATTGCCGAACAGCTGTGAGATGACCACTCTTTTTTTGGGGATGATAAGCGGAACACACATACACAAACGCGCACATTCACACTGCATGCATTTTCCTCACTCAAAAGCCTTCATGTGCAGCAACAAATAGAGACATACAACCGCCCCTACACTTACACACTAACACACACTCATCAGGTGGCAGAGATAACGAGACTCTCTGTTCTGTAGCAGGTGAGTTTGCCTTAGGTGATCCGGGATGGGAGAGATTGGCAGAGGATAACAGGATTGAAAAAGAGAGAGAATGGAACACATGAGTAAAGAGACAAGTACGAGGCAGATTAACAAAGCAATAAAATGCACAGATGTATGTTTAGTATATGTGAAAAAAAACTGTTTTTGTATGAGGCTGCAGGAGGGTGCTCTGAGGATGCGACAGAGCAGAAAACAATCACGCTGGAACAATTTATGTGAATGGAAGAAAGATGGATGGACAGATGGTTGTATGGACATAGGATGAATGGATATATATTGTAATGAGGGGATGTATGTGCTGATCTCTCTGGGGCAAAGAAACAGATAGAAAAGGTAAATGATTCTATCATGTATATGGATGTGTGATCAACTAGGTCAGCGTTTCAATGAATGAAAAGCAAACTCAAAAGAAGGCTCAAGACGAATAAAGAGAGGAGAACCAGAGTTACAACAGCTACTTTAAATGGCAAACTAATACCATTGATTTAAATGAGAGTGTTTTGTTCATGAGTGATGCTGCTGACAAAGCAAGACAAACAGCACTTGTCTGAGCACTTGGTAATCTGGAAACACTACACTTGCTTCTAACAAAGACAGAGAAAGAGTGAGAATGTAGACTGCGAAACATAAAAATGACAAAAATCCGACTGGGAGACAGGGGAGTACAGGGGGAAAAGGGCAGACACAGAAAATACAGTGCTGAGAACTGAAGGTGGGTGAAGACAAAGTGAAAGGATAGACAGGCGGAGGAGCAGGAAGAGATAGAGGGAGGAAGGAGGGGATGGAGAGACATCTGTTTTGTGTCAGAGACAGGTTAAAGGCTGATAGCGTGGCTTAGAGAGAGAGAATGAATGAGACTGAATAGAGAGGCAATCGTAGAGAGAGAGAACAAGGGACCGACTAAAGAGGAAAGACAGTGCAAGGACTGTGGAAAACATTACAGAGATAGAGGTGTCTAATTGGAAGAGACATTATCATAAGCTGTAGAACTCTAAGAACATGTCTCATACAGTGTGTGTGTGTGTGTGTGTGTGTGTGGGTGTGTCTCCCTGTGTAGGTGTTTGTGGATATGTGTGGATATTGTTGTATCTCATTAGGGAGGATATTTCTGCACCCAATGTATTTCATGTGTATTTGTGTTTTTGTGTGTTTGTGTGTTTGTGTGTGTGTGTGTGTGTGTGTGTGTGAGAGAGAGAGAGAGAGAGAGAGAGAGAGATGGAAAGAGTCAAGATAAAAACAGACAGATAAGAGAGCAACTAAGAAAAGAATATCTATGAGGAGAAGAAACCATAATAAGAGATGAAAGAAGGAGCACAGAGTGGGAGCAATAAGAGACACCATGACTCAGAGAGAGCTGGTTAGTATCAGGAAGCCATAATAATACACTGTCTCAGGGAGGCAGGAGGCTTGTATCAGAGACTGTGTTTGTGGTTTTACTGCCCCATTTCCCTCTGCCTTGCACTGTCTCCAGGTCTGTCTTTTGCACATTCCCCACAAAAAGACAAAGACCAGACTGAAAAAATACTCTCAGGTGTTGCGGCCTCAAAAAAAGTTTCACAGGATTTCTTAAAAAAACGGGTAGAAAAGGTAACAGTTAGTTTTTCATGTGAGAGTTTACTTCTGGACGATTCTTCAGAGATATATTACAAAGATTATGAAGACAGGTATATACCTCTGCTGTTAAAATGTGACACACACACACTTGTTCTATAATCCCCTCTATACATTAACTTCATAAGATTTTGTGAAAGTGCAACTGTATTGTTTTGATTATTTAACAAAAGTGTGGTGACACAGCTGTGAAAATTAGGTTTCTTAAAACACAATAAGGGCAGAGGGACTCAGACACAGTAATTATGCTCTTCTCCTCTGAGAGACAAGAAAGGAGGTCTTGCTAATGTAATCTCAATTGGGGGTGGAGTGGAGTGGGGGGACCGACTGGGGGACTGAATAAAAAGGAGAGAAACAGAAGAAGGGAGTACAGAAAAGAGAGAGAGCATCGACAAGAGAAAATGGAAAGATGGGGACATTTCAGATTTACAATAATGTCAGGATAACATTAATCCCCAGTTATGGTGATGTCTTCTAATTCCCTAGTCTCTGTCACAGCCTACATTTATATTAAAGTCACTGAAGTGATTCTCCTCTCGGTACAATGACTTATAGAGAGAGCATCAGATATACTAAATATACCCTCATCCCCTTGTGTCTGTTCTAGCTTAAATGTAACAATACTTTTACATCAGTGGCACTGGGCTGACAATCTCTTCTGCAGTGACTTGCAAAAAAGCATTGACTTATGTATCTTATAGTACACAGAATATGCTAAAGTATGATTCTCAGTGAACTGTCTATCTGCACAGTGTGAACCGTACATTGCTGAAAAAGCTAAAATACAACTAACAAGACATCTTTGACAAAAAATGTAATTAGTACTAGACTGCTGGGTAAAGGGTGAATTAAAAAGATATTGAAAGTGGCCTCTTGTCAGTAGCATTTTCTGAATTTGCTTGTGTATGTTCATGGTTATGGATGCATCTGTGTATGAGCACAATATGACATGAAGAGCAACAATCAGGATGTTTGCATACCTTTGTCCCATGTGATACTGAATCTGCGATCTTTGTTTTGGTTATCTGTGATTCTTTGGTGTATGTTTTAACAAGTTTGTTGTGTGTATATTATTATATGGCATAAAACCAAACCGGAAGTTCTTAGCCTCCCATATGGTCCTGGTTGTGTGCAAAGGAATTTAATCTCTTACACAAAAATAACACTGCCATCCCAGTTCGAATTACGAGGGGGATTGAGGGGGGATAAAGACTTGGACCCCCCTGAAAGAGGTAAAAACAGCAGGCGGGTGGGGGGGGGGGGGGGGGGGGGGGGGGGGTTCCAAGACGTAACTCCCAGACCTACTGACATCAGTACATCCCTCAGTGCCACTCACCTGCAAGTACCTGCAAGCTGGACACTCCCTGCAAGCTTGACAGCAGCACAGCATACAACTACTTAAAATAAAGGCCAGGAAAAGTGTTTTTTAAGTTTTACATCCATGCTGAAAAGACACTGTGTTCTCAGTTGCCTTGAGAAATCTACTTTGTATGCTCTGCCAATGGCAGAACCAGAAAGAACTCAGTGGCTGGAATACATTTACACCACAGTCCCCTCCACTGTTCTAAACATTTTACTGTGTGCCTGGCATTTCAAGGACTGCTTCAAAAACCGCGCACAGTTTGACATTGGATTTTCAAAATGATTATTTCTGAAGGATGGGACAGTTGCCACTCTATGTCGCCCAATGGGAGACACGGGCTCACAATCTTTAAGTATGCATTATTATTTGTTTATTGGTGGTGTTTAACTGGGTCGCTGGTGACCTAATTGCATTAGTGCCAGCGCATAGCAACACACACAAAAACAATTATGCACAATTTAACCATACTGTTATTTTTTCAGTAACTATCAGCACAGAAGTATAATTAACTCAGATTTACCAGCATTGTAAACCAGCAAGAAAGCAAAGCAGTAGTGACTCCCTACTTTTGAAGTGGTCCTGAAGGCCGATGGTCTATCCATTCCTTGATTATTTATATTCCTTCAGTCTGTAAGGGTCCACAGATAACAAAAACATCAAAAAGGGTTTTTCATTTAAGTATTCCAAGTTATGAATATTGTCATGTGAAGGCCACTGCAGGCTCTGGAAGGACTTTGTTTGCAGCACTTCTGTCCACATTTCTGCCATTTCCCTCCTTCTGACTGCCTGGCAGTGGGCATGCACGTTTTCCTGTTCCAGGCTAGCTTGCAAAGGTGGATTGGGTCTATCATCTTGTTCAAGACTGGACTTGACTTAAACTGATAAGGCACAACAGATGACATTGTAATAGCCACAATCCTTTGTTTTGGAGGAAGGATTTTCGTCTCGGTTTCCAGCCATTCTGAGATGTCATGTCCGCCGAGAAGCGTTGGCAAATCACTGACTTTTAGAGTGACACTGCTTTGTTCTGTATTTCTACCAGTTTTAATCCCCTTCACCGTTTGTTTTGGAGGGTAAAACTCCTCTGGGAATAATTCGGCTGCCGGTAAAACACTCCCGAACATCGGGTTCATAAATTACCAGTGAGATTAGCAGTTTTAGCTAATAACTATTCTCTGATGTCCTGTGTCTGCCATACAGCGCCGGTGAATCACACATTTTTAAAGTGATGCTGCTTTGTTTGGTGTTTCTACCAATTTTAATCCCCTGGTTCATTTGTTCCAGAGGGGAGGACATCTCTGCTGATAATTCGGCTGCCGGTAAAAAAATAAAGACAAACAAACCCCAGAATGTCTGATTCATAAATTAGCAGTTAGTAAGTTAGATTAGTTCGCCGTACAGCATCAGCGAAACACTGAAACTGCTTTCAGTGCTTTCAGCGGTTATAACCACCTGTTTATTTCGGAGAGGACAAGACCTCTGTAGATAATTCAGCTCTAGGTAAAAACTTCCTCAACGACTGACACTTAAGAAATTCAAACCGGGAGTTTACAGCAAAACCTGTGTGAAGACTACAACTCCCATGATTCCACGCCGTCTTTTGTTATTGTTTCGATTGAGAGACCCCTAGCGGCAGAAGTTACATACTGTGCCACTAATATGCAGCTTTCAATAAGCAGGCTGTGTAGCCATTGTGTTGTTGGGCAAGGTGTTGATTTGAACTAAATGGCAACATCAGCATGCCAACACACTGATGTTTAGTAGGTATAATGTTTACCATATTCATCGTCTTAGTTGAACATGCTGGTATGCTAATATTTGCTAATTAGCACTAAACAAAATACAGTCCTAGCAGATGGTAGTATCATTGCAGGGGTTATAAACCAAATTTTGACCTGCTGGTGGCCCTAGAGAGGAACAGTTAAAGTGAAGTTTGGGTTACTTGATGTGGGGCTGTGTGAGGTAGTCATCTATAGTCAGTTTACCTACAGTAGATTCAGATTAGCAAACTTTGGAGAAGATGCCAGGAGCACCACAGAAGCTGAGCAATGTGCTGCTATGGACAGGACAATCTGCGTAAACATGTTTTAGCCAAAAGTCAGGGATAACCAAAGTCAGTTGGATTGAAGATGCTGGATTAACAAACTGGTTTAGTGAAAACCTTGCCCACCGCACTAGGTCAAAGACAGGACCATATTAATGTATATATGTGCAAAGTGTTGGATATTTATGTATGTCTTTTAATTCATGCATGAATTTGTATTCTAACTGTGCGTGTGTGGCAACGTGTCTGTGCTTAACACATAAGAGTGAAGATGTATTCAAGCATACTTAATCATGTGTGTGAATCAGAGGAAGCTGGTGACTCAAAAAATTTGGAAGGACAGGAGTAAAACTGACCCACAGTGTTGTGTTATTTTACATTAGTTGACTACTTATCTCTACTTTCTTATGTTCAACAAAAAAATCAACCAGTAAAGCAATGGCATGAATAATAATAATAATAATAATTATATATATATATATATATATATATATATATAAAATTATACGGAATTAATAAATTCATTGCACACCAAAGGGAAAGCCAGAAATGAGAATTTATTGTGGAGGTTAAATTGCAAGCAATTTGTGATGATTGTGGCCTGAGGGGGAAATGATGGGAAGATGAAGTCCTACACAGCTTGCAAAAACAGAGCTCTGTTATACCGAAGCAGTTTGCTTTGTTAATTTGGCACCACTAAAATAAATGAAAAAATTTAGAGAGCAAAAAATAAAACCATCTAATTGTACCAACTACAAAATTATTATTATTATTATTATACCTAGAACACAAAATGAATCTTCCTATTAAATATAAAATATAGCAAAATGTTGCAGCCACTTAATTTTGGATTAATAATTTTTCTTAGGCTGATTTTTCAGGCCATGCAGTCATTTGTGGAGCCCATTGCACCACATATCAGCATTCTCTCATCGAAGATGTCCCTGGATGTCTCTTAAGACAGTCTGCTTAGCTGTGGGCCATCTGCGTTCAGGCTACAGCTGCGTGAGGGTCCAGCCCTAATGGAGCTGATCGGAGTTCACTGACTTCAACTCTAATGGCGCAGGAAACATGCAGAGACAATGACGAGGACTGTCAACAATTACTTATTTATTTCTTTCATTTCAATTTTTTTTTCATTTTATTTAGGATTAATTTCTGCCAGGTTATTTGCAGCATTTTTTTTAACTGCCCTCCAAACTAATAATGGATCATTTTGACTCATTTGAACTTCCTCCATCCGTTGCCCATTCTGAGACAAAGTCCTGGGTGTGTGGAGTGCAGCAGAACGTTGGGCCACCACAAGCCTCTGTGGTGCTGACGTGGGTGCAGCCCAGACAGCTGTGGCAGTGAGTCCTGAGGCTGCTCCACCAGCCTCAGACTCTCTCCATCCACTCCCTGGCAGCATCCTGCCACCACCATACCTCAAAGTCCAAATCCCCTCTTTCTGTAAGCTTAACATTCCTCAAGGCTGCTACAACAAGCTAACTGTTGCTTTGGTTAACACAAATAGCTAGCTACTGCTCAATAAAAAGGGAAATGTAAATCTGTAAAAAGGGAATAAAATGTTATTTTGAAATTTAAAAGTAATTTGCAATTTGCATGTTATAATTTCTTTTCTAACATGCTAGTTTGTCATACTTGCTTACAATACAGTGGTACAGAAGTGAAGATGAAATTTGGAGATTATTTACATTTACGTATTTGGCCAATAACAGCTTAGCATGAAAATAAATGAAGTACATCAAACTAAGCTAAATTAGAAGTAATCCTGCTCTACGGAGGACAGCAGGTCCATCCTCCTCTGCCCCCCAACCAACACTTCAAACTGACTGCCCTTTCCCCTCTTTCCTTCCCTGCAGGCGTCGCTGTTGAAGCTTTTAAATCTGAATTTCAATATTTTAGAAATGATACTGAGATTTAGTAATGGCTCAATTACTCTTGCAATCAAAAATAGAGGAGGAGCAACCTCCACAGCCTCCTCCCGGTGTGCATGTCACCCAGTGGTTATATGCACACCAGGATGGTGGTGTATGAGATTAATCTGGGCACATCACATATGCTATAGACCTTGCATGTGTATATGTGTATGTGTGTATGCGTGTGTGTGTGTGTGCGCGCGCGCGCGTGTGCATGGCAGGCTACAGGGAGTGCTTCTGCTGCCATCAGAGATTTAGCAGGAGAGGTTTCTGAATCAGCACACCTGAGGGGCTCTGACTCAACTCAAAACTGGTGGGTGGTGTTTGCATTTGTGTGTTTGTGTGTGTTGTTTATGCATGCGTGTGCAATCAGAGTGATGTCATGTGTGAAGGAGCCACATGTTTGTGAATACGTGAAAGGGCAAAGGATGATGCTGATGATCACGGCGGGGATGTGTTAAATGACCATCTTTCTCACCCTAGACACACCATTTACTGTGAACCCTAACGCAAATCTGAGTTATATAAATAACTTTAATTCAGATGATTTTATATATTACTCTGATATGAACCATATGCACTCAGAAAGGTTCAGCTCATGATTATGATTTGCTGCCAAACTGTAATCATGAGCTAAACTTTTCCATATTTTCAAACTAAATAAATCCAAACTACAGGAAGTTTATGTTAGGCCTATGTCACAGATTGACATGCCATGTCAAGAAGCTTCTGCAGGTCATCATATAAAAAGATGCTTTTTTGTAGAATAGTCTCTGTTAGAACATCACATAAACATCACATGAACATCACAGAAGACAGGGATTAAGGAATGATGAAATGAGAAAGGGTAGAGGACAGAGAATCTATGACAGTAATGGAAGAATCAAGAATCACTGAACAAACTAACAAACGCACGAGGAGAAGAAAGAAAGCAAGAAAGTTAAAGAAAGGGAGGGAGATGAGAGAGGGGATATAGACAGTGAGACCCAGAAAGACAAAGGAAGCGGAGGAGAGAGCAGAAGAAACATCCCCTGAAGCGCTCGGCTCATATTTAGACAGACAGTCAAGCAGAGGAGTCTGCCTGCCAACTCTACTTACCAAACAAATTCAGATTCACCGGCTGCTGCCGACTTCAATATGCTGCGCAGATCAAGCATTGCTAAACATTTCAAGTTGGCAAAATTCAAAAAGAATACTCTTGCCTTAGGATCTACTGTGACACACTAGTCATCTCATCTGAATGATGACCAGTGTCCACCCTTTAACCTTTGACTGTTGCTCTCAACACTAATGCTCACTTCATCTGTTTTCTGAAGTAAGGCAGATTAAACCTCTAGTGTCAGGACAGTTTGAATTTATCTGCAACCAGTTATTTTGATGCATGTTTGGTACAGCCGTCACAATAATGGGATATTGTTATGCTTATAGTGAAAAACAGAAAGCGTGAGATGGCTTTTTTCCGAGTTATGTCACACCTCTTAGTTACAACACAACTGAAAAGAGCTCTATTGTTTAAAATATTCCCAAGGCTGTTTCTGCCATCTGTGGTTGTGAAAAAATGCCTCCTGTCCTCTCCTGTCTTGTTGCCCCTCACATAAACAAATAGTCAAATCTTTTTAGGTGAAAAGGGAAATGTAAAGAGGAAAATCATCTCATACATACTCATGATGAGAAAAAATTTTAAAGTTAAGACCACTGCATAATTTCTTGGTTGACTTCATATGAGGTGAAGGAGGTGGACAAAATCACTGCTCCCCTTGGCTATAAACCAAACCTCAGGGTGAATGAAATTACAGATAATATCACTGACACTTCATAACAGAAAAGGGGGTCAACAAACTCAAAACTAAAACACTCAGCAGAGTGACAAAAGTTAGAATTCTGACTTTCAACCATAACCAAAGAGGTTTTAGGAGATACTGTACGATCTCACCCACTGTAAACCACCTCAGGGCACCACTTTTACTGTGTTTATACTCTTCAGATTAGATTTAGTTGATACGAATCGCATGATAACTTGAGTACCAACTATAGTTACATAGCATTAGCTGTTGCAGAAGGAGACATGCTTTTCTTTCTTTCCTTTAATCGCAGTGGTATCTACCTGTCTTCCCTCTTTTTTCCAGACCACTGGAAAACATAGAGGTGGAGGTCTTTTAATGTCAGAAAGTGGACTTGTCCAAAACTGTTGCTAAATAACAGATTTCTGAACAATACCTTTACATTTAACCATGAAACCATCAAACAATGTTTTATGGTATGTTTAGGATCAACTGTTGTTTTCTGATTTTTTTTTTTTTTTTTTTTTTGTAGCACATTGCCTCAAGTTTTGTGTTGCTAACTAAGAGTGAGCACTGTTGCCACACTCCAATTTCATGAAGTTTAGCTGGTTTGAATAATAATGAGCGACACCACCCTTCATGAGGTATAGCCAGATGAAGGTTATCACAACTCAAAGGCTCTGCAGTTATTTATCATAAATGAGCCAATTAAGCCTATTGCTCTGAGAAGACTATGCAGTTATTAAGCCAAGAACCTGTTTGAATAAGCTTGGACATAAGTAAAGGCTGTGCAGGTCCAAGGCAGGGACACACTGAAGTAAAGCGGATGCATGAATGACACCTGCAACACAAGCCCAAGGAAACTTGTGGGTATCAATGAATTGTTTTTTGGCTCAGTACATCTAACTGACTGCAGATGTCCTTCCATAAGAGTTGTTTTGTGAAGCTAACTGCTGCTTAAATGTCTCTTCTAGGAACCAATGGGCTCTGGGCTGAGGGCCACAAACAGGGTAGGGAAGCCAGAAAGAATTAGGATGCATTGTTGGTTTTGGTCTTTTTGTGAGATTTGCTAACAATAAGAAATATATGCAATTACACCAGACTTATCCTTAAACTTTAACCAAATAGTTTTTGTACCTAAATGCAACCAAACAGTCATTTGTAATGTAGGTCATTTTGGAAGGAAACTACAACCAACTAAACAGCAAACTATTTTGTTGTTTGGAGGACTTGTTGGACCATCACAAAACTCACACACACTCCCTTTCCCGCTCTCTCTCACACACAAATATATTTTTACTATATTCATGGGGACCTGATGTTGACTCATAACACAAATAAATACTTAGCCCTAATCCTTACCCCAACCATGAACCCTAACCAGTCCAGCATTCTGGTCCCAGCAAAGTTATTGGACCCCCAGATATAGTGGGCTCCCATGGATATAGTAAAACAAGCCCACACACACACACACACACACACACACACTGGAGGCACATTCCAATGTGTTGTCATTATCAGTAAGAAACAGGTGTGCTTGAAGCCTAAATCATCTTAGGAGAGAAAAAGAGGGATGACCTACATATGTATAATGATAGCAAAAGCATGACCTCACTCCCGACACACCCTTCATCCCCCCTTCTCCTTCCCTCATTTCTCTCTCTCCTTGCATCTCTCTTTCACCCGTTCCGCCCTTTGTTCCCTTCATCTGTTCTCACCCACTCCTGGCTCCCTCACCCTTGCTCATTACCACCATTTTCCTCCCTACAGAGTGACTCAGCATTTTCTGTACTGTTGTCTGCCTCGCTCATCTGTTTCTCACTCAGACCATCACTCTCTCCCTGCAGAGCAGAAGTCACTTCTCTACCACATCGTCTGCCCCTCTAATTTATTTTCTCTCCCCTCACAATCAAATCTGCTTTATTAGCATGAGCAAAATGAAATATTACCAAAGTAAGTTGTACAAGGTTTCCAATGTAAGTAAAATAATTCACAATGTAAGAAAAGAAAAGAAACAAATTATTTAGCTATTACTTTACCATACAGTATACATGTTACAACACTATATAAAGAAGACTGCAAGAGCTTCACTACTATGACATATAGTGTAGTGTAATCAAAGTGTAAAAGAGCAATGCACACAATTAAAATGCTAATAGAAAATAGGAAAAGAATAGTTACGATCTATTGGATGTAATGTTGAAGACCATAGAAGTGTAGACATTTTCGTTATGTATTTTGTTTTGCTCTAAGACTGTGTTCAATTTCATTTTTTGAATAGAACTTGGTGCTTGTATCTATAGGCTGCAGTGTTGCAGGAAATGTCCTATCTCTTGTTGGGAGATTTGACACAGTCACAGTTTTCTCTGGTTTGCCAGGTTTGTCTGTATCTGGACTCTAATGTCAGCCAATGTCTTTCTCAGTTTAAGGCCATTTGTGTTTCCTAGAGAACAGGCCACTTCAGTGCTGCATAACGCTGAAGTTTACTCTGAGTTTTTGTTGTGGTTTGATGTACTTTTCTTTTCATTTGACGATAATTTGTTTGGTCCAGTCTGTGTGAGGGCTGTGCTGAGGCTGTGCACTGTTAGATTAGCTGAGCCTCTTTTCCTATTGGCAACACACACCTGGTAGAAGCTGGACTAAACTGCCTTAAGTTGTTTTCGTAATTTTATTGCTCTTTTTGGATCATAATTAATGGTGGACATTAGCTCAACTCAGCTTGGTTGTTTGTTGTGTTTTGGACTCCGAGGATGTTTTTATAAATTTCAGTGTACAGGCTTTAGGTTGGGTGTTCTCATAATCTTGGTTTGTCAGGGGGCCACACACTTAAGTACCACAAAATAAAATCAGCCATGGATTTGACTGTTTTTAGCGAAGTTCAGTTTGCTGTACCAGGTCTGTGGATTTTTCAAAGGCAAAGAAAGTCTTCAATCCCTTCTCGTTTGCAACCATGTTAAACTGTCTGTAAATATCATTGTTGGTCCTCAACATGCATAATTGCTTGTTCTAAATGGAACCCAGTGAAAACCTGTTTGGATTCCTCTGGAAAATCTTCATCTCTATCTTTTTGAACTCAGGACAGGCTTCTCTAACTTTGCAACCCTCTGTCATGATCTGTCTGCACCTCTCCCTTCAAACACACAGACAAATCACACAGACGTGCCTCTCAGTCTTTTCTTTCACTCCCTGTGGACTTCCTCATCTGGATAAAAAACAGTATGTTTGTGATCTTTTCAAAACATCAAAGAAATGCCTCCATGCAGTGGACTCCATATTCTCGCTGGATTTCAGTTTCTCTCTCTATATCTTCTCCTCCCTTCATCTCTTCCCTCCATGACTGTTTTTCCCCCCTCTCGGCCTTGCATCATCTCTGTCCCTCTGTTTGCTTCATCATCCCTTTCTCTTTTCAGAGCCAGAGGCCTTCTCTCCATCCCAAGCTGTCTCTCTTCATCTCTCTCCTCCCTCCTCACATCAATATCCCTCAATCTCTCCTTCTCCCAGTAAACAGAGTGACCCTTCAGTGGGCTGTCGCCTCTCCGCCTCCAGACTCCTCGGCATCTCTCTTGCTCTCTCTCTCTCCTGTGGGTAAACATGACCCATGCTTCGATCATCCCCTTGTCATTTTGTCATTATTATGCCCCCTGAACCCCTCTCCATCTCCCTCTGTGTCCCTTCTCCTCCCTCCTTTACACTGCCTTTTTCAATCTCATCCCTCACTTCATCTTACCCTCCTTGTCTCATCTCTCCAGTGAAGACAAATATTTCTATCAGTCTCCAGCCATCTCTCAAAAAAAAAAACGCCTCTGCCCCTTGCTCCTTCAGCCTTTCATGTCATCTCTTTCTCCGTCAAGATGAAATGTCCCTCTCAAAATGTCCATTCTGTCTCTCTGTCCACTTATTTCCCCTACAGACTGACCCACACATCTGCACTATATGGCCAAAGGTAAATGGACACCCAATCAATACACCCCTGCAGTGTGTGTGTGTTTGTTTTTTTTTGAGCATCTAATTCCAAAATCATGTGCTGTACCAATATACTGCTACAACAGCCTCTAATCCTCCAGGAAGGCTTTCCATTTTTGGAACCTGTCTGCAGGGATTTGCTCCCATTCAGCCACAAGAGCATTACTGAGGTCAGGCACTGATGTTGGGCTAGATTGGAGTTGGTGCTTCAATTAATCCCAAAGGTCTTCGATAAGGTCAAGGTCAAGGCTCTGTGCAGGCCAGACAATTCTTCCGCATCAAAATAGAAAAAAAAGGTTCATTTGTGTACCTCGCTGTGCACACAGGAGTATTGTAATATTGAATCAAGAGAGTGTTTAGTCAAACTATTGCCACAAAGCTGCACTGGTGTACACTATTGTCTGAAATACCATTGTATGCTGCATGTTAAGATTTTCTTTTGTTGGAAATGAAGGGCTTAGGCCAAACCTGTGGTTGAAGAGGTGCTTGGAAATTTTACTAATAATAATAATAGTCTGCTATAAGAAAAAATCATGCATTCAAAATACTACTTGAACAAAAGTACAAAAGTACTAGCATCATGTATCTGAAGTACCAAAAGAAAAGGAACACATCACACAGAATGGAACATTTCAGACCAATATATTGCATTATGTAACTGTATTATAATCACAGATGCATTACATCATTTGAATGTTGCAGCTAATGGCTAGTGACTAATTTCAATTTCTTATAATTACAGCATATAATTTCTTAAATACTGCGAGGCAGCTGCTGTTCATTCCCCCCTGTAGATCGGTATACGGTAGTCTTGTCCTGTGCCGATCATAATGTATTCATTGATAATGTTTTGTATTATCGATCTGAAACTGCCAAAGTCACTAGTGAATAAGTTATCAAATAAATATAGTGGAGTAAAAAGTACTGAACTGAAGTGTGAAAAATGCCTCTGAAATCTGGTGGAAGTATAAATTGAGTATACAATAGAAATACACAAGGGAGGGACAAGTACCTTAAAATTGTACTCCAGTTCAGCAGTTCAGGTAATTTGCTTATATTTTCCATTAAATCAGTAAAACAGCCAGAACTTTAGTAGGGAAAGATGTGAACCTGGGGTGTTCATATACTTTTGTATATTGCAGTTTTCAGTTGTTTTTAATTTTACATTTGTGACCTGCCTCTGCCTCTCTCTCCTCATCCTCATCCTCATTTCTTGCATCCCTATATGCTTCTCTTGTCTTTATTTGTGTGGGAAAGGACCACCAAAGTTTCTCTCCACTTTTCTGTCTCTGTTTGAATCAAAGATTGAGAGAGTCTCTCTTTCCAACAGCACCACTTTCTCCCTGCTACCGTGGCACTTTCTGTTTTGACTTTCTCTCCTTCACCCCTGGAGCAAGATCCTTAAGGTTTTCATCAATGTCTCACAATTATTTTCTTTCTCTCATCCCTACTTCAGCCTCGTTTCCTCTGGTTTCTTTGCCCAGTCATCACAGTATGAGTGTTTTTCTCAGTTCCACTACCTGTCCATCTCTTTCTCAATCTTTCTCCCACACGAAACAGTATGACAAAGGCTGATCTCATTCAGGAATAATTTTGCTCTCTCTGATCCTCCCTCCCGCTCCCACTCTCTCCTTTAACCCTTCTATGAGCGAATGAGAGAAAAAAAAAAGTTTTTGTTCAGTTTGTCATCAGACAGTCTGTATCTTCTTGGTCACACCTCAGGCACCTCTGCTGTTTCTATGCCTGTATTCTCCTTTTTCTTTTCCCACTATCATTCATTCCATCACACATCACCCCTCCCTCCTTCACTGACCATTGCACCATTTTTCCATTATTCATTCCTGCCCTTGGTCCTATTCCCTCTGCTCTTCACCAGCATAGACCCTGTCATGATGAGTTATGGAGGGAATATCTGGTCATTGGTTATAAATGTTTCAGACTGGTTTCACTTATTGTTAGATAGTATAGACAACAAAAGTTGAAAGTTGAAAGTTTAGTTTAACTTACAAAGAATATGTTTCTTGTTTCCTGTCATGTTGTTTTGAACACTATAGCCTGTTGGGGAGGCATGTTCTTCTTGATGATATGTGCATTTTTGAAATAAAGGATTTGTTTACTACTCTAAACATAACATCTATTAGATTCTTAGATTAGATTACTTTGAAATGCTAATGTTTGCTTTTATCTCTCCTGCAGCTACTTCTTCATCTTTGTTTAATTTCTAGAATTAAAATTTATCCTGTCTTCCTTAAGTGGGCTTGTGTGCTGTAAGTGTTAACAGAATTTCCTTAATAATAATTAATGTCACACACTGTAAAGTATTACTGTACATATTTCCTGGGGTGAAATTCCCAAGGTGGCATAATTAGTCAGTCAATCTCATTTTACTCCTTCCCTTGCTGTGTCACATTTCCAGGAGCCTTTAAACACAGAGAGGGCACATGAGCTTTGTTTTCATCCGTTTTATAAAACAAAGAGTTGATCTGTGCTAGATAGTGAAAAAAGATGGATTTTTGTATTTATATGTCCAAACTTGTGGGTATAAATAAGAACATGATGGCACTGAGAGTCCTGCCAATCATGAGATATTTTTTGAGCTAATTTAGGTCAGACTAAACTGAATGACTCCAACAAAGGAAGTCTAAGACAATGAAATGCAAATACTAAAAACCTGTTGCATCCTATTCAATGGTTTTGCAACCACTAAGTAGGATGAGTGAGCATATGCAGGCCATACACGTAGTTTTCAGCAAGCCCATCAGGCAAAGTGACTGGCATCATTGTGACATCTGCAGCCTGAGCAAAAACAGACTTATGCTGTATTTGTGCGTTTGTGTGTGTGTGTGGGTCGAGGTGTCAGATGTGGGAGTGTGTCTCGCTTTGAAAACCTGTAATTCTCCCAAATTACACACATGCAGCATTTTGCTGCAGTTGTTCTTTTTATTTGCCCCTGAGTCGAAGCGTGCCTCTGCAACAAACAGCCTAAGAGCTGTTGCTGAATGCTAAACTGGAAAACAGATGAGAGTGTTGCAGCCAAATTCTGTCAGTTTAAGAGGCATAAAGACAGGAAGAGAGGTTAGGCACAGTGTGTGAGTGTGTGTGTTTGTGTGTGTGTGTGTGTGTGTGTGTGTGTGTGTGTACGGCTACAATTGTCCCATTAGCCTAGTTATTTAGCTATCTGTTCCTCATCAAACCCCACCTCCCTAAACACATCCTGTCACCAAACGGACTGAATGTTAAGGAGATTTGTTATTGTGACTACGGAAGAGTGTATTTGTGTGTGCGTGTGTGTGCGTGCATGACAGTATCAATGACTGAAAGTGTTTGTTTGCCACTAATAGGTCTACATTACTGGGAAAATGTGTGTGGAGGCCGTGTGTGTGCTGGTGCAAGTTTTGTGGTTTGATTACATGTGCATAGAGGTCTATGTGTGTGTCGGTGCTGACATCCCAGTCTAAGTCCTGTTCCCTGCTTGGAGCCTTGTTCCCAGTGAGGGGTAATTTTGACCATATGGCATGCAACATGACACATACTCAAACCACATACTGTACCACACTAAAGACAGACACACAAAAATCCAACATACTCTGATACAGTACCACTCCCCCTCTGATCCCCCTGTGGGATCAGAGAAAAGATCTACATTTAGATACAGACATGCAGAGATTGAGAAGGCTCAGATTCAATTAGAGTCAGTGGTCAGTGTGTGTGTGTGTGAGTGTGTGTATGTGTTTGTTTAGTGAAGGTTCCCCAGCAGAGACAGCAATTCATCCCCTGAAGGCTATCTAACATGGTCACAACTCTGCCCAGTGCAGCTGAAAACACGCACACATAAAATCTCCCAAAACGAAACATGGGGTACATGCACGAAAATCTGCCTCTGTTGTGCCGACATTTATGATTATGAACAAGCATACAGTTACGTATGCAAATACGTTCTCCTCTTCTCTGTGCTGTGTCCTTACACATAAAGACCTATACTGTATGCACACAAATCCAATCTGCACTAATAGCGGCATAAACACCACCTGTCTTACTCTCTAAAAAGCCTCATTCATTGACAAACCTGACACAGACCCTCTCCATCCCACACATTATTCACGCTTCCTAATGTAATAGTAGTGTAATGGTGTGTAATTGGTTGCTTTGCCACAGCAATCTATTGTGGTAGGTGAAACCACATCTGAACAAAGTAGAACACAGCAGCAGGCTACTGACAAACCACAGTGATTTTCTTCTGTTTTCTCTAAATAAGTACTTCGATTATCCGCAAAGAGAAACAGAGAGATGGGCAAACAGATGGTCAGCATTGACAGATGGAGCAATATTGGTTTTCTTCTCGGACTGGTTGGTCAGGAAAGTTTGAGAATTAAGTAGTGGTCAGATGTGGAATGTATAGTGCTCTGCGGACATTTTGCATCTGTGAAATCCACTTTTTCCCAGATTTCTCATTAATTTTAAAACTTTTTAAAACAGTGCAGTGTGTGTTTTATTCAGTTCCCGGTTCATGCAGCCCCAGGCTTTGCAATCCACTGCAGACAATGTTAGCTTTAATTTTGAGGAAATAATAAAAGGCATAAACTGAGATAGGAGGGCAAAGAGTGCACAGTGCATTGGGCATGGGCTGTAGATTGTAATGGTATGTGACAGCTTTACCACAGAGGTCAGTTGTGGTTTTAACAAAACCTCTGCCGAACAGAACAATTGTATGGCTACTGACTGGCCACAGAGATTCTGCCCTGATTTTCATGTTTATTAATAGCTTTTCTTTTCCTTTCCTTCCCATGGTTTCACAGCCAACAAACAGCTGGGAAAAAACAGGCACAGGATGAGGTGGAAAGCTTGTTAGGTGAGTTTAAAGGGATATTTCACCATTTGAGTATTTTCAGTTAAGATCAGATCCAAAATGCACAAATTCCTTCAAGTGGTCAAACTCCTGCATCATATCACATCATATCATATCATATCATATCATATCATATCACATTATATGGTCAAAAATTAGGTTTTCTACATATAACTAAAGGTAATTGGTGATCTTACCGTTAAGTCATTGCCCAACCTTTCGGAAATACACATTTCTTTTAGGCTAGCTTAAACTGCTAGCTGCTAAACAGCAGTCTTAGATCTCTCTTAATCTCAGTAATTTAAACATTATATCTGTTGATACGTTGTATCTTAAAGCTAGGTACAAAGTGTTGGTAGGAGTATTTTCTAACACTGGACAGAGTGAAGCTAGCTGTTTAGCGTCTGCTTCCAGTTTTTATGCTAAGCTAGAACTAATTGCCTCCCAGTTGTAACACCATACTTAATGTGCAGATATGAGAGGGTTATCCTCTCATCCAACTTGCAAATCAAATATTAATCAAATTTGATTGTTAATATCAAATTCTTCAAAATGTCAGACTATTCCCTTAATGGTTTATCAGAAGGTTACAATGCTGTCCTTCAGAATATATAACTGATAGAACGATTGTGGTGTGTGTTTTGTGTTTGACATTTAGACAGTATCAGAATTGCTCCTGTAATTCAAACTTCAAATGTTGAAAAGAAGAAAAAAATTCTAGATTTGACAGTGACTATGAATGTAAAAGGCAGTGAAAGATAATTGCAAAAATGGAAAACAGATTTGCCACAACAAAGATATTCTTCTGGTTCATTTTAAAAACGTTCTCTGGTCTATTCTTAGCATCATCCAAACAACCCCACAACTAAATTAATTGTTTGTGTGTGTAACATGCTTAATGCAGGAGAGCTATTTCTAGTGTGCTTAAGGTGCTGTGCAATATCCCCCTCTTTTCAAGCTGTATGTGTGTTTATTGCGTGTCAAACAGAGGGTTATAAAAATGCTTTATAGCGTCTCCTGAAACATTGACCTTTACAGAAAACCACTGATCTGTTCAAAACAGCATGATATACTATGTGCATGTGTGTACAAAACCATGTGTGTGCTTTTGCATTTGTGCACACATGTAGGTTTCTGTGTGGTTTTGCATGCTCATGGTTACGTGTGTGTGAGACATGATGCAGAGCCAGTGACATTCTATCCCACCAGTCATCATTAACTCTGATGTCCAGCCAAATGTCGTTATGTATGGTCGACTGCATGATTTACTGTCAGAGATATAATGGAGTGGCTACTGTAATGAACTTGCTGAGTGTTTGATGTACGCGTCTCTGCTGGAGGGAGAGAAGTAAATACTATGACTGTGATGGCAATGATTACAGAGATGATGATGATGATGATGATGATGATGATGATGATGAAATTTCCCTCCTCACTTGCAGATGCGAGTAGAGTTTCTGGAGGGGGAAGATGACAAAGTGGGGAAGACAAGAGGGAGGAAGAGATGCAGAAAGCAGTTTGAGGTGATGGAGGAAGAGGAAACATAGAGAAGGGGAGGAAGGAGAACAATTATAGCCTGCCACTGTCGCAAACTTTGATGTTTTGACAGTGTGGGACAGAGAGTTTGACAGAGGGAGACAGTGGGAGTGTTGATGATGATGATGACGGAGAAGTTCCAACAGTCTTTTATTATTCAAGATCTGTAGAACCACATGATGTCCTTGTGGCCACAGTAGGTCACCCTACTGGCCAACATCCAGCCTGCCTTGGTGTCCTTGAGCAGTGCTGCTCTGCAGCTGACGGTGCGCTCTGATCTTCCTCAAGGGGAGTAAGTGAGAGGAAAATTCCTTTTGTGAGATCAAAAAGCATTATTGTGTCACCAAAATGATAGTTACAGGTGAGACTTTTGTGGATATTTATGGAGAGGAGACGAAAGACAGAAGGCATGAAGAAAATGGAGAGTGACTGATGAAGAATAAAGGGCGAAAGGAAAAAATAGCCAAAAAGATGGTTACTGTGAGGTACTTTACTGATCACTACTACTAAAAACAAACAACAGTGCACGAAAGAAGGGATTCCATTTATAACCTCCAGCTAATCAATATACCTGTGTCCCTACTATGTATCTTAATGCAAAATTAAAACCACATAGCACAAAAGCCGACAGTGACAGAACTGAAATCTCATGCTTTCCCTCCACATTCCCCTTCCCTCTCTCTCTCTCTCTCTCTCTCTCTCTCACACACACTACAGCAATCCATCTTCCCAAACACAGTCTAACTCTGCCCCCTAATGGCTCACACTCTAACTTACTTTCTTGAGGAATCTTACCCCAATTTTCAGTTTTACCAAACAGTTATATGATCGAAAGAGAGAGCCATCCTAAGTAATACAATAACCTCTCTATAAGCTTGACTGCAGATACAGTGATGAAGTGCAAGAAAAATGCAAGAAAATTAACATTTTTATTGTATCGTGTACTTCAAACACTGTTGACATTGTGATAAATAAGAGCACCAGTTGAACAGATCCTTCATTAAATGAATCTCACATGTAAGTAACAGACTTCCCTTTCATGTGTGTTGACTTCACTGATCACAAGTATACCACTCAGTATATTGTTTACTCTTCAATTAACTTTTCATTTGTTTCAGTAGTACTTCAATTAACTTTGAGTGCCTTTATTTTAATTGAAATTTAGTTTCAATTTTAAAGATGTTACTGCTCATTTTCATTTATAAACAGTATGACTGTTGTTTCAATTTCAGTCTTAGTTACAAAATAATTAATTGCTTTGTATAATCAATTTAAATCTTAGATTAAACAAAGTTCCTCAATGCAAGTAGTGTCTTATTGGAAATCCAAAAAAGTGTGGTAGGACGGTTTTTACACCAAATCATTTCATGTCTGTGAAATGTTCTTGGAATGGCGAAAGCACCTGAATGCACCCTGAGTCATAAAAACTACAGCATTACATTATTCTTGAAAACCCTGCCTGAGGAGTTTCAGTCCAAGCCTAAGCTGTTTTCTCATCATGTTTCTTAGTGACAGGGTGTACTTTTCTCTTAAACATGTGTTGTGTCCTCTTTGCAGCCACAGAATGGAAAGGTCCCACAGCAGGGCTGAAGCCAGGGTCTCCACAGAATCTTCTCCCAAGTCATCTGGCTTTGAACGCTGTGTCCATCTGTGTCATCAGACACCTGCTTGTTTGTGAGAGTACTTTGATGCCGCTCCACAGCTTTGGCAGTCTGCTCGAGGATTTCAGCATATCGCAGCTCAGTATCAGGGGTCAGTGGATGGGACTCTGAGGGGTCGTGGAAAATGTCATACACCAGTGGTGGATTGTGGTGTGTCACATGTGCTCCGTGACATAGACAGACCTTAGTGTCATAACACCCACCGGCTCCCGGAGGAGAAAAGTTGGGAGTGAAAAAGTGTACCTTGAAGACAGAGTCACCTGGAAGAAAACACACAAAAGGTATACTAAGATACTGTAAAGCCCAGTAAAATCCATTAAAAATATTTTACATTTTCATTACATTACTGCACTAAGCTATAAGAAGGCAGTTGTAGTCATCACGCCCTATCACACTTTTGTATGGCAGGATACAGAACAGAACATACAGTCACATCTAGCACAATATATCTCAGGTCTACCTAAATCTGCTGAAAGTAATGGCTGCTCTTCACGTCAGATAAAATCCAAGAGCCAGGATTCAATAAGATAAAGTCAGAACCACTGAAATCTAAACAAACACCATCTTCAAAATCAGATTTTTCAGCTACATTCCCATTCTAGGAAGCAAGTCAAAGGGTTTGTATATTCTCGTTCAATTCATTTTCATTTGGGATATTTTGTTGCACAGAGCATCAGGTAACCATTCGTTTTTGGTTATATTCTATTTGTGAAAGTTGGTAGTACAGTCTGTGTTCTTTCTTAAAGCTAGCAGTTACATCAACCCAGGTGGCCTTATATGCAGAATAAATAATCAGACCCTTTGACAGTCAAACACATTTGTCTGCTAGGTGATTTGGAACATCTCTGTGTCAACAGTATACGTGAACTTACTGCCAGGAGGGTGCCAGCGAACTGCACTCAGGTAGATGCCGCAGTAGTGGAACATGAATTCATGCTCTGATCGCTCTACTTTCCCCTCCAACAGTGGCATGAGGTTGTATCCATCTAAATGTCTGGGAGAAAAGTACAATAAAGACAGATAGAGAGCAGAGAGCAAAGCTTGATGAGATACAGTGTGCTTTAAAATCAAGGGACAGAGCATAAACACAACACTACATGCAGAGGAGATACCAGACTTGTGACCTTTTGCTCTATAATGAAATATTTCACATTGTAAATGTCAATCTTTGCTCACCTTCACAAAGAAGGTCAGAAAGGATGAGTGGCAGAAGCTATTTATTAATGTTGAAATAAAGAATTTCTATTTTGACAAATCTGAATCAATGTAATATTGAGATTTCTAAAGTCCCTTATAAAGGAAAGTAAGAACGCAATCTTGTTATATAAGTAATAAGCACATATATTCTTTTTTTTCTGTCTTAATGACCTTCTTAACACCACCTACAATTCTTAGTAATTAGCTGCCCACACAGCAGCTTTCTCCAAAATCATGTCTTTTGGTTGTTTACAGATAATGAGGCACTTTTAGATCCATATTATAATCATCTGGCTACAAAAGCCCTGAAACATTATGCTCAGGTTTAAAGGAGTAATTGTATGTTTTTGTCTGCCCTGTTTATGTAACTCTGTATTATGGTTTGGTGTGCCATTCTATCTATCAAATACTGTACATGCTTTTCAACCTTTCCAAGAAAAAAATGGGGAAACAAATTAGACTTAGTGAACAAAGAATACACACAATACAGTGAAAGCACACATATGTGTAAAGTAAGGTCTCGACCTTACCCTGTAAAGTGCCTCAAGATAATGTATATTATGATTTGGCGCTATACAAATAAAATTGAATTGAACTGAACTGAATATGACCCAGTCTCTACCTGTCTGTTTGAGTGTCCTTGGCTAAATACTTCAGTGTAGGGTACAGGTCCATAAGACTAGTGGGTTCGTCTACAACTCTCCCAGCTGCCAGTCTGCCAGGCCAGCGGAAAATACCAGGTACTCTTATCCCGCCCTCCCAGCCCGCCATAGCCTTCCCACCTAGAGGTCAGAAATGAAGAGAAATTACACAACACAACACATGTTTTTGTACCACATAAGGAAAACATCTGAGTGTTTTCTACAAATACATAAAAAGATAACAGTGTCCTTAAAAAACACTTTAGGATATCATCTACCTTTATAGATGCCGTTCCAGCCTCCTTTCTGGCCTATTATTGAGTCAGCATCCTCTAGGTGTCCACCATGATCTGATGTAAAGTATATCAGGGTATTGTTGGCTAGGCCGAGGGAGTCCACCGTTTCTGTCACCTTACCTAGAAAACATAACATAGCATTAGAGATGGTTAGTGAGGTCATACATTATGTGAGGGAGTGTATATTGCATCTTTTCCTAGTATAGCAACATTGCTACAGTTAAATCAGATGGGACATCAGACAGGGTGTAAACAAGCAAACAATTTAGGCAGATTAACTAAACCACTGTATGTGGCGGTACAACTGCAACAAGATTGTAATATTGAACATAAGAAATGCCATATCCACAGATCAGCTGAAACAGAAACATAGGGGCCCCACTGACAATGTCAAACAGTTAACCGCCCTCAAACTACCACTAGAGGCAAGTGTTTAATGTTTAACAATGCAAGCTAGTATTAACCCATCAGCTTTATGGCCCTGACTCACCAATGATCCAGTCCATTTCCTCGAGGTTGTCACCGTAGCAACCATGGCGACTTTTGCCAGCAAAGGCAGGTGTTTTGAAGAGTGGTGTGTGGACATGGACCAAAGAGAAGAAGAGGAGGAATGGACGATCAACATTCCTGTGGAGGAAGATGTAGTGTCATTTTAAATATTAACCATTTACAATGTTTTATGTGTGTATGATAAAGGATTAGGTATTTTCCATACTGTCATTACATCCTACAAACTGTTTTCAGTGAGCCACATATTGACTCGCTGCCTCACCTCAGAAGAATAAACATGGGGATTAGTTTATTTTGAGTTAATCCCACATTCACTGTCCTGATAAAGTAAACACTCTCTATCGCACCTCATGTGTATTCATTTACAGCTGAAACTAGTACAATGCCCAGGTGTTTTAGGAAGTGACTTAAAAATGAAACAATACACTTTATTTATGTCAGTGGAAACAAACAGGCTTTGGGCTGAGTGCCATAAACAGGGTAAAGAAGTCTAAAAGTAATGAGAGATAGACTAACACATTATTAGTATTGGTCTTTTACGGAATTTGCTAACTCCAGCCTTATTCTTATCGTTGCCTTTCTGAAACCTAAAGTCCATTTTCTCACCATTGAAACTGAAAATCATAAGCAAGCAGAAGCAAGTCTAGTCAATCAGTTATCAAACCACAGACACACTTCAAACTGCTCTGATCAGATTGCAAATAAGACTTTTTAGGGCTTGCAGTTCAGATGTCATTTTGTTTTAAAGTAACAAACGTGTTATTATGCTGGTGCATTCCCACCTCTTTATAAAATTCTGTGCTTCTCCCAGCAACCTCTGGGGCAGCGTCTCCACTGTCATTGGCTGTTCGATCACATCTTGGTTCCTCATTATGATGCAGTTCCAGGTCGACAGGAGTTTAAAGGGCACATACCACACAGCGGTTGCTAGGATACTGAGAAAGAAAAGTGCTACCAGGAGCCACAGGCTGAATTCAAGGAGGCCACACACACGGACACACACCTGAAATTATCCACAGACAAAATGGAACCACTGTCATACAATACACAACCACATTAATATGTAACTTCTTGTGATGTGTGTCTGCTACACAGTAATTGTATACATTTTCACACAATTTGAATTCTGTTAAGGTACTACTATACTTAAAATGCTGAAAAAATATAATTGGTATACAGAAATGTAATATACAAATTGTAAGAAATCAAACTAGAAAAGTCATTAGTGTCTTTAAGGTAATGCAGGTTGCTCCTCAATATACAAACCTCATCTTTCATTGCTGATTGTGAAATATCCAGAGTTAGCGTTAGGGCCATTTATGTCTCATTTTCATCATTTAGAGGCTGTTGAATTTTACTTCTATTTGTGTTTTGAATGTTTGTTTATTTTTTTTAATTCTGTTGCAACTCCATGACTTTGCCACTAGATGATATCACAAACCATTAACAAAGTCCTTACTCACCGAGTGAAACAAGTAGTACATTGTGTCCTCTGTTCATACATACAGTGCAGTACTTAAATTTAGATCAGAAAATAGTTTTATAGACCTCTGTCTCCCTGCAGGCAACTCTAAATTGTTGCAGTTCTTTATTTTGTTCTCATTTATTTTTCCTCTTCAGAACAAATGCCTGTTTCAAGCCATCTTGCTTGCTTTACCTGCAGCACAGCTGGTTCCCATTTGTCTAAGTTACCATCGCCAGGTCCTCACCAAATTTCAGTTTCGACATTATTTTGCTTTCCCCTAAAACAGGTTTCTGGCTGACATGACTGTGAGTTTCACAATTGCAGCTTCTGTTCCCAATCTTTTTTCAAACCCTGCGGCTCATGTCTAAGTGATTACACATTAGTTAGTTTGCTTTGGGGTGAACAGCACAGCAACTCTTTGTTTTCCCATTTCGTCCTTGTTGTCTGGCAACCCAGATGTATGTGTCTGTTTTGTTCCTTTTCTGTCTTTTATTGTGTTCCCCAGACCAGTCATCTTTTTCTGGTATTATCTATGTGTCTTTTTCAGATCCATCTTCGCGTGATCATTTCGAGGGAAAGGAGAGGGAAATTAAAGCTGAAATGACACAGAATCACCCTCACCATTGTGAACAGACCAACTCCAAGAATAATGACCATATTTTGGAGTGTGTGCTGTAAATCTGCCAGGACATCACTCCCCTGTCCAGGCACACAGTCGTTGAACAGGGTAAACGGCAGGCCGTAGAAGTAGCTGAAGCCGTGCTGGTTTGGGTGATGACAGTGATCCCCTCTGTGTTCACAGTTCACACCCAAGTGCCACTTACCTGCAGTGACAGGGAGAGAGACAGATGGACACAGACAAAAGACAGGAATATGGATACATTCCAGCTTTACATTTTGCAAAACTGTTTCATTTTATTATTATCCAAGAAAAAAGAAGACACAGAGAAATAGAACACAGGAAAATACACAGCCACAGGACTGGGGTTGGGGTAGCAAATGGTGTCAAGGTGGAGACACCATCAGCCCAGTCCTGCCACAAATGTGACAGGTTTGCTTGGCCTCCAGCCTGGCTTGCTCACAAAAGGTCAGAGTGATACCCTTTACATCAGAACAAATCAGCTGTAAGCTCATACTCAACAGTCCGACCACATGGGGTGGCATGTACGTGCATCATGTATTCAGGATCTCAATTTCTTATTGTTTCAAACAGCAGACACTGCGTCAAAAAAAACAAAACACACATATATAAACAACTGAATAATAAGACATGACCTGATGGGTATCCAAGTATCTGTAAGCCTGCTACTGTGCCCCTAAAGAACTGTTACTGCTTGTTCCATATATATCAAATTCAAATAATCTTCAAGATTACCTTAAGGTCTTTACTGAAATAACTTTAGACCAAACACAATCTGCTAAATATTTTAACTGCCGAAATATATTTTCCAACTGGTCTGTGGTGACAGACACTGCCAGGCCTCTTTCCCACTATCATTTAATATTCATGCAGCAGTTACGAAGAGTCTATCATAAGAGTTTGCAAGTTTGGAAACGGTTTCTTTGCCTTTCAGTTTTTTGTGTGTGTGTGTCTTTATGGCTACATGCAATGCCTCTGCAATGTAAAACTTTTAACTGTACATGCTGAAAGACGTTAGCATCATTTAAATCATACTGCATTTTCAGTTCATTAAATTCAATAATATTCCCCTCAGAAAGCAACACGCACAATTTAGTTGTATTTTTGTGCTGTAAGACCCTCGAGCTACAAATAGTGGGCTCTTTCAAGAAGGCGAGGACAAGCCAGAAATAGAAAGACATTAATGAAATCCTTCAGCTATGTCACATGAATGGAGAATTACAGGGTCACTAATATTTTATCACATTGAGGGTGGTGCCACAGAGAGCCAAGCGAAATGTTTTTCTCATTTTCTGCGTTCCTACATATACCCCAAGCATCTTTGTCTTACATACTTGCACAAAACAGTGTATGCCAAATGCAAAACCATCATATTCAAGTGCTGCCAAATTCTCTCCTTATGTACAATAAGGTTTTTCTCATCCTGTCAAAAACACACACAAGCAGAAGACCAAGAAAAGTCAAGCGAGCCCTATATTCTATAATCATACACCTGGCTGTGTGCAAATATGCAAGTGCCTGTCTGTACAGCTGAACCATCCTGCTGAGATGTCTATAACCGTCTTTTCTGTCTTTCCTGTGGATGGGTCAGAAGAAATTCTACAATGTGGACGAGTAAATAGATGCTCACATTACGTTAACTCACCCACAAGGCCTGTGGTGTATCCCTGCTGCTGCAGCCTCTTTGGAAAGGTGATCTCACTTTTTGGTAGCCCCCCCGAACCTCCAAGGAAGAGCAGCACCTGCACACGCCCTAGGCTACCCATTCCTACTCAAGACACACATGAAAAATAAAACAAATATGGATCATAACGTGCTTGAAACAGACATCGCTGTACAAATATGCTCTTATTTGTACTGGCTGAACAAGTTTTAAGAGTATCTGTTACCGGAGCGGAGTGCATAACGCCCCGTCATGAAAGCAGCCCGGCTCGGAGTGCAGAGAGGAGCAGCTGCAATGTGCTGAGTCAGCTTCACCCCTTCAGAAGCCAGTCTGTCTATGTTAGGAGTCCTACAGGGACAGAACAGGTGTAAACACATCAGAGTGATAATGGACTACATCTGGCATCATAAGCAAGAAGGGATGATGACAAACTTGTTAATAATGAAGAATTAAAGTCAGAAAATGGGGAGAATAGGAGCAGACAAAGGGTGAGCAAAAGAAAGGCTATATACACACACACAGCAAGACCTATGACACATTTGTTAGAACTTACCTGATGGTATCGTTACCGTAGCAACCTATATCACCAATACCCAAGTCGTCCACCATCATCAGGACAAAGTTTGGCTTCCTGTCCATCTCCTCTCCTGTGACATCACTTCCTGCTGCCAGGAGCAGGGAGAGAAGAAGAGGTGCCACCAGGGGGGACCTTGAGGTAAAAGGTTGAAAGTGGTTTTGATTTAATTTGAATGAAAAGAAAAATAAATAAACCTACTGCTAGTGCTGAAATAATCAGTAAATTGACTGACTTCATGTACTTTTGCTTGCTACTGTATATACTAAACAATGAATTCCTTTATTCTAAGAATAACTGATAATTATTTCATCATTGTGGTTATTTTCAAGTAATCATTAGCTGCTGCTTCAAAACACAAATTATTGCTCTTGCATTTTAAAAATGGCCTCAACTCTTCCTCCAGTTTTGCTCAGGTGACCACTGCAGAAGCTAATGTTCACCCTCAGCGACATCACTTATTTTTTTTCAAAGTACTTCCTCTCGGTTTACATTTCCTCTTCCTCCTCTTCACAAACAAAGAAGGATAAACGTCGCAATGGAACCGGTTAACTTAACCCGTTTGTTTACCACCATGCTGCCCTTCAGTCGTCAAACATTACACCAGAGACCTTCACCTCTAACTACATGAATGATTGATCTCCCACGGCCTGGCGTGACAGCGGCGTCGGCCTCGCTGTCCATTGTTTTGTGTACCAAATCAAACTTTTGTGAGTTTGAAAGCAGGGGCGACGTGTTGCAGGCGGGGACTCTGGTATGTGCCAGGGGTGAACACCGTCTGCACCGTCAGGACGAGCGAACCCGTCGACATCACATGGACTCAACGTTGACTTTTAGGCCCCAATTTCAGTTTATTCAGGAGAATTTACCGTTGTACAGGACATTGCATGAGCTGTCTTCAAAAAAAAAAAAAAAAAGGCAAAGGCAAACCGTGTGGACTCACCTCATCTCTGCATAATGCACCGATTCATAAAACTACAAGGACGTCATCTGCTGAAGCCGCTGGCCCCGCCCCCCTCCCTTCCTCAGCTGGACCGACGGGCTTTAGCTTTAGCAAACAGCTACATTTCCCTTAATGTGTGGAGTAGATGCGCAATAAAAAAAAAGATTATATTTGAGAACAGTCGTCCCTATCTGACGGGGTGTGGGGGACAAAGCGGGGATGAGGATTTTTCTCTTGTGAAAAACTGCGCAGGCAAAAAACTCTCTGTGGCTGAACTGTTAATTGCTCATTTCCGTATACCTATGTTACATATGAAGGGGTCACAGACCAAAAATGATGACAGCACTGTTTGTGAAATGCAGCAGGATGAACCTCACACCATGTCTTTCTCCCCACTGGCTGGCATCCTGTGCTTTTGCTGCAGGATGCTGATGCTGATGGATGGAAACATTTATTCTAAACATGCACTGTTAATCTGACCTGCTGTTGCAGAGTATCCCATCCATGCTGTAAAAACTGTTTTATTAAATGTTAAGGGATTCAGCGAGGTAGATACAGATGACTCATGTTGTCTGCTTAATCAGTTTGAATAAATTTGTACCTTCCTCTGGATTTCCATTTTGTGCAGATTTACAGAAAATGACTCCACTAAATTTCTCTGGTGGATGGTGTCACCAGTCACTTCAGATCAAGATTTGACTTGTATCATAAAAGATAATGAATTGTTCATTGATGGAGTTCAAAGCGCCGATCTTTTTTGTCTTATGACCACTTACAGCCACGTGATACATAGTCACAACCCTCCACCACAAGTTGTTTGTTAGAAGTTGAACCACACAGCAATTTCCCCTCTCATGCTGGCTAACTTTAGTAGTTTTTAGAGCTCTGATGAGTTAAAACTCTTGAAGAAGAAAAAAGCAAAGAGCCAGAAGCCAGAGCCAAAACTGAACAAATGTTTGCAATATTTTGTCCTCTTCCTCCTGGTCTTGTTAACCATCTCATGACCCCTCAGATTTATATTGTGGACCTGTGGGAGTTCCTTATTTCCACGTAAGGAACCAGTGGTTTGAACAACCTAACAGTACAAGAATAATAGGCTGACTTACATGATACTTAGGCCGGCTACAACATTACAACTTCTGCTGTTACATCACTGTAAATCAATAACTTGACCTGTCGGGACCATTTCTATAGGCTATAACTACACAATGGAGTATTTCTACACTCAGGTATATGTACTTTTACTTCTGTAAGTGATCTGAATGTGTCTTCCAGCTCTGGTATTTTTATGAGTCAGTTTATCCCACAGACAACAACGCAGCTGAGTTTTATTGTTTCGACCATGAAAGATAATTCAGTCTGATTTATTTGGAATCAAATCAGCTCCATTACTGAATCAATACCAGGTCTCCATAGCTGCTTGCACCGCTGGGTTTAATTAAGTAGTTTACTGGTTGTGTGGGTGTAATGGCTGATGGGTATGAAATGAATATGTGCACATGTATGGGAACTATGTGGATATTTGTTTGGCGAGAAAAACCAACACAGGTTCTCACATTTAACCTCTGAGAGCCTCAGGTGTATTTTCATGGACCTGTCACCATAAATCATTCACAAAGCTCCAAACCATGTGTGCAAGTTCCCTTCTCTAAATATCTCGCATATCATGCATTTCAGGTCATGTGTCACTATATGTGCTTGTTACTGACTTTGCAGCACCTTGCAGGGACTGAAGAAAAGTCACAGAGAGAGACAAAAGGTGTTTTTCAATCAATGAAAAACACTTTAAATGTTAAATTTTAAGGTTTTTGGAGCTCGCTGTCTGTATTTTATATCTTAATATCTAAAATACCAGTATAACAGGATCAATGAACCACAAAGTAGACCTGATTATCTACCGTGAAGTTGAATGAGTTAAATAAGGTAATATCATGCGTGATATTATGATGAAAAACAAACACACACAAGGTGTTTGGCAGGGGAATAAAACACCAACTCCCACAAAAATGTTTAATTGACTCCTCAAACATTATTTACACAATTCCAGAAGAACAACACAAGTGCCAGATGACAAAAATGAAGAAGACAGTTCCTACACAAAATAAAAACACAGAATACTTAAATAAAAAGGAAGAGTCTTACACTATAGTCTAAATCAAAAATGAATTGTCTAAATATGTTTAATGAATCAAGATGTATACAGGATAGGAAAGTGCTTCTCTCTCATGATGACATTGTTCGTTTTCCTCTCTGGGATATTAAAGAGGCGGTCTAAGGCAGGACTTGTCAGCGCTGTGACTGATGCCCTAGCATTATCTGGGAAGTGCACTTCAGGCCTCAATAAGTTGGCGATTCCCTTTACATTCTGATTTGGATGCTACGCTCCAATAGTTTGTGTTTACAAGGAATCTGACTGCTTGGCACTAAATGTAGAGTGGACCATAAGACTCAAAACACAAGCAGTCCTTGTTGCATTTTAAGAGATTTATTGTTGTTTCGGTCTCCTTTACATCAAATCAGTCCCAGTAAGGTTTGTGATTGTGTACTGCAGGACAGCAGAGTGCTTTTGCTGATTCGTATTGCACTCATTGGATCGCACAAAGGAGGCGAGAACTGCATTAAAAGGAGGATCTTCTGTTTTGAAGGCATCAGTGGCTATTTCTGAAAGCTTGTACTTTTATTTAGTGGGTATTTTGTGCATTATCACTCCATGCCAATGTAGCAGATGTAAGAGATTTCAGACACACTATCCAGATGTTCAGTGTGTCACGAGAAACTCAGTCTATCACAGATTAGAGGATAAGAAGGCAATTCAAACAGAGATTTGACCTGACATCCAGTCCACAGTTCATACAGTAGAATTAACTGATATGTGACATCACAGACTACTAATATTTCTCAGCTTGAGGCTAGGCTGTTAGCAACAGTCTCTGTCCTGTATTGCAGCTATATGGTGCTGTACAAGTAACACACTTTACATGAACTGCAGCACTATGCAACCTCTATAACCCTATGTTTAAAGGGAGCAGAGCAAGTACAAAACTGCAAGGCAACAAAAGACATTCAGAAGTTAGTATTTTTTTGTGCTACAGTAGCAAAAAAAAAAACAAAACAAAAACAAAACAAAAAAAAAAAAAAAGAAAGAAAAAAGAAAAACTGTTGGGCTTTTTTTTCAATTGCTGTAGCGCTGCTTGGGCATTTCACAATAATAATCACAAAATACCACAGCAAGCAAGTTGACTAAAGATTATCTGTGTCAGCTCTGAGGCACCACTGCTAAATATTAAATTCATATAAAAATCACAGGTAAATGGTGTTTGTGATGAGGAGATATGAATGATACAAAAACACTGTGACAGCAACTGGCTTGCTCAAATACAGAGACACAGGAAGAAGAGTCTCACCGCTGAAATTAACAGGGGCTGTTAAAACAGTGTGGGATGCGATATTGGTCAAAAAAGTACTGGAAATAAAACAGCAAACTGGCCCACTGTGAACAGATATGTAGAAGCTGTTACAATAATGTGGAATAATGTAACAGCTTAACATGCACAAGCAGTTCAAAGTAAGGACTTTCAACCACCAAAATTAATAAAGACTATACATTCCTCAATTTTCTTTCTAAGAGTTTTTTTTATGTATATACATCCATCTACTATTTAGCCTTTTTTCACTTTTAATGTTCCAGCTCTCTTCTGTGTGTCACCAAATTGGACAAGCCAGGCTGTGTCAGTGAAAGGCACTATAGAGAAGAAATTACTGCATCACAACTATACTGACACACACTACATCGGAACAATGTCTAATACATTATTACATGACCGCTTGAATTTTTTTCATGTCAGGTGAACTCTCATCCATTGGCAGAAACAGGGTTGGACCAGACTCCACTTAACTCTCCTCAGTAAATTAAGAAAATATCGTTTTTGTGGGAAAATATTGGTAAATATGTTTTGATTCAGTTTGTATGTAGATTTTATTTTATTTGGATCTTTGAGTGCTTAATTGGAAATTTCACCGATCTCCATTTAATTTCTTGAACTGACTGAGGAGAAGTGGTAGTGACCCAACAGATTTTAAAACTAAGCCCCTTCACCAATCAAAAAACACACACACAATCACAAACACACACACACGCATACAGTGACATCGGTGGCCCTCTTGACACACATTGGACCATTCAAGAGCATCCCCAGAATCCTAGGATTATAATCCTACTCTTATTATTCCTCGCCACTATCCAGGAAATGCAGTGGCAGTTATTGAAGCCCCCTGTTATCCATCTATCCTGCATTTGTACTGCAGATAACTACATTGAAAATTAAAAATAAACTTTACTTAAGTGACTGGTTGTCAGTGGATGTTCAAAATCATATGATGGCTCAAACAGTGACAGAAAATAGGAAATAAAAATTCCACCTGTAAGAATTCAGTACAAAGTTAAACGTCTACAACATCAAAATTCGTCACTGGTTTCTATTCACACTGAATTACTAGAACTAGAAGGTCGCCATACAAATAACAATAAAAAAGGTAGTTCTTTAAGTTAGCCATCTCATGGTCATACTTAATTAGAGATCTAATCTCTTTATTGGCCCCTCTGAAAAAAAAAAGTTTTTGGATTTCGTTTAAAGTAGAAAATTTGACCAATCAATTCAATAAAGTCCTATGTTATAACAATCATAAAACCCCTAAGGTTCACATATTACTTGCTTTTTCTTATCTAACTCCTTTTACCCCACATATATTCACACACACACACACACACACACACACACACACTAATGAATAGACACAAACACACGACACGCGTACACTCACGCACACACACTCACACACGCAATCAATAAGACAGAAACACACACAGCCCTACTCTCGGGCCTCACAGTAATTTAGCTCTACAGATGATAGAGCCTAACAGTGAGATTGCCACTTTGCTTGACTGTAGTTGGTCCAGACAGTCGTGTGATCATCGCTGGTCTAGGAGGAGTTCAGCAGGTTGCTAAGGACTGCAAAAAGGAAAAAAAAAATGCACTGTAAAGGTCAAAGCAATGTGCGTATAATGTATCTTATGTGTATTTATGTATGTGTGTGTGTCTGTGTCATACCCTGGGGATCTGACTGAGCTTCCGCTGCATCGGCTTTGCGTGCAGCTTCTGGATCGGCTTCTAATCACAGAGACAGAGAGTCAGTTATAGTCAAAAACACAGACAAAATGATGTAGACAAGGCTTCACGTGTCAATTTGAATTTCGCCAGCATTTAGCTAATTAACTCCTTTTCCTTCTCATTAGCATAAATGACTTTATGGTGTCCCTTCTGGCAAATTTAACAAAGTGGGATTTATCCCCCCTCTATAATTGTGAAACTATACAGCCTCACTGACCATAAATTAAGTATGACAGTGAGAACACCCAGTGGGAGTTTCTGGGATGTTAATATTTCTCGGCTCTAATTGCTTATTATCACCACCATGAAAACTTGTTTCATTTTTTCTGGTGTAAACGTGCAACACTATTCATGTCTGTGCAGTCAGGACTTCCCATGTGTCGTCAGTGGAGCAGCTCTGGGCTGTACATGCTGATTCTAATTACAAACCTCATTCTCAAGATTTCATCTGAGGGAGAATAATGTATTTTCATTAATAGTGACTGAGCTGTCTCAGAAATCCACTGAGGAATAAGACAGATGAAATTCTAAAAGTTTTTCAAATTCTGAACCCTGATAAATACCTGCTATTACAATTTATATTCACGGTGTAATCCTTATTCTGACTCTGACATTTGCCTTAAATCACTGAAGAGCTGAATGGCCTGTTGTTCATGTTGACTGTAAATGAAAACTATGCTGAACTGGCAGTATTGCTATGCAGGGTGTTTGTGACCTGAGTGGAACTGACAACACTTTCTAAGGGATAAAGCTGAGTCTGCTATGTCTGAAAGGATTGCTGACCTCCAAAACTTAAAACACACACACACAGGCACCACCCATCTCATGCTTGAGCCTGGCTAAAGACAAGTGTTACAGTTGTTCGTACCCTAAAGGCTGAGAATCTGCTATGATCCAGGTCAACTGTATACAGCAGTATCCTGCATGTCTGACTCTAAAAGCATTGTATGTTGTGATGTGGCTTGACGTAAGCTGATTAAATGACAGTATGCTCAAGGTGTGACCATCTTTGAAAGCACTGCATGACTGCTCTTATAACGTCAATTGGATAAATAAATGAAACAACAAAATCCTGGTTTGCAGCTCATTGTTTAGGAATGTTCAGGCTCTGAAGGAGTTTCTTGTAAATTCTGCATAGTCTAGTCAAATATGAAGCCCTGTGTACAGCAGTGAGGTATTGTGTTATTCAGGTTTTGTCTTTGGTTAGTGAGAAATCAGCAAAATAATTACCCTGTCTATTTTTGAAGCAGAGTTTCTTCTTCTGATAGGTGAAGTATCCCGTAACTGCTCCAACAAGAGCCACACCAACTGTAGCGAGGATGCCTGCTAAGGAGCTGGAGCTGCCTTCTGCAGGAAACAAAGGCACAGACAAGACAAAAAAAAAAAACCAAGAACACTTAACACCACTGCACCAGAGCTGCAAACGATACGTAGTCGACTTTGGCAATATCATATGAGAATACCATTTGAACTCTGAGCATATTTTGTTACACAGATGTGACCGCACTGTGTGAAATGTTTTACAGTGTAACACCTGCATATGGAGATTGTAATGTTCAGTGTCACCACAGGGTGCCAAGTTGCAGTTGAAATAATGAATGGCAATTCAGCAGTGTGGCTCAGTAACATGTGCCTCTCTCTCTCTCTCTGTTTGTGTGTGTGTGTAAGTGAGAGACAGAGAGAGAGAGTGATGCATCATCTTGTTTCAACATTTTCTTTTCACTCGTCTATTCCATAATTTAGACTGCTAAAAGAAAGCATTCACAGTGACACCATAAATCGCTCTGCACCTGTTACCCAGTTACTATGACAACGATCTGAATAGTTTTCATGCTGTGTCATAGCATACAGCAAAAACATTTCATAGTCTATTAAAAGCACAGAAAGCAAACACAGACAACTTGATGAGAAATCTTATCTAAACTACATTAAAAATACTCCATTACGAGTGGAATGGAAGTTTATGAGCAAATGTAATTATATAAGTGATTCAAGATCAAGCTACTAATAACCTTTATATATTATAAGTCTTTGGTCTTACTGATAAAATTAAGATTTAACACATGAAATAGCAGATGTAAGGAGGTGTCTCCACTAAGCTACACTACAGGTGCTATATTCAGTATTCAAGGTGTGATAAAAGTGACTTTCCAGGTCATCTGGGGCTAAATTTGGTTGTTTAATGACTATATTATGGTGCTAGGACCTTCTGAATTTACTGTAAATGAGGGAGGTAGAAGGCTACAGGCTACAGGCTACATTATGAGGCAGAGCAAACGTTGCTGGTTAAATGAAATCTGCAACTGATTTTGTGCAATTAAAGACTGGAAATATGAGAAAAAAAGAACTCTAATATACTTGATTATATGCTCTGAGCTGCACTTTATTGTTGTTTTACTTGACAACTCTAAAAACTAGCTCTTTATTGTTCCTGCTGTGGCTTCAGTCAACACATGAGTAATAATGGCAGGATATGCTGAAGGGACAACAGAGAGGGAGATGAAGAGGAGAGGGGGTGTGATGGGTGAGTCAGCGACTTAAGAAGAAAGAATGAAAGGGTACAGTAAATCAACTGATAAACAAAATTAAAGGTGAGAAAAACAAGGGAGTGGCATCAGTCTCGCGTGACTCAAGGTGAATTAAAAAAGGGGGAATGAGTCATTGAAATGAAGTGGAATAAACTGGAAGAATGTAGTGAATCAGAAAGAGGAAGTGAAGGTGGGTGAAGACACAGACATGTATGAACGTGCACGTGCACAAATGCAGAACATGCAACACCGGCGCACCAGTTTGTGTGACGTAAAAAAGGCTGCATGAACAGACACACACACACACACAAATACAGCGTGCATACACAGAGAGATCTACTGACAGACAAGATGCTCTATGGAAACAGAAATGTAAGGGAACGTATGAGAACTATGTGGTCAGCAGTCACAACCCCTATCACATTAATGTACGCTACATGGCTGAAGTCAGTCAGAGGTCAAAGAAACACCTGGTAGCCACAGTAGATCCTGTCTATGTATCAAGATCTATCACTTATCTACTGTGTGTTACTAAAATTGTCCCATGAGATACGATTTCTCTGGAAGTATGATTTCTTTAGAATGTTTATTTTTTCCAGTCTGACTTCCTGTCATTTCATTGTGTGATGACTGACAACTGATAACTGATCCATTGCTACTTACACAGACGCACTTCTCACTAAATATTACAGCCATCACCATTTGCCTCCCTTGCCTGAACTTGTTGTTCATGAAATTACGCAAATATACATACTGATGAAGATGAACAGTGGGGGAATGGGTGGGTAGTGTGGGTAGTGGTGGATGTGTTCAAAACAAAAAAAAGAGCAGAATGATAACTCACCTTGGGCCTGAGGTTGGTTTGCTGTTTAGAACAGAGAAAACACATATACAATTAGCAACATGGAACACGGAAGCATTTATTTACACAGGCACGAACATGCACCTGTTGTTCTGTTGTATCTTATGTTCAGTTTGACATTCAGGAACAGAAGCTACTTCCAGCGTGAAAGAGCTTCTTCTAACAGAGGTAGCGTGACTACACTCGAGAATTCATAGTAAAACACTTAAAGAAAGCCAGTTACGGACATCGTTTGAACTAAAACAATAGTCCAGAGGCATTTTGCCCCTGAGTCTTGTATCCTGTTTTTATTGTCAGAAGCATGCCAGTAATATCCTGTGTGCGTCACCAGTTTTCAGAGCTTCATAAGCTCTTCTATCAGTGCCGTCGCCGCAAATCTATTTCTGAATCCGATTTAGATTTGTGTGATTTGGAATGAAGATGGCGTGATGTGATTATTTTGCAGTATGCATGTCTTGACCACGAACACAAAAAAGGCCTTACCTTCTCCTGCGGCGCCAGCAACATTTGCTAAAGAGGGAGAGAAAGACAGAGAAGTGATTGAAAGAGCATGGAGAGCAAAGACATTGTCATATAAATGTGTTGATGTATGTTACAGTCTTTCACAATTGCTGAAACACATTTCTTGAAACCTTCCAAAATTGTAAACACACAAACTTGTCAAACTACATTCACAAAAACCTTGTGAATGACTCTTCTTACAAAATCAATCAAAAACAATCACCTCAAACCAGTTTTAACTGTGCTAAAAATCAAAGGCTGTTTTTACTGTTCATTCATTACACAACACACAAAACAATGGAAATATTTGTGTTTAACTTCTGCTCCTGTTAAAATGTATGTGTCACCAGTACGTGTGTGTTTTAGTGAGTGAAACTGTGTTTTGTGAAAAAGGTGAAATTAGATATGCAACTTATGTCTAACTTGGTGAAAATTTTGCCAAAACACTGACTGATGCCAGAAATGGGTTCAGGCCACTGAGCATTTGATTAAGAGAATAGAATTTAGTGTTTTAGCGACTAATAAAAACTGTAATTATTGTGACAGATTGCAGAGAACAAAAAGCAAGGAGCAAGATTATTCTCTTTGAGGTAGTTTATCCCTCAGAGGGATTTAGAGGTGTAGAGTTTCTGTCCTAACTGGTCTGGAAACACACACACACACACACACACACACACACACACACACACATATATAACTCTGCATGAAGTGTCAATTCTGTAAACTCACAGAGATGCTTTTATAATATCAGAGAGATCAAATATCTTTGATTAAATCTATATGCAAACAACCCTGTTATCTTTCTCTGTGCTGCCTGTCTGTATATGCCTGTGCCATCATGGCTGCTCCGTACCTGCTTCAACTTGACGAAGCCGCTAATAACAGAGCACTAAAGAAGAGCGCCTTTCACTAGATTATAATGATTATGCTAGCATAATGAATCAGCTTTCAGATGGGGACTAAATGGTGAACGTTGAGAGGGGCTGCCTAAGGGAAATCTATTGCTCCTGTCTAATTACCTTGTGGCTAGTGATTAAAGTTTCTGAACACAGGAGGTAAAACAAGTAAATTCAGTTTCTTGTCATGGGAACAAAGCTCATTAAATTAGAGTGGCATGCTTGCAGTATAGAGATCTACCAGAAGAATGTCTCAAAAGACAGTTTACAAGGCACAGTCTGAAGTGTCAAGCGCTGCAAACCATCTGGGGAAGGTAATACCTTGTAGTTTTGATCCGAGACTACAGCCAGCACACCAGGCGCATAAAGATGGCCTACCTCAAGATCTGATGTCATTGTTCATAAGGCAGTGGTCATGTTTTACGTAATAAGACTTGATGCCAGCTTCAACAGAAATGCTAATAGAGCAGGAGAAATATTTAAATAGCTTTTTGTGCCGAAAGGTGAGATAATGACAAATATCTATGGGTTCATTTAGCTGCGCTGCTCAGATAAGACAAGGAAATACAACTTCTCAAACGAGGGACGACTGGTCTGACTAAGTCACGTGTTGTAATTTACATATTCATAAAGTCTCTAATGTCAGCATTTCCAAAGAAATTGCAGCATATAAACTCCCTGCTGATATGTGTAAATGTAGCCAACTGTGAGTGTTGGGATTTTATATGTACTTGTGAAAAAACAAATGCTAGTTTGGGGTAACAAGGATAAGTGAAGATGCTGCCGATCCCATAGATGTCTAGACACTGTGGTAAACAAGGCTTATCTCACTGTGCCACATAGTTTCAAAAAGCATAAAGAGTGATAAAAAAAGGCATCCATGAGAATGTGGTAACTAGGAAACATAGTACAATTCCACTTAAACTGAATTATCTCTTCACCTGTGCCTGTTTGTATTGGTGACTGTGTACCTAAAGGTTCTTGTGTGCACCGCTTTATACTTGGGTCATTTGAAGTTATTGGTTACAATAATAAAAATCAACATTTTAAAGCAGCAACAGTCATTCGTTGTTTGTGGTTGTAATGTAACTGCAATATGATGGGGGCATTTTTTTCTTTCTTCTAATGTTGGGTATATCCCATGGGGGGTGAACTTCCTTGGTTCCAGCAGCAGCAGCAGCACCAAAACAATTTACACCAACCACCACTGTACAAAACTCTCCGATGCTGTCAATCTTACTGGTGTCAAAACTTCAACGAGAGAAGATGCTGGAGCAGTGTCAGACACCCCTGTAAAGAGGAGTGCTAGCATAATTCAACAATTGCATAATTAATGGTGATATCCAGATAAAAGTTAATAATCACCCCAGGCTTTAACCGTGCTTTCCACTGCATATGTGTTGCTGTGTCTGTGTGTCGTTTCATCTGTGTTTTGCTGGGCAACCACTTTCCTAAATGTCACTGAATAACTACATCGCTTGGTGGAAGAACCATTACTAGTTGTGAATAAATTATGGCATTTATTGTTGCTTTTTGTTTACTTAATGGAACCCTGCCAGGTATATGTAGTAAACATTTTATAAAAGCAATAAGCCATCTGCTCCACTTCATGCCTCACAGTGCCCCTTAGCTGTTCTAAAACCATAGAATTGTTAATCAGTAGTTACTAACCATTGTTTCCTATACTGTGGCCCTTTCCTGAAGGTGCTTCGGCGTCCACTGTAGGGTCTTTCGGCAGAGCATTTTCCAAGTTAAAGTCTGCATTGGTGACAGAAATGCAATATTAATCCTTCACAATCCCACCCAAGAAGAATATCTTCCATGTGTTTGCCAAAAACATGTCATCTCGCGAACACATTATTCTACACTGTTCCATGTTAAATTATTTAATGGTAATATCAGCCATCCTAGAAGCTCTCTTAGTCCAGTCCCTCCAGTCAGTGCACTCAATAAGCATTACCAGCTCTAAGGGTGTGATGGTGATCCTGTGAACTAGTGTTGACTTAAATTAAAGGATATTAACTGTCAGGAATGATACCTTACCCTGACTCTATGATCACTAGGGGGAAAACCCCATGTGTGACTCAGTGCACAAAGCAGTATCAGGCTGGGCAGGGCGAGGTCAGTCATCAGTGAATTAACTTATGGTAGACAGAACCTCACAGGCATAATTATCCAGTGACCTATTCCGATGGTACATTGTATTGTGCTCACATTTTAAAGCACAATTTTTCACAGATGAGTGTGTGCAATGAAACAATATTTTTAGCCAGATACTCAGATTCTCCTCTACTGTCCAGCCTTTCTTCTTTGATTCATCCCTGGCTTATCCATTAACCTCCATTAACACTTTCTCCTCTCTGCCATTTCATTTTACTTTTGCTATTATCTCTCTTTCCTTTTGTTTTTCCATCACTGCTTAAAAGTGGGGCCCAATGTCCCCTCCTCTCTGTCATCTCCACCTCTTTATGGCTTTTCTCCCCACCTCCCTTCTTTATCCTCATATCCATTTCTCAACTCTTTTCCTCTTGTCACCACCATGGAAGAATGTTCCTCGGTTATCAACGTGAAAAAAACCCTGAACCCTGAACTCTCAATGACATCCATGTGTTGTTTTTTTTTTTTTTTTTAAGCATTACTAAAAGAGAAGCTAATTACCAGCCAAACATAAAATACAACACCACTTTGAGCAGGACATGTTGAAATAACATCAGCGTAAAAGTAAGAAGGGAAAGGGCAGTTTTAGAGAGGGAAGGGAATGGAGAAGAGAATACAATAACAGATGAGTGGACATTTTAATGGTGATAAAATCACCCTGAGGTAATTGGGAGGTTTCTTTACTTAAACCATACCACACACAATTTAGGAGGTAAAAATGTATGGGCCAAAATCCAACCTCATAACCTTCCTAAATGATTTGTATTTTCTGATAGAAAAGCACATCTGTTTGCCATTAATTTGCTCAGAAAATAGGGAGTTGCAGCAAAATAGTTCATGATAACTCATGGAAGCAGGTCATGTACTTTTTTTTTTTTTTTTTTTTTACAATGATTGATAACAGAAATTATGAGGGGTCAAATGAAGACACAGTGGAGATCTAATGTGTGATAGTTGCTCATGGACAGGTAGCGCTGTAGTCAGAAGTCAGTTTACCTCAAACACAGCCCATGCAGAGTGGAGCTGGAAAAGCGCTCTCCTCAAACACTGTTCAGAGAATTTGAGCTGCTTAGAGCCTACGCTGTTGCCCTTTCTGTGATGCTTTAAAATGCTGCTATGAAGGAATTATCATTAACATTAACAGAAGCATGAATTCATCACTTCAGTGTCTTTGTGGATTCATACCATAGTTACTGAAATATACTGTTTTTAATTATGCTGTCCTGAAGTGCTGTTGTATGATGAAAAGAACCTCTGAGTCATACATATAAGCAATTATTTGCAGTGCGTCTTAATGCTTTGTTTGGTTGAAGACTTGGCTCCAGAGAGGTGGAGCTTTATATATTGTGCCTAAGAATTTTAGAGATTGTTAAAATGGCAGAGGAGAATAAAACTTTAAAAACAAAAACTTACCATCATCCAACTTCGGGGCAGTGTCTCCTGTAACTGTTGGCAAAGACAAAGAGCAAAATCACCCTCCATCCAAAAACCTCCAAACCCAAGAGCTGAGCCCAGACAGGAATCCCCTACATCAGTTGGTGCTGAGGCTAACTGTCCCCTCTCAAACACAATCTGACCAATCTCACAACAATACTACTCCCCAAACACCAATCGGAATAAACCACATTATAACACAATGCAAGGAAACCTTTTTGAAACACTGGAAAGCCAAAGTAGATTAGAGATTAGTTATGTGTCGCTAAACAGAGATAATGAATTGGCAGAATATCTGTTAACTGTCAGAGATAGAAAGCAGAGGCGGATCCTGGCCAAGCAGACACAGTGACCACTGCAATTGCACAAGGAAGACACAAAAAATCATGGCAACCGAAAGAAAACAGGACATCACTGTCGGACAGGTGGGGTAGAGAGACAGAGATGCACTTCCTCTGAAAATGTAAATCATTCAATGGAATAAGGAACATTTACTTTAACCACTTCACCTTGATACTTTCATGTCAAAAAAGCACCTTTGAAATTGAATTTGAAATTTGAACACTGTAAAATCCACTTTGTAAAATAGAGAGACACTATTATCAACAGCCGCACAGCTGTGGAAGACTAGTCTGTTATTTTTTTTTCATCTTTAATACAATTACAAAAGCAGAAATTGAGTTTCCTGATCTCAAAAGGAATTTGTGTTTACAAAATTTACTTAAGTGTGGCAGCGCACATAGCCAGCAATGACAGAATGACAGAAAGGAGCAGTATATGAATGCTTATCAACTTCTCATTTCTCTTTATTATACTGTATATAATATATATTTCAAAATCACATATTTTTAAGGTATACCTAAAAACCTATATCTATCTATCAACACTTATAGATTTGTGTGCTCTCAGTTGCAAGAACTGTATTGTATTATACATAAAGGTCTTTCTGTTATTTAGACTACACTCTGATATAAATGGGGTGGACACAATGATAGAAACACCTGTCAGCATAATTCAATACAATTCAATAGCACCATAAACTGCATCCTAATTATTTTAATCAACACCTTTTCTAATAGATCAGTCCTGCTCTATTAGGTACACCTACAAGTACACGCTCAATCTAAAATATCTTAGCATTCATTGGCTCTCACCCACCCACTCAGGGTAATTTATTTGTTCCAGGTTAATTAAGAAGAAAAAGAACAAAATAAAACAGAACATGGAAACAAGCATATAAATCTGTGCAGTCTTGAATGGAAGTTTTTGCCTGAATTCATGAGTGTATGTACGAGAGAGCGCATATTATGCACCCAACCATGTAGATTCTTACCTGTAGGGACCTTCCTTCCTGTACCGATCTCTGGTAGTTCATCTCCCTCTGTTTGTCCTGCATCAGGAGCTTGATCAGTTGGTCCTTCTGGTTTATCTTCTAAACCTGGGGTTGTCTCTGGTGGGGCTATTTCTTCAGGTCCACTCTATTAAAAATGTATTATATAGTATACGAACAAATAGAAAGGACGCATTAATTACTCAATAGCATAGCAATGCCTGTATAATATCTGTGTTATACAATACATGCCGGTTTTATATAATTCTAATGAGGCAGTTTGTTAGACTACAGTGTATTTGTCAGAGTAGGTTTGAGTAAGATGTTGCATAGTATTTTCTCAAAACTGTTTCTGTCCTCCACCTGAGCCGGTGTTGTATCAGTGCTTTCAGTAGTTTGTTCCTCCACATCAGCTGTTGGTAGCTCTGGATCAGCTGTTGGCTCTGGACAGCAGAGGGAAAGAATTAGATGATTGATTTGTGTTTTCATCATCCATTTTAATGTAGATTCCAAGCAAAACCAGAGAAGTTGAAAAAGTATTTTGCTATACCTTCACACAGTGAGAGGAAGGAGTATGTGGCACCTTGAGGGTGGATTTCAAGGAACAAATGCAGAACCTACAAGGAGGCCTTAGTCATAAAATGTACGTTTTAGTATGAGGTCTGTGATTTAAGCTCAGCCTCACGCTGACTCAAGAGGTTAGACAAACATTTGTTCTTATCACTGCTATCACTGTTGCTTCTCAGTGTAAATTATATCGTCCCTGGTGGCACTGGAGTGTATGATTAAAGGGGAGAAAAAGCAGTGGATGTCATGGCAGAAAGCAAAATCTGCTCTCTGGTCTTTGATCCCAAATTAGATTTTTTTCACTGTGGCTGTATCAAAAGTGAAGATGTGACTGATCGAAATGTTGCACAGCAACAGTGAATAAAGAATCATTTTGTACACAAACAACGGTGTAGGACGAATGTCACAAAAGTGAGGAAATTCAAAGTATTGTATTTGTGTCAGAATAATAATTTGAAATAAGCGCACAAAACATTTATTTCAGTTTCATTATCATTTTCAATGTGCATGTTTACACTCCTAACCTTGTGTTTTTGCAGCTTCTTCAGTCTCTGTTTCTACTGCTGAAGTAGGTTCTTCCTCTGGCCCCACGGCTGCAGGAGTTCCCAGCCCTTCATTCTCAGGTGCAGGAGTTGTTTCTTCTGCGACCCCAGCTGCAGGAGTTACTGGTTCTGGTTCCCCAGCTCCAGGAGTCACTTTCTCTGCTTCATCATCTGCAGGATTCTCTGGCTCCTCTGCTTCGGGTTCAGGGTCACCAGCGGGCTCAGCTGCACTATCAGTAGGTGGTACTTCCTGTATTCAGAAGATTTGTATCTCTTGAAATTCAGTTTGCATAACTGATATCGTCCAGAAAAACAACTTTCCAAACTTTTCAGGTAGTTGGAGGTTTGCAGAGAAGTTGGTCAGGAGACACCGAGCTGCCATTACGTTTCAAGCCAGTAAACTTTTGCTACATAAGACCTGCTTTATCCAACCAAGAACTAACATCTGGCACAACTGACATGGCTCAGCTTATCAAACAGCTGCCTGAGGATTTAGAATTATATTTTCTTCAGACCTAAGTGAACTTGACAAGATGACAGTCTGGTTACACTGAGAAGCACTCTTAGAGACATTCTGAATAATTCAAACGGCCCAAAGCTGGGCAGAGGTTCTGGGAGATGCCAGGGTTTATAGATATGTATGCACTACGTTAGGCAAATATTCACCTACCCACCCTCACATTATTCTTTTTCTATATAATTTGTTATGTCACATAGTAAGCCCCAAACCATACAAATATTCCCTCTCCTCACCTCTGCTGTATGGTCAGGTTCCTCTTCAGCGTTAGCTTCTTCATCGACTTCTGGCGCTACTACGTCAGGGGCCGGGGTGTCAGGAGCCAGGGCGTCAGGGCCCGGGGCATCAGGGCCCGGGGCGTCAGGGCCCGGGGCGTCAGGGCCTGGGGTTTCAGGAGCTGTTGTCTCTTCTTCCGTTGGGGCTGGATCATCTACACAAGTGTGAAGGAAGAAAAATGAAAAAAGAGCTCACATCAAGTGAAGCACTGACCACTGGGACATATCATTATTTCAAAAAGTGGGGAAAAAAATAAAGGGCTATTCTGAAACCCTGGTGCTTCAGTGAACATCACTCAACTGACAGAAGCCTGTTCAACTATTGTTTCCTTTTTAAAAAGAAGAAAGTGTGTCTCAAAGGGAGTTCCTTGTGTGTTTGAAGTCAAGCAACTTCACAAAATCCCTAAAATTCATTTTACTGTCCAATATGTTGTGTCTTCCATTGTTTATAAGCAAAAAAAAGCACAGATATAAATCAAATCTAACGTAGAACCAATAAAACCTAAAGACTGGGTGGTGATTAGTGTGACCATTGGTTAATAAAAACTGCATGACTTGGTCCATCTGTTGTCCTTTAAAATCATTAAAATCATCTGTCTAATGGTTGTCAAGATGTTGTGCATTCAACACATTCTCATGATCGTGACATGACCATCACCACACACACACACACACACACACACACACTCGGAGAGCCACACCCAGGCCTAATTGGTGCCTGATGTTAACGCTTCAGCCACAACTGGATGACAGACACATCGATCACATCTGACCTGCCTCAACATCATATGGAGTCTCGACCTCAGCACTGGCATCGCAACTCTGTGCTAATGAGAAAATACAAAGAGCATGTCTTTGTTAGTCTGTGTGTGAGATGGGCATGGTGTGTGTGTGTGTGTGTGTGTGTTTGAGCCAGTGCTGTGACATTCCCCTGTTGAATGTGAGAAGCTGAAACAGCAAACTGTGCTCTGACTCGATCGTCCTTTGCTCTGCTGATTTCAGCAGGACCCTGATGCTGGTTCACTGGGGCAGTGCCTTTTTTTAAAAAAACAAGTACCAACCATTAACTAAGAGATCTAGCCGTCGACAAATTATGGTAGGAGTGAGGCTATCCTTCAAGCTGACACAACTGTAATAAGATAGCTTGAAAAAGTAGGGAAGAAATGCACAGCAGGTGGCACGGGTGCCAAAATGCCTCCAATACAAGAAACAGAATAAAAATAACATATCAAAAAGCTATCAGGGCTTTGCTGCTCAGCACCATAACACTCTTCCTTAATGCGCTCACATATCTTTTTTAGAAGTAGTGAATTTCCATTGAAGGATCGCTGCGTTTGCCAAGTGAGATTGTATCAGAGTCAGTGAAGCCTTGAGGGAGAGCGGCACGAAGACATCTGAAGTATTTCCATCATACCATAAATTCACCAGAGGTGTGCAGAACTGGTGACACCCTAACACCACCCCAGAACAAAAATCCATACACACAGGTATGACTAAACACACACTACATGCACTGAAATATGAATATGAGACATGTAGACACTCACTGCACAGATGTATGGTGACTGACACAGCAACAACAACAAGCGGTGTTGGTGTCTCTCCCTCCCTGTTTTTCACTACACCACTTTCGCATCCAAGGCCAACATCCATCAGTGTGATTTATTTCAAGTTCAAACAGCAATCAAACAGCTTAATAACAGGACGGCATGTGTGACGACATGTATGTGCAGGGTGTTTCTGTTTCACTATCTCTATGCCTTCCTTGGAATCCACTGTCTCCATCAAGGATGCACTGCCTCACGCCATTCAAGGTAATGAGGCGGAAATAACTTAAGATGCCAGGTGATGTGCCACACCAGTGGACTGAAAAGATGAGATAAAACAGAAGAATGAAACCTCAACCAGTGCAAAAGTGCCCATTAACCTGCTGCCGGCACTTTTTTTTCTTTTTTTTGACTTGACAGACCAGGATTTCTGTTGTGTGTGATGTGTGTGTTTGTATTTTATGCTTATGAGGAAATGAGTGGCACGGCATTGTGCTTACATGCATGTGCGTGTGTGTGAGAGGTATGTGGCTCTCATGTAACTTCTCTCTCTTTTTGTTGCTATTCCATAGAACATTCTGTTCCCATCTATCGGTTTGCCACTTCCTCCTCTAATAACCTCTGGTACAAACACCCCACCCCCACATCCACCAACACACACACACACACACACACACACACACACACACACACATGCTTGCAAACTTATAAAACACCTTCTCCTCCTCTTCCAGTCCAAATGTACAAACAACCACATGTTCACACACACGTTAAGTCCATGTGCATGCTCTAGTGCACTTTCACTCTCACACCGAGTTAGCGGCGCACTGTTTTGTGTTAGCGCAGCAGTGAAATAAGTGGTTGCACATCCAAACCTCTCTCCCTCCCCTTCCTTTCTTTTTGTCTTTTAAGTCTCTCTCCCATCTTTCCTCTCCTCTCTTTCTCTCCCCTAAACTCCCTCTGTTTCTCTGCCACTGCTTTCCCTTGAGGCTGATGAGTCATCTGTATATCTTTGACATGGCTGCACGCTATTGTGCGCGACTGTACAGCATGTGCAGTGATAAACTGAAGAAAAAGGTCCCAGAGGAAACTGGTCTTAAGTCAGACCAGTCCACACATGTGGGAAACCATAAATCTTTTAGTTACAGTGTTCTTTTAAAGACTAGTGAAGTGGTTTGATAGATCAATAAACAAACATCTTTCTGTCTTTCATATGTGTCGAATCATCTGACGGAGAGAACACTTTGTGACAGGACCTAAGAGACAAGTATATAGCCTAGCCAAAGAAGTTACTATGCTATGAAAGGAGTAGTTTGACATTTTGGGAAACATGCTTATTTGCTTTCATGCCAAGAATTAGATGAAAAGACTGATACCACCCTCATGTCCGTACAGAGAACAAAAAGCTACAGCCAGGAGCCAGTTATGTTAGCTTAGCACAAAGACTGGCAGAACGGGGTGGAAACAACAACCACCTCTAATGCTCACTAATGAACACTTCATACATTGTTTCTTCAAGTCCTACAAAAACCAAAGTGTAAAAAAAACAAGCTGCCAGGGGTTATCTGGTCATCACCATGTTTTTCTCAGTTTCTACTCTTTATGCTAAGCTAAGCGGCTCCTGGTTGTAGCTTTAAATGTAGTGCAAAGACATGAGAGTGGTATCAAACTACTAATCTAACTCTCAGCAAGACAGTTTCCCCAAATGCCACACTATTCATCTAAATTTCAACTTCACCATCCTTCTTGGTGTGTGTGTGGGCAGACAACAGTGGGCATAATAACACATGACACACACAAGACCTAAAATTTTGCCTATTGAGCGTAATGACACTTTGTGAATTATATGTAACTTGAAGTGACTGGCTACAAACAGGAAACACCCCCCCGCTGAATGTCATGCAGAGTGGAGCTTTAATCTGTAACAGGAAAATGTTTCTGTGATTGAAACCAATTTGACTTTTTTTTGGCTGGAACATGGAAAACACCCTTTATAAGATACGATCAAATTCATTTCCCTGTTCTTTTCATTACAGCAAAGAGATTGGGACATCTCCTCGTATTCACAACAAATATGGGCATCAGCTTTCGTCAATGTGGGTGTTCTGCATGCATCGACATGCTTTAAAAAATAGCCTCTCTTCTGACAGAAACAAAATTTGCCCTGGCAAAAGGGCAAATCAGAGTTCATGGGAGATGTGGCACCAATTGTGAATTAAAATGAAAGATGTGTACATAATATATCATTTACAACCTCTGTGACAATTTGTGCTTCTTATGAACAATTCACATTCAGTCTTCAATGAGCAACCACTTTCGGCAAGTTACATCATGTTGGTGAGCTACTCTGACGAAAGTGAATACAGCATGAAGACCATGCTCAAAGTATTATGTACAGTATATCAGGTTTCAAACACTTTATGGAAGCTTGAGGGCTGGAATTGTACTTTATGCTGGTGTCACTGTTTTGATATTCAAATAGTGACATGTGACGGAACTGTTTCCCTTGGCACCTGACATCTTGGTAAACCCGACAATAAAAAAATGAAATTCCTCATATTTCCACCATGTTCACCTTTTGTTTTGGAAATTACACAAGGGCAAATAAGTCAGTTCACTGCCCTTTCAGCTGTGTAATGCACAGTGCTGAAGAGGCCTTATTACATAAATCCTGGGGACTGTTAATTGTGCCACAGTGAGAGGAACTTCATTTTCTGACTCTTCTGGTTCCTGGCCGTAAGATTGCGTGCGATCACCCATTGAGCATTGTTTAATTGGTAATGATGCATGTAGATGCATGTGTGTGTAACCAATAACCAAGCCTTTCCCTGTAATAGTACCCTAGAATCTGTCTGTGCATGTGTGTCAGGCGTAAAACAACACCTCTACACCATTGTTCTGTCAGGTATGGTTCTATTGTGTGTTTGTGGGACAGACAGTGTGGTGTTTACCCCAATCATGCACACCTTAAAACTGCCCCCATGGGAACAGAAAATGTGTGTGTGTGTGTGTGTGTGTGTGTGTGTTTCACTTATCCACCAAAAGAGAGATTTATGTGTTGGCAGTTGAAGGTGTAAACACAGACAAGCCTGCACACACACATATTGTACACACACCTGGCACACATCACAAAGCCCTTTTTGTCTTTCATCTTCCTCTAACACACACACGCGCACACACACACAAAACTTATGTCTTATATCTAAAACTTATGTGCACACTCACATTAATGAAGCACTCTCATACTCCCACATGTTCTGTACATTAAAGTTATAACCCACACCCACCCACACTCTCTCTCTCTCTCTCCCACACACACAGATGCTGAGGGCCCTGGAGGAGAGGAAGGCGCTGAAACTAGTTGTGTTGCTGGGTGTTGTCTACAGCTGGTGCTGGATCTAGTTACTGGGATACTCCCTGTCCTTTACTTCTATAACTTACACACACCGTACATGAGGTGCGCACATGCAACTGACCCAGCACCCCTATCTGTTTCAGTGTGACTACGAACACACATACACACATGCAAGAGAGCAAACACACCCACTGAGATTTCCTGTGCCTCAATACACCAACATCCACTGGGTTTACTGTGAGATTTACAGCTGAGCAAATTAGAGAAAAATTGTGTGTGGGAAAGAGAAAGAGGGGAACATGTGTATGTGTGTGTGTGTGTGTGTGTGTGTGTGTGAGTGTGCGTGTGTGTGTGGTTCCTCTCTGGTGGTTTTTCGAGTAATAAAAAATGAACCGGTAGAGTGAGATTGCTCCAGATAGCATCCAAGTGCACCAACGTTCAACTGAATTTCTGTTTGCATAATGATTAAGAGGCCTGCTGTCACTCTGACTATCTCTCTCACTAGTTTCCTCCTTGTATATCTCTTTGTTTTCCCTTTCAGTCTCTTTTATCTCCCTCCAGCATCTCCCCGACTTTCCCTCTAATTTTTGCCAGTGTCCGTGTTTGTTTCAGTTTTATTGCACATTCAAACAATCTGAAACCATTGCATGTGCCGCAGGGCAGGGCAGGGGCCCATGGGCCAGCTGAAGATGAAGGAAGAGAAGGGAGCAAAAAAGATATAGAGAAACAAAATGCAGAAAGGATCAAATATATAAACTGAGGAGAAAAGAAGGATGAAAGAGAGAAAAAAAGGAGGAGAATTACTTATGTAAGGACAATGGGTCCACCACACCCCTGTGGACCAAAACTCATGTCCAAAAAGATACGGCCACATTACATGGCACACCTTTTTTCACGAATAATGTCTGGGCGGGATGAAGAATGCAGAGCATTATCTAAAATTCATTCAGTCAGAACAGATTAAAAGAGGCAGAATACACCTAGAGGTGAATTCATTGGCATGCCAACGGGAAGGCTTACAGACTGGCAAAAGACACTGGCGATTGCATGCACACACACGCACACACACACACACGGATGAGTAATCAGGAAGACTGGCAGAGGAGGAGGCGAGAGACGACAGAATGAGAGAAAGATAGGTGAGAGCCAGAGGGATGTAAAAGTGGAGACAGAAATGGAGACTGATGACCAACACACAAGGAGACAGGCAGACAGACAGACAGACAGACAGGCAGGCAGGCAGGCAGGCAGGCAGGCAGACAGACTACATAGATAGATAATAAAGATAGATAGATAGATAGATAGATAGATAGATAGATAGATAGATAGATAGATAGATAGATAGATAAATAGATAGATAGGTATAGCTACATGCAAGGAACAAAAATAAAGGGCTGGGCTGAGTTAATTGGAAAGAAATCATTACCTTGTGCCTTGGCGCTTGCAGCCAGCAGGCTTCCTAATAGCAGAATCCACAGGTATGACATCATGGGAACACGGTGTTCTGTCTGCAAACAAACCGGGGCTCAGTCTCGCTTTCCACGGCCTTCAAACTGGACAATTAACCGGCTTGGGGGTTTCAGGTGGATCTGGAGGGCGTGTGTGTCGGCGTGCCGGTGCGTTCTTGCGCGTCGGATCAGACCGGTGGCGTCTCCAAGGTGCTCAGATGCTCGGCTCAGTGCGCGCCGCCGCGGATCTGTCGTCCTCCCCTTTTGTCTGAATTGGAGGAGAGTGGGTCCACTCTTTATTAAGGTGGGCGGGTCTTTTCTCTCAAATAAAGGCACGCAGGCAGGGCTGGGTACAGCGCTGTCTCGGCACTCATTTCTCCGAGTGGCTTTGCCAATCAACAATTTGTGTTGTTACTCGTCTTTCTGTTAAACCTGCTCAGTGTGTTAAAAACACATTGCTGCGCAGAAACATCCTCTTTCATTCAAGTCGTCGTCCTTGTAGTTACGGAGAGCACCGGCAGCTGTGAGCTGAGCAACAGAGAATTTAATGTTAGGGTTTGAACTTGTCCTGAGTCCCTGTCGTTTTTTTATGACGAGATTCTCGAAACCTGGGATTTAACTGCATACCTATCGTGCGTTTTTATGGACTTTTTAACGTCATCTCCCTTATCAGCATCACTGGGCCTATAAAACATGTACATATGAAGTTATAAAATCGCTTTGATTTAAGTACCTAGTCTGTGCTACTCCCTTAAAGTCTAATAAGCCTATAATTTACTTGTAAATGCCGAGTTTCTGATGAGTACACTGTGAGACGTGAGGCTTTGGGCTCTTTTTAATGTTAAATTAATGTTAGGTTTCTATTTAAGAAAACCACACATGACCTCATGCAAACCAACCAGTAGGTGGATCTGAAGAGGGCATTTTTCTTTCCTATCCTCTGCCTCCTCTTAAGCCGCCAAATTGAAACGTTTTTCCTGGTGTGGATCGGCAGGGGGCGCCGTTCAGTCATAATTTCATTGTATACGCCTGTAATCGATCCAATTTATATGACGCGTTCAAATACCAATAGTCATTTAATGTTCAAGGCTTTGTCTAACCCCTCTGGGCTGCAGAGGACAAATATCTAAAAGGCATTTTCACACTCTCAGCAATCATTTCACTCAAACCACCACCCAATTTCTTTGGGTTTTCCTGTATTTCTACAAGATTATTATCTTTAGGCTCCGTTTCATCCTTTTTGTACATTATAGTGTACATTAGCCCATAAACTGATGGGGAAGGTTTTTTTTTTAAATCCTTTTATATCAAACATAGAACAAAGGTAACCAGATAAGTTACATGAAATCACATGTACACTTCATCACTGTAGCAAACATCACACATTAAAGACCCCTTTTGTTCAATCACACCTTAAATTAAGTCTTTTAGTAAAAAATTATGTCATTTAAAACCATCCTATTTAAACATCATTAATGATTTGTGCATGAATCCATTCATTCATTTAAGAAGAACCATAAAACTGTTGATGTATCAACTACAGAACTAGTAAAAAAAAAAAAAGAAAAAAAAAAAAAGAAAAAGACAAATCTATCCCTGTGAGATAATCCATGCTTCAAAGGACCAGACAGGGCATCAATGCCACATTGGCCATGACATCATGACATGAGTGTAAACACAGACGCCCATCTGATTTTTCTATCACCACAGGTGTCATGGAAAAATAAGAATCATAACACAGGAGTAAAGGCTGTGTGTTATTTTGACACATTGCATTCTGACCTTTAGAACAAGCACAATAAAAAGACCGTTTTTCTGTTCTTTTCAGCCTCAAACACAAACTTAATGTCCTGCAACCAGCAAAAACACAGTATATTCATATTTGAATTAAGTGTATGAGCCCAGTCATCTGTAAATGTAGAGCAAAACCAGCAGTGTCACATATGGCCCAGGTTTTCAGTATCATCTTTGACTCATTTATACATTTGGCATACAAATACAACAAAATAATTTAAAAAAGAAATCTGTTTATTAGTGTCTTAGCACAGGGAATACAGAAACATAAAAACAATCTCTCATTCAACATGTTTATTATAAAAACATACAATTTGGGATTATTTCAGTGAATTCATTACTCTTATTGTGAAAAAGGGAGGACTTGCTGATGGGAAAGAAACTCAGCATAACTTCCAGATGTTAAATCAATTTTGTACCAATGTTTCCACCTCAGACAGATATCTTAAAGGAAGCAAAAGAAACAGATGTAATGTATAACTGTAGCATATTCATTAAGACAGATTGTGAGGATCTAACATATTAGTACTTAAAGGTTCCCACATTCTGGTCAGTACTTTTTATAAACATTGACCCAAAGCATGCCTGAAACCTGGTTTATTATTTATTGCTATTATTTATTTATTGATCTGTATGTGTGTGTTGCTTTTAACAACATTTATGGTTGGACCTGGTGGATCAAGGAGGTTCGTGGGGGGTGCCATGTTTCAGTCTTTCAAAAAAGTGTCCTAGAAAAACAAACACACTGTAATCAAAACAGTCTGAGGCCTTCCCGACTACACTTAAAAAAAAAAAAAAAAAACACATACCAAAACAACCCCAACCTTGCCAGTCTCCCCTTTTTCTTCTTCCCATCTGTGATCTGTACTACACGGGTACTTGGTCATATGCACTTTGGTCGGCTTTCAATCAATAACAGCATAAAGATTGACTTCATCATGAATGTACATAAAATGTATTTCATGAAAAAGGAAAGCAGGAAATGTGAATGTGTAGTGGCTTTCTGAAGTGTGGTCCACGTTTCCTTGCCTCACAGCTTGATTTATTACATTTTGTTTTTTTTTAACTGATTTACACCTGGCAGATCCCTGGCAATATTTTTCAGGATAACTCTGGGGGACTGTACCTACAAAATGTCCCAGCTTGCAGATAGACAATATGAATTTCCAACCAATTATCAAAGTAAAAGCTTTGTCGCAGTGACAATTAATGAGTTTAAACGTGCAAAATTAGCCGCAATGTAAGCATGATGCTGTTCAATAGTGCTATCTATAACAAAAAGTTTTTTCCTTTCGTTCTTCTCTTTGTTGTCAATATTGTCAGTCGACATCTAACTGTAGTTTAATTAGTGTGAAACCCCACCTGTAAGCGGAATCTCTAAAAATAAATATGGAAAAGCACATACCACAGTTTCTTTCAATTTCTCTAAGGCGGGTAATTCTAAAATGAGTCTAATGAACTGCTGGCTAAAATGTGCAGCTTTCCGTGTCTAAATATTACATAGCACTCTGCTGTGCAATCTTTACTTTCAGGGTGAAAAATAAGTCAAGAGAGGGGTTTCAACTGAAATGCACTGAATAGCTATTCCCAACAGGTAGCTATCAGCCATTATTTGTGCAGGATTATCCTCTCGGATATGCTGTCAGCTGTGCAACTAAGGGGTGGACTGCAGTATGAAGGTAACATCAGCAGAATGTAAAGAGAGTGGTACTGTTAAGACACTTGGGTTTAAAAGGAATGGTCTCACTAAATGGCTCTGACTTGGCACCTTCTTCTAAATAAATGTGTGTGTGCATGTCTGTGAGAGAAAAAAAAGGAGAATTATTCTCAGTAGCTTCAATTTAGCGCAGCAAACAAAGAGAAAGCAGTATCTGGGCTCCCATGGTCCATTTCCATAAGACTGCAATATAATGGCTGGCTGATGCTCGCAGTCTGTACAATCTGATTATTGTTTTGGTGCGAAGTGTGATTGGCTGGAAAAGTGGCTCACATTTTGTTGAAACACTCCTTGGCGTTGGACCACACCTGGATTCCCTGAAGGAGTAACAGAAAATGATAGATTTAGAGAGGAGGAATTGGCAAAACAAAAAAGAAAAACATATGAGGAGAGGAACTGATGAATAATCAATATCAAAATATCTGGCACACAAAATCAGACACAAACTGTGGAGAAGAAAATACATTGGACTCCATACCTTCTTACACATGCTGATCTGCATAATGGCATAGCTGATTAGGGCTTCACGCAAATCTTTGTCCTTCTGCTCCTTGAAACGTTCAATGTCTTCCCAGGCTGTTCGCACAAACTCTCTAAAGACACAATCACAAACAAAGAAACATGTTATATTGATCATTATGCATGGAGGAGGAGAAGGCATGGAGGGAAGACAATGATTTGATTTATCAATGTTAATGCATGTTACAAATCAAGGGCTAACTTTCTGACTACAAAGCAGATTATATACATACAGAAGAAAGAGAGAAGATGGACCAGACATCTATGATTTAAAGGAGAATTGATTAATTGGTTTTAAACTTACTGGCACTCTGTGTTCTTCTCCTTGAGTGCCTCTTCTCCCTCCTGTATACTCTGCTCCAGGGCTGCCAACCTGCTCTCCCTCTGCTCCTGGGTCTCCTGGCCGAATAGTTTACTGGTCATCCCCTTCAGAGAAAAGACTCGCACCGTCTACACACACACATAGACAGACACACAAATTAAAATCCAGCACAGCATACATTTATGTGTATTCCATTTTCACTGATGTTTTCATCAAACTGGATCACATAAATGTTTAAATACACATCTAACACATTTGATTAAACTTATGGTGCATATACATTATGTAATCATGCCCAATTTATACACTTGATTTTATACAGACATTACGTGTGTATGCCACCTGTGTATTTGCACAGGATGTATGGAGGAAAGTGAGGGATAATAAGCCAGTGTGTGTTAGTGTGTTACCCCAGTGGCCAGCTCTTCTTTCTGCTGTTTCTTATGGGCAAGGTCCTGAGCTGCCATCTCCAGCTCATACTGGATCAACTCATGTTTCCTACATACTGACCTTAATACACACACAACAATCAACATTTAAACAGAGAATATGCTTCTACTACCACTAATGTGAGACATAGCCGATCTTAATCCGATCAAGGAAACGGACAGCTCTAAAATTCAAGAGGGGAAAGCTTTTCCCAAACATAAAAACTCTACCAGAGTAACCGCTGCCTTTTAACCAGGAGGAGACATATCCTCTATGTGTCCATCAAAATTAAGGAGAAATTAAGCATATACTTCCTGCTGAGCCTGATGTAAATTGAGCCTGGCCTTAAAGCTCGGGGGCAGCTACATATGAAACACTGAACGACACTCAATAACATTGCATGACAGTTACTTGTTTGGCCTGCCACAGTATGTGTCTCTCTCTTTTCCACACTCGCTTACCTGACAGCATCAGTGTAGAAGAGGTATTCTTTCAGCTGGTCTGCATAGTGCTCTTCTTCCTCTAGAATGTCATCTATTGATGCAGCATACCTGTGCACATACACACAGTCACATTCATAAGTGGACCAATAAACACATTTAAGTGTTAGTTTAAGTGTTTGAGGCTACACTAGTTTGTGTATCTATAGTCTACTACTTACGTGTCCATGTGGTGGCCAGCACTCTGTAGTCCGTCTCCCATCTCTTTTTCTATAGCACTCCACTCACTGGAGACACAACAATTCAGGGGTACTTTATCTAAATTCTCTCTATTCAGTTGATACAGTTTTTCTTAAAAGTAATTTAAATCAAAGGTAGCTGGTTACAGAATGTGCACAAAATGTCTCTAGTTTTAACTTGTGGCTTGTTAATTCTTTGTTTTCTTTAAATGTAGCGCCCTCTTTTGGGCAAAACTATAATTTTATTTATGTAGAAAGAATACAGTAACAAAAGAACAGGTGTTTCTCACCTAAAGACTCTGCCGTAATTACCATGGACCTTGTAAACGCCATACAGCCTGTCTGCAACTCTCTAGAAAAAAGATAACTGAATCAGTCATCATGAACACTGTTTCCTACTTCAAATGATCTTCTATTTAAAACACCTCAGTTTATATATATATATATAAATATGTTATTAACATGGACTCAAATTACTTTCTTTTCATGTCAAAGGCTGGTAAAGTGTTTACGTTCACACTGAAAGTCAACTCACACAGCAGCTTGATGCAGCTTTAAACTCATTTGCAGACAGCTCATGCTACATAAGCCAATATGGAAAAATATGTAAACCACTGCCCAAACCTAAGCAGACAGTTAAATATAGGGATGTGTGTGTGTGTGTGTGTGTGTGTGTGTGTGTGTGTGTGTGTGTGTAAGTGTGTGTTTGCACATGCCAAAACTCACCGCCCGCACCCTGAGTAACTGAGAGATCACAGTGTTCAGTTCATCACTGTAGTGTTTCAGTGCTGTGAATCGCCTGGAGAACACAACAAACAGATCATAACTCAAACAGTGTTGAACTGAATCAAAGTATATCACCTATGTCTGTTTTACACCTACTTGTCAGGGTTCTTGACTCTGAACATGGCACTCAGAGACTTTAGCCTGGAGTCAGCCTGGTAGAGAACAGAAATTCAGGATCAGGTCAAGTTGGTTGCTTGTTTTAGTTATTTTGCATACAGCACACAGGAGAATCTATGATAGGCTGCTTTTGATATGAGCCGCGATGATATGATTTGCCTATCATAAAACAGATATGTGAGTAAAACAATAACCGTGTTAGTTCAGTTGACAACAAAATTTTAAGTCAAGCAATTCAGCAAGAAGAACTTAATGGATGTTTGAAAAAAATGCAATGAAGCACAAGCTCCTTACCTTGTCTTGGAAACCTGTCTCCAAAACCATCTCCCTCCAACCCTTCTCCTGTAGATAGATGATTGACAGATCAGTGTTTCTAGATTCTATTTGTGGGGGTAGCTGAAAAGTACATAACTGAACGATACAGCTCCATTGCTTTATGTTAAGTCAAACTAATGACAACTCTCAGCTCGGTGAGGGTTGATTACATATTGTAATTGGCCAGTAAACCCAGTCCCAGCACACGCATGCAGACACACAGAGAGGGTTGGTAAAGAGTGATGGTAAAAACACCGGACAACCAATGCTGCAGAATTTTGCAATGCTTGCAATGGCCAGTCTGACTATGATTATGACAACAATGAAAAAAGATTTTACCAATTTGTAATAGCATAAAAAAAAAAGAAAAGAAAATCAATATGTGGCGGTCAATGTCAATATTGTGGCCACGAATAAATCAATGCATGGGTAACACTACAGATGATGGACACACGATCAGGTTATCAGCTATTGTATGTAAAAGGGTGGCTTAGCAGCTGACAACAGCACCACAACAAAACAAAACAAGGCCCTGCACTGCTCTGAGCATGTTGCTACAGATTACAGGGAGAAGATGAGATACCAATCCAAGAGTCGAGTTTCATGGTGTATCAAAGAGCTAGATTCTGTATGAAAGGACTTTTCAACTTGGGAAAATGAAACAATTTTCAGCTCCTGACAGACAGATGAATAAGAACAGATGAACAGCAAATTATCATTATGTGGTAGTAGGTATTAAACCTGGTATGGGTTCATGTAATAGCTTTGTGGCATAAATTACAGGCTCTCAATCTTTTCAATGTGATCACTGTGTGGATGGGGCAGCCTCCAGCATAAAAATATTCAGCCTGCATTTTCCCATGGCACTGTGATATACTTTCTAATTGGAAATGCTGTTTCATATTTTTTCTTCTTTGTCTGTATCCTTTAGCAACATCTTAACACCAATGTAGCCTCTGACATTGCTTTGCCATAGTGATATTATTAGTTTATCCCTGTTGAACTGTAAATGTGCCTGTTGTACATATGTATGACAGCAGACTTCTATGAGATGTTATGTGGTAATATGCATGTATGCTAACCTCTGTGAGAAAGCGGAAGAATATTTCATCATTTGAAAGGACAGAATGTGACGCAACACGCAACAGGAAGTTTTCCAGGCCGACTCTCCGTCGCTCAACAAAGTCTGGGTCAAGGTTGTCTGCTGACAGTTTGTGCCACACAAACTCTGCCTACAAGAGACACAGTTCAGGAGGAGAGAGCAAAGAGAACATATCACCTTAAAAATTAGGGCGTGTTACATCTCCTATTAGGAAGAAACCAAGATTGATTTGTTCTTTTATAAGCTTTCAAGTCCTGAAGTCAATCCCAGAGAAGAATTTTTCAAACAAATCAATTGCATAATTTTCTTTCTTAATTACATTTCTCCATCCACCTATGTGACACTCACCCTTTTCTCTGGTAGTGGAGGGATAATGATGTAGGGGTAAGTGACCAGCAGGTACGTTCTGAGCAACTCAAACTCACTGTAGCGTCTCCACAAAGTGTCAGGTGCGGCTGGCGTACCTCCCTCTGGGACACTTTCAGCTGGCCTGCAGACAGGAATTAACAGTGTTTTTAGGTGTTAGTGGTAAAACATTTGAGCTAAAATTCGTACTCAAAGCCAACACCAAAAAAACAACATATCGAACTTTGAAATTTCCAGTGGCATTTTCTGAGTAGGGCTGAGAAAGGTCATCAGCATTGTGCAAGTGATTCTGCTAATTTACATTGTTTCATTCATACTTAAATATGGCATGTGGCAAGCAGTGTGGCAACCAAAAATCTTCATCTTCAAACATTTATGCAAAAACATTTGGTTGGTCTATGCAACATCAAGGGACATAAATATGAAAGCTGCACTTCCTTGTACACTTCAAGGAAGTATTTGGCTTGATTATTCTTGAAATTGTGCAAGATAACGCAAATATGCCTCGTGTGCTTCTAATATTAATGAAGTGTATGTTTAAGTGTTCACTCTTCTTGTTACCCTGCAGGGTGAAGAGTCATATGGCAGCAGAAAACCAGATGCTCCAGTTTATGGCCTACCGTGTTTCTATGAGGTAGACAGTATAGGTTTCCTGCATATTAACCGTGTTCTTCCCTGTTCTCTTTTCTGCCTCTGCCACATTTATCTCCATTTTTCTCAACAAAGCTGTCCCTTTTTCCACCATCTGCAAAGGAAAGACAAGATGATGACAAAATGATGAGTAAGGATGAGGAAATGAGAAGAAAATAGAATAATAAAATAATGGAGGATATTTAACTCTATACAGAGAGACAAGCATGAAAGCAGATGAACACAGAGAGGCAGTACACAGGGTTATGACAGGCGTGTGCAGGTCACAAGATTAGACAAGACAATATAACCACCAACAGATGACTGAAAATAAAAATCAACGCTTTCTACTCGGAAATCGTCTTCTTTAACTAGAAACCACGGTTAGTAGTCTCGAAGGACACAGGCAGGAATGAGACTAATTTAAAGTAAACAAAACTTTAGCGTTCAGACTTGCTAGCTAGCAAGCTAACGTCAGGAATAAAGTTTACAGAGTAGCTGGGAACAAGCGTTAGCAGAAGCAACTTTAGGTCTCTTTGTAACTTTAGCGTTATCTTGCAGAATAAGTAACTTAATCTAGTTTTGAAGCCAGTTGACGGTCCAGAAACTGCTACAGCTTTTAGAAAATGTAAGCGGAAAAGTCTCCGTGGCTCGATATGTCACTAACTCCACCTAGCTAACATTACTTTAGGCCTGTTTGGAAAAGTTTTCACCAGAAAATACGGGCTTTTTAGACCTCAAAAGTGCTTATAATAGAGAGAAACAAAAAGTACGACCGTGTTAATAATGTTGTTCTCTGATTCAGTTGAAGTGAGGTCGGTGTTACCGATCACAGCTACTTCTTCGCTGCTTCCAGAGTCTGCCATCATCTCCTGTCTGCTGCGGAGGTGCTGCTGTTGTCAGCTGAGCTGGCAGACCGGTCCCTCTCGTCTGCGCATGCGCGTTTCATGCCGAGGCCAGGGATCAGTGACCACTGCAGTTTTTGATGGTTTTAAATCACGAATGTTAATAAGATCGTAAATAACTGAACGAACACAATAAAATATAACTTTATTCACAAAGTAAAAACAATATGATATCAGACCTATCTCAGACCCATCAGTAAAATGCAGCAATGACATAGCAGTGAATAAAGTTAAAGTTAAATAAATAAAGTTAAAGTAATCTCATTTAAGCAAAACATAATTGTAATTCCCTTGTAATGTGCGTGTATTAGGCCACATGATGATGGTACAACCTGGGTCACATCTGAAGCAGTTCAATTAATGTTTAAAATAAAAGTTTACATGCAGCTGTGCTCCTCATTGGTGAGACCATTACCCTCCTTTGGCATCATTGCTTAAACATGCTGTGATATATCCTTTAAGATTAAGATTATGAGGGTTTTTGACATATTATAAAAGTGTTGGAGATTAAACTATAAATGTAAGGGATAACAACTTTTCTTCACTGCTGTCATCATGCTGGAAAACAAAAATTGGAAAAAGTTGCCATAATTGATCAATTTCCTCAATGTGGTGATATCATTTGGTCCATCTCTCATTGGTTGTAGATGGTTGTGGGCCCATATGTGAACGAGAGGGATGCGGTATGCCTCAGACTAGTAAACAGCACAGAAACACGGCCTTTTAGTTCCTGTGGTCACGCTTTTGTGCAGCGTTTAATGTTTAAAGAGAAGGGTGGAGCAGCATTTAGTAAGGAAGCATTTTATATAGATGCCACTGGGCATAGAGTGGGGTGTTGGAGCGTTGTGGGATGAATGAAAAAGAGAAAGAAATGGAGAGAGACAAAGAAATGCACGCAAGGGGAGAAAAGGTATGTAGGTGAGATAAATTAAAATAATGATTCATTGTAAAGTGACTAATGACACATATGCAGGAGGGATGGATGGATGGATGGAGTGATGGTGAGATGCGGTTTCAGGCTGCAGCGTGTCAGGAAACCCAAAGCCTGCACTGTGACCAGCCGTAGTCACAGCAACAGCATAGTTGCCATTCTTTCCTGCCACTGACCTCAAACCAGCCACCACCACTTCCTGTCCGCACACAGGGGCACGCAGACACACACAAATGCATGCACACCTCCAGCACTACTTGGCTGACTGTAATCAGCCATCTGACAACTTTTTAGAGATCTCCGACCAACGTTCGAGAACCCTAAGCTACAATAAGCTATGCACAGCGTGTGCGCACATTTTTCCTGTCTTGTCTATATTTGGAAGTCCTGACCTAAAGCTGCCGAGCTGGGTATGTCTGGGGACAAACAAGAATGATAACTATTGTTGATAATACTCATCAACTGGATATTGTGCATGCCAAAAGCGATTACAAAAATAGCAAATACATTGGTATTACAAATGATTTTCAAATATTCTTTTAAATGTAATTTTCAGGTCTGTTGTTTATAAAAATCTTTTAGGTCACTTGTTTATTTGACTATTATGTTTTGTTCAAACTAACCCTTTTCCTTTATATGTCTATTGCTTAGTGAAAATGATAACCCTGTTTGAAGTTTGACTGTTGAACAGCAGAGGGAAGCAAAAACCCAATAATGTTGATGTACAGCAACCTGTAGTGCATCGGTATGAGAATCCGAATCAGTATATACAGCACTGCATGATGACGTTGAGTATAATGTAATTTCAGTAAGAATGTGAATAATAGGCCCTTTTACAGCAGACAATTTGAACTGACATCATAGCACGTGTGTTACAAATGTCATTAACAATGTCTTTGCCCTACTCTACCGTCCCAATACTGAAGCAGCTACATGGAATTCAACCATTGTTATTGTTGTTTACACCTGTGCTGTTGCCCCTGACACATGTGAAAATGTTGTCCATGAAAAAAAGCCTACATTTATTATTTGGTACATTAATACAATACAGCAATAAAAGCCATTCTAATGTGTAATGTGTTTTATTCTCATAAACAATAATTTTTTTTGCAAGCATACAGTAACAGGAGATCCAGGTCAAATATCTGTACAAGGACCTTTGTCTTGTCAATAGCACATTGAATGGATAGGCTGCCAAACTATTTCACTATAAACATTGGTGTTTAACACACATGCATAAAACCCTAACCCTTATCTTTATTTGGTTTGAGGTTTAAGCATCATTACTGTTGATTAGCGCTGTTATGTCTTGGGGCCAGTTTTCAGTGGCCAGAACTAGACAGCTTTATTCATGTGTTCTCCTTATGATCAGTCACCTTGCCTTACAAAGTTATTTGTGTTTGTCGTTTTCAAAATGTTAGACATGAATGTTTAGTATATTATTTAAAACAATTTCATTATTGCTTTAGATATATTTATATGTGATTTTTATGAGATATCTGGTTTGAAGGAAGTTTAAAAAAAAAAAGTTGTACTGTGTGTGTGTGTGTGTGTGTGCGTGTGTGCGTGCTGTATATGAGGCTGGTCACGAAGGTCATAAAGAGGAAGTCCTTGCGGTCAGTAGAAAGGAACACATGTTTTGCTCCATGTCATAGTCTCCGTCCTTCATTTTCCTCTCCTTCATCCATCTATTCTTGCTTTTGACAGTGGTGAAAAACTTATGCTATGCGTCCAGTGGGCCTGTATATGTGTGGGTGAGCCAGTAGAGTATAAGTATGTACATGAAATGCCATAATGAAGTTTGTAACCTTATGAAAATGGTCATCATCATTCCCTATTGATGGTAAATACAGTGCAGTCAGGCTTGCTGTAGGCTTTCTGCACTTGGGATTACATACAATTAAAGGAAATATTTGTATCTTTTTCAAATTATTTTGTTCAAATAACCTCTATTGTAGCTAACGTTAATGTTTTTATTATGTAACTGACCTTCTCATTTTTAAGAATTTTAGTGACCTGATATGACCTAATCTCCATACTTCTACCATTTTAAATGGATTGCAAGATTATGCTATGTAAATTAAATGACTGTAAATCAACACAATGCCCATTGTTATGTATATCAAACTGAGATGTAAGAGATGATGACAGAAGGACAGGTCATGTATGGTAATTTCAATTTTTATACGCTCTTCTTCCTGCTTTGAAATGTATTTTGTGTTTTCCTCACTTGAGTCCCATTTCTCCATTTCTCCAACGCATTTTTACATTTATATCCGGTTTTCTTTCTCCCATCCATCACCAGAGTGTTGACAAATAAAAATGTGCAAGTCTCATTGAACACTTCTCTGCATGACTGATGCTGCTTTCCAATGAGCACATGCACACTTGCATGTGTACACATTTGCTGTATATGGGCACTTAGTCTCAAACACACACACACACACACACACACACACACACACACACACACATACACACATGCAAACACACATGCAGAGTGTGAGCAATGCAGTATAATAAGCAGCGTGGCAGCAATGTGGTCAGCTTTGCCCCATGTGCAATCGTTGAGAAGCCACATCAAGGCTTCTGGGTATTAAAGGACAAGCCTTGGTTGGCTGGGAGGGAATCTGTCATGCAACAAGAAAACTGTGTTTTTCACCCTTTTTTTCTCCCTCTTTCATTTCTTCTCTTGACCCCCCCCCCCCTTTTTTTTTTAACTCCTCTTCCCAAGTTCTGTCTTTCACCAATTTCTCTCTCTCACTGTGCCCATTTTTTTTCTCCTTCATTTTTTTCATTCTGTGGCATATTAGACTCAGTTGTAATACTCTCCAGCTTAAAATGCTTAGACCACTGGAATGTTCCGTCAAAGAGGTGGGCGGACCCGGGAGGCGGGACAGACCAACATAACCAATTAAGGAGGAGATTGAGGTAAGATGGACAGCTTCTAAATGGTGTAATAACAACCTACTAAAATGTAATTACAATGCAATAGCAATAGACACTTCTAATGACAGGATGTATATGCCAATGTGATTTCCTAATTATGGCCTTGGCATAATGGGTGACTGTTAACATGGCGCAGAGATTATAGAGAGGTGTCTGAATGCAGAAATTCAACCACAGGGACTTGTAACGGTGTTGAGGGACATAATGGCTACACAGAAGTCCTGCCAGGTATTGATAAGTATTAGTATGTTAGTGTGTTTGAGAGGGGTCTTGCAGGTGAGTGAGTGAGTTGGTGTGAGCTTGAATGTTTAATTAGGTATAGTTTATCAATTGTGCCATCTATCCATATGTCCATCCATCTGTCCATTCATTCAGTATTTTAATTTATCCAACAAGAATCTATCTGGCTGTTGATTCAGGTTTTTGCTTTTTGTTTGACCCTACTCTTCTGCTGGTCTAATTTCAGTCTTCACACAGTGCATGTCCAGCCACTGTCCATCTGTCTTTGAGCCTGTCCATATGTGATACTGCCATCTATCCATCTGTCCATCCATCCATCCATCCATCCATCGCTATCCCTCCATCCATCCTTCCATCTCTAACAAGAGGAGTGGATGGTGGCGTCCATTATTACAGAGCATCCCAGAATAGAGTCTCGTTTTATTACAAGTCCCTCTGGTCGTCGTGGCTACCCAAATTACAGGCCAGGCTTCTCACACATAAAAAAGGTTGCGCTGCCGAAAACCAGCCACCTCAATAAAGGATGGATTAGAAAATCCTTTGCTTTTTTCCCTTCCTTTCCTTTTTGAAAGGTTTTCTGTACATTTTTTTCCCTCTGGTGTTTTGTTTTATGTTGGGGTGCAGCGGTCTTCTTCAGTGGTTTTGCTCCCCGACCCTGCGGCGGGAAAATACGCTCACTTGTGGGTTTCTGGGAAGGCAGCGGTGGACGAAACATCTGCTGGGAGCAAGATGTCTGTAAGTGTGTGTGTGTGTGTGTGTGAGTATGTACATGTCGGGACACTGCCCTGGCATCCTATTCAAGTTACAAATTTGTTTTAGTGATTTAGCAAAATAGTACAAGATAGTGAGAAAAATATTCAATGTAAGCATTATTTTGTAGTTTTGAAATACAGTATAAAGGTGTATTGTAATGGCTCTTAAACTGTATCCAGTGAAAATTGTAGAAAAGTACAATACTTGCTGTGACAAAACACAGGATATTTGTTAAGTGAATTTCACTGATAAAGGACTTTAAGAATATCCCAGAGGCTGCTATGTTTGGTGTAGCCTATCTACCCAACATGACAAAACTGTGTAGCAAGTGTGCACATCTTCACAGAGTAGTCTTCAGTTCAGATGAGGTAGTGCCACTGATCTAGCAGAAAAAACTAACGTTAGCATGCCATCAAAACTTTATCATTCCTAGATACTCAGCTGGTAAAGAGTACTGCCAGATGTTTACATTTGTAAAAAATAAAATAAAATAAAAATAGTCTTATGTGTCAAGCTAGCATCAACAAACTACAATATGCTGTAGCTATCCTATGTTAATATTAGCTACATCTGTCCAGTACTATGCAGCAATAGAAACTGAAGATTTTCTTAGCGTGAATCTTCCTGTACCTCAAAAATCCAGCAACCATGTTTTAAATTAGTTCAGAGCACACAGTGGGTTAGTTCAGGTGGCCAGGGAATGTGGAAAATTACAGATACACAGGAGTCATGCAGTATTATCTGTTTAGAAAGGGCATTGATGATGGACAATGATCCTGTAAAGCTAGTAAAATATGATTGATTGGAGTCTTATTGGCAAGAGCACTTAAGATATTAAATACATTTTGACAGGTTTGTATGGACAAAAACAAAAATGTGGAACTACATTTGTGACAGATCAGTTTCAAAATCCTCATCTTACAGCAATGGCATTTTTAACAAGTTTTAACAATCTACTTTCCCTGTAGGATACAGGTACATTAGGATCAATTGTTTCCCAGACTAGTGTGTATATTTACAAATGTTCACAATACAAAGCTTTAACAGTCACATGTTTGTATATGTTCTGTTGTTCAATTTAATTTTTGTTCTGTTTGCTGTAACTGACTGAAATATTATTCCCACTGGTTGGTTCACCAAAAGAATGTTTAATGACAAACTAAACTCTGGCTGCCTATTTTAAACCTTGTGCCCAACCTGGACAATATGCCGGCAAATTGAAATACATTTTCAACAACTGTGAAATTGTGGAGTACCCTGCATAGTAATAGCACTGTGTAATAGTGTAATGAACAATGATGCAGTCATTTCCATGGTAACTGGTTGTGGTCATATCTCTGAAGAGCAAGATTACAGAGGTTTGAAGGAAGAAATTAAAGCCGGAGACTAGAACTTTTTGATGGATAGAGGAAAGATGGGGGGGGTTGGATAGATCTATCACCAATAAAAGGGGATGTTTAAAGCAGTTTCTCTCACATCCTCTGCCTTTAAAACCAAAAGGAGAAATATAGCCTGGGATGCAGGCTCATTAAACAATATGAGGACTCTTTATCATGTGGCAACCCACCGGAAGTAGGGCTGTGACCCATCATGGGTTGAGACCCATCGTTTAAGAAGCCAGGGTTTTACGGGAAGTGTGAATGTGGTGTGCGATGAAAGGATGGGATGAGGTGTGTGTGTCCATGTCTGCTAGTGTGTGTCTACAGTGCACGCTATTATTATGTTGCTGCGGTTGTAATGATGTAAGACACTCGCAATGGAGTAAACAAGAGCAGCACGCTATCTACAAACAACATATGAAAACATCATGTTTTTGTGTGTCTCAAATGATATAGAAATTTACAAGATAAAAGGTGATACAATATGTAGATTTGAGACTCCTTTTGTTGCAGCAGAATTAATGATACATTTAATTAGTTTTTGGCATATTGGATGCTTAGGGGTCTTAAATCTTGCATTAAACACACATAAACAATTTTTGTTAACACTTTACTGTATTTTTCCACCTAATGTCCTGAAAAGAATCCTTGTAATTTCCTAAAAAAATAACTGATATTTATTTTGTTTTAAAGTATAAGGATATTTCCAAGAAAGGCCTATCCAATTTGGTACTAATTTGGGAAATGGTGAAAGTGTGTAAGTTTTTCTCTGCCGCCGAACATGGTTTCTTGATGGGAGCAGGTGGTGGTGACTATTGCTTGACAAGAGCTTTGGACATCATTGTGTGTAGAATACAAGAGGTTATAATACACCCCTTCAGGGCAGATTGCAGGCTACAGTGAGTCGCTGTCGGAAAGTGATGAGATGGACAGGGCTAAATGGGATTAGCATGCTAACTTCAGTAGAAGAAAAGACGTGATAGGAACAAGAGTTAACATTGGCGTTGTTTTCCAACACTGGAAACAGCTCTTTGTGAGTAAAGGAATAAAGTTAGTTTCTTCTAGACTGGTAAATAAACAGCTGTTAATACTGGCTATGTAGCCATAGCAACACTTACAAACAGTTCCTTTAAGTACGTTCTCATTAAATTTGAGTTTTTCAGAAAAAAACTAGGATATTATGCAGTAGTTAAGTAGTACATGAAATGACAAATATTTTACAGTTCATACTTCATTTTACAGGTTCGATCTGTGGAAATTAGGTAGAAATATGTTTGAAAGTTTAACTGATGAGTCTGTGAAAATTGATTATATTGTATTTGATGATCATCATATCAATTGGAAACACAAAATAAGGAATTTCCAGTGCAGCTGAAAAAGCATACAGTTCCACAAATAAGCAACATTTCTTGATTACCAAGCTTATATATAATGTTTGGCAGTTCAAAGTTATGAAAAATAGTCAGTTAGTCTGTTAAGGAAAATGGATTTTGATCTTCTATTTTTTTCCACTTGCATACTACATAATGTCCTTACTGTAGCAACTAACACTTTCTCAATTTCCCTTATAATCAGAACCAAACTATGTAGGCATTTCTTGTAACTGTCCTTTAATTCACAGCTAAATATCACCTAATGTTTGGGAAATTCTGAAGACAATTCCAAGAAATTACCTGGAAAATACAGGAAGGTAAAATAAAATGTTACAAAGTTTTAAAATATAGTACTAGTATAGTCTATCTGTAGACCTTAACAAATAAAGTATGTTTACATGAATACATTTCCAAACTTTAATTGTTTTGTTGTCCACAACACAAACCTTTGTACATTTTTATGGAATCATTTTCCAGCATACTTTTTTTCAGTTTTTCATGTGTCCCACATTTTATCATATTCCACTCTTCTTCTCCACCTTGAGTAGCACATGTTCTTTTATGACACATTACAGCCACCAACAGTTGATATGTGGAATTGCAGTGGACAGAGGAGAGCAATACAGCTGTTCTTGCTCATCATTTCATCACAGCAAAACACATCAGGTATAATCTCATTCTGGGAGACGGTCCTTGAGGCTTACCATTAAATAGGGAGACACTGTGCAATGCTATGTGAGGTGATGATAGACTTATATTTGCCATTACATTTTACGTTTTCCATTTGCTCATTACGTTACTCATTACTCTACATTTGCATCACTCATTTTCTTTTATCCAAAGCCACTTACAAGTGAAGGTCATTAGTAAAGCTTCAGTGCAGTGGGACACCTTGGTCCAAGAATTAAGTAATACATCTATTTAATGCGTGCAAAGAGATTGTATAAGGAAGTGCACCAAAAGGGCATAGTAAGTGCTAGTTAGACATGTTAAGTTTTTTGGAAAGGAGGTGCTCTGGGAAGAGATGAGTTTTCAAGATAGTCTTGAAAATAGAGAGGGACGCCCCTGCTGTGATAGAATTTGGTAGCTCGTTCCAAATTCGTAGAACCACAGATGAGAACAGGACTGGACTGAGATTGCCTGGTGTGCAGGGATGACAATGCCAGATGACATTCCCTGGAAGAATGCAATGGCCAAGAAGGACCATAAGGCTGTATGACTGAGGTCAAGTAGATGGATGCAGACCCAGAAGTCACTCTGAAGGCAAGCATTAATGACTTGAATTTGGTTCGGGCAGCCATGGGTAGCCACTGAAGCCCCTAGAAGGGCTTCAGATTGAAAACCAGGGGGGCTACTGCATTCTATCATCTGTAAGGGTGTCACCGTGCACAGAGGAGAGAGATAACCATGGCCTGGGCCCAGAGCTGGGTGGCGTACTGAGTCAACTAAGGCCTGATTTTCCTGATGTTGTATAGAACAAAGTGGCACGACTGAGAGTCGGATGCAACATGGTCAGAAAAGGATAATTGGTCATTAAACATGACACCCAGGTTTTTCGCGACTTTAGATTTGGTAAGGGTTTAACAGGTGATTTTGATATCAATATCATGATGAAGACACTGATTGGCCGGGATGACTAGGAGTTCAGTCTTTGAGAGGTTTAGTTGAAGGTGGCATTCCTTCATCCATGAGACCGTGGCATCGTCTGGTTGGAATGACAGGTATAATGGGATGTCATCAGCGTAGCAGTGAAGTAGGCTACTACACATGTTCACATATACGTTTGGTGAACATTAGAGATATCATAACCTATTTACAACAGTCAGCATGTGTGGCAGTAATGTTATCTAATAGGTTGATTCACTTTCAACCACATGTCATTGACTTCATCAGTGCACAGAGTTGGCTCAGGTATACTACTTTGAACCAAGATGGGGGTTAATATCTACTCAACCATATATAACGTTCTACATACTGTACGTCACATGATGACACCTGACTTAGCTCAGTTCTCTGATGGGGTTTTTCAGGGGATGAAGAATGTGAGATGTGGTTGATACTTCAGAACAAAGCTAGTAAGTCAACCTTTATATCACAAGTTATTCCCAAGATCAAGAATGGACTTCCACGCTCAAGCCCTGAAAGTCAGCAGTTCTTTCAAACCTAGTATCTCGTGTTGATAACTGTTTGCTACATCTATTCACAAGAAAACTCCTTAGAGTCCTCTCTGGCAGCCCGCTCACTGTCATGTTATAGGAAATGCATTTATGTCAAAGTAATAAACCCTGTTTAACAAAAATCCTGAAATGTTCTTTTTCTGCTAAGAAGAAACTGTTCAACTCGTGCTCTTTCTCTTTTTATTGTGCTACCCCCCCCCCCCCCCCCCCCCCTCCGCCCCCATCAATCCCTCTGCCTTGTCAATCAGTAGAAGGAGGAAAAAGTCATTAAATCTCTCTGTTGGCCATATATGTAATTACAGTCTGCCTGTATGTTGCTAAATACGCCCCGGCGCTAGTCTGGTCTCCCTGGTCATGTTTTTTCCTCCCACCGGCCGTGTTTGAAGGCCTTATAATTGCCAGAGGCAGCGTGTCAGGATTAGAGGCTGCTGGTTTGAAACCCCGACACCCCCTTTTTCCCCTCTCCCCCCATGTAGACAACCACAACCTTAAACCCAAAACTCCCTCTACCCCTCTTCATTCCGCCTGCATTACATGTGTTTGGATTAAAAAATAAATATTATCAAAATCTACTGCTACTACTACCTGTCATTTTCCATAAATTGAGTAGTTTCTTATTCACATATTTTACTATTTCCCTTCAGTTTCACTCTACCCTACATGGAGAGTCTTCTCTCCAGGGAAAGTTTGATATTTTTGTGGCTTATTATCACCATGTTTTCATAATTTCTCAATGGAAATTACCTCTTTTCTCAGTGTACTTCTTTTTCTAGTATTACCTAATTTAGCTCCATAATCTGTCATGATTTTCCTACCAACTATGTACCAACTACCAAATATCAGAAAAAAACTATGTATTTATACATGGATCCCTGTATTATTTCATCCTTATTTCACCCCATGTGGTGTTATATTATATATGAAAACCCACCGTGAATCACATTGTTAGCCTTGCTACGGCTTTTTACAAGTGTTAATTAAGAAGGTGTATATTTGACTGGTGCCTGGAGGACGCCTGTGGTCAGTTGTCTACCTCTCTCATCTCACACTACAGTCTTCTTATTCAGAACACCACTCTCCCAGTAGGCAGTCACTCCAAAAAAAAGACACATTTAGCAAATATTTTTTCATCTTTTGGAGATACCAAACTCATCATTTAAGTTGGACAATATTTACATCTTGAAACTGGAATTTTGCAGTGCAATGAAATCATTTGACTTAAAGGCCTTTAATGTGTTTGGATGTAGCATAAACCTGCTGTGGCATTTTTTTTTTTTGCAGTGCTACAGGGCTACCCCTGTCTCCCTGGCAGTAGTAAAACCCTTGTGGGTTTAGACAAATGAAGGTTGTTTGGGCCATCAAAGCATTTAAAGTTGAAATGATGGAGCTGATGGTCAGTGATGTCAGCAAAGATGTTGACTTTGTCTGAGTCAGAGCAGTTTCTGGTCAGTAGAGCCCCTAATTTCTCGGTCTGTCCGTCGCTGTCTCCTTGTTTCTGTCTCTCTTTTAACCTCTCTTACTCTCACATCATCTCTGCTCTCTCTCTCACACATCTAAAAACTGCTGCCCTCTCATCCAGGTCAGTGTGCTGACCTGAGCCAAAAGTGTATGCATTCACAAATCTAAAATGTGCATTACATGAAAGTGTGCACTTAATTATATGCATTATATGTATATTATGGCTTGATTTGTACTCAGCTTCAAGGGGAAATATTTAGTTCTTTCCCTTTCTTTCATCTCTCATAAGTTACTCTTCTTCTCAGTCAGGGCATAGTCATGACTGATTTACAAGACAAGACAAGAAAGTCATGGGTTGTTTTTTCTTGTTGTAATGTCAAAATCTTAATTCAAATCTAATTTATAATTTTTGCAGGCTACGTTACAACATACGACTGTGTCATCAGAGCATTTATAAAAAGGAAAAAGAATATATTCCCTTTTATTAAAGGACATTTTAAAAAGTGTCTGACATTTTGTGAAACAGCAAAACAGCTTACAAAGACTGAGAAACTAAAATAACACAAAGATAAACAAACACATGCTAAAAAAAAATCAGTCAACTAATAGTGAAGACACCAGTTAGTATAGCAGCATATCACTCACACCACAACAAAGACAATGTTGACACACCTCCAAACCACAAAAGTTGCTCCAATCAGAAGTTATTGGGAAATGTATCCTCTTAACAAGTTGGAAGAATGGACCCCATATTTTGCCCTCAATCAAAGTCTGACTTTTTTGTAATCTAAGAAAATAAAGGATGTCCCTTATTCAGTGGCTATGAAAAGGAGATACTGTTGATTTCCAATTTGTCAGTATTAGTCTTCTAGCCAATAGGGTGACAAAAGCTAAGACATCCTGTTTTGATGTAGAGATGGAAAGCAATGAGGGGAAGACCCCAAACAATACACAAAGAGCATTTGGCTCTACATTTTGAACGTTTCTGTTTTTTAATTGAAGCTGGGGAATGTTGAAAGTTCACGTTACTGACCATGAACCAGGAGGCTTTATGGTTCACTGCAGCAGCTATGCTAATTTCTTTCTCCCTTTTTGGGCCACTGCCGTGTTTGGCTGCGCACATTATACACTGCCGTGTTTGGCTGCGCACATTATAATGCTGTGACTGTACTTACTCTGATCAGACAAAACATGGACCAATACGAGGGTTCCCAAGGTTTCTTAGAACTACGCTATATTTGTGCTGCAATAAACTCTGTTTTGTTTGCTATTGAAAGTAACATTAAAACACAAAGAAATCCATCACCACCAAGTGTCAGCATGATAAAAATCTAATATGAAATAAAGTAGATGTGTTAATTAATTCCAAAATGAATATTTTGTTCATTTACAATATAATCTTGATGTTGAGATGTTTGATGGAAATGGAGTGCAGATGTTGTTGCTGGGGAATGGAGGCTGGTTGAGGTATAATTATGGTAAGGTAAAATGAGGCTGTTGATGGTGAATTAAGTCAAATGAAGACGTTGTTGACTGGGGTGTTATTTTCAGTGAGGCCTCTGTATGTGTGCACCACAGACATGTTTTGAACACAAACAGGGGGGGGAGTGGTACATGTATGAGGACTACACCGACATGACACACATGCGCATTTCACACATTCATGCAAACAAACATGCCCACACTGAGACAGAAGATGATGAGTGACCTGGGTAAAATATTTAATATTTAGGCCTGTGGTGAGTTTTGGAATAAGATGATCAATGGCTCTGAGTTGTGTCAGCTCATGGGATAAAGGAAACCAGAGCAAACACTGCCTTCTGTATGTAGGAGGGAAATCCATGTTTTCAGCACCTCTCTACACCCATACACACACGCACATACCCATTTGCAAATAAACATACAGGTCATGTATGTTCCACTCCTTTACTGCTGGCTCACTGAATAAACATGCATCATGCACACAGTTAACAAGTCAACACACCTAGCAACAATCTCCCGTCAGTAAATTCATTCATAAGTCAGCTGCATGTTTCCCAGTAACACTGACGAAGAGTTTGGGTCAAGTGCTTAAACCCTTAGCAGAGACATCTTCTAAGAAAGTGCCCTTGCAGCAACAGCTGAAGAATTGCATGTTACATCTTCCATATGTTATGTCTGAACAAATTTAGGTTGGATCTGTTGTAAAGCACAGGTACAGTACAGAGCCCCCTAACCTAACCGTAATTTAAACTGGAATTTCTCAAACACCCCCCGCCAACACTAGCTCAGTGTGTCTACATTAATGTATTTTTCAGCTCCATGTTAAGAGGCCTTACTAATGTCTCTGTGTCCTTTTCACCCTCCCTGCCATGTTCTAGATGGCACGTAGTCTCTTGCTACTGTTTTGAATGGACTTTATAAAAACTATTGTAACCATACGAACAATGGTGAAGTATCTAAAAGGGCCTGTGAATGGGAATGTCTTTATTCAATAAACAGCTGAACAATAAGACACCATGTAATTTCCCTAGTTTCTGTTTTCCACAGAATAAATATTTCTCTGTCTTTGCACAAGTGAGTCAATGGGCGGGACTGGTGGTGCCAATAAAAGAATATTTAATTTTTAAGTTTATTTTTCCTTTGTGTTTCGAGCTTTTTTCTTGCAGTGTTTTCTAGTAATAGCAGTATGGATTGTTATCAGTTATTTATAGTTGTTTTTTATTTTTCATTGAAATCACTCACAGATTCTCACTTTCCCATTTACTTACTGTGTGACACCCCCTTCTGTTCTCGACCATGTCTGTTTCCTCTGGATTTCCTCTTTCTTCATCCACTATATATCTCTGTTAAAAGCCTGCCCCTCAGTCTTTCCACTTGTTCTCTGTTACAGTGCACATAACCCCCCCCACTGCCACACGGCCCAAAAGCCAACGCCCCCCACCCCCACCCCAGACAGCTGTCTCACCGCAGCACAGAGCTACGATGTGACAGTGTGCTATAAATATGAACACACATAGACACACACAAACACATACACACACACACACTATAAATACCATCCCTGTTCAAAACACACTGCTGCAGTATAAATATTTAAGTATAAATGTGTAATGAATTTATTGATATGTTGCCTGTGCCAGCAGGCACTGTTTTGAGCCGCAGAGTGGTGAACCAGTGTGGTGGGATTGAAGTGGTGCTGAGGGATTGTGGGAACGCATGTTCCGAGTTAGGCAGCTGACCAGTCGGTGGGCTGGAAGCTGGAAGCCGCATCACAGAAAGAGCTACTGATCAGTACCAGTCTTCATAGCCATCCATCTCTCTCTTTTGCTCTTTCTCAACCTCTTTTTTTTCACTCCCTTACTCTCTTTATCTCTATTCTTCTTTCTTCTTTGCTCTCTTTTACATCGGTATCAACTCTGATTCTTTCCGTCTTTTTTCCTCCTTTCTCTTTCTCCCTTTGAAACCTTTCATTCATACACTTTTCTTTTTTCTTCAAATTTCACAAACTGAAATGTCTGTACAGTTGCACAATAGTTGCTCTCCAAGCATGTATTTGATTTATGAATAAGGATGTTTTTTGTGGGAAAATTTACACAAAATGAGAGAAAATTGTGTTTACAGCAGATTTTTCCCACAGTCTCACCCAGACTCATTTTGACAGGTTTTCTGCAAAGTAAGCAACACGTGAACCAAGATAGTCGATGTTGACTGTTTTGATAAGTGACAGTTCCTGACTCTGCTTCATTGATACTGGTTATTGACTATGATGCTTCATGAGATCAATCAATCTCCCAGTAAAAGCTACTGGTGAGCATTTGAGCAAGACACGTAATCCACATCCCTAGCACATACAGAATGGCACAACAGCAACATTTTAGTATTGTGCAGATGTGGATGTATTTGTTTCATTCATAGCAATGTGCTGAAAGAAGACTGAGGTACAACAAAAGTAACAAAACCTACTTGCACACCAGACACTGTGGCTATTGTGGTCTTAGTTTTATTGGGAGTAGCCAGTATCACTTCCTTTTGATAACGATCTCGATTAACCCTGCTGTTTGTTCAATAAAATTGTTCCAATGTCCCAATTTCCTTCCTCAGTAGTAGCTGTTCCACTCTGGTAACTATTAGCCTCATGGGAAAGTGAATATTATGTTGATTTCTATTAATATCGTTCCGTGCAACTGAGTGGAAAATTTTAGTTTACGTTCTATTGCAAATTTTGCAAAAGAACCATGGTGCTAAATATAACCTTTAAATAGGCTAGATTTGAATCTAATAGATTTAGATAAGACTTGTTCTATCCCATTATTTATACATTAATCTTTATTTAACTAAGTAGATCCCATTGAGAAAATGTGTTCTCTCTCCAGAATAACCAGATGTACAAATATTCTGTTCTTAGGCTTTGTGGGATTGTTATCCATTAATATGTAAGATATAAATATTAGCTATAAAGTGTGACTGCTAAATTTAAGATTGTATATAGATTGGATGTAAGTGTACCGTGGGTTCTTATAAAATTAATCCAGCTCTGATTTGGGCCACATCCTTGTTTTCTTTTGGCCCAGTATACACCCAAATTGGGCCCATATATAGCATGATCGTCAGATGCTACTTCCACATCTGCACCAATTCTGGTGCACACACACAGAAAATCTTCTAGCAGTCAGTCAATAACAGAGAATAACAGCTGGAATCTGCCTAGATGTGGAAGTATATGGGCCAGACCCAGGCATGTGTTCGACCAGAAGTTTCATTTTGCTTTCTTGGAGGTGTTTAGCAACACCAGCTGGGGGCTGTGTGCTAAAGGAGCAGTTACAGTACTTGAGCTGCCGGTTAGTGAATGGTTCACATGTGGGCAGGTAAGATGAATGGTAGTTAACAGCTCTCCTTGCAGTAACAGAAGTCCTCTGTCCTCATACTCCTGCATTTACCAGATTGTTCTCTACACCTTTTAAGGTTTGAGTTTCTCAGGCTCTGTGACCTTTTTGCTTGCATCCTGGATGATGGCTCACTCCGACCATGTGACTAGAAAAGGTTCAGTGTCTGAGCCAGACTGCCTGACAGGGAATCTGTGTGCCCTTCTCTTCTCCATCTACACAAGAATGTTTTGTTCTTTCATATATTTCCACAGCATCTCCTACCACTGCTATGCTGATGACATCCAGCTATTCCTCTCATTTCCCCCTGACTGCCTGCTCTTGTAGAGGCATGCACCATAGGTGACCAGGCAGACATTCCTGGATGTTGTTGGCACCACCTCAAGCTCAGTTTGGACAAGACTAACCATCTGGTTCTCCCAACACATACCTCCAAGCTAAAGGCTTGTCCCTACTCTTGGATACGACCCATTCGTGCATACCAACAGCACCAATGAGTCTTTGTTCTCATGGTAGCAACAATAAACACAAAGTTAAGGTTGTCAAATGTTCATGGACAAAAGAAAAAATGTTTACTATCAGTTTCACACGGGAAAGGAACAGCAGTCTCCCATGTCAAAATTCTCCTCCTCATACGGACTTAATAACTACAACCCCTTAAGGTAACCTGATAATAAAACGTAACTATGGGTCGTAATAAACTGCTTGCACAGATGGCTTAAGGGGTCATTATTACAGAAGGACATTTTTAGTTCCTAAGGTGAGGGGACGCTCACACTGAGATATGTCCATGACCAATGTCAATGCTATGGTAATGTCAGCTCTAACAGCAAGGTGCCTGGGTCTGATCCTGGATAACAAACTGATGTTTACTGCAAGCATCGCAGCCGCAGTCTGCTCTTGTAGACTCCTGTACAACATCAGCCTCTGCAAATCCCTCCTCCTCCTCTTCCTCAGCCCCAGCCCTTCTCTTGCTTCAGAAACACACAGTCTTTGCACCATGTGATCAGAGGTGAGAGCAGGTTTGTTCTGTTGCAGTTGATTCTTCTTGTTTTGACACAGTGACCCGAGGCCTGCACTTATACAGTAGAACCCTACCCAGCGTATTTAGGCTAAATACAGTTTGGACTAGTTTCAGCTCAGGTACAAGGAACAAAATGGACCTGGGACTGACCGTCACAGTCTCAGTTGTTTGGGAGTGATGCACTTAAAATTGTTGATGACACCTAGCTCTTCTTCTTGTTCCTCTAGGGGTAAATGCAGTTATGCATCTTATGTTACACATGCTAGGAAATGAAAGTATATAAATGGATTGGGTCTCAGAGATAACGAAGGAGTACAAGAGAAACAAGTGAGTAGTTTTCAGATTACTTACATATAAAACAATATGTGTCCTTATGCTCCTTTTTCATCCTGCCCCTAACTTTGTACTCTCTCCTGTCCGTCACACTCTCCCACTGTGTTTACCTCCTCTCCCTCCACTCAACCGAATCTTCCTGTCATCTCACTCACCCTCCGCTGACCTTCTCTCTCCTCATCTGTGGACTTCTCCCTTCCTCATCTCTCATCAACTCTCCCTCCCTACGTTCTCTCAAAGCCACGTCCCTCTGTCCTTCCTCCACCTCCAATCATCGGAGCTCACTGTTGTTTTTCTCTGATTTCGGTTAGAAATCTGTGTAAATGCACGTGTACGTGTGTGCCCTTCAGTGTGTATGTGCGTAAGAGTAACTTGACTCAACGCAGTTTTCATATCCCTCCATCCATTCGTCAGTGCGTTCCTGTGTTTACCTTTGAGCACCCAGGGTAATCATATTGTCACAGACTATTTCAGGGTGCCCACTCAACTTCTCTCTATCCACCTCTCTTCCTCTCTTGTGCTTTTCCGCCCATCTGTTTTGCTTTTCATCCTTACTGCACTATACTTTCTTCTCCCTGTACTGTCTTTACCTGTCTGTCTTTATCCTGAATCCTGTTTTTGCTTGTTGTTTGCCTCACTCCTTTTTTCTTCATCTTTCATTCCTCTCTCTCTCTCTCTCTCTCTTTCTCACTTGCCCTCCTCCCCTTTTGCTTTCTCTCCCTCTTTCTGCCCAAAGTTCTGCAGCCCAGCTGGCATGGTTTTCTAGTGGTGTAGTAAAATATAAATATAATAAGGACGTTTTTGAGCTGGTGAATCCATTCTGAGCAGAGAAACATCACCACAGTGCCCGCAGATGTGGCACACATTCAGGAGGGAGAGAGGGGGATGGAGAGAGGGAGGAGAAAAAAATCCCTCATTTGACATGGAGAGACTACAGCAGGAGCACTGACTGCATTATTGTTGGCATTACCAAGCTACTGGACTTGTTATTAGGACACTTCATACAAATTTGCCTCGAGGTCTTCGTCAACAATCTTGAAGCAAGTCTCCAATCTTTTGAACATGAGTCTCACTCAACCCTCAAGTCTTAATTTAAGACTAGTCTTTAAAGGAACTTAAAAAAAACTATCCATATGTAATTAATAAATATGCCATTCAAGTGCAATTATGAGGGAAGTTCAACTACTCTCTGAGACAGACATTTGATTTGCAGCTGCATTTAGACTGCTACACTGGTGTTACTTCTCAGTCATAGTTAGCAAAATGTATTTCTCCTCTCCTCTTTTCCAATAGTCCAAATACTTTCACAATGACCATACTAGGAAGCTCACAAATGAAAACTGTTTGAATCTCTTGTACTCTGTTCAATTGTATTATTTTCTATTCTCTAAATGACATAATTATTCCAGTCTGTTTACATTTAATTGTGTGTGCGGTAGTATAAGACTGTGTTTTCTTATCATAAAGTAATTTTGTATGCATGATTTAATGCTTAACTAAATGCTGCATGTGTAACTGTACAGGCCTACTGCATCTGCGTGTATATGTTTGATGACTGATGCCTGCGGGCACTTGCATTCCTCTATGTGTATGTATATTGGCATGTGTATGTGCGTGCACATGTGCTTCCGTCTCTCCATGCATATGTGTTTAGTGTCAGAGCACGGCGTACTTCAGTCCCCTGGGCAGCTCTTTTGTTTGCTTTAGCCATGTGGTGGCTAGCCTAGCCCGCTAACTCCAAGACACATTTAGCCTGTGCTCCACTTTTATATCATCCTGCTTTTATTTTCCTTCTGTCTGCTCTCAGACCAAACACGCTGCACTAAACTGGCCTTAAGAAGGACTAGTATCGGTGCCACTCTGAACCATTGATAGACAGATTTGGTCAATGTGGTTTTCACTGGCTGCCATGTTAGCTCCGGCTTAGTTCCTAAACTGCTTGCACTGGCCGAGTGGCTCTCGCTGACAAAAATGTATGGCAAAATGTGTAAAGGCTGCAGTTAAGCACATCCGGGAAGTCATGATCCCCTTGTCCTGGAAAATTGAGGCTTACATGGATTAAGACAGAACCTCTCTGATACTTATAGGACTAGTGTATAGAGACATAGTGTTAGGTGTTTATTGTGGTCTGGGGTTGGACGCTGAAGTGTGTGGAGGGACAGGAGGAGGAGGAGGAGGAAGAGGGATGGTGGTTTTAGCCACCAGCTGTTGTTACCTTGAGCATAACGTACTTTAACCCCCATTACAGCGATCCACCACAAACCACAAACACGCTAGCTTCCACTGACTGCAAAACAACCCAAACTCACTTGTTTACCAGCTAATGTGCCATGCCATTCACTCTCTCTTACTCATTCAACCCCTCTCCTCTTTCTTTTTCTTTCATCAACTTCTTAGTTCACATCTTGCTCCCAGTATGTTTCCCTCAAACCCTTTGTACAATTTTCTCGCCCTCTGTCATTATCTCTGTTTTTCTGTATCATTCTTTTTCACATCCTCCCCATATCTTTTTCTTCAGCTCCTTCTTAGCTTTTTCTTTTATCTGTGTCTTCCTCCTTTTGCCCCTCTCAGAGCCTTTGTTGGTTAGGTCCCCGGGTATGCGTGGGTAACCCCGGTGCCCATGTAAAGGCCCAATGCTGTGGACTCATAGAGCCCCAGTGTCAGTAGATGAAAGCAGAGGGAGATTCTGGGGCTGGCACCCATCTCCCTCTGTCCTGCCACCGTGGCCTCTTATTTCACAGAGAAAATTAATAACTTTAACAAACATCAATGAGCGAGGGCCTGATGCATGGTTGGGTTGTCGGCTGGCCTGGTGTATGTGTATGTGTGTGTGTGTGTGTGTGTATATGTGAACATATGAGTTTGTGCTTTGCACACGTGCCTGGATGTGTGGGTCTTTGCGACAGTAAATGTATTTGTGAGGATGCATGTGTGTTTGAGCTGATACCTTACGGTATGTGAACCACGTCAGGAGTAGATGCTGACAGGAATGGTGTCAGTGAGAGGAATTGACAGGTTGATGAATAGCAACAAAGAAAGAATATTTTTTGCGGGGTGTGAGGTTCCACTTTGGTTTGATCTGATCAGATTGTTGCCTGCTGAAAGGCCATTTCTTGAGGAAAAGAGGAACTGGAAGACGGATGGATGAAGGGAGGGATGGATGCATGGGAGAATGTGACCACTTCTGAAGCATTGTCGACAGCCACGCTGAATAGGCAGCGGGCCTGCCTGGAGCCACGCCCGTATTTATGATCTTCAAAGCAAAGATGACACACACACGCACTCACGCACACCCACAAAATGTTGATAGTTACAGGAAAACATATGCCTGTGCAAACGTGGGTACACACAAATTTGCATAGAGATTTCTGCTCACGAACGCACTCAGATAAAGACAAACCTTTTACACATGTAGAAGTATCACCACTTACATTAATGCAACGGGTCACAGCAGCTCTGCAGTTGTGTCTTTAAAATGAAAAGCAGCCTATTTAGCTGTTAAATAGTGTGAATGGTAAACATCCTGTAGTATGCAATACCTTTAACCTGAGGGCAGTGTGAAGCTCTTGACAATGCCTTACACTGCAGACTGCTGTGGAGCTGCCATGCAAGGCGCTGGGTTTCGCATCCGTAGCAGTTTGGGATTCAGTGTCTTGCCCCATAACACTTAAACAGTCAAGAGGAAACAGAGGTTGAACCACCAACTCTTACAGGAATAGTTTGATATTGTGGTAAATACGCTGTCTTTCCTGCAGAGCTAGATCACTCTCATTTCTCTATAAATATGAAGCTAGTGCCAGCAGCTGGCTAGCTTAGCTTAGCATAAAGACAGGTCAAGTTAAACTATTGCTTTGACAGTCAACATGTTCAGTCACTTGATACGCTGCCACCGACTGATGTAGCTAAAAGCGCTGCAAGGAAACTTTTTAGCTGTGGGATTTTACAAAAGGTGGTCAGTGACCATACCCTCCACATACCTTTGGTCATGGAGCAGAAAAAGAGAGACTTCTGAGACACTTTGCTACACTTTGCCCTCTCACTAAAATGCAAAGAGAGGTTCCACTTCTATGATGAGGTGAAACTTCATTATCGGAGCTTTTTCCACCACAAATTCAGTAAAACACTGACGCCATTATGAGTGATTTAGATTTCTTTTACCTGGCTTGTATGTTCCTCACCAGTATAGTCCTAATGAATTTACACAAGTTTCAGTTGATGTTCTATTTCAGCTAAAAGGTAAACACAGCTATAGATGGTTGTTTACTGTGAGTGAATCTCACTCTTTGCCTTTCTCTGTTCCATCAAGAGACATGAAAAGCGGTGGCATAGCAAAAATACTTTATGGTGTTTACGCTCACAAATAATAAAACATAAATTGTGGAAACCCTCAGCCTTGTACAGTTCAGTTCATTCAAAGGAGCTTGCCCTGAGAAACAGGGGTGAGACCACTGATTTTCTGCTGGCAAATATTTGAAGAGCTAATTTGGAGGGGCTGCGTTTGCTGGTGTTTAACAGTGTGTGTGTGTGTGTGTGTGTGTGTGTGTGTGTGTGTGTGCTGCTCAGCCTGCAGCCAGGGAGCAAGCCAAAAGTTAATACATTTAAGATGTAATTTATTTGTCCATATTAGGAAACTGGCATAAAGTAATTAATCTGGTCATTCATTGGGAGTATTGTCTAAACTAAACGGCACAGTTGTAAGTCAGCAGTCAGTCAGGCAGCCAGCCAGTTATAGACAGTTTAGTCAGTCTGCAAGCAAGTCAAACAATCTTTTTGGCTGTCAGTCACTCAGTGAGTCAATCACTTATTCAGCCAAGCAATCCCCCAGCTAGTCCACCTGTGACACATCCAGGCTATCAGTCTGTCTCACAGCTAGTAAATTACCCCATTACCCAGCCAGTCAATCAGTGACCCTTGATCGTATTTGATATTGGAATGCAGCTGGGAAAAAAAAAAAGCACTAGTGGCTGCATACTCCAGGAAATTGATCGGTTTAATTGATTGTGATTGCCTGTTGTTTACAGTTGAAAACAAAAAGCGTACAGAGCTGTCAAGGGCACAGACAGAGAAAGACAGCAACTGGAAATGTAAAGTGGCAGCAGTGAAGGGCAAAGCTTATGTTTGCTGCTTGCCTGCCTGCCAGCGGAGTGTGGACAGGACTCTCCAGTGCGCCCTGTGCCCAGGAGGGGCGGGGTGGGTGGCAGAGCAGGGACAGAGGGAGAGAGGAGAGGAGGGCAGGACTGGCAGGGTGCGGTCTGAAGTGGCAACAGATCGTTTTGGATCACTCAAATCCCTTCAATTCAACTGGAAAGCTGCAGCTTGTTGCGCGCCGGCCGCATATGGAAAGGAAAAGCTTTCAATCCAGAGAGGGCACCAACCAAACAGCAGGCGAAAGTGGCTGATGTTGTGACAGTTTCCCAGAGCAAAAGAAAGAGAGGGAGAGAAACCACAACACTGCAACTTGGATATCAGTAACCGCTCTCTCTCTTTAACTCTGTCACCCACCAAATCGACTTTGAACCTGTTTGTTTAAATACACGGACTTTACAGCCTGCACACTTACTGTTGATTCTGTAAGGCGGAGGGAGCGAAGTTTCTCAATTTGGGTCTTTTTTTTTTTTTTGGTTTTTGGAGCCACTAAAAACTTTTCGGTGTCCTCATGGTGCCCGGTGCAGCCGAGGTGCTGAGCTTCTTTTATCCGAGTTTTTCGGACGTCATGTTGCGACAGTCACGGACGATGGAGTCGGGAACTGAACCGGGGAGATACTGAAGACATCTCTCTCCCCAGGGAGAGTTCTCCCTCCCCCCCCGGGGCGATGCGGATCTCCTTCCTTCTTCTCACCGCCTCTCTGTGTGCCTTGGTCCTCCTCCTCGCACCTGCCTCGGAGGGCTGCGGGCCGGGGAGGGGGTACGGCAAGAGGCGGCCCCCGAAGAAGCTCACGCCGCTCGCCTACAAGCAGTTCAGCCCCAACGTTGCCGAGAAGACCCTGGGAGCCAGCGGCAGACCCGAGGGCAAAATAACGCGCAACTCCGAGCGCTTTAAAGAACTGACGCCGAATTACAACACAGACATCATCTTCAAAGATGAGGAGGACACGGGCGCCGACAGGCTCATGACCCAGGTGAGGAGGGGAGATGAATGGGTACGCGGAGCAAATGGATGCAGAACATCTTGCACCGATGCGCAAATGGACCACAGGTCCTGGGTGCCACTGCTCTGTGTAGGCTACACCATTGTACCGTCCATAGGTTATAGTGGCAAAGATGTAATTTTCAAGATCTCGTTCGGTTACCCCTGAGCTCTCAGATGACTACAGCGAACCTGTTCCATGTGGCCGAAGGAACTGACTCACTTCAGTCCAGATTTGCCACACTGTTACATCCAATTCTGCTGAATGTTTGCTGTCAGTTAAATGTTTAAACCCAAATGATTGATTTCATCGACTCCCTGGCCTTCGTTTCACCTCTGGATTTTTCCTACCTGTCATACGCAGCTGCTGATATTGAATTGAAGTATTGCTTTTACGCCCAAACTGAGTCTTATTTTGTTGGATAGTCATCGTCTGTCTGTACACTTTTCCACAAGGCTAGACACATGAAGATGCGTAAAATCACGCCTTTTAGGGTTAAATTTGGAGGATACATTTGACCTACCGATAAAGTAGGCTATCAAAGTTATTAATCTTAATCTAAATTTCAGTTTATAATCTTAATGCTGGTGTTGGCCCACAAGAAGACACTTTTCACCCATATGCATTTGTAACAACTGGGCCAGTTGCTCCTTTACGCACAGCGCGCCAAATCTCTACCCAGCACTGTTTTGTGTGTTGGGTGAAAATAAAACAAATCTAGCACTCATTCATTCATTCATTCATTCATTCATTCATTCAGTGATGGACGTTAACATTAACTGCATTAAAAAAAACAAATAGCTTCAAATGAGATTCATCAGATTTGAACAAATACATCTCCACTGTTGAGGGGCAACTGTAAACCTGCTAAATCATTCCAAGCTAACACACATGGATAGTAGTGTGTAGTTTGACCATTCACATGACAAGATTTCCCATTATAGTTACATTATGTCCCCCTCCCTTCTGTGTTTGTACCTGATGGGTATATCTTATGCTGTTTAGTCTCTTTCTTGCTCTCCTCCTCTTCATCTGTCTGAGCTCTGCTTTTCCTTTTTCTGTCATCCCACCTTCCATGTACCTGCCTTAATGTGATGAAACTCATGTGAAAACTTGTCTATTCCCTGAATCTGAACTTAGTATGTCTCCGTCGATCACATGGCTGTAACCATTCCTCATACTCATCACACCAACTTGTCTCACTCGCTCCCTCTTCTCCTCTCTCTTCGGTTGACCTTTCTCTGCATCAGGCTACGTTCTGAGCTGGTTTCTTGGTCGTTTGTTTCTAACAACCTGTCTTCTCTCTCCCTGTCTGTACCTCTCTGTAGCGTTGTAAAGACAAGTTAAACTCTCTGGCCATCTCTGTGATGAACATGTGGCCAGGTGTGAAGCTGAGAGTGACAGAGGGCTGGGATGAGGACGGCCATCATTCAGAGGACTCGCTGCACTATGAGGGACGTGCTGTCGACATCACCACTTCAGACAGGTAGGCGTACAATACAACAGATTATATGGTGGAAATAGGCCAGACAAGACATAGTCCGGGGCAAAAACTTCAGTCTGCCAGTTGTGTCAATCAACAAGTCAGCAAGTCAATCAGCTTATCAGTAATGTGATGAGGCAACCACTTAGTCAGCAAACTATACATGTGTGCAACCAAATTCCTCCTGAAATTACAACCCTTTAGAGCATTATAACGACTGCATAAATGCCAAGCTAAAAGAAATGATCCTCTGTAGATCTTTGAAGAAATACTCCATGTTAGCCAAGCTCTGATTTAATCATATTGGAAGTTAAGAATGTCTTTTTATTCCTCTTCTCAGGGACAGAAATAAGTATGCCATGTTGGCCCGGTTGGCTGTAGAAGCTGGATTTGACTGGGTCTACTACGAGTCCAAAGCCCACATTCACTGTAGCGTCAAGTCAGGTAAGAGATGTATATGAACTGCAATGTGTGTGTGTGTGTGTGTGTGTGTGTGTGTGTGTGTGCATTATCTGAATGTGTGTTTTTGTATGTTTTTGTTTTCACGGCCAGCTGTCGTTACCATTAATGAGGTTGATGCTAGACCCTTTGTTGGTGATTCGCTAGCTTGCCTTTCTGTGCCTGTATCATCAGTCTGCGAGTGTTTATGTGTGTGTGGCCTATTGGGAGCCAATCAAAGCAGGGTGTGCACCTGTGCCCTTTGCTGTATTCAGTCTCACCTCTTGGTCAGATGTCATCATAAGATGTCTTTGTGATTTTGGAACACTAAGCTGTATAATGTATCTGTAGTGCAGATTCAGCCACTGTCATTTTTGACATGGATGAAGGCTGTGCTATGTTCAGGAGTGGGACAGAGCAGTAACTAATATTACAGCACATTTATATAAAAAAAAGAGGAGTGATATCCACTGAATAAAATAAAAATAATTTAGTATAATAAATATAATAAAGACACGTCATATCCTTTCTGCATTTCTATGATTGTGTGTTTAAATCTTTCCCCCAGTTTTAATGTTGATATTAAGTTACATTTCTCCAACACACACATATTTTATAAAACACAAATCAGATATGCAAACAATACTTGACCACATTCCATCTCAAGCAATGCTAACTTCATTCAGACATTTTAGAAATCCATTTACCCATGTCTGGTACCACCAGTTATTTGATGCCAAACTTCATTCTAGCAGCCTGACGAGGTTAGTAGGCTGTGAGATGATTAACTCTCTCTTTGTTTTGCTGTTGCTTTTCCTTCAGCAGGTTTCTCTCAGATCTCTTATCTGAGTCTTATCACCTCCTGGTCACAGCCCTCCTTTTCTGCAGCCCTCAGGCGCACAGACACGCACACCTTGAACAAATATTTGGCTGCCTTAACGCTGCCTTAAGACAGCCCTCCCATAAACACACACACACACACACACACACACACACATTTGATGAAGAGTGATGAAGTTCGTATTTCAAACTGATTTCCCTACTGGAGTCTTAGGAGTCTCTTAGGAGTCTTGCCCCGATATTTCCCTCCCAATTTCTTCCCAGTCGTTCCACTAAGTCTTCCTTCAAATTAGCAGATTTCTGTGTTGGGATTCAAACTCATTACAGTGTGTTGGTGCTCTTTCCTTGTGCGGACCCATGACTGACCATGTGACTCAGTTTAAAACTCAAACTCTGCTGTAATCCAAACAATTTCTAGACCCAGGTCTGAGTCTGTGTACTTTCCTGTCTCTCTGACCCCCGGCCGTGCTCTGACTGTGGTGATACAATCAGCTGGTTATCCATTAGCTCTTGCCGACTACCTCTTCTTGCCACTTCGTCTCCGTGTGTCTTAAAGGGCCACCTTATTGAGATAAGCTAAAACAAGATCAAACGCACAGGTTGCGGCAACGTTGGCAGCCTAAATGAATAGCAACAGACAAAAAACATTTTTTTCTAATAATGTTGTATTACTCATGTCGTACTGATGCCAGCATGCTATAGTGGTTTTGACCGACTGAGCAGAGTAGAAGGAAAGACGTCCGTACCATAACAATGTGAAGGGACAAACAGTGAGAAAAAGTAGGATTTTTGCCAATTCCAGTGACCACACCGAGCATTTGACTGTGGTTTTGAAAAACTTTATTATGACTTTTGAGTCGGATTCATAGCCCTTATATAGGCCTTCATGTTAAATCATGTGAAAATGCTAATCTCAAGATTTCCAAAGTGTCTTTCTGTGCGCGCGTGTGTGTGTAGAGCCAGGGACAGACAGTCAAGACAAAGTTTGAACCCCAGTCACATCATATGCATATGTTAACAATCTACCACTGATCCACTGAGATAATGTTGTCCCTGAGTCAGTGTCAAAGTCTCACCTGCTTTATAGATCACTGGGTGACCTAGAATAACCTGTAGATGTAGAAGTCCAAGTGCTACTGCTGCACTCTCGCTCCACTCCTGAGAGGAGCTCCAACTGTATTCCTGTCATTATGTTTTATCTCCTCATTCTGGCAGCATCAAGCAATAATAATGATAATAATGCAAGACAAATCTTGCTTCTCTGTCTTTCATCTCTCCAGAACATTCTGTGGCAGCCAAAACTGGTGGTTGTTTCCCTGGCGATGCTCAGGTTATTCTCGAGGACGGGGCTACTAAACAGATGCGTGACCTTCACCCTGGTGACCGTGTCTTAGCTTCCTCAACAGCGGATGGCCACGGTCCTCTTCTCTACAGCCCAGTCTTGTCCTTTTTGGACCGCCAGCCCAACGTCACAAAGATCTTCTACGTCATTGGCACCGACACAGGACGTAATATTACGCTCACAGCAGCCCACCTGATCTTTGTCACGGACTGCACTGGTGGTCAGAGTGAGCCTGGGTGGGAGGAGACGATTGAAGAGCCACTTTTGGGCTCTATACTGGGGAGCAGGCCGAGCTGGGAAGCAGGTCTGAGGACAGTTTTTGCCAGCGAGGTCCATCCAGGACAGTGTGTACTTACGCCGCGAGGGAAGGTGGGGTCACAGACGACATTGTCAGTTGTGACTTTTGTGGAGGAGCAGAGGAGCACCGGACTGTATGCCCCCCTCACCCAGCATGGCTCTGTAGTGGTGAACGGAGTGCTCGCATCCTGCTATGCTGCTGTGGACGATCACCATTTGGCCCACTGGGTCCTGGCCCCACTGAGGTTCTTCTACAGCCTGATAAGACCTTCAGAACTGCAGACTGACGGGCTGCACTGGTATCCTTGGCTTCTACAGAAGCTAGGGCAAATGCTGCTGGATGCTGGACACTTCCACCCCTGGGGGATCGAGCAAGGACATAGATAGGAGCCACAGTGACATGTTTCACACTGATGACTTTATTCAGTTACCTGTATTCAGGAGCACTAAAGCACAGACCACAGCTGTCTCTCTCAACAACAGAAAGCGACTGAGGATCCACCAAATACAGTTGATTTTACAGTGTAAATGTATTTTGTACTAACTCTTCTCGCCTGTATGTGCTGCTCCTTTTTGAAGCAACAGTACAATTGTACGAGAGACAAAGAGAGGAGACTGAGACAATTTGCGCAAGAAAATCAGCATAAATCAAAATAAAACTTCTAGCTTAAATACCAACATAAATGCTGCCTTAAGCAGCATCTCCAGTCACCTTAGTGGTCACAATTAAAATGATAGCTTTAATTTGACCAAAAAAAGTGGGTAGTGGAGTAAGACAATGAGGTTTCATCATTCCTATGTTTTGTATTTACTGTAATCTGTCAACATTCATGCATTTCATTTTGAGATCAAGCTGATACAGTCAGAAGAAATTTTAACATATGAGGAAAAAAGTGAAGCGTCATGAAGAAAACTAGAGAAGGAACATGGTGCGATTTGAAGCTCTGTATGTACATAGGTATTTATGCAGTTACATAATGATAAAAAGGAAAGAAAGACAACAAATCAAATTTGCTCTGTTTACTGTCAAAATCACCACTGCAGTAAATCCACTGATTCTCTATGTAGAGCCTATACTGTATGTTAGAATTCATTTACAGAATAACTTTTGACTAGAAAATTTATGAAGCTCATGAAAACGTGCACGGAGAGGTTCTATGTATTTACTGAATGCAGTGTAGCTATATGCTGGTGTTGCACTGCAGCAAAAAGGGCTTTGATGGAAAACTATTCTCGAGGCAGGGAATGATGACAGATATGACAGTTGTGTTGCAGTGTTTTTAGTTCAACTTAACAAACTTTGTGAAGTACTGATGCAGGATAGATGCATGGTGCTGTATTGGCCACCTTGTTAATTTGTTCTTCTTCTGCCATTTGCTTTCATCCAATTTGATTGTCTCAGACTGATTCATATGGTTCATGTATACATCTCTATGTTCTAATCAGGTATTTTGTGACATGTTTTTCATGGTTTCAGGTTTCAGTTTTCAGGTCAGTAGTATCTAGTTAACACTCAGGCTGTATTCAACTACTGTATTAAGCAACAGCTATGCATCATGATAACAGTTATCTTTAATCCTGAATAGTAAGAGTTTGTCTGATAGCTCTCCTTTACATTATTCTTTTTTTTGTATTCCATCTATCAACCAAGACCAGAGGTACAGAAAATCTGATTTTTAATATAGTGAGAAGCACATCTAATCTTGTGATATGTGGCTGAAAGGGTATGGATTAGGGCTGAATGATATGCAAAAAAAAGCAATCATATCATTTTGGTTGTTTTGACAGATATTGCGATTGCAACATGAATCACAATTATAGAGGAAATAGCATTTTTGCATTTCATTTTCACTATAAAAAAAAAACCTAAAGATGAAGATAATGTGATTTTTTTCTGGGGTCTGAACCAAACAAGCATGTTTTCTTATATCTGGAGAATATGATTTAATATGTGGCATCTCTGTAGCACCACAATGTTTCATTTATGGTTTGTTGTGACACATTTTGCTTTCATCAAAAAATTGCAGTTCCTGCGATTTGAATGTTGCACTTGGCCATATTGTGATTTTACTAATTTGATAAATTATTCAGCCCTAATATGGATACGCATGTAGCTCATATTATCCAAGCATCCCTTCAGGAAACACTTGTGGAGCATGTTTTGTGAAAACTCAAACGATGCAGTTATCTAGGAACTCCAAGGCTTTCTTCTATATGCCTGCTCAAAGATTTGTTAAATATGTATATTAAGCTATTGTTGGAGAGACTATTTAAAGATCTATTTTTTAGAAAATAATGTAAACTATTATTATTTTTGGCATCTCTGTGCATACAATTTGTATTTGAAACATAAAGCTGTTGTTTTTAAACCAAAACCACTCTGTGCATTATTTGCTAGCAATAATTAAAAAATATGTATATAAACATATGCCAGAAATCACTAATGACTAAAGTGCAAAGAAATACTGTTTACATAATAAAGTTCCTTTTTATTTACATCATGCTTGCTCAGAATCACCGATAAGAGCTAACAACTGGGTTTCGATCATGTCATCAAACAGCCCGTAGTCTGTGATCACTGTCAGTGGTGAAGTTTGACATCAGCTGGATCATTGTCGATCCAGAATGAATAGCTGTGGTTACAGGGTGGGCTGCTCATTGGTTTCAGTACCACGGACAGCAGCACTCAGCAACACTCCTCTTTCCTCCTCTTGATGCCTCAAAGTGTTTTTTTTTTTCCAGGATGGAGAGTTAGGTCTTTGAACACAGCACACCCTGCTGGATGCATCAGTACTTGCAGAGGGGAAATGAGCAATAATCCACACATAAAGAGTATTCAGGACAGTTTGTTTTGTCTTAGCTACCACTTATTTTTCTATCTTGGAAGCTGGGAGAGGAAAAACAAATATTGACTGGAGATATTTTATCCATTTTTTCACATGATGATTGACCAAAAAGAATGATCAGAACAAGAGCCAGAAACGATCAGTAAGCAAAAGGAGATTCTAAGTCATCTTTATTATTATCGGTCAGTTAGGTACAGGAAAAACCTTTTCGTTGTATCCCATAACTCATCGCAGGAGACTGATCAGTGAAGACAGATAGAGAACCAGACCCAGGTAAAACACTCACCAAGTTATGCATAAAATTTGAAAACAAAATGTGACTGGTTTACCTGAATGTGCAGGTGATGTTCTCAAATGTGAGACTTTTTAAATCCACATAAAGAAATCATGCACATCTCAAGAAGTTAAAACACTGAAAACCATTGAAAAATTGGTCCACCTGAGTCTGGTGTTTTGAAATGTATCTCTATGTGTCCTCTCTCCTTGTAATCATGTTTAACTCTCTTTGGACCATGATACCCCGGCAACATTTTGAGGCAACGCTGATGGATAACCAGCAACATTAATCAGGACTAATTTGAGGGAGGATGGTGGAAAAAACATACAGCATGTAACTGCCCGCCACCCCCCTTACTAAGATTAAGAAAATAAATAATAAAAAATAAAAATTGCCTGTTTCAACTGCCTCAAAAGTGATGCAAGTATCATTGTCTTAAATTAGGGGTGTTCACACAACAACACATGGGAAGTCAGCATGCTCACAGTAACTCACATACAGATATGAATGTCTTTATAGAATATGTATCTGTCATCACATCTCGGCAAAAATTACACTTATACACAACAAATGCACAATAACACCTGGAACCATGATACCAGCCAGTGGAAAAAGACCCAAATACATTTGAGTTGTCTTTGTCCAGTCAGAAAAGGCTTCCTGTTAAGCGAACGGCCTCATCTCCTGGTAGGTGTTGGTGATATCGTCCAATAACAATAGCCTATAGATAAAGAATTTATGTTTCCAAACAACCCATAACACACACACGCACACACACACACACACACACACAAACGCACACACACACAGTCGCACACACATACATTTTCTCTCACACTTATTACATGTTAATAACATCATGAGAAACGTGAATCTTTTTTGAGTCAGTGACTGAATGTGAGATGCGGCTATGTTGAGAGCAGTAAACCTGACAGAAGTACAAAACACTCCATAACATCCTCTTGTTGGCAATTATGTTGACATAGTTACATTAGGCTATATGTAATCATTGCTTGGCAGCATACAAAAATAAAAGAAGTTGCTCTGGTGCATATTCTGAGTCATCTGCATTTGAGTTAAGTCGTCTCTATGCAAACTGAAAGAATTGTTTCTGGCACATTTTTTTTTTTTTTTTTTTTAAACGAATGAGGCTGGCTCAGTAATTATATATTGATTAGTATTAGGGTGTTACTGTAACTGTATCTGCCTAACTACAATACAACAAGTAGCAGCTTCTCCTTGGTGTAGTTTGTTGGCTAGCTTTTTAGCAAGCCTGACGAATGCATATTTGGAATCACTTTTGAAAAGACGACCGTCAAAAAACTTGCTTGTCAAAAATCATTTTAGCAGTCCTGTTTCTCTGCTCTATAGGGCTCTAAGACCAGTATTTCTGTTTGAATTCCTAAAACATTTTCATATTGAATTCCGGCTGTCACTTTAACTAGGCTGGTGTTTGATGACCAAACTCCATATGTATTTATTTGGACTTCAACAACGGCGTCACACTACCTATATCACCATAGACTCTAAACGAATACAACAACCAAGGGCCCATGTTTCACAAGTCAATAATTAAAGTAGGAATAAAGGATTGGCATTGTGTCAGGAGTGTGATCACCAGTCTGAGAACCCCCCCGATTAATTAAATATGTGCAGTTTAGCTGATTAGACTTTAGCACCTTGTGTGCTCAAAGGTTTTTTCACAGATTGACTGATTTGATGTTGCCAGCTAGAAATTTCTAAACATAGTGAAGACTCAGTTAGTGTCCTTTCAGCCTGGTTTTAGTTATTACATCCCCTCAACCTTTATGAAACAGGTTATACATATATATATTTATATGTGTGTATCTTTGTGTGTATAAGGGATACTCTGCTACACTTGGCATTGTCTTAATAATTTCCCATAGTTCTCAATCCCTCAAGAACAGACATTTTCTCTGTTATGGTGATGGAATATGATGAGACATGATTAAAAATCAAACATTATAATGAAATTACAGTGGTAGCCATTGCAGAGGTCATCCATTCCTGCATCAACCCAGTATGATCAGGATTCTCTGATCACTTGCTCTGGTAACATAGCAGCAAGACAAACTGGCACCTGTGAAATGGCTACCTACATGTATAATTTGTAAATGTTGGCAGAAATCCACAGAAATGCCAAGATCCACTTTTAGCACAGTGTAGCAGACCTTAGAAATGCATGGTTTCAGCCAGGGCTGTGACAGCTCTGCTTCTATGGCCAAAGTCCTAGTAAAGATACAGTATCTGGGCAAGAAAGGGCATGAAGGAAAGAGGCAAGAGGAAGAGAGACATAAAGAAAAGAAGCTGGAATGATGTCTTGTCCTCCTCATTCACAGCCTCTGGGTGAAGTTTTCAGGGAATACTCCTTTAGCGGCATTTTCTTTGTTCTGCTGCCAGTCGCCCTCTTTCATTCCCATCAGCCAGCCTTCATCCTAAACACACACACGGCAAACAATCAACTCAGTAATCTACTGGAAAACAACAGAGCATACCTGTGTGTGTTTGTGTGTGTGCGTACCTGTTCTTCTGGGTTTTCAAAGGGGATTACTAGCACCACATCTCCAGTCTTCATCTCCAGTTCGTCTGTGTCATTGGCAGCATAGTCATGCATCACCTGGACCTGTATCATATATATATACAAATGTGAATTATCACCATACATAAAAGATATATATTTTTGGTTAGTAGATGTTCAGCACATTTGAAACTTTTTTCCTGATTTACCTTGAACATGAAGCCAGGGGGCATCTCTGCAGGCTCTGATGCTGCCTCTGTTGATTCTGCCTCTTCTACAGGTGTCTAGACAATAAAGAGAGGTGCAATTTACTGATAAACTGTTCATGCTGCAGCACTTCTTCATCTTGTAAATACACATAATTGAGTCCTTTAAGTGTCATTTCTAAAAAGATTAGAAAGAAACTGAACCAGCAGAACTTTCTACAATTAAGCGCCTGTATCTGTAAATTACACAAATAGCTTTTCTACAAAGATATGATTCTACAAAATACTTTATTCTAGAAAACTCTTAATTTAATTATGGATGAATCAGAACTAATAAAAAAAATAAACCCCATTGAAATAGATTGTTGTAGTATCTCAGAACCTTTAAGGGATGCCTCACATAATTATAATTCCTAAAACATAACCATGCAATGCATGTATGTAATGGGTAGTGTAAGTTGTTTGAATTATGTGTATGTGTGTATAGGGTAAATATGAAATCCTATACAGTAGTTTGTTTTTACTGCTTTGCTTCCAATTGTTTTTGGGGAAAAGCCATTATATTATTATCTAGAATTCTGCAGGAATTCTTGCACTCACTTCTTCTGTTGCTGCTTCTTCTGGTGCCACTGCAGCAGCTGCTGCAGACTCATCCTGGGAGACATAGAGGAGTAACAGAGAAAGGTTAGAGAATGAGACAGGTAAAGGTCATCAATAAGGAAGTGGAAAGAATGTAAGAAAGGAGGAGGAACAGACAGACAAGACAAAGACAGACCAAAAGACAAGCAGCACAGCCTAAACAGCAAAGTCATAGTTAATGCAGGCATGTTGAATAGACAGCAGGATTAGATACTAATGCACATTTGCCATAAAGATAAAACTTTTGCACAGGATACTGTGTGTACATGTGTGATTAGCAGTGACTGGGATAATTATGTGCATTGAGAAGCAGATGTTTCTATTCATTTCTTTCCCTCATCAATTAATTTCCATCTAGCCCTCTGTGTCACAGTTGATGCATCCATGCTGCTGGCCCAGATGCATCCTAAATCTTTCCATTTCAAGATTTCTCCATCTTTCCACCTCCCATTCACAATTTGTCTCTCTATCATCTGCTTGTTTTCCCATGCTCAAACCTCCTCCTCAAGAGTCAATGCATCCACCATTTTCGTCCAGATGCATCTCTCCGTTTTTTCTCTCCTTGGTTACCTGACCCTCTTCATTATCCAGCGGGGCGGCAGCTGGGGTGGCTTCTTCCTCAGCAGTGTCAGCTGGAGCCTCAGCTGTAGGTGTGGTAGGCACCTCTGTGACTGGCTGGCTCTCATCATCACCCCAGCCCTCCTGGGCTTCAGCCACAGGGTCGTAATGAACTGGCTGGCTCCCATCATCCCCCCATTCCTCCTGAGCCGCAGCCACAGGGTCATAGGAAACTGGTTGGCTTCCGTCATCCCCCCAACCCTCATTGGCAGCTGATATGGGGTCATAGCGGACGGGCCGCGAACCATCATCCCCCCAGGCCTCTGAAGCAGCAACTACAGGGTCATAGTGCTCCTGGGTGTCCTGTTCCTGAGCGCCACTGTCCTCAGGCTGAGGGGCAAGGGTCAGGTTTCAAGGAATCAGAGGTCATAAGAGATATTTTACCTTACGGGTATCATTTTTGTAAATCAGATGTTTGAAAACATTTTATTTGAATGAAATACAGTAAACTGGTTTTGATGGGCAAGGGATTAGAAAATTTATAGGGATATTAAAGGGGCACTAAAGAGGTGCGTAAGGGTTGCACTACCAGAATGAGAGGTAAGGGGTTCAAGCATTAAAGGACCAAACAAATGATTTTGTTTGCTTTAGTCCATAAACTAAAAAGTGTGTTTTCTATATCTTATGCTGACTATATTCCATCACTCTGACTCTAGAATCTCTAGACTATAGACTCTAGAGATTGCAATGTCAGTCATTCGGCCATTTTGGTTGACACTAAAATCTAAAATTGCTGATCCCCTGACTTTGCCCTTCATGCCACTAGAAGGTTTACAGTTGTCTCAACAATTATTACATGGATTGCCATCAAATTTGGTACAGACATTCATGTCCCTCTGAGGGAGAAATGAATTGTGACAACTCTGTCTGTCAACTGACTTTTCCTCTTGCGCCATCATCTGGTCCAAAGTTTACTTTGGTTTATGACCAAATATCAGGAAAATCAGCCTCAGCTGCAGTGTGTGTTTAGTGTTAATTAGCATATGTTAGGATGCTAAACCAAGGTGGGGGACATGGCAAACATCATCACCATGTTAGCATATCAGTATGTTAGCATGGCGTTAGCATTTCACTCGAATGACTGCTCTGACTTAGTACAGTTTTACAGCTATTTTAAATCAGTTGGCAGTAAAAGATGCTTGATTAATAAAAGGGCTAAAACCTGAAAAAAACATTAGAATGGCCTTTTAATGGATTTGAACATGAATGAGGGTTCGGGGAGTTGGTATCAAGTATTATTTTGATTAAGCTGATTTGTCATATTTAAGGCAAAATGCAATCATGAGAAGAAAGGAGGGCCATGAAAGATGCCATAGACACCGATAGGTATTCTGCAGCAGATGTCAGCAAGTCATCATCATCATCACCATCACCATCATCATCATAAGATTGATGTAGAAGGATAAACCTTTACAGAGAAGGTTCAGCTTAAATCAAAAGGCAAATGAAGATAAGGAAAGGTGGCAGTAGAAGGCAGGAAAGAAAAAATAGTCCCATCAGAAGATAGATGTCGGATCTTCTGTGTGTAGTTAGCAAGCATGGTTTATATTCCCACGGCTATGTTCAGATGGAGATAGAGGAAGGAAGCTTTGTAAGAGTAGAAGTGTCGCTTCTGTCTGGGTTATCACTGCTTCGCCTCAAGCTCTAACACAGAACTGTATGACTGTTGTGACACATCCCTCTTACAGTGGCAGGGATTAACAAAAAGGTTATTTAATGATCAGGATGCCAACTTGCAAGCAAGGCTTTGTGAAGTTGCCCACTAACTCTTCAGTGTCATTTCTATAAAACAACCCACTGCAAACATGAGCAACTTCACGCGACTTTCACAATACAACTGTTCCCTGTGTGTCACATGGAGCATGTACTGTAACATGTGAACACACAGGGATACGAGGGGAAACAAAGAAATGAGGTCATTTCAGTTTCAAATAATTCTACACAGAAGATATATTTACCTTACATTCATGGTTAATTTTGTGTACAAGGGTGTGTACATTTGTACACTTTTATGGATGGTGTCTTACAATTAATCCTTCATAGGCTTTGCTTTACAATATGTTGTATATCACTGTATATCTTGCATATATACAAAGAGGGAGAGAAAAAAAACGTATGTGTAACAGTGTAAAATGTCCATTTGAAACTGAACTGACTTGATTCCCAAGTTCTATTTGTGCTGTACAACAATCTCGTCAGTGTTCAGTGTTATCACATCAAGCACTGCAGACACAAGGACAACGCACAAACAGATTTGGGACAGACAAATGAAAGAGGTCCATTTTACGGAAAAGACTGCAGAAATGACCATTACAGAAGTCCCTGCCAAGCATGTCCTGCATTTGTAGTGCAGGACTGTCAAGCATCCTCCAGCTGTAGCAGCAAGCACAATGAGAGTGGGGCTTGTATAATGGTGACATACAGTACATAAGGACTAAACTATGACAAATTAGATGGTTGCTATGAACACAAATTAGAATATGCTGATTAAGATGATGATCATAATGGTAATTATATATTTTCATCATTATTTTTTTTTTATTTTTTAAAAACATTATCTTTGGATGGGGATGATAAGCTTACCCACGAGTCCCAGTTTGCAGGCTGTGGAAAACAGAGGAAGCAACACAATGAGAAGACAGAACAAAACTCTCTAAAGTTCTTGGTTATACCCGTTGCATTCAGTAAGGCATTTCTGATGCAGGTTCCATGCTCTTACCCTACAAGCCCATCGCAGGAGATCTTTAGCAGAACAAGAGTACAGGCACTGTTTGGTGAAGTAAGAAGTGCAAGTGATGTACATCTGAAGAATTAATTCTGTCATATGTTTATTGTACAGAAGCTAATTTTATTTATATATACAGGAGGCTGCCCTTCTCTCTGATAGGTGGAGGTTGTATCAGTTTTATTAGACTGCAAATCATGTTATGACAAATTCCATAATGTGTTATTTTTTTCCGTTGATGTAAATATGTACAAAGTCTGTCTGTGGCTATTTTTTTCACAAACTAGTTGCCAATTTTTTCTCTCTGCTGTTTGGTACTGAGCAGATGACTGAAGTATACGGTAAATATACAGGCTGTAACTGTTTATGTTGAAATGTGCAAAAAAATGATATAATATAGGTCCAAGATTCACAGAATGAAAAATCATACAAACAAAAGATCAAAACTCTGTCATCTCATCCCTACATTTTCATGACAGGACCAGTTTGGCTCCGGTACCTACCAGCTACGTTAAGGTATAGAGTAGTCTACATGCCATTCAACAGTCAGGAACTGGTATGCTATACTGAGGCTTAGTGGCAGACCTGGATCAAACAGCAGCTGAAATCATTTTTCAAAAAGGTGACATAACACAAGGTGTGCTTAATTTATCTCACCTTCCAAGTATCGTGAGCAGCTTTTAGTCTACTCAGCTGTGCGCTAAGATACAATAAGCACAGCTGAAGTCATTCCAGTATTTCACATTTACATTCTGCTGTACTTTTGTCCAGGTCTGATGTGAAAGAAGTCAGAGCAGAGCAGGATTGTCAGTCTACAGTTCATGCCATGAGTGATCTGTGGATTGTGCTAAAGCAGGAAGAAGTGGTCACTAGAAACAGGTTTCTACAGATCATCATGCCGTCGTCCGCCTTTTGTTTGGAAAACTGGACAGAAGCAGAGCAGGTAACACCTCAAACTATGCCAAACTTACCAAGTGATTTCAGTTTGCATCCAGACTTATCAAGCTTATATCAATATATTCAAAGTCAAACAACTGCACTGGCAACTGGCACAGCTGTTGGCTAAAAGAAAACTTTAACAAAAGTTTAACATCTGTTCAACTTATTTAACTGAACAGGTCATAGACTCATTTATTTCCACTTAAGTATCATGAAATGAACTCAAAAACTTTCTGAATAGAACATAAAATCTCTTGTGAAGCTTGGCATTTCTTGCAGTGGAGTGTCTCTACGACTATATTTTCATGCCATGACTCATCCACCTGTGTGACCGTGGAGGCTTTGGTGGCTGCACTGAAAGAGTCCAGGTCCATGTCCAACAGGCTGCTCACTGCAGGACTGTCAAACTGATAACAACAGGAATAGGAGGGCTCGTTGGCTAACTGTGCGCAACAGAGGAGGCAAGGAAGTGGACAGAATAGAATAGAATAGAATAGAACAGAAGCACGGGCAGGCCAGAGGAAGGAGTGTTTAATGGTTCTGACCTGCACAGGAAAAGGAAAAGTTAAAGGGCTATTCCACAGTTGGTCGGCAGCAGCTGCTCACTAACCTCTGTAGGGGAGGTGACACTGATATCAGGAGTAGCTGCAGCATCAAACAGGTTGATGATGTTCTCTGTTTTCATCTCCTTAGATGGAGTCACCTTGGGTGGAGGAGGCACTGCTGGCTTTAGCTAGGAAAGAGGGGAAAAAAATGTGGTAATGAAGTTGTGCCACAAGCCATATGAATATGACTTCATTGCTTTGAGATTTAAATTTCTGTTGTGTTTCTGAATTTTGTAGAAAGAATTAATATGAGCCTCAGCAAAACTGTTAACTTAAAAAAAAAAACAAAAAAACAATTGGAGAATTCACGCTCAGATCACAAAATAAACATGTTCTTTTGTGTGTGTCTACCTTGGATGGAGATTTGGGGATTGGGGGTGGTCCTCCTGGCCTGAGAGTGTGGTTAGATGGTTCATCGCCACTAAATGAATGAAAGAGGGAGTGATGAAGGGCAAAAAGAGAACACAGATCATAGAGAGAGTAACAAGGATGGCAAACAATATGAGAGAAGAGGGAAGCAAAGGTTAAAGAGAGCAGCTAAAAGCCAAAACATCACTAGAGAGAAGTTACAGGGCATGCTACAGGAGTTTAAGTGAAAATTGTTGTTGTGGGAGCTGTCATGCAAAAAAAGTGAGCCTCCCTTCCCTCCATCCCTCCCATCCCATGCAAGCAGGCTTAGAGTGTGCCTCCTGTAAATCCTCACAAGCGAGCGGTGAAAGAGGCATTCACTGTCATTCAGAAGATCTTCTAAAGCTGACAAAAGCAGCCCCAGATCTGCAGATATTTAAAGAGCTTGGAGCATACCTGCAAATTGCTGCTGGAGGAGGCAATTTTGTACATTGGTGGTTTTAAAAACTACTTTACCATGATTGTATTACCAGCCAGGCATAGTGGACAAATACTCTTGGGCCCCAGAACTACAGGGCTCCCAAAGGCTCCAGGCTTATAGTGCATCAGCAGGTTGGTGTTAATATATATGTTTGAGAATACAGAGCACTAAAGCGATCCACTGGCATGACAAGGGACCTAAGGTGGGTCCTGCTTTATTACTTTTTCTTGAGGCTTAATCTAGTTTTATTATTTCAGATTTGTGGTTCTGTAGTCTCTCAGTCAAATTGCAACAGAGATTACACAGAGAAGGGGAGTAGCAGGAGGTTGATTGCAGCAACCAACTTCTGGCACAGGGCCCAAAAATCTAACACAGTGCATTTGCTGTGTGTTTATCAGAGGATATAAAATGGACAAAGTGGTCTCACAATGCTAAGTAAAGGAAAGGCGTTGTGAGATGGGACTAAAAAGACACGTATTGGAGTACACTTTCATTTCAAAAAGTTAATGGGAGATGAGATATTGTGAGGTATGTGTATTATAAAGTAACAGTGTTGCCTGGTGCAGCATTACAGACACAGGTTTGCTCGTCTCTTGTACATCTGCAGCTCTGAGCACACGACTCTCTGATCAGTGTGTCAATTCACTTACACAACCAAGCACTAACTCTCCCTCAAAAACTTCCAAGCCTGCAGACTGACTGACATACAGACAGCTGGACAGACATGTCAGTTTGACAGACAGACAAGAGTTGTGTCACCGTGGTTACCACAGTTGCTGCCGGTTACCTCCTATTTGCTCCTGACGATGAGGCGCCGCGGTTACCTGTCTTTCTGCAAGGGGGGGTTCAGGGTGGCTCCAGGTTAGTGAATGTCATTTTGGTTGTCTATTCCTGTAGCTTAAAATGTTTGTGATGTGTAGTGTTCTAATTTATGGGTTTTGCATTTTTCCAGACAGAACCAGGAATGGAGGGATGAACCTTCAACTTTAATCAGTAAAATAATCAGTTGGATATATTAGGATCATCTCTTTAATGCACTTGTTTTTCAGTTTTGAGTTTTGAGTTTGAATTTTCTGTGTGCAGTCTAAAAAAGAATAAATGGACAACTGAAATGTGTTGGCAGTAAAAGATGCCTAGCCTTAAAATTTAAAATAAAAAAGCGTTTTGAGCTTTTAACTCCTAGCTTACAGTAAACACACTAACAGGGAAAATAAATGAGTTCACTGAAAATAGCATCACCACTTAATTTACTGCTATTCTCACTTCTGATGCAGACCATTACATTCATCAAGCACAGTGAAAGAGGTTCAAATATTTAACATGTCTGAATGGATGTTTTTTTGGTCAAAGAGAAGGAGCCACAGACACGCAGCATAGCGAGTATTTTCTGCACTGGCTAAGACGACCAACCACAGTGATTGACTGATGAGGCTCAGCTCTCTAAACTGGTTCCCAGGGTTTTTCTTAGAATTGCAAAAACCTGAGGTTCCTGGGTTTTTACCTGAGTATAATTTCAACGAAATAGAAAGGCAAAGCCTTCACAGAATATCCGAGTACGTTTGAGTCTGAATAGCATTACTGTTAAGAAAAGATTTATTGGTGCTTATTTTTGTCACTTATAACATTCAATAGAAAGATTAAAGATTTCTTGACATTTAATTCCACAAATCTCTTATGAGCTACACAATATATTACAAAGCACTAAACAGTAGGAAGACTTACTATCAGAGAATTTAATAATATATCTTTGCTCACTAACCTGGTTGTTGTTTCTGATTTCTCCAAATTCTCCAAGACGTCATACAAATCCTGATCCAACTACAAGGAGGGCAAAAAGAAGGGTGGAAACTGTTACACCGTATAATTCACACAAAAGCTTGTTTGAGAAACAACATCTTTACCCAGTTCCACTTATTAAATCCAATTATCTTACACCGTTCTGGCAACTTCTATGGCATAATCATTAACATAATCATATTATCCATGCACTGCAAAGTTACAACTACAGCTTGTTTGCATCAGTATGTCCAAATTCAGGGAGACAATATTTACAACTCTCAAGCTAAGGCAGTATTACAGGGGATAATCTCACTGCACTCAGTTAAAACCCCATGCTCTAGCTTTGCTTTACTGGGCCAGAAATAAGAAATGTGTTATAACACACTTTGCATATGGTTTCAAAATCAGTGCTGATGTGCAGCAATAAGTTAACATTTTTAGATGAAATTGCAGCCCCTGTTAATGTAGACACTGGCACAGTCTGGCACTGTCAACATTTTCCGAGAACAGTTATCTGATATTTGGTGTCAGAATGTTTTGTCTGGTCTTTATCTAAATGCAGCAGCACCACAGAATAGTCTCACCCGGCTCATTTCCTTGTGAAACTTCTCCTCGAAACCAGCCAAACTCTGGAAGGTGCTGACATAAAACCCAACACGACTAGAGATAGAGAGAGAGACAGTATTGACTGCATTACCGGCTTGGTTTAGTTCAATATCCTGCGAAGGTAAATGTGGCACAGATGCAAGTGACATGTAATTATAGCATCTATCCATCAAAAGGAAAATCAATTTGCACAGACACTCACACGCACAAAGACACACACCTGTTCCAGAGCGAAGGTAACTCCTCTTGCAAGTCAATATTAATCTCCTCAAACACCTTCTGGGCTCTCTCCAACTCCTCCTCAGCCTGAAACACACACACACATACACACACACACACACAGGCATCAGGCATTGTTCATGAGTGCGTGTTGGATGTACAATAGATAAGTGATGAGCAATATATGTGTGCTTGATATCTTGACATCTCCTGTTTCTTATTATTCATTATCCAGTATCATTTTCATTTTGCCTTCACTATATATTCAACAGTAGTACGTGACAGGGAACCTGAGCAGAGAGAGAGCGAGCAATGACATCCAAAAAACTCCCCTGAATTGAGGATGTGTCTTTGACTGCTGAGCTACCAGGACACCTCTTATCATTGCTTCATAGTCAGCAGACCTTGTCGGAAGTACAGTAAGAGTAGTGTGTACCTGGCTCCTGGACAGACTGCTCTGGGCAACGTTGTGTGCAGACAAGATACCCTGAGCCCAGCCTGGAGTGGCCCTCTCCAGCAAAGAGGAGGGCTGGAAGAGAGAGAACAAGTTCATATGGTAAATACCCTTAAAGTTATAGTTACACCTGATAAATTATAATTGTTAACATGTATATATGTGTGATTATACACATCATTGGCAGTGTACCGCTGCTTAGGTATCAGACTATTGTGTATTTGATTTACCTTGGTAATTTTAATCCCCCCGTCCTTTTTCTTGGTCTTGTGTGTAGTAGCGTAGTTGTGCCTGGCACTGTCGTAATCCACCAATTTCCTGTCCCTCTTAGCTATACGAGCCTGAACAGAAAAGTAGAAATGAATACAAGAGAAGAATAATTACCAGTGTAATTTAGTGTCTCTATCTGCAGAGAGATGCCCAGTTTTCATGCTTCATAAATATTGAAACATCAGTTGCTTGCCAGAAACTCAAAATTGACTTTTTTACGCCACATTTTAAGATACACTTTTTACAACTTGGTCGTTTTCAACTAAATATTTTAAATCGGTGGAAGGATTTTAGTCATCAAATGTCTGGATTTAAGTTAGGAGAGAGAACAGCCAGGCAGGTGGCAGCTCATGGATGCTCTGTGTCCACCGAGGAGTCAGTGATCACAGACGTTGAAAGTGACACTGTTTTATTCGTTGTTTCATTTAACCCCCTGGTCCATTTGTTTGGGAGAGGTGGACATCTTTGCGGATAATTCTGGTTCATAAATTTACAGTTAGTTAGATTTGCAGGCTAAGACCCAAACCGTTCCCTGATGTCCTGTGTCTACCATACAGCGCCAGCGAAACACTAAATGTAATGTGAAACTCTTTTTAGTGCTTTTAACGGTTATAATCACCGGGTCTCTTTATTTTGGAGAGGAGGAGACCTCTGTAGATAATTAAGCTCCAAGTAAAAACGAGTGACAGTGAAGAAATTCAAACCGGGAGAAGTTTACGGCAATGGTGGTGAAAACAACAGCTCCCAGGATCCCACGCTATTCCATGACATCACCCAACGCTGTCTTTTGTTTTGATTGAGAGACCCCTAGCAGCAGAAGTTACATACTATGTGTTTAATAGTCGTTTTTGTGGTCAATATTTCTAATACAACACAACTGAAATCCAAATAGTGTATGCTCATTAAAACTACAGTAAGATAATAATATGGCATATTATGTGTAGCCTTGCCACTGCATCAATGCTCAATGCCAATAGTTTTCAGCTAAGGCTACAACATGTCCTTATGACCACACATCTTACCTTGATATCGGGGAACTGGCCCAGGTAAGTATCCATGGAGATGAGAGCATGATCAACCAACTTCTGGTGGTAATCGGTCCATAACACATCACAGTCCTGCAGCATAGATTAACATAATAGCACAATAACATTTCTTCATATCTTAGAACTCCAGTTGCTCAGTTGCTATGTCTAGCCAAGTGGTCTTGTGTTAAAATTAAGAATAAACTTAAATCTTTAAGTGATTATGTATTTTCTTGCAGTTATAGATTGACAAGACACATTAATTCAAAGGTAATTTCAAGAGCAAACATAATGAAGTCAAAGTTGAATATAAAGATCTACTCAACATTTCTCAACAACTTATAAAGCACAGCAAAAAGAAAATAATCCCACAAGAACACAATAACTTTCCAGACCTCCATTCTTCTAACCATGAAAAAAAAGGGAGCTGCTAGGATATACATATAAGCTAATCAGGAGCCAAACATGGACATAAACAACAAACAAACACAATCAACTAATGTAGGCCTACAGTAGACCTCTACATGAAAATCAGCTCGTCCTCACACTCTCACACATGCAGTCAATCGCTGTCTTTCAAACACATTTATAAAAGTGTCTCTGACCTCCACAATGGAATCCACTTCGTTCTTGCCGTACCACTCTGGCTCATACATGTCAGCCAGACACGACTGCAGGTTATTGGAGGACTCATGCATGGCTGAGGACAAAGACACATAGTGTGCATTGATGGGCATTTATATTTCCAGGTTGAAGTATGTATTTGTTCATCCATGATTGCATCTACATGCGTGGCTTAAATGCATTTGTCCATTCATCAGTGTAACTTTGAACGGACGTGTATGTGTGTCACCTTTCACTGCCTCCAGGTACGCCCTAAGGTCCCTCTGCAGTTTGCTGCCCTCAGCCTGTGAGTGAAACATAAAACATGAGGCGTAGAACACAAAAGCAGTACAGAGTAGACAAGTGCAGAGATGTCACAGGCCTGTTGAGCCAGTTTCAGTTTCAACAAATTCAAACCTGTTTGAGCCAATGCAAGTTGGTATAGGCAGAGATTAGGCTACAAACATGACTAGAAAGTCTGGCAAGCTACAGCTCCCTTAAAGCTGGTCTGTTATGTAACATTTTCTACAGTAAAAATTGGAAACACAGCTCTGTGTGTCACTGTGTCGCACTCACATATTGTTTGTTGAAGTTGATAACTCCCTCCTCAAAGGCAACGTCTTTGGTCTCATCAGCTTTGCCAAGCTTCTGGAGAACCTGTCCGTCAAGCAAATAGTAACATAAGACAATACAAAGGATAACTGTCGCTATTGATTCTGCTGAGTTTTCAGTGATAAGAGACAAGAGGTCAGTTTTTGACGCTCCCAAAAATACACTGAACGTGAGGATTCACCTGTTCGTCTTAATCTTTTATCCTCTCTCTCAAGGTTAAGTTCAAATATGATTTATTTGCATGAATGGGAAAATGAATGGCTTGTAAAAACAGCATATGGCACACACACACACACACACGTACATAGATAATGTCAGAATTAAGCCAAGTAAGTCAAGTCTACAGTGTAATACAACCGTTCTTGCATTCCCATTCACAGATATAACGCACAACGGCTTGACAGAGGAACCACAATCAGTTTTCCCTCCGCCGCTCTTCAGCCCAACAGCTCATGGTGCATTTTGACAGACAAGTAGCGCCCCCTGTCATTTATTCTGCGCACAACTCGCAGGTGCATACACGCGTAGAATAGGCCCCTTATTTACCACTTACACATATTGCAGCATGAGTGTTAAATATTATCGTGGTGCCAGCAGCGTGCAAAGAGAGTGGGTTGCAGTCACCATCTGAGTGACAAACCCTCATGAAGATGCCCAGGTAATGACTTACATGCCAGGACCACATCAGTCGTCAGGCTAAATTATGAGTAGGCCTACAGTGCATCTGATTGCACTATGACCGTGTCCGCTGCTTGACATTGACTAAAAGAGGAATGCATTTAAAGTGGACATCCCCCTCCCCAAACACAGCTTTTAATATTATGATGTCGTGATGCGACACTGCGCCTCGGTGTTGGGGGATGCGGCACTGCTGCTTCGCAGCTTGTAGGCCTGAAACATAATTTCCCAAATATTAACATGGAGCAGGAGCAGCTCTTCGCTTACCTTTTCTTGGGCTCTGGTTAGTTTTTTCTGGACGTTGCTTGCCACTTTCCCTGCAGTCAGCCCCTTCCCCAAATTCAACTCAGCCATCTTGTAGCGTAGATAAGTCTTTGGATGCGGGAAGGAAGGAAATAAAAAATAATAACGATCGGATGGACCGCTACGGCGACCGTTGAATCAAATTCATCAATGTCCAGTGTAGAAAATAAAGTTGATAAATGCGATTATGAGATGTTACGATGTATCTACAGAATTAGGCCTATGTGTGTGCAGAAAGCTAAGCTGTATTCTCTGATATTGAGCCGCTGTGTGCGCGTCCGTGACAGAGGAGGAGGATGCTGCGAGAGATGCTCTTAAAGGCACAGCTGCTGCCGCGCATCCAGGAGACTGTATATCCACCGGCACGGCTAAAATATGGACAAAAGCAAGTGTTTCAGAAGGACATGGTGCGCTTTAATAAAATTAATCTTTGGGATTTTTTTTTTTTTGTAATCTCTGTTTTTTTTTTTGTTTTTTTTTTAAATAATTTGTCTCTAGAACCGAGGATCACGAAGGTCTTAAATGATAAATGTTTTCAATTGACAAGCAATGAAATATCCTGATGAACATTCACAACTGACCACAAACACAAACAGCAAACAACGAACACCAAACAAACAGCTGGACGTGGCCTCGCCATAAGCATGTGTTAATGCTTCAAACTTATGTGTCTCAGTAATATGGTTACGTAACACATGAAGTGAAGCGACAGCATAGGGGATCAGTGACAGCAGCTCAGCAGTGTTTACAGTAGTAACGACACAGTGAGACTATAATGAAATACAGTGTTGTCTGAAACGTAGGTTGGATTGGAACTATAATAGACAGAAGAAAGTACTATTAAGTATGGACAGATATAACATTTACTTGAAAAAAAACTAGACTTTTCTGCATTAAGTTTTGAAGCAAAGGTTCTTATAACAATTTGACATCAGGCTGTAAATGGTGATAGGCCAGCAAAGGTGCAGGCCTGTAAAAACAGTCTCTAATCAACACGGTGAGCGTGGGTGGCCACTTGAACTAACAATTGCTCCAGTGCTAGCGCTGATACCCTGGTGTGTCCTCTCCCAGATGATCATCGACCCTGAGGAGAAACCACGACTGCGACCGGGACATCTGCATCTCGGTTCCACTCCGCTCTGCAATAATCCACTTTATACTCCGGGAGATGGCACTATTGGCCCGTATCACATCAACATAGCTACAGCGTCTAAAGAGCTTAGAGTTTCCCACTTTTTAAAATGTGTCTGTTTTTGATCAAGGGCTGCAGCAGCCTGGTGAAGGACCACGGCTCTGCAGAAGTACAGAGGAGAGACTGCTCACATCTCAGTGTGAGCTCTGAGTGATGTTAGAGGTGAAGTTGCAGTGACCTGCTCCTGACTATAAGTTGGCTACATTAATACAATGTTTAATATCCCGTATAATATACTTAAAAAAAATAATTTGTTATCCTATTTCATGATTGGCAAATAAAAGTGCACGGTGAAGTTCAGCTCCTTATCGTCTCAGGTGGCTGGTGCTGGCTGGGAGCTCTCCACGGTCCTGAACTGACGCTCCGCTGGTGCTGAGGGGACTGAAAGGCAGCAGGACAAAAGGCTCTCAAAACGGTACTTATGTTTTGGTTTTGTTTTTCCTACCATTACACTGGATGTAATTATATCTCGGTTGCATAATCTAGCATGAGAGCACGCTTAGGAGAAATCCTCCTTGCATGTGAGAGGAAAAATGGTTTAGTGTTAAGGAGGTTAGGTTTCAGAGTGGGTGATTATCCCGTAAAATACTTTTTAAATTCAATTCTTTTAAAATCTTTTTTTTTTGATGACACTAAAGCCGTCTGTTTTCCTTGTGAACACACGTCCTTTGCACCTTTACTGTCTGTCCCTCCTCTTTTTTCTTGTCTCTTTCTCTCTCTCCCCGACTTTCTCCCTCTCCGCCTCCTCCCTTTCCCTCTCATTCCCTCTCCCTCCTCTCTTCCTCCCCTCCTGTCTCCCCGTCTCTTTATCCCCGACAATAACAACATTTGGCCACGAGTCACCAAGCCCATTCGTTCCCATATAATCACATGAATAGCTCCTCTCCTCTCCTCTGCACCCCCCCACGCCCACCCCCTCCCCATCCCCCCGCACACACACACACACACACACACACACACACACACACACACACACACACACACACTCCCCCCTCCTGTGCTGCGGGAATGGTTTAACCCGTTGCGAGTGAGGGAGACACAGGGAGCACAAAGGAAGCGCATACACTGGTCGTTTAGGAGGGATACAATTGGGTGCATGATGTAAACATGGAATAAAAACCGCAAGGCTGCATCTCCATTTCCCGTCGCACTGGTCCATTATCGGCGTTCAATATTACATGAGGTGCCGACTAACAACAGCGCGTCTGTCTGGACAACGGGAGGCGGGCAGCAAGTGAGAATTAAGCCAAGAGCGGAGGAGAGGAAAGAGGAGTTGAGCATTGTTTCATCTTCGCTTCAAAGGTTTCTGGAGTTGCTCTCAGGCTTTGGACCGAATCCGGTTCACTGGGACACGATGCTGGGGTTTTCAAGCTGACCGAGCCGACAAGTGGAGATTTTCTTGTCTTCTTTTCGTCCGTTTCGATTTATTTTGTTGTTGTTTGTTTGTTTTGCACTGGAGTGTGAAGACCGGAAAAACACGCTAATATGTTGCATTTCTGAGGTGAGTGAGTTTTCTTTGTTCACCTCAAATTACAGCACACAGATTTCGATTGAACCGAGTCTGACGCGGGCCAACAAATACAGACTAAAGTCCGACGTTTTGTCCACTAATCTCCATCCAACAGCCCGAACGAAGACCCATCCACATTTCCTAATGTTAAAAATGGTTCCCAAAAGCCAATCACACTGCCCACAGCCTTATGCCCGTCACTGTAATTGCCTGTGAAAATTAGACACATGGAGGACTCCCCCAGCTCTGCTATTGTTTTCCCTCTATTGTTTTCAAACCGGAACATTTGGTGCCCTTAAACAAGACACAAGCTCTTAGAGACCCCTCAACGGGCGCATATCAGTGACAGCCAGATGAATCCTTCATGATGTGTGGGAATTAATAATTTAAAGGACTAAACTCTGAATTTGATACCCCTGTAGATAATTGGGTTGGACAGCGTGTAAACACTAGGAGCCAAATTGATTGAAAGTCACATGCATCCATATCCCATTCACATCTATCTATCTATCTATCTATCTATCTATCTATCTATCTATCTATCTATCTATCTATCATCTATCTATCTATCTATCTATCTGACAGAGAAAGAGGTTCTTTCTCACAGTGGATTTATGTCTCTCCACCTCCTCTCTTCTGTAGGGAACAGTAATAGCACATTTAACATCTTCATAATTAGTAGTTTGCCAGAGCAAAGAAGAAGTAATTATAGGCAGCAAGCCTGCTGAGCTAAGTGTGCAGGCATTTTTATTTTATTTCCATTGTTAAGCATGCAAATGTTGTCTTGGTACCATGTACTAGTTCTTTTCTGAGAACAAGCAAAGCTTGAACTTGTGTGTTTTATTTCCCACTTCTGTGGTTTAAGATATCATTATTCATATGTGGATCAAAACAAACCCATTTGACATTTAAAAAAAAAAAAACTGTTCATATCTGCTTCTTCTTCTCCATTTTCTCCATTCTAATAATGTGTTTGTGTGTTTGTGTTTGTGAGACCAGTGTGCACAGCTGTCCATGTTGTGTTAGAGAAGAGAAACATAAAGCGTCCACCCAGAAAAGACTGTAGACATTCACATACTGTACATGCCTTCTACTACAGGGAAAACTAAGAAATATCACACTGACTTAAAAGAGCAAAAAAAATACAGAGTGCTCCAAATCGCCTTTAAAATGACAGATTACAAGGGACATTTTGGCCCTCTGCAAGCATGAAAAATGACCGGGCACAGTCTATTAGAGAAAGTAAAATTACATCCCTGACCGGAGATCTCTTGAGATATAATGATAGATTTAAAGCTTGCACTGTATTTGAATAGTGGATGCTGATGAAAGGATGCCATGGGAAGAAGCATGAATAAGACGGAGTGTGTTTGAGTGTTTAGAAACCATTGTGCTGCTAGTTACTGACTGAGTGCTGTTGTTCAGCTGATGCATTGGAGAGCGCTCTGGTGTCAACCCACGGGGGTTTCTTACTTGGTAGTGTTATTAAATCTTTTAATAAGGCTCGCCTCCAGTCTGTGAATCATTTCCTGAGCTGAACTGTGAATCCGTGGCCTTACCACAGATGAAACTGAGGTATGTTTAAGGAAATTAATAGCTTAATGAAGCTACATCGGAAATGTTAAGTAAATAACAGAGCTCTCAGTTATATCTTCACCCAGCTAAACCGCCACAAAGCGTGCTTGTTGTTTCTCGGGAACAAACAGTTTTTGCAGTCACATATTTACCTTCAGCTCAGCGTGCACCAAGCTTTTTACTGCTGGAAGCTGCTCTGCTTCAGTGGGGCAAGTGAGGGGTGGGGGGTGGGGTGGGGGGTGGGGTATCACCCAACCGGGAATAATTAAAAGTGCTTCGCATTTACTTTCATTTTCAATAATGTCCAAAAGATAGAAAAGATGGATGAGGAGATGATGAAGGACAGACGGGAGGACAGAGAGGAGATGTGAGATGTGTAACGTGCAATGGGACTCAATCCCATGGCTCTTGAAAAGTCTATAAAAAAAAATTGAATGGGACCCCCACGTGCTGTTTTGCCTGGCTTTGCCTTTGTCTGGCTAGAAGTCCCAAATTTCTGTCTTCTTGTGGCATTTTCGCTCTCTGTGAAGCTGACAGAGGTGATAAAAGGCACTTCCTCGGATTTGCGCAGCCATAAGAACAATATCTTTGTTTTCAGCCATTATCGCTTGAGAGATATCATCCCCATGCCTTTGAGTACCTGAAAGAAAACAGCTCAGTCAAGACAAACAAACAGAAATGTTGGAGAGTATGGAGAGGAAAACTTTCAACTGCACAAATGTTGTTTCAAACTGTAACATTGCCCTCATCATTCAGCATTTTATGACAGAAATGCTTTAATTGATCTAAGTATCGAGGGGAGGATGGGTACCAGAGAGAATATCATTCACACAGACGATACAATTCATGGATTGCCTGTGTTGCAATGCTCTCACTGCGCAATGCTTTGATGATTGGTTATATAAGTGCAGTGAACATAAGCCAAAAAGACTCACACTCAAGACAGAGTACAAAATGTCTACAGTGGCTTCTGTGTCTAACAGAACTAGTCAGCAACAGGCCTCTGTGTTTTTGTTACATATTTAAAGAGGGCAGACAAGGAGACAATGAGGGAGGACTGTGGGTAAACGTGGGAGTTATTAGAGAGAAAAATATAAAGAATGAAGGAAAAAGGGAGAAGGTAGGAGGAAAAAGCGAAAGGGGGCAGGGTTATGACTAATGAAAAGTGGGGACTTAGTTGAATACAAACAGAAAAACATGCAAGAGAACCCCACCCCCATAAAATTAAGGGACTGGACTCCAAGCAGGATGATTAGAGTGGAGAAAGAGATGGGGAACAAAGAAGTAGGAGGGGGTTGTGGTGTGGGATGGAAGGATGAGTGTAAAGAGAAGAGGGAAGAGAGAGGGTAAAGTCGATCCTAATCCCATTAATACACACCAGTGCTGTCCTTCCCACTGGCATGTTCACATGCACACACACCACACATACACTCATTGTTGGAGAGTACCGGTCAGATATGCTGCTGTTTGTTATTCAGCTCAACAGTATGCTGCCTGGACGTCCTCTTTAATGATTTGGCAACTCTATACACTGAATGTACAGTCGTCAGTACTCCCATCAGTGTAATGAGGACAGTGTCAGGTTGAGAGCCACTAGTTTCAACCAGACCCGACTCACAGTAAGAGCCCTCTGGTGATGTGGCGTTTTGTGTGTGTGTGTGTGTATGTGTTTGTGTATGCTTGGCTGTCATGGTGGTTTGTAGCTGAAAGGGTCTCTTCATACTATCTTGGCAGACGCATCTGTATCTGTCAACATTTATGTCCTACATGCAAGCAATATCTGAAAAATGTGTGTGTAGGCATGTGTGCACAGATGCAGTATGTGTTGTTTATAAGGTGTGTGTGAACTTTATTTGTCGACCGTGTGCTTTTCTCACACAAGCAAAGACTATTCTTTTGAATAAAGATTCTGGTTCATCCTCAGGAGAATTGTGGTCAATGTTTAACTTAAATCTGGCCAATCTGGAATCAGTCAGTTCAACAGACATTTCTCATGCGTAATGTATAGCAATACTGTATGTATGTTTGTGAATGTGTGTGCTAACAGGGTAAACATCAACTAACACAGGAGCAAATGGAGAGCAGAGCTACAATTGAATTCAGTAATTCAGGACGGGTCTACAGAGAGACAGAGCTGTGCACAGCTAATAGAAACAGTAAAACATTGAAGGCGAGGCTTTATACGGAGTGTGTTTTCTGTGTGTATGGTTGTGTGTGTGTCTGCTACTTGAGTCTAGAGTATGTACCACAGCCTCTAGTTGTGTTTTCACCACAGACAAAAAGTTATTGTGTGTTTGCCCCTGGTGGAAAGGAACCAAGTACATTTGTTCAGTTCCTGTACAATTTTGAGCTTCCTGTACCTGACTTGAATACTGCATACAGTAAAATCTACTTTATACTTATATTTCATTACATTTCATAGGCAAATATTGTACTTTTTGTTCAGGTATATATATTTAACAGCTGTCGTTACTTTGTAGAACATGATTTTAAAAACCTATAATGAGCATATGATGGATGGGGTTTTATACAGTACATACAACTACCCATCAGTGTATGAACATTTTAAAATTGGCTCCACCTAAACCAGATATGCCATTAAAATGCTGTTTACATGTTAATTCATAATGACAGTGGCCTTTCGTAGACTTTAGACAACCAGAGTTCAAGGCAGTTATACCTTAATATAGAAATTCAGGAGAATATTTGGAGAAAAATATAATGAAGCAGCATAAGAGTATTTATGTAGGAAGTGGAGGCACAATGATTTTACAAAAGATGGCAAATTAGTCTCTACTAAAGCGATCTCAGTTACCTGTGTAATGCCTGTGGTTTCATGCATTTTGAGTGTTTGTCTTGATGTGCTGTCGCTCAGCTCTGAACAGTCTCTATCAGCTCATGGGGGACATTTGAAAAGAGACAAATGGGTCCATGTGGGGTTGGAGACAAATTTAACACTGTAGCTTAAAGTAGGCCTAGTGTTCTGCTGGAGAGGAAGAGAGAGAAAGAGCAAAGTGGTTGAAAGCAGCAGTGAGACAAATGACGCTGGAAAAAGAGACGATGAAAGACAGAGAATGAGCTGTAATCTGATGAAAGCCTCTTTACTCCGCTGTCAACTCACCTTCAGGCCACAAGCAATGACCAAGGCTTAGAGGGGGATCAATGCTGAGGCCACCAGCATACGCACACACATGCACACACATACACACTCTTCAGATCACCTCACGTTAAGTGCTCCGAGGCTGCCCATGGTACACATGCAACACCTTCGGGGGTCAGTGCATGGCAAAGCAGCCTTTACTCACCCATACTGCGGCACTTAATAAGTAGACAAAAAGGATGGATTGATGGATGAATAGATGCACAAAAAGAGAATGCTAAGAGCACAAATGGCTAGAGATTAGGACATTACTTCTCTTTGGTTTTTGTATGTGTGTGTGTGTGTGTGTGTGGGCGGGTGGGTGCGTGAGGGGTCACTCAGACATCTCAATAGACTTGAAGCTCAATGGGAGAGAGTGAGAGTGTGAGGAGAAAGTTTCTCAGCTCCCATACAAATCACCCATCCTGCATTTAAACCCAATGACCCAGACAACCAAATGGCCCAGGCCAAGGCTGTTTCACTGTGAGTGTCCTCTGGCTGAGTTTTATTTAACAGAGACAAAAAAAGCTGATGAAATGCATGTATGCATGATGGAGGAGGCTGAGAACCTGAGGAATAAAAGGCATTTAAACAGTTTAAATTGTGACCGAACTTATTTTTCTTTAAAGCACAAATAGCACAGATTGAGTGCAATTTGGCTCTGAAATGGCCTTGAATTGCATGTTCACTTGATAACACAGGTTGTGAAAAAATTGTGATATTAACATTTCTTTTTCCATCTATCCATCTACGTGCGTGGTTTATTAATCAAAGGTACTGTATTTTGTCAAAAATATGTTGTTACATTGCCCTTAGGAATATAAGTGTATCTTCACTTCCTTATGATTCATAATGTCAAACATTGGAATTTGTAATTTTTTTAAATCAAGTATCACAAGTGGATCAAGATATGATCATGACATGAATACAATTCAGTGAGAATGACTTATGGACAATATTATGGAAATTAGCACTTGTTGAGCTTGTAAAGCAAACTTAAGATGTGAATGCTGTGATGAGTGAATTGAGACTGTATCAGTATCTAATACCTGTACAAATGACCATTAACTTTTTAGTCACACTGTTAATCTGCAATACTTGTATTTGCTGTATGAACAATGTTGGTACAGAACCTTCAGCTAAGCAGCCCAATTAATCAAAGATGCAACAATGGAGGCATTTCCAATAAGACAAGGCTATCTGTGCTCTCCGGTTACTATGCCAACTGTCTGAGCAGGGAGCTAGTTCAGCATAAGTGCACAAATGTGGCTTGCTAAGAAATATACCTGCAACAAATGATTATCTTCATTGTCAATGAACTTGTTAATGAGTGAATTCATCATTTAGTCCCTGAAATGTCAGAAAATAGTGCCTAATCACACATTCTCAAAGCCCAAACTCTTGAAGTTGCTATTTGTCCAATGAACACTTCTGGACACCCACATATACAAATCAAAGAGATAATCACTCGAGCAATTACTCACATTTGAGAAGATGGAAGCACTCAGTGTTTGGAATGTGTCCTTCATAAACAACTTGAATTATTAGTTCCCTAGTTTTCTCCCTTTTTAAAATTGTTATAGACATCAGCAAAACTTTGCTAAGTTTTGTGTAAACAACACACATGTTGGTAACCATTGTAGGAAATAGTGGTGCAAATGCTGTATATTACTGCATCACTTTCATATCTATAGTATCATCACATTAAGGATCGTTCTCATGTGTACAACACATGGAACCAGTGCATATGTACTGTTCTTTTAATAGAACGCCACACTTAAAGCATACATTATCATATCTCTGCCAAGCTCATTATCATAATAAAGATACATACAATAGTAGTGTTGAGATAATTTCATGTGGAATAGTAATAATTGCACTGTGAATTAAAGGACCAGTGTGCAGGATTTAGTGACATTTGGGTTGAGGTTGCAGACTGCAACCAACTGAACACCCATCTCCTCACCCCTCCCTTTCCAAATGTGTAGGAGGGCTACTGTAGGAACATGGCAGTGCAACATGGTGGGCTCCATGGACGAGGACCCATTCGCTATGTAGATATAAAGGGCTCATAAGCTAACAAATACACAACGATTCTTAGTTTCATTGGTGTTTATACATCAATGAAACATAGTTCAATCAATGTTCTATTTGATTTCTGCCAATAGATCCCCCTAACAAAGCTCCAAAGCTCTGGTCCTTTTATTACATATTTTCTTTATTCAGCATTAGAGAAGATGCGAGTTTGGAGTGGTATATTTGTTTGCTATATTTTTTTGTTACATTTGTGTTACATTTGTATAAAATACTAATTAGATTCGCACTCTATAAGTCTCTCTCTTTCTCTCTCTCTCTCTCACACACTCACTCACACACACACACACACACACACACACACAGTAGTAGTCTCCCTGGTGACAGATGGGCTTGATGGAAACACAGTCATCCTGTTAGTAACCATGACATCAGCAACACTGTTACTCACTGTCACATGCACATGAATGCTTTCCCTCTTTCCCTCTCTAAACTGGAAACAGAAGAGCGAAGGTTCATGACATGACCATCTCTGTCTCTGTTTTGAATCAAGTTCCTAAATCTTATTGGGATATGAGTCTGGCACAGAGGAATAAGTCCATGAATGGTCAGACAGAAAGACAAGATAAAAAGCCAAACAGACAGCAAGGAAGTCTGATATGTATCTGTGCAAATGCTTGCTCAAAGGGCAAGGTGGACTATACAAAGGCAGTCTGTGACATGGAAAGTCGAATAATGATTCCAGTCTATGGATTATGCATCAGCTACCCAGAAGCACTCACTCTCTGCGTCTCCGTCTCCTACTATATATTGATAAGCAATTATTCTTGTCTAAGCAATGTTACATTCATTAGCAATGTTCAGTGCTGATGAATAAAGTAGTTGGAAGTTCCTGAAGCATCTGGAGGTTGGTGGATGGCTTGGCAAGAGTTTGCCTTCAATACTTTCAGCCCAGTGTTCATGCTGTTTCCTGGTTGCAATCTGCGTTTACATTATAGTTTTCATAGTGTGCATAATCTTTACCATTCTGCAGATGCATTGAATATAATAAAGTATATTTATTTATAATAATTGTGCTAGAAGAAAAGTTACAATTCTTCTTAGCTGAGATATCCCAGTCTAGAGCAAAGCGATGGAATGTAATCAGCATGATACATTACTTGTCTCTATTTAAAACGTATCTTTGACATTTCTGTACTTCGGTTTTGGGTCCTTTATTGGCTGACACAGCGATACCAATGTTTCTGCAGTCAGCTAATACCAGCTGATGTATCAGCCTGCCAAATACATTGCTGCAGCTCCATCTTCTCTACTACCTGGTGATCCTCTCTGTTGTATCTTGTTAACTACAGCAGGGGAACAAGCTTGATATCTCCCTAACAGCTTTAGTGGCATTAGAAAGGTTTACCTCTGAAACATTTCACCTTTAATTAACCATACTAAATCTCCATCTGCCTTTAGCCTACTGAACTATAACCCAATGAACTCCCTTCCTATAAGCTGTATGGTATCCACACATAAATAGTCGAACACTCCAGATAGTTGTGGTTTGATCTAAGTTTGAAGATTTCTGAAGATTTTCAAGATTTATGGTTTCTCCTGCAACCCTAGTACAACAGAGGTGAGTAATAGTTTGCATTGCTTTCACCACTGAATACTAAATAAGATTCAGTGGCATCGTCTCTTTGCAAAAACAAGTTGTTCCCATAGCTCTGGACAATGTTTCTTGAAAGACATGTTGTTTTTGAAAATTCATTTCACATCCGTTGTGTTGGGGTTGAGGCAGAAATCTCAGAGACGAATATATCAAGCCCGGGACAATGAAACCGAAAGCATCTGCATATCTGGATGCCATGAGAGCTTTGTTTTCTTGTATAGGAGTTTATTGGGCATGACACTGTTCCTTGAACACTGGAAAGGCAGGAAACAGGAAAAATCTATGCTGTCTTTTGATTTCTGTCAAGTCAGACCGAGTATCTTTGACTCTAACTTCGTTGTCCCCTGTAGACACACTTTTGAAAAGAGGATGAGGTTCACAGGCATATCATCCTACTAGAGATTCTAATTATGATACAATTTTGAGTTTACAGTGCCTCCCTGTTTTTCTCTCTGAATATGTCTAACGTCTTGCTCTCTCTCTCTCTCTCTCTCTCTCTCTCTGTCTCCCCCTCTCTCTTTCTGTCCAAACCCTCCAATCCTCACCCTGGAGAGCAGTGTGTCCTCGTTCTGGTGATGCTCTGTCGCCACCACTCAGTGTGGGGTCTCTGAAATATTCATACTGACACACATATACACACACCTAAAGACACACAGACACAACCTCTTTCAAACCCATCTTCTTTTTCTCCCTTTTAGTTTGCCCATACCAATAGAATATTAGAAAATATAATTTATCTCACAGCAGGTTCAGGGAAAAAAAGCTTTACACACTCACACACACTCATGTCCCTGGGCCTCATAGTAAAAGCAGAGAAGACCTGTGAATTTCTGAAGAGTACTGTTTGATATTTACTATATTTCTACAGTTTGTATTTGAAATAATCATGTTAATTAAAGTGCAAGTACAAAATCAAACATTCATATGTGATTACATTATACATGAACAATTTTTCAAGTCAATTATTTTGTAAATTGTAAGGGCAGTGTTTTTTGCAGCAGATATATATTTTGAATACATCAGAGATATAAAGATCATGGATCGGTTAAAGTCACCACACTCAGAAGTGAAGGTGAAGTCACACTGCGCCGCGAATGGCAAGTACAGGCCACAGAGACAAGTTGGCATGAAGCAGAACAAATCATGAAAACCTTATTACAGTGCCAGCAGTCCTCAGATTTGATCTGTCACCTCAGACTCTCGACCCATTTGGAGGAGAGAGGAACAGAGGCGAAACTCCAACAGAGAGCACATCAACACACAGAATGGTTATTACACTGCCAGCGGTTTTGATATGTAACCTAACATTATTGGCCTGTTCGGCTGACAGAGACATGCACGCAAGGATATGGCTGAGCAAATCATCATGTGAACCGTGATCTCTGTCAGAAGTACTGCAGAGTGATTCAGTGTTCCCTCGCTTGTCAGCAGGGAGGAAAATCGAGCCTGTGAAACACCATTTAGATGTTGGTTTCATTGTAGAGTTTACATACAAAAGCTCTCAAGTGGAGCTAACTGATTGCCTAATGAAATCTTTCAGGTTATTCAGTACAGTGGAAAATGTGATTTTCTTTTGATGCTGCTGCATTATCCAACCTAATTTCAGACAAAAACAATTGAAAGGGATGGATGTGTCATCACATGTGCCAACTTTAATGTATGTCTTATTAAAGTGCAAGCACTGTGTACTGTAATAATTAGATCCACAGTTCAGTTTCTATGGTTACATAGTGCTGCAGTGAAGCAAATAATGGTTTTTCAATGAACAGTGACCTTTAGGTGCATCATTTCTGTTTGTCTCACAGAGAAATCAACTATAATACAAGGCTGTTCTCCTGCAGTAATGTTAATTTATGGTGTGATGTCTTCCACCATGTGTTTTTGAGGCTGAGTAAACATAAGCACATGATGATTTGGGGTGCTTTTGGATGAGTAGTCAGCATCAATCACACAGCACATCTGAGGCTAGTTCTTACCTTTCGAAGAAGCTGCAGATTTTTCAAAAATGAAACCAGTGCATATTATTGCTGTTACTGTTCTTCTCTACATATGGCTATAGCATTTCAGCAAACCTAAACCTCATTGTAAGTTACTATAGACATGTTTTGATTGAAACCCACATCACCAGTCTTTCAGGTTACAGGTAACAGTTGAGAAGTTTTTTGGGGTTTTTTTTGGGTCAAACTGCTTGGTTTATCTCACCATCACACACCAGGCTGTGAGGCTGTATTGACCAGAATGCTAACTTTAGCATGCTAACATTCTCACAATGACAATGCTAAGATGTTGCTGTTTATCTTGATAATGTGTTAATATTTGCCATGTTCATAATTGTTGATCTTCATTAATGTTAGCAACGTTTAGTAGCCACTAAAAACAAAGTACTGCTGAGGCTGATGGGAATATTATTTGTCATTAGTATGGGACAAATCCATAAAAACTCTGACCTGATGATGGTGCAAACTGGAAAGTTGGGGAATCACTTCTGGGGACCATGAATGTCTGTTCAAAGCTTCATGGTAAGCCATTCAATAGTTGACATATTTCAGCCTGAGCCAAAGTGGTGAACGGACTAACAGACCATGCCACTAGCAAGGCTGACAATTTTCAAGGATGGAACTATTTAATGCCTTAATACACTCCTCTTATTGTAGATCTAAAATGTTGTTCATTAGCCTAATATGTTGGTGAATTACAAAGAGGCACTAGCTGAATAGGGTCAGAGGTCAGGACAGTCTGCTGCCAGAAGCCTCAAAGAAACCATCACGGATTGGATCTTATTATGCACATTCCCATGGAGACAAGCCCCCTGTTCCATTTGCAGAGTCCTTGTACCGCTGCTCGTTGTCATAGCAACAGACAGAACGTGACATTGTTGTGTAATTTGCTGTTTTTTCCTCTTCCTTATTCTGACCTTGTGGGCTCTTTTCTAATCATGACATCTCTCTGTGGTCGTAGCAGTTAGCAGAGGTACTGTCAGGTCACCACAGAATAAGAAGTGACAAAATCTTCACACATTCAAATCAATATGCAAGTTGACAAATCATGCGATGTAAACTTAGGATGACTATAGTTTAATTGAAGCTGTAATAAAAATAAACAGTGCGGTACTTGTGACACAGCATTTGACATGGTATCCAAGCAGCGGCATCATTTACCCTGTTTGTTCTCACTTTCTCAACTAATTACTATTTTATTACTTTTTTCCTTCTTTATAAGTGGAAAATCCTTTAACTTCTGATTATTTTTATTAAATTACTCTTTTCCTCATGAGAATCAAACTAATTCTTAGACACTGTTTCCCTGAAGTCTCCATGTGACTGTGTGTGGGGCCGTCTACAACTGTAGCATGTAGCTTGCTTGTTAGCATTGCGTAGCTAAGCAACCTACCACTTTGTCAAACAATTTATGGGATTTTACATCGCAAAGAGCTTCATTAGTTCCTATCTATAGTATTGGATACAAGGGACATACAAAAGTAGAAAAAGAAGCAATATGAAAGAAATCGCAGTAAAAATATCGTCCTCCACAGACATTTTTCCACACCTGGTAACGACTACACTTCCTGACCCACAGATTTTTAGTCATTCACTGTGGAGTGAAAAGTCTGTCATGACTCACACTGTGTCGTCTGAATATGTAATTTAATAAAAATAAAAGAAAGAAAAGAAGAAAAGAAAATCAGCTTTAGAGACCAAATCATTTGCCCACATTTCCTCTTTGTCATTATTCTTTTTTGGCAGTGAAGTAGTGTCCCTTGTCATACATTGTCAGTTGGATCTCCCTCCTGAGTCAGGGTGCCTGTGGTGTAACTAAGCTGCAGTCTTGACAATCTGTTTCACCAGTGGAGTCTGATTTTCTAAGACAGGCAATTATGAACTGGAAATCCTCCATTCGCTTTTCAGGTTTTTGACCCATTCTGGACAGAGTGCAAACTGGTGCTGTGGTGCTTTTGTTTGAAACTTCAAATCTCAATGGGGATGCACATGAAGAAAGTATTTGTTAACTTGCAACACAGATAATTTTTAATTAAATTTAAATAAATTTTAAATAAATTTTCCTGCACAACTGCATTTAAAGGTTCTATATGTAACATTCAGAAAACCCTTGTCATTAATGACACTGGTGGCTGTTAAGTAAACTGCAGTCAGCAACATGTTACTCATACTTTGTAGGTAGACACAGGCGATAAAAAAATGGTTTATACATGTAGGTTGCCTCGCATTCTTACATAAAGTAGCTTTCATAGAATGATAAAAAGCATGATTAAGTATTTCTAAACATAGGTGATTGTGAGGCCTTGGCAGAGGTATATTCTCTCTTAATGCTTTCAAGTTTCCAATAAAGAATCCTAAATTTTATTGCAATTTTCTGTTTTTGAAGATGCCTACAGAAGTTTCCAGAAGCTTACTTTCAGTTGTACTCACCTAAGCAATTTGGTTGAAGTTTTATCATATTATCTGCACCAGCTTAGAATAAAAAAGAGTTGTCACGGAGTCGCAGGTCTGCAGCAGGATGGCAGCAGAGTGGCGTAATGACTTGGGAAATCGTGCAATGAACCAGACAGCTGAAATTCTGCTGTCAATAACTGTCTACCCTGCTGAAGTTTTCTGTATCTGGCTCTCAGGATTTAACTTCACTGATCAATGTAGCATTACACATTTTACTCTGAGTTGTTATGATTGTATTTGACATGGCCATGCAGTACAGGTTATGTATGTTAATATGGTTGTGAGTGACGAGTGCTGTAGCCTATTTAAACGCTCCATATTAATGCTAATCAGCTTCCATTGAGCTCTGAGTGATGTGCTTCCGACGTGACCTGCGGGGAGCATCGTTTACACCGTATCATTAAAATGTTTAAGACCGGCTTATAGTTCATCTTATAGTGCTTTTAATTCCTTATTAGTGGTGACAGCGAAGCCCAGAGGTGCAGACTCAGGTGGGTGACACAGGAGTGGATCTGATGAAAGGTGCTGTGAGAAGAGCAGTTTTTTAAACACAGGAGCTGACAGTCGGGAGCAATTATTTATCGAGACACTGTGGATGATTAGATGCTAGCACCCATTCACTGAATGTAGTGAAGACTTTCACTTGACTCATCAGTTTCCACACTTCCATCCACCAAGAATGTGTAGAATGTGTGGCCTTTAGTAATGTGTGTCCGACTGATGGCGGTCTCCCTCACGTGAGCGCAAAGATTTATTTTTCTTTTCTTTTTTTTTTTTCTTTGCAGTGCGGATGGTGTACTTGTAACAATCAATAAAGCGACAGGTCAAATTGGAATCTGCTCATCACTGAGTTCCTCTTACTAGCAACAACATGATAGTCACGGCTGTGTGTGTCCCTGTGTGTGTGTGTGTCCCTGTGTGTGTGTGTGCATGCCACAGTGCATCATCACCCACTAGGTCAATATGGAATAACAAGGGCTTACCTCCCCTGTTTAATCATGCAGGCATGTTTGTGTGCACACTTTGTATATTTGTGTGTATGCCTGTGCAAGAGTAAGTCCAAGATAGGCAGACTGGGACACAGAGTATTTGAGTTTGTCATCTGCACTCTGACATGACAAGTGCATTGACCTGAAGGTGAAAACCAGACTAAGGTAAAGGATCCAGAGTAACAGAAATTGAAATTTAATACACAATCTCTAACCCACAGAGACTGCAAAAGAACAATGTGGGTTTTGAGTGCAGTAAGTAGTGAGCTACTACAGTACCTGAGCCAATGTACCGTGCAGTACAATCATCTAAATGTCAGTTCCTTAAAGCCAGAGATCCTGCGGTGGAGAGGTTGGGGAGTAATGCACTTTTGTACAGTTACAAAGTGCAAACAAAATGCAAAAAATGCTACACCTCTTACCTCAGTAAACCCTCTCCATCTTTTTCCAGTGTTATTCTCCGGAAAGAACAAACTCTGAAGTCTCTTTCTGAAGTCTGGGGCTTTACTAGACAGACACGCAGATGCAGACAGGTAAAAGATGCAAACAGGTCTAGATAGAGGAATCTTGGAGTCACACATCTCTATGAAAGCGATGGAAAGGGAAAGATGTGTAAAGATTGGGAATAGCATTATACCTATGCATACATGAAAGTGTCTTTGCAAGAGATGTCACAACATCATGACAGAGAACAACCTTGAAGACTGCATAAAAGATGTAGTACAGTACTTGTTTTGTGAAATTATAATGCAGAGTAAAATACTGACATTTACCTCCAACTAAATGTAAATGTAAGTGAGCCTATAGGCTCAGTAGGTTTTAATTTGTACCCTAGCTGGAAATGAAACATTGGGATTTGCTGCCTGAATGAGTGTGTAGCAGTGTGTGGGTGTGTGGCTAACAGCATGAGTCTTTGCTCCTTGAATCACATGCATTACACAGTGTATTACTTTAAATATGTGCATGTAGAATTTAGTTCAATGCAAAATTCTGTGTGTTATCTGGTGTTATGTCAGGGTAGAGTGTGACACAGTGATTGACTGAGTTTGCCCTTGGCTATCATCACACAAACTATGTGAAACACCGCTGACTTTGATCTCTTTTATTAGCTGATGGTAGAAATACCACAAAAAAAGGACCAAAGGTGAAGCTCCAGGCACACTTTAATCCAACATAGTTCGAAGAAATACCTGTAACAAAAAGCAAAGGTTTGGGTTTTTCAAGCAATGTGCCTGCAGCTGATGCCACACTCCTCACTGATTTCTCTCAGTGACCCAAAGAACACAAGGAGCTCGGTTAGGAGTAAAGTTATCGTTACTGGGCTGCAGTACATAATGTACGTTTCCACATAACATCTCATTAGATGAAAGGTATACGTTACAGACTGGGAATAAGAAATGTGAAATGTGAAATTGTGAAATCAGTAATTTCTTGTAAGTGACAATCATTGCAATAGCAAAAGCTCCATTTGCCCTGTGGCAACATTTACAAATTAAAGTCAATGAAATAGTGAGTGGAGTCTAATATTAATTACAGGTGCAATATAATTTTGCTTTTACATGAATGTTGTATGTTTGATTAGGTTAATAAATACTTTACTAAAGGTAAAGATCAATACTTTGTTTTTGTGTTAACTTAACACACTACAGTCCAGATTTAGTTTGTTCTCCCTGTCATGTGATGCAGCAGTGATGTGGTGCAGCCACTCTCAAGGAAAATATTATCATATATCTTTTGCAAGGTCTCAAGTGCATATTTGCCCTCAGAGACCTACATTATGAGTTCTTGTTCCTGACTTCCTTTAAGACTAGAATCCAAGACAGATGGTTCAGTTGGTCAGTGCCTTTGCAGCTCCTGTACTGTAATTGCTATGTTGATGTTTGGTCTTGGAAACCCCTTTGTTTCAGCGACAGACCTGCTCTCATTGCATCTTCAAATCCTTGCTTCTCTCGCAGCTCGTGTTGTAAGACCTCATCTATCATACTTCGGTTTTTTGCTTGACGACATTAGAGTTAGGGTCAGTCTGATTGTTGCATGAGAAATCAATGATACTCTAATGTTTCATAATGTTTGTCCTGCATGATTCAGGCAATAGTGAAACATTATACATGGTCAATACCGCAGCACTACTTTGTCCTATATAAGGTTATGACATCTTTCAGCTTTGCAACTCAACAGCAGAGTTTTGGCTGATTTCCAGTGAGTGATCAGAGAAGTGGCAAATCAGGACTAAGCAGAGAGACGAATGTGGTTTTGTTTTTTGTTCTTTGGAAATCCCTCTAAAAAAGTTTTGACAAGGTTTTATAAGGCTCACAAACAATCTAGTTCTTGTTTCACAAATTTCCCACTCCATGCAAATTCATGCAAATGAATTCTCTTTCCATGGCAACTATTATATGTGCACTACAGATCTTCTGCTTCTGGTCCAATACTTCCCAACTGTTGGCAACAATCTGTTGCTACCTCTCTACTGTATATCCAAGTGCATGATAGTTTTTTTCATACCGCAGTCATTTCATCTGCTGTGATAGTTGTGAGTAGTGAGAGTGGCTCTGCTGTGCTGAGTTGTTTCCTTTTATGCCTCCGGCACAAAAGCTCAGTAATGCTGTGAAAGAATTTTTTCAAATTTGGCACAAACGTTCACCTGGATTCAGGGAACTGATTAGATTTTAGTGGCCAAAGGTCAAAGGTCAAGGTCAGTGTGACTGTACAAAACAATGTTTTTAGCCATAACTCAAGAATTCACATAACAATTGTGACAAAATTTCACACAAATGGTTAATATTCTATATGATTCTGGATAAAAAGGGATGCTACCTGAAACATCTCTGTGGTGGAGGCATATGCAATAAGCAATGATTCTAGTTTCAAAATCATAGAGCATGCTTGCTGCTCTGTCTGCTCTGTACTCACTGTTGAGTGCTTCAAATGAGCAATCAATAATCACTCTCTCCTCTGTTTTTTTTCTTTCTCTTCATTCTCACTCCTTCCCCCTCTCTCCTTCACTTCCTTTCTGTGCCTCCTGTTTGCAGACAGACACGTCTCTGTGGGTGAGGCCCACTGATCCAGACATCCCTACACACCCCCTGTATCCCTCATCCCTGCCTCCCTTCCTACCACCTCAGGCATCATGACTTCTACAAGTCAACTGTTGGGTTTGGCGGAGGTTGGGCTCAGGTGTGACCAGGAGATTGAGAGGAAATACGAGATCGTGCCCTCAGTGGTCTGCTCCATGTGCTGCCTCTTTGGAATCATCTACTGCTTCTTTGGTGAGTGATGGTGTAGTCAGAGCTGTGCTTATAAGGTCTGAGCCAGTGCTAAAATATATCTAAAGATTTCTCATGCATTAAATGGGATCACTGAAAAATGTGCTTTCATAAAAAGCTTGAAATTGCTTTTACGGGGTTCTCGTATAATTTAAGAGTCTGGTGTCAAGGGCACATGTTTTTGTGGCTGTCATTGTCTGCTGGAAAGAGCTAATAACCATAAGGAGTAGTGACCTCACAGAGGTCTTTTTATCTGAGTTTTTATCTGTTTTATATATGTACAAGAACAAATGTCTCCTATTCCATTGTGACAATCATGCTTCTTTCATAAGTTAATGTGTCACATTAGCTTGGCAGAATGTGTGCACATCATCCACCATTAGCTATCCTGTAGTTTTTACCTACTATACACTGCTTTGATTTTCAATCATTTAAAAGCTGACATAAACTACTCCTTTACATAAGTACAAAATTGGAGATCCTGAGTATTAACCAATGAAGTAATCAGCCAGTTGCATTACTCAACAATCAACAACCCCTGAAGAGTGACATGTAGATTCAGTGACCCCTTCACTTTTGTCAGATTTTGTTATGTTGCAGCCACATACTAAAATTGTTTAAATTCATTTTTCCCTGATCATTCTGCATTCAATACCCCATAATGACACTTGACATTCAGCTCTGGCTGTCTGGCCAAAATTAACAATTGGGGGAAAAGGGCCTTGGTAAGAGGTGACCAAGAACCCAATGGTCACTCTGGCTGGTCAATCCTGTGTGGAGATTGGACAAACTTCCATCACTGCAGCTCTCCACCAATCTGGGCTTTATGGCAGAGTGGCCAGACGGGAGCCTCTCATCAGTGAAAAGAAGAGAACTGAACTGTCAGGCTGTGAGAGACAAAATTCTCTGGTCTGAAACTAAGCTTGAACTGTTTGGCCTCAGTTCTAAGCATCATGTCTGAGGAAACCAGGGTCTGCTCATCATCTGTCCAATACCAAGCCAACAGTGAAGCATAGTGGTAGCTTCATGCTGTTGGGTTGTTTTTCAGTGGAAGGGACAGGAAGACTGGACAGGGATGAGGAAAAGCTGAATGCAGCAAAGGACCTCAGACTGGGCTGAAGGTTCCCCTTCCAACAGGACAAGACACTGCAGTGGTGGCTTAGGGATAACTCTGTGAATGTCCTTGACAGAACATCTCTGGAGAGAGATGGAGAGTCTGTCCACCGACGGTCCCCATCGAACCTGACAAAGCTTGAGAGGCCAAAGGTGCTTCAACTATACTGAGTAAAGGGTCTAATACTAATGTTAATATGATATATCAGTTTTTCCCTTTAAATACTTATATAAAAGTTTTTAAAATTCTGTTTTTGCTTTGTCATTATGGAGAATTGGGTGTAGATCGATAAAGGAAAATTAATTTAAGCTTCATTTTAGCATAAGGCTGCAACAAAACAAAATGTGAGGGTCTGCATACTTTCTGAATGCATTGTAGTTGACATTTATCTTATGTGCAAGTGCCAGGAAATTATTGGAAAATTGTTAAAACATGCAGCCAAACATCCCTGAAATCTCTGCTGTTGATCATATTTCTGTCATTTGTGGTTCATTCTGCTCTGTTGGTGTAAGATATTATTGATTTCAGAGCAGCACAGAATGGTTCCCTTGTTCCTGTGTGTGTGAGTCAATACTGAACTTGTATTCCCACAGATTAAGCAACTGTGGCACTGCTATAACATAATGTATTTACGTCAGAGAGTAAATTGGACTACACCACGCTAAGCTTACCTTGTGCACTTTCACACTCATATTTTTCCTTAAATCAAAACCTTGATTTCTACCCCCAAATTGCTGTCGTCATAAAAAGTTGGACTGCCTGCTGTCTTTTAAAGAAAAAACATGTTATCTTCTGCTGCTGCTCATTTCATTCGTTTCTTTCAACTACTGTTTTCAGCAGTGCTGCTGAAGGAAAAAGGAAGCACAGTTTTACAATTAATCAAAAGTACCAGACTGAACTGGCGGTGGAGCCCTGTTGTCTTTTTCCTTTTTTAATTCGTCTGTGCCATCAAACGCCTGGACACATACTGTTTGCATGGGTCCATTTACATTAACCCCTTATTTGAGCTTTCATTTTGTGCCCAGAGGGTGACTGGATGTGACTACACCATAAGTATGAAGGGTTCATCCTAATGAGTTTGGATTTAAAGTCATTACAGCAAAGAGCAATCAATAAATAATTAGAAAGAGAAAATCTGCTGTAATGGCTACAGGCTTTCTACATTAGGGTTGTTTGTGTTGCTTAAAAAAATCATGGGTTGAAAATTTTATCTCCGTTTGAATAGTGAGCAGGCAAATTGCATAAAAGTGCTCAAATAATGACACTGCATTCAGAATGTCTCATGCATTTTTGTCCAAAGGTGCAACTAATTTCTCTGTATTGCCTTAGGTTGGGTTATGGGCACATATAATGATTTGTTTGCAGCGGTTTTCTGGTTAAAATGGCAGACACAGAGATTTTCTTCTTGCTGTCTTTGCACCAGTTAATGATGTAGCTGTTGGAATGCAGGCGTTCAAGGTCAGCTCCATGCTGATCTTTTTTTTTTTAAATGTCTTTTTTGCCTTTACTGGACCGCAGACAGAATAAAAAGAGACTGAAACTCTTTTCTAAATAAACTGTCAATGTCACAGTGACATGATATGCATCAGTAACTACTTGACCAACAGGACGTGCTAGAAATACTACTGGGAACTTCATTTCCAAACAAGAACACAACATGCACACGACAGCCATGCATACATCATCCCACAGAAGTTTATAGTCTTGTGTGTGAACTATAATAGAGCCTAACCCACAAAAGAAAAACATAAATGTATAAAAAAAATACAAAATTGTATAAAACCCCCAGAAATTTCTCAATGTGGTGTTTTGGATATTCAAAATACACCAACAGGTATGCTGTACATTGGATGAATATTGATGTATGTTGAAGCTGTGAGCAGGCTTGTGCATACAAATCGACAGAGCAGAATTCACTGAAGCATACAGACAGCATTAACATTCACTTTATATGTCCCAGTAAAGTATTGGCACTCGTCCTTGCATTACAAGCAGCATACAAACAAGATTGTGGCTTGTGGCCCCAAAATAAAACAGCTGGGTGGATTAAAAATATACAGAACATTGGTTTTCGTAGGTCCTTAACACTAGTAGGGCAGAAAATGTCAAGTTTGCCCTCAGGGTGGTATCAGACACAAGACTATGCTCCATCCACGTTCAATATACAGCTGTACTTCAAGCATACCTCTAGGATTAGCATGCTACCATTTGAATCCTTGATGAAGCTAGATGTTATCATGTTAGCTCAGTTCTGAAAGTCTCTAGCTGACGGAAATCTCAAAATTAGAGAATCACACACATCAAAAAGGTTGTTTCATACATGCTGCCAATAAAAGAATAAATAACACCAAAAACACATAACAAGGCATCAAATACAGAATGGCATAATTTTACTTCAAATATTTTACTTCAAATATTTGAGCTCTTCAGTCCTTCACCATCTGGTGTCGGTTTGCCTCTTTGTTTGACAGCAAACTGTATTCTGAGAAAAACAGAAAAAGATAAAGATGTGCATTTTCAGTCTCAGTGTCAGATCTTGCTCTGTAAGGAAAAAAAAAAACACTGCAAATGAGATGCAATGCATACTGTTGACATTTCTCAGAAACCCCTCAGTCATCTTTGAATGATCTGAGGAAAAAAAAGACATTTCTGCTGGTCATCAGCAGGAAAATTGATTCTCCCTGCTGATAGATGACTCTTGAGAGATGCATCAGAAGAATGTGATTTAGTTCCAAGGTTTTGGAAATAAAAGGTTAGCTGTCATGTATTGATCCAGAAATACAGTTGCAGCAGAAATGATGAGTGATGTTATAGACGCTGGATGGACGGGGCAAAGAGAGGGAGAGAAGGCGGGAGAGTGTGAGGAGAGCTGAACAAAGCCAGGGTGAACAGATGGGACAGAGGATTTGATGGCTGGAGGGAAAAGTAAGGGAAGCAATAAGGAACAAAAGAGGGAGGAGGTGGGATAAGCAGAGGAGTGGAGCAGTGCAACAATGGTGAGTGAAAGGACTGAGCAAGGGTGAGGCAAGGGAAGGATGGTTCAGGGAAAAGTGGACAGTGAAAGTGAACCAGAAGCATAGGAGCAGTCAGGGAGAGATGTGATATTTCAAAATTGATTGATGGAGACTATCTGATACGGAAGAACAGTGTTGGGAATTTGTGACAGCTACTGAGAAAACAAATGTTCAGGTGGCCGTAGAGTCGATGCTCTAGCAACTCTGTGTCAGACTTGTATTCATTCAGGCATTCTGCCATAGAAGAAGAGCAAATAGCTGTGAAGAATACATTGACTTTCACTACACTTTCTTTGTAAAGGCATGGTGGCTGAGCGATATCACGGAAAACACACAAAATTAAGTAGAAGTGAATCGAAAAAAGTTTATCAAATGAATGAGATACGGTCACGAGGGAGGAGCATGGATGACAGGTTCAGATGAGAGTGTTGTTCTGCTCAGCTGTGCAATGCCTGATTACACAAAGATAACAATCAGATTTTCGTCCCCCCTGAGACACAGTCCAGTCAGAGAAAGAAAGAAGGAGATAAGGAAAAAAAAGGGATATGCAGACATTAAATAAACACGGGAGCAAGGGACAAAGAGATTTTAACTGTTGATAAATTGAGCTTTTAATGCTTTAGAGTCATTTTTCAGTTTTCAGCTAATTAAAATGGAAATAAATTGGTGCGAGAGCAAAACGGAGAAAGCCAAGACAGACAGGAGGGACCATATGATAGGGAAAGAAAAAAAAACTAATAGGAGCACAGCTGTTCTTTTAAGCAGGCCTGTTGACTAATGAATGTGTATGACCTTTTGCAATATGATGATTATCATATTTTAAAGCAGTTTCATAAAGGTTTACAGGGCGAGTTTAGCTGCTCCCATCAGCCTCTAATGAGAAAATGCCTCTGTGTGTGTGTACATACCGCTCCTTACCCATCCTCCCTGTAAGATTTTATCTTTTAAATACAATAACATCATTTTAATTTTAAGAACCTTTTGCAAAACAACCAAGAAATCTACATTTAATCATCAGGCTGAATTGAGAAAACTGTACGATGTAATTATGATATGAAAATAAAACGTCCTGTCACTGTTTGCATGCTCGTGATAGCCTCACAATGGTCTGTTTGCATCTCTCCTCCAGGCTATCGATGCTTCAAGGCCGTGTTGTTCCTCACAGGCCTAATGTTTGGCTCTGTGGTCATATTCATGCTGTGCTACAAGGAGAGGGTGATGGACACTCAGCTGAGCGTAGAAGCCTCAGTCGGCATCGGCCTGGGCATTGGGACCCTGTGTGGCCTGGTGACCATGCTGGTTCGCAGTGTGGGACTGTTTATGGTGGGCCTGCTGCTTGGCCTGCTGGTTGGGGTGGCTTCACTGGTGGTAAGAGACTCATTTGGTTATGCACCTCGTAGTTTCATGGTCATTTGCATACATCTTCACCTAAAAAAGTACCATGTGCTCCTTTTCATGATGACTGTACTGTTATCACAGGAAAGCCTTCTTGGGCCAGAAAGTGGCATCTGTGGTTGTGTTGTCTATGGATTAGTCTTGGTTGTAGATTGATGCCTTTTCTGCAGTGGAATCTGCTCAGTAACAATGTAATATATGTAAAGGATTGTACTTTTTAACCACTTTTGCACAACTTTTACTTACCTCATTTACATTTTTGCAACATAAATGGTGATGTGACAAGGCCCCAGTTCGGCTGATTAAAACAACCACCCACTCCCTCTCTCTCTCTCTCTAAAAGGTCATGGAGGAGTTCTACCACCCCAAAACAGTGTGGGTTCCTCTGGGTATCCTCCTGGGCTCCGGGACATTATTTGCCGTCCTCACTCTTCAGTGGCAGTGCTGCTTCGTCACCTTCTCCACGGCCACCTTCGGCTCTGCCATCATCACTGTCACAGTGGATTACTTTATAGAGCTGTTCGCCTTGGTACACTATATCTACGAGAGACTCAGGGTAGGCTTGGCTGTGTCTGTCTCTGCCTGTCTGTTTCTGAGTAAACTGTTAGTGACAGAGAGAGTTGGAGAGATGCTATTAATTATGTCTGAGGGCAGTCATATGTGTAAGCTCGCATGTGTGTACCACAAACAACAGTGCTGCATCTCTGCATTTCGCTATGAAGCCGGTTGCCTTGGTCAGAGATGTTGGTGTATGTGTTTTTGTGGGAGAGAATGAGAGACAGACAGACAGACTGTTCGACAGACTGACCGATAAAACCTCTTGATATTGACTACTTTATAGAGCAGCCAACACCAGGGATTTTTAGACATTTCACCTTGGTGCACTGTCTGCAAAACTTTGCCCGGAGCTTAGGGTGCGCCTGCAGGTTGAAATTAAGAGGAAGGAGTGGGTCAATAGTTTATCTGAGACAGGGAGCTCTGTGTATTTCAAATGTGACTGGATGAGGGTAGGACAGGCTGAGTAAATGGTGGGTGATATGGATAAAATCTTCTGTTATAGTACTTTAAATGTATACTGTCATGGTGATATATTAGAATATAGTCAATTTTCTGTCATCTTTCCAAACCTTCTGTGTTTTATTTGTGTATTTAAAGTCTGAACATTAATGTAATTCCTAACCGTGATTAAGTCTTTAACATACCTCTCAGGACAATGAGCTGTATTCAGACATGCATTATGATTAAACCCACACAATTCCGCGAGTAGACACTGGGCAGCCTTCTGGTGCAGTTGTTATCTAACATTCAATTTGGTTTGAGGATTTCCAATTAAAACACTCAGATTTCATCTTTAGAAATGTTATTTCGCAAGCAAACAATTAGATTTAATCTTATTATTCTTTTCAGTGTTTCATATGCATTGTGCTTTCATAACAAGAAGGCGTATCAAGAAAACTAAAGACATGTTGAGAAACATACTTTTTTTTTCTAATTTATTTATTTACTGGAACAGATTTACATTAATAAGCATTTCTTTAAAGCATCAGAGTTATCCTAAGGCTATTTTTCATCTGTAATCCCTTGCCAGATGTTATATAGCCTCAACATAAATACAATTACAGATGAAAACAATGAAAAGAAGGGAAAGTTAATTAATTAGCAGAATTAATACAAACATGACAAGCATAACATTTAATTATGTCAACACATAGGAGTTTAAAAAGGCAGGGGAATAGCAACATCAGCAGCATTAACAAGTGCTGAGCATAAGGCATCGTACACAACTACACATATGTCAAATAAAAGATCAAAGAACAGCAGAAGGCACAGGGGTAGAATGAATTAACCACAATAAAGAACAAACAGAATGATATTAGTTACACAATACAAGGTTAAAAATGTCTACAAGGTGACAGGAACTGACAAAACTTTAGCAAATGTGGTTCATTCATTAAATGTGTAGTTTTTGAGTTTCAGTTTATCAGGATTAAATGATTCAACTAAAATAGCAAATTCTGCAATCTTTGCAGGTGGCGCCAAAGAAGCCGGTCTGCTGGTTTACTTGGGTCATCTTGGGGGTGTGGCCTGTCCTGGCCTTCCTCGGAGTGTTGATCCAATGGAAAGTCACTGCAGAGGGATTTTCTCACACAGAGGGTGAGTGATGCTAATGTACACACACAACCACACAACACGACTTACTTAACCAGCCACCATACTTCGGAATATTATTTCCCAACCTTTTGGGCTTGTGAACCTTAAAAAAAGAGTCACATCTGTTTGCAACTCTTATCACCACAGGTCTACTGGTTGTTAAACCACACCATGATTTATTTGCATCTGGTTTGGAGAGCTGAAGTTGTAGAATCGTCCAGTAATTTACAAGAAAAAGGCAAAGATCAGTGAAAATGTTGACAAATTAACGTAACTTTATATGTTTTTTCTGCCTGCCTCTGTTCATCACCTTGCAACTCCTCTTATCCACTCTGATCTTGTAACCCTCACTAGGGGTTGCAAGTGACTAAGTTAGTATAGTGAACACTCCAAGAAGTAGAAATTTTCCATCGGAAAAAAAACATGATTTTTGACAAAAAAAGAAACAAAAACAAACAAATGAACAAAAAAAAAAACTAAATAACATGGCTACAAACAATATCTTATGAGAATAGTTTCCCTTACAGTACACTACACAGTAACACAGTAGCATTTAGCTATTATCTAAAAATATGTTGTTGCCACAGTTCATGCACCGGCAACAAGGCATCTAGATATTTGCTGGCAGAACAGGTTGAATGAAGGAACCCCACTATGTCGTGTCAAAAACATGCTTATTCAGCAGTTTGCAGTCAGTCCAAACATCCAAACAAATCTAACACGGCGCAAAGGCAGTAAGAGTCAGGCAGGATACAGGCAGGTAAATACAGGCTCAGATACATATGCAGACAAGAGTGCTTGGAAAGGACCAGCATATGACAACAGTGACATCCCAGCAGGAAACGACCACTTAAGGGGCACTGGGAGACGATGGGGGGATGAGGGAGTGCAGGTGGGTGGGGAGGTCATGTGAAGCAGAAAGACGAGGACACATCAGGGACAATTGCCGGACAATAGGGATGGAAAGTTTGAAAAAAAATTCCATTAAAAATCCAAGGGCCTTGGGAAAGTGAGAATGTCTGAGGCTAAAGAAAGGAACAGAGAGACACAACACGTCCACAGGACATGTCAGAACAACAGCAGAGACTTTGATCTCTACCTTGGTGCTGAATTTTAATCAAAGACATCATAAAAGCTAATGAATTTATGAAAATGTGCAGATACACATCTCATGAATAAAGAATAAACTTCATTTACCTAAATGTAAATTCAGTCTGTCAGTTTACTGCTGAATAAAGCCACAGTGAGACACAGCTGACTGTGGCTGCACCAGCCTGGAACTTGTGAACTTGTGAATCCATGAAGGATATGCTCAGAAATGGCTGAATCAAGAAAAGCAGCTCTCACATCACCGTGTCCACTCCAGCTTGGCGGTAAAGTGGGCCATAGCCACAAGCTTCAGGCAAGAGGAACACTGATGCAGACCTCTTGAAGAGGTGCTGATTTATGGGCAGGGAGGGATCATCTACAAGGTCTGTTTTGCAGCCTCAATTTGTGGTTTAGTTCTGTGATAAGGATGACCGTTTACATATCTTGTATAATGCAGCTTTAAATTTATGTTACAGTATTTACCACCAATGACAGTGACTACATAAATGAAGGAGGACTGCTGCTATGCACATGCAGAAGAGATGTTTAATCAAGGGTGACTTTAACACAGTTTTAAATAAAAATGTGGGACTTCAACAGAACATTTTAGTTTCTGATTTTGAATTTGATTTAAAGTTTAATCTTGGACACTGTGTGGAGTCCACAGAATGTTGATGAGACTTGTTTCGGTGCTGGTCCCAATGCGCGGCCACTACAAGCTGCTCTGACAGATCCATCCTGCATCTATTAAACGGGCAGTGTCATTGCTTTAGAAGTCATAGCCATTATGAGGGCAAGGAAGCGTGTGTGGGAATGTGTGTGCGTGTGAGTATGTGTGAGGGAGAGTTTAAATACACCAACATTAGCGTTGTCAACAGAATGTGTTATTGACAGAAACAGTGTCTGTTCTGAAAGCAACCACAGCACAGATGGCAAGATTGCTCACACACAATACAGACAGAGACAGTAATATACTGGGACACAGTCTCACTCACTCACTCACGGACACACACACACACTATCTATAGAAAAGCTGAAACACACACATCATTCATTAGTACACACATACACAAACACACAAGCTCTTCGCTGGCCTGTGATGTGCAGATTTATACAGCATCTTAGAAGAAGTCACACATGGCCTCAAATAATGGGATTAAACAGCAGGCAGCCATGGCTTCCAGTCAGAGGGTGTGGGCAAAGATATAGAGGGAGCTTTTTAGTGCTATTTTGAAATATGTACAATTTACTGTGGGTGAAAGAGCACTAGAAAGAAATTGAGACATGAAGGAAGTGTGGGTAGACTAAAAACTGTCCACAAGAAAGGGGAGGGAGTCTTTACAATTACTTCTGCTTAGGAGCCATTTGTGAGTTTTGCGATTGCTACATAGCCAACATTAGCAGTGAGAGCTGATTACCTACCAGTCTCGAAGAAACATGCCAGTTCAGCATCAAACTCCATTCCCTTACTCACCGAGAGCTGTCTCCAGCGATGGAAATCAACGCCAGTGTTAACTCTTTCCCTCTCACATCTTTTCTTCTACTGAAGTTAGCACGCTAACCAGCTAGCCTCAGCCCGTCTCATCACTTTCCAAAAGTGACTGATTGTCGCCTCCAGTCTGCCCTGAAGATGTAGTTCTGCTCAGAGGGCGTATCATAACCTCTTGTCTTGTAAACGCAACAATGGCCCAAGCTCTTGTCAAGCAACAATCACCACGACCCGCTCCCGGCAAGAAGCCACGTTTGGCGGCAGAGGAAACTTACAAATAGAAATACAATAGAAATACTCTAAAGGACAGAACAGCGTTATCTACACGGTTAAAAACTAGACCAGTTTGTATTGATCTCACTCCAGTCATCCTCGCAATTTGTACAGTATCCCTCATTACACCTGTTATATCTAAACACTAAATCAAAAGATAATCACATTGAGAAGGTTTTCAGCAATATGGCCACACAGAAGAATAAAAAGTAAGAAAAATATCAATAATAATACTGAAGCAATTAAGGATGATAATGAAAACAAATAGCAAGATGAGACAAAGGAGAGCAAAACATAGTTATTCTCTGTGTGCATTGCATGCTTGCTGACGTAGATACGGCCTGTGGCTTGTGACTGGGAAGATGAATAAAGGAAAAAATGCAGGCTGCCGGTCAGTGATAAGAGGCAAGTCATTATTTGTATTAATTGTAAACCGCTTTAAATTAACCTTTATACTATGTCAAGTGAACTCCAGTCAGGTTGTTTGTAGTCTGTAACTGCCGAAAGCGCCTTTTATGTGGACAAACGTTGTATTGACAAGGAAAAGAGGGTGGGGAACGATGTGGAGGAGTAAAGAGGGAGCAGGTGTACTGGGGGAAGGGCAGGGCGAGGGTGATAAACTGGGGCACGATGGGTAAGCGGAGCACCCAAGTAGAGCAGTGAGGAAAATCATCTATCTGTCAGCCGAATGAAGAGCATGCAGGACACAGGCATGAATGAATGAGCTAACAAATGTTTAGCCTGTCTCTCTCTTTTTTTTTTTTTTCACAAATGATAAAACACACAGATACGTATTTGGTGATTCTGTACTTGTGAGGACCCTCATTGATTATTAGGAACCTAACTTGAATCTAAAGTCTCAGACAGACTTCTAAAGAAGCGGGGGCTCACTATAATGTCCTCACCCGCAAGGTCGAAAGCTCAACTTGGTCCTCACAAAGACAGACGAACTAGAGCAGACACAAACATACACATACGCACACACACGCGCACACACACGCGCACACACACACACACAAACACACACACAAACACACACACACACACACACACACACACACTAGCATGTGGCCAGAGGGGCCCAAGGTGGGGTGAGCTGGGAGAAAGGAAAGGGGGGTATCATTAAGCAGTTTCCCTGGCAGATGGTGCCTTGTTAGCTGTCCACACACACAATGAAAACAACAATAGACCTCATAACACTCCCACACCCAGCCACCCACCCATACACAAACACACACACACACACACAGAGTAACTGTGATACATGCAGTGCATGTTGTCTTCATGAAGTTCAGCGGGGTCCTCCCATTTGTTTCAACATTTTGACCATAATGAACAGGAAACACATCCCCGACACTACACTACACACAGTACTGTATATTAACCCAGTGAATCAAAATGCCTACAAACACTGGATGGAGAAAATGGAGAATGGAGAATGGAGATTGAGACAGGATGGATTTTAGACATCCTTTTGCAATCCAAAAGTAGCACAAACACTCTCACCCACTCACAATATGTCAGGAGACTGAGCAGCTCAGTATGGATACATGCAGTGAGAAAAATTATCCGTCTGCCAACTGACTGAATAGAATGAAGGCAATGAGGAAATGGACATCAGTGGTTTTTTCTTTTTGTAGCCTGCACTTACAATAAACTCCCTAGGGATATTTCACCATCGGTAGTTAGAAGCTAATTAAAAATACTCTAAACAAATGTCATCTGATTGGACATGACTCCTGTTTTTCTTGTCAGTGTCAGTGATTTTGAGCATTCTTTCCTATTGACTTAATCACTTAATTACTTTTGTTTCTAAATTATAGTTTTCGTCATCATCCTCTCATCCCCTCTTGAGTATCTATTATCCTCTTTCTCTCCTTCTTTCCACAAATTCATCACACCTCTGTTCTCTCCATCTGTAGTGGTTTTGAGTCGACAGCAACGCAGGGTCCAGCTCATGCGTATCCGACAGCGGGAAGAGAGGCTAAAGAAAGAGAGGGAGAACAAGAAGAAAAAAAGACGACAGAACCAGAAGACAAGCCACAAGCAGAAGGCCCACACCCATCACCACCACCACCAGCAGTATCACCACCCAGCGGCATCCCACCCGCATCATCAAGCCCAGAGCTCTCAGCCTCCTAAAGTCCCACCTCCTCAGACTGAGCCCGGCTACCACCGCAAGGTCAACCCCAAAAGGCGTTTTGATGGAGATGTGCTGTCACCGGTAAGATGCAGTAGGCCCCTTAATCTTGAGATTTCGGCTTTAGTGAAAAAATATTTCAAGGGATGCTAAAGATAAGCTGTTAATTTAGTAATATATTTAGTGTTTTTTATCTATCCATGTAACCTTCAGTGGAAAGTTGGTTATTTGCATTCTTTACCACGAGTTAGACTAAAAGGTTGATACCTTTCTCATGTCAGTGTGTTCAAAATGAAGCTGAAGCCAGCAGCAAGTTAACTTAGCTTAGCATGAAGACTGGAAACGGGTATCTTGGCTCTGGTCAAAGTACAAAAAAATCTGCCTGCCAGCAAATAAGTTCTGCAGCAGTCCTGAAGAAGACTGATGATATTTGAACTCAACAGCAAAACAAATCCACCTCTCCCTTCAGTGCTCCTTCAGGTGCTCTGCCTCAAAATTTCATGGTAGCGCATTGCCAAAGCAACACAGCAGTGCAATCCAGAGAATTTTATGCAGCATGGAAGGAAAACTTGTGTTTTTAGGTCTTCGTAACAGTAAAACCTTTTGCATATTGTACAGATAAATAACATGATACACAGCAAACAACAGACAACAAACTGTGGTTACAGTTGCTGCTGCAAAGCTAACATGCAGAGGACAAGATGGTTTCCCATTGTCAGCCCACTGGCTGCAGATAGCCATATTTACAATCATCATTATCATTTGGGGTGCGGGCTGGACGCAGTGGATAAGTCCAGGTCTGAATTTTGTTTCCTAGTCCAACTGTGCAGTCTTCACTGCTGGAAAGCCTTAGCAGTGTTAACAAGACTCTTCACCCTTGCGTGATCATAGCACGTCTTTTTAAATTTTTGTTTTTTTGACCTTCTACTCTTTGGGTGTCCTCAGCCTCTTTCTCCATTTTTCAACAATTGTGTTGTGGAGTATAGAAATTGTTGAAATGGTAGAAATTTCTTTCATGCATTCACCTTCACCTCCAGTCTCCCAGTCAATCCCATTCAAAAGTCCATACAATCTGGCACTGACAGAAGGGTAAACTGCTTTTCAGCGCACACACAGAGTGGACATCTGGCAGACAATGAGAAGATATTAACTGAATTTGATAAGAAGTGTATTACATTACAATTGCGTACTCTACCTTAAACAGTGGTTGCACATGAGTGTAAGCTTTAACAACTGTTGTTTGTGCGGTTTACTGCCATTACACCTGTACTCAAAAAGATTCCTGTATCAACCCTGTGTTGTCTGTCTGTCCACAGAGCTACATCAGGAGTTTCAGGGACAGACAGACTGACAGACGGGCGTACTCCCACAGTCGAATGATGAGCCGATCCCGAATGGCCGAACTGGACTACGACTGTGGCTCTCAAGTGCCCCTCACAGCCCCCAGCGGACATCCAGTTCGCATCTGAGGCAGCGAAATGTACAAATCCACGCGCTCGCACACTCACACACTCACACACACACACACACACACACACACACACAATCGCACAATCACATTAGGCTACTTCAAAACTCAGTTAGGGATAGGAAACCTAACTTTACCGTGCCAACCTAATCAACTGCCTATCCCAACAGGAACTCAATATGTCCCAAAGATGGTATGATTGAGTCCCACACTGGTTTGGTTGTATTTATTTGTCCAGTTTGGTTCTGTTTTGCTCTTTTTGAATGTCAAGACAAGAGAGCCAAGAAGGAGCAAGAACTGATTGTAGCTGAAGGTCACGTGGTCAAATCTCAGACATCATGTGTCATCACACGCTGTATCTGGCTCTTCTGTTACTGTCCTTGTTTTGAGGGCATTAGAAAAAACTGGACCTGTCTTGTGGGGAGCTGAATGAACTGTCTCCGTTGAACATTTGATTTAAAGACTTGGTTGCTTCAAGCAGTACGAAGTAATATCCAGTGTCATTGCAGATGGAAAAAAAAAAGGTTGAGGCTGCAACATTTAAGACAAAATGCATCGCGTGTTATTCATGTTGTCAAGGTATGAAATGATTTGCTATAAAGATTCCATTAAGAGCACTCAGAGAAAAATGAAAGGAAAAAACAGCGTACAAGACGCAGTTCACAAAACAACAAAAAGGCAGCTCTTCACTGTTGAAAGGTCATTGTGTAAAAAGCAAGGCGTTCATGAAATCAGCCTGTTGTCTCCACTGACAGCCTTTGAATCCACACATGGCAGCACAAGTCTTCAGCTGCTTCAACATGCAGTAGTGGAGCCGGTTTTAGGTGCGCATTGCATTAAGCAGTTCACACCGAAGACAATTTTTATGTCATTTCTCCCGTGAACACTCAATGTGTCATTTCCTATGCTGTTGCCTTTTTCGAAGGGGAATGTGCTACAATCTAATTACTTTCCTTGTGCCCTCAATCTTCAACTGTTTTAACTACAGACCTGAGCAGGAAACACATCCATACCTCCCCTCTTCTTTCCTCTTTCCACTAAAATTTAGAGCGACTGTGTGTAATTCTGTTTGTCGACATGTGTCTAAGTGCTCTCTTGTTCCCTTTCCACCTCTTATCCTAACAACAATCTACCTTTACAGAATTTGTCAGCTGTTTAAAAATGCTGTTAAGGCACAAAGACATTTACCTGCTGTCTGATAACTGGTCGTCCAGAAACTTAACTGTTGACATGAAATCTCTTTGGAGGCGACAAAATGGTTAATATAGTGTATTTGTGTGTGTGAGTGGACACATGAGCCCTGTGGCAAGTGATGGCTTGTACCAAACACTGGGCAGGGAGAGGGGGATTCATTGTAATGTATGTAAAACGTGCTCTGTTGGCTCTTTTTCACCAATATACTGGTCTGGTTAAAATGTGAATCCTCTAGTTTGGATGAAGAGTTAAATGATGAAAAGGAGGAGGTTTAAAATAAAGATAATCTCCTGTAAATGATGAGACATAGTGAAAAGATTAAAGCGTTTGCAAATAGCACCCTCTAATGTTTACTACTGGACCATTTTTTTCTAGGCTAATGTGTGAATATGTTTGTGTGTACATGCATTTGCGTGTGATTCGCTTTTAAACTCAAATGTGCTAACATTGCTGTTGTTGTACTGAACATCCAGAGAGTTGAGGGAGATATGTAAAGGAAGTATTTTCAGTGCAGCTGAGCTATTTTTGTTTTATTTGAACCTCTTTGGATACTGTTTTACCCCATAATAGACAGTGTCACTGTTCCAACTGAGGTTAAACATTTCTGTAAAAATACACAAATAAATATCCCAAAATACAAAAATTAATTCCTCAGTGCATAAATGTTTTTAAATTCTAATTGGAAACAAATCATGGCCATTTGGATTATATGTGTTATGTATTTTTTTGAGGATTTTATTTCTGAGGTTTATATCAACAACACAATCTTACTATACTTAAATACTAAAGTACCACTAAATACTCAAGTGGTGCTTGGAATTAGCAGGCTTTGCACTTCTTTGTATGATGGACATGGGACTGGAGGACTAGTAATTTACATCTTAACCCATTACTGCATGAGAATCCTTGTGTAACTGTTTCCAGTGTGTCAGTGTTTCAGTGTGTCACTGTTGTCATGTAAAAAAAACTCAGATTTCCTGTTTAGTTTGTTGGTCCAAGGGTGCACAACACACTTTCAACATTGACTGAATGAAATAAAAATTGTGGAAGGATGTCAGTCTGAAGTGTAATGCACTTCAATGTTAACTAATATGCAGAATTGAACATCATAATCTGATTGTTTTCAGTGACCACAGTGCTTTTTTTTCAATAATCAAGGAAAACATGTATAGAACATCTTTGAAAGGTCCAAACTATTCAGTCCCAGTGAATAGGTCCAACTTTTCTCTTCTCTTCTCTTCTCTTCTCTTCTCTTCTCTTCTCTTCTCTTCTCTTCTCTTCTCTTCTCTTCTCTTCTCTTCTCTTCTCTTCTCTTCTCTTCTCTTGCTCATGCTGTCCAGTTAAAAGGGCTTTCTAAAGGCATTTAAATCACTTTCCTCCTCTTGACATGTATTATGCTAAGTCACCTTCTGTTCTGCTGTATCAGTGTTACTCCAATAATGTTTTGCAGTAGTGGCTATTCAAGTGTTATTTTGGTTTTTACTTACATTTCAGTCCTGTTTTGGTCTTCCTTTGTGGTTTTATTGTAATGCAGTTGTAACATTATTACTGTCTTTACCTGGGAACAAAAGGTTAATTTGAAAATTGGCCCTTCTCTTGCTTGTAATTTGGGGACAAAACAAAACAAAAATCTTTTATTTCTCTTCTTTTAATTAATTTTTTTCATTTCTATGATTTTCTGTGGTTGCTTATCAACGCTGAATATATTTTGGGGGAACACTTTTATTGTAGATATTGAACTGTAAATAGTTTTTCAGTGTACAAATGATCGGTTCCATTTTCATGTTTACACCATGGTTCTTTATGTTATGTAATTTATCCAGCTGATTCTTTTCTAATGGAGTAGACTTGTTTTATATTGTGTTACTACTGTATGTCCAGTTGGTTTCATTTGGCTGGGTGGTGGAGGCACTTGTATCATTGTAATCCTGGTGTTTCAACATGTGATGTTGAAATTCAACAATAACAAACTGAGCCTTGACTCTGATTATCAGCAGTTATCAGTACTTCAGTAATTGCGAGACAGCAATTAATTTTCCCTTCCACCCTGTTTAAATTTGTACAAACAACCTGGTCATTATTATTATTATTATTATTATTATTATTATTATCATTATTATTATTGAGCATGAATTTATATGGACCTAAAATATGATAAACATTGTGATTCTACAATCTAATGGTCTTGTTGTCTGTACTGCTCCTACACAGTTGCATATAGAGGTGCATTCATGAGCACAAAATACCAAATATTCAGCAATCATACTTAAAACAGTCACATACTGCAGTCTGATCACATGCTACATCGAGGTTATTCCAGTAGTTAGCCTGGCCACAGATCTACAGATATTGGTGTATGTGTGTTGCAGGTAACAACAAATTACCGTACACATAGAAATGCCAAATTAGGGTTGAGCTCATTCGAAACAGTCAGTACATTTACATGCACAGTAATGTTCTGCTATCATTCCATGTGGGTCATATAAACAGCATATTCTGTTAGGATTTTCCGAATATGGCCTTTTCCCAAATTTAGCATTATCTTATAAGACCTGAGAGATATTATACAGGTTTCATGAGTGTTCTCTGGACATTGTATACAGTACATTCAGAATTTGCATCTCATTTGGGGTTTTACAGCAGTTTGCAACACGTGGCCTGTTTGCAGTCAGTTCTGTGCATTGTAGATAACAACAGTTTTCAAATCTGGGCTTATGCGCACCAAAAAGAAAAGCCCACAATTCTGGACGGAAGGAGAAACACACCTATTACTTGGATATCAGTGTATCAATATGTCTGGATAGATCACTAATACCGCAATGCCCGCTCTTTTATTAAGGTGGTTGAAGTTGGAGTACACACGGCTCCATGTAAACGAGAATATAAGTGGCAAATGAATTTTCATAAGCCATCTGTATTGTATTTTCCTTCCTCTCCTTCCTTCTTTGCTCTGCACCTCAGCCACGATAAAGATCTACTGAGGAGTTCAAACATAACACATGGTAAAACAAAGCATCTGGTTGGCTGGTTGAGCTCATCCTCATGCTGTTTGCAGTGATACGTTCTGACTTGTAGGTTTCAGGCTACATTGCGCTGATGAAAAACTACAGTGCAGCAGTTATGTAAGAAATGGTATAGCTTGCTGTACTCTCAGTCTGTCAATTATAAATGCAATCAGAGGTGCATTCATAATAAATGTTTTCTACAAACATCTTTTAAAAAGCCAGAATGAATGCTGTCAACCTGTACTTTGACCAGCTGATAGAGGAAGGGTCAAAAAGATAAAATGGCTTCATTTGAAGGAAATGGAACGGAGGAACACGCTGCCCTTTTTATCGACCTATAAGGACTGCGAAGCTGTTGCCGCTGACAGCAGTGTGAGGAAACAGTGATGGAGACAGAAAGGTCCAACATGGCTCCACTAATTACTGGAAAAGCAGAGAAATGACATTCTTTCTTTCTTCCTTTCTTTCTGAGCTTCTTTCTTTGTTGTGTCTTCTCGTTAAATCTTCCTCTCCTTTCTTTTTCCATGTCTCTGAATAACCTTTTCATTACATTCGTCCTCTCAATTTTTCTCATTTTCTCCCCATACCCCCCTCCCGGTCTCGCTCTCTTTCTTGCATGCTCATTTGTCTGTGTCTTTCTTTTCTCTTTCCTCCCTCACCCGACTTATTTTTTTTTCTTTTTTATCTCCACTGACATTTTCAGTCCAGTGGCTCCATAAACAAACTGCACAGACTGTAATTCTTGGTGCTGTGCTAATCTGCTTTCTGCTGGAAACAAAGCACGACCGGGACCAGCTCATTAACAAACCATTGTTCACTTTTCTCTGCACTGAGACCAGTACCGTTACTGATCATTTCAACAAAACTGCAACTCCTATTTTCTTTCTAAAAGTGAATTAAATGTTGACAGGAGTGTTCCGCTCGGCCGGGAAAGCTTGTATCCTTTTAGAAACCTAATACAGGCCACATCAGATAAAGAATGCAGCGGGTAGAAACGGTTCATAAGGGAACCAATGAAAAGCCATGTACGCTCTCTGGGCTTTGTGCTGACAAAAGCAAAAATTAAAGATGTTCATTTGTGACAAAATATCAAGAAATTCAAGTGACAAATGGCGATAATAAATGTCTTTATTTGAGACTTTGTCACAATGAAGCCCCGTACCATGGTTACCCATACACATACAAAATCCAGCACATGCTACTGAGCTCAAACTTAAAACATCACTGAGTTCCTCTTTCATTAGATGTTTGTGTTTCTGACCTATTTCAAAACTTAGACCAACGTTTCACGTACTTTGAATCAGTCACACAAATAAAAGCCGCCCTAGATTCAGTCACATACTTGGAATACGTTCAGTGAAAATTACTGATACAATAATATTTTTGACCACTGTGTTTCACGGCCATTGATCTGTCTTGCACCTCGCAAAATTTCTTATAGATATTGGGCCAATACAGCTACATAAGATATGTGTTGTTAGTTCAAACTGCACTCATGCTTTTGAGTTATATTTGTAGACAAAGTATGACAAATTGACAAATGTAGGTGTTTTTGAAAGATGGAAAGTAACATGAATAAAGTATACATTTGTGGAATGGCTTTTATTTCAAACCAGGCTACCTCCATAGTACCTCTATCCTGTTTATTTTTTTGTATTTTGTATACAGAACAGTGTGTAAAGATGCACAAGCTTACTGGTTGCATTCACCGATACAATTTTGTGCTTCTGCATCTACAAACGGGCCCATCTTATAAATTGTCTTAGTCTTGGTAGGAAAATGTAGATGTTTGCATAATTTTTTTAATTGTATTATTACTTATATGGTTTCTAATGTTGCCTCTTCTTGTTTACATGATGTCTTGCTGGTGCTGTGTGGACTCGCTGACCACCTGAGGAGGACAAAAAGAGGTACTGTAAATTGTAACAAATTGAACAACATTCATTATATATGTTAAGGTCTGCAGAGTGTTGCAGATCAAACGTGAGCATATCAACAGTGAACAGGCTGATACTGATGCTACTGATGTTCCCCTCCTAAGGGCAGGTATTGTTTGAAGTGAAGAGTCGTGCAGGGGACAACGGTAACCACTGAGAGTGAAGCTGTTTATTCATAGAAGCCAGCGTGGAGGGTTGCTGCCTATGTAAAAGTGTCTACACAGGGTCAATGCAAACTACAAGATTTCAGCCATTCAGTCACAGACTAGAAATGTTGCTGCAGCTAAAATTTCAACTCCTGGTTAGTGTCACCTTTTTCTCCATGCTGTGAAATGCACATGTGAACTTTTGTCTTTTTTAGATGGACATGCAGAGGTGGAGAGGAAATCAAACTGAATAGAGGCATTTTCTTTTTAAATTTGGTAGTTTGCTGAAACCCATAGTGAACAGGTGGTAGGTGGGACACTGGAACCAGACTTACACACTGGGCACTAGCACCCTGGCTCATAGAATACTTCATCTGGATAAGAAAGTAACAAATCAAAACAGCTCAGCTGGATAATTTATTAATATTATCTCGCAACAGCTAAACTAATGAGTGTATGTTTTATGTGAGTCTTGCATGCCTATGCATGGATTTCTACATATGTAAAGTACTTGCTGAAAAATATACTGTTTGCTGTGTGTGTGTGTGTGTGTGTGTGTGTGCGTGTGTGTGTTTATGTTTATGCGTATGTGCTCAAACCTCTCCATCGCGGGTCTCGATGGTCTTGATGAGAACGGTCTTCTTGGAGTGAACTTCTGATGAGCGTTGATGCTGGGACTCAGGACTGGTCTCTGTGAGAACACATTCATACAGCTCTTACACTCTTTCATAGACTGGTACATTACGCTTTGCTACAGTTCCACTAAGCTCAATTAGTTTGAAGACAATAACATTAGTTTAGTATTGCTCTTAGAGGGTTAATTGGCGCTGAACACCATGTTGTCATGCCTCCAACATTATGGATACAGCCATCAGGCAGTCTGCAGAGACAGTATGACTGCCACTTAAAAGTGTAATATTCAAACTCATAGGCACTAATGAATCATGGCTGTACCTCTTACATCATCTCTAATTTCATCTCATTGTTTCTAATTACTGGACAAGGGGAGGTAGTGGCAGAGATTAATGGCATGTTTCACCAGTTAAAAAATTAAATGAAGAGGCTAAGTTGTGAGTTTATTGAATTGTGGGTTTGTGTTGATTGCTTCTATGAATCATAAAGCCATAGGGGTTTTTTGACATGTCATATATCTCCACACAGTGGTCAGAATGTGACACTGCAGAAATGCAACATGTAATGCCCTCAAAATAGTGCCTACCATATACAGTCACAAGCTATAATTAGTCTTTTTTATCCTCTCATTGACTCATCTGGAATGTAAAATGGATTTTGTGGGTATTTTTGTGTGAAGGGAAGAATGTGTAGTGTTTTTCCTACCTCTGAATCCAATAGAAGAAAAGGCAGACTGGACAGGCACAGTGGTAGTGATCCTGTAAACAACGAGAACATAATGCAGCATTACAGGTCAGTAAAAAAAGGTAGATATATACATACCTACATACAAGTAACAAATCTCAGTGAGAAAAGGAAGCTTATGATAGCCTTAGTGTAGATGGTTTGGGAATAATACTGCCTGAGTTAATCCACATTCAAATATGAACAGCACACACACACACAAACACACACACACACACACCTGCTCTCCTCTCCCTCCAGCAGCTTGCGGTAGGTGGCAATTTCAATATCGAGGGCCATCTTCACATTGAGGAGGTCCTGGTACTCTCTCAGGTGGCGGGCCATATCATCCTGTGAATCATTTCATAAAGCTTTTATTGCCTGCTCAAAAAAAATATACCTAGAAAAACAGCAACAATCCTGTTTAAAAATCACAGACAGTGTGCCCATCGGAGGTTTCAGCTGCACTCAAGATTACTTTCAGTCATTTTCAAAATCACTGATGCAGTGGCTAAATTGAGTTAAGTTCCAGTCAAACAATATACTGAATTCTGTATCTGTTTGAAAGTACTTTCTAGTGGATTTATGGACTAAAGACTTCATGTAAAATCTCTATGCTGATTACCTTCATCTTAGCGATGTCTTCCTCCAGTCGTGTGATAGTGTCCTGGTAGCCAGAGGCCTCGCGGGACATGCGATCCTCCATATCTCTCATCTGGCGCAGCAGAGACTCATTCTACAGGGGGACAGAGACATGAGGTTAGAAGAGTGAAGGGACAGAGTGGTCTAAGACTGAATGAAAGAGACAGGAGGAGGGGGAGAGGGGATGTTGATAACAGAGAGTATGCTTTTAAGGAAGGAAAATTAAACAAACTAAATGTATTAAATCTGTTTGAAAGAAGTGAGAGAGTTAAATACTCACGGTGCCTTTGAGTGAGTCGATCTCACAGGTGTAGGACTGGATCTGGTGTCTGTACTCCATGCTCTCCTGTTTGGCCTGACGCAGCGCATCATTGTTCTTGTTCACAGCCTGGTTCAGATCAGACACCTGAGGGGAGAGGGGATGAGGTTTTAGCAGTGTGACAGCTGAAAGAGACTGCATGTGTGTGGTGGGGGGGGTGTATGTGTAGGTGATTCCACCATACCTTAGATTTGTACCAGTCTTCAGCCTCTGCAATGTTCTTGGCGGCGATGCCCTCGTACTGCATGCGGATGTCCCTCAGAGCGGCAGTCAGGTCGGGTTTGGACATGTCCATCTGGATCTGGACCTGAGTGTCCTGCATCTGGCTCTGCAGCTCGCGGATCTCCTGCAAGGTGACAAGAGAATAAAGAAAATGACAGGAAGGTTAGAAAGACAAAAAGAACTAGTCTTGTGGGTATTTAAAGTTAAAGAAACGGAGCAAGGTTCTCATTTAAACCATGTCCCTCTCACAACCACAACACTTTACCGCTAACTTGACACTGGAACTGAAGAAACTTAATATATCAATAAAAGTCAGCATAGGGCATCAATGACATATCCACAAAAAGTTAGACTATTAATTTCCCCAGTGGTGTACTGATGCAACATTATTATTAGAAATCCAGAATGACACAGGGCTGATTCGGGCAGTGTAAAACTAGTTCCAAAATGGTAAGCTTTGGCCCCACTCAGCTGTCTTCTGATCTAACCAAAAGCTATAAATAGCTTTGCATCTGTTCACATGCACACACCAACGCACACACACAGACACAACAGCTGTCATGCTCTCTTTAACCTATCCGCAGTTCAGCATTTCTGAGAGGTCAAAGTAGAGGCAGGGTAGACAAAATGACAGGAAGGGACCTCAAGAGTGCCGACGTGTGTCTGAGTGTGTGGCTGGCTATGTCCTTTGATGTCTGCAAGTGAATGTGCACAGATGTATCTGCTGCACTCCTTGCTTTTGCTCTGCATAAGAGCTGCATGTTATAATTTGTTACATTTTTGCAGAGGGAGGAGGACATCAGAGAGACGGAGAGTGGCGGTGAGTAAATGTGGAGAATAAATGTTTTAACATCAGGAGGTGTGTTCAAGTGTGAAACATTTGATCCCCTGCATGCCTACAGAGGCTCCGATCTGATATTACAGCATATTCTCACACAGAGCTGCTATATGATACAGTACACACCGCCCTAATGACACACATAGTACAAAGACATATCACTGTAGGCCTCAATGGAGGCAGCCAGACTAAATTTACAGTCGGATCAACAAACCTCTTCATGGATCTTCTTGAGGAAGGCAATCTCCTCTTGCAGACTCTCGATGCGCCTCTCCAGGTCCAGCCTGGCCAGAGTAGCATTGTCAACATCCTGGATACAAAACAAACAAAAAAACAAACATTATAGTGACAACCAACAGAAAAGATGAAAAGGTGCAGTGAGAACAGGAAATTAAGAGGCAGTGAAGATAGATAAAGGTAAATGAGAGATAAAAGGGAAAGTTGTGCCAGCAGGATTGAAGGAAAATTTCACCTTCTACCTCAAGCTTTGAGGGGAAAATGACTAAAGTTTGAAATATACTAGAGTGATTTTATGGAAATAATGACATACGGCTCTGAAAGCAGACAGGTTGTTCTCAGCCTCTTCCTTCTGGTGAATCTCCTCCTGCAGTCTGGAGAGAGCAAGAGCAGCAGAGGAAAAGAGGAAGGGAGCAAAAAAAAACAGGAAAGTTGAAACATAAATGAAAACAAACACAACAACTGTGCTTGAGAGTATGGTTTCTTCCTTGGGGACCAATTACTAAACAGATAAATGAAGTAGCCAGCTCTCATTCCTCCAGCTTTCCGCTCTCTGCTCTTTTTGGCTGCCAGTAAATTTATAAGAACATTACCGACTGGGCAATGACACATCACAATCTTATGTTAATGTTGTACATACCCATACACACATGCTCACACATTCTTGCGCTTTTGCTCTTTGAGTCCTAAAGCTGAGGTGCAGCTGCTCTCACACTGTCAGAGTCAGAGGGTAACATTGAGAAAGCTACAGAGGTCTGCCCTTGGCTATTACTGTATCCAGAATTAGCATTTCACTATGCACCCTGAACAACTGGGAACTGTAGAAAAGTGTAGAAAATGCAGAGAAGCCTTTGCAAACTGCAAAAGTATTTCTGGTTCAGGACTCACTGGTTGGAAATTTCTGCTTATTCTAAGGTTTGTTATATGTGAATTCAAATAATGCAAACTTCTTTTTCATATTGATTGGACCAGTTGGGCAGCACCCAGCACATTATACATACTTTAACATATTTTCAACAACCTGTGCTATTCCTGTTAATACCCCTGCAGTCCTTGCAGTGTATTGTAGTTGCTGATGTGTGTGTGGCAAATACATTTTATTTTACACTTTTTTTATTGCAAGTATCTTGCAGGAAAAAGAAGGAATTGGTCAGACACATTTGTTTTTATAGTATATAATTGAGATGCAGGTGCTATCTTTAAACTCTGCGATCGTCCTGTGTGTGTGTCTGCATGCAGGCATTGTAACTGTTGGCAGGCAGGAGGTTTCTGAGAGTATTTTGATATCAGTGGGAGCAGCAGGTGCCTTGGCAAGATTCACCCAGAGCTGCAGGCAACAATTTAAAAAGGGCTGATAAAAAGAAAGTGAGTGTTTGTGCATGGGCTGTGCGTGTATGTGTGTGTGAGTGTGCCTCTATATACACTTAAATTTAAGTGATGTTCCTTGCTGTTGCAGTGACAGAAATTCTAAATTCATAGAGCTGACCTAGTAGCTACAAATAGACAATTCAGCGATACACCCACATCACAGCTCTCTCTCTCTCTCTCTCTCTCTCTCTCTCTCTGATTCTCTCTCTCACACACATACACACACAGTAGTTACGTGTATTTGGTGGTCTTTTTGAAATTTTAGTTCATTTTTCTTCGTTTTTCTATCTTTGTAGACACACACGTACACATAAGAGGCTGTGTGTGTTCATCTGTTTTTCTTTTTTTTTCATCTGTCTACTTCTTCTCCTACTGACTGCTGCACCACTTTCTGTCTAACTGAAACTTTATCTGTCTGTCTGTCTGCCTCAGCTTTATTCCTATGAGTCTGCACGTCTCTTTCTCTCTCTCTCTCTCTCTCTCTCTCTCTCTCTCTCTCTCTCCCTCTTTTCATTTTTTCCTGCTACGTCTCCTGTGAGTAAATGATAAATTACCTTTGTAAAAAAGTTGGTGGACTGTGACACTCATTAAAGTGACGCTATTCTCAAATCTCTTCTTTGTGATTTTATTTCCCTTTCCTCCAGAAGAGAAGCTACACCTCTGGAAATCAGTGAGTTGTCACGGAAGCCACATGTTGGTGTTTTTAACTCATTAATCAGGAAAACTACCTTTACACTCCACTTACTCGTACTCTTCTCAAGCTTTCCATATCTTCTTATTCTCTCATCCTTCAACATCCAGCACTGTGTCAATTCTGTTTTTGTAATGTTTACTAGTGGTTGCCAACCTATGGGTCAGAAACTTCCATTTTTAAGATCACAAGATCATCACCAAGATTAGAAAAAAGAAAAAACGTTAAATAAAAAATTGTATCTGTCCAGATTTCTACAAACTATTGAAATTAAAGGGAAGGGAACATCAACTCATAGATGTGTTAGTAGTAGGGAGTAGAAATTGTTTTGCTGTAAAGGCACAAACTAAACTCTATTATACAGTTGTATAATGTTTATCTTTCTGCAAAAGTTAACATCAATCTGTTGCTCACACCTGCCGAAGTACACCTCTTTTCTGGGAAACACATTCGCACACTCATATATATAGAAATCCAGTGGCATTACAGAACTCATCATTCATCCATTCACCCACACACTGGCACAATTCAATCCATCCTCAGCATCCAATTTACCTCAGCTTAAGTTTCTGCAGGTCATCAGCCAGGTTGTCTCTCTCCACCTCCACTCGGGCACGCTGGCTGGAGATAGCCTCTATCTGCCTCCTCAGCTCCCTCATTTCCTCCTCGTACAGCTCAGCCACGCGCCCGGGCCCCTCACGACCCCTCAGCTTCTCAATCTCCACCGTCAGTGCTGCGTTCTGCTGCTCCAGGAAACGCACCTTCTCGATGTAGCTGGCAAAGCGGTCATTGAGGTGCTGAAGCTCGGCCTTCTCATTGGTCCTTGTGTTGAGGAAGTCCTGGTTCATGGCATCGGCCAGGTTGAAGTCGAGTTTCTCACCGGCGTAGGTGCGCATGGCTGTAGAGGAGCCGTACCCAGCTCCTCCGGCACCAGAGGACACCCTGTAGCTGGAAAAGGAGGGGATGCCTGAGCTCTTGACCTCGTAGACTCTGGCAGACATGTGGCTTGAAGAGGAGCTGCGGCCTCCTCCAGAGGAGAAGAGGGAAGACATTGGGGTTGATCCAACGCCGGAGCCGAAGGTGCGGCGGTATGAGGAGGCACTCTGGGCTGAGGAGGAGTATGACTTGCTCATGGCTGGCTGGCTGTTCGGTTGGCTTGTGGTTTGGATGGAGCCGCTTGAGGTGTTGAGACCCAACTGTCCCACTGGGCAACTGGGAGGGAAACTAAGTGAAGAAATGCCAGGCACAGAGCGCAGCTATTTGTAGATCTACCACACCTACTCCCACCCTGACCCCTCCTCTGTGTCCTCCCTCTGTCTCTATTCACCCAAGTCTATACTCCCACTACCCCTTACTCCACCCCCTCCACTCAACCCCATTTTCCCTTTATTGATCACTTTGTCAGCATTTTAAATCAGAGCCCAAAGCTGAAGAAAGTTCATATTGGACCCGTTTTGGTAGATTTTACCATGGATTACCACATCATCTTATAGCTGTAAAAGAGCATTAATGGTACTTTCTAGAGACTATGTGGGCACGTGGACACGTAGGCAGTAACTGTTGAAAACAGGCCGCTTTAGTCAAAGTGCAATTTTAATCTTATATTTGGTCAGTTTGGCTTAATTTTGTCTCTGAAATCTACAGCATAAGAAGTTAATTAAACATTTTTCTGTTGACTTGACAAATTAAATTTGACTTCAGGTGTATCAATAATATTTAGTAGAAATGATTGCCTTTTAAAGGAAAAGCCCATCATCTGGCTCCACTTCATTTTCAGGAAATGTAATATTACTTAGATGGCATTTTTCTAATCAGTTTATTGCAGATTCTTGATATCTCGTCCATTATCCTCCAAGCCTTTCCTCTACGCCTCCTCCCCCTTTTCAGCCACTAATTTTTTCTCCAGCCCCACTTATTTTCTCATTCCTCTCCCCCCCTTGTCACTCCTTTTGCTAGCCCTCGATTCAGCTGTCAAGAGGAGTCTGGTTTCAACAGCTGGAAATGGCGGTGGCCTTGTGTGAGTCGTGTTCTTGGATGAATGCATGATTGAGTGAGTGGGCAAGTGAGTCAGTCAGTCTCTCAGTCTCTGCATTTGTGTGCAGGAACATTACACTGGGAAGTTGTTGTAGAGACAGTATAGGCTGGGATTTCATAAACACTATCTGTATACCACATCCAGAGGGAGATGTGGATCACAGCCTATTTCACCCCCCCATAAGTCATCATGAAATAGCCTTACATGTTTGAAATAGCCATGGCATATTTACTGTAATTCAGCCTAATGCCAGTTTAATGGAGCTAAATAAACTGGATCGTAAAAGCAGACAGATCCCTCTGATGAGATTTACACGGTCCGTTTTACTGTCTGTTTCTAAACCTTAAAATGTAGTAATTTGATTGTTTCCAAGCACATGAAACGGATGTTTAGCAGTCTCCTGATGCTGACGCATCAGAATTTATTATACACAATGTTTGATTTACTGCTGCGCCAGTGGTTATAGAGTTACGGTAGAGTTATGTATTTACCCTTGGTTGCATAAGAAGCAGTATGGTTTGACTGATAGAGCCACGGCCAGGAAGGTCACACACTCCACTTTGTCACAAGTGCTCTCCACTGCACTAACTCATAGCATGAGTGAGTGTACAAATCTGTGTACATCAGCCATGCACTATCTGGTTAAATGTGCTATATGAATATTTTGTAATGCTTAAGAGGAATTAGTAATCTGTGTCTATTCATCACATTGAGGGACAGACTGGACTGAATTAATGTCATATTATCATGTTATAAAGTTGTTATGGCTAGCATGTAGCAATTACAAATCCAGCATATAACCTGTGATTCATCTAATATTTTGTCTATTATAGTCTATTTTTGTCTCTTAGCTGATTTTGCTAAATGTTTGACTTGATTCACTAGTTAGTTGCTTACTTCATCTGTCATAGGTAATGTGTGGGCCATAAAACCAAAACTATTAGCTAAAAAAAAACTAGATGCAGAGTTGGTAGGTAATTCTTACATTTGATCACATTACATTTGATTCTATTAAAAAAAATAAATAAATAATGGTTAGACTTGAGGTTAGACAGAGGGTTTGGGTTAAGCGGACAATAAAGTTAGGGCAAACCTCCAGGAAATGAATGGATGTAAGCACAAATCAAAACATGAAGAAAATTGTACCACAAATTTCTGTGAGTTTTTTGGTGTGTGTGTGTGTGTGTGTGTGTGTGTGTGCATGAATGAATGCTGCCGGTGTATAACAGACACACATAAGACACCCAGGGTAGCAGCTGAAAGGAAACCCAGACTTGTGAGTCATCACTACCCTGCCCTGTGTCATACTGTAGGAACTACTGTGTGTTAATGTGTTGGTGGTAATGATGATGGGGATGATGATAACTTTAGCTCCGTAAGGAGCTAAATACTGCTCTGAGAGCTGAATAGAGCCATAACATTTAACTGATTTCCAACACAAGTTATACATTGGAAGGCCCTGCACACCCACACAGGTGTTTTCAGTTACACCTGCTCATTACACCTCTAGTCAGGTCAAAGCTGGGTGGAGCTATGCTGGTGATGTCACAAACCTCCACCGGCCAATAGGAATGAAAACAGGCTAAGTTGTCCCGCCCTCACAGATGCAACAAAACTAAGAGGAGGGTGAGGGAGATGTCAATCAATCAAGCCTAGTTTGTACAAGCACACAAACTCATGCCCAGGAAACACTTGGACGGATGGACCATAGGTATGTAGAAGCATTAATGTCTTCTTCTGAAGCTAAAATGCTTCATGAACCATCACAACAAAAAACATGAAGGCCTTAAAGTAAAATCTGCTCAAATTTTACATTGCCTGTGCGTATGTGCTGGAGGTGGAGGGGTCTTCATGTGTGGTCGTGCATGTATTTGTGTTTCACAGAGCAGTGTGTGTGTCAGCTGCCAGTGGTGTCAGCTCTATTTTTAGGTTTCCCGTTTGAACTATGTGGTCCACTCACTTTCCCAGAGGATCATGGGACTGAAGACAGAGCCTGACCCTCAATAAAAATAAGAATAATGATGCTGCTTTTACTGTCATGCTTTATAGCATAAATATAACTGCTGACAATTTAATTTTAATATCAAAAATCAAATGAAGACAAGATTTGACTTACATTGCTGTGCCACACAAGCCAATCTATGGCAGCCTCTTTATTGTGGCTATAAGAGAGAAGCCATTATTAAACACACTGCCATGTTACTTCCACAGTCAGGGGTTGTTCACATTTCAAATGTCTTATGTTTTCTTTTAAACGTGTTTGAGGAATACTTCATTTTCCCTGAATGATAAAACTATAAAAACATGAACTTATATAACGTTTAAATCAAGCTGTCCAGCAGATATAGATGCTTTAATTTTCACTTATTTTTAATCCCAGAATTCTTTGTTGACAAATGTAAATAGATATAACCATATAACTGACTGTATAATAATAATAATGGCTGCCAAAACAAAAAACTGCTGGCCAACTTTTGTTGTTGCTTCACATGTAATTAGCCTTACTTATTTAGTGTTTCCATACAATTGATTTGTATCATCACAGTCAGACAGATATCATCAGGCCTCCTCCCAGGAACATGACTGTGGTTGTTGCCAAAGGCCGGTGTATTCAGGGAAAGATCCCTCAATAGACTTGGACAGAAATTGTTTTAAATACTTTTCAAAAGAAAGTCCCTCTATTTTCTAATGTTGACAGTAGTTAACATGCGTCCTGTGGTTTATTATTTTACCACTGCTCATGTTTGTACTTAGAAAACTGGAATGCCGCCAGTCCACTAACCTTGACTTCACTTTTAAAGGCTTCAGATATGAGTTTTAGAGTCACAGACTCAAACTGTTGCTCCGCATGACTTCCCACCCCACTGCACTCATGTACCAGAAATGATGAAGGGGCTTTTCACTGTTACATATGATGTGGAATGACATGATATGAGCTTGGTGTGACTTGACTGCGTTATCTGCTGATACGACTGGAGCAGTCATCCTGGAGTTTCCCAGATGAAGACTGCATCATCTGCCCAGGACAGAAAATGAGTTACCTACGAGTTGCCTAACAACCCCAGACACACAAGCAATATCTGACCCATAGCCTAGAATTATAGATTCTTAAATTAGCAGCCAGATCCCAGCACTGCTGGGGAAACAGCTATCAGATAGACACAGACACATGCACGCACCAAGTCTGAGAATACCAACAGTACATTGCAGCCAAGCCCTACTCAGCCATGTCATGATACTATATTAAGGAAAGGATGCAATATTGTAAATTAAAAATATCAGCAGTAATATCCTCTAGTTTGCACTAGAAAATGTTTTTTTAACCAAATCAGATGACACACTATTGATTTTTACACATTTGTCTAGATTCTTAATAAAATGACAGAATAAGTGAGTCAGAGAACAAGTTCAAACATTAATTTGATTTTAAAGCCCACTCTTCACAATGAAATATAATCACTGCCAGTCATTCTGACTGGATCTAGACTGAAAAATATACCTCTGACTATTTCCACCATTGTCACCGTGACACTTTTTAAAAAACTTTTTATACATTTCTTGTATAAAAGGAGATTTATTGCAACATAAAAATGAAAAATGTTCAATCTATTCTACAATCTTCACTTACTACCACGTTGCAAGTAGGGGGTATTCGGAGTAGGGTGGGGGCCTCTGGCTTGTGGAATGCTGGGACAGTCAGAAGCCCAGCAGTGTGGATGACATGATGGGAAAATGGCATGATGGGAGATTGTTTGACAATCCTTTTTTTAACCACTGGGTCAAAAACCACTGAGAAACTAAGATAGACAATCTGTGTGTTTTCATTAAACATGACAGACATACAAACATACAAACATTGCAGAGGCAACTCTATATGCATTTATGTTAAGGTAAAAAAACAGCAACTAATTCAGTCACAGACTTATGATACATAAATGTGGCAGCTGCAGAATGTGATAATAGCAGTAGTATGAGAGCGACAGTGAGAGACAGCAGAGTGAAAGACAGTGAAAATCCTATGATGTTTTAATGACTTAAATAGTGTCTATAGGTGAGTGGTGTTCAGCTGGTTTCATCCTTCACGAACACTGAATACATGTTGCCAGGCAACAAACCAAATACGCATACACACATGCCAGTGAGTTGAGCTGCTGCACAAGAGTGACACAAGGACGAAAGTAAAGCAGAGAGGAAGAAAGGGAGGTGTGTGTGTGTGTGTGTGTGTGTGTGTGTGTGTGCGTGCAGTATTTGTGTTTGCACATTTTGATTGCACACAAGTGTGTAACATGGAAAAAAGGAACAAATTTATAGACATGCTTTACAGGGATCTAGTTTTTGGTCTATCTTAGGAGAGATATGATATCAAAGCTAAAAGCAGCACAATGTGCCAGAAATAGAGAGCAGTGGACATCGAATCAAACCATGTGATTCATGAGTCATGACAGATAGAAAGGCCACTTCCTGTGTCAGTACAGTCCTGTTGTCCCAGACTTCTCTCAATAAAATGAGCAATCTGTCATAAGAGGACAATGCACAACTTAGTATTCAGTACAAATAAACTCTCAGCCTGGTAAGCAATGCTAATCCCAGGATATCATCAGACATTCACTGTATGCTGCCTATGGGTGAGGATCACTGTGTGAATAGCAGAGACAAAGCCAAGAATTCTGGTCTTCCATTGCGCAGTCTGTACGTTTGTTAACGTTGGTCTGCTCAAACTAAAATACACTGATTAGTTTTTAGTTTCTAGTGCCTGTAAATGCTCCACAGCAGCAACAGCACAGGTGTATTTTTACACGGACAGATAGATATGGGATATACAGATATAGTTCACTGACAAAGTCTGGTCAGAAGAGATACCTGCAGATGTCAACACAGCGCTACCCACTATCCCCACTACCACCATTATAGAAACCAATGAACTTTTATGTGCCACTGCAACAGTATCCTGGAGATACTTGGGTATAAGATCAAAAACACAACATGCAGAGAGTTCTGCCCATGGAGAAATAGGTTGGAAGCAAAGATTAACAGAGGTGCAGAAGAGTGTCATGATAGAAAGATCCTGGATGGAAAAGAAGTACAACGCTGACTGACCACACGCTGAATGCTACACGCTGGATTACTGCAGGCCAAGCAAAGACACAAAAGTTAACTCAAATCTCAAATGGAGAGTGTTCAGAGCATCAAGAGGCTGACCCCCAAGGAGAGAGGCAAAGAGCTCAGAAAAGAGTAATGGAGTATTGGAGAGCAAGAGCTGCTCTGCAGGAGCTTCAGAGGTGCAGGAGAGAAAAAGAGGAAAGAGATAATGAAACTGAAAGATTGAAAAGCTTGAAAGAAGGAGGAGAGGAGGAAGCAGGAGGCCAGCCAGAGTGAGAAGGAGAAGAGGAGGGCAAATGAGCAAAAAGGCCCTGCAGAAACAAAAACAGAAGCAACTGCAGCAAGAGAGGCTTCAGTGAAAAAAGGTGATGATGGTAGAGACGGAGCCCATCACAAGTCTCAGGTTAACTCTAAGTGCCTGCAGGAGAGACTGAAGTTTGGACTCATCTGTGATAAGAGCCAGGATCAGATGGAGAGAAAGCCTGGAGGCTCAAACAGTGTGTCAGACAGTGGAAGGCCTGCAAGGACAGACACTGGAGCCATTTGTCGAAGCGGTCTGACTGTTACTGCGTGTCCAGAAACCTCAAAAAATCCATCTTCTGAATGGAACTGATCCCATCTCTCCACTTCTTCCCAACCCCCCTTAGCTCTCTCTCCACCCTTCCTCAGTTAGCCCTCCTTGTCGCCTCCCTCAATAAAGTGACTATATTCATGGAACTGTTATGGAAAGTCATCAAATGTAATAAGCTACATTACTTTGATGAAGTAATTAAAACAGCCACATTACTTACATACATTTACATATTAGTAATCTGTAGGCTAACCTCTACCATTTCCAAACCGACCTTCCCAACACTGCCCATTGGTTGGATTTAGCAGACACAAGAGGGAGCAATAGGACAACTAAACAAGATGAACTGCTGTGACACCACTTCCCCAAGGTAATCACAAAAAAAAAAAAAAAAGGTTCTTGCTATATTCAGTGGGGTTGCAATCAGAAAGGATCGATTAAGCTAACTGACAAAAGTGTTTGCACTTTCATCCTGGGTTTTCCCAGGGCCCATGTCAGACTGAGAGACAAATATTTACAAAAAATAAAATAAAATAAAAAATAACAGTCTGCAGCCAAATGATCACGTGTCAGGGCACGGGGAACATCGAGTGAACAGGAATAAACACTGGAACTGCTTTTATTTACTGAAAGCTGCAGTCTAGCTTCCACATGAAGTATTGGGTCTGGTTGCACTGTGGCCCCACCTGGACTTAGGAGACATATCTACCGTCTCACCACCAAGTAAACATCAGGTCCCCAGGGTTCAATTTCCGATACACCTGAAATTCCTAAAACTGTCCACGCTTGACACGCGTGGTGAGGACGGAAACACTGCACGGTGGAGAACAATAAAAATAAATGCGTGACGTCGATGAATGGGTGGGGCAGCAAAATGAACACCTTCGCTCATCTCCCGCTCTCATTTCGTGATGACGTAGGCTACCTGTGCCCCCCCCCCCCGTTTCTTCAGACTCGTTACGTTATTTCCGCAGCTGTGCTGTCGTGAGTCGATACTACGTCGCATGTTCCTCCAACCACCCCCCCCCCCACGCCCCCACGCCCCGCCCTTTCACTGTGAGGAATTCGTCCTTTCAGCCATTTATTTATATTTTTCCGTCACATGGGCTTTCGGGGTTCAGTGTGAGCTGTCGACGCCTGCCTGCAGCTCGTTTGAACATTATGGGGATTTAAAGGAGGGGGGGGTGGGGGCGAAGGGACCAAAGCAAAGGGACTCCGCATCTCTCTCTCTCTCTGCATCTCCTGCGCTGCTGTGAGGCTCAAGAGGATCATGCAACACCTCACACCATGGCGAGCCGTGCTGCTTTTAACCGTGCTGTGCCAGCCGGGGATCTCAGACAAATACGGTAAGATGATGATGATGGTGATGGTGATGGTGATACTGATGATGATGGCACGATCCTTTCCAGAAATCACTCTTACACTCCTTTAATATCCCCACGGCTAAATGTTGTGTCTAAGTACTTTCCGGTGATATCATCCTCCTGTCGGTTACTTTATCCCCTGTGGCACGGTCCTGTCGTATTCCAGCTCAGATGCAATTTAGGGATGGCTGTATCTATGTGCCATCTAAGGGAGGGGGGGGGGGGGGGGGCTGTGTGTTGTTCTTTCAAAATGAACTGTTATGTGGAGATTATTGGCCAGAGAGAGATGCAGCAGGCCTATGTGAGTAAATGTATAGGATGAGAATCTGACAGAGGAGAGATGGAGGATTCAAAAAATGATAGGGAAGAGAAAATTGGGTCTTGGGAGTGTGTTATTTCAGTTTCTGGTAGAGCAAAGACAGATTTTGGGGATTTATGACCCATAAACTCCCTATGACATAATGTCCTATTGATATAATGTTATCATTTGGAGTCCTTTCTAAAACAGCCACCAAATCCATATGTTGGGGGTAAATAAATAACGCCCAGACCAGCGTGTGTACACGATACAAGATGAAAAGTAGACAGCAGAACCATGTAAAGAATTTAGATTTAAATAAATGGTTTCACTAAATGATATATGATGCCAAACACTTCAGACTGATTTCAATAAACTTGGCTGTTTTAGGCAGAGATATACTATGGGATGCAAATCTTCTTTATTGAGTAAAAAATAAATAAATGAATAAAAGGAAATAAGTTTAGTGAAACAGGTTATTGCATTTTTTAAAATGTGTTTACAGATGCTTTATCAGTGTCGATCTCGCATGTCACTCAGCTGTAGAAATGGCAGTGACATTAGCAGCAGTAGCTGTGATGTTACTATTATAGACAATGGCAGCAGCGGCAGGCTGAGTAATAAATTATTTTATATTGATTATTGCTATGGATGGAGTGACTTCAATATGTCTTTTAGTAGACTCATGCATTTAACTGGCAGAATTTGTAATTGATGTAATGATGCAACAAGTGAATTGTTACACCCCTGTATTTTTTTTTTTTTTTTTTACATTTTAAAAAAAATCAGGTCTGTCTGATGTGTGTAGGTGGAGATTTATGAAGTAGGGTGTGAATTCGATGAGTAATTCAGAGTGAGAGTGAGAAAGGCCAAAAGCTATTCCCTCCTTCAGATGTAAACAAGTGAGCATAGTTTTGTTCTGACAGAACGGCAGCCACCCCATCATTTTCCCTCCACCTCTGTAAATATTCAGTCATTTAATTTGTAATACATATTTTAGATGCTTTCTTACTTTTAGCTTTTAAGTGCAATCACCCAAATGTGACGTGAAATGTGAAACCAACTAGAAGCAGCTGGTCACAGCTGAAGGAGGTTAATGCAATTGCAGGAGAGAATAAGACTCTAGAACTATAATATATGAGTATTTATTCGAAACTACTCTACTCTGTAAAATATATTAGAATTAATATAAACTATTGGTGTTTCTTTACAATTTGCCATTAAAATCATCACGAGAAACACATCCCCAAGAAAACCTTAGAAAGCACAATAGCATAAAAATCGAGGGACAATATAGCGTACAATGAAAAGCCATTCTGCAATCGGCTGTGATTTCAGCACCATGGAGAGAAACTGTTAACCACTGGTGCTTGTCTTTGTCCGTTCATGCATCATTTCCTTTCACACACGCATCCATCCCTTTGGTCATTTGATTAGCTGTCCATCCATATGTCTGACTGGCCGTCTTCACACACACACCCAGCATGATGTTCGCGTGTGAGATGACGTCTCTGCTGTCAGTCATTTCCCCAGGGGACTGATGTGCTGTTGCTATGACAAATTTAAAGTTTCCCAGCCAAAGTATGGATTCATTGGAGCCTTTGTGTTAACATGCTAGGGTACACATGTTTCCATTTACATACTTTATAATTGAAGCTTTAGTGATGTCCCTCATTTGTGTCTGCCTAATGAGTAAATGTAAATGTAAATGTAATAATCGTTCTTATATATCATTGTTGTTGCTGTTGCTAAGCTTTTGGCCTTGGAAGGATGTAAACTACAACACGCCTTTCTCTGATACTTCTAGACGGTCTGGTGACTTATTTCACTTGCCATGAGAGCTCTCAACATCTGAACTCTTCTCCTGTCTGTTTGCTTGTCTGAAAACAAGTGTAGGCGTCTCTTTAAAACATTCATATAGGTCAACGCACATAGAGTTAACATCCTCCTCAGTGTTGCATTTAGTAAACCAGTTAGTAAGTATATAAGTAAGTATAAGTATAATCCAAAGAGTTTTAAAACCTTGAAAATAAACTGAAATAAATTTGTTGAAGCAGCTCTGCGACCTTGTTCTTTGTTGATCATTGACCTAACACTACCAGATGTCCTTTCCTGGACAGTCAGACAGTGTTTGATGACTAGGACCGGTATTTACGCACAGTGTCTTGTGGTGTGTGTGTGTCAGTCCCTCTGCAAGCCCCTGTGTGCTGCAATTACTCAGATCCGTCTTGGCTGTGTACCAGTACAATAATATCTGTGTGTGTTTCTACTGAAGGTTGTGTGAAGGTCCACACAGCCGTCCGCCGATTGGTGATTTGGATGGTGTGTATGTTGATAGTGATGAAATATCCTCAATGACACCCAGAAAGTTTATGCTTTTAAGGAGGTGTTCACTTTGTGTGTGTGTGAAACAGAAAGAGAGTAAGACTTTGTCTAAATAACGTTACGTGAATTAAAATCAAGAACTCCATAAAACTCCCCCGTGGTGCATTAAAATGTAGGGCCTTGTGCTTAAAAGTTTGAGAGGGCATCAGAGAAATACAAGATGTTGCAATAGTGTGTGTGTGTGTGTATGTGTGTGTTTGTGTGTGTTTCTTCTCAAAGAAAGAAGAGGTGAGTCACAGAAAACGCTGTTAAGTACTGCGTCACTACATTTAAAGGCAGAGAAAATAGTTCTCAGTCTTTGTTCTCTATCTGACTTTGTGTTCAGGTAAACTCACACACACATTTATAGTGCTTAATTGATATTTATTTGCTGTTTTGCCTGTTACATACTCACACAGATTCTGGAGATTATGAGGAAAAAGAGACATGGGAAAGAACGACAGACAGCCAGACAGAGCTATCCATTCATATTCCGCTGTGCTAGGTTCCTATCTATCGCTAACCACCTGCTCCTTCCCACATCGCCATACCCTCCAAGGTCTGACTCACCAACTTAAAATAAGAAATAGTGGAACAGAAATCACTGAAAACAACAAACGAAAACACTGGTTTTGTGTCCCCTGTTCAGTCACTTATCTGCTAGTTTAGCTTATAATGCAATAATAATTTTAACTGCATCTAATCAGGAGTAATATTAACATCATTTTGTTTTTCAAGGTTTTCAGAAGTTCCAGGTTTTGAAATTATGACTGATTTTCTCCCGGTGTGGGACTTTTAAATATCTGTGTGCCATCATATGAAAGTCTTATAAATGAAAAGTGCATCAGGCAGAATGAAGGTTGTGGTGGGTTGGGTGTTTTGGTTACCACCATACAGTACATTTGAATCTAATTACAATGAGTAAGCCAGAGTCAAGCTCACTTTTTTCATGTTCTCATTTCAGCCCTCTTAATGTGAGTTAAAGCAGTTGTTGCCATGGAAATTGCTGTGAAACATTTTACCCTGAGTACCTGCTAACAGTCCCTTTGCCTTCCTCCTTCAGGTTGCCTGTTTGAGAGAAAACTGTGCACAAGGGATCAGTTCTGCTCAGATGGTGAGTGCGGCACTTCAATGAATTCACGCACACATGCACAAACACACACACACACACATAATCAAACACAATCTCTTTGTTGAACGTAAACATTAAACTTTTAAGACAGACTACTTTATTAATCCTTTCTGTACCTCTACAGCATATTAAATTATTAATCCTGCAGCTGGACATACACCAACACACACATACACACACATTATGTCACTGGACGCATGTTGGCACAAAGGCTGCGTATAAAAATATACAAACACAAGTCAAGGATTTTTCCTCTCTCGGCCCCATGTGTCTATCTCTCTCCGTCACCTGCCCCTCTCGCTTTCCTCATCTTTATCTAAGCCCCTCCTCCGCTCCACTGTCTCCATGGCAACACTGACATCACAGTGAGGTCGACACCCCCACAGTTGTTGTGCTAATACAGTGATGAGTCACTGACACACACTTATGCACTTCTCTGTGGAAACGCACTTACGCACACACACAGCCACTGGACAGAATACAAAATGGATTGGTGTACTTAAAGCTCGGGAGCAGATTCAGGGCCAGATTTATGCACATCTGTGTGTCTGAGGGCAGAGCACGAGAGAAAAATATTCATAAACATCACTCAAAGATTTTTAGTCCGATTGATTGTAATGAGCTGTTTTTCTCTGTCTGTCTCTCCGGCTCTGTGTCTCTTCCTGAACGTACAAATTAAGATGTGAACTGTTTGTTAGACATTTTATGTTGAGTTTAGATCAGGAGGTCAAGAGGGTGTTTGACTGCATGAGTAGAAAACAGTTACAGTAAAATCAACAGAAAACATTCAGACTCCCCTGAGTCTTCATGAACTGAAGCAAAATCATCTCCATCTCCAAGTGATTTGCACCTTCCGCTTGTGTTCAATATAACAATGCATCACATATATTTTGAGTCTGTAAATATATGATTTTATTTGTTGGATGATATGTTTGACATCCTAGGCATCAGAGATGGTATGAAATGTTCTAATGCTGTTTGCTAAATAAAAAAAAAAAACAGATGATGATAGTTGAAATTTTTCCTGTTCCTCTCATATATGTGAACATGTTACATTGTAAATAAATGGCTGTTTTAGTTAATTTTCTTTTTCCTTATGTGTATCTATTGCAAATGCAAATTCAGTGGTACGTTATGTGATAACGTTTTTCAGAATTGAGTAGCGTGAGGAATCACAATTAAAATTCTTTTGTGATTACATTACCAGTATTAATCCTACTGTTTCACTACTCCAACTTTTTATTGAAGAGGGCTTGTTTGCTTTCGTACCAGCAGTTGAATAGGAGGATCAGAACCAACCTCATGCTTCAAGAGACATGGAGACTGGTCCAGTACAGACGGCAGCTAGCCTTCACTAAAAACAGAAGGAATACACCTCCTAGCTCAGCTTAAAAATGAAAGCACTGCATAATCAGTGACTATGAAGGTTCATACTGACCTACAATATAATTTAAATTGGCAAAATAATATGTAATGTGTAGTGTTGGGTGATGCTTCTCCCCAACACTAATGATGACATATATAGCAGCTTATTTTATGGTGTCCTCTATAGTTTGACCAAGGCAGTGGTGCATCCACAATGGTCTCTAATGGTGTCAGCACAGCACAGTCCTCTATCTCTTTGCAGAAAATCTCCATTCTTGTGGTTAAAGCCTTTTTCTTTTCCTGTGAACGGGCCACTAATGATAGGAAACACTGATTGTGTGCCTTAGTGTGTTATATAGACAGCACAGCATATTTTAGGTGGGATTTAGGTGCAGGTTTTGCTGTGTTGTGTTTTGTTTGTCGGATTGTGTAGGCTCTTTGCTGGTCTGACTGTGTCGTCTTCCAGCCTCAAGAGTGGAACACAGTGTTAGAACAGATGGGTCCACATTGATGCAGCAGGTCATGCTTATGTTGTTATTGGAGGCATCTTCTGTGTAGGCCTAGATTGTTAGTCTGTGGCATGTGGTAACCAGGTCATACATACACCTGAGTTCTCTGCACACAGGTGTAGCACCCTGGCTTTGTCAAGTCTTGAGAGTGATTGCATGACTTGATAGTGAATGCATACCTTGTTCCCAGTCTGTGTAGGACTTAAATGACCAACGCTTTATGTCATTATCATGACAATGATTTGTTTGGAGCATAATATATAATGTAGTTTGAGCCAAACATTGAATTTCTTTTACATTTACCAAGATCCCTCTTACCAACATTGGATACTATGTTCCCTGTACAAAAATGACATAAACACCTCAATCTCCAGAAATAGTCCCAATCCAATCAAGCTGTGTAGTTTCCTGTGCTCTCTCCATTCATCCTCGATTCCTCCTCCTCATGTCCCTTGTCTCTTTGCTATCACCACCAGGTATAACAGGTGCAATTATATTTCACCAGTGCAATACACTGCCAGGGTACAATATCTTGTATCATATCATCAGCATCATATTTGTAATATGATTAGGGAAAATCTGAATGGAATCTCTCAGCATCTCTACTTAGTATTCTGTGTCACTTGTCAGACTTTAATACAAGACATTTACCTTTCTGCATAGCCACCCACTCAGAGGGAGTTACTTGTGCAAAATGGGAATAATATAAAAACATGGTTCTCTGTGTTTTCTTCATCAAGTTGCAAAAAATAAGCTGTAATGTTTCATATAAAATTTGTTTCTATAAAAGCAAATTAATCCTCTTTAATCTGTTCAGTGTAACAATTCACCATCTCACTGTGGCTGGTTGGGTTGTATGAGATTTAGCTGGTGTAGTGAAAGACTGTGGTGACTCATCAGTGCGCCAGATTAACACATAGTCTACTCTGCTTCATTTCTATTCCTTTCACTCCGCAGTCGCAATCTTTCTTCATCTTCACTCACCACAAGTTCAGGGTAAAAATTCCAGCCTTTTAGATGAGATTTGGCTTTTCACACTGTAATAAAGTTAGAAATTTCAGTTTCAAAGTATCTGACGCACTTGAATAACCCACATTTTGTGTTAGGTGGCTTCTCTCCTCCTGAGTCTTTCGATGCAGATGCAGCAGAGCATGAAGTGGATCAGCAGTTTGCCCGTATGCACAGCTTAGTCCCCTGGTTCCAGCCAGTTTTCACCGAGGCTTATGTCCAAACTAGTGATTAGATTATAGTCACTGATTTATGATTTAGAGTGAGTGACTTTCTTGTATACCACAATGCAATACAACAGACGTACAGTAAAGTAAAGAAGTGGAGCACATCCTCATGTACTGTAGATGTTCAAAAAATTGATTCATGTATGATCAGAGAAGAGAACAGGTAACAAAATAATTCTGCACAAACACTGTTATTGTCTCTGTGGCCTGCAGGCTAGCAACTTTCAAAAGGAAACTATTCAACATTTTCAAGAGCTCACACAGTGATGGCATAACCTTGTCGAAAGGACTATGACAAGCAGTGCAAAGTGCGTGGAGTGAACTTCAAAAGTATGACTCACAGCCGTGGGCCCTTGTGGTGTGGGCTACCATAGGAATTACAGGTTATTACAAAAATGCTGTACCTCAAGGGCAGCGTCACTGAGCCACATGTGGTAGAACATCTGTAGTCTCAGAGGTCAGTTACGATGTGTTGAATAAAATAGTGTTGTGTATCTGCTGTTCTGTACTGCATCTTCCACAGCAGACATATTAGACTGGAAAAGCGCAGGTGTTACTTTTAACATTAATAACGTTGAATTCAAGTGTCCCAGTAAGGCATGACAATGTGTCACAGAGACAGCATGCACTAAACCAAGGTCCTGAAACTGCAGCAGCTAAGTGGAATTGAACCCACATTCTTTTTTATGATTTATACCTGTGCTTTTCTTCATTTTAAAAGAAACCTCAAGAGACTATTGTGGCAAAATAGGGGTTCAAAATGTTTACAGCTGTGTTTGTGTGTGTGTTTATTCCAGACGGGCTGTTTGGTCAGTGTCTGAGATCGAAGCAGGACCAGGTCCAGTACCAGGTGTCAGTTCCTGTTCTGAAGAGGATGCAGGAAGTCCTCAAACAGCTTATGCTACAAGGTAAGATTGGACATAGTAAATAGTGATCATTTGCAAACCTTACATTACTTGCGAGTCTCTTTTATGAGCCATTTTGACTGTTCTTATGAATTACAATTAACTTTGATTTGCATTCTATCTGCTAGCTAAAATTGATTTCAGCCAGGTGTTAGTCTGTGTCAATCTAATTCAAATTAAAGTCAATACAAAATACTGTAAAAAGTTTTTTAACAAGACTAAATGCCATGCTAGGTGCTCTGTGAGGCTTTCCTTATAGGCACAGCATTTCTTTGAGCTACGTGCTAATGTCAGCAAGCTAACATGTTGTTGCCATGTTCACCATCTGAGTTTAGCATGCTAGCATTTGCTAATTACTGGATTGATTCTCGAAATCCTTGGACGCTTTACGAATACAGGCAGTAATCCATGAATCACACAAGTACTTGAACACAGCTCCTATTAGAAACAATATAGATTTATTAGAAACAGTAGCCTATAGATTTTAGAGACTCTTTCTCCATGTCTCTCTCTCTCTCCCACACACACCTCAGTCTTAACTCTCTGCCTCTGTGGCTTTCTTTAATTGCTGTGTGTGTGTGTGTGTGTGTGTGTGTGTGTGTGTGTGTGTGTGTGTGTGTGTGTGTGTGTGTGCAGGGCTTTCATGGCAGGATGACATCACCCAGTATATCTTATCAAAGGAGCTGAAAAGAGTTCCCCATACCACCCTTCCCTCTAAGCCAAACTCCTCTTCCTCCTCTTCTCATCCACCTCAGTAAGTGCTCTCATGTTACCACCTTTTATTTCACTCTCCTTTCAACCCTCTATATCCAGTCTAATCTTGTCTCTGTTTCTTCCCTGGTTGCCAGGTCTAAACAGCACATGCCCCATCACCACAGTTCTAAGACGGGGTCCACGCCTCCTGGTGGCAACTATGTGGACTACATGATCGTTGAGCCTCCTCAGTCCCAGCTGCGCATGCAGACAGCATCCATGGACCCATACACATATCACCAGGTATACAAACACACACGTCATGATTGCACAAAAGCAGGTGTGTGTCATTTACAAAACTGCTGCACAGGTGTGGTTACAGCAGACACAAATCCAAACTCATACAACAATCAAAGCTCACAATAGCACATCACAATAGATCTCAGATGACAAGTAACAGTGCAATACCTCTCCCAATCACAGCATAGGTACCAAGATGAAATAGAAAGATCTCTCATAGCGGCAGGAGGCAATTATGCCCGCCCCTCTTCAAGGTCCCAGGCCAACCAGAGAGAGCGAGAGCGTGACAGGCAGCTGCTACAGGAAGCCTTGTCTCTGTACCTGGCATCTGCACAGCCCTCATACCGCCACAGAGGAGCCGCTTCCATGGCTCCTGCAGGTAATACTACTCAGGAATGACAACACATTATAAAATTCATTATAACTCATTTTCTTAACCATCATAACCCATTATGCTATGAGCAGGTCTGCCTTACTATGAGGACTTCGAACTGGACATACCAATGGACTATGTGGAAGGCTACACCCTACAGGAGAGACTTGGTACTGCAGGTAGACAGCCAACGCTGCAGAACAAGAAGGTTCCTCAGGACTTCAGCACTCTGTCTGGGACCAACGGTGAGGAAAAGGAACTTTCTCATACTTAATTTGTATTTTGCCTTCAAGAAAGTAGTACTATGCAACACAAGCATAACACTAGATTTACATGGTGGACACACTTACAAAGCATGTGCCTAGCCAATACATGCAGACCTTTTCTAAACTGTACAGTGCAAAAATAGAGCCAAGTGTGTCATCCTGTGTTTAGATGGCTTGCTCCAGAGGATGTCAGGAGTCCTGCAGAGGCATGGAGTTGATCCCAGAGATCTCAGTCAAGAGCAGCTCTACAAGCTGGCCCTCATACTGCAGCTGCTACAGGCCCAAGACAAAACAGGTACAGTCCCCGAGCTATTAACAAAGAAACAAGATGGGAAGAATGGGAAAAATAAGTCATACTAAGGCTGAAATGTGTCTTACTGTAGTACTTGTGTAAAAACAGTAGTTTGTCTCTCTCAACAGATCCTATCGAGAAAGATGTCATCACCCTCAAGGAGGTACGTCAGCATCTATTATTAGCCGTGGTTACAAATTGTAATCGTGGACTTCTTTCATTAACAAGTCCTCTATCATTCCCCCGTAGATGCAGCTGTTAAAAACAGACAGTGTGTCAAATAAGCCGCAGAAGCCTGTTCCTGTTCCCGGTCCCCCTGAAGCCCCTCCTGCCCCCTCCTCTGCCTCAGTCCCAGCTACATCTGCAGCCAAGAGTCACAATCCCCCCCCCCCTGCCACCCAGCCTCCTCAGCCTGCTCCTGCAGAAGCTGGACAAGGCTTGAAGGAGCAGGGGCCACCACTGGTTGACGGTATGGGAGCTAAGGAGGAGTATGGGTACATTGTCACCAATCAGAGGTCAGCAAATTAAGCTTTCAGTTCTTCTGTTTGTTGTACACGACTTAAACTTGTATTTGAAAGCTGTAATGAACTGGCAATAGGTGAAACTCATGGTACTGACATGGAGGATGATGGTGTTTTTTTTTTTCCCAGTCCTCTGAGTCTGTATGATGGAGTGAGGCTGTTGGAACTTCTGGCTGATAAGATACACCTGACAACCAGCAGCTTCATCAACATCAGGTAACACCACCATTAGTGTGTGTGTCAGCGTGTGACAGACTTATGAATTCTGCTAATTTACTCTAAACACTAAATATGTTTTTCATTCAAATGTGTGCCCCTGTGTGTGTGTGTGTGTGTGTGTGTGTGTGTGTGTGTGTGTGTGTGTGTGTGTGTGTGTGTGTGTGTGTGTGTGTGTGTGTGTGTGTGTGTTTCCAGCGTGGTGGGTCCTGCGCTGACGTTCCGTATCCGCCAGAATGAACACAACATGACTGCTGCAGAGGTGGCTGCTAAAGCTGGTGAGGCTGAAAACACAGAGACACACGTACATCTACCTACCCACACAAACATGCAAGCATGAAGTGAGAAGTACAGTATGTGGGCTCATTATTCTGTCACTTTCTCATTTTCCATTTCGTCAATGCTTTTTTTCTCACATCCAAAAAAAAAATGTTTGTTGTTTTTTTACAACCCAGCAGTATCTGAAAAGAACTTCCTGGAGTCTCAGACAGGCCTGAAGATTGTACAGACTGGCGTGGGAGAGGTACTTGTGACACACACACACACACACACACACACACACACACACGGACACACACGGACACACTTACACAGCCTCTGTGGAAAATTTCCTTTGTAACCCATCCTATCAGTAGCATATGGAGCAGTTGTCAAGGCAACAGAGATATAATCACTGCTTTGTATTCTTTACCATTTCCACTTTATTCATTCATCCATGGACTCGAGCTTGACACATTATCAGACTTGGTGGTGCAAAATGAGACTAATGACAGTCTTGTTTGCACATTGTAGTCACCAGATATTGGTTGGTAACTTTTCAGAAAATGAGCGAAATTTTTTGTAAGAAGAATGACATTACAAGCACAAGCACTCTGATGTTAGAGCACTGTGCTGCACAGTGCAGCACAGACAAAGGCAGCACAGCTGTCTCAACTATCAAACTGGTTTTCCATATTGTGCGTGGTTGTTTGTCTGTGCATGTTAACCCCTGTCAGTGTGTACCACCTGGAGGGCAAGTGGCCAGAACAAATCAGCAAGGCAACACCTCGTGACAACCTACATTTCACTTGTTGCTATGGCATTTTATCTCCCACACCTCCCCCCGCTACTGTGGCTTCCTGATCCCAGGTGCTATGGCAACAGCCACAGGTGTCATTAACCTCATTATTCCCAAAGCCTGATTCCAGGCCTCTGACTCATCGACTGCATCTCACATCTTGTGTGTAATGGATTAATAACAAAATGCCCATTTAGAATGAATATTACGATAACACACACATACACAATGGTTGCATTCATGTAATGTAATTGTTCTGCCAATATATTAATGGAGTATGTGTATGTGGTACTGATGTGATGGGATGGCAGAATGTTTTAAATCGCTAAATAGTGAATTTGTGTAATTAGTGTTGTTAGTTATTATTAATACATTTAGAAATGCCTTTTTATATTAGATTAAATGTATTAATTTTATATTAATTAGATTATTAAAATATATATTAAAAGATTAGATTAGATTATTAAAAATGAAGAAAACTGGAATGGAAAGTGAAATTTTACAGTTTTATAAGGATAAAATCACTCGTTTGACAAACACTAACATCAGTAATGTATTTGATTAAAAACACAAAAGCAACAAAGAAAAATACAAATATGAGTACAAGTTGAGAAAAGAGTACATGCATGTAAACAGTGCTCATGTAGAGAGACTGAGGGAAACTACAGCTGTTGTAACTTCACTGTTCAAAAGCACCATAGAAAAAAAAACTACAACGTTGAAAAGGCAAAATGCTAATTTCTCATGCTATTTAACATTCTATATACAGTAAGTATTGTTCTTTGGAAAAATTGAAGGTACTTTCATAAATGACAGCCCTTGTTTGGATCTTTTGTTATAGGACAGATCAAAATCCAGTTTCCAATCCAATTTAGTTGCAGCTCTATTAGAATGAATTTATTCTTTCAAGTCTGGTTATTTTGTTCACCGCGTTGATAAAGCTGCAGTTTTTCTGTGGAGTGATCAGGAGTGTGGCCATTCAGTCTGTGTGTGTATGTGCATGAGGAATAACGGGAGCTTAGATTAAAATGGCAACACTGTAACATTTAATTGTAGCAGGCAGACAAAAAAGATAAAGAAGAGGTGGAATGACACTGTGGAGCAGACTAAGTTAAAGTATCACTGTGTGGCATGTCCTGTGCAGTGGTTCACTGATCTCCACCCACATGTGCTGTCTCTCTGGCTCATACCACCTTGCCCTTCTTGACCTCTGTCTTTAAAACTCAGCCTCATCTGCTCATTGAGCACACCTCGCTGTCATGTGCAGTTGCAGGGAAACAAATTTGTTGTTGCAATGAAGTGAATGACCTTTGAAGTGAATGACCTTTGATGAAGTGAATGACCTTTGAATTCCAGTGGTGAGGGCAGAGTCCCTGGGGTGGCTCAGCTTGTAGTCATCTGTTTTCTTTGTCTTCCTTCCACCCTCCCCATGTCTTACTCACTACTCTTTATCACCATCTTTTTCCCAGAGAACCGATGCACGGGGTCTCCCTCAGGTAACCAGGGTTTCCCAGGGCTCCAGTGGGACGGTTATCACCCTTGTTTCCATGGCAGTCGTCGGAGGTGTGCTGGTATTGGCCATGGCTGTAGCTTGTCTCAGACGTTATGCTCAGCAAGTGGCCAATGGCAAGCTTGGCTTGGGGCCGGAGGCAGGAGCAGAAACACACTTTGACTACCAAGTAAGGCAATATATAGACATTCAGGGCTGATGAAAAGGTGTTTTATATATTTGTATTTTAAACTATTAAAGAATGTAGCATCCCTTACATACATCTAAACATCCATTTTCTATACTGTATGTATGTAAACTGCTACCTGTTTTCTACCAAGGTGTCAATTGTCAATGTTGTAAAGGACAAAACCCATAAAAACCAGACCACAGACAGTGAAAAGTGCAATATATGTACTCTTTCAAATATGTACTCTACTTCCAATTGAAATTACTGGCAACAAACAAAATCTTGAATCACTTGTCATTTTAATTTTAACATCAACAAGCCATCAATTAGAAAAAAAACATTTAAATCTTTCATTATGAAAACAAGACTTTTCTAACAATTTCTAATTGATTTTGATATTTACTGTAAAACACAAAATGATAACCAATTATTCAGTTAATCAATATTGATGGTGATGCTCAGTTGCAGCCATTTTTCTAATGAATGGATTCCCTCCCCACTGTCCATTTAGGAGCTATGTCGGCAACACATGGCGTCCAAATCGTCCCTGTGCCGCCAAGACTGTGTGGGTGGGGTGAGCAGCAGCATGGCCGGGTCTGCCATAGCCACGGGTGCAGGTGGTCGACGGGGTACAGACACGTCTCGCGTGAGCAGTGTTTCCTCTCAGTTCAGTGATGGTCCCCAGCATAGCCCATCCTCCACCCACAGCTCTACCCCGTCCTGGAGCGAAGAGCCAGCCCAGTCTAATATGGACATCTCTACCGGTCACATGATACTGGTGAGTGAATACACAGTCAGTGTGGATTCTCCTGCTTTAAAAGTCACGGTTGTTCATGAGCAGCTGTTAACGTCTTCAGTGCTGTCTCCCTGACAGGCATATATGGAGGATCACCTGCGCAACAAGGACCGCCTTCAGAAGGAGTGGGAAGCTCTGTGCTCCTATCAGGCTGAACCCAGTTCAGTAGCTGTGGCTCAAGTCCCGGGCAATATGGACAAAAACCGACATGCTGAATCCCTCCCCTGTTAGTTGATCGCTCTGTCTGATCATTTCTGTCATCTGTATCAGTCACCCCATATGCAAACATGTACAGCATTATGCTATTTTCACACATTTTCATAGTCTTGAACTGCATAGCAAGTACTAAGGGTAAAAAGTAGAAAATATCATGGTAAATCATCCACGTTTTATTTTTATCCTAGACATAATTTTAGCAGCATCATTCACTCAATCATTATTTCATGAGCTGACTAATCCTTACTTAGCACCTGTTTTCTTTTCCAGATGATCACACGCGGGTGAAGTTGAAGACTGAAGTGAACCCCAGTAAACAAGATTATATCAACGCTAGCATCATTGTAAGAAATTCTCGAAACATTGGTGGTTTGTTTCATGGTGAATTATCATCTACTCCAATATGAAGTTTTAAATAATAAGCCATTCTTTGTATTTAATACACCACAAAAACTTAAAGAGAGTCTGCTGTCTTTTTTTTCTAACCAACAGTTTGATCATGACCCCCGACAACCAGCTTATATCGCCACACAGGGACCTCTGCCGCACACTGTAGCTGATTTCTGGCAGGTCAGTGCAGTCTTTCCTCTATTTAACTCTTCCTGCCTTGTTTTCTCACTTCCTCCCAGTTTGCTGAATTTGCTTTCTATTCTTTCTATTATTCTCTGTGATAAATAGAATTGATAAAAGGATGTAGGCCACTGGGGCATTCAGTCCAGCCACAGGACATCTGCCAGATGTCACACATTGACTGAAACGCGATGGCTGAATGTATGTGTGTGTGTGTTTGTTTGTGTCTGCATCTATATCCATGTGTGTGTCCCAGATGGTGTGGGAGAATGGCTGCACGGTGATAGTGATGATGACAGCCCTGGTGGAAGATGGAGAGAAGCAGTGCGAGCGATACTGGCCAGATGAGGGCTCATCACTCTACCACATCTATGAGGTTAATTTCATGTTGTGTGTAATGTTTGCCTGCATTAGCCCTGCTGGAGCAACAGTTTTGTTGAGAAGACAAATGTACAAAAAAGTAAGATGACGAGGTAATGGCTCTGTGAAATTTTAAAAAGTGCAAAGGGACAAACTTCGTCAGCTTGAAGCATTTTGTATATCTACATCTATATTTACACTCAATACTCAAAATGAGGAATCATGAGATTCTTTTTATTAAAAAAATAAATACAAATGTCAACCCCCTCACTTTTGTGCTTTGTCTCCTCCTGGTGGCAAACTGTGGCTACTTGAAGATTTGTTTCCCCTTCAGTGATCAGAACATTTTTCTTTTTCCAGGAAATATGTATTGCAAAAATAAATAAATAAATAAAACTTATGTAATGGGTATTATTTTGGTATTTGGTTTTATTTTAGGTGGAACTGTTTGTCTGCACACTTGTCTGTAAAGATTGACTTGGTTTACATGAATTGCTTTTTTTGCCTGACAAAGATCTTGTAGGATTGAATTTTGGGAAATTTGCAAAATTCAGTGGTTGGACTCTTTCTTAATATGTCAGATCTTTTTTATTTTTTGTTTTTTTAATGCTCTGTTCACATCTCTTTTCGGTCTGCGACGCCCTTCTCTCTTTGTCAGGTGAACCTGGTGTCAGAGCACATCTGGTGTAAGGACTTCCTGGTGCGTAGCTTCTACCTGAAGAATGTCCAGACACAGGAGACCAGAACCTTGACGCAGTTTCACCTGCTGAGCTGGCCGGCCGACGGCATCCCCACCTCCACACGGCCACTGCTCGACTTCCGCAGGTAAGAGACTGCACAGCTACATGAACACGCACACGCAGACCATCCCCACATGTGCTCTTGAGTTCAGCCGGTGCAACAAGATTCAGTAATCAGTAAACACAAAGTGGATTAAACAGGTAGTCAGGATGCAGAGGGTGACTCAGTGGTCACATTGTGGGTTTGAATCCACCTGACCTCATCACTTCCATCTCTTTTCTTTGTTTCCCATCTTCCCTGACATTTTGCTCTGTGTATAATCAAATAAGCCATCCATACTATTCATTTCATGCCTTATCCATCATTTCAGCGCTGTCTCTCTCACTCTCTCTCTCTCTCTCCCTCTCTCCTAGAGTGCAGGTTGATAGGTTTGTATTTTAACATCTCCCAGTGTCATTTTTGTGGTTTGCAGCTAGTACTCTGGCTCCAGTTGCATAGTCACAAAAATGAGCATTGGCAGGTGTGACTGGCTACTGCAAGAGGGACAGTGAATCTGTGGCTTCCTCTTCACTTATTCTTTCCTGTTTTCCCATCTCACTGTCCTTTACAGCCTCTTGCAGCTTTTTTTTTTTTCTTCGTGTCTTTCCCTCATACCTAATGTTAATGTTTTCATCTGACATTTACATACGTCTTCCCATTCCACTCTCTTCCCACTTGGTCACACAATGCTTTCATCTCATTCCTACCCACAACTCACAATTACCTGAAGCAGCATGAGAGACTGTTTATCCTTTGCTGTGTGCATTTAGGAGTACTTTCTTTCTCTACTTTCCCTTGTTCCCTTGCTTCCCAGGAAGGTGAATAAATGCTACAGAGGTCGTTCCTGCCCAATCATCGTTCACTGCAGGTAAAAAAAAAAGAAAAGATTCTGATGGGTCAGAGAAACACCACAAATTGCAGAAACGTACAATATGTATGTACCATATATATGGACTTTGGTTTGAGGTAAAGCACTTTGGGAGATCATGTGTGCATGTGTACATTTTCCTCTCTTTCACTCCCACAGTGATGGCACCAGCAGAACTGGCTCGTACATCCTCATCGACATGGTGCTGAACCGCATGGCCAAAGGTGAGCCGCGCATTCAAACACACATACTTTACAGATGCCCACACAGGATATAATCCAGCACCTCAGCATCTTGACATGGAGCCCATACATCATCCCAGATGAGCAAAATGGTCAGCTTTTTGTGTCAGGCTGGATTTATGCTGTTACGTAATGACACCTGTGGAAGCAACAGTCACATTGTAGTTAATTGATTCTGCTTAAGGGACATTTGAATTATTATGCCACACCAGGTGTGCGTAAATGTATGGTGGTATTATTTATTGGTAGGTTAGAGGGGCAATTTAGCTAGAAAACTCTAAAAGTGTCATGACGTGTGACATTTTTGTTTCATTATGCTTTCACATTACTCTTTACAAGAAAGATTTACCAGAGTCTCATTTTTGGTACAATAATTGAATTGAACTACTTAAGATTCTTAACGTATATTTTGTTGTGTTTCTTTGTTTAGATATCTGAAAGTTCTGAGTTTTAGTTTTTTAAAGATCATAGAGCTGAGGAAAGTCATTCAAAACCTCTCTTAGAAAATCCACTAATGCTTTTACTGTTCCTCTTGTTGTCATTAGGAGTGAAGGAGATTGACATCGCAGCCACACTGGAGCACATCAGAGACCAGAGACCTGGCTTGGTCCGCACCAAGGTACCATCAACCTGCGTGTGTGTCTGTGTGTGTGTGTTCAGTATTTCAGTATATTTCTCTGTCTTCCTCTGTCCTCTCTTTAATTCTCCCCTCCAATCCTTCCCTCTTCTCGCTCCCCCTCCCTCTTAGGACCAGTTTGAGTTTGCGCTCACAGCAGTGGCAGAGGAGGTGAACGCCATCCTGAAAGCCCTGCCACAGTGAGCGGCAGCAGCTGAGGACACACTGAGGCCATGCAGACAAAAGAAAAAAAAAATATACACCCTCCAAAGGACACGCTTCATGCAATCCAGTCATGTATGTCTGGCCGTCACTGTAAATAAGAATTTGCTCTACCACACTTGTTCTCAGCATGCAGTATCTTACCATCTACCTGTTCTCTGGGTTTTTAAAAGTTTTGGAACCTGATTTTGTGAAAAGTGCATCAAATGACGAGGATGTAAGTATGAAGAGGATAATTTTTTCACCATCATGGCACAAATTTGAGTCTTTGCTCTGTGAAAATTCTGCCTAATTAGACAACAATGAGGCCATTAGATGTAAACTGCAAAGAATTAGGACGTGCAAATACTGTGCTGGTGTGAATCCAGATGAAACCTGTGCATTAACTTTTGCCTAAATACAGAACAGGGAGCAATTTGTTGTGTGTTCCTATGGTCAGAGGGGATAGATTAGTGCGACATTGTCTACCTATCTTAATGCCATTTGATTCCTTCTTTGCCTCATCAACCATTTTACTGGACATGATGACATGATTACCTCAGATGATTGCTCAACAGATGATTTACCACCAACACAGACGGCTCTGTGGAACGTTCCACATTTCTTGGACTAATGTCAAAATGTTTAAATCCCTTCACAAACTTCTCAGACGTCCATCTTGCTGATATACAGTGAGGTTTCTCTCCATTTTACTTCCCGAGTGTGGTGTTACGTGTCCACCAGAATACTGTATGCTACTGTCTAGTGTGCGTTGACTTCCAGCAAGTTTTTATTTGTGAGGCTTGTCTTTGCCTTGACAACATGATTGTTTGCTTTAAGCACTGGCCGTTTTGTAAAAGATGCTGTACTTTGACCACAAAGTACGCATCGCACACACACACACCTACACAAAGTAACTTTGTTTGGGTTCTTTTATTGTCTTACTCAGTGTACGCCCTTATGATTAATGTAAATAATTCATCCTGATGATTGTGTTTATTTCATGTAGCAGACAGATAGAAAATATCTATAAAAATGTATTTTTGACTTGACCTTAATAAATTTGTGATGTGATGCAGCAGAAAACAGACAACAAAGGTTTCAGTGCTCTTTTTCCTGTGTGCGCTTTACAGTATATTTAATAAGAACATTTAAAAGGAGGTTGTTTTCTTTAATATATTTTATCCATTGATATGAAATCAACACATCATTCAACTTGTATCAACAACAGTAATGCCAGACATTAGCATTTCATCTTACTAGTCCCCCTATGTGTTTTTCAGACAGTCACCTCCCATGTGCAACAGCCAAAAATAACTGTCTTATAATATTAAGATTTTTTTTTTTTATACCTCAAATGATTGTCCATTGTTTGATATTAGCCTTCTTTCTTGAAGATAAATCACCAAGGACTGATTAAGTGCAGTCAGCAGGAAATGCTTTATTTCAGAAGACACTTCTTTAGCCTTTTGCATCCTTTTCCACTTGCAGGGATAACTGTTTTTCCAGTGTAATTTCCTACTCTTTAAATAATAATTACATGTATTGCACCTGCTTTCCCAGGAAAAAATTAATTAAAATACAGTGGAATATCAATGTTTAATGCAGAGATTATTAGAACTATTTCCCTCGGTTCAAAATACAAAGTCGCCAGTCTTTTGCTCCATAGCGAGCAATGAACACACACTCAGACATATACATATAAAATAAACATTTGTATCTTTTTTTTTTAAGTGTCATTCAGCAGGTAGGAGCCATGGTGGGCAGAGACAGACAAGTGCATCATGGGGAACTGACCTTTGACCTGTAAGAATAGATGCACAAGGACATGTTACACTTGATCAGTAATGCAAATAGGCATCACTTGTGAAAGAAAAAGACTTGCAAGACAGATGGGACTTCATCATCTGATCTCATCTACTGAGGGGGCAGGAGAAGGATAAAGGAACAACTCTCAGGGTGCCTCAGATTCACACTGGTTCTTTACCTCAGTGCAGGGCTAGGGCACAGAGCAGCAAGAGCCAATCAGGTTAGCTTGTGAAGGCCTCGAAGTCTGAGTCTGAAACAGGAAGCAGGAAGTGTAAGACAAAAGCAAAAAGTCCAACTTAAATCCCATGTATGTTTTACTAGAGATGGAGACCAGAACACAGCATGGATCAGAGCAAATCAATGGAGAGAAGAGCAAAGTGCTGCAGATGAGAAACAAGCAGGTAATGTATTGTAATAATGCCACATACAGCGAGACAGTGTAAATGGACAGTTCTCCAGAGGCTAAATGGAGACACATTAGTTAAAATAAGATTCTGAGTGAATATAAAAGAAAGCAGAGAGAATATGCTCTAAAAGATATACAACAATTTTAAAATGGCTCATCCGCATTTGCTGTGTTTTGGAGCTCCACAGAACCATAGGAAATCATTCAGACTACATGTCAGATTTTTATTATACAGTAAATGTATTATTATTATGTTGAAATTGCTGTTAATGTGCAGCATGAAAAATATATGACTACCATATTCTGAAAAAATCAAATATCCCAACTCTTCTTTTAGCTCAATTTTTATTTGTTATTTCCCTTTTAACAATCTGAAAATAAAAACAGCAATAACACTTGTCAGTTCAATGTCATACAAATAATACAGGCTGATATACTGAAACTATCTGCTTTACTCTCTCTCATTCCCTCTCCACACAAAATATTAGTTTGGAGAGTATACATGATTGACAACTCAGCGTCAATGAGTCAAAATGATCTGTATTTGTTTAAAGTGATGATGTATTCTCACAGCTGTGCTTATTTTTTTGCCAGTGAATAGTTATCCTTTAGAAATGAAAACAAAAACCCATGCAATATAAAATAACTCAAGCACTCATGAAAAATATATGACAACCAAATAACAACTGGGACACTGCCTGTAATAAGAAACCTATTAAGGCATGTCTTTGAACATTAGTAAAAAATAATAAAAATAAAAATAAGCTATTACTACATATAACTGGTAGCATTATTTGTTCTTGGTACCTTTGTTTTGGCACCAACACACTTTCTGTTACTTTCAGCCTTCACAGATACAGCAACGATCACTTCATCGTATGAAACAGTTACTAGTGTTCAACTGCAAATGTGTGCATGGGTCTTTGTTTGTTTGTGTGTATGTGTGTGTGTGTTTGTGTGCGTGTGTGTTTTGTTATAAGTTAGCCTGATAATCAGACTGAATTGCCATTTTGTTTTCATTTCATTATAAGTCTACAGTCAGGCACATTTAGGCTTTATCCTGCGGCACCATAGTAACTTAACATTCAACAACGTAGTTCTCTCTCACACACGCATGCACACACACGCACACACACACATTGGGCAGACAGGCTGAATAGTTTTCCAGTAGCTCTGACGGTCTATGGTTTGTTTTTGTTTACATGTCTAGGCCTCTGCTGAAAACCACACTCAGTGCTACTTGGATCTCGAGCAAAGGAGCAAACAAGCCACTGTTTTAGTGAGACACTAAACCCTCAGCCGTAGCTAAGCCAAGCTGACACCGATATACCTGTAACTGAAAGTCTGTAAATTGCAGAAATATAATGTCACCATTTGAAACCAATACATAGTCTGTGTATTCCCATGAGCTCTCTGCCATTTTCATTTATTAAGATATGTCCTTCATTTTGATGGATTAAAATGCTTATTCAAACACTAATACATTTTTATCTCAGGCGAAAGCCTGGACATAATCAGTGCAGGTGGAGGTAAGGTTATGTTGTTGACGTGGAGGATGACAGTCTAGTTAATTTTGCACACAAGACAGCTCAACTGGAACAGGTTTAGTATTTTTCTACGGTGCACTTAAGGAAAATGTGGCTACTGTACCTCCTACGTTTCAAACATGTCCAAGGGAAATCAGACTAGAAGTGTTTTGATGATGAAGCTCATTTTCACACATTCCCAGTCACTAATGCAGAGTTTTGCCATGTTCCTCTATTGGAGGAAATATTGTCTGGTGCTGAAAACCACCTTACTCACTGAAATTCATTGCTTTGCTTAAGATACCTTTGTTTTTCTGACCAAACATTTGTAGTAATAGTGTAAATATGGTGAACAACAGTACAAATGTGCAAAGGCACCAAAACAATCAAAATATAAAATATTTTTATCATGATTATTTGTCTATAATCAGTTACAATGCTATACACACTCTCCATCGTGCTTTGCCTTCATAAAGTTTTGTTACCAAATTACAGTCTACAATCTGACCAAAAATAGTGATGATATTCTAGTTAAAGTTCATTTAGGCCAAGATATTCTCAGTTTTAATGATACATGAGCTCCTCACTACTGCAACTTCACAAAAAAATATAAAAGCATTTCTATCTGCTCTGAATGGGGAGCCTGTATTATATTTACAAACTATTTGTATTTGCAAAAGCGAGTGAGTGTGTGCTTCACTAAACTACTTTTTGCTTTACAATATCAGTTGACCACTGAACAAAATCTAATTCGATTTTCTGTCATGACGACAATCACCGGAGAAAGTTCTGTGGCTTAGTTTTGATTTTGATCTATTGTTTCAGACTGGGCTGAAAGTGCCACAGCTCTGATACATTGCATTTGCCAGAGAGTCTGAATGAGAAATTTCTATGGCAAGGTTGCAAATGACCAAACACACACCCACACACACACACAAACAAAATATATACAAACACACAAAGATTTCAGAGCAGAAAACACTCTAATAGGGATTTAAATCACCACCATCTTATCCCCAGCAATACGTGAATATTTGGCAAATCTACAAACATTCGTAAACAATCTTCTATATTGCTTCACAGGTACAAAGCAAAACTATTTAACTCTTGGTTTAACTATTTAACTCTTAGGTGGAAAAGTTTGGGTTGACTATCAACAACGAAAGCCAGCAGATAACCACAAACCCTGTCAAAGCTGACTCACTGTCTCCTTTACAGCTGTTAAGACTTGTGATCAGTTGAGCCACTGCCTCAAATTAAGAGTCTGGCAATCACATTACATTAGAGTCTGGCTGCAGGCAGAACACTGAGGTAAGTATAAAGAATAAGGCATCCCAATATATACAAACACACTGCTTTAGCACATAATACACCCGCGCTTCTTTTTCTTTTTCACATCACTGTCATCACTATTTTTGATGGCAGGTTCAAGCTCTTCTTCACTGCTCTGGCTTACTGGCGTAGTGTTGGAAGTTGTGGGTGACTCAGGAGAGAGGCCAGCCTCTCTGGTTTCCTTTCCTTCCTTTTCCCACTTATGTTCAAGCCTTGAACCCGATTTAAACTGCCCGTCTTTATAATTCTCCTCTATAACAACCTTTACATTACTAGTCACATCAACATTTTTTATCTTAACAGCCCCGCCTCCTGTAAGGCCACTACTGTTCTCATTCATGGATCTGCCCCCACCCCCAGCACCTGATATGAAGTCAGTAGCAGCTGCTCTCTGCTGTGCTTCCAATTCTGACAGGCTGCATGCCAAAGCCATCTGCAGGTCTTCGTCGTCTTCATCATCATCACTACTTCCCACAGTCTCTCCAAAGTTGTAGAAAGGGGCGGAGCTAAATGACCGATGAGTGGCTGCAGAGAAAGGGCTGTGGCGAGATCTGTCGGACTCAGCAGGTGATTTATTTTGGAGTCGTGGCTTCTGAGGGGAGTGATGGGACTGTCCCTCTCGTCGGCTTAGCTCTAAAGCAAGGGCCATTTCATCTTCCACACCTGGGAACAACACACAAAACAACACAGGTGTGTACGTGCGCAAACAACAGGAAGGAACATATATACACACATGCATAACTTAGAAGAGCAACAAGAGTTACATAATGTAGAGATATCGTACCACAAATTTATCTTCAGTATCAATGTCTAAAAAAACTGCTATTCTAACACTATAGGTTTGAAAAAACCTTGTTTGACTTGAAAGTTTTTTGAATAGCAAATGTCGTTCCTGTCTTTGTGAGCTCTGTTACTCTTATTTTGCAAGTGGTGCTGGTTTAGATGAATTTGTTGGTTTCAATTCAAGATATTGGGAACTTTTGTTGTTTGACTTCATGCTTCTTTTATGGAAGCAGTAAAATTATTTGAAACCAGTGATTTTTTTTTTGCAAAACTAAGTTAGACAGGTATAAGACAAAGTTTTTTTTCCTCAAATTTCTCAATCACAAAACTTAGTGTGTGTGTTCTTACCATTAATTAGGACACTCTTTAACACCCCATCCTCCTCAATTTCTATTCTTTCCTGCCCGTTCTCCTTTATCCTGTAAAGAAGACAAATAAATGGTTGTGAATGGTAATATTCAAACGCCTACATCATTCTTCTTTCTGTGTGTGTGCATGCCATTGTGTGTGGCACTTGCTCTTATCAAACATAAATGCATATTCAATCTTGTGAATATCACCCTGTAGAAAAATTTCTGTGAATTCCTTAAATATCCATGTGGCTTTTGATTACAGTAATCTGAGCTCCAGAGAGTGCTGCAGGGATAACGCATTTCTGTAGGCCAGCCCGGAAGTTAGCATCACCCTGGTTCCTTTGACAGAAAAACCAATGGGATTTCTCCATAGGCTTTTGGATTGTTGCAGAAAATTAGTGCTGTGACAAATAAAAGCTTATGATACTTAATCTTCTGGAAGATAATCTTCACAAATTAACATATTTTTTTTTTTCAATTTTGAAGTGTAAATACAATCGCCAGAATAAAAGCTAATGTTAGGCTATAAACAAATTACAGCATGGTCACATGACTTCAACGTCACACCACTAAACTAAACCATTTGATTTAGCATGATTGCCTCTTCTACAAAGCTTTTCCTCTTAGAAAGTTAGTAATAGTTTGCAGGAGCATAAGTATAAACACAACGAGGCTGTAAAGGTAGACTGGTGAGTAGATCGATTTTCATGTTCAGCGTGATGATGTTTAACATCCCTGACAACCTCGATAGTCTCATTTGGCCACTTGTTAACAACCTCCTTACATAAAATCTTAAAAAACCATGTGTGTGGTATTTACTAACGCATTTTCTGTCGTAGAATGAAACTTTAGGATTTAGGACTCATTCCTGCAGCACTCCATTACCAGTGTAGGTTTGCAGACAGCGCGAAAATATGAGGACTACAATCACAGCTGCAGCCACAATTTGTAGTTTATAAAAATAGAATGAACAGTCAGTCAAATAAAATCCTAAATATCCAGCTGCATTTAAATAACACTTAAAACACAATAACAGAAGGAATGAAATAGTTAAGCAAACCGCTAAACTTGTTTTTTAGACTGAGGTTTGCAGTTATAAAACATTTGCATGCAAAATGCCTTCACAACTCAGGGATGATTACGAGCTAGAAATGTAGGAGTACTTTCCAAATCTATAACTACCATGTGGAGCTGCAAACTAATGTTACTATAATGTTTGTTTCAGCCTTGCTGGAGTGAGATTTATCATCTCAAGATCTTTTTTTATGTATTTGCAAAGTGCTGGAAAATAAAACTGTATAAAAATGGCAGGTTTCAAATACTTTTCTGTGAATGTTTCACTTTTCTGATTTCGAGGAAAGACATTACATACTTCTTGGTAGTGGTGCGTTTGCCATTTATGATGCGAGTGGAGGTAGAAACTGATTTGAAGTTGCCCATCCCTCTACCCATGTTCTGCATCCCATCCAGACCCCCCAGTGAAGAGGAGAAGGAGGTAAATTCAACTGGTTTAGGACACAAGATCAGGAAAGGGAAGAAAAGGGGAGATAAGAGAAAAGCCTGATTATTTTGCTTTACAGTACCCATGTCTGTGCAAGAGTAGTACCATTCTGTTTAATCACTGCAGAAAGGTGATGGTGCACCAATATGAAAAAATAATGAGAAAAATGTTGCCCACCAAATTAATAACCCATTTAAAAACATAGTCACCTGATATTTTAGCATGAAACACGAGTATAATTATTATTATAATATGGAGTTTAATACACATTTTCCACTGATTTATAAACTGACTAGAACTATGTTTAAGGTGTTTTAGCAGCTTTTTCATACAGTTAGTGACCGTTTACCATTAGATGAAGGGAAAGAGAAGAAGCGACTGGGGCCAAGGCGAGAAGATGAGCTTCCAAACGATGAGAAGTCATCTGAAAGAGACATAGATATGTCTGTTAGGATTTAAGTAGGATTGAACAGTTGCCCAGAGGTGACCATCCAAAAATTAAAAAGATCTAATTGACTGGAGCTGACTGAGTGTAAAAACTATTATTTTGATCATAGTATTAATTTTACAGAATATATAACCCCATCTATGGCAAACAGCAGAAAATTAAATCCCGAGCTGAATAAAATTTTAACCACCAAAGCAGGAAAAATGAATAACAATGCTAATAAAACACCACACGTATCGTATATTGTGTATGACTTACCAAAGAAACTAGCGAAGGGATCCTGACTACCAAAAAACTCTCTGAACACCTCATCTGGGCTGCGGAATGTGAAGGTGAATCCTGGGAAATCTGATGAAAAGTCAGAGCTGGAGGAACCTGGGAAGGGAAGTCATCGGGGTCAAGTGGATGAGAAGCAAACAAGGAAGAGAAAGATTGGGAATATTATACGTAGGAGTGAAATGAGGGAAGAGAGAGAGGAGGAAATGGATGAATAAGGAGGAATGAAAAATGGTGAAGAATTGTTACAGAGGGGGAAGGATAATGATAGCCAAAGAAAGAAGGGAAAGGGAAGAAACAGGAAGAAGAGACACAGAAAGAGAAAAGCAAGTCAACAGAATTCAACATCATTCATGTGTTCATGATTTCCAAAAATAAAAAATAATAATGGATGATACAGTATCTCAATAGCACAGCAGCTGTTTTTTATTTACCTCTGTGTCCCATTCTGTCATTTCCATATCTGTCATATGCATCACGCTTACTCTCTGTGACAGAGGAAAAGAGCACAATTTAATGGTGGAATCAAAAGGTATCAATACATTCCTCTTTTTTTCATACAAACACCAAACACACACATTCAATTAAATGTAACGTGTTATAAATTCACTTAAAGATTTTATGAATCAAGATTCTCTCTGAAAAGCTCGACTCCATAATACAAAGATTCAGATTCATGACTCACAGCGTAAGTACAGATCAACTCCTCAACAGCACACACACACACACACACACACACACACACACATACACAGACAAACACACACACACACACACACACTGTAATGACTTACTGTCAGACAGGACTTCATAGGCCTCAGCAAGTTCTTTGAATTTTCTCTCCGCTTCCTCCTTGTTGTCTGGGTTTTTGTCAGGATGCCATTTCAGAGCCAGTTTCCTGTACCTAAAGACACAACACAGAGACATAGCTACACTGGCTGACTCATACACACAAATAAATAAATATATACAAAGATATGCACTAATGCAATGATCTCTAACACTAACACTGTGATCTCTAACAAACTAAACAAGTTATCTTATGGAAAACCTTAGAAAAAAATATGGCACCACTCCATTTCTCTTTCAAGAAGTCCGTATTTTTCATACCAGTGGTTCTCAAACTTCTGTTTATGGGTATAAGCTGGTTTAGTTAAAATGTATAATGAGGTAGTCTATTTTCAATATTTTGTCATTTTTTGTAAATACTTCTACATGTTTTGAAACAAGGATGAATTGTTTTTTTTAATTAAATTTGAATGGTCTAAATGTGGTCTACATAAAAGCCACTCAGACAACTAAGAAACTGCCACTTCTTAAAAAGCTTAAATGTTTTCCCAAAAAAATGCTAATTTTAACAACAAATATATTTTCAGAAACTACATTTTCTACAAAAGTGAAACCTTGCTTTATTGTTTATTCCTCGTATATTCTTCAGAGAATCTCACTATACTCACGCCTTCTTGATGTCGTCCTGGGAGGCTGTTTTGGACACTCCCAGAATGTTATAGTAATCCACCATGTCTCCACCCGTCACTCTTCACCCCTCTGACATGAAAAAACGTAAAAGTTTTCTTTTCAGTAATGCATATAATCAGATCTGATTCGACACACACATTCTGCATTTTTCAAATTTATGTCTCTGATGGCAAAAAGTTTGGAATCTATGGTATTCCAAAAATGCTCAAAATTAACAGAAGTAGCTCTGTGCTCACTATTTATTCAGTTTGGAGACAAGTGGTCATATACAGCGAGGGCTGTAAGAAGCTAAATTGTAATGTAAACATAGTTGTTTATCATTCTGCACAATGTGTTGCCGAATGCAGATTTATGTCATTTCCTTTCTGGAATTTTACACAACAGTCTTTGTCTGTTTTAGCCTGTTTTTGCACAGGCGAGGCTTGACTGACATCTCCACCACTATCCTGTTAGCTTTGCTGCATCTGCTAGGTCAGGACAACTGTTACTATTACATGTTGTTCAATGGCATTCTGTAATTCTCAACATGCTCACCCAACTTGAGCATAGAGCTAATCTGCTAGTATAACTGAAACATCTGTGTGCTAAGTGTTAGGTATCAGTTACAATAACATGTTTGTTTCATCTCCTTTTTGTTTGACCAGCAATGAAATTCACCTCAACTGAACTTTTATTTTTTGTTTTGTTTGTTTTTTGTTTTTTTTTTGGGGGCGGTCTCCAGCAAAATAATTTTAAAGCACACTTTTGTTGGCAGTTTTGCCAAAGAAGTCAGACAATTAAAATGTATCATGAAGTTATTTGCTTATTTCCTTATTTTGTGTAACACTTGCTGAGTTAAACTAACCTTAATTTCAATCTAGTCAATATTACATTCAATTCAATGTCAACATCTGATTGGTGTTGTTAAGAATTACTTGTCAAAGCTGCACTCTCTCAGTAACACATGAGTTATAAGAGCCCTGAGTCATCATGCATCCCTCAAGCAATGAGAAATGAATCGTTGACTGCCATTTTGATTTCAGCTAGAATCAATACAATGATCTAAGTCTCACATCTATGGCCATACCTTAAAAATAACAACAGTAATCATTACTAACTAACTTTGGCAAGACATCTTGTGGACTAAAATAATCAGATGATGTCTGGTTTTGATAACAAGGAGTTTCAAGTTAGTTTAACATTTATATGGTTAATTAGAAAAGTCAGATGATTTTTCTGACAATTGTACTGTAGCATAAAACATGGCTTCATGCTACAAAATGTTTGACACATTAGAAAGTGCAACTATCAAGTGCCCTTGAAATTATGAGACTTCAGTACAGTCAGTGGCTCCATTATAGCCACAGTCACAGTCAGCATGCTAACCCCCATACCAATCTTATTAGTGGGCTGCAACAGTTTTGGGGCTGAAGGGGACTTCCAAACTGAGGTAAAACAACTAAACTTAACTTTCTATGTCCCCTTAGGACCAGCCATGCGCTCACACAAGTATTATTACTGTGTTTATTTCTAGCCTTGTGGCATCTGACAACTGCTGCTGACATGACAGTGGGCCTACACAAACTTACATACAGGAGCAGATGCAGTTGCACGCACAGGCGCTGGCTACACTGAACATGAAAGGTGCCATTAACGTTATCTGGTATTTTGGTGACACAATATTCCCTTTTATGGTAAAGTTAGGCGTGAAGCAGTGAAGTAAAGCAGCAATTCGCAGCGTCTACACAGGCTATTGGCTGCAGTGACAACTTCATGACGAGCCAAAGCTACGGACCTACCGTCTGAGTCCTTCGGCCTGGTTAGTGGGGAGTTCAGGCGTGTGTCCACCGGGTCTGGAGCAACAATGAATGAGTTATGTTAGCGCGGTGCGTCTGGAATGCGCTCCGCTCCCCCTCGCTGTGCGGCAGCCTCACACCCCCTTCCCACAGTCGGTCCGCCTGCTCTCCGCCCCGACACGACCGCTCCGTAACGACACGGTGCCGCTGCACAGCACCGTTACGTTGTGCCTCTGCGGTCCAACCCTTTAATTCTCCACCTGGGGAAAAACAGGCGGACAGTCGGACCTGCTTCTGCCGCTTGTGCCGCTCCGAGCTGCGCGCAGCACGTCCCCGTCAGCTGAGGGAGGAAAATAGAGCGTCTGGAAAATGCCAGTGTTTTGAAGCGTCACCGGACCCGCCCTGCCCCAGTGTCCGCCTGTTGCTCTCCGATAATATAAACGCACACAGGCTAAGCCTATAAACCCAGTTGCGTCTGCTGGTGTCTGCGTGTGGCTAACCAGCTAGGCTAGACATATAAAGCAAATAGTCACCGACAGTTTCATTTCAAAATATCACCAATTACCTAACTACATTAAATGTCACAGTGATCGGGCTAAATAAATTCACTGAACTAAGCTCTACTTCTTCTACAGCCTAATGCTGCATAATTTATATGATTTATTTTTGGTACCCTCGGTTTTAAGTACTTTTGCCCATGCAAGATTTTGAATACATGATTTTTCTTTTGTAGTGGAGTATTTTTACACTGTGGTTTTGATTTTGCTTGAGTAAAAGATGTGTACGTCTTATATTCAGTCATAGCTATAGTCCTTCAAACTCATTCATTGTAGTGGACCAGAGAGGTGAACTACAAGGTAACTGTGTGACTCATCCATCATCAGAGTACTGGTCAGGATCACATGATGAGCTCATCAGGTAAATTCATTTGGACTGGTTTGTGATGTCTGATATGATTAAACCTGTTTATGTACTGTACAGTCTAAGGACAAACCAACTCCCACAACTTTACTAGGTGGTCACATTACTCCCATCTGGTGGCTAAGGAAGCAACTGCAGGAGCGAGGCCAGCCTTGCCCATTGTATACTTTGTGACTTAGTCATCAACAGGGCAAAAAAAGGCAGGAAATTGGCAAAGGCAGAGAAAGTGGAATTTCCTTTATAAATGAATGCAAGCTGCACACAGACTGAAATCCAGCAAAACACTGCTGGAAAAATCCCCTCCATGATGTGGCAATGAACCAAAATGTAAAGTGTAAAATGTATTATATATTGACTTTGATTTAAATATTTTGTATATTTCCTAATATATATCGTAGTGTAATATATTATTACACTGTGATCTCCCTTATGCAGATAATAGTCCTTGTAAATGACTGAAGAGTTCAAGAATGATTACAAGTTCATTTAAAAGGTTCATGAGAACTTTTTATTGATAATACTGACATGTCACCATCACAGGTTATCAGAATGTTGATGGGAATGTGTTACGTTCATGATAACATTTGGAATGTGTGATGATGTTTGATACTTCAATACTCCTCTCCCTCTTCATCCTCCTCTCCCATGCTGTCAGTGCCCACCTCTTCATAATCCTTCTCCAGGGCAGCCATATCCTCTCTGGCCTCTGAGAACTCTCCCTCTTCCATGCCCTCCCCAACATACCAGTGGACAAAGGCCCTCTTGGCATACATGAGGTCAAACTTGTGGTCGAGACGGGCCCAGGCCTCAGCGATGGCTGTGGTGTTGCTCAGCATGCACACAGCCCTCTGCACCTTGGCAAGGTCTCCACCAGGAACCACAGTTGGAGGCTGATAGTTGATGCCAACCTTGAAGCCTGTTGGGCACCAGTCCACAAACTGGATGGTGCGCTTGGTTTTGATTGCTGCAATGGCAGAGTTGACATCTTTGGGCACCACATCACCACGATACAGCAGACAGCAGGCCATGTATTTACCATGACGAGGATCACACTTCACCATCTGATTGGCTGGCTCAAAGCAGGCGTTGGTGATGTCAGCAACTGACAGCTGCTCATGGTAGGCTTTCTCAGCAGAGATGACCGGGGCATAGGTGGCCAGGGGGAAGTGGATACGAGGGTAGGGCACCAAGTTGGTCTGGAACTCTGTCAGGTCAACATTCAGGGCTCCATCAAAGCGAAGTGAGGCTGTGATTGAAGACACAATCTGGCCAATGAGCCTGTTCAGGTTAGTGTAGGTTGGCCTCTCGATATCGAGGTTTCTGCGGCAGATGTCGTAGATGGCCTCATTGTCCACCATGAAGGCACAGTCAGAGTGCTCCAGAGTGGTGTGGGTGGTCAGGATGGAGTTGTAAGGCTCCACTACAGCTGTGGAAACCTGGGGAGCTGGGTAGACAGCAAACTCAAGTTTTGATTTCTTTCCATAATCAACGGAGAGTCTTTCCATCAGCAGGGAAGTGAAACCAGAGCCAGTGCCTCCACCGAAGCTGTGGAAGATTAGGAAACCCTGCAGGCCAGTGCACTGGTCAGCCTGAAAGGAAAATTGGCTTTGATTAATCAAAATCCCATTCCAGCTGCACAATCTAATGAAATGAAATAAGAAATGGAAAAGTCACCACTTTGTCTATATCTTTCAAAACTGGAATTCCCTTTTCTTTCTTTCTTTTTTTTTAATAAAAATAGCTGAAGCAAAATGCTTTTTGAAGAGCTCAAATCTTGTTAAATGCTAAACCTGTCCAGCAAATTAATGTCCCAAAGCTCTCACCAGTTTACGAGTCCTGTCCAGAACCAGATCAATGATCTCCTTGCCGATGGTGTAGTGTCCACGGGCGTAGTTGTTGGCAGCATCCTCCTTTCCTGTAATCAGCTGCTCAGGGTGGAACAGCTGCCGGTACGTTCCTGTACGCACCTCATCTGTAAAGGGGGCAGTTAGAGACCAGAATAAGAACAAATGTCTCTATGTCTAATTCCCTAAATATCATATTTCCTCTGATACTATAATTGAACATGAGATAGCATTAAAGCTGGAATACTTTGCTCAAAATCAAAGTAAAGTGTCATCAGTGTACATGTAGCTTTTTTGAGGTAAAGATTTATGTGCACAATTTAAATTAAACAAACAATAGTGGGAAATAATGTGGACTACTGACCAATGACAGTCGGTTCCAGGTCGACAAAGATTGCTCTGGGAACATGCTTTCCTGCCCCTGTCTCACTGAAGAAGGTGTTGAAGGAGTCATCTCCTCCTCCAATAGTCTTGTCAGAGGGCATCTGTCCATCTGGCTGGATCCCATGTTCCAGGCAGTACAGCTCCCAGCATGCATTGCCCATCTGGGCTCCGGCTTGGCCGACGTGCATAGAAATACACTCACGCTGAATAAATGAAGGGGGAGAGGTTGGTTAAAGAAAGCCACCAGTTAATATGTTATCAGACACACATTTACTACTCTGTGCTACTGTAGATATTTTCTATAGCAGTACTGCCTGTCTCCAACAGTGATTGCATAGAAATAATTGTATCAGGATTGAATAATACAGCCACAGTTGATCAGTGAGCACTAATGTATTTCAGGTCAGCTCACATTGTTCAGTTGAGAGGGTTCATGTTATTTGTTATAAAAAGGGCAAAGGAACATGGAACGTGTATTGTATTTCCTTAGTGCTTTGTGGTGCCTTTGTTCTTTCTTATGACAATCTGTGGTATGATGTCTGCTCTCAGTTCAGAGAGGAAACTGCTTAATTAGCAAAGAAACGTTTGACTGCTGAACACTGTCTGCCAGAACAGAATGTTAAAGCTTTCTGCTGCTCAACGTCCGCACAAGGAAGTCAGCATTTAAATGAAAGCTCTGTTATAATATAGCTGCTGCAGTAGAATCCAGCATACCTCTCTACGACATATAGCTACAGATGGAATGCAGTTTTGAAAGCCTTGGAATTAGTTTTTGTTTTTGAGAGTTTTCAGGGAAAAGAAAGGAAAATGCAAAGTAAGGCAGTATGTGGCAGACAGAAAGGGCATGCCTCAAGAGGATAGGAAAACCTTCCCCCACTTCTTCATCCTGTGCTTCCTCCCTTTCCTCACTCCCTCCCCTTTTGTGCCTCTCTCCTCCCCCATCCTGTGCAGCTGCATAGTGCTGTGTAACAGTCAGGGATGTCTCTCTCTCTCTCTCTCTCTCTCTCTCTCTCTCTCTCTCTCCCCCTCTCTTTCTTTCTCTCCGCATCTCTCTCCAACTAAAAACTCCTAACAGCTGCAAAATGGCTGCCAACTAACTTATGCTGCCTGGGCCAGACCACTCCTCTTTTCTCTCTTCTTTCTATCCATCCCCCCACTGCCACGATTACCCCGGTCACTCCTTCTTAGCGACGAAAACTCTTAATTCCTCAAAGAGCACACAATTATGGCTCCACTTAATTTTTTCCCTGTAGTTACATTTGTTTCCTGTTTTATGACTAGCTGTAACATATCAAACAAGTAGCCTGTGAACATGTGAAAGCAGTCTAACTCATAAAGTGTCCATTGTCTGGCCTAGATTATTCAGTGTCATTCCATAAATTCAGCTCAAAACTCCTATCATCTAATAGCATAGAGCTGCTTTTGTATCAGTAAGGCTCTGTGAGCATTAGCTGTATAATCCATCTAATGCTAAGAAACAGACACAAAGGCAGGATGAAGGAAAAAGAGATTGGAATTTCTAGGCTACGTCATCAGCAGTTACTCACCATTTTGTCTGCTTGTCCTGCGACCGACGTTGAGGATTCAGACACAAGGCAGAAGTGCGGAGGAGAGGGAGAGTCAGGGTTTATATAGGCAAGGATGTGGAGGGGGCAGGCAGGAAACCACAGCAAGCAGCTGCATAGCTCATTGGCGGGAGGGAACAGCAGTTTGAAAAAAAAAGAGGGAAGTCCCTATTTCTTTATGTCATGTTATCCACCCTCACATTCATTTGCTTTGTCTTTCAGTTTGAAGTTATGTGCTTATGTATAGAAAAATAACCCTATTTCATTTTCTCTATAGCACTTTTGCCCATCTGCACCCACATGCTCATCAACACACATGCATAGTCCACCCTGTGTCTGTATTAAATCATTTAATGAATAATCACACAGTGGAACAGTCTATTTAGTTCTTTATTGTTGATCACCAAATGCAAAATACATATGTTTTAATAGTGGGAGAAAATGGTTAGGCGAAAGAATCCCTACAATTTCTGTGTTAAGAGGACAAAAATGACTTATTTTGACGTAATATGCAGTGTTCCAGTTAAACCAGCTAATCAAGGAAATGCTGAGAAACATCACATTAGCAACCAATAAACACCTGATGTGAGGAAATGTTAAAGATAAAAAAGCAAACAAACAAAAAAAACTTCTCAGAAATGTCAAGCACAGTTTTTTCTTATTTTCTTTGCTACAGTTTTTCAACAGCCCTCTTAGGATCACATAGCTGTGATTCATACATTACTGGGATCCTATTGTTCCTGCAGGGTACTGTCTGAGTATGAGCTGCACAAACAACACTAGTCAGTGAGTAAGTCAGTTATTTTCTCCCTCTCTGACTCTCACAGAGTCACAGCTGAATGGCATATAGAAACTGACATAGGAGCCCTTTCATAACTTACATTCCTCATGGGAGAGGATAGTGGGGGGAGGTGCACAAAAGGGAGGGTTTGGTCTAAGTTTCTCAGGCGGATCCTGCAGAAAGAAAAGATCTTTAAAAGCCCAAAGCAGGGTATGTTTGACCACAAGTTTTTTTAATCAAGGTACCATAACTGATTTTCTGACATTCTTTCACTAATATTATGATTTTCAGCTTAGACTTTGGGTTAGTTTTGTGAATGCGTGTCACAGACTCTTTTGATTTGATAATACTAGAGATTATTAAAATGTGTAATTTTCTGACCCAAATGGTAGTTTTGTTGATTTCTTCATACCTTTGATGTTTTACTACGAAAATTTTGGCCCAAGTGCAGATTTCAATAAAGTCAGTATTCTTCTCCTTCATCCTCTTCTCCCATGTTATCAGCACCCACCTCTTCATAATCCTTCTCCAGGGCAGCCATATCTTCTCTGGCCTCTGAGAACTCTCCCTCTTCCATGCCCTCCCCAACATACCAGTGGACAAAGGCCCTCTTGGCATACATGAGGTCAAACTTGTGGTCGAGACGGGCCCAGGCCTCAGCGATGGCTGTGGTGTTGCTCAGCATGCACACAGCCCTCTGCACCTTGGCAAGGTCTCCACCAGGAACCACAGTTGGAGGTTGATAGTTGATGCCAACCTTGAAGCCTGTTGGGCACCAGTCCACAAACTGGATGGTGCGTTTGGTTTTGATTGCTGCGATGGCAGAGTTGACATCTTTGGGCACCACATCACCACGATACAGCAGACAGCAGGCCATGTATTTACCATGACGAGGATCACACTTCACCATCTGATTGGCTGGCTCAAAGCAGGTGTTGGTGATGTCAGCAACTGACAGCTGCTCATGGTAGGCTTTCTCAGCAGAGATGACCGGGGCATAGGTGGCCAGAGGAAAGTGGATACGAGGGTAGGGCACCAAGTTGGTCTGGAACTCTGTCAGGTCAACATTCAGGGCTCCATCAAAGCGAAGTGAGGCTGTGATTGAAGACACAATCTGGCCAATGAGCCTGTTCAGGTTAGTGTAGGTTGGCCTCTCGATATCGAGGTTTCTGCGGCAGATGTCGTAGATGGCCTCATTGTCCACCATGAAGGCACAGTCAGAGTGCTCCAGAGTGGTGTGGGTGGTCAGGATGGAGTTGTAAGGCTCCACTACGGCTGTGGAAACCTGGGGAGCTGGGTAGATGGCAAACTCAAGCTTAGACTTTTTACCATAATCAACAGAGAGTCTTTCCATCAACAGGGAAGTGAAACCAGAGCCAGTGCCTCCACCGAAGCTGTGGAAGATTAGGAAACCCTGCAGGCCAGTGCACTGGTCAGCCTGAAAATGAAATAGTTCAAGAATGTTAAAGTGAATTCATATTTAATTAATTAAAAAAACAAGCTTAATATAAAAGAAACATGCACTTTCAGGCAGTCCCACCAGTTTACGAGTCCTGTCCAGAACCAGATCAATGATCTCCTTGCCGATGGTGTAGTGTCCACGGGCATAGTTGTTGGCAGCATCCTCCTTTCCTGTAATCAGCTGCTCAGGGTGGAACAGCTGCCGGTACGTCCCTGTACGCACCTCATCTGGACAACAAAAAAAGCACCACATACCAATGGTTTTATTGAATGAGTAATCCTAAAGTTGAATTGAGATAAACTGCTTTGTATCTACATGTTTCCACAATGGTACAAGGAATCTTTGTTTTGGTAATAAAGAGATAATTATCATCTGTAGGTTCAAGTTTGTATGATAATTATAGTAACGCAATACATATGTTTTATGTCAAAATGTGAATATGGATGCATTTAATGTGAAGAACTGAATGTGATAGGCATATCTTGTTGTTTTACATTTTAACATTTCTCCACAGATGGAGAATGCAACAACCCATGTTGAGTCTCTAATACACACATAGATTTGTTAATATAATAATAATCATCAGCTATTTAACTGATACTGACCAATGACAGTCGGTTCCAGGTCGACGAAGATTGCTCTGGGAACATGCTTTCCTGCCCCTGTCTCACTGAAGAAGGTGTTGAAGGAGTCATCTCCACCTCCAATAGTCTTGTCGGAGGGCACCTGTCCATCTGGCTGGATCCCATGTTCCAGGCAGTACAGCTCCCAGCATGCATTGCCAATCTGAGCCCCAGCTTGGCCCACATGAATGGAGATACATTCACGCTGCAGAGAATGAGCAATACTGTTCAGTTACCAGAAGCATCAGTTATATTCTACTCTGTCCGTTATGATGTAGATATCATTCTGTCTTATTACAGTACAATATTTCACACTAACCAACACTTTTGAGCAAATACAGCACATCTTACAACGATATAAATACAGTAGTTTTTCACCCGAGCAAACCATATCTCACCATAGTTTATCTCTCTTCTCCAATGTCCAGGTATCGGTAAGAAGATGTTGCACTAAAGGCAGCGGTGTTACTCAGCGCTTATATACCTGCAGTTTAAGGTGAACAGTGATTTGATCTGTGCTGTAATCAGAGAACCTCCTGATGAGACCAGGATAAGACCATCCGCTTGACTGACATACACACAATGCAAAAGGAGGTCACCACCCTATTCATTGTGTGAGTCTGTGACTGTTTTTTTTGCCCGTGTGTATGTGCACCTCAAATTTCAGAAAGCAGAAGCGGAACCCTGCATGAGGGGAAGGTAATCTAATGTAGTTCCATTGGGTGGTTTCTAATCTCACCTGACTTCATGATGTAGTTAATGACAGGACAACAAACTCCTGTTGTTTTGAGGTTTTGAGAAGAACTGTGTACTAATTTGGAAAATTTGGAATTGAGGTATGGTGAAAACAACACAGTTATTCACTTTTACTTTTGTTATTTTTTTATCACTGACTTTTTCAAAGACTTAGCCTCATGTTGTAATTTTGATTTTGTCATGTGACTTTTTGATATTAATGTGTGGATACATGAAAATTTGATGGTTAAATGTATGACTTTTTAACACATTTGCTGAATTCATCAACTCTTTGCTTCCACTTTCATAACAAAGAATCACCAACAATCTTCAGTCTTCTTTTAAAGAATATTTATGGGATAATCACACAAATGCATGGTGCTAATTTTTGTTGAAATGTATGTATATGGAAAGACATAATCTCCAAACACATAACATCTGTTCTGAGTCCCCAGTGGCACCTTTGATAAACTAAAATGTGCTGTTTTATCAAAATGAAATGCATTGTTTGTCATGCCTTCCATTTTCCCACACGGTTGATATGAACTACCAATCCCAACCCCTTGAGAGAGGAGTGAAACTGAATACATGCGAAAGGCCTCATGAGGTGTCAGCTGACTAAATGGAGTAAACCACAACTGCCTGCAGGAGTGGTTTCACTACATGCAACAAAAGAGTCAGCACAGGAACAGTTCATAGAGAAGGTTAAAAAGGCTCAAAATCATGGTTGTCTAAGCACTTGTCGTTCCATTCAGATTTCTAAGCCCAGAAAGCCATTTATATCTAATAGGTTGTGTAGTTCACATGTTTACAGTTCTATTATACATGATATTCGTTTGCATAGCAGCGCGATAGCTGCCTGCAACAGTTGGCAGGAATAACCTAAACTGTTGATACAATGCCACGGCTCAAAGGCAGAACGCTCAGCACTGTGATATTTTAAAACTAGTCAAACCACTTTCAAGACCAGCAGGCGGCCACTGTAACGCCAGAGTTCAAACCATATGGCAATGTTGATTCAGTAAAATCTTCCTTTGAGTGATAAAACATCCAAGCAATCCACGGCTTCACTTACAAATGATACATGTATGGTGACTTTCTCCTTGCTCTCACCATCTTTATTTCTTCTATTTTCACCCAAAAAAAAACAATGGATGTCAGTCAAAAATGAATATTAATGACAAACTCAGCACTAAGATAAACTCTCTCTCACTGTCCTAGAAACTATCCCGGGTGACTTATAAAAGTACATATTTGTAGTAGCCTGGAGCCTAAGACTGACACTGCAGCATCAACTGCACAGCTATTAATTATCAGGTTGGTTTCCCTCCTGAGGCTGTGAGACTCATCTGTAACAAATACAGTAAGTGATGTCAGTGTTATATTCTTTTAAGACAAAGCTCACAAAGTGGTGGAGTGTAAATGCTAAATGCAATATTATGTTTGTCAAATTTACATATTTTGGTTTCATATTGGTGCTTTACATAGTACTTACAATGAGATTAATAACCTTATAGACAGGATGGGCTGATATGTACAATGTAATCATGCATTTGTTTTTTTAAACTGTACAATACAAAATATAGAAAATGTGAACACTAAGTCGTTTTGGTTCATGCTGTATAATATTGATGGGAAAGCACACACCCTGTTTGCTGTTGTCTTCTCTCATGTGTTTTGCCCTCATAGGTGTTGCCGGAGTCATAAAGCCCTGACCCACTTTCATTGTTTGAGTGTATAGGTCTCGAGCGCACCACAATTAACTCTTTTCACTAATGGCTCACAATAATGGTAGTTCTAAAAGAAAGAAAGAAAGAAAGAAAGAAAGAAAGAAATGAGAATAAAAAGATGAGCTCACGATGGATAAATATGTTTAAAAAAGCAAAATATCAGCAACATCTTACAAGAGTTTACAATCCCAATTCATGCAGAAAGCAGGTAGCTGACATTACTACAAAAATACTTTTCAGGACCCACTGCAGCAGTGAAACTAGAATTACTGCCTTGCAGTTGTATGCCTCCACGAACCAGCCAAGATGCAGGAAATATGGTCACAATCTCCCCTTCCTGAGTTACAGTGTTTAACAATGGACAGAAGCGTTTTTTGCTGGACATTATGATGCCACAGAAAAGTTGACCATTGACCACTTGGATAAAAAATATCATCACCACAGAATAATTAACATGCAAGCACATAAGGAATGAGTCCAAACGTTCACATTAGAAGAAAAAAAACAAGTTTACACGTAAATATAAACACATGGTCTATCCAGTCTGAGACGTCACATTATCTCTCACACTGTTTAACTCCCACAGTGACTCATGGTGAAGCAACTACGACCTCTAGCTTTCAGAAAGTGTCAGTGACAACTTACCCAGTAAAACAGCAGTCTGAGGGTTAGTGATTTGCAGGAGGAAAGAGACTGCCCAGGCGTGACCCTGACCATTCTCCTGACATGAAAGCTGATCCAGTGTGAGGGAGGGGGACTTTAATCCTAATCTACATCATCATGTAAGGACACTCTGAATTGCACTGCGGCCTATTAATGAATAACGTGTTGAGTACTGCAACTGATGAGTTAAATGAATATCCTGTAAGTTAGGTGTGAAAAATGAATTGAGATTTCTTTCTGGTACTCAGTGGTTGTAGCTATGATGTATAATCAGTGTAGGGGGTTTAATATTCCGCACTTTTGAACTAAATTAAACTAACCTTTATTTTTTGATTTTTTCAATCCTTCTGCTGTACATATCCCCCACACAACATATATCACCTTAAAACACACTTTGACCTCTGCTGTCTCTTTGTTGCAGTTTAAATAAAGTTGAGTTGTGTTTGGTTGAGTACTGAGACATTTATTATCTTAATACAAGCGCTGACACTATTTTCCAAAAAAAAAAAAAAAAAAAAAAAACATCTTCCGGTTTATGTCTTGAAACTGTGTCACAATGACAACACCCTCAACCTTGCAACCCAGGGGCCTGCGCGCTCACGGTGCGCGTCCCCGACAGAGGAAAAAGGTGGGAGTGGTTTGCAGTTGAATATAGCGTGACAGCTCCTCACCCACCTGGCATTACTTACTCACTCGGACCACTTTGACGGCCGCTGTGAGAAGCTACGGGAAACCTCCACCCAGCACCAAGCTGTTTTTCTTCTGAAGGACATCCCACCAAGAAGGAACAATGGTAAGTAACACTGTTCTGATTGTAAAGAAACTTCCACTCCACTTTCGTTTGCTTTATCTTCCCAGTGAAGATTTCTCCAGCACTTTCGTGTTTTTTTTTTTTTTTTTTTTAATATTTTTTTAAATGTGCGTCAGTAAAAATTCAATATTTAAATGTTCCAGATTAAAGAGAGTGCTGCCTCTGTGCCCTCAGCAGCCGCAGCAGCAGCAGCAGCAGCAGCAGCAGAAGAAGAAGCCTCTCTGTGTCAGAAATAGATGTTTCACTCAGTGACTGGCAGTAAAGCTGAGCTTGCTGCTGGCCTGGGTGAGCAGGTGGCCATGATTAGTCCATATTTTCCACACTTCAGCAGAGACAAGAAAGAAGATACAAACAGTTTGATTTCTTTAGCGTTTATTCTGTCAGTAGTTCAGTATTTTTCAGATTAGATTCAAGAGCACTGTTGGATTCTCAAAAACAGCATGTTAGAATATTTTTAATACCTTACTGTAGGTTTACTAGGTGGTAAGGTGTGTGTGTGTGTGTGTGTGTGTGTGTGTGTGTGTGTGTGTGTGTGTGTGTGTGTGTGTGGTATAGGCCTATATGTGTTGGTAAGGAATTTGGGTGTGTCTCAATAAATCTAACAGTCTCTAAGTCAGCTCAGATTTGGACAAGGCAAGTATTTGTGCAGAGGAGGTATATTTTCTTTTCCCTCCCAATTCAAACGGCCGTGGTGCGGTTGTAAGAGTGACTGTATCTGCAGATGTATACCATGGCTTGGGCCAGACTTATTTAACCTTTACAACAATTTAAAAATTCTGTCCATACAATTGAGGCTAAAGGCACTAATGACTCTAATACCTGCAGAATGGAACAGACACTTTCAGGCACTCTGAATGGGAACATTTTGACATAAACCATAGTAAGTCTGATGTTTCAGTATCAGGAATTGGACAAGGACACACACACACAGCCGTTGTGTTCTGTTTGCATAGTGTAGTATAAACACAGCCTGTTAGCGTTGTCACTACTGCTTGTAAAAACCAAATGGTATCATTGTGTACTGAGTACACTACTACTGTATACCCGCCTTCATCAAATAGTCCTGATCCATAATATTCAGTTCCTATATTGTTAGTGTTAGTAATCAGTGACCCTAAATAATTATATGCATGAATGAAAACGGTAAAAAATGGAAATAGACCAAGGGTCATAAGTGAATTCACATGGAGAATCTTAACTTGGGAGCATAAATGTGCACAGAAAATGTCAGAAAACCTGTTGCTTACTGTATATTGTGTGTGAATGTGGATTCAGTCTCGTACTGCCTGACCTAGCTGCCTGTTGCACAAGACTCCAGACTGGAGCAGGAAACACCAAGATATATTCAAAATCAACAATGTTCATCTTTGACCATGAATACCCACGTGAAGTTGTACGGCATTCTGGACATAACTTTGTTTACAACGTTTATAATTTGATTAAGGGCACTGGAGGAAAGGTCATTAATTGAGCATACAGAAATCACTTTGGGTGTTTGAACGTTTTAAATTTTATCGTTAAATTTGCACCACTTCCCTCGTTAGATACAAGCTGGGACTCTTTGTCTGTTGTTGGCTAATGGTGGTGCTACACAAGTGGTGAGGGTCTCTAAAACCCATATGAGCCATCCTCAAGGACACACATCTAGATCTAGATCAACATACTGTGGCTTCACAAAGTATTCAGACCCCTTCACTCTTTGCACACTTGTCTCATAGATTTCATTTTAAATGGATAAAATTGCATTTTTGTCCATCAATCTATTGGAGCTGCCAGGAAGAATGGGGTAAACAGCCCAAATCCAGGTGTGCAGACTCATGGAGACTTAACCAAGAAAGCTAGAAGCTGACAAAGTACTGAACTAAGGATCTGGATACAGTTTGTAAATACAGTTTTCAGTTTTAGATTTGTAATAAATTAAAATTTTTATCAATTTGCAACTACATCTACAACACAATAACTGTAAAAAGAGAAGCAGTCTGAATACCTTCTGAAGCAGCCTCTCCTCAACTTGTCTTTCTGAAACATTATGTCTATTTTCCTGTTTTAGAGGCAGAATGTACTGTGATGATGGGCTATTTCGGGATCTCTGTTCCCATGTTTGCTGACCTGAAAAAGCTTTTAACAAATTGATTGATTGTTCTCTTTTTCTCTGCCTTGTTCACTTTTCTTCTCCCTCGCTCTTCCTCTGATTGGATCAAGAGATTTTATGTCTGTTCATAGTTTTAGTCACTAACAAAACTGGAATCTCAAGTCCATGAGGTGGAGTCTCAGACATGCCCAAGTTCCCGTCATACGCAGACACACCCTGACAGGTTTGAGGGAGAGGAAAAGTTTGACACTTTTGTCTTTGAGTTTAGCTCTGCATTCACTGTGGTGATTGAAAAGCAATATCTTACCATTCAAGTAACAAAACCATTTTGACAGAATGTATCTGTAGCCTGTGCAATTATCATCCTCAGCTTTAACAATAAAGAAGTGACTTGCGCATTGCAGAGGACTTTCAGCATACTGCCTGTCAGTGTTTACTGAAACAGTCAGCCTTTACTGCTGGGTGTCAGGTTAGCATGAGGACCTGAAAATAGCAGCTGACGGAGCTCTGCTAACCTGGAAACCCAGTCCTGTCATGTTGGGAGGGGGAGGTTAGTGGAGGTCACCTTTTGCTTTTGGACAAAGTCTGGCAATGAAGTGTTGAATACATCTGAAAATTCCTGTTGATCAGTTTAGTGACATTTAACAGACATTAAAATGATAACATTTTCCAAACCTTTTCCCTCCACTGACCCCCATCCCTCACCCCCCAGTGCCTTCTCTCATCTAGCTGATCACTGAGAAGGGGAAAGTTGGTGCGAAGGTTAAAAATAGCAGCTTGATATGAATCAAGGTGGAAATCTACCGAATGTGAGAAGTTGTTGTTGTTGTTGTTGTTGTTGTTGTTGTTGTTGTTGTTCACGGAAGTGAGTGATAATGATAAGGGGGTTATTTGACTGTGTTCTTGTTCATTTAAACTCCTGATCCAAAGGAAGATAAAAATTCTAAAGGAGAAAAGTGATACTTTGATTTTGATAATTAAAACTTAAAAATAAAACATTCCTAGTTACAATATATATCTTTTCAAATATAAGGATTTGCTCTGGTTCATATTATTGTAACTTGAACTTTTTGAATTTTAGCAGTTAATTGATTGCCTTTAGGCTCTGGTGCTTTACGATGAGCATATGTGAAAAATGTTGACATTTTGATATAGGAACATGGATAAAATCTTCTGTATGTAATTTGATAGTACAATTCTGGGAAATAAAACCTTCAGAGGACTGTACAAACCAGACAGATATGTTGTGTTTTTAGCTATCTCACCAAATCAAATACTTGCCAGATCAAGTACATCCAAGTGATTTGCAACATTGTCAACAATGGTCCAATGCTACGAAACATTTTAAATGAATAGGTTCTGTACCATGGTATAAATGGGTTGGTAAACTCTCTGATGCTTGACACAGTTAAGTTGTTTCAAGGTATATGGTATATCATCACATTTTCCCAAACCTACTAAGTCTTTTTATTTAGGTCATCTTCATAACCTAAATGTTAGATGCTCAGTTGGTCTCTGAACTCATTTACTCATAGATGGTCACATGAGGTCCAGTGACAGCTGCAGCAAGTCTGTTTTTCTCCTTCTTTCAACTTTAGCCCTCATTCCCCTCTAAATGCCTTTGCTTCCACCTAGTGGCAGAGTTTCTTAATTATTCCTTTGGATTCCAACAACTGAAGCTTGTTTGTGTAAAATCTGATTATATGTGATGTGAAATGGGTTTGTTTGTGAACATTTTGCCATTCATGACAGTCTGCAGTCATAACTGTTTACAGATCCCTTGGTTTACTGGAAAAGATCGACAAACAATTAGTCATAGTATACAATCCTTTTCCTTCCTTGCATAGTCCCTTTGTCTCCTTCCCTCTGTCTCTTTTTCAACCTCTCCTCTTCTTCTTTTCTAGCGTGAATGCATCTCTGTCCACGTAGGCCAGGCTGGCGTCCAGATGGGGAACACCTGCTGGGAGCTTTACTGCCTGGAGCACGGCATCCAGCCAGATGGCCAGATGCCCAGCCACAAGCCAGTAGGAGGTCACGATGACTCCTTCACCACCTTCTTCAGTGAGACTGGGGCCGGAAAGTACGTCCCCAGGGCGATCTTTGTTGACCTGGAACCCACTGTCATTGGTCAGTAGTGTTATGCAGTGGAGCTTGTTTTGTGTTTGGCTATCACTAATGAGTGATTTCATGTATTGTACTATCATCATTGCAATATGTTGATTTTAGGTGAAAAGGGAGAGAAAATCACCTATCGTCAATTGCCAATAGTCCTCACAACACAGGCCTTAAAACTCTGTCTGAAGAGACTGTGGTTAACAGTAGTTATCAATGTAAGGTTATGTAATTGAAATCTTGTCATCTTTGAGCCACACAAGCAGATCTGCACGGTGCACTAACTTTGAGAACAGAGGAGTCTTAGTGGCCTGGTGAAATGCTGTCTCCATGAACAGCACTTTGTATAAAGGATGAGTAAGTTTTTCCAACTCTTTTGTCTTCAATTTTCCAGATGAGGTGCGGACAGGAACATACCGCCAGCTCTTTCACCCTGAACAGCTGATCTCAGGAAAGGAAGATGCAGCCAACAACTATGCTCGTGGACACTACACCATTGGGAAGGAGATCATTGACTCTGTCCTCGACAGGATCCGCAAGCTGGTAGGGCACAGTAGGGCAAGCCATCTTGTTTTAATTCATGTATACACTGTTTCGTTCCCTCATTTTCATGGATCTGTGCAGTCAAAACTTGTATAGAGTTGTTCAGCCAAGCTAGATCAACCAGTCAAATCTAACAGTCAGACCTGCACACAAACTTGAACTCAAGCACCATACAATGTACAATGTTTTAAGCAACTTTACACAATAGCAAGTACAGTGGCCAAGAATGGGTTTGTCTACAACCTACTTATATTAAAACAAATGTAGCTCTCTGTTAAAATATGTTGTTATTGTACAGGATAGAAGGGTTATCATAGATATAAAGCTGTCTCAGTATTTTATGCAAGTGTTTTGAAATCATTTCTTTATATCTGTAGGCTGACCAGTGCACCGGCCTCCAAGGTTTCCTAGTCTTCCATTCCTTTGGTGGAGGCACTGGCTCTGGTTTCACTTCCCTGCTGATGGAGAGACTCTCTGTTGACTTTGGCAAAAAGTCTAAGCTTGAGTTTGCCATCTACCCAGCTCCCCAGGTTTCCACAGCCGTAGTGGAGCCTTACAACTCCATCCTGACCACGCACACCACCCTGGAGCACTCTGACTGTGCCTTCATGGTGGACAATGAGGCCATCTACGACATCTGCCGCAGAAACCTCGATATTGAACGCCCATCCTACACCAACCTCAACCGCCTCATCAGCCAGATTGTGTCTTCAATCACAGCCTCACTTCGCTTTGATGGAGCCCTGAATGTTGACCTGACAGAGTTCCAGACCAACTTGGTGCCCTACCCTCGTATCCACTTTCCTCTGGCCACCTATGCCCCGGTCATCTCTGCTGAGAAAGCCTACCATGAGCAGCTGTCAGTTGCTGAGATCACCAACGCCTGCTTTGAGCCAGCCAATCAGATGGTGAAGTGTGATCCTCGTCATGGTAAATACATGGCCTGCTGTCTGCTGTATCGTGGTGATGTGGTGCCCAAAGATGTCAACGTGGCCATCGCAGCAATCAAGACCAAGCGCACCATCCAGTTTGTGGACTGGTGCCCAACAGGCTTCAAGGTTGGCATCAACTATCAGCCTCCAACTGTGGTTCCTGGTGGAGACCTTGCCAAGGTGCAGAGGGCTGTGTGCATGCTGAGCAACACCACAGCCATCGCTGAGGCCTGGGCCCGTCTCGACCACAAGTTTGACCTCATGTATGCCAAGAGGGCCTTTGTCCACTGGTATGTTGGGGAGGGCATGGAAGAGGGAGAGTTCTCAGAGGCCAGAGAAGATATGGCTGCCCTGGAGAAGGATTATGAAGAAGTGGGGATTGACTCATTTGAAGAGGATGAGGAAGGAGAGGAATATTAGGCAGGCTTAGCTGTCATTTGCCAATTATTTTCAGGTACAAAATGAATCAGTTATTTATTAAATAGAAAAAAATAGAACATTCTGCATGTTGGTTTCAAATTCAGAAATATTTTATTTGCTATTCTTATTTTGACAGCTTTTGTGTCAGTTTCTACCTTTTTAATTTGTTTTATCAGAATGATAAAATATTGTGCAATAACATCATTTTTATGTTTGAAAAGTGTTGTTGTTCAATAAATCTTCCCTGCAAATATACTGCTTTCTGTTTATTTTTACACTCAGGCATTTGAAAGTTTCTAGGAAGCAATACATTTTTTTAAATGTAATCTGTGCTAATTAGCGAATTTATATTAGATGTTGCGTCCAAAAAATCCAGTCTCAGTTTTGTACTACAAACAGGCAAAATGTTGAGCTCTTGTTGTGTCACCCCCTCACCAAACTCTGAAATGTTTAATATCTGTAGTTTTATAGTTTAGCCACTAGAGAACAGTCAAATCCAGCTTATGTAGCAGCTTTTACTTCTTCCACCTAGAGGGACATTTTCAATCTGAAAAATGATATCAGCACACTAAATCTTAAATTTTCCTGTGATATATTATTTGTAAAATACAGGTATATCAGGATAATAAGAAAATGCAAGGTAGTTGAAGTGGAAAATGGGCAATTAAATGGGAATTGAAACTGTCTGTAGTAAAAACACAAGTAATTTGTTTCTCAAGGCAGCAAAAATAGCTCCCATCCCTAAAATTTAATGAACCACGGCTTGAGCAAGTAAAAGCTGTTAGGTTTCTTGGGGTTTGATTTGACGAAAAGCTGACATGGAAGGATAATTTGGATAAAATGAAGAATCAACATACTTCTCTGCTTATCAGGACAGGAAAGGAGAGCATGTATGTAAATGTATACTGGGCACTCATCAGACCTGTCTTACTGGATGTGGAGCTTACATGTCAGCAGCAGAATCAAACCTTGAGAAGTTAGATGTATTACAAGTTCATCCTGTGAGAATCTGTAGCAGACCATTCAAAACATCTTCACTGTCAGTGACGCAAGTAGAAATGGGAGAAATTCCTTTAAAGATCAGAAGAGTGAAATTAATTCTGGCATACTGGATTCATCTCCAGTGATAATGTGATAAACATCCTGCCAAAAGTGTTTTGACAGACTGCTGGGAACATAATGAGACAAATATCACACGTTTTGGGTGGACAGCTGATGCAAAGACAGAAAGCGTAGTTATACCAATTACAGTACAGCCCTACCGTTTTGATTCCCTTCCTCCCTGGTTATTCCTCTTACCAAATGTTGACCTGAACATATAGCAGTAATTGAAGAACAAGTCAAAGCAACCTCCGGTATGGCACATATAGTCAAGAAGCATTTTAATAAACATTTTTCAGACTTATATTCTCAGTTGGCTCCAAAGATCCTGATAGATGGTGTGCAGGTGTAGCAATATCCCTGTGAGTGAGTCATTTCTGAAGAGAGGGGTAACAGATCATATAATAATAACACTGACCCTGCAGTAGATATCAGAGAAGGAAATAAATAACATAGTTACTGCATCTGATGGCTATTCAGTACTTGGAAGCATAAAATATGGACGATCATCGTTTAGGACAGATATCGTCAATTTACATATTCATTTTATTGTCCAGGATGGAAGCTAATATCCTTGTTCCTGCTTATATTGGTGTGGGAAATTAACATACAGCTCTCCACATGTACAACTTCATTGTAGGAAATGAAATATTATGAGAAATCACCTTCTTCAGCCATTAAGGAAGGCAAAGTAACCATGACTTTTCACTGTCATTCTTTTGGGGAGAACAGCTGGCAGGGGTATGGTGACATAAAGAAGAAGAATATCCAGTACGCAGGCACCCTCTAGTGCAGCTTGTTGAGCGCTTAGCAGTTGGAAAAATGACAGAGATCAACCTGACGATGACGCAGTGGTTAACAAACACCTGCAGAGCTGCCTGAAGTTGACTGAAGTTTAAAACCAACAGCAGCTCGTAATGGCAACGCGCTGGGGAATATGCAGTGCAGGAAAAATCTGTCACGACTTCTCGGTTGCCTTGGGGACCCTGACTCCTGAGGACCACCAGGTAACTTTTTTTTTTTCCCCCGCTAATATAAATATAAATCATTGAACTAAACATACTATAACACACATATATACATACATATATCAAAACAAACAGGACATAGGACATAGAGATGTCAACAACTGTTACCAGCTCATAATAATCACTTTAGCACACCCTCATTAACCATCACTGAAGTGCCCTTGAGCAATGCACCCCAGTGCATCAGACTGTGGTTGTACTGGGAAGCTACATGTAAACTGGTGTAATTGTTTTTGGCCAAGGCCGCACTGAGCTTTATATTATACCTGTGAGGTGATGCAGACTTCCAAACAGGTTTCTGCATGGCAGTGCCTCACATCTGCTTCTCACAAGTGCAGTTAAACTTCCTTACGTTGCGTCATCTTAACTGCTTTGGACACTGCACCTTTGTCAGCATTGCTGAGCAGGAAGTACAGAAATGTGTCTGTGCATCCTGAAACTTGTGAGGTCAAGAGTGAATATTATCTGTCACTATTCATTGTTTAACTCCTCTGTTAAAATATGGTTGTTCTGTGTTTCATAAATTTAATGATTTCTCTTTGCATTTTCAATGCTATTTAAATTTTGGTGAATATTCATGTAATACAAATCATTATAAATAGATGCTACATTAACAAAACAGGTTTTTCATCCTCAGATAGTGGCTGTTGCAGCCAGGGACTTGCAGCATGCCGAAGCATTTGCCAAAAAGCACAACATCCCTCGAGCATATGGAAGTTATAATGAGTTGGCAAAAGATCCAGACATTGGTGGGTTCTTCAGTCAACATATGGTGTAAGGTTTTTGTCTAAATTGAATTAATAATTTCTACTCGTCTGAAGTGCACCTAGGCCAGTCATTGAATCTCTACCTGCTCCAGGAAGATTAATCTGTAGTGGACTCTGCATTACAGACTTGGATATAAGTGAAATACTAAGTAATTTGTCTAAAGAATAGTCTCTCTGTCCCTCTCTGTCTAGATGTTGTATATGTTGGCACCATCCACCCTCACCACCTGAGTACTGGCAAGCTTTTCATGCAGTCTAAGAAGAATGTGCTGATTGAGAAGCCCCTGGCCATGAATTCAAGGGAGGTGCAGGAACTCATCACTGCAGCCCGAGACAATAGTGTCTTCCTAATGGAGGTAATGTAAAGCATAGAAATATATCCCTTTTCAAGCAAAATAACGTTCATCATTTACGATTTGTCTGTTCTAGTAATCGCATGTCGTCCTTCCAGGCGGTTTGGACACGTTTCTTTCCAGCATCCTTGGAGGTGAGGAGACTGCTGCATCAGGGAGAGGTGGGTGATGTTCAGATGGTCAGAGCTGAAATGGGGCTTCAGTTCTCTCACGTTCCCCGCCTGACTGAGAGAAGGCTAGGAGGGGGCGCAGTGCTGAGTCTGGGCATCTACTGTCTGCAGTTCATCTTCATGGTCTTTAATGGCGAGAGGCCTGAGTCCATCCAAGCCACAGGGCAATTCATGGACACAGGTGATTATCTCAAGAAAGTCAATTTACCAAGCAAATGTTGCTCAGATAAACACTCATGAACGTAAATAAAAATATTTACTATTTGGAAGCCCTGATACCTTCCAATGAATTCAAAGCTCTCTCTACATTGTCCAGGTGTTGATGGAACTACAGTTTTGGTCCTGAAGTTTGCAGGGAACAGACTAGCCATCTGCACTTTTTCCATCACCATGACGCTGACCTCTGATGTGGTTATCACAGGAACCAAAGGCACCATTAAGGTAAAAGAAACGGAATACAGCGGGACAGGTTGAAATGTCTGCACAGAAATACTTAATTGATCAAATATCACAGGTATGTTAATATGCTAATGTATAACACTTAATTCAAGGCGAGTTTTATGTCACTGATTGTCACAAAAGATACCCCACCATATGTGGTCTCCTACAACGTTGGAGGTGAATGGGAAGGAGATGCAATTTCCCCTGCCAGAGCCCGGAATGCCATTAAACCACAAGTACAGTACAGGTCTACGATATGAGGCTGAGGAGGTCCGCCGCTGTCTGCTGGAAGGTACAAGATGCACTACAGCATAAGATTAGAACAGCTGAAGCTTTTACAATTGATCTACCCTGATCAGAAATGTGTTATTTACCATTCAACATTTTCAGTATATCCAAGTGTGCGCATTGGTGTGTGACATGCTGCATCCTGAAATTGTCTCCTGCTGTGGTCTCTTGTTTATCATCAGTTGTGATTTCTGGTTGCCCTCTAGGACTAAAGGAGAGTCCAGGGATGCCATGGTCTCACTCCAGTCTGATAGCAGAAGTTGTAGGTGAGGCCAGAAGACAAATGGGGGTGACATATGACCAGGACAACATCCAGTGACGTGTGAGCAGAATAATGGAACGTGTCCTATTGGAATCAGACCACATGGGATCATAGTAGATGTTTCAGTGTCTGTGTGTGTGGGTTTCTTTTACCAAAAAGTGGGAGCCCACTATACTTGTGGGATCCCAGCAACTTCTCTGGGACCAAAATTCTGGACCCACAAGTTTAAATGGTTTAAGGGTTTTAAAATCAGTTTAAGGGTTGAGGTTAGGCATTTAGTTCTGATGGTTAAGGTTGGAATAGGTGCCTATGGAGTGTGTGTCTGTGTGTGTGTAATAACATTAACAGTGTTTGTTGGAGTCAAATATAATGGATAGTGGGGTAGGCTTAGTGTGTTTGAGACCCATAAATGAGGCAGGAGTTCAAGAATGCAAAATAATAAATAGCTGTCATATTTCATTTTCATTTCTTTCTTTCTTTCTTTTTGATGTGTGTGGTTTATGCTCTGCAAAGAGGGAGCAAAAATACTAACATGAAATCAAATCTCAACAGAAATGGTGTGTGATAAAGGTAAATCAAATATTAAATAAGGAAGCTAACTTACAGAATACACAAAAAATGGCTGGGGTCAAAAAGAAAGAACAGAAGGAGCGAAGAGGTATATAATCACTCATCCTGGTGAAGTGGTTGCATCCGAGGGTGTGGTTCCTCTCCAGGCAGGAGCACTTGTGATATCCTCCGTGCCTCAGGTGCGATCGCATGACTCCTGGGTGGAGACGTCTTGGCTCCATCTTATCTAAGTGTCCCAGACAGTGTGACAGTGAGCCAGCATGCACAACAGCAGAACCCTGAGGCCAAAGTAACTTAACAGAATTCAGCCATCATAACTTGTAATTTTTACATCTTTCCTAGTGCGACGTGTCAGAATATCTTCTTTGAAACAAGCCTGCTACGACTGTAAATCCACCATCTTTCACTTAATGTTTTGATTTTTGTTCTTTCATTTTCAGGTGTTTTGCACAAATGTCATTGAGTCTCTGGGTTGTTACTTAGGGAAATAAACTCAAGTTAATGCAGTCAAACTGCTGGGTCGTTGTTATTTTTACAATTTTCATTTAATTAACTTACTAAGAAATATGGTTAAATATTAAACCTCTTCAATAATTTTCATATTTAACATTAATTTAAATTCACTAATTATTCTGAAGAAATGTTAAAAAAAATAATAATAACAGTATAATTCAGAGTTTCCTTACATGATGATGTAAATTTGAATTAAAGTATTCTCCACTGTCAGTAATGATAGGAAAATACTGAATCCTGTTTTTTTTTTTTTTTTTAAATTCATAAAAGTATCCCTGCTCTCTGTCAATGCATTTTCAATTGTCTGGTCAGACTGCTGTTTTACTGGGTATGCTCTCACTGACACTTTCTGAAAGCTAGAGGTCGTTGTTGCTTTACCACAAGTCAGTGATGGAGTAAAACAGTGTGAGAGACTCAGACAGGAGACCACTTTTTTATGCCTCCATATGCTCTGTACCAGAAAACAGCCAGGGCTGATCTGATAAAAGCAGATTTGGAATTTATCATCATGCCGTCATAGGACAAAAAACTAGACATAGTTCTGGCTCTGAATCACCGTTAAACTATGTGTGTATTCTTCCATGCAAACTTGTCCCTTCTGTTCTTCTGTCTTATTCTTTTTTTTTCACAATGCTATGAACTGTGGGTAAGACGTGGGATTGCGGAAAGTGTGCATTGAGTTCTCAAAACGTCTGCCAGGGAGACCTCATGCTTTTGTTGATCTTACAGCCCTAAGGCATCATGGACTTAACGGGGAAGGCACCTCAAAGTCTGTGAGTCTTTGTGGGTGGACATTGCGATTGAGATGATGTTTTTGGGTTGTCTGTCCATCCCGCGATATCTAAGTGACCCCTCAGGGAGTTTCTTCAAATTTGGCACCAATATTCACTTGGACTCAAGGATGAACTGATCAGATTTTGGTGGGTAAAGGTCACATTGACCTCACAACACTCAAGAATTCAAACTCTAATTATAACACAGTTTAACAAATATCTAGAAGGATAAAATGATGAAGAGACGACATTTTATATCCAAATGTTCAAAAGTCAACTTCACTAGGACATCATAAAACATGTAACTCAGGAAGGGGAGAATTTGACCATATTTAATGCAACTTTGACAAAGGTATACAACTGAGAGGCAGTAAAATAGTGTCAATGCATTGTTTACATTTTTTACTGTCTGGCATAACTTAATATCTAAACCCATCCTATGTCCCTGCTATTCAGTGTTTCTAAGCAGGATATAAAGATTTACTAAATGTTTTATAACACTTTAATTTAGTTAACTTAAATGTCCTTATATTTGCTCACAACTACATTATAGTGTGTTATAAACTATTTATTACATCTTTATGTACTGTTTATAAATGCTAAACAGGGGCACTCAAAGCAAGGCGTTTATCAAAATGACCAATAATTGCAACGATATAGCATATATCGTTAAAAATAATAAATAATAAATAAATAATAAAATACAACTATTAGTTAAATTTAGAATTCATGACGCAACCCCCCCTCCCACCCCCATCACCCTCCAACAGTTGTCGGTTGCTTGGCAACAGTGCAGACGCTTTTCACCCTTCCGGAAGTGCGTGGCTCTGAGGAAATATGGCGCATAAAGCAGTGCACATACCAGTGATATTCATTGTTTCAACCTATTCCTTCACCGTATTCTGTTTGTATACTCTCGTTGCTTTTGCACCATTTGAAACAGTAAAGGCTGACAATGTGTTCAGTGCCAGCCACACGACTACTGTTCCCATCGCTGCCGCCAGGGATTTACGGTGAGTTTTACACACTTGGACGTTACTGCTAGCTAGTCGTGCTAACGTGGAATTAGTATTATTATTATAGTTATTGATTTTTGATAAACTGTTACGGTATGTCTGTTTTTACATTAACTATAGGTACACTCTTGTTTGTTTTTTTTACGGCTGTGTTTCTGTCCTATTTACCAAACGTGACCGCTTGTGGTAAAGCGAAGAAGAAAGATGTCACGGACTCCATTCGAAAAGTTGTTGATTTAATGAATTCCTGCTTGCAGGAACCACACACCCTTTGCAGACTTATAACCAAGCAGGATTTTTAAAACGCTATGGTGTCGAAGTGAAGATCGGTGGATAAATGGTTTATCAACAGACATTACATAGAATTACAGTCTCCCCTTTACTGCGCAGATGAAACGTTAACTTTGCTGCTAACTGCAACAAACTCAGAAACACAGTGACCAAGGCTGATTATGTTCCGATGCCGATCTATTCGATCAAATCAAATATTGCAATAATCGAGCAATCACGTTTGAACAGAATTCGTTCACAAAATTATAAAATAATTCCCCCTTAGTTTGGTGATGTGGTTTATACATGTGTTACATAATGTTGTTTGCACTGAATAAGATTTGGTGGTTTGTTGACATAAGGTGAGTGAGTACAGTGAGTTAATTACTGATTGTTATCCCTGTGCATGAGCCCATGTATTAGTATTAAGTATTTGCACTGAATTTTTTCATTGTAGTCTACAACTGGAATAATGGTGCCATGAAAGAATATGATGGCACAGCAGCATTGTTCCTACCTTGCTTTTATACAAACAATAATTGACGTTTTAAAAGGGATCAAAGTTGATTTTCTACTGAATGTGGCAGGTTTGATGTATCGTGAAGACTATCCTTCACACATGTGTTCACTCACCAAAGAGCTTGCTGCTGTTGCCTTTTTCCATCTGCAGCTTCTTTAAACTCCCAAGATCTCATGTCGTCTCTTGCCATCTCAGGTACTTGTTGTATGATGTGAACCCCCCAGAGGGTTTCAACCTGCGGAGAGATGTGTATATCCGCATGGCCTCCCTGGTGAAGACTTTGAGGAAGGAGGGGGATGACTGGGTATTGGTACTTCCTCCATGGGGTCGCCTCTACCACTGGCAGAGCCCCAACATCCACCAGAGCCGCATCCCCTGGGGAGAGTTCTTCAGCCTCACCAGCCTGCAGGCCAATGTGCCTGTCATTGAATATGAGGAATTCATTGCTGGTGAGCCTCTTGTATTGTGACCCAGGCTAGTGTTGCATTTACTGAAAGATCTTAATTTGTCTTACATGTGAACCTATTGGAACCTTATTATCTGTATATGATTTATAAATAAATTGAACATATTGTCAACTTTTATACCTTATTATTATTATTATATTATTATTATCTTTTTATACCTTACCTTATAATAGATAACAGTGGTTACATTTCACAATGCACAGACACCACCTTTTTCATCAGCTGTTAAAATGGAGTGCTCCTTCACAGTCTAAGTTTATTGGCTTTGTTAACGCCAAACACTCTATTCCTCTCTATATTGTTCCTTTCTATTCCTCTCTAGAGAATGGAGGCCCATTCATAGACCAGGTTCTAGTACTGCAAAACTACGCTGAGGGATGGACGGATGGAAAATGGGAGGAAAAAGTTGACGAGCGGCCATGCATTGAGAAGTTGATGTACTCCAAAGACAAACAGGGGTACTACAGGTAAATTAATACAATGCACAAAACTCACAACATTAGTCTATAAAAAGTTAAACAAAGGGCATGGAGGTCAAAGTGATGGATGCATATACAAATGATTTGAGTTTGAAACCAGAGGCTGTGTTTTCATCCTGTTTCATATTAGTCTGTTTTGAAAATCTTTCATCCTAGTTGCCATGGAGCTGATGTTTTCTGGACTTGGTGGTTCAGAAAACACACACAAAAAAAACGTTCATTGTTTTTATATGAAAGGGATTCATTTCACTTTAGTGCCAAAGAGAATTAACTGTAACGTTGTATAACAACTGAATAGACCCTCTACAGACAGTGATTGATCACATTTGTAGTTATTCTGTATTAATTACATCTACTGCTGTCTTCCTGCTGGCACATCTCTCCCCCTTTCATCCATCATCAACTTTCTCATTTATCGTGTCTTTCTGTGTTTCTTCCAAGGGGCTGGTTTTGGGGCTATGATGAAACAAGAGCCCGAAATGTGAGTTGTATATCAGCTCAAGGTCATGCCTCTATCATGGCCCCAGTTCTTCAGAAAAACATCACAGTAACGTGAGTCTACAGAGAAACGTGTTGATGCACTGACTACACACATACGTACACTGTGTCTTGACAAGCACAATGGTTTGGTAAAATGTGTTTGTGGCACATAAATCAATATAATTATTTTTGATTTATCGAGCTGTACTCAGTTCTATTGAGATTGATGATTATTATCAACTTTTATCCAATTTGCAAATAATTTTTGGTTTGATATAGTACCCAATTCTTAAAATGGTTAGCATGGCCCAGTGTATAGCAGACCAGACTTTTACAGGTGATTACCAAAAGTCAAATTTCAGACACTATGCATATGCAAACACTCATAAACTAACATGCATGCATGCACTTATATAGAAATTCAAATCTGGATTGTTTTATACTAATTATAAAATATACTGCCAGTATTTTGTACCAAAATTGTCTAACCAATCTCAGAATACTATGTTTGCATAGCTTTTGAAAGCTGATGATGTTTTAATGAATTCAGTTTTGCTGTGTCCCTGCAAGGCTAAAAGATGCAAGAGATGTAAAAAAAAAATAAAAAAAATTTTTTTTTGTTTGTCTAAGGTTAACTTTACCAATGTTATGAAAGTGAATGTCATGAACTGTCACTATCCAGACACCCAAAGTCTGTAGTTAAAGCAGCCTAAGAATAAAGCATAAATCCTCTATAATATCTTATGTCTTTGATCTTACTGTTTACGAAAAGATGAAAGATGATCTGACTTCATTGTTATTTAAGTGTGGTATAGCTTAGTTTGTTCTGTCAGATCTCATTGACAGGGAGGAACTTGTGTGTGTGCTACTGCTGTTTTGCAGATCAGTAATGCTTGACCGAGCTGAGACACTCCTTCATGATCACTATGCTGGGAAGGATTACTGGGATGTAAGTCAAGTAATTGGCTATTGTCATACTTGTGTTAGAAATAATGGTGTCATGTGTTGGGTGGCACACCTGCTGTAGTGTTACCTTGTGACATTGCTGTGTTCTGCATAAAATAACATACAATGTGGAAGTGGATTTTTGCACTTTGAAGCCAGGGGTTTAAGGAACACCATCTTTTCAGTAAACTGATGTAAACAATTGTCTGTTTTTCACTTAGACCCGCCGCAGCATGGTCTTTGCCAAGCACCTGCGACTCATAGGAGATGACTTCAGAGCAAAGTACCTGAACTCTTCGGATGACAGAGACCATACCATTTATAGTGAGGACTGGACTCGCATGAAAGTGAGCCAGTGTGTCTGACTATTGCATAATTATGTGGTTGTGCTGATGCTTCCATTTGCCATGTGTTTATCATATGTTGTTGGTGCTGTACTATTAGATTTAACTGCATTAGCAGCATTAATTGAGTACTGGTTCTTGTATTTGACAATATGTATTTTTAAGATAATCACTTCAATATGATATGATGAATACCAGTCAGTAAAATTCCTTCACTTCAAATATGTCAAACTGTTGTGGATTACAGCATCTTAGCAATAAATCTTAACAACCCCCCAAAATCATTATGAACTGCCATAAAATGCTTTTTGAGTTGTATCTGCATTTGTTGATTTTTCCAATTTCAGAGGTTGAGATAGTATGATCACTTAACAACTGTTAATTTCAGCATTTCCATTATTAAGTTTGAAGTTTTAAGCAATAATCGAACACTATTTTGCCATTTCTTTGTTTCTTCAGGCCAAGCTGGGATCAGCTAAAGGTGGCCCATTTCTGGGGGTCCACCTGCGCAGGAAAGACTTTATCTGGGGTCACAGAGAGGATGTTCCCAGCCTTAAGGGGGCAGTTAAAAAAATTCGAAGCTTAATGAAGAAGCACAAACTTGACAAAGTGTTTGTTGCAACAGATGCAGATGAGGAAGGTAAGCTCTCTTTTTTGTGTAATTGGAAAAAATACATTCTGGTGTAAAACTATTTCAAATGGAATTAACACAATAAGATAAAAATCGTATGTACTATAATGATAATAATAATGGTAATGACCCAGTATTAGTAATAATATTAGGAAGCAGTAGCAGCCTATCCATAAACTCATAGTCACTATAAATGCTCCTCTAATCCTGTGTTATGCAATGTTGTAGAATTAAAGGAGTTGAAGAAGCTGTTGCCAGACATGGTGCGGTTTGAACCATCCACAGAGAACCTGGAGCTCTTTAAAGATGGAGGAGTGGCCATCATTGACCAGTGGATATGTGCTCATGCAAGGTAAATTAGTTTTCATGGTTTTGTTGCATATATGCTCGTGACTTTTTTTGTTCATTACAAATGTTATGTTTTACAAGAATATAACAAACACTTTTTTATAAAGGAAATGCGCACACTAAATATGAAATAGCATTCACAGATCATGAAGATAGTACATAGTACACACAGCTTAAATACATTTTTGATTGAAGGTGCCCCTTTGGAGAAATGTATTTATTTGTCCGATAAGTATATAAGTGCATAATTAATGATATTCCCATCAGCCTCACAGAGCTGCTAGCATAGCTGTAGACTCTTCTTGCGCTATTATTTTAGAGTTTAATAATGATAATAATAATGATAACAATAATGATAATGTATAATAATATAAAATATGCATGTTTGATCATTTGCACAATTTTCAGCAAAGACATTTGAAATCCATCTGAGGACTCATAAGTTTATTTTATTTCATCCCATGGTCAAGTTTGAACCAGTTTGTGTCATGTGTTCCTGTAGTTTTCCAAGGCACAAACCTTTTGCATCAGTGTACTATCCTATTAGTTTATATACCTATTAATTAATTTATTTCCATTTTCAGATCCTTCATAGGAACATCTGTGTCCACCTTCTCTTTCCGGATCCATGAAGAGAGGGAGATCCTGGGTTTTGACCCCCAAACTACGTACAATCGTTTCTGTGGAGACACTGAGAAAGAATGTGAACAGCCCACACACTGGAAAATTGTTTATTGATGTGACCTCTGACTTACCTGACACACACAAGTGCCAAAAAACAGTGTTAAAAGTTACATTAATTTGTATGGAATATAATAGGAAGATACTATAAGTGTTTTATGGTGTATTTTCTATAGTTTCAGAGTTGTGCAATCAGGTCTGTAATGACCACTGTGACTGAACCTTAAGCTCAAAAGGCTAAGACTGGGCTGCCAAACATGAATTACTGTAATATTAAACCATTAAAATCTTCATATGTTTTTAAGGTTGAATGTGGTGTCCTTCATGACACCTTGGTGTTTTACATAATTTCTAATATTAGTGACTAATACCAGTACGACTGGTGTGTTATAATGACAGCAGCAGGCCCTGTTGTGTGGGAGCATTCTCTGTTTAACATTTCATGAGACTGAAATTATAAGGTTTAGTGCTGTTCAGTGCTGATGTTGATCAGACTATAGTGAATGACACCACATAAGTATGAAGTATCATTCAGATATCATGAACATAGTACATAGCACACACTTTTTTACTGAAAGGTGCACAGTATATTGTTTATTGGTGTATTACTGCCACTGTCTGTTCATCAGGGGACTGACTGTTGATAAGTGGATTAGCATTAAAACTGCCAGAGAGTGTTTGTTAGGCATATGTACCCTTTTGCCTTTGTACAGGACCCAAACAAAAAGGGAATCTGCTGATCAAAACACAGCATCATAGCACTGCTAGTGGTTAAAAACCCCACAGGGCACCTTTAAAATTGAAGACCAGGCCGAACCTAATTATCAGCTCAGGATTTGTTGAATAGAAGTGCATTTCCCATCTGCCAGGACTGCATTTCAGTATGAGTGTGGAGTAACTTCCCTCCCTTATTTCGTAATTTTATACAGCACCAGTATTAACATTTGTTTCGTGGGATTGTGTTACAGTATTACAGATGTTAAAAAAACATGTATTTGAATTCTTTTCACGGACTGTATATTTGGCATGTGCCATACAACGGAGCCACTGTGTCCCATCAACACTGGTCAGCCATCAAGATGTTATCGTACAACACACCCTATTCCTGATGATGCACCTGTTTTGATTTAAAAAAAAAAAAAAACTGTCTGGTATGGGTATTGTCACATGACAGTTTGTACAGGAGCTGCGTGATTTTGATTTTGCATAATAAAAATGAAAACAGTTTTAAGCAGAGTTTCAACGTGGCATAAAACAGATGAGTGAAAGTTTGACCAGGATTGATTTCAGAGCCATTTTGCCACTCTGAGCCAAAGCCAATGAAATGTGCGCCTGTATTGTGATACCAGACACTTGATGACAACATGTGAGTGTTGTCATCAAGAGAGAAAACCAGTCGGACTACCTTGGTGCTTCCCGTTTAATAAGTCAGTAGTCTCAAATGTCACCTACGCCTTACTTTAGCTCAACCCTGAGGCTTTCTACTGTTCATTGGTTTGCCTTTTTTAAGTGTTTGTTAATGGAAAAAAGCTGCATATAATACTTAGCCTGCCTGGCAGATGTAATTGTCAAAAATATTTTTGCAGACTTGTTTTTCTTGCTCTATCAGGAAGTTATTTCTCAAACTGTCATGTCATTCAGCATTGTCTTTGTCAGCAGTTATGTATATGCTCACATACAGTATGTGTTTGTATAAGAGTGATGGAGAAACTGATGTTAGTCTCTGGCACATCAACCTTTAATGACAACATGAAAAGCAGATTTTTTTTTCAGTCTTTTATTTCTGAAATCTTCACCTCTTGTCTACTTTGAATCACATTTTTGTTTGTTCTATGATTGTTTTTCAGTCAGTAGCCTGTAACTTAGGTTTCATTTCTCTTTGCCCTTTAAACCTAATGTAGTCACAAGATATATGGTATCTGGAGAGTTCATGGCATTGTTTTTCCTTTTCCCTTTGGAGCTCCCACATGATAGCAATGTGACTTTTCCCTGTGGAGACCCATACATCACCAACAACACCTTACAAACTTTTGTAACTGGGTGTGTAATTGTGTGCTTGCTGTGACCTTGTCACCTCTGAATCCACATTCTCCCGTGTAGTACAATGTTGTAAAAATGTTTTGTAACCTTGCAGCCTGTAGTCTTAATTACAGCTCTTAATTACAGAATCTTTATCAGTTATTATTTTATCTAAGATATCCAGACATTGCCCTGAAAAGCAGAGAGATACTTTTAAAATGGTTGAGGAGGATTCAGAGGCTTATCATTTCAGATCATAAATTACCTCAGGAGGTAATTAACATGTAAAAACATCAAGGGTGACCTTTAGATATAACATTAGTGGGTTATTATTATTAAAAAAAAAGTTTTTGGTTATTTGGATTTGATTAAAATAGTTTGATATATGTGAATGATTAGACACTTCAAGGGCTCTCCAGCTTTATTCAGTGCTGGTTCATTTATAGTCATGTGCTTCTCCTTTGTTTGAGTACACACCCTCTCACAGATTTACCCTCTCACACACAGGTGGAGCTACCCACATAAGCAGGAGCTGAGGGACAGGGCAGGTTCTTGTTACATTTAACCCTTGCAGTTTCTGTGGAGTCACTGAAGGAGCGTTTTTCAGTCAGTGCGTTTGAGTGTGAATTTATTCTGTTTTACTCCCATAACTACCTGATGGAAAGGGCGTCCTGCTAGGGGTCACCTAGCGACATGTCCCACACAGAAAGCCTGCGAGCTTCAGTCAGATAACAAATCCTTTGACCATTGAAGAGGACAGACGCAGCCAGGTAGGTGCAGTGGTTTTACTAATATGTTATCAGGAGAACATGAGATATGATTTCAATGAGTTTCATCAAGAATAAGTCATTCTTCTGTCATTCATAACTTTCTGTATGTAAGCAGTTTAGTAATGCCATTATATAAAAAAAATAAATCAAAAAATTGTGAAATGTCAGACTTCTTCAAATGTAAAATTCCCGATGCACAAAGTCCACTTAGAAGCTTTTGATTACTTTGCACCATCGTCATCAGCAGATAGAGTTTCCCACTTGTCGCAGAAATGTTCAAATTTCTGTTCCTCTCCACACTTTGAGGTTTAGTCGGCTTAAAAATGATGAACTTCAAATCTAACTTATCTATGTACATCATACAACTGAACCATGCTGATACACAGAGAGTCTGAAACAAAGTTCACCTGCATGAGTGTGGTCATTAAAAAAAATGAAAAACTATTGCTCTGGACTGATTTTTTTTTTTTTTTTTTTGTATATATAATGCGTCTTCCCTCCAGTCTCCTCTATCGATGGCCTTCTTTCAACAGCTGCGACTTCTTCTCTGGAAGAACGGGCTGCAAGTTATCAGACAGCCGGTGAGTCGCAGTAGGCGCTATTATTTTACTTTCATGTGAGCACACAGATCTCTATTTAATGTCAGCTTCACCCTTACCCAGGGAAGATTGTGGGCAATATATGAGGTTAATAATAGCACCTTTACTGACTGAATATTCCATAATTTTGGAACGAATGAACTCTTCAAAAACGGATAGTTTGTGTTTTCTGATATGTTGGGTTACAGGCATGGTCCCTGACTCTCATCATCTGGCCCCTGATCATCTTCATCATCCTTGCTGTGACCCGCATCCAGTTTCCTCCAGTAGTAAAAGATACATGTAAGTGTAAAACTGTGTAGTGCCAAATAAGTGCCTTGATGCAGGTCCATGTGTAATTAATGATGTGTATTTCAATGCATTCCTTTACAAAGACAGCTCTTAACAGTTACACACTTGATTGCAAACAGGATGATGCTTTACAATGTACAAACAAAATCAAGAGCAAGCAAAGAGAATAAAGGTTTTTATGTGACATACTGGAAATGCATCATAGCCCTGCCTATCTTATCTCCTCTATAAGCTGCCCAGGTACTTTATTTGGGCAAATATAACTCAACACAACAATGAAAACACTCTTTATGAATATTACAATTATGTCTTATAGATTCTGTATCTACAGCTTATTTTCAAAGTATTAAAGTAATTTTTTTTTTTTTTTTGGCTGCCATCACTGAAAGCACTTAAAACATGTCTTTAAATGATTCCAGTTGGTTTGGTTGGAGAAATTGCAACCTCACAAAACTACATTTAATAACAGCATCATCATCATTTTAAGAGAATGTCATCCTTCTATGTTTTGTCGATATGTGTGATAAGGTATGTATTATTTTGCATTATAAGCAGCATCAGTAAAATTTGGTTCTGTAACCAGTTAACCCTCCCACTTTTGTTTGTTGAGTTTTTTTCTGATGGATCAGATTCAATGAATTGCAGGGATTCACATGTAATTTAATAATCCCTGTGTGCACTAAGAAATTGAAACAATCCCGCAAACCTGAACAATACAACCTCCCCTTTCTAGTGGGTTGTTTGTTTCCATACATGCTGAAAAAAAAGGCACAGTATTGGACCATACCTCAAAACAGGCAAGAAAACCATCCCCAGTAAATGATCAGACTGAATGAGCGACACCGGCCTTGAGTCATGTTGTATGGAGGTGGAAAATACTCTGCAGTTTAATTGCATGGAATATAAAAGTATGGGCTGCTGTTTCTCACAGAGTGACTTAGAGCTATTAAATCATTCCTCGTGATTATACAATTATATTATATAATTTACATTACACTTATGAAATGTATAATATATATTTTCCTTAAATGACTCCTGTTGTATTTAGAGACTTGAGCTTAACTGTATATGTTTTTGTCATTGTCGGACAGTAGTAATGCTCTCATGTGCTGAAATGTAACATTTGTATCCTGCTAGATTTTAGTGCCTCCCATGTTTTCATTGTGAATGATTAACAACAAAGCTGTTCCCATTTTTGGTTTTGTGCCACTTGCAGTGCCATTCGAGTGCATGGATACAAAGCTGTTCCCTCTCTTAAATGACAGTTTAAATACAGATCTTTTTATTCTTTGTTTAACTCTCATGAGTCAGTGTTTAGCAGTTTCTAGCTATGCAAACTACACATGAATTCTGCACAATTGGCTGCTCATGTGTAGATGTTAGCTGTGAGGTCTGATGTAATTAATCTCTTCAGAGTTAGGTCAGGTGACCTATAGGTTTCATAATGACTTCCATGACGGCCATGACTAAGCATATTGAAATACAGGCTATTATTCTCCTTTAGAGCAATCTGCTATGCCAAGTTGAAACATTGCGTCCTAAGATTGTATTGACAGGAATGAATACCAGAGAGGCACTGTACTATGTCGTCAGTCTGGTCACAGTGGCTTGACTACAACCTGATCTCATGTTTTATTTTCTTTTGTTCTGAATTGAATCAATAGCTGAGAATGTTATCTGACAAAAGATGGTATAAGTTACCCTCTGGTAGTGATATGGAGATTAGCGCAGGCTCCTGATCCTGTGGTCAGATAGAAATCTCTACTTAGTCAACAACTGAACTGGGCCAATTCATAGAAACATAAAAAAAAAGAAATTAAAAGACAAATACAAATACAACAAAAACGAAAAACACAGCACTTAAAAAGTTAAACATGTTTTTCCTCTTTAATTTACTGTTGAAAAGTTTATGTAGTTTAAATCATATTTGTCTACTACCTGCATATAGTTAATGATATGACATCGACTTGAATGTAATAATTGGGCTTGAAACCTACCTGTAACTCACTTACAGTGGTGCCACTGAAACATTTGTTTGGGTGGGATTTTGAAACAATTCTTAATGGACCTGATATTTCCTAGCATCCTCATTACTGGAACAACTTTGTCATGTCTCCTCCAGGTTATGTGGGACCCCGAAACCTACCCAGCACAGGCTTCTTCCCTTTCCTGCAGACCCTCATGTGCAATGCAGACAGCAACTGTCATAACAAATCACGCCTGGTGGACCCAGCTCAGAAATCTTCAGGGAGTGCAAGGTAACCCCATTCGTCAGCACAGATTGTATATTATCTGTTATCTGTATACATCATCTCACCAAAGTCATATTTATTGAAGCTATACTTTCAGTCAGAATCACTGCATGTGTACTCCCTCATGAAACCTCCACATTTTAAACATACGGTGTGTATTTAAAGCTGTGCAGAAGACCCTTGAGTCACAAAGGAGGGACACACCTCAGCATAGCAACATCACATGAGATGATTAATCAGTGTGTTCATGGAAATACACCAACAACAGGCATCCCCCTGTGGAGGAGGGGAAGTTTTCTTAACCATTGCCTAATCATAAGCCACCACAATTTTATGGAGCCGTATTCATCCATGATTGAGTCAGAAAGTTAAAAACAAATAAATCTTTTGAAATATCTTGTCTACTTTGTTGTGGTTCAAAATGTTCAAAACCAGCATCACTGAGTGGAAAAGACATGGAACATTTTTCTTTTGTTACTTAAGCTATTGTCTGGAGGCAGGTGGTTGAAAACCTGTTTGTGTGACCCTCAGCCTACTGCAGAATGATTTTTAGTCAAGCTTTTGTTCGGTTGTTAAAGAGCCAAAGTCCTGCCCCTTATTTTATCTCACCTCTGCTCCACTTGCTTTTAGAACTGAATGCTTTTCTCACAGATTGTTTTCATAGAGTGGATAGAAAAATTCAAGTGATTTGTCAGTTAAACCAAGAAAAGCAAACAAGAAATAACAAAACAAAACATGAGTTTCGGCCAGTAGCTCATGGTCAAATCTTCCTGGGAGAAAAACTCATTATTGTTGTACCTTCAAGGTTTTCAAATATTAGGATTGAGTACAGTAAGGTGACTCCAGTTCAGTTAAGAATATAAACCAACTTCCATAGTCATGTCAACTTTTCAGAAAGGTGGATGAGACGCTCTGTGGCCAAATCCTTGAAGCTTTTTATTTTTAATTACATAAATATGGTAAAGGGTCCTTACTACCTCATCTGACTCTGTGTGACAGGTCGACCCTCCTGCTGAACAATTCCCCACTGGCAAACCTGGCTCAAGGGGGAGAATTTTTCAACTTTGCTTTCCCCAAAGACTCCAGCAATGATCCTGCAGCACTGATTGAGGTCTTGAACAATATTATAGGTATGTTATCCCCTATTTCCTAAAATGTTGAACTATTATTATTTAAGAAACACACTTTATGGACTCTTTTCTTTTCCAAAATATTTTCATGTTTGCCTTTTTTGGTAACTTAGATACTGGCTTTTGCGGTAACTTTTACAGTGAGGCATATGTTTTCTGTTAAAGGTCCATCTTACCAAGGAAGCCCTAATAATGTCGCTCTCACCAATACCACTCATCTGGGAGGTCAGGTGGGTATTGTTTGTTTCCATAGTCAAATGTTACAGCTCATTGTTAACAGCAGATGAACCTTTATTCTTTGATGAAAGTTTTATCGGAAGCCCTAGAAGTAACAAGGGATAAATAAAATTTAAAAAACACAATTTGAAGCTAAGAACTTGTAACATGTACTAGTTCCACAATTGAAGGTTGCATCAATACTTAACTAATGTTTAAACCTGTAAACTCAATGTTTCTTGCTGAAATTTTCAAAAAAAATCAGCATAACTATTCATAATTACATGTTTTGTATTTTTTTAAAGATACTTTATGTTGCATTGTATTGTGTGGCATGTAAGTGTTGGAAATGATTTGAGTGATACTCACTAGTAATATGGTAGGTTGCAAACATGTAGCAATGATTGGTTGCTGTAATAGTAAATTTTGTTGACACTGGAACTATAAACTGTAAAAAAAAATTGATTTGAAGGTGAAACTGCCATTTCAGAAAATCAAATAATATTGTATGAATTTTGAAAGAATACCTTCACTTCATGGTCTGTGTCCTGGGATAACCTGAACCCTTATGAATCATATCTTTTGCAGGAGCACTTGAACAACATGGTGGAGTCAGTGAACCTGCTGAAGAGGGCCATCTGCACCCTGACACTGCCCATGATAAACACAACATCACCCAACATGCTCACCAATGCTGTGGTCACTTTCTGCCGGTCCAACAACACGGTGTTTGAAGTCTCCCTCGACACACTCAACCAGGTATGTGTGCGTGAGTTTTTCTGCCTCCCTGTTTCAACGTGCTGTTATCAGCAAAGTGTAATGACACTAACTTCAAACTTATTTTATTTCTATTAGTTTTTTAACTCTGAAATTGCCTCTGGTTGTCAGATACTGACACAGCTGATGTTGACTAAACCAGAGGAGATGGCGATGGTGACTGGGATGGCGGTGTTGGTGTTTGACGAGCTGCAAAATCAGACCTCACTGTGGGAAAGTCTTCTAGCTGTTCCCCAGCTCTTCTCTCAAGGTTCTGTTGACCAAGTGCTGAGCAGCTCTGAGGTCCTTCTCACCAACATACAGGGGTAATGGAGCAATGCAAAATGAATGAACAGGGGCTGCGTGAATGTGTTTATTTAGTTTTTTCGAGAAAATAAAAAAAACCTTCCGAACAGAATGGCAGAATTATACTGTTACATTGAATATTTAACAAAAGCCAGGGTACATTGTTTACCAGTGATTAATTTGTCATTAAATGTCTAATCCTGTGTTTTCGATAATAATGAATTTCAGTGAATAGGTGAGGTGAACCTCTCTGATGCTGTGGTTGCAGCATTTTTTGACCTTTAAAAAAATCTGTTTTGATCTAACTACATTGCAGTGTACTGGGCTGAGATACAATAAAAATAAAATCAGCCCCTGGTGACTTAAGCTTAGAAATACTGCACTGGTATTGGCTTTCAAACACGAGGTCTAGCCAAGTTTGTATCTAACAATATCTGAGATTTCAGGATTTAGAGCAGCTGGAGAGTAAAAATGTGTGTGTTTGTCTAATCATTAGTTCTTTCAGCTGTTTGCTGCAGGTCCTGTCTAGCTCTGAGGATTTAATGTTTTTCCTTCGTGGTCTTTCTAGTGCTATGCATGTCATCGAGAGCAATTTCCCTGAGGCTGGTGCCTCTCTTTCCACCGTACAACCACTGCTTGTTGGAGGCATCAACCTGATTCGCTATGTTCAAAACTGGCCTGGCAAAGGTAGCACCGGCAGCTGTACTGTATATACTCTATGTGTCACCCACAAAGACTTTGTAATCCTGAGGGTGTTTTTGATTAAATTGCTTTAATGTGTCTTAGGTGTAGTTTCTGGTTTTATAAATCTGCATTGGCAGTAAAATGCAATTGATACTGTTGATTCCAGAGAGATGTTGTCAGTCAAGTTCTGTGTTGATACACCATCAGGGTGTAAAATCTTATCTCGTGATATGATTCTGTTTAGATGTGTCCATTCCCCTGGGGGAGGTTGTCACGTTGCAGAATGACACACTGAGTGAAATGGTGAAACTTGTTCTACAAGAGGTCCAGATCCCACTGGACAAGGTACGTGTTGCCCAGAGTCATTATCTGCACCCATGCAGTGTACTGGAGAAGTAAACATCACTTGGTATACACTGCTTATCTATGAGTTTGAGTTTGTGATCACAAGTTAAATGGATGAGTTAAGCTTAATGGGAAATACACTTATTTGCTTTCTTGCTGAGAGTTAGTTGACGAGAGTGGTACCACTCTTTTACTACTGTTTTACTATTTGTGAGAAAATTTATTTTCTAAATGTGTCTCTACTTTAATAAGAGTCCGTTCCATTATAAATACTGTAACTGTCCTCTCTGTCTTAGGCTATCGGCCTGACACTGGACGGGAACATGGTCCGTTCCTACTTGTGTGACAACAGCAGTAACCCAATTTGGCTAACAGCAGCATGCAGTACAGGCACTGTGGACATGCTTCTGGGTTGGATCAGTCCTGACAAGGTGGCAAAGCAGGTAGGCTGGATGAGATGAATGTTATCATCATCAACAGAGACAGACACAGATGTCAGAAGCCAGCCAGCTATTTATGTGTGGGTGGAATCCCTGTGTACTTTTCTGTTGTTTATGCTCTTTTTTTTTCAGTATCCCACTCTTACTCACTCTCATGCTGCTTGTCTGTAGCTCCTAATTTGCATTCTCAGTGCCACCTTCATAAGCAATTAGATTCAGAGTGCACCAGATAATTAGTTTGCAGCCGCAAGAAAACTGTTAGCCATAGCAACAAGCAACTGCAACTCCCAGGTCACCCCTGGGGAATAGAAACCTCGAGGATACCCAATAAGCACTCCCATCACGGTAGATGTGTTTTGATGAGATGATTCCCAATCAGAAGCTGATATATAACACTGTGATTACTCTGTGTGCTCGCTTAAACAGTCACCTAAACATCAATTAGTAATATGATGCTGACATATAGCAATGATGTCATATTACTTAGACATGACACCCACAGATTCAGTGCCATGGTGCATTTGTGCTAATGACTTATAGTGTAGTGCTAGTGATTAACCAGTTTATTGGATCACAACAATACAGTGCCATTTTAAAGACGTTATGTACTCTGTAATAAAAAACAATTTAGATTTGGACAAAATTATTTTTGCCCTATCATAATCAAGTGTCATTCAAGTACCTTTAAATACTATAATAATATTTCTTGCTACAACTACCTGCAAATGAATTGGAGGCTAAAAACTAAAAAGAGTAGCTAACCACATTAAACAATGTGTGAACACTCCCAAATTAGAAGGTTGTTTTTCCTGTTCTTCCCATTCTGTCAATATTGTGTGACTGCAAAATGTATTTGAGACTGCCAGGAAGAGATAGAAGTAAAACAGAAAAACATTGACTTGCTATGTGTAAAATGTATTACAACTCTAACTGTTGGTATCTCTTTCCCCTTCTTTTCCTACCTTATATTAACCATTATTCCCAGGCTCTCCTGGCATGGAGTAAACATGTTGCTCCACGTGACGTGTCCTTTGTCAAAGGGATGCTGCACAGTCTGATTGGAGGTTTATCCCCAGAGGGATCTGGAAGCTCCAACATCACAAGGGCCCGCCGTAGCGTAGATACACAACCGCAAAATATCGAGGAGGAACTGTAAGTAATGTACATTCCACTCTTTACACACTGCATATCTGCTGTCAAGCAAACCCATTATCGGAAAATTAAAAAGTAAATTGGATTAAAGCAAATGAATGGGCTTCCTCAATGTCACGCAAACGTTCAGACAAGTGGAAGGAGTTTTTAAAAACTGGGGGCAGGCTTATGTTTTTTGCACAACCAAAGATAGCCAAACAAAATGCATTCTCTTATTATTTTAGTGTACCAACAAATATCCATACTATACTATGACAGTGGAGATTTATACTACAGGGGGAAATTTTGCCTTTAAAATGTCTGGGAAATTTCAGAGATGTATTTTCCCAAACATTTATGAATCCTTTAACATGTGTTGAAAATGTCTTTTGTGATACAAAAGCAACTTTATCTTTTTTTTTTTTTTTAACTGTTCTTATCTGATGCCTTATTCTGAGGAAGATCACATTGGAAACCATCTTCTGTTGTTTCTTACCTGTTTGTCTTTCTCACCCTCTGCTTACTACAGCTTGAGGAGGTTCATAAAAAAATTTAATTCTTCTTAGACACAGTAGGAGAAATATAAGAGACCTGTAAACAAATCAGTAAGACAGTTCTCCCTGAGGTCTAGTGTCTACTCTTACACGAACAGTTTGTGCTTTATCTTTTGGCTTTATGCTTTGGCAGGTTTTTGGCTGTTGGTCAAGTGGTGGTGGAGATTATGAAAATTGTCCCTGAGGTGGACATGGTTTTCCAGAGCATCCTCAGAACTGGCTTTCAGTCCATTATGATGACAACACTGACCATAGACACTGTAGAAGGTAAGACTGCAGAGCATCCTGCTTACAGGAAGGCCTCTCCTGTGGGGGTAACCATGTGAAATGTCTCATTACGATGATGCTTTGAACATATGACACATGTGAAAGGGAGCTTTCTTATTCCTATTGGTGTGTACTCACAAGCAAAGGCAACATTATTTCCTAACAGGATAAAAATAGATTTTGCTTGAAAGATTCAAACTAAAACAAACTCAGTAAACACAGACTCTTGATATCAAAGAGCAAGAGCAGAGAGGCTAAATCTAAAAGTTAACACACTCACAGGTCATACTATGTTCACCATATGCAGCATGACTGACTTTTTTGTCACATGCTGCCACAGTCACTGCTGTTAACTGGAGTGCACACTGTATTGTGTAACTTGGAGGTGAAAGGAACCAGTTCACACCCTTTCTCAGGGGACTGGGTGAAATAAAGAAAATGCTGTGCTAAAGTAGGACGTGAGCAGTTACCACCACTTCATGAAAAAAACAGTCCCCTGGGATGTATTTTCCAACACAAATGTAGGTCATGTGGGTGACTTAAAAGTTGTGTTGAAAATGTTCTTTTTCTGCGAAGCCTAATCCAGAATTTCATTTTATCACTGAATACGACACTAGTCAACTCACCTGTCTTTGTCTGTGCTGTACATTTGTTGATAACACTCTCGTTGGTTCGCAGAAATGATGGCCAATGTCCTGACAGATGCCAATCAACTCAAATTGACTTATCTTACATTGCTGACAAACCAGACTGAGGCAAGCATTTGGATTGGTCGTGTCCTGGACAGCGTGACAGATATCGTTATGAAGGTATGTTGAATCTTATCATATTAATCTCTTACAGGGACAATTGTTATCTTAACAACCTTGATCTTATTTTTCTAGTTTCAGGCACTTGAGTTTTAGGCAGTCTATTTGAAATCTGTCTGGTTGTCTGCCTGCTCATGCCCAGTGGCCTTTGAAGCCTTAGTAGCTCCCAGTATTGCTGCAGTCACAATTCTCAGAAATTGGTAACTGCCATTGGTAAATCTTCAAAACAAGACCTTGGCTGAGTTGAGTAACCAAGCATTGTTCAGAGTCGCATAACTTTTTTTTGAATTCATTAAGTACAATTTATTAAAATGGCTTCAGGAGATGAAAGAGGCTAGAATAGGGTAGGGAACACTCATCACTTGCTGCTTTTTGCTCTTTTTTTTTTTTTTTTCCTCACTAGAGTCTGGCATCTGAGTCTTTAACATGTGAAGAACTCCTGGCTCCCTTTGAGTGGCTCTTAAACACTGAGGCTATAAAGATGGACGTGTGGAGATCAGCAATCTGCCAGAACAACTCTGCTCTACAGCAAGCTCTACTGACGGACTGGCTGCCACTGATTCAGAAGGTAAAAGTTCTTAAACTCCACCTGAAGAGTTTCAGTTTGTACCAATTTTGTTCAAAAACATGCTGCTTGAAATATCCTCATTGTGTGAAGAATGTAGTTAAATGAATCCTTCTCCAGCTTTGTGCGAGGCTCTTTTATTCTGTTTCTTTTTTTTTTTTTCACAGGGACAAGAGCTGTACAGCACAATCACAGGCCAAATAAACTACAACGTAACACTTCCCATGATCCTCTCTGAGTGGCACAAGTATGACAATGCCAGTGCGCAGTTTGCACAGTTTTTTAACAGACTGGCCACAGAGCTGGGTGGAACATACTGGATGAACTGGATGCCAGACATCAGCACCAATAATGTCACAGAGACTCTTCAACAAAGGTCTTGAAAACACTTTTGATTATGTACCTGCACGGTCACATTCATTCCATTTCCAGTGGCACTGTGCTCTGTCTTAAAGTCTTAAGATAAAACGTCTTGAACTTAAAAGATTTAAGGCATTTTTTTCAGTGATGAAATTTGATTTAAGTTTGACAAGGCTATGCAAATCGTCCATTTCAGAGAATTTAAAGTGCTATGAAAAAAATAGGTGAATAGGGGATTCAATTTTCCACCATGATGTGTTTTAGATATTGTGCACAATGTCTCATTTCATGCTGTTGGTTATCATTTTACTGACTCAACACTGTTGTGCTTTTGCTTTGCTTTGCTTGTAGTGTTTACTTGTTCATGGTGAATTTGGGAGAAAAGATTGAAAAGAGTCAACTGTGGCCCGAGGTTAAGAACTACTTCCATATGGTTTACTGGATTTTGAACTACAGGCCTGGTGTCATAACTCAGCCAGCAAACTGTGAGTCCCATTTCTTTCTCTTCTCTTCTCTTCTCTACTCCTCTGAAAATGCATAAACCATGGAAAACTAATGATTGCCTAAAAATTAAAATGCTGCTGAAATGTAATGCTGATGCTGAAATATATATATTATATATTATATTAATTATATACCAATTCTATTATTATGAAAGTGTATTGATATTTAGAAGCAAGATATAACAAGACTAATACAAATTTTACACATAGTTTTGTTGTGTGCCAAGTTGTATTCATTAGATTAATTAGCATGTCGTAGTGTTTTTCTTTGTTCTTAATTCTCTACAAGAGCTTTAATGCATAGTCATCAGCCAGTTTGTCTGGGAAATTGTTTGTATTTCTCTTTGTGTACAACAACTAAACAAGTTATTAAAAGTGTGTATCACCACAATGAATATATTTTCTGTAAACCATGACCAACAAAAAAAAAAAAGAAAAAAAAAAATTGTAAAAGTGAGTTTTTTCTTTGTGCGGTTTTGTGTACACTAATTAATAGAGAATGTCACTGGGCTGCACCATTGAAGCTCTATGAAAAGTGCGCATCTTAATGCGGATGGCACAAAATTAAATTATACACCCAAATAATGCAACATTCATTCATTAAATGCCAAAAAGGTTTACCCAAAACCGAGTAATGATTTATCTGACATAGTAAAATAAGTACAGTCAATTCAAGTATATGTGCAATATGTTTATCTTTCCCTTTAGGTTCTCTTAACATGTTCACCTTAGCCATTCATTGCGATACTGGTTTGAACTGGCCACAGTTTGTTCAAACAATAACCCAGGCTCTGATGGCACCGAGCCAAGACTTCCTGGTGAAGTAAGTGACAAAGCTTGTTTCGTTTTAATGAACAATGTCTTAGTGAACATGGAGACGAAGCATGCAGTGTTTTTTCTTTGGATTTAAATTTTCTTTTCAGTTATTGACTTTCAACTGTTGACATGATGTTCTTGTCAAGAGTAGGATGAGATGATTGATAGCGCTTTCCCGTCAGTCTGTTACATATGAAGCTACAGCCAGTAGGAGGTTGGCTTAGCGTAGCATAAAGACTGGAAACTGGGAGAAACTGCTAGCACCACTTTGTCCACTGGTAAAATGAAAAAGCTGAGGTCAGCCAAGAAATAGTTCTAGCACATAACCCCTGTAAAATCACAAAATGTATTTTTCCCGACTTCAGCTTTTATATGGATTAAAACAGAAAATACAACATAGCTTCAAAGGTGGTGGTAGACATTCCTTTGACATTTGGACTGAGCCCCACTAACTGTTTCCCTTGTTTTGAGTCTTTATACTAAGCTAAGCTAACTGACTGCTGGCTCCAGCTTCATATTGAGAGGACAGTCATGAGAGTGGTACTGATCCAATCACCTAACTCTCAGCAAGAAAGTGAACATGTGAACATGTGCATTTCCGAAAATGTCTAACTATTCCTTGGATTATATGATTAACTTGAACTGATTGTTATTGTTAGTCTTTTGTAATATGATCAAACACAGAGCTTCTTTGCACAAATGCAGAATTAAGCATAGTGCCAATAGAAGACTTGCAACACCAACTATCACTGTCATTGTGTCTTGTTTTATAAGATTCTAACATATTATTTTCCACTCTTCTCTTTTCTTTGTAGTGGTCTCAAAGGAACTTTGAATCTGTTGCAGCATGTGTATGGTGACATCTTAAAACTTCAAGCAGCATCATTTTTGAAAAACGAAATCAAAGGTGGAGATGCACTCTCTGCCTACCTGATTAACCTGATGCACAACCTGGATCTCTTTTTCAAAAATGTCTCCACCCTTCCTGACAGCAGCATCTCTAATCCTAACATCATGCTTCCTCACCTTAGTAACCTGTTACAGTCCACAGGTCTGGCACCAATGCTGCCTCTGTTCCTAAGTGGCAGCCCAATTAATGTTTCCACAGTGCTTGATATTGCCTCAAAGCTTGGCAGGCTCAACCAGCACATTTTTACCTTCAATGAGACAGACCCAACAATGCCTGAGCTGGAGCGGCTGATAATGCAGTTCCTTTCCTTGGAAGGAAATCTCACCATGGCTCTCCCCCACATCATGGGGCACAATCTTCTCACCTATTCTGATTACTTCCACCCTGACGAAGTGGCCCGTCTTAGAGAAGCAATCCGGCCTTTTACCAACCAAACTTCAGCAGGCTTTGTAGAGGCAATCCTTAGTGCCATGGAGCTACTGAAGACAGTGATGGATTCCCCTAATGGTGACCCAACTAACATCATTCTTGGGTACATACGCCAGCTTCAAGAATTGGTGATGTCTCTGTATAGACTACGAAAAATCGAACAGTTCCTGTTACCAAGTGGGCAGCTGAGCGCAGCACAAGTCACTGACCTCCACCTGCTTTCCAAGGACTTTCTCAACCTCCTCACCCCAGAGAGTCTCCAGAACCTGACTCAGGCTGGACCAGATGCTGCCCAGAACATTGTTATCCAGAAATTTGTAGCATTCCTACCACCAGCGGTCCAACAAGAAGCTGCTCGCTTTCTCCAGGATTTCAAAGCTCTGCAAGATCACATGACCCAATGTGCAGCAGGCCAGAACTGTTTGGCTGGAATCTCAGAAATCTTCACGTTCCTCGATCAGATACTCAGCATGATGCTCTCAGCCAATGGTACTGTCACCATCAAAATAGCTGCAACCAACTTGGTTCTGGAGGGACGGGAATATGAGGAACTTACATCCATTTTATTCTCACTCCTCCTGGCCCCAAATGATGCTGCTGCTGTGGAAACATTCAAACAGACTCTTCATTTGATCAGATTGCTCATGACTACACCCAATATTTCTGTGTCTGATGTCCAGAATGCACTGGGACAGACAAACCTAACCCTTGAGGAGCTGAATAACTTTGCTGCACTAGCTGGAGCTGCCAACATAAATGACCTGATGGTTAATATAATGGAGATTATCAATACTCGCCAGTGTTTTGAACCACAGCATGACCCAATGGTGACAGCCCAGTGTGTTATGGGATTGATAAACGGCGTCAGTGGTTTCCTGACGCACCTACCTAATCTCCGTAATGAGACTGCCATCCTCTCCCTCATCCCACTCATTGTGAACACAACTTTCAGAGATGTCACCCAAGCTAACTTAAGTTCCAATCCACACATGGCTCTTGTACACACCTTGAACAGCACCCTGGCCAACATCAAGATGAGTCTCCAGCTTAACCAGCTGAACACTCCAGAGATCATGAATGAAATCAAAGTGGTGGAGGGTCTGATACAACTGATCGCCAACACTGACCCATTTAACAATTTGAACACCACCTTGATGATGGACTCCACGTATGCCCAGAAGGTGTATCTGGAGATTGTGGAATGGTACTTGAAAAGGCTGGAAAATATCACCAGCAACAGCTCAATCTCAGAGCTCCTCCATCCATTTTTCTACCTCACACAAATGCAAGTGACATTAGAGCTGGCTCAGACAAATTTCTCTTTGTTTGTCAGTAACCAGGTTGAGGTCTTGATAAACAGCCTTCAGTACCCAATAGATGGTGCAGGGGTGAGTAAAATTGGCCAGACAGTTGTTGAGATTCTCCACCGCTTATTTGATATCATAAAGGTCAACCTAGAGGCTCAGAATAACATCCCAGGTTCAGAGCCAATTTTCAACACAACAATGCTAAATGCCATCGAAACCCAAATGAAACTATACCTTGACCTCATACAGAAGTGGATGAAACAACCCAATGTTCCATTGGTCCTTACTAGTATGCTCCAATGGGGAAACTCCTCCATAAATATCTCTACCCCTTTGACAGACATCCAACACCTGCTGCAGACTGTGGTTAATTTTCTCAGTGATGATCAACTGGCCTACCTCTCTGTGATTAGAAATATCACCCAGTCCCTGAACAAAGCCCTAATGGCGGCAGAGCAACCAGGTGGCCTACAGAGTGATCACTTCTTAGCTGCCATCTTGGAAACAGTCCAAAGTGCTATGCAGATCCTGACCACAGCCACGGGCCCACTTCCGCTCTCTGTACAGCAGAACGTCCTGGGAATTGTGGACAATTCGTTAAAGCTGATTGTCCAACCAGACATGAGTTTTGCCTCATCACGTAACATCTCCCTCCTTATTCTCAAGAGAGCTGAGAGCCTCGTCCAACAGACAATACCAGAAATGTTTGCTGTATACCTGCTTTCTGGAATCAAAGTAGCAACCACCTATTTTGAGAGCATCTCCACAGCTGGTGGACCAGACAAATGGAATGAGATGTGAGTGATGCTACTATTTAGCTAAAACGTTTTCATTGGATGTTGCTGTTGAAAAAGGCTTGAAATATGATGTGGGTAAAAGTCAGCTGTGATAGACAAACAATGTTATATTGACATAATTAACTACAAAAAATAATTTAAAAATATGATATCACTGTAAATTCACGATACACCAGATACTTACTCAGCCATTGTATCGTATGACTACTTTAACGGTATTAAACAGGGCTTGAAATTATAAACTAATTGAAATGGTGCTCCAGAATAAAGAACAACAGGGAGTAGGCAACCAAAGGTTACTATTGGGGAGTAAAATCTATGCTTTTACAGTAATTTAGTCTCATTGTGTTAGCTTTTGTAATGCCATCATAAGAAAGGAATGTAAAATTGTGGTACTTGTGGTACTTGGTATTCTACCAGCCAGTTAATGGAAATTGATTGTGTTCATCTTAAATCTTAGGAAAAGTGTCCCAGTTGATAACCATGATAACAAACCATGAGGCCTCTGCATGCGGTTGACCATAATGAACAGCCCCTACAGATGAATAATTTAAACCAAACAAAAACATGGACTGCATGCTGTTGCACCATCTGCAATCCTTTGAATAAATCTGATCAGACGCAGTCTTTTGATAAGACATGTTCAGATGTGAGATATTGATGTGCTTTGTTTCTTAAGGATTTTGAACGAGATGAAGACAGTCCAGAGCCTCCTGCCGCCAAACTGCACAGCACAGGCCTATGTTTCTGTGTTCATTAACATCACTCGCTTCATCTTGGAGTCTGGCCAAGGCAAGTCAGAGTCTCAGTGTCACTTTAGGTGGACATGTTGAATCCTGATGAACTCTGATGGAGTGCACTTCATTATTCAAGCTTTGATGCCAGACTGCACGAAGTACCACAATGTTCTACCAAGTTTCATGTGGAGGATCATGTTTGTATGTTTGACACTTTGTGAATAATATATCTTGTGATTTCAGGCAACATGAGTCTCTGGGCAAGTTTTGAGAGTGCATCAGTAGACAATGTGCCCATGATTATTGGACAGGTAAGTGTTTAAAGATATGTGTATGAAAAGTTCATTATTTTTATATTTGTTTCTTTAAATACCTTTAGTGTAAATTCATGTGTGGAAAATGAAACATTACAGTCTGCAAGTCAAACATTACATTACATTTAAAAATAAAATGCTGATAAAACATCTCAGTGACATCTCTGTAGCTACAGCATTGGCAAACACTCAGTCACAAACCACACCTTGTATTCCAGCTATGGGGTTATTTGAATGTAGAATCATTAGTCATCACAGAAAGTCCAACAAAACAAAACAAGCTCTTATCATTTATCAAAGTTGTGTGCCCTATACTCAGCATTCTTATCATATTTGACAGACTAGTGGATAGTTTACTGTAGCTTTTGCATTGACTCAGATAAGAAAATTAATGTGTGAAAAACTGAACTTGTGTTTTGTTACTTTTCCCCTTTTTTTACTGTCAGATGGGCAAACTCGTGAACATGCTTTTGCCACTTGTCGTGGGAAGCCCAGACTTACATCACACAATTACTTCATCTGTAGAGGCCTTTGCTCACCTTTCCACATTCCTGCAGCAGGTGATCACGGGGGAGGCAGACCAAAATATGTGGCACAAGTAAGTGCAGTTGCCACTCACAAGGTTATCAAACCAAACAAGTAATTATTTTGTACTGGTTAGACAACATATTAATATTAACGAGTATGTTTTGTATGTCTGTGTGAGATGATTGTAAATTTTAATTCTAGATTTATTTATTTGGTCTTCACTTGCCTCTGGGATTGCCCTAATCTGGATTCCCTGTGTTTCCCACAGACTTGAAAAGATGCTAGAAGCCCTACTGTCAACCCTTGAGGGGACAGAGCTATGGCACAATGTCTCATCTGTTATCCCACTGTTTGAAAAAAGCATAGGAAGTCTGGTGAACAGCATACAAGCACAGAATGGTAAGAACACTACCTAACAGCAAGGGTATTGTCTTACATTTCTGCTCAGTGATCACTCATAGTAGAAGAGTAAGATGGAACAAGACACCTACTGTATATGCAGTACATGTCAAATTAGAAACACACATAAAACCAGTAGACTTGGTCTGGTTATGCCTAGCAAAGCACACTTTTCACACCTTAAGATACCTGAAACATTTCCCCTTTATTTGCTAGATTTTTTTCAGGAATAAATTGTTGCTTTTCTCCAGCCTCATTTAGTTTGTATTTTTGTATAGTGTTTTTTTTTAGTAAAGCCATTCACACTGGTCAAACCCCCTGTCTTTTCTTCCTCACAGTGATGGTACAAAGCCTTCAGATGCCTGTGGTGAGCCTGATGAGAGAAATTGCACTGTCTGTGAACACCAGTCATTTCAACTTGTCTGAGCTCTTGGAAAGAATGCAGTTTGCCATTGAACACACGGTGCAGGCCGCTCAGCAGGTTAGACTGCCACTGTTCTCTCAGCGATTACATTTGCACATACTGTCACTGTGGTTAAGTGTTGTCACAGTGGGACGTTGGCGCTGTTTCTGGACATGTTTGCATGTGTACAGTATGTGTGTGCGAGAGGGAGATCCTACATTGTTGCAGAAATCTTCACGCATTATTGCATTTAACAAAACCTATCTTTCATCTTGGCGTCACAACTAATTTACCAATAGCTGTTTCGAGTTGTTCCATGTAGCTGTCTCTCTGTTCCACCTGCCTGCATAGGCATGTGAATGTTCATTTACCCTTTAAACAGCTTTTAACAGATGTCATTCTCAAACCAAGCGTGCATAACATGTGGGTATGACTTGGCTTGTTAACGCTTTGAATGACATGCTTAAGATGCAACTGTTGGCTGGATGTTGGCCGGGATTGTTGTCACCTCATTCAAAAGTAAGAATGTACGTCAGTCGGTGATAAGAAGTGTTTCTTTCTGGTGACTCTATGGAAGCCATCTGATGTACAATATGAAAGAAAAAAAACAAAAAACAAATTAAATTAGTGAAAGATTTCACAAATGCTTCCCCAACCTGCCAATATTGACTTATCACAGATCAGCATTAGTTTTAGGATGTTGGTATGCAAAAAACAAACAAACAAACAAAATGGACAGGAGGCGCTTCTAATGTTTTGTCCACCCACTGACTCAAGAGCATGTTTGCTGAAATGTCAACCATTACATTAAATTCATATTATTGCTCATTTAATTTACTTCAGTCCTCTGTGCTGTCCAAAATGTGATATTACATTCACAGTTACGGTCGTGTTTACTCTTTAATCATATTATCAGGCCTCAGAACATAGTTTTCTGATCCGCAGATATCATCACCAGCATACGAAAGCCAGTATCAGACCATTCTGAAAGTATACCTACTATTAAAGTGTTGTCTTTGTCTTGTGTATAACTTAGAGGGAGATTTATTATGTGGCAGAAACTCTACAGCTGACCCAGTGCATGTACACATACATTGTGTGTGCATATAGAGTATGTGTGGGTGTGTACCTGTTGTGTCAGTCTGTGTGAAATGATGATACCTGTGTGAGACCTCTGCCCTTTTCTTTGCTTCCTGTAAACTGCAAGAACAGAGAGATCATGATATTTCCCTCGTGCCACTAGCTTTTGTTTCCCAGACACTATGTTCTGTGTCTGTCTGCATCTGAACTGGTTTTCTCTGAACAATATGTGTGAAACACAATGAGACGTTTGTCTTTTTGTTGACATTTTTCCCCACAGGCTAATGCCACATTGAAGTGCAGTGAAGCTCTCAAAGCATGGGAGCCAGTAAGGGAGACAGTAGGGTTAAGCCCTGCCACCATGGCTATGTGGTGCAATATCAGCCTGCAGCCTGTTTTGGAGGCCTATGCTGCATCTCAGACTGTCTTCTCCAACCTGAACATGAGTGTGAGTAGATGTGCGCTAAATTGAAAAGGAAATTGCTAAGAAACTAATTTGATAGGAGGATATTACATTTTGAATTTGTTTGTCAGACAGGACTAAAATAATATGTGTGCCAAAGATGTAATTTATCCATGTACAGTTGACAGCTTCACCACTTGGTGGCAGTGTTGACACACAGAGAAAGCTGCCAATTGCTAACAGTTCATTACTGCTGTATGTTTTCTGTACAGAACATGGGTGTAAGGCCAATGACTGTGAGTGCCACAGCTGCCAGGATTGTCACGACCATACAGTCTCTCTACCAAGCCAATGTTAACACAACACGTGTGACAGAGCAGCTCATCATGACTGTCTCAAGCCAGTTGTCCATGCTGGCAGACCTGTCTTTGAGCCACGAGGTGCAGCATTACTGGTACAAGCAGCTCCAGGACATGCAGTTACAAAACAGGTGACTATTTACAATTAGATTATGTCATTGCTGACACAGTGCTCAAAGACTGTATGTTGAGAAACCCATCATAGCTCACTTTTGTCCCTGTTTCTTTCACCAACACAGGCCTTGGTAGATCAGACAGAACAGTCTACAGTGCAGCCATAGAATATGAAGACAATGCAGTGCAGTCCGATCAAAATGTAGCGCAGCCACAAAACAAACCCACTGAACATGACAGTCTGATTATATTTAACAGAGTTTATTTGACCGTGGAAATGTTCTATACATTTCCAAAGAATTTAGTTTAGAGTCAGCATTTCTATACACACCCATAGACACAGACTCACCTATACATGAGTTCGCTGCTCCATTTGTTGCTACATCTTCCACAATGCACCAGTCAAGCTAATTTGATTTATACATAATTACACAACGAATTGGAGTGATCACATTTGCATTCAAGTTGATTAATTTAATGCCAGTCTGGCTGAAAACAGGGAGGCCTGCATAGATAGTGGGTTAACCATGATTCAGCTAACTGAGACATCCTCTTAAAATTGATTTCCCTTTATGCGCCAACTGCAATAATGAGCCGGGCATGGTGATAAGGATCACATTCTGCATATCGTAGGGAATCAATCAGGCCTGACTACATGAGTTATAGATCATTGATCACAGTGGAAAGACTCCACAGTCTATTATTGAGGATGAAATGGGAAAATTGTGTGAATAAGTATAAAGCATGATGATGAAGAAACATTACTTCAGGCCAAATATGAAAAATTAGAGCTCTATGGAATCATTGTATTGAGGTTGAAGAAGTTGGTGAGAATTAGTCTTTAGTCCGTTGTCTATAGAAATGCTTTAGTTTTTACAGTCGTCTCAAATTTCTCTAATTCGTATGGATATTTTTATATGAGACACATCTGAAGAATGAACCTGACCTGACATTCAGTGAATTTCTCCCCTCTACAGCTTGTCCTCCATCAAAATGCTCTCAGATGAGCTGCTTAGTGCGGCCCCGTTCCTCCACCCTTACATTGAAGCTATGGAGAAAGCACTGTACCACATGATGAGCAACGTCTATCTTGTTCAAAACAGCAGCTCATCCCAGGACCTCCTCAAACAGGTTGCAATGATCTTTCTAACCTCTGTGAACATCACCTCAGAAGACATCTTCTCCATGAATTCTTCAGCACTCAGTGAGGTATCTCTTACTAACTTGATGAGAGAAGCTGTCAAACTGATAACTGAGCTGAAAATATTTGGTGAGGAGCCTATGGTTTACCAAGCCTTGGAGCAACTCCTGGCATCCAACGGCACAAGCTTGATTGTAAAGAAGGTGACAGAGATGTCTGCATGGTTGGCATCCACTCAAGCATCTGGACTTGATCTGCTGACCCAGGTGCTTCCCAAAATGTACGACATCCTTAGGACTTTCTTGTCTGTGCTGAACGAGATGAGCGTGGACATGCCAGCAAACACGCAGCTGTTTGAAGACCTAGCTGGAAACATAATTGCAATGCTGAGGCAGTTGGTGAGCACCAGTGGTCTTCTGCCACCCATGGACCAACATCAGGGTATCTTTCAGCCGGACATGATGGGTGGTAACCATACAATGAGGATCCGACACAGACGCGAGGCCCCGCTGATGCCAACAAGGGACCCCATGGATGACTTCATAGACCTGTTCTACATCGACTACCCTGCCATGTTCAAAGCCATCTCTGCCCCTCCCACCACAGGAGAAATCATGGAGACAGTCCACATGTTCTTTGGCAACCCCGATCTGAGTGTTGTGTTGAAGGGAGCTACAAGTGACATGCCGTGGGGCTTGAATGCCTCTCGGGAAGAGACGATTAATGCTGCCCTTGGGATGCTCTCCTTTTTGACCCTACCCAGCGCATTTCAGATGTAAGTATTATTTGCACTGGGCCAAATATAGCTTTAGGGATCAGGGGAAAAAGAGAAAATATTTTTTGCCCAATTTGTATTGTGTAAACTCAGTACCTAGCTTGAAATCTAAATTTGCTCTCAGATCCAGAAACAACTGTTTGTTATCTTACCCCATGCCTAATTTATCACCATTACATTGTTCCCATTGACCTGTGTTTGATAAACAGTCTTTGTTCAATCTTACCCAGATCATCAATGGATGTCCTGACGAATGCTGCTGATATGCTTCCTGATGGCTTTCCATTCTCCTCTGTGCTTAAAAATATCACCAGAGTTCTGGCCAATGAGTCTCAAGGTAACATTACAGTTCAGATCTACTGTCTCTCTCTCCGACTCTGGACATTTAGAGGCTTCTTGCAGCAAGGGCAGCTTTATAACGAGAAATGTGGACTCATTAGTTAAATGGCGAATCCCCAAATGAAGGATGCTTTATCCTTTCAGTTTCTCTGAATTAACTTTACCTACTGACTCCACAGTGAATTCCCTCCCACTCATGCTTGGTCTAATTGTCACTGTGCTGTGGAGCTCACACTGATACTGCAGCTTGTGTTTACATACCTGCTGTGACAGTATGTATGTATAAGTACAGTCTGCCAGCCTGTGCTGTTAAACGGTCACATAGCTTGGAACAGTGCCACCTTTTTCTCTGACCTTCATAGCTATTGTGAGACCACGGGAAGACGATAAAACGTTTTGTTAATGCTGTTGTTATTGTATACATGATTATAGTGCAGCATAATTCATTCTGAAGATATGAGGAATAAGACTTCACACCAGCTTAGCTTGAGCTCCCAAAGAGCCCAAGGCCATATGGCCCTTCTCCAGCAGAAAGCCACTCAGCACCTTTTTAAATCTCATTAGCAAAGTAGAATTCAATCACTTATCCTGTCCGCCCTCACTAAACGTCTCCCCTCGCACTCACACAAGTGGACATCTATGACCTCCATTTGATTGGCGCCTGTGCTTGTGTGATAATGTTTTTAGTGCATAGAATCACTTTGTAAGCAGGAGCAGCCTCACTTCGCTGCAAACATGCTCATGCACACACACAGTGAACTGTTGTAATTGCAAAGGCCTCTAGGTGTTGAGCACCCTGAAATTAAACATCACCATTGTCTAATTTTGGCCTAATTAAATATTCTGTCATCACATCTTCCTACCTGAGGTGGTGCCTTTCTTAGGGCTTGTCAGATGTGTTTTAATGCATGACAGCATCTAGTACTGCTGGCCCTTCTGGCCCCATCAGTCTCGCACTGGGCTTTACTTTAAGCACATCATTTGCTGCTCGCTGCCTGACGATGCTGCCCTGTAATGGTGTGAGTCGTAATGAAGCCCAGTGGGATGTCATGTTATTCCTTCACCTTACAGACCTTATTGCCCTCTTTTCCCTTTCCTGTCCCATCTTTCTGTCTAACTCTAATAACCTCTCTCACCCTCATTTTTTTCCCTCTCTCCTTTGCTTTCTCCTTCCCTTCACAGAGAACCTGATCCTCATGCAGCAGACCTTCCAAACAGTCACTGAACTCTTCCAAATTGGTGTGACAGACCCGCGATTCACAGAGAAACTTGGCCACCTGAGATCCCAGGTCTCTGCATTAACCCTACCACTTTTACACATTTATCATTTCATCAAAATGGGGATAAATGTACAACAGAATGTCTGAAAACACTGACAAGATAAAGTCTTTTAATGAGCAGAATTTTGTATTTAATACAATTTAAAAAGCTTTGATATTGCTGACCTCAGAGCTTCAATGTTAAAGTAATGTTAGACCCACTAATTTGTAGGCTGACAGTGATGCTGTTATGTTATTATTTGGTGCTCATGCCAGAAAAAGCAAAATCATAAATCCTCAAAGTATTAAATGTTTTGCTCAGACCTGAAGGGAAAGTCTGGATTTCAGAGTCACTGACAGTAAAACTTTTCAGAAAAACCTTCTTAATCAAATTCTTTAGTTGGAGTGGAGTTCTTTGAAGCAGTTTTTCTGCAGGCTGTAATCCCAAACGTAAATGAACAATCAATTAAAATATTCCCATGTTGCAGTTTATGACGAACCAACCAATCTTTGCTGTAAATGTGGGATCATGAGACTCAGCCAGAAACTCCTTACGATGCTTACCTGACTTACGTTTGTTATAGGTGTGCACCTTGGAGAATACGGAGTCTGTGCATCTATTGATGCAGTACCTCTCCATAGAGCCTGGTCAGCTGTGTCGCACTTTCCTGCCCAGCCTGCAGATCCTGGTTGAGAGTCTGATGATGAACACAGCCTCCATGACTGACGCCATCCTCCAGACCTTCATCGGAGATCCTAGCACATACGATGTCCACACAAACTGGTATTGGCATTGTCTTCGTCCTTCTTAGATGTTTTTTCTTCTGAAAGGCTTTCACAACAGTCTCACCCATGAGTAGATCAGTGATTCTCAAACTTGAGTCCCTGCAGGGAGGGCGTAGACAACCAGGGGGAAAAATATGGAGTGAAACTAAGTTGAATGAATATGATTTATGTAGGGAAAATTGAAGTGAACTTTCATGCCAAAAACAGTGTGAGAACTACTGGTGTAGAAATGTACCTCTCTTGTCCCTTTGGTATAATTTGCTAAAATGTACCAGAGAGCGGTCTGGGCTGTTGGACTTTATAGATCTCACCCCACAGGATTTAAAGGGTATTAAGGTTCCAGCTTGCTGTTGTTTGGAGCCAGTAGGCAATGTTTTGATGTGTTGGTTTAACTGAAGTTTCACCTTTAGCGTGCTGGATGCCTGGCAGCATTTTATTTTTATTGAAACAAGGGCAGGGGTAGTATATTTCCTGATTAAATTGCATTCATACCTGTGTGTGTATGTGTGTTTGTGTGCATGTGATTACAGGACATCTGTGTTGAGTCAAAGTTTGGGCTTTAACATCAGCAGCCTGAGCTCTCTCAACATTAACATCACCTCCCCAGGTGAGACATTTTTCTGTATCAGTATTTCTGTGTCAGCATGATGGAATGCAGATATTGTAATTGTGAATAATTATCACCATAGAAAAGGGAAGTGTATGTACAGATTATCTATTAAGAAAAACTGAGTCTATATCAATTTGTTTCCAAAAAATATATGTATACTGTAAGTTCTTTTCATCTGTTGATGTGGTTTGTCTTAATCCAAAAGCAAAACTGTCCAAAATTCTTATTCAAGGCTATGGTCACTTTTTATGTCCCTATTGAAATTTTGCAGGTCATAACAAAAGTGTAGAACTGTTCAGTCATTAAGAGAATCAAAAATGAGAGATGAGTATGAATATGTAATAACAGCAGTTGGCACCAATGCAAACATATAACAAAACATCAGTGGACATAAAACAAAACAAAGGATGTACAGCATATATACTGCATGCATACCAACACTAAAACAGTCCCTCCCCATTCACTGCCAGTGAGCTATACACACACTCATGTCTGCCTGCCACATCAAGGACTTGCGGTGTGTGAGTGAATAATGTGCAGTGTATTGAAGCTGCATCTAAGAATCAAGCATTTACAAGGTCAGGAGTGCATTTCAAAAAGGTTATGGTCACTTTTGTATTAAAAGAGTGCTGTGTGGTGTACTATGACTTGGGAGAATGCATTGGTGCCATTGCATTTGCATTGGTGCCAACAAGAACAAACCTTGTTTCCATAACAACCGACTACTCATTTCATCTCACCTGTTGCTCACTTGTGTCTGATGTTATCACTTTGCTCATTTGTTGATTATCTGACAATAATAGCTTATTACAGCTGCATATTTCTCCAATGTCACTTTATCCAGGGTTGTTGCTCTAGTAAACATTAAGCTCACTGTCTCCATTGTAACTGGCTGACTGAGGAAACATGTCGTTGAATGCTGAATACTCTCAGTATTCAGGTGTAGCTCCTTTTAAAGAAAAGTTGTCACAGAGGTTCTTTTCATACCAGCAATATAAGTATTCCCACTATTAAGAATGACAAGTGGCAAGGACAGGTAGAAGTAAAACATACACCTAGCGAAATATCAATTCGAAGAGGTATGTGCAGTAAAAGGAATGATGATACAATTAAAAGCTGTGTTTAAAATGGGAATGCCAGAGTCCAATACTTCAAGGTGCTGTCAGTTACTTAGGCTATGTCCACACTAATAAGTTTTCATTTTAAAAAGGGTTTGAAAATGAATATGATCGCCGTCCAGATGATTTTGTCAGAGCTCGTGTCAGAAACGATCTCCATCCATACCATCACACCTGAAAATGCTGACATACATGACCATTCATGTTCACTGGGCATGTGCAAGCTGGTGTAAACAGGACGTAGACTATGTACTCTCTGTGCAGTTGATTAGAGGCACAAAATACTATGAACGAGGAACGGCAAAGGCAGTTGATATTAGCAAATGTCATTAAAAAATAGGAAACCTACCCGTGAACACATTTGAGGCAGCTGTAGTAGCCAGTCTATGGTAGGGAATGTAATTGGAATACTATGAATCATGAAATATTATGAAAATACAGGAACTATATTTTTTTTTAAAAAGTATGGCTGGCACTTATATCACTTTATTTTCCAGGAGTGGTGACGGTCGGTGAGATGCTGCGAAATAAAACTGCCTTTGTTCTGGATGTTCAGCAACACGTGGATTTTGATCCAACAGCTCTGTACCTGCTGATGGGAACCATTCTACCAAACAACAATTTACAGGTGAGCCAGGTGTATCCTCATTATGTATCAACATACGGTAAGTGTGCAAGCAAACATTTAGTCACATCTTTAATGAAGCTGAGGACACAGAGTTGCTCAGATCCTGCAACTGTGTGCTGACTACTCACGATCCTAAATTCCTCAGCAAACAATATAGAACAAGGACCATGTTTTCACATCTGACCTGTTTGCAGGCTGTTGGGTTCAGCAGGCCCATCATAGTCTCTTTAAATGAGGTACTGTACTAATACAGCCTCAAAACTATGCCAAATTTCCCTGTTTTTAATTAGCATATTATGTAGACTTGCATCATTGCATTGTTTTTTTCATGAGGCTTAGATAGCCCATGTACTTTGCTTCCGGGCTGTGCTACATGGTGCAACTTATAGTAAATGTGACTTCACTTCGATAGGGAGAGAGCCCAGAAGGTGCATTTTGTAAAGTGAGCTTGTTCCATTTAATACAGTATCAATCAGACTAAAAAAAGAATGAAAGTGTTGACTTTACAGTACAATGGATACTGAATTACAGGCCTCAAAATCACTCAGCGGCTGGCCACTCTCCATGGACCATTTCTCTAGAGCTAGACATGATTTAGTGGAATAAAAGGCTGTCATCTGGAAGTCTTTCCTAGTACACTGCAGATTATGAAGCAAAAAGTGCAGAGAAAATCAGTTTAATTGAGTTTGTCAGCTGGAGGCAACACATTACTGTCTGCACTCTACACAGGTTAGTAAAATAACAACACTAAATGGAGTTGTAGCTGACCGGCGTGACTCATAAATGTCCTTTGGATTGGAACAAACACATTTCCATGGTTGCCAGCGTGAAGAACAGTTAGATCCGGTTGACCTTTTGTCCTTTCCCTGTTTTACCACTCCGAATTGTATCAATATGCATGTTTGATTACCTACCATCCTTGTATAAAAAGAGGTAAAACTGACCTGTCTTTACTAAATGGAGAACTTACACCCACCAGGTTCCAAATTGCCACACAGGGATTTGGAAGTCTGTGATGTGAATGTACTGTGAGCGCAGGGCTTGTGTTTATACCTGTCTTTAGTTTAGTGCCTGACATAGCTTCTCCTGTCCTGTTGCCAGATCCTGTCCTGGTTGGTAAACCTGCGTCAATGCAACTCCACAGCATCCATGAACATGAAAGAGACAGATGTGGCCATCTTGAAGGCCTTCTGCTCCCTGTCTGTTGAAGAGTGGTACACCTTTTCCCTGCTGATGGCTCGTCATGTCAATATGGAAAAATTCATCTACAGAGTAAGGCGGAGTCTTTTTGTCAGTAGAAAAATAACATGGTTGACACTCTTCAGTAGTTAATTACAATAGTAGAGTACCTTCATTTTGTTGAGAATGTGTGAATTGATGATTGCATATTGTTATGTAGTGGCTGAGCGACTGTAGAAGAAATTGCTTCCGTTGGGCAGTCACAATACATGTTTGATGCTGCAGTGCGTTTGAGGAACATGTGAGCCAGAGAGAAATGCTTTTGTGCAAGAAAATGTTTGTTTACTAGACAAAGCTTTCTCCGTCACGCCTTAAAAACAATTCTTTCATACTGTAACTGATGTTTTTCCATTTGATCTAAGACTGCAAACACTGTCCATCCCAAAAAACCCAAGTAGACGGCCCATATTTTTCAAGGAGCAGAACAGTTCTAGTCCCCTAGATGCAGTAATTAAAAAAAAATGTGTCAGATTGTTTCTTTAATAGATCTCGTTTCTATTTCAAGTGCGACATTTTCTCCTTTTAACCACAGAAAATATTCATTTGAGTTATTTTCATTCTAGATTTAATTTAATATGTACATAACGCTGTGCAACAGGGAGCACTGTTCGCTAATGTTATTTAATGATGACAAGTTAAAAAGAAAAAAAAGAAGATCTGAGATGTTCTTAAAATTGCTAACGCACAAACCCCTGCTTGTGTGCAGTGACAGTTGTGCTGGAGTTGAAACTCTTAAATAGCTGTGCCTGTTTCATGCATTTATTCTTTACTTTTCATTTTTCCCTACTGGACCTCTGCCAACCTACACGTTAGAAGGCTGTTAAACTAAATACAAATGCAATGCAACAAATACTAATTGGTTGACTGTGAGCTGTATTTGAAGCTGCACTGATCAAGGGATCAAATGACTGGCTGGGATGTAAAAGGCATTGTTCATAGTGAATAAAATTAGTTTCCCGCAGCTTTGTGGAGCGTTTTAGGATGTTTCAGATCATTGTTTGGCCCACTGTTTTAGTTCATTTGAATGCTTTCATAAGCATACTTCACAGACATAACAGGAAGTTTCCAGCTGAAAAGCTCAATACTGGTAGATAAACATATATAGCAACTAGCGACCCGCACTTTACTTCCTTTATTGTACACAAGTTCATATAGAAAAGTACAAACAAGTTGGCGACTAACTGTGTACCGCTGTGTACATAGTATTTTAATATTCCCCTAAGGAGTTGGTGGAGTTAAAAGTACGGTGAATATTGGACTTATCTATCAAGTGACTAGAAACAGAATTCTAAATGAATGCTAATGTTGCTCTGCATCTTGCTACCTGCTAACTATGTGGTACTGGTAATATAAATACTGGTAAAATACGGTGCAGTATGTAGTGAAACTGCAGATATCAGTGGGAGTGCTACTGTGTTAGCATCTTCAGTTGCTTTGTTGGATTTTATGGGAGCAACATTGCCCATACATGTAGTTATACATTGCAAGAGTTTACAAAATCAGAATTAGAACTGAAAAAAATCTGACAAACAAGGACTGGGTGTGGTTAATAATAGCCTCTAAAGTCACTGAGTAAATATCAGATAATACTTGCCTTTCTTTATTTGACTGAAACGGTCAAATTATTTCAATATATAATGAGACAAGGACGGAGAGGAAAAGGTCACAAATGCTTCAATATGATTAAGAGAGAAATGTGAAAGTGTGAGGGTATGAAACTTATGAGATATAGTCTTAGCAGAGCCCTTTTCATTTTGAGGAAAGGCTTTTTCTATTTAATCACTTCATTCAAATGATTGTTAGTTTGAAAGAGCAATTTGCTGTTGTCTTCCGTAACATGCAATCTATCAGGCTCTATAGAAGGATCTGCAAGTTAAAGCAATATATGAAAAAGCACACACTGTGTTGGACATGTGAACATAGTCAATGCACAAAAACAGCAATATGTTGATCTTTTACTTTCAGATGGTGTTGTCTGACGAAATGCAGAGCCTGGTGGGAGTTATGCTTCAGATGGCTGAAGTTATAACAGACATGATGAACAAAATTCTCCCTGCCATTGACCAACTGCAAAGCTACCTGCTCTCCATCCAAGACCTCAACCTGGTGGCCAACAACGAATTTAGCCAAGTGTGTACTCTATAATGTTGTACCTTGCACCTATGCACCTTACCAAAAAAGTCTTTTTGGTGCTCTGAAATATTCCTGTGACTCACTCGGCTGTGAACACAACACTGGTTCAGAAAAACATCAAACTGGTTTGCCGAAGCTTTTATGACAAATAATCAATGTTAAGACGATGAAAGTCTCAAGCTCTGTTTTTCTCCAGATGACCAGAGGACAGAGGAGCACCATCTCTAGCCAAGCTACATTCGTCACCCTATCTCGAGCGTTGTGCAATAATGGTATCCTGGCTCTGTTTGGAATCTCCAAACTCCCAGTCGCGGCGGAGTCAAGCCCGTCCTCCCCCAATGACCAGCAGAGGGAGGAGATGATTGAGAGGTTCAAGATTCCACGAAATGCCAGTATGTAGGGTGGAGGACAGATTTGGGGCTTTGTGTTCAAAATCAAATAACAACAGCCTTATCCTTTAAACTTAATAATCATCCTCAAGCTGTCTAAACATTACAAAAAAAAAAAAAATTCTTCTCTCTTCTTTCCTTGTGTAGCTCCCTTCTGTACAAACATGTACCTGGACATGGTCAATACCACAGGAGGAGCCATCGCCTGGGCCTTCCTCAAACCAATGCTGATGGGACAAATCCTGTACACCCCTGACACACCTGTCACCAGGGCCATAATGGAGAAGGTATACAGTACACATGGTGTAAATGAACACATGCAGTTAACTCCTCTGCCATTTAATCCACCCACTCACCAACGGATACTCAATCTGAAAGCCACAATATATTTTTATGTATTATTAAGTATTATTCACATAAAGTACCTCATATGGGACTGACTATATTAGACAGGCTTCCTGGCCAACCTGGTTAAACAATTTACCCACCTGTCTGCAGTCTGTGTAAATGACGGTGATCGCCCTTGTGCAAAGGCATCTCCAGTGTCTTTTCTTTTTCTTTGTTTTTCAGTTCAAACATCTCACAGTCAGCATGTATAGGGATTTAGTGCCTTCATGACCTTCATGAACTTTATGTTCTAAATCCTCCAAAATCCCTCACCTTTTTCAGTAGTTTTTGTCAGTGCTGTTCCTAGCTCTTGTAGGCTATACTTAAATATAGTTCTTCATGCACCCCCCACTGGCAAGTAGTCAGTAAGAATTGTACGTTTTCGGAGAGTATATGCAAATTTGTATGCACCACTGTCTTCTACTTAGGCTCTATTTTGTGGAAGTTTGACTTTGTTTATAGTATACAGCCACACACACACACACACACACAAACACACAAACACACAAACACAGCATCTTATGAAATCTTGCTGATACCCAGCCATTTCACATGTTCTCGTCCTTGTCCTAACCTTGCCCAGGCCAACGCCACCTTGCAGGAGTTTGCAAATCTGAGGAAGCACTCAAAAGACTGGATTGAATCCTCCAACTACATCCTGAAGTCGGCCGAATTGCTCAGCCACACTTTGCCAATGCTGCAGGTATGAAAACTCAGAGCTGCCTCCTGTATATCTGATTTTTGTAGCCAGCTCGCTGTTGTCTGAAAGTCTAGAGATAAACTTTGCAGTGGTCCTCAACAAGTTCCAGCATCTAAATCTTGATGTTGTGCATCATCTCTCCCACTCTCTCTCCCCTCCTGTCAGAATTCCCTCAGCAATTCCTTTGTGAAGAATTTCATTGAGATGCAGACAGACATCAATGTTGACGGAATGAAGGAGACGCTCAGCAGTTTCTGTGAGTGAGCATTTGAAGGTCTTACTTTTGTAAGCTGCAGATAGCAGGCTTGCCTTTATATTCCTCCCTCACTTCTTGTCTGTAAAATATCCACACTACCAGAAAATGGGGTTGCTCTTTAGGTTTATGGGAAGCATTACGCTCATTTCAACATGATTTTCTTAAGGTGTCTCTCCTTGATGAGATTATTCATGTCAGTCATGTCAAAGTCAGACCGCACAAGCTCTAACTTTGACATACAGGTTCTTAATTAGATTATCTTGTATTGTCAGACCGCATTTCTTTCCCAGTTAAGAGTTAACATAACAGGAGCAGTCACAACAAATATTGTTATTTTAATTTGGATTTACAGCGATCAAAGGTTAAATTGTACTTGACACTGTTCATTTCTTTCTTTCTTTTTCTAAAGCTAACATGACAGTGATGCTGGAGAAGAACAAACATGTACTGAACCAGATCACCACCTTGTCCACCCTGATGGTGGACCTCTCCTCCTGTATTAAGTTTGACCGTTACCGTGGCTACGACTCTGCCGAGGAGCTCAACAGTGTAGCTCAGGAACTTGCCAAAAATCGTGATCTCTACGCAAGTGAGTAGATGTTGGGCGTAATGGACAAGATTTTAAGTGAAAAGACCGGATTCACTACAGGTCGACATGCATCCAAGACCTGCAATGATTTCTAATCCGCTTGAGTCAATGTTCGTTTTTTTAATTTCTTGACAGCTGACTCATGCACACTGTAATACAAGTCTGTAAAAAAGATTTATGGTATTGATTAATCTTCTCACTAATGGGAATTACCCATTAGGTTTGTGCACATAACAAAGCACTACAGCCCAGTTTTACAAATACCCGTGTTGTTAGTTTGCCTTTCACTGTGCAGCAGTCCACTACTTTTTCTGGACTTTGTGGTAAGATTAGAGCAGTAGGTCCTATCTGTTGATAATGAGCTGAGTTGAGGACACTTTTTTTGAGATCAGACTCAGTACAACAGTATCTAGGACAAGGAACTCAGAAAGACTTTGATCTCTGATCTTTAAATGTTGCCCTTCAGAACAATGCAGTATGTATGCAGTGAGATGGTGCAATCTGTCTTTAAGGTGTCATCTTCAAGCTGCCAAAAGATGAGGACTCATCCAGGAAGCGCCAGACCAGGTCTACGTCCTCCTCTTCCTCCTCCACCACATCCTCCCTGCCCTCCCAAGTCAGCTACACTATCCGCATGCATATGGACAATGTGATGCGCACTGACAGAGTCCGGAACCCCTACTTTGTGAAGGACACTCACATCCTGGCCCGGCAGACTATGCGCTACAACCGGGGCTTTGTTTACCTTCAGGAAAACATCGATCGGGCTATCATTGAGACCCAGACTGGGCAGAGAGTCACAGAGCCAGCTGTCCAGCTGCAGCCCTTCCCTTATCCGTGCCATCTCCGTGATGAGTGAGTCCTCTAAATACATGGAAGAACACTGGCATACACACACATACATGGGAAAAACCACACGCAGAGACAGTATGAACATACTCCCTTATGAATGCATGCATGGAAACGTGAAATGATACACAATGTCCCTGAGTGGATGTACAGGCACTGATGTGGAATAAAGCATGCTCTCTCATTATTCATTTGCCACTTGGGTTCATTCACAGGAACCTTTCACATCATAATTGGCTCCGCACCCTGTGAATGAATATTCACCATTGTTGTGCATTCATTTTTGAAAACCATGCACGCATATACTCAGACACCCCGCAGGCCTTTAATATCCGTCTATGAAGAACACCACTCATCTTTCTAGTATAAATCCAACCCAACATGGGTTTGGAATTAACGTGTGCATCGAAACACAACACTATGTCCAATAAATCATGCTTGAACGTAATGCCTATGTTTGTGCTTGCCCTCAAGTGTGACTTAAGACAGTGCTGATATCTCATCTAAGAAACACCAGCGGGCCACTGTCTTTGGCTGGCTGCCTTCTGACCAGCTGTAAGATATGATGATCCTCGCCTCTCTGTCATTCTGATTTATTACACAACTCAGTTTCTGACACGATAGCTGTATAATATGGATGTGTAGTATTAAAAATTCCAAGCACTAAATTCCCACGTATCAGGCTCCAGATATGATTAGGTAAAGAAAATAAAATAAATAAAGAGGCATTTATTTTGTGAAGATAACACGAGGATCAGAACCTGACCCCCCCCCCCCCCCCCAACATCACTCTGCCACTCTGCATCTCTCTGTCAAGCCAGTGACTGAATGATAAGCCTTTTCATCTCCTGGTGTTGACAGTGATTGGATGTTAGGTTTTCTAGAAATTTGACTGACAATTGGCATCTCTGCATTCCCCAGATACCTGGAGGCCATCTCTTTTGTCTTCCCACTGATGCTGATGATAGCCTGGGTGCTGTTCGTGGCTGACTTTGTGAAGAAACTGGTGCATGAGAGAGAACTGAGGCTGCATGAGGTAAAGATGATCCAACCTGCCACTGTGTTTTTTGCATTGAACACAGACTTTTAGGCTGATAGGGTCCACCAGCTGTGTGAATCACTCATTGAAAAAATATAGATCGTATCTGAAGATGTAATTTGACTGTTAAATTGACTTTGTGACTTTCATTTTCACAACCTGTCACCGCTGTAAACTTTCACTGGTGATGAGAGAGCACAAAAACTCGTCTTTGCTTTTACTGACATTTGATTTTTTTCGCACCCATTTTTATTTTTCCTTGTTCCACAGTACATGAAGATGATGGGAGTCAACCCGCTCAGCCACTTCTTCGCCTGGTTCCTGGAGTGTGCCGCCTACCTGGTGTTGACCATCATCATCCTCACTATGGTGCTGAAGTTTGGCAGAATCCTGCCCAACAGTGATGGCTTCATCCTTTTCTTGTACCTCTGTGACTACGGTTTAAGCATCCTGGCCTTCAGTTACCTGATCAGCTCCTTCTTTGACAAAACCTACATTGCCGGCCTGAGTGGCAGCCTCCTTTACATCCTCTGCTTCTTCCCTTTCATCGTGGTCATCGCCCTGGAGACAAATCTCACCTTTTCCCAGAAGAGCGCTCTGGTGAGAAACATCTGAACCTCCTGTATCATTAGTCATGTATATTCAGCTACTATCATATGTGTAATAACTTAAAACACCGATAATGAAATTTGCTGTGGAAGATGCTAAGAATTGAATGAAGAGATAAGGAATGCAGACGGAGATATAATGTCACCTCACTTCATTCCAAAATGTTATTTACTCTATCCATCTTAGAAAGCAATTTTTCTGATATTATGATTCAAAGTATATTAGCATAGCTGTAAAAATGCCAGTTCCATTATGGATAAACAGTGGCTTTTGCCCTCAGTTGTTTTCCATTGTGAGGATTTATTGTTATTTTTTATTCAACATGACATCAGTGCACACATCTAAAGTCTTATTTGCCTTAAACAAAGTCCCTCATATCATGTCGAAAAATGCTTTTGGAATATATCACTTCATACTGCACAAAGATGTCAAGGGTGAAGATGAGCGGAATTACAGAAAGGCCTTGTGGAGACAAGAAGATATATTTTTTGATATTCTTTTTGCCTTGTTGCTTCTCTTTCTGCATCCTGTCTAATTTGTCTCTCGTTTTCCCACAGAGCTTGTTTTCCCCAACCTGTTTCAGTTACGCCAGTCAATATGTCTCTCGCTACGAGTCCCAAGGAGAAGGTATGAACATATAGAGGTCTGACTACCATCAAACAAGCCAACTGAGTCAGTGCAGAGCAACATGAAACTCCTCTTCTGTTTACTTCTATAGGGATTCAGTGGAGCAACTCATACACCTCGCCCATTGCTGGTGACACAGCCTCATTCGGTTGGCTGTGCTGGCTGATGCTGATCGACTCCATCCTCTACTTCATCATCGGGGCTTACATCCGTATGGTCTTCCCAGGTAAACCATAGCACTAAAAATCAAAGAAACTTTAAGTGAGCTTAGATCAAGAAGTCCTGATGCTCAGAATATATCAATGTTTTATTAAGCTATTGACTGATATTGTTTTGCAATTATGGTGATTTTTCTTTGTACTCTCACGGTGGTAATAAGACCTTTAAAATGTTCAGTGAAGTGTATATTGCCCGACCCCTAGTTGAAACAAATGCAGCAGTTTATGAATAGCTTGGCAAACTTCTCTTTAAATGGATTATCATGCATTAATGAGAAGTAACTGCTTCTTTTTTTTTACCTATCAGGAAAATATGGCATCCCAGCTCCATGGTACTTTCCCTTCAAAGCCTCCTTCTGGGCTGACTTATGCTGTTGCATTAAGTCAAAGAGTGACGTGGGCAGAGGACTCTTCTTCACCAACATCATGCAGAGAAACCAACCTGTCTTCTTTGACGACAAGGGAAAAGGTACAGAGAAAAAAACTGCGTTGTACTATCCTGCAGCAGATAACAATAAGTGATGCTGTCTCCTTTGGCATTGTGTTTTGAAGCAAGAACACAATGTCTTCCCTTTCATGGTCTGTCACTTTTTTCTAACCCCGATGCATCACGACATTTATATTTCTCCCTCACTCTTCATTTAACTCCAGTCCCCTGTTAGTTTGATTTACAGGTTTCCTTTGTCTCCATGTTTCCCTCAGGACAGAGCACTCTTTCCTCCCAGGGCGGTGAGGATTTCTCAAAGCTCCCTGTGGGCGTTGCCCTCCACGGTCTCAGCAAGATCTATGGTGACCGAGTAGCCATTCAAAACCTTAATGTTTCCTTCTACGAGGGCCATGTCACCTCCTTGCTTGGTCACAATGGAGCTGGCAAGACCACCACCATGTACGGGTGGCATAATTTTTCCCAGTTTTCATTATATCAGCATGTTCTAAGATGAATACAAATGCATTTCGTCCATTCATATATTGTGTGCGGTGTCATTTGAATTTAATTTGTGGATCCCTTTAATCATCTCAAGGGTTTGCTGCTGACAGGGAGATTGTTTTGTCCAAATCTGGCACAGCAAATGAACCGTGGTGGAGCTTAGCCTGATGGGTCTTCATCAACGGAGCACTTACATTTACATTTTAAATGTGACTCATTTTGCTTATGCTCTTATTCAGAGCAACATGCAATAAGTGCAGCAGCAGAATAAGATTTAGCAGTGCTGAAAACAAGCAACACCGAGACTGAATTTCTTGCCCTGTAATATTCCTGTGCCCAACAAATCATTTAAGATGAAAGTGCTGATGAAAAAGTACAAAAAAATATAAAATGGAACAAAAAGAAAAAGCATTTTCAACCTTTTGTGTCCCAGGTAGTAAATATGAGCAAAAATAATTGGAAAAACTAGATGACTATAGAGTGTGTTTGATTTATATTTGAATCTTTTCTCAATTATGACACATGAAATAACCAAAAAAACTTCTCTGAGATGATGGTAAAATATTCCACGTGAGCTGAGCCAGAATCAACTGGTGACATTTGGAGTGACAAATCTGTCACTCTAGTATTGTGCCTAATTTCATACACAGTGTTGCTCTGTGCTTAGGTCTCTCCTGACTGGCCTTTTCGCCCCATCATCCGGCACAATAGAGGTGTACGGCCAGGACATGCAGACCAACATCGATGATGTCCGCAAGGGGCTGGGCGTCTGCATGCAATACGATGTCCTCTTTGACCACATGACCACTAAGGAGCACCTGCTGCTGTACGGCCAGATCAAGGCCCCACAATGGTCACGCAGGGAACTGCATGAGCAAGTCCGAACGTAAGTAATCAATCATCTAGTAGTGCAGAGAGCATCCTCAATATATCAAAATCACTGTGTCTTTCAGATGATATCAGGGGTTGTGCATGATGTAGCGGTGCCATTTTATCTCTCATGCTGGTTGGCTATACAACCTGATATCAAAAAAGAGTGTCCTTAGGTCAGTCAATGGCATAGTATTCCAATAAAAAGGAAATATAGACAGAGGCTACAGCAGTGAGCATTAGCCAGTGCTCAAAACCACAGGTTACACAGGTGAAAGTAAGAAAAGGTCCAAGTTAGGTCAGATATGGTCGTCATCGAACAGATTTTATGATTCTACTTGCTGTAATTTACAGGTGTCTGGGCCTTGGTGCCAGAATTCTAGTCTGTGGTAAGGAGACAATAATTGTTAACTTAAGCATCTCAAGACCTATGAAATGACTCAGGCTCATGTTTTCCATAAGAATTACATAATATTTTATTTTATCACATTTTGTTCCTTTGCATCTTTTTGGATAAGCTTAGGGGAGCAAGTATGAGAAAAATCATTTTTCATACTGTGGCATCATTAAGCTGCAAGTTTAACCCCCAGTTGCATCATGAGAGTATTTCTGGAGGCTTTCTGCATGACAAGAGGAGCAGTAATAAGCCTGACCCCACAGGCAAGGAACTGTACCTCTCCTCTGGTTCTTGTAATGAAGAATGCCTGGGTAGCTGATGGAACTGATGGAAGTATAACTCAGGAACTGGGTTGTAATGCATGGAAACAGTATGTTAACATCAGCTCCGTGTTAAATGTGTTTCATTGACTCCCCTACCAGGATCCTAGAGGAGACAGGCATGTACGCTCACAGACACAAGCGGGTGGGCACCCTGTCGGGTGGCATGAAGCGCAAGCTGTCAATCTCCATCGCCTTCATAGGGGGCTCTCGCTTGGTAGTTCTGGATGAACCCACCACAGGAGTCGATCCTTGCTCCAGGCGCAGCATCTGGGACATTGTTATCCAGCATAAGAAACGTGAGTGTCTCAGAAACACACACACACGCATTGAACATTTATAAAGGCATTCCTGTTAATTTGAGTTCACCAACTCTCCACTGAACCCCAAGCTACAGCTACTTGACTGCTATTATTACTCTTACCACAGACCATATAATGATGATAATAATAGTAAGAAGAAGCACAGGAAGAAATAGCAGAAGAGGAAAAAAGAACAGAACAAAGTGAGAAAAGTACTGTCTCTTTTTATGTCATGCAGGGTCCCGCAAGGCTTGATACTTGGCTCGATTTTATTCACTTTGTATCTGCCACCCCTTGGCCATATTATTTGCCACTTCAATACATTCTACCATCGTTACTGTGATGACTCCCAGTCGTATGTCTCGTTTATCCCTAAAATTTTTAACAATCTGGATTCCCTGCACTGCTGCCTTGCTGCCATCAAAGAGTAGATGCCTCCAACGTCTTGCAACTGAATACTGATAAAACTGAAGCTCTGGTAATTGGTCCTGATCATATTTCTTACAGTGTCACCCCCCACATTTGGACCACTGACAGCTAACTTAAAACATTCTGGAAAGAAATCGAGTAGATCAGAAGTATTCATATAAATCAGAGATATTGCCACTGAAACTAGTGCTACCCAGAAACATTGCCGTGCAACTTATCCTCACCCTCATTTCCTCTTGCCTTTTCTCCTGTAAATCATTTTTACCTGCCTCAGTGAGGCAGCAGTTACCTGTCTGTAATTGGTGGAGATTCAAGCAGCAATGCTTCTGACAAACATAACTTTCCAGTCCTGGCTGAATCAAACTGGCTGAATTACAAAGCTTTAAAAACTAATTGATTTTTTATAAATTAGTATGTTACTTTGTTTTATTTCTCTGTTTGATTACTCTCCTGTTGTGCTTTATTGTATTGTATTTTATGTGCACCTCTACAGCACCTTGTAACTCTGTTTTTTAAAGGTGCTTTAGAAATCAAGTTTACTTACTTACTCACTTATGTAACATCCAGGAAGCAAGTAACATTGAAAAAAACATTTAAAAAAAAAATTATTATCAGCCTAATAGTTGTACAAAAATACTGAAATTCACATTGCACACACTCAATGCACATGTTGCAAACTCTTGCTCAAGTGTTTTCCACTGAAGTTGCTGGAACCCTGTAGGGCTTTCCCTTGCTCAAGCTTCCTGGTTTAAGTTTAGCATATAATTATTCTAAAATAAATCCAGAAGTACTTTTTCTTTAGGCTCTCTTCGGGGAGCGGCAGTAATGGCAGGGAGACTGCTAAATGTCATATAATTGTAGATGTAGAAAATATCCTGTCTAATTGGCCCTGTCTCAGATGTTTGGTGCCAGGGGAAGCTATTTCAAAGTAAACTTTCTGCATCGCTTGCTGGTTATGCGCCTGTTTCTCTGATGATTTGTGTGTATATGATGGAGCTTGCATAAGGCTTTGTAATGCCTGGATTTTGGCTTGTTTATTTGAATGTGTGTATTGTGTGCATGTTTGTGGCCATCATTATGAGACCAAAATGTACTCACTAGCAGAGGAAAAAACCAAAATAATTTTGCCAAAAGACATCTAAATATTGCTTCTGTGCTGTTCTTTCACTCTAGAAACTCATTCAAAGCTTCACTGAATAGCTTGGGTATTAAACATAATTTTACTATGTGCACTTCATGTAATACAGATCCTTAATTGTTACACCTTTACCTGTATCTGGGTTATAGTTGTTGTAGTAATTAAGTAATAATGCACATACAAATGCGTGTATGTCTACGTGTCGTCTCAGATCGCACCATCATCATGTCTACCCACCACCTGGATGAGGCCGAAGTGCTGAGCGACCGCATCGCCTTCCTGGAGAGAGGAGGGTTAAAATGCTGTGGATCCCCCTTCCACCTGAAAGACAAGCTGGGTCAGGGTTACAAACTCACCCTCACCAAGAAGGTAACGACCATATTTGACTAAAGCACTGTAGATTGTGTTGTTGACTTTGTTTTCCACAGCACAAAATTACCATGACAATCATTTTTCCTTTTTTATGTTAAGAGACTTTTCTTTTTTTTTTAAAACATTCCAATAATCTATGTTTCCCCAGCAGACCAGTGTTTCCAGAGCTCTGTGTGAGATTGAGTGATTGTAGGTCATAACATTGATTTAATATCATATCTCTGATGCATTTTATGTTCTCTTCACAGTGAACCATCTTGGACAATGCACAACCAGTTGAAACATTTCACAGTGCATTATAATGGCAGCTTACTCATGTGAAAATGAAATCTAGGTTTTATCTCTGCAACATAATGCAACCGTGTGAATTGTATCACATATACTGGAAAAACTGCTAGATGGACTAAATCCCTGCACAAATGATTCTGTGCTGACTGCTGCAAATGTCCTCATACTTTTTGTTCAGCTCTCTTCCCAGTGTTTGGTGGCGTTTTGGCTTATCCTCATGAATAAATAAGTGAAAATAAGTCTTTTTAATGAGTTAGATGTGTACTTTTTTGGCAAAAAGATTTGTCTGAGGTCATCAAGTCCCCTTTTAATTATGCCGGCCATATATTTGGGTCAAAACCAAAGTTTCTGTCAGTAACAGGATGTAACTGAACAGTTTCTTTTCTATTTCAGGCTTCATGTCCTCCGTGTCTATCTGTTTCAAGGATCTATGCTAGTGCGCAGTCATTCAAACAACCTCTCAGATAGTGTCAAACTAGATGTGCTGCCAGTTTCCGGTCTATCTCATTCTTAAAAACAAAGTCAGATGACTTGTTTTAACAATGCTTTAATAAAAACATTTTATAGTGAAGGGTTCTTACAAATGTGGATAATCCTAGTGAACTGCTGTTACTCAATATACTATGAGAATCAGTAATAGATGATGCTCTTATTGGAAGAATGGTAGAGCAGAGCAGATAAAGTGAATGTGCAAAGTAAATCTATGTAATGTTGAAAATAAAGCATGTCATTATCTCTTCCTGCTTTTCTATGTGCAGATGCAAAGCCTGGAATCTGAACAACTTGACAACGCTGAACTAAAGGCATTTATCCAAGCCCATGTACCTGAAGCACGACTGAAGGAGGCCCAGGGTGGTGACGTGGTCTACTCACTGCCCCCCTTCACCTCATCCAGTGCCTCCGCATACCGCTCCCTGCTGACCGCACTGGACTCCAACCTGGACGACTTGCAGCTCGGGGGCTATGGTATCTCTGACACTACCCTAGAGGAGGTATGCTCCCACACGCCCACAAACAAAGACAAAGGTTTAAACTGCAGTCAAAGTGGAGAAAAAAACATGTAGAGCTGCTGAGGTACACTTGCTGTAAATTCCCTTTGCAAATGTGCCAGTGCCCCTAAACTTTATCATACAGACATGTAAACATGTCATAAACCATGAAATGATATTAGATAGACTCTCTGACAAACACAGATGTTAATGTTTGGCTTTTATCTCTGTAGGTGTTCCTCCAGTTGACTCATGGAAACACAGAAGCTGGGCCTGAGAACGCCCCCCTGTCTATCTCAGAGACAGTCTCTGACACAGGATCTATTGACAGCTTCCCTTCAGACCCCAGTGAAAGCTTCGGTGACAAGATCAGTGAGTTCCTCCTTTGCTCGGTCCATCCCTCCTTTCTATTTTTTTTGTCTGCACACAGTATTGAAATGCTGAAACATTCTTTTTTTTCCTGTTTTTTATGTTATACTTTCAATTTTCATTCTTGACATGAAATAATTGACCATTACTTTACTGAGCTGCTCTGTTTCTACAGCTCCTACAATTGGGACACCCTTCTTGCCATCTTTTGTGATATTATCTACCTGTTAACCTTTAGCTCAGTGTGCCTCAGAGAGAAACAGCAGGCCTCATTAAGCCAGGAAGACAGTAAGAAAGTATGTGCGTCAGTGCAAAACTGATTAAATATCTCCATTTCCTCTCCTATGTATCTTAGAGCTCACTAGTTCATCCATGATGCAGGGCATGACCCTGGCCTGGCAGCAGATGGTGGCCATACTGATCAAGAGGTTCCACCACAGCCGCAGAGACTGGAAGGGCCTGATCGCCCAGATCCTGCTTCCTGTTCTGTTTGTGGTGTTTGCAATGGGCCTGGGCTCCATCAGGAGCGATCTGCGGCACTATCCTGAGCTGGAGCTGAGCCCCGCCCTCTACAAGATCGGACCCAGCTACTCTTTCTTCAGGTCAGTTCTAATGGCAGTGAGCACTGGGAGGGAAGGACACAGACATAAACACAGTGAGGCTAATCAGCTTGTCTTTACACAAAGCATTTTTGGAGCCATTCAACTGAGCTCTGAGGCTTTGCTCTTTTATTTCACTTCATTTGGCAAGGTCAGAACAATGCCACAGTGTTGTGCCTTGTCCAGGCAAATGTTGAATCTGTAAACACGGTGAATTATGGCAAAGGCTAGAGTCAAAAGTGCAAATCAGGTGATATCTCATACATAACAGAACTGGTTTGTGGCAAAGTTTGGAGGATGATGATGATCACTATGATGAAACAGTACAGTAGAGGGGCTAACTGCAACACCCCTGTCTGATTTTGATAAAAACTTTGATGAGGGGATGATGCACCTCATTTACTTGATTGGGTTGTTGGGTGCCTGCATCAGTTGTGCAGAGGGAGGGGGGCAACACGTCTCACTTGTTAGAAAAGGAATGTGAAGCTGTAGTTAGTTGAAGGGCAGATGGACCTTGAGGACAGGGAGGAGTGAGAGAGACTGTGAGCAAGATCAAAGTTGGCGAGATTAAGAGTGTCAGGAGGTTGCAGGATGTCTTCATTGTTGACAAGTGCTGTTGTTTGATCAAGGGAATATGTAGCACGGGAGAAAATGCTGAGGTGCCAATCCATATCAAAGACTGGATCGACATTCAACCCAGCTCTCCTTAGCCCGATATACAAAAGAGATTGAAAAATGATATTAATTTATTTATTATTGATGAGATCAGTGTTGGAGCTGAGGGGTGGGTGCTGATAAATTAAGTTATAACCAGTTAAGGGTCAAATATGCTTCAGTCTTCTGTTATTATGACTATAGATTGTGACGCTAGAGTATTAAATTTCATGAACTTTCTCTGAGTTTTCTTACTTAGCCTTCATGAACAATGTGAATGAAATGATCACTGCATTTATTTATGAGTATACACCTAATTGCATCAAAAGCCACGGAGAGCTCAAATAAAAGCAGTCCACTTAAACATAAAATGTAAAGTCTGTCCAGCCCCTCACAGTAAACATGTTATATTCGAATTGCTGATCATTCGGTCATGATATTGACAGTGTTGTGAGGTAGGAACCTGAGTAAATTAAGCCAGATTTCTAAGTAAAGCTGGATAAATGCTAACCTTGAAGTTAAATTCTTCATAAAACAACAGAAGCTATGTCTGTCTGCTGATGCTGTCTAAGAGCTTATGACACAACCTTTTGTGTTTCTACATTATTATGAAATGTACAGTATGCTTGTTATGCTTGTTTGTTATGCTTGGATCAAGGTTGACTTGTTGTTTTCTGGCTCCACAGTAACCAAAATCCCAACTCCAGGCAGCTGGTGGACACCATGATGTCATTCCCTGGGATCGATAATGCCTGCTTCAACAAGTCTAACTCGTACGTGATCGCTTCTCAAAAGCCAGCTGCTATTTTTTCCTGGAGGGGATGGATTTGTCAGTAATAATCTGGACACCTGTGCTCAGTTTCTCGATACGTTCCACCCTTTTCCACACGTAGAGTGTTTTCATGTTTCACTCATTGTCATTCTTTTCATGCCTCCTCCCTCACCTTGTTTCATTTTACTTGTCTGTCTCCCTCCAATTCCCTCAGCTCTCTCTCTGGTCTCTCTCATGTCCCTCCTCTCAATTTTTCCTTCCTGCTCAGCTCGACGTATGTGGCTGAAAGCCTGCAGCAGGGCTCTGATGTGAGAGGATCATTTGTATTCCATAAACACCCAGTGTTTATAGGGCAGATTTTCCCCTTACAGGCACTCAAATCAATGTTGGCACTCATAAACCAGACCTTGGAGGCATTTTAAAATTCTCTGCCAAAAAAAAAAACATATGGTGCAAAAGAGCCTGCATGTTTTCCCCATGATGTCTTATAATAACACCATGATAAGGACTGAAAGGGTGCTGTGTGCTGCTTTGGAACATGTTGTATGCTCCCCTGACTTTCCTCTGTGGGTGATTGCTGTTGACTAATTTATATCGAAACTAACAGGGTGTATTTGGGTGTCCAAGTGCGCAAAGACATGTGTACTGCTAAAAATGCCTTTTGATCTGCAGAATGTCCCTGAAAACATTTGGCAGAAAACTAAATGTGGGGGAGTTGAGTATTAAACCACACAAGCACAAATTTCTCACAATATAATGTTACAGCACATATTTACCAGTTTTGAACTGATATCAGAGAAATATTTAGGAGGTGCTGATCTCTCTCCGAATGCCTGCTGATTTTACACAGGTGTTTAGTCTTGGTGCAGGCCATCGTCAACTCACATTCTGCATGTGTTCTTGGGTGTGCTCAGGGATAGGCTTGTGGCACTATCAAGCACTGCAGACTACCACCATTTCACGTTGTGAATGTTTCTTTTTCAGGGACTGCACAAGAAACACAAACCACTGGAGTTCCAGAGGAAACAGCTCCAAACCATTTAGTATTTGTAAATGCACCAGTCAGGAACAGGTGAGACTGGGTCACTGAGAAGAGTGTGTGTGTGTGTGTGAGTGAGCATTTGTGTTCTTGCCCATGACTGTTTGAAAAAGGACAAGTGTGATGACTCTGTCTCCTCCATATACTGCAGGTTTGTGATGCAGACAACTTCCAGCCGCCGCATAAGAAGGCCCCTTCGTCTCAGATTGTTTATAACCTCAGTGGCATCAATGTGGAGAACTACCTGGTGGCCACAGCCAATGACTTCATCAGGAACAGGTGAATGCAGCCTCTGTTTACATCTTCTTAATGGAGCCACATTGACAATTCAGCCTGTGCATCATTTATAGTAGAAAGCTGAGTTCTGAGTGGTAATCGACACTGTTATTTCCTACTTTAGAACTGCAGTTATAGAATTTCATAATGTTACATCATTTTGATGAGGTAACCTAATTTGAGGTAGTTTGAAAATAATGAACGGGGCTCATTATTTTTAGCTTTTTATTACCAGTTAATTGACCCAAACGAAAAATGTAGTGACTCTCCAGCTGTTAATTTAAAGACTTTTTTCCTTTTACTGTCTCAAATAAAAAATGTTAGTCACCTAGGAAGCTTTAAATGCTTAAAACTGGTACCCTTGCAATTGTAAGGGAGCACTGTTGTTTTGCCAAACAAAGACCTGAGTTTCCCTGGTTGCTCAGCTTGATACCAGCTTTAATGTGGGATCTGATGCTTTTACTACAAAGTGCTTCTCATCTGCTTGTGCAGATTTGCTTTGATTAAAAGAAAAACAAGAAGAAGAAGCAAAAAGCAAAGAGTGTCACAACTAATTTCTCAGCAACACCCGCCACTCTTCGTTTTGATCGATATGGTCTTTTTTGCAGGTATGGTGGCTTTGATTTTGGCATGCAGCTTCCACCTGACTTGCAAATGGACCTTAGAGCGGTGCCCAAGAACCGTACTCTGTCAAAGGTAACTTTCTCTCTAACTGTTCTCCTGCCTCCTGTCTCATTATCACTTTAATTGCTGTACTGATGAGCTGCTGAAAGGTAAAACATGACATCCTAACTAAAGTTGTTTGTCTCCAAGATTAAGGCTCACAGATGGAGCTGCATTGTTATACCATCAGTGTCATCATAAATATGCTTTACTGCAGCAACAGTGCCACTGTTTTAGTGTGTAAATGTCCTCAGGTGATGACGTCTGCATTTTGTAGAGATGCAGAGGACTTGCATACCCTGATCTGTAGCACCGTGAGTGATGGTTTCTATGAATGTGTGTGTGTGTGTGTCTGTGTTTGTGTAGGTCTGGTTCAACCCTGAGGGCCATCACACAATGCCAGCATACTTAAACAGCCTCAACAACCTCATCCTGCGCTCCAATCTTCCAGCAGACAAGGATCCACGTAAATATGGTAAGCTAGTACTGGGCCAGAGAATGCTGTTGCGAGTAAAGTGTAAAACTTCAATCACAGGCAAAGGACACAGTCCAAGATTTCAGTTTAATTGATCGAGGTCTCTAAACATACAAAGGCAATGACGCGAAAGATCAATGCTATCTCAGTTTTTGACTTATTTTCTTTTGTTTTAGTGATTATAGAAAAGGTATATCATGTTGATGCAGCTACTCAAACACTCCCTGGTTATTTGCAAAGATCAGAAGAGTGAAAGGTTTGGAAACGACATAGCTGGGATTGTGCACATTAGTACAAAGAAGGTGCTATTGATCGAACACCAGGTGCATTTTGTGTACTAAATATGAAGAAAGCTGTAAACAGTGTGTTTACTCATGGTTCATTTCACAGGATTAAAGGCAGGGGGTGCTGTGTGTCCTTCACACTCACATCACTAAGCATGGTGAATACTGATGAATGCTGCTCACCGGGGAGCTATGCTAAAGAGAATGAGGCTGGCCCACGTTTTCAGCACTGTTTCAGCTCTGAGCATCACCCTGACCATCTGCCCGCGGGGCAGGAGAACACAAACACACACATACACAAACCCACATAAATAAAATCTCATAAAAACATACAGGACGTGCACAGAACTACACGCACAAATGCATTTCTTCCCCAATAGATGATAAAAATGCTTGAGGGTAGAGCGTAATCATTTAAATGTTACCTGCAAACTCCCAGCTGTGTCAGGATGTGTTAGGGGGTGTCAGGGGTGGAGATCTAGGGAGATAACTTTTCAAGGTGATCATTTCTCTGTCAGATGTGAAGCCCTAACCCCCACATTGTGTCCTGCATTATCAACTCTGGGTTTTTTCATGCCTCTCTCTTTCAGGATTAAAAGTCTGTATGTTTCCTACCGCAGAGAAAGTATACAGTTACTCAACTGTTGAATAAGCCACACTTTGAAGATGTGACCAGAAAAGAATTCTTATTTATTGCTTTAAAAAACAAAGGGGAAAATAACAGCCTCAGCTTGAGAACTAAAATGTTATGAATCATGACCCTTTTTTCTCATTTAGGAAATTAATCTATTATTCAGCAGAAAAACATTTAACATTTGTTTCACAAATGTGAGTATTTGGTGGTTTTTCATGCTCTCTGTGATATCGTAAATAATAACTTTTGGGGTTTGGACTGTTGCTCAGACAAAATTAGTAATTTAGACAAATGATTTTGGGCTCTGAGAAATTGTGATGGGATGTTTTTCACTTTTTTGACATTTCTCAGACTTAACCATTTATCGATTCATCAAGAAGTCTGCAGATAGATAGATGACAAATATAATTGTTAGTTGCAGCAGTAGTTGTAATATACAAACCACATTAGGGAACATCCAGCTTCGAATTAGTCCATATAACCCATCAATTCTACCAAAGTGTCCGTCAGCAAGCCACTGAACCTGCAACCTGCTCTCGGGCTGCTGTGCTTTGGGTGAACTCATTCTCCTCTATATCAGGAAATGTAAACAGAGACGTGCGGGGGAGCAGTTCATGTCTGTGAGCATCTAGAAAGACCCTGAAAAAATGATAAAGAAAATTCAATTTCCTTTGTGTGTACTGGCAAATGGAATCATCTTGCACAATATTTTTCAACTGACTGTGTCCCAGGCTAAGAGAATATCATTGCTCATTTGGTTCCTGTGCTGAAAAATAGGCTGTGTGCTGTTGTTTTTCCATTGCTAACACAATGATCTGTTTTTTTTTTCCTACTACAGCCATTTCAGTTTCCAGTCACCCCTATTTCGGTCGAGCGGATGATGAAGATGCAGTGTAAGGACGACACTTAAAATCCTTCCTTCTGCTGAACTGTCAACAATGTACAACAATGTCAATGGCTGCTCTTGTGAAAAAGATCCTTATTAGCATTCTAATTGGTGAAAATATTCCAAAATTAGTCAGGTCATGATGAATATTATTGACTGTTGCTTGGCTGAGTCCGAAATAAATTATGGAAGCATCCTACTTTTCAATTCAGGACATTAAAGTCAGGGTGGACTCGGGGCAGGGAGGCACATGACAGCAGTATTTACCCATATTTGATTTTCTAAATGGATTTCCCTGAGCTTGCACTATTGATCAGAGTCCCAATATAATGAGTGTTTACCCTGAAGGTGGCACAGAGGTGGATTGATTCTACCCCACTTCCCACAATGGGTTTATTTAAAATACTCCACATTCTGCTTTAGAAACCAGACTGCAGAGTTGGTGCAGGTCTGTCTGTGCTTACATGTGTGTATGCAAACATGAGTGTTCCAGTGGATCAAATTAAATCAATCATTGCGAGGGTGCATTGAGTTGAAGCTGTGGCCTTGTGAAGGTCCATACTCTGCAGAGCCTTATTAGCACTAGCACTAACAATCTCACCGGCCATTTCAGTGTTTAGTGGCCCCCAGCTTCTCCACATGCTCCACATTTATTCTTGTGCGTAGCATTTATTAGCTGTTAGCCTGTTAAGGTACTGCAGCAGCTGCAAATGCACAATTACCCCGTCCATCCAGGGTGATTCTGCTTGCTCACCAGAATATATTGATTTGGCCTGAACTGTGTTAAAGATACAGCAGGCTTATTACTTCAAATGTCTTGATTTCTCACAATGTGTTAGCTGGGCCCATGGGAAAAATTCTCAGGCTATAGCGGTCATACTGATAACAAGCCTGCTCAGTAGCTGCTGCTGCTGGCTATCCTCTGTAGTGAGGACGCCCACCACATGTCCCTCTCTGTTACGCTCCCTCCGTCTCACTTGGTCACTCTGCCAGCTTTTTTTTGTTTTATGCAGCTCATTTTTTTTTGGTTGGTATTGTTGTACCCTGGTCAAAAGAGAGAAGTAACAGCAGCATACTACAGCAGTAGACATTGGAGCATGGAGAATGGGAGATGAACAGGTAGCGGAAAGTTTGAAGGAGTGGACTAGGTTCAGGAGAAATTGAAGGATCAAAGCCTCAGCTGGTTGTCTGTGGTCCAGTCTGGACAATAGGCTTTACAGCCTCACTGCAGTGCCACCGTGCACCGATAGTCGTGCAAAGTTGTTCTTGACTTGAAGCCATCTGTTTCCTTTGCAGTTATTATCTTGTCAGATGTGAGGCACAAGCTCTTTTTTTAACAGAGCTGTTTGTTATGAATGGAGTTCAGTTTATTTTGAACCACTTTAATAGTTCAAATGAGTCAGGTCCCTGCAGGCAAAGATATGATAGTTTGTAGGAGGCCTTTAAAATGGGCCATTGTTTTCTGAAAAGATTTACACCAGCTTCCTTCATTCAAAGTGACTCAGCACACCGGAGTATATCGATTCGCACACTTCATCCCTGCATCTAAACCTCTAGCTACTGTAGCCCTGTGGCCTCTCCTACAGTGAGTACAGAAAAAAGCAAAAACTAAAGGAGCGCAGCACGATATATTATCCGTTAATGGAGTTAATGCGGATGAATGATAATACACTAATTACAGACGTGCCTAATAATTAATGTCATCAGTGTTGTCATTGTCATTTGAATGATCCTTTTTTCTCCTCACAGTGTTCAGGGAATGCTCCATATCCTTGTGGCTATGTGTGTGCTGACGGGTTACTCAATCACAACAGCCAGTTTTGCCATCTATGAAGTCAACGAGCACCACACTGGCTCCAAGAGGCTCCAGCACATCGCTGGCATCGGCGAGCCCTTCTACTGGGCTGTGAACTTCTTATATGACATGGTAACATCTTCTAACTGCCTAACTGCAGACACAGACATACATCTCACCAGCTTGGTTAAATGTAGTCGAATCCTTGTGAATCCAAATCATGCTTAATAAAAGAAAAAGCAAACATCATTGTGGTACATCCCTGCTCCGGATGACATTTTAGATTGTAGCTGCTCATTATATCTTTTCAGAAGAAAGATAGGCTTAACTAATTTATTTTGTACTCTCAATTAACAACTATTTTGTATATTTTTGATTCATGATCATGATTATTCATGGTTTAAATTATATGCCTTTGTATTGTTACATCATATTTCATCTTTTTCAACAGGTTGTCTATATGATCCCTGTGGCTTTGACTGTTGGTGTGATCGCAGCCTTCCAGATTCCAGCATTCACAGAACGGCAAAATTTGGGTGCCATCACCCTCCTTCTAGTGCTCTTCGGGTCAGTAAATTGATTTACTAAGCCTACCAAGAGATTACTGTTAGTTTCTGAAATTGTTGGTCTTTTAGCTTGTGCTGTTTATGACATTTTTTTAAGTCAGTTTTTCTTTAAATGTTTTCCAAAGAAAACTGCAATTTATTACAACTTGGGAGCTCAGCTATGATAACATCGTACTCTTTATATTTTGCCAAGATCTCAGCACCTGGCAGCATTGCTCAAGCGAGTGCAATGGGGCCGCAAACCAAACAGCACAGTCATACAGGTTGAAAAAGAGCAGTTTGGCCAGGTTGGCTATCACTTCATGTAGAGGTAAAACTTAAAGTGAGTGCTAATGCTGGTGAGAATGGAAAGTACATTAGGTAAGGAGGTTGATCTGTAAACTGTGATGGATATATACAGCGGGCAATTTGTGTTATAATTTTACTGTTTGCCTTCATTTTCTCATCTAAATAAGTTAATAAGACCAACCCGGGGGTTAGGTTTCAATCTGTATGTTTGGCACCAAGAACAAGTTGTAATCAAGTTCACACAGTTCATGCAAACGCCTAGTCAGCAAAGATCAACCTGAACCAGAGTGATGGAATGATGTACATATTGTGAACATAGCTTTGGTATGTTTGGCTGCCACTCAACCTTGTGTTCAATGGTAACAACACTGCTGAGGGCAACAGCATGGTGAATGCAAAGTATCCAGAAGCACCTGTGCTGCTCGGATTCAAGCAAACTCATTGTGTGGTGCTTCATTCTGCAGAAAGACAATCATCCTCAGCAGCATCCAAGGAATTTTTATGGTCTAACAGTGAAATGTTGTAGAAAGGTTGAGTCCATCATCTGTCCTGAGTTGAACTGACTGTGTGTTCGTTGATTCATCAAAATCATTTGATCTAACAAAGGTTTCTAAAGGCATGTCCTCACTACTTTCTTGTACTTTCTGGCCTCTACTGCATGTTGCTTTGTGTACCACCAGGTTGGATTTACAGTGCAGAGCATAAGGAGGCTGCTGTGTTTCAAACAACATAGCTCAATTTTTCAGAATTTCTTCCAAAGACAGATGGTAGTAAGACTGAAAGGCTGATAGAAAAATCACTGCCAACATGTTTATCCTATTCAAGCCAAAGACGCTGCAGAGAGGGAAGGAGGCGGGATCGGGAAGCAACAGGACATACAGCAAAAACAATATGTGTTTTTATTTTATTTTATTCTCTTCTCTCTCAGTGAAATATCACAACAGAATAAAAAACCAAAAAATAAACATGGAGGATGACATACAAGACGAATGATGACACAGAGGACGTGATAGACATAATGGACAAACATATAGACGATAATATAAAGCAGTTACAGTGATATATGTGATGATATGATAAGAGTCAGGGAGTGGAGATTAGATCAGATTAAAGCTGGGACCGACAGAAATCTACATCAGCAGAGCTGCAGCCGGGAGTCTTTGGCTACGGTTAGCAGAAGGCTCAACTATCAGTATCAGTCAACATAGCCACCCATCGCCTGGTTTCATGGTAAATCTACCTACACAGCCAACCACTACAACACATTTAGATATTACAAGAAAATGAAGTTAGCAGCCTGTTACCTGTCCAGCAGAAGTACAGCAAGTTCTCTCTAAAACGCTTCACCAATATTAACACATGGCCGTCTGAAGGGACGTGCACTCGCATCAGCATTTGTGGAACAGCCAGTAGGAAGAATCTGTTTCTGTGAAAAGATTTGTGATTGGCCAAAGTCTCATATTTCTAAAGCCTGAAAACAGCCATTGCAACACTGCTATGCCACAGAGCCACACACCTACACAATAGTAAGTAGGTGTGAGTACAAAAAGGCCAAAAATAAAAAATAAATAAAAAAAAAAAAATTCCACAACTATCACTCAATATGACTTGGTGTGAGATAGAGGCTAGCTGGCACGAAATACCAAGGTTTTAAAATCAATCTGGCTATGAGATGTAGATTTGGGGATGGCCATGTTTCCTGACTCTGCATCACTGGGATTATTTACATCATTTACCAGCTGCAGCAGAGGTTTAGGCTCCGGTGTTTGCCGTTGCTGTCGCAGGCCTCGTCCTGGGCCCTAGATCTTAGGAGGCCAAGTCAGCACTCTGCTCCTCATTTATCAGACAGATGTCTCCCTCCCAAGCAATGAATAATCACAGCTCTCCATCTGTCAGGCTGCACCCACCTGGTATGGTCTGCAGGCTTCTTGCTTCTGTTCCTTGTCATGGCTTGGCACCCACAGTCTGCCTACCAAGCACCTTTTTTTTTGGGCATGGCACGCAGATGCTTTGTCTCTGTCTGGCTCTATCTGTTTGTGTCTGTCTTTTTCTTTTCCTACCCCACTTTCTTCTTTTTCATCTCTTTCTACCTACCTCTCTTCCTCTCTGTCTCTCTGACCCAGACACCTCAATCAAATGAACAAGCAGATTATGTGAGAGAAAGGAGGGAACAAAAAAGAAAAAGGATGTTCTGCCAGCAGGGGAATAAAGGGAGAAGTAATTTATCTTCCTCTCTTTTGGCGTCATGAGTGAATGTTTACCCTTGTCATGGTGTTTTTTTTTCTCCCTTCCCTTTCCAGTATTCTTTGGTGCCTATTTTCATCTCAAAGCCACTCTATTTAGCCTGTTAAAGGCCTGAACCACTTCAGTTAAAAAATGCAAGATCCTGTCATTTTAGAAGGTGCATTTGTGAGAAGGACCGTATGAATTTTCCATATCCACTTTGTGTGTTTGTCTTTGTGTGTATCCTGTATTTGAAACCAACCCAGGCCGATCACATCAGGGCTATTTTAAGGTGTATGTGTGGAGTTATTTTTATTTGATGCTGTGTTTCAAGTATCCTGTCTTTGTCAATCCCTCAGGTTTGCTACCTTCCCCTGGATGTATCTGCTATCAGGTGTCTTCAAGGATGCAGAAATGGCCTTCATCACCTATGTGTGCATCAATCTCTTCATCAGTGTCAACACAATCATGTCTACCTCCATCCTCTATTTCCTGGGCCAAATTTCAATGCGCAACCCAGAGGTCAGAATAAAGTGCCTGAGTCAAGACACTATTTGTTAGCAGCTGAATAGTTCTGAAGTATTTAGATGCACACTTAAATGTGTGAGTGTTCATTAAGTGTTGGATGAAACCTTGTCAGTCTCTGTTGCTGTGGTGATATTGAGTTGCAGAGGTGTGAGAAGGGCAAACAGACCTCACATTTCCAATGACAGGAAAGTGAGAATTACAATACAATTTCTTAGTGCTGTCTTTTCTGCACTTTTCCTCATGCAGGCCATCAAGGACATCTTCGAAAAGCTGAGCCACGCCTTCCTAATCTTCCCCCAGTTCAACTTTGGGAACGGGCTCATGCAGCTGGCTAGGATGAACATAGAGGTCCAGATCCTCAGTGGCTATGGCATTGACGCCTATCAGAATCCATTCTCCGCAGATGCCCTGGGCTGGATGTTCATCTCCTCCTTCATCCAAGGCCTGGTCTTCTTCACCCTCCGCCTCCTGCTCAACAAGTTTCTCATTCGCAAAGTCAGGTAAGGAAAACTGAAGCCAGAGACGTGAACTCCTGTGTACACATCCAGCCTTGTAATTGGATTGAGACTCTACTGCATGTACAGAATGTGGAATTGACTCTCCCGTGGTCTAGAATATGAAAGTGAGATATAAATACAGAGAATATACAAATGAGTGGTTGAATATGCATCAGAGCCACTCAAAGTAATTATCGATAAAAAGTTAAATTGAATGAACAATTGTTTTGTTTTTTTAAATAAAAGCAGTACATTCTGACCCCTAAAGATATTAAAAGCCTGAGCCACTTATGTCTGTCTCTGCCAGTTAGTCACATCGACATGGACCCCTATTACTTTTCCCTTTGCAGGCATCTGATTTGGGGCAGGAAGACAGTGCCAAAGGTGGCTTGTGAGGACGAGGATGAAGATGTGGCAGCTGAGCACCAACGGGTGTCCAGTGGAGCAGCCAGCTCTGACATACTGCAGGTCAACCAGCTCACTAAGGTCTATCATCACCTTAAGAGGAAGGTCCATGCTGTCAAGAGGGTCTCTGTGGGCATCCCTGCAGGAGAGGTAAGCATAAGGAATGGGGATATGGATATCTATTGATGGGAATTGTCTAATTCAAGAATAATCAACCTCTTGTGACAACAGCATGACTCTGCAACTATCTATCAATCCATCAATCAAGAAGTCAGCAGTATTGCTTAAGATTTGTGGATCAGTGCTGGTCACTTTGTGTAATGATGTAGTAAATATTTGCCTCACAAATCTTAAATCAGAATATTGACATGAACATCAGTCTAATCATTGTATCAAAGTACTGTACAGTGGTTGAATGCTTCAGGGTCACTAAGAAGTGAATGACTGTTCACAGTGCTTTGGTCTGCTGGGAGTAAACGGAGCAGGAAAAACTACCACCTTCAAGATGTTGACTGGAGATGTTAGCCCCACCGATGGCACAGCACAGATCAGGGACTTTGATGGGTAAGCTGCACATTTATTTATTAGTTCACACAAATGTGCAAATGTGACAAAAAGCGTGGTTGCATTTGATTATTGTTTATTGTGTTCAAAATGATCTGTGTAGGGATATTTGTGTGTCTAACCTTGCTTTTCGTTGTCACAAATAGATCGAATCTGCACACTGGAGATGTGGGGGTGTAAGGCAAATGTGAAATATGTTACAGTTTGAAGAATACTGACACTTAATACATTTTCCTGCATACTAAAGTTGATCTTTCAGAATCAGAGGATATGACAGAAGCAAACCCATTGCTTTGATTTAATTTTAACAGGCACCCAAGCTGCACTGCCTAATGAATTTGGGCTAGATTAAATTTGTGTAACACAAATACCCACAAATGAGGGATGTTATTGCTTTGCATCAGCCAACATTTGAACATAATGGTTTGGGATTTAGCAAGTAGCAGCTGTATCTTATCTCTGTATCTGAAACTCTCCTCTAAAAGTACAAAGCACCACTGTACCCATGAGCCTGACTCCCAATTCCTGCTCTGCGTTGGTGGCCATTCCCAACACGACACACTACAGACAACAGGTCCTCTGACACATCCTACATGTGATGTATTTCTTTGTATTTTTTCCTCCCCCAGACGGTTGGTAGACATCATGGAGTGCCGTAACCAGGGAATTAACATCGGCTACTGTCCCCAGGTGGATGCACTGGACAATCTGCTCACTGGAGAAGAGCACTTGTACTTCTACGCTCGCATTCGAGGCATCTCAAAGAGAGAGATAGAAGGGGTAAGGAGGAGCTGCAGACTCTGTGCTGCCTTTCAAAGCTTTGGGTGGCGATAACACCGTGCACAAAATGACACAGGATCAGATATAAATTCAAAGATGTACTCCCTCTGCAGGACCGTTGAACTGTTGATGCTTCCATGCATACTGAATCAGAGGGTGTGAAGTGTTGAGTGATGTGTGCTGAAAGCTGTACTATCTTGGGCAAAATGGAAACGCTTTTGTTGTCAGCTCGTGCAATCCAAATTTCAGAATTAAGCTGATGCTGTATGCTTCAGTGCAGACAATTTACATTTAAACGATACTTTGATGATGAGAGGATCTCATTTGACATGTCACTTTAGCCCCATTCTCCCCATTTATCTTTCTGAGAACTAATCAATCTTGTTTCTGGGGTGATTACTTAGAGTGCCTGTCTTTTGCTGCTGCTGCTGCTGCTGCTGACATGAGAGGAATCTGCAGAGCAACCAATCAAAAGATGATGTGATTTCTGATTTTCCATCTTAATATATCTAATTTTTTTTCACAAAAAGAAAGAGAAGGAAAAGAAACCGCTCTGGAGTGGGTGAAAGTTTGTAGAAAACAAATGATAAATCTAAATTGTATGAAGAAAAACATTTATCTGTTTCTTCTCCTGTTTTTCTCTATATATATTATTCTCTCTATATATATACTGATTTTTTTCTGACAGCAACAGTCACGTTAGAAAAGCAGTTGTGCCCATACATTAGCCCGTATAAACACAGACACATGTAGTTATGCAAACAGCGAGTCACAGAAATGGATGCAACTGGCTCGGATCATCATTGTTGCTATCAGTACAGCCTCTCCTCTCTGAGCAGGAAAATGACAACAATGGTTATAATGGCGACAGCATCGATGTTGGGCTAATTCACAAAGATGAGGTTATATATAGAGTTCCTCTTATGTTGTCTCTCACTGACAGTCCCCTAGCTGTGGATAATGAGACAAGCCTTAATGGGGTCATTTCACATTGACATGGTTTTGTCAGGCTTAATGAGCTGTTACATCAAAGGTGATAGAAAGGGGCTTTTATAAGAGAACATAAAAAACAACACATTCTGATCTGAACCAGTCAGGAAGATGCTGCACTACATTTCCAGTGCTAATCATTGAAATGTAGCTGCTGATACAGTGTATTTGTTTAAAGCGTGTGATGATCTGAAAACCTGCATCAGTGAATTCAGAATCGTACAGACAAATCAACAGTAAAGGCAAATCGTCTTACAGAGAGGAACTAAGCTATCTATTGCATTGGCTGGCTTCATTGACGTGGTTTCAAAACTTGCCAGCTGATGGGGAAAAAGGCCAAAGCTTCCCGATAGGAAATCACCTCGAGCTATTGGAAAGTGAACTGGTATTTACAGCACACTATTTCATGTGATTAACAGGCAAGCGTAGAGATTTTTAACTAACTGAAATTGTTATGATGCCATGAAGGGGTTTTTTATTACAGCTTTCAGTGTGGTTTAACACAAATAGGATAAACTGATACGCAACAAATTATGCAGTGTCAGCCCCTGTTCTCTAAAGTTGCAGCCCCAGGACAGGATGGAGTTTAGATGGAGTAAAGTTGCCAAGTAAAGTCATCATTGTTGTTTCAACAAAATTAAATATGCATGGGAGTGGGGCAGATAGATATCTCAGTTATTTGCTGTGCCGCTGTACTGGACAGAATAGGAGGAGGCAATAACAGAAAAGAATGAATATCAAGTAGCCACTGAGGTGGAGGGCCATACTTTGCCCTCAGAATAATCTTTCTGTAAATGCACCTCTTCCTGCTGTGGTCAGGTTCTGAAGTGTGTGTGTGTGTAGTGGGATCTTTGACTTTTCCTCCAGAGAGAGGGGCCTCCTGTTGATGGATTGAAGGGATGGAAAATAAGCTTCCTGTAAAGATCCTATGTTGTTCAGATCAGCTGGAGCCACACACAGATGAGTGGTTGACTTCATCCTCATGTTCATGAAATCAGTGAACAGCATACTGTGCTGTGCAGTTGTCTCATATTCCTCTATGCTCCTGCAGCCATGCAGAGCAATCGTTAAACCTATCGACACACGGCAGATGACAGTTAATCCATTCCACATCTACTACATTGATTATCAGTTTGCAGCAGAAACATGGCAAAGTTCTCCTTTGGTTTCCTGCAGATATATACCAATTTGACAGAAGGAAGAGAAAAAGCAAATGTTATTACCTTACAATATTATTGTTCTAAAATAACAGATTTATGTGGGGGCTGCAAGGGTGGTGTGTTTATACTGCAGAGATTAAGCATTTTTTTTTGTATTTACCAACTAGTGTGTCTTTTTTAGATGTCTATTCAGGCCACAATGAATCATCAATTTGACTTTGCTTTGAAAACTCACATTTGAAAGTTGTTACTGTTCTATCATTTATGTAACTTTTGAAAGAAGAAAAAAGAGATTTTTCCTCTAATTGAATCAGTTCACTGACTTGATGACTCCTCTCTACTTATGCCTGTTATACTGTTTTAGTATTCACATTTATCCTGCAATTGCCACTGTATTTTAGATAGTCTTACTTTAAAAGGTGAAACATGCTGCTTGGCTATAATTCTAACTGTCTTATAATCTTATTAACATGACTCAGTAGTGTAGCCACCTTTTAGTGAAGATTGGTGCATTGAAAACTTCATGTTATTTATCCTCTGTAAAATCCCTTCAATGTTTTTCATGAAGGTGGTGAACTACCTGCTGAAGAGGCTGGAGCTGAGCTACCACAGAAACATCATCACTGACGGTTACAGCTGCGGCACACGCAGGAAGCTCTCTACAGCGCTGGCTCTCATCGGGCATCCACAAATCCTGCTCCTGGTGAGGACACTCCCCTCCATGTTGCTGTACCTGCTCATTTAATTGCCTAACAGCCCATCAGACAACAAATATTTAACTAACTGTATGCAGCTGTTCCTCCTGAAAGGATCTTTGACGTAAAGTACATACTGACAGACCAGACTTGACAGAGCTCATATAGTTAATGAGTCTGCTTGCTCAGGCTTTCCCAAGGGGTAGTCTTCCCCATAGCTCTCAACTTAGTCTCTACCTTATGTGTCTATCAAATGGTCTTTTCTCTTTTTCTCTTTCTTCCTGTCTTCAGATCTCTCCGTACTTGTCCTTCCCTCTATGCATCTTAATTTCCCATTCTCTCTTGAATTTTCCCTCTGCATCTTGTCTTTGTCTTCATATTTTTGCTTTTTCTGTAACACTGGGCCTCCCATCTCCCATCCTCTTTTGCATTTATGCATCTGCCCTTGGTTTTCCCTTCTCTTACTGTATGTGCTGCACACTATTTGCGCCTCACTGCCTTCCTCAGTGAACCCCTCCTCTTGCCTTGATCTCTCTATTTTGATGTCAGCCTCCCTCTCCATCTTTCACACACCCTGCTACCCTCTTCTCATTCCTCCTCTCTCCACAGGATGAGCCAAGCTCTGGCATGGACCCTCGCACCAAACGTCACCTGTGGAAAATCATCTCTGAAGAAGTGAAAGGGAAATGTGCTGTGGTCCTCACCTCTCACAGGTTAGAAGAGTATCACACACATACACCTGCTGAAGTGTATTTTGAAACATTTGATGAATACATTACTAAATTCCAGTATTGCACAAAATGCTTGGCACTGGGCTACAACTGGGTAAAAAGTAAGGTGACATTCAGTATCTAGCACATTATGTTCTTGGCTTTTTTTCCACAGTATACTGTAGATAACAAGTAGGATAACTACTAAATGTATTCTTCATTTATTTATGCATGACAGCAGACATTACTAATTACTGCATGCTGTATATAAGACTCCTAGTATGACCTTTTATCTTTCTCTCTTTGCCTCTGTTTCTCAGCATGGAGGAGTGTGAGGCACTGTGCAGCCGTCTTGCCATCATGGTGAAAGGTCAGTTCCGATGCCTGGGCTCCCTGCAGCACATTAAGAACAGGTTAGTGACCTCTGCTCATCCTCCAATCCAGCCATTACTGCTCTCCCCACTCTGTCTCCATAGCCTCCTATTCTTCCCCCGTGGTCCTTTGTGCAACTAAAAGCTCAATTTTACTTGTATAACCGCGTAGCTCCGCCCCCTCCCCTCAGTCATTGTAATAACACTGTGCTTTGTTCGTAAAATCTCCTTTGTGCAGGTTCGGCAGCGGCTTCACTGTGAAGATGTACTTGGCCGAGGCCTCCTGTGATGCAGAGGCAATCACTGGCTTCATGCAGCGCAGATTCCCCAGCACTTATCTCAAGGTGAGCTTTGTCAGCTATCCGAAGTAGAGAAGAGTACTTGGTAGAGAAGAGGGAAAGACTAAGTATGTTGTACATTGCAGTGGAATGTTGCAATAAATTCAGTGGAATTTATTGTGTATGAGTATGTGTGAATCGTTCTTGCTGAAGAGTCTATGGCAATATTCTTCTAAAAATAAGCTTTTGGTTGGCCTTATTTCCTTCTCTTTTACTAATAAAGTAAATTATTAATTCAAGTAAAACATCAGCAGACCTGGCTGCAATGTCAAATCCCACAAATGTGCCCTCACACGAGCTGGCTACTGTTCATGGTTTTAAAGCAGCATTCATAGATTTCTTTTTTTTTTTTTTGGCCACTTGGGGGCAGCGAAAAAACCTGGAAACACAACACTGACATATTCTCACATTTTTCATTAATTTAGAGGCATTTTTGTTCACCTGATGAATGTAAATCCAATATTCACTCTTCTTTTAGCTACATGTTTGTTTCCATTAACGCTTCCCTCAATCTTTAGCTACTAAATGCTCCACCATGTTTACAATGTAGTTACTAAGGTAGTCGCTAACTTTAACTGAGGGTTTATCTGAGGGTTTTTTTGCTGAGAACAGCTGCGTGCTGCAGCTAAAACACTATGATCCATTGTTAATATGACAATATTGAGTAGAGCAGCTTTAGGGAATCTATACAAAATGAACTATGATGTACTGACATTATTACCTCACTAGCCATATGTGCAGCTTCTTCTTGAAAATTGTCTGACTCTTGCTCAACTAAGTAGAGAGAAAATCATTAGGACACATAGCTCATAAGGACCTGATGTGTTCCAGGTGTTAAAAGGCCCATCCCAGAATATATTACATATACTCTGTATATATGAATGTATAGTATAGTATGTAGTAGTATCACTGCACCACTTTCCTATTTAACTGAATGAGAAAATAGTCTCAGACTTCGAGGCCCTACTGCATATATCTATAGATATATTTTTTTATAAACAGCTATTCACTGTATTTTACAGTATTTCATGATTTATAGAGTATTTAACCCTCTACTTGTGCATTCCTTTCCACCTCACAGGACCAGCACTCCACTATGGTGGAGTACCACGTACCAGTTGCTCCAGGAGGGGTGGCTGACATCTTCGACCAGCTGGAGTCAAACAAGAATGCTCTGCAGATCAAACACTTCTCTGTGAGCCAAACCACACTGGATGAGGTGAGAAAAAGAGGCAGGACACAAACACTGAGAGAAGAAGGACTAGCGTGAGGTTTTGTAGGGGTGGGTAGATGGCAGCGAGGGACAGAAAAAAGGGACAGGAGATGAGAGAAGAAGAGAGAGGGTGGGTGGGGGGGCAGGGACAGAAGAAAGCTGAGTGGGAGTGAAAGACTGAGTAGAAAAAGTTTAAAAGAGGCAGAGGGAAACTGACAGAGGGTATGCCTGAGGGAAAATAAATGGAATATGAGTTAGGGAGAAAATCCATGAGTTTTATATGCAGCCAGTGCTGATATTCTTCAACGACTCTGCCCTTCTGGGGCTCTGGGATTGGAAGAAGCCATAGGCAGAAGAAAGCGAGGGGGGTCGTGGAGGAAAACTGTCCAGCAGATTAGCTCAAATATATGGCACTCAGAGAAGGATAATTGTCTTTGATACTCGCATGGCTCTTATATTATTACTGTATCTCCACAGGTCTTCATCAACTTTGCCATGGGAAAGATTGGCATGGAAACCATACCAATTCACAATGAAGATGAGCATGACGACCTGGGCTCCATTAAGGCAGTACGAACATAGAGCTGACTGCCATCTTTTCTTTGCCATCGTGTCTATGTCCACTATGAAATGAAACACATTTTTATGTGTGAAAAAATAAGATTGTAAACAATTTCCTGATTATGTCTTTAAAGTCTCTTCACTAATGACATGAAGGGTAACTTACATTTGTATCTTTACCAAATTAAACTCTTGATGATCTTACAGGTCACATGATGACACTTTTATGTTTACCTTTAAATCTCAAGATGTTATTATTTATGAAGGATAAAATTAATAATGTAGACTATTAACTTCTCTATGTGGTTGGGGCACTGTTAACCATAGCAATTCAAAAACATTATGTATTTTCTGTTTAGAATCATTTTCATTTGATTTTAGGTCATCTTAAAGCACACTCAATATATGATATGTCTCAAGAAGTAATTTTTTTTTTTAAATCTGAAGGACATGTAATTGTGCCCACTGGATAAAATTTGCCAAAACAAAAAATATTCACACACAGAAGAACATCCTCAATATGCACTTTCCCCCTACTCATTAACACTTCCTCTAAGGGCATATCTAACTTTTAAAAATGAATAAACTGAATATTTAATGTACTCTTTCCTACTTGTGGACCAGTTCCAAATGGTCTTGAATGTATCAAGCCTTTTTTATAATTCTAATAAAGCTATTTTTCAAATGCAGCTGCTGTTCATTTGCATATTGTATGTGCTTTTCCTATGTTTGAGCGTAAGGATTTTTGATTTGGCTGCTATGACAGACCTAAAATTCCAGCTGATTTCATCCTTATTACGTTATCATTATAGGATGTATGGCTATATATGGATATTGCCATAGGTCAAGCTAAAACACAATAACTGATACTAATAATACACAAATACTGAACATGAGCTAACCAGATGACTCAAACCTTGTTAATATTCCATGGATAGGCCTTAAGTATTAAGCTGACATTTAAACTGAGAGAGGATAGATTTTTTTTTTCACACTTTTTGATTTAAACTCATTTGTCTGCACACAAATTCATCTTCAATTGTTTACACTGGCCTTTTGTTAATACATTCAACCCAACAATGACACATCAAAGTGGAAATAAACCAAGCTTATCAGTGAACCACTTTTGCTCTCTTTCTTTGTGATGGCTACTTTGGACTGATAAGTTGTTGTAGAGAAAACACACTAGTGATTACAAAAGTGCCAGAGGTTAAATCGCAAAACACATACAAGTGGAAGAAATAGAGCTGAAGAACTGAAGAGATGCTGAATTAACAAATGCTCATAAATCAGTTGTTCTGCTGTTGAATTGTATATTTGTGTTCAGTTCAAGTAACATTTGCGATATGTTTAATGTCATTAAATGTATAATTAAGCATTTTGTACGAGTTTAAAAGAAAATACAGACAGCAAAACTTACCATGATATTTCGGGGGCGGGGCCTAAACTTACGTCACCACCGTGGTCATGGCAACCATGACTTCCTCCCATTTGGCGGGACATGCAAGACACAGGAAGCGAGTTCGGCTTGTTTTTCAATCGTGATTTGTAAACAAAGTTATAACAGGAGATAAATTAAACAAACAAAATCTCCCCTAAAAATGAATAATGATGTTCCGGCGCAGACAGAGGACTGGAAGAGCACTAAAGAGGCGGTTGCGAACTTTCGACGGCTGCTACTTTGCTCCAAATGGTGAGTTGATGTTACAGTAACTGCGGCTAGCAGAGAGACTGGCTATGTAATGACGGAGCGCCCTTTGTTGTGTCACGGCTAATCGCAAAATAAAGTTTACAACTACTACTAACTTCTAGACCGGGTTCATGTTGAAACGCAACAGGAAGATTCATAACGTATGCACCGTTAGCTCAGTCGTGTTAGCTAGAAAAGAAAGCATGGAAAGCAGAGCCGTTGGAAAATACCAGATGTCTGAAAAAAAAAAAAAAAACGTTAGAGCTGCCTCTTGCCCCCCCCCCCTTTTTTTTTTTGCATTCAACTCAAATCTGGTTTAGTAGCTGTTTATTGACATCCCATTCGTATAAAGTTCCCGTGTGCCATGGTGGAGTGAAATTTATAAAAACATTGTGCAACGATAACACAGAGACGTGCGGACTAAAAGTGAATGACAGTGCAGTATTATAAAAGACATAACACTATATGGTAAAAACGATTATTCATTCATTCAAATCTTAGATAAATATTATGTTTTGGGAACAACAAAAATACACAACACATGACAGCACTCAGCTGGAGAGGCCCGATGGTGAACAAGCTGGCATGTTGTGCAAAAGCAAAAAAACAGAAACTGTACAGTGTAAATTTAGTTCAGGTGAGTGTTTGGATGTAGCAAGATGTTGAGGTACCTGACTGCCTGCGGGAAGAAGCTGTTACACAGTCTGGATGCTACAATGCTCCAGTACATCCAGCCCGAGCCAGCCAGATGGCACAAGGGTTGGAGAGTCTGCAAGAAGTGGAGCAGGGGTTCCTCACAGTGCTGGCTGCTTCAGATGCAGAGGTTATGGGAAATGTACTCTATGTACACTCTGAGATCCCACTGATGCTCTCTGCTGACTCCACCATCCAATGCAATTGACAAATCAGGCTGTAATGCAGCTGGCTGGGATGTTTTCTGTAGTAGGATGGGTTGAGGGGTTCACTCTGCTTACTCTCGCTCTCTTCTCTGCAGAGACTCCAGACACCATTGTGCTCTTTGTGTAGGGTGGAGGTATTAATGTTTCAGTTGTGGTTTTCTCCCAGCAAGGTGTGCTCTTAAGAATCTTGTCACTATCCTCCCACGTAGTCCTGAAGTTTTTGATCAGTTGATACTATTGCTGTAATATTAATCCTTTTAGCCTCATCTAGCAGGTTGTGCGTGTTCCACTGTGAGATACCTATTATTTCCTTAGCAGATCTGTGGTCACAGCAGTGGACTGAGTGCACCGGTTCTTAGTGTGATGGATATGACCTTGTGTATTCTGACTGCACTGACCAGTTTTAAATGTTTTGTCCTTTTTTTTTTTCCAGCTCAAATTTAATGAAGGAACCTGTGTGTCTAGGGATGTGTGAGCATATGCTGTGCAGGTAATGTAACCTCAGAAAAACATGTTTTACTCTGACATGCTCATTAACAATAGACCTTTATCACAGTGAACACTTATTTGTCAAACACAGGTGTATCTAATCATCTAAATGATGGCTCCATTACATTTAGGTGTGCTGTAACTGCCAGGGTTCTGGTTCACTAGCACACCTAAATGGAATGAAACCACATTTTTTTCTTTTAAAACACACAGTATGTTTTTCCTGCTATGACAAATCAAAATATCCACAATGAGAAGGCTCTATTGCTGGATTTTATTCCCCATATATTCAAAAAATATATTAATAGATTAATAATATAATTATAGGTTTATGGGATAAACAGATTCATATTCTCTTCAATCAATTAGCCAATCAGTTATCACAAGCAACCAATAATTGTTTTAGCACTTATTTCAGTGTTTGTTATGAGTAATGACTGTAACAGCACCATTGTACCAGGGAATTCATATGTGAGCGGGACATGGGAAATAAAGCAATTTTATGGCAGAATTTGTATAAATGATTATTAGTTATGACATTTCTTGTGTTATGGAGCTTATTGCAATACATGGTTTACAGTGTTGAATGTGTCTAGACTCTAGTTTACAGTGTTAACAGCTGAAGGGGATTGATGTCTCTGTTGGCCTAGATTACAGCCTCAATTTATGCCCTCTCTTCATGACTGAATGGTCTTAAAAAGTGAATCAATAAGCTCATTGTATTTCTTTTTATTGAACTGTGAAGTAGATGCCTAATTCAAGAAATGGTTGTTGCTCAGGTCCTGTGCTGGCCCCCGGGCAGGAGATGGCTGTGTGGTGTGTCACAGCCCTGCATGGGTGAAGGACATCCAAATCAACAGGCAGCTGAGCAGCATCATACAGCTTTTCTGTGGTTTGGAGTCCCTGCTCAATCCTGTAGAACAACCAGGTAGGTGGTAGTTGTTATATAGCAGCTTCAAAGCATAATTAAGGTTTATCTTCTAAAATCACTGTGTCCTATACATTATGTTTCTCTCCATGCTCATCTACGCACACCTCTTTCTGTCAATTTCTGACTGAAACTTTAAACATTTTCTTCCACCAATCTGATCTTTGAAAGCCAGTGTTAGTGGGTTATGCCTGTGGTTTACATAATGACAATAATTATGCAATGCAATTAACCATGGTGGTGTTTAGTTTGCAGGTAGACCTCAGCTGACAGAGAACTAGAGGGTAACTTTCTAAGCCCTGTTGTTAAAATGTGAACAAGTCTGCAGGTTGCTGTGGTGTCTAAAAATACAGTTATAACTAAAGGTTGACAAGTTTATTGGGTACCTCTGTTGCTCTGTCAAATGTCAGTATTTGTGGCTGGAAATGCATAATTCAAGGTTTTATGCATTTCTTTCTTCATCTCAACCGGCAGTGGAAGGTTATTACAAACACAAAGAGCCTTTTTGATGGCAATTCACATTGAAAAATTATGGTTCACATGGGACAGCAACATCTTGTTTTGTTAAACATGTTTTTTTTTCATTGATTCATTGCAGCCTCCTGTGTCACTGAGATTCAGACACAACCTGAGAGCCCTGTCTTTAAAAACAAGAAGAACTTCAAGATCTGGTTCAGCCCCCGCAGCCGCAAGGTGCGCTGCACAGTGGAGAAGCCTTTAGAGGTCACCACACCGGACAGCAGGTCTTCTGGAGAAACAGCTGCAGTACAGCCAGATACTGTTACTGCTCAATGCCAGGACCTGTCAGTTTTCAATTTCACCTCATCCTCCCAAGACTCTTCTTCTTCTCAAAAATGCAACAATGAAAATGAAAACAGGAAGAAGAGGTCAACTAAGAAAAATGCTGCCAGGAGGAAGGCAGTGGTCCAGGGAGCCACCACGACCACACGAATGCAGACCAAGCAGATGATGAGGAAGAATAGGCTGGAAGCAATAAATCAGCAATGGGGGATCAGTGAGAATGTAGATGCTTTAAAGAAAAAGGAGCAGCCCTGTGATGAAGGGGCAAGGAGGTCCAGTAAAAGGGTTTCCTTCCTGAGCTCTGCTGTTGCCTCCGACAAGCCTCAGCCTGAAGTGCCAAAGGGGAGTACTGATGAACTCAGCCCTGACAGCAGTGCCATGAGGGAGCACCTCTCAGGAGGCAACACCAGTGAAATGAATCACCCCGCCTCAGATGGTCAGAGCATGTGGGATGATGTCACCCAGCAAAACTCACTGTCTGCAAATGACCTCAAACCAACTGATGATCATGAAAAACAGAACAACGTTTCTCCCGAAAAGCATTCCTCAAAAAGAACCAGAGTAGTGGAGAAAGTTGGCACCTTGGAAACTACACCAAAAAGACCTAGGACCTCCCCAGGTCGGAGGAGAAAATCACCTGGTCAGATGTCGCCAGTCATCCTTAACCCTCCATTTCTGACTAGCCCCAGGTGTGAAAAGAGCACCAAAATCTCCAGAGAAAAGCAAGGACACAGTCCGTCTGCCGTAGCCACCGTCGGTAGAAAATCTCCTCGTACTCATAATGCACCTGTTGGACGGCCCAGCACAGGAAGCCCTGCAGTTATGAAGAGGAACCATAAGGGAGAGACCCTGCTGCATCTAGCTGCTATAAAGGTAAAGCGTTTTTTGAATAATTTAACTAATTTACCTCACTCCGTTTTCTGTTGTGTTCTGCAAATTCATGAGCTGCACCAGTATTGCACTATAGCCTAAATAAATTAGGTACGTAAATTCAAAACAATATAAATTAGTTAAATCAAAATTCAATAAAATGACTTTATGTCCCTAATAATTATTATTCCTGTTTTGTCTTCAGTTATTTATCAAAAGGCAGAAATCATTTCTGAGGATTTGTCATCAGTTGAAATGATGAGATTGCGTGATGTAAACTTGGCCTTTCATGTTCCTTATTTTTATTTAGTTTCTTATAAATAGCATCTTGCACAAATCTGCTGGTTTAAATACCTTCTCTTTCTGTGGGTTTTCCCCCCTCAGTTTAACATTTTTGTCTTCAGATGATCAGACAGCCATGTTCTGGTCTGTTGAGAATAAACCGTTTTACTGTAATCCTTGTAAACATAGCCGTAATCCCCCTCTGGATCCCTGACAAGGTAATCAATGCCCCACTGTGGAGTGTGATTGATAAACACTGGGGCTTTGGTACACTGGGATCAGCTGCTGTGTTTGAAGGGTTGCGTTTACAGGTCTGCAATTCTGACCTCAGGTTTGTTGTTCTCTGTGGCTCCTGCAGGGAGATGTAGAGGCTGTCAAGGAACTGCTGGACCAGGGAGCTGACCCTAACCTGAAGGATAATGCTGGGTGGACACCTCTGGTAAGACTAATACAACAAGTGATACATCTGAAAGCTTTATTTGTTGTGTGAAGAAACTTTCAGTGACAACAACAATTATTAGGTTGCAATAGCTTTTTTTTTACGCTGTCTGGGTGTTGTTTTTCTTTTCTTTGGTGAGAGAAATGTGTTGTGTTTCTTGTCAATAACATAAGCTATTTCCATTTTTTATACACACAATTACTTAATGGTTTGTCACACAAACGCCTTCATGTTTACGGTATCTTTTCTTCTCTGGTAAACCAACAAGTTTGTGTTGCTGTTATGGGTATGCCTGTCTTTTGCTGTATCATTTTTCTGCACCCAAAAACATGCTTAAGTCAGTAGTTGAATTATTAAAAATCATAAATAAACTATCTGTACTGTAACTGTTCACACCACTCTGAAACAAAGCTACAAAGACTCTGCTTTGACTTTATATTAGCTGGTAGAATACATCATACCAGCAAGTTTCAAATGTGGAGTGGGTCAATTACTGCAAATACCACCTTTTTATGCATGCTGGCTTAACCCAAAACATGTGGTGTGTGCTCTTTTAATAATTTAACCTAAAGTTAAAATCCTTCAGTGCTGCCTGAGCAACTTTCTTTTCTTTAGAGAGCAAATGCGAGAGTGTTTGCCACTATCCTCGTGCAGCACTTCACGTGGCTACCTGCTCTCATTTTGGTTCCTAACTGTGAGCAAATAGAACATTTTACTGCTGCAGATGGTCAGCACCAAAGGAAATAGTAGTGGTAGCTACTACAGCATTATATGAAAGAGGAAAATCAAGTTTTAATGTCTAGACAAATAAAAACAATATAACACAGTTGCACATTCTTCTTAATATTTGCTTAATTCATGTTTTGTTTTTTACACAGATGTTGGGACTCCACAGAGCACTGTGCTAAAAAGCATATTGTGTGCTTCTTAGACTAACTGAGCTAAATTAAACTGAATTGGAACAAATTGGATTCCCAACAATATTCTCAGCTGCCCAATTTATTGACAGGGCCACAAATATTTTCAAATATTTTGCAGTTGTTGCATTGTGTCTTAATCTCACTCCTGAATGAATCTCTCAGACTTGTGAAAAGAGTGAGGAAAAATACTTGCTTTTACTAAACTAATTAATAAATCTCCCCATTCATGTTAATTTGATAAAAGAGGAAAAGTAGAGCATGATGATGTTTGAGAGTTTGTTTGACTTGGAACATTTGATTGGCAGTTATGACGTTGTTTGACTACCTTTATACATTATCCACAAGGAGAAAGCACACGTGGGATCAAAAACGTTACCATACACATAATCAAATTCTTTTGAACTCTTTGAAACATCTCCCCCAGGAAAAACAGCATCATCTGGAAAAAAAAAGATATTACAGTGATTGAAAATAGATGTGAGTTTAGGATCCATACCAAAAATAAGGGTGTTTTTTGAACATGAGAGAGAAAAACCAGATCAAAGCAGAGCCGGATAACTTGTGAAGGTTGTTGCTCTTTGTTCCAGCATGAAGCGTGTAACCTGGGTCACATGGCAGTCGTGGAGGTGTTGGTCTTGAGGGGAGCTCTGTTGAACACACCTGGCTATGAAAACGACTCGCCACTCCATGATGCTGTGAGGAACGGACACCCAGCCATTGTCAAACTGCTGCTGCAGCATGGAGCCTCACAGAATGTTCTGTAAGCTGCTTAAATTTTTTTCATACCTACAGTTTATTGGGTTTGCAGGTGAAATGCTACACGAGCCTTGCTCTTATAAAGATGCTCCATGTCAAATGAATTACAAAGTTACCCACCGGGGTATCAGGGTAGGACCTGTGCATGTAATGTGGGTCACTGTGAAGAAGGTCTTGTGCAGGACAATTGATTAACTGCATAGATGGTGTGTTTTGCTTGGCATTGGTCTTTTGTGAAAATTCTCAAGTGCTGACCAGAGGCTGTGACCTGAAAACAAGATTTTTTTGTTAGTTATGGTTAAAACAAAAGCAGAACTTTGAACCTTGTACTGAAAAATACATCTGCTTGTTGCCACTTTAAAACTTGAGTTCATCTAGAACAAAATTAATTTGAAAAAACATTACTTACTGCTAAAATTCCAACACTTTAAGCTATAGTTTTGATCACAACCATATAAGATGCAGTATCCTCCACACTCATGCAAACATGAGACATTATCTTTTTGAGTATGCTGTGTGTTCCTCCCTAATGTTAAAATTGTGACTATTTATAAGGGGCTTTGTCCTGTTTTAAAATCAAATTTCATTGTATCTGAATATTATGATCAAATTTGTTTACTGTGACATTTTGGGCCACAGTTATCCTGAAGTATGAAAATTTGATTCTGCCACATACCTAGTGTGCAGTTCACTGAGTAACAGCCAAACAAAAAACTCGAATCCAGTCTTTGTTATTTTGCTCTGCCGTGCTTGTAAAGGAGGTGGACAAAATATCACAAGTGCCCTTCAACTGAGTCAGACAACTAAGGTAGAAATCTCAACCGAAACTGAACATTATAGGTAAGTTAATATTGCGCTGCCATTGTATTTGATTGAATTACACCACACACCACTTTTGTTATTCTGGAGTGGTGCTTATTTTCCACCTCTTCAATATATCATTGAGTACCCGTTTACCATTTATTGTACCAGACATTCTGCCTTTTATAATTAAGAACAGGGCGTGCGTTAGGTGCCTAGATGTAAGAAAATCGACTGTTGCTGATTAGTTGCTGGTCAAGCAGTTGATGCTGTATCAGCATTTCTGGCTTGTGGAGGGAGGGTAGATATGTAACACCATGTCCATAATGAGGGAGAGAATGCTGGTATCAGTGTAATCAATAGAGTAGTTGATCAGTGTCAGTGTTTTGGTCAGTTAGAAAATGGTTCCTTTGTCTTCATTTAATTTTATTTGCCTCTTTGCTTTGATGGGTCCTGATTGCAGAGTCTTACGTTTTCTCCTCTTTACCTTTATTACTTGTCTACAAGCCAAAAAACAGGCAGTGAGTGGGACAGAGTGTCAAGACTGCAAGATGAATGCAGTCTTTGCCCTAGTGCCCAAAAGCTACACACACACACACACGCACACAAACTACGCAGAGCAATCCCTAATGGAATGATTGGCACACAGGTTTGGGTATGGAAATATAAGTATTGCAGATCTTCAATGTTCATCTGTTTGTTTTGTTTTGCAGGTTTGAATGATTGGGCTGCGTTTTTTTTTTCATTGTTTTGCGACAGTGAGTCCACTTTATATCCAGCTCAAGTTTTTGACTTGCTCTGTAATACTAGAAGGAAGTCTTTTAAAAGAGGCAAATTAAGTGAATACTAATATATTTTATACAGTCGACCATTCCCTGTTATCTCAAAAACAACAGGTTTAAGCATTTTCCGAGAAGCTACACAGCATACACAGCTGGGCTCCTGACTACAAGTCTCAGCCCTGTAAGCATAAATATCTACCAGTACAGCACATTTGGACAAACAGGATGAGACCTGCCAGGTGCTAGTTGATAGCATATGTTATGTTCATGAAATTAAGGGGCAATGGTGATATTTTGTGGAGTTAAACCTTGAATACTAAACTTTATTGCCGACCAGTTTCCTATTCGTAGTGCAAGCTTTTAGATGTCACTATTTATGTTAATGTCGGTGCATTATGACAATGAAATTTTGTTTATGAGACATGGGAGACAAAATGCCCAATACATTTGAATTGGCTGTTGACTCACTCCTAACACTAAGCCTGAAGCACAGAATCCATACAGATGTGATTTAACACCACCTGCGCCTCACACTGAACCATTACAGTTGATTATGGCAATAGCACTGGACCGCTGTACATACAGTCAATTGACAAACAAGGAATGACAGTTGCCAAATGTTAACAGTTAGTTATTACACTGAACACTGAATACAGTATTGTATTTAGAAATACATACAGTGTTTGTAATGAACATTCACAAATGCACAGATGAAACTTTTTGATCCAGACATCATGTAACATATTTTGTTTAATTTGCTTCATTTAGCGTATTTCATTAAAGGCACCCTGTGGCAGTTTTTGGCACTGAAGAGCAATGTTTTTATGAGTGTGTCCCAACTCTCCATTTAGTTTGTTATCACGCACATGCATTAAAGCACACATACACGTTCAAAAACACAACCATGCAGGGGACACAACATGCATTTCTGCCAATTGTTGCCACTGTCTCAAAGATCCACAGTTGGTGGTAACAGGCTACAGTAAAAGAAAAAAACACAGCAATGTCCCAACAGAGGCAGTGGAGAGGAAGTGAACAAATAATCATGAGTGTAAACAATGTAGTTTTCAAAATGCTAACAAAGTGGGTTTTGAAAATGTTCTAGAAAGAAACTGTTAGACACACAGTGGTACACACAGTAGTTCTGAGAAAGAAAACCTCAGTTTTGTTTGTTTACAGGAAAACTCCACAGAGCAACTTTAAGATTTATGAATATGATAATACTTTCACCTTTCAGTGAGAAGATGTCACTTTCTCTTTTCTCCCAGTCTTTGAAATGTACTCTATGATGTATACTGTCAGTGTTGAAAACTTCATCCTCTTGTCAAAACAAAATGCACAGCTCTGATGATTTTTTTGGCTGTTATTCACTGGACTATTCATTTTTGTTCAGTCATGGCATTTGAAACGTTGTTATTAGCTTGAATAAGGCTATTTTTAGGAGCATCAAGCAAAGTCATTATTGTGGCGTCAGAGAAGGGCATCTGCATAACAAGTACAGTACAATACACAGTACTTCTACAAAGTTAAATGAAGGCGTTGGGTGAATCATGTACTGTGTCATCAGTATAAACTGCATCACCCCGCTCATCCAGCTATCAGGACAAATTCAGAGTGGATTGTTCGAGACAGAAATATAAGTAATGAAGCTTTTGATTAAAAATGCATTCAGGCCTTGCCCTCTACCTCATCAGTTGCTCGCCACGAGTTTCTATCATTAGACTTATGGCTCTCTTTTAAGACTTAATGCTGAGCTGACATAGTTCAAAGGCTTCGTCAGCTCTTGGGTGATCTTGAGCTTGGTTTGAATTGACCTCTCGAAATGTTTCTCTATGATGACAAGAGATGAACTTAAAAATTGCACTTAATTTTACAGAGCTAGTACAATAGTGGTCATTTAAGGTATGTATGAACAATTAGGAAGAATAAAAGGCTATCATTATTATTATTATTATTATTATTATTATTATTATTATTATTATTATTATCAGTATTGTAAGTGTAGTTATGTTATGTTGTCTGTTGGTAAAGAATGGGTTTTACTTAGAAAGGGAATGGATGGTGTTAGGTGTAGCTGATGGTGGCATTGAACACTTCTCTGTATCTGTGTAGAGCTTGAAATTGATATTTGAATGCCCCCCCTGGTTAGAATAGGAGTCATGGTTGCAGTGGGTATCCACTCGAACCACCACCGCCATCCTCCCACTTGTGTACTTAAGCTGAGGCTTGTGGGAGCATGTTTGTGACTTTACCTCCTGCACAGTTTTCCACGCATTATTATTTTTCTTGAGATATTCTTGTCACATGCAGCTGCATAAACTAATGTGAGTGTGTGTGTATATGTGTAGGTGTCAGATACATTTTATGTTTGTATTTGTATGGGGCTGGCGGTATGAATCCAAATGAAATATTTTATGGACCAGTGGACCTATTAATTGTCCCCCAGGTGTTATCTTTGCTGACGACTAATCTTTTAGTGACAACCTGCTGGGCTTGGTTCTTCTCTCCTTCTCCTCTCCTCCTCCTCTTCCTCCTGCGCTTTTCTACATTCTTTTCTACTCTCCCTCTTTCCTCAAGGTGACCATAGTCTTGTTTCTTGCAGTTCTCTCAAACCTTAAGATACACACTTTGGAGCTGTTTCTTCAATGTTCCTATTGTAACTAAGGGATAGTGGCAGTTTCATCTTTGTGAGTCTGTATGCATAATGCTGCTCTTGAGATGATGCTAAGCCTCCATTACACCTACTGTGAATCGCACATAAATGACTGTGCAGCATCTGTAAAGGGAATGTGATCCTCTTACCAGGTAAATGTATGTAATTGAGAAAGCTTTAAAACACTTAGCACAGTAATGGTATGCAACCCTTTGATATCTGATTTTTTTCATACCATTGTCTGGTGTGTTGACATGATGACCTATGAATGAAGTAGAGCACAGATTTCAACTCAAGCTCATATCATACAATTATGCTGCCACAAGTGAATGAGACACTTGGATGTACAGTTTCACAGTACAGGCGGGGTGTGATCTTTTTCTCTGAGCTCTGGAATGGCAGATATTGATTTTTAATGTCCTCCTTGGCCAGTCATTAAAAAAATAAAATTGCAGGGACTATGATGAAATGATATGAAAGAATGACCACCTTGTTGGAGAATACTGTGCCTTGGATTTGTAATGTAGTAATACCAATGCTGCCTTAGAGTGTGAAAGCTTGGATACAAAAGTTAGTATGATTAACTTGCTAGATGTAGGATTAAAAAGTCTCTCACTAGTTGCCAAGAGACAAGAACAAGTGTGTACCATTTGAAAAGATAAGATTGCTGCTGGCCAGAGCAGTATATTTAAGTAGATTATGATGATGGGGCATGATTTTCTTCAAAACAGGATTTATTTGAAGGAAAAAATAAGGCAAAGGATTTTGTTTCAGATCCTTTATTAGAAACCTTCTGACTATTCTAGAGTCCAAAGTTCATTAAAACTAAAGCACATAGAGCCTTTGCTATCATGGCTCAGGACTCTGAAACGTTCATGGAAATAAGATCAGCCTAGTCAGTATCATCTGAAATCTCCTCTTACAATATGCTTTTCTTCTTGTTTCTTTGTTTTTAATCTTCTGGATTTGTGCTTCTCTATTTTACTTTAATCCAGTGTGAGTTTGTGTTTGGCATTTGTAAACATTTTGTCAGTTCATCAGCGTATTTGCAGTGCTTTCTAATTTGGTTTTTGAAAAGTGCTTGAAAAATAAGACTCATGGAATACTTTTAAACTAGTGTAAGGTAAAGTGACATTTTTGAAAGTAAAAACAATATAAAGACTTTGCTTTGTATATTAAACTTTTAGTTTATAGATCTCTTGAAGAGGGAAACTGTCTTGAGACTTCACAGACCCGCAATGACGATTTACCATGATTTACATGATATGTGCAACTACACAACACAAAACCTTGTTGCACGTTTTGACCTGCTTTTAGTTTGTGTTGATGTAGTAAAGTAAATATAATTACAAAATTATTGTGTTTTTGTCAGTAAGCTGTTTCAGTTTGAACATGTCTGACTTTCCCTGTGGCCACCAGTTGGTCTGCATTGCTGTGTGTGAGACATTGACACACTTTATCTCTTGAATGTTCCTCTTCTCAGTAATCTGCATGGGAAGCAGCCTGCAGATTATGCAGTGAGTCTGGAGATGCTGGAGATATTCCAGGAAGCCTCAGAGGGAACCCAGTATGCTAATGCATCTTCTTGCCCCTCAGCCAGTCTCTCCGCGGTACGTCTGCATGTCCCTAAGAACTGTTAAGGCTAGAGTGCTGATCTTCTTGCATTATTGACCAAGACATTTCTAAACTCTGCTCTTATGTCCTTTCTTAGGTGAGTGACTGTGTGAGGGGGGATGAAATGATGACGTTTCTTGCAAGCAAGCTGTCTCAGCCAGCACAGCTTCAACTAGGCAAACTGGGACAGCTACTAGGAGGGAAAGTGGCTGACACCTTTTCTGTCTCAGGTAGTGTTCATGTGATTCAGACACAACCTCCTCAGGGGGCTTAAACTTCCTAAATGTTCCAAGCAAAGCCCCTTAGGTTGTGGTCACATATGATTGCTTTTTAATGATGTTATTTGTGACGCATGGGTTCTCAGCAACATTGCAAATGAACAGCAGCTACTTGCCAATCACTGGTACATCAGGACCATGGATGGTGAGCGTTTTAACTGCCAAACACTCATAGGTAATCAGCCATCATTTGGATGCCCTGTTCAACTGAAAGATGTATGAGATGGGCAAATTTCAGGCTCAACCACCCAATGGGTTCTGTAATAATGGTAGTCTTTTGCCCTGATCATTATGTTTGTTATGAAGATTATATATAGTACAGTATGTCCACTGCCTTAGAGATAGGCTTTACTATCTCTATACTTTACAATCTATAACAGACCCTTTTTGTATTGTAAAAGCCAGCAGTTTGTGCTTGAGTGTCATCACTCACGAAAGTTCAACAGTAACTAACAAGTGCTTTTAGAGCTGTATACATCATTGTGATACAGCAGCTCCTTCACTGTTGCATAGTAATGGCTAGGAGAATAAAAAAGAGCAAAAGTAATTGAAATCATTCCTCATAAAATGTTTGGAGGTACTGTCAGGGTGATGAATAAGCACTAATGAAAAACAGAAGTGTTTCTCACAACTCTCCTTCGAAGCTCTGACCAGAGGGGTGAAAGTTGGTCCTCTCAGTGAATGCATTTTACATTTTGAATACAAAGCTACAAATCCACACAAATCCACGGTCAATGCACAATGTAAGAAGGTTTTGCCTCTGAGATATAATTATGTTCATTTTGCACTTGTCAACTGTGCTCACTTGTTGAATGAAGAGACAATAAGCCTGTTTTTAAATTTTAATGGACTTATAATCATGCAACCTTGTCTAAAGCAGTAAGCTTTTCCTTTTGATGTGTTGCCATGAACTGTTTGACAGGTTTACAAAAAGCTGCTTACCCTGCTGCAGTTGTGTTAGGACTGATAAATCAATATCACCAATCAATATCTAAGTAGAGCTGTGTTGTGTTATCCTATTTCAATACAAATGAGTTATTGAAGCTTATGTTTTACACACGTGAATAGTTTTGCCCAGTGTAATGTGAATGTGGTCTGCTGAGGTAAGCGTTCATGTCCCCTAAGAATGATTTGTAACATCTTTGCAGTCTTTTCTATTTTCAAACCAAAATTTTGCACTTTGGCATCTGACCAAGTACTGGAAAAACTACGTTCCCATCATCCTCAGCTTGAATTTGTGTTTACTGCTAATTTGTAAATGTTAGCATGCTAACACACTAAACTAAAATTACATGATGACATTATACAGCATGTTAGCATGCAGCCATTAGCATTAACCTACAAGTACCACTGTGCCTAAACACACTCTCACTATAGACTCTTAATCTTGTTTTCTAATGTTTTAATATTCTTTATATCTTGATATTGATATTAACCATATTGTCTTGCCCAACTTTAGTTTGTACCACAAGTATTCAGCATGAGCTAGGCCCCAGCACATGTGTCTCTTGTTGAAAGATTCAAGTTTTCAAGTTGTATATTTAAGTAAAATACAGTATCTGACTTGTGGAATAAAGACTGTAAGTAATGATGTGATCGAATGTGTTAACTTGGAGCACTCTGTATCGAGCTGTCTGAATGTGCACCAATAACACACTGTGTAGCTGGAAAGTGTGGCAGAGACGCATGGAGGACAGCAGCAGGCAGCAGCTATTTGTGCATGTGTAGCACAACTCATTTGCACCTTTTCAATTTGGCTTTTGTGTGTTTGTGTGTGCGTGCGTGCGTGCGTGCATGCGTATGTCTGTCTGTTTTCTCCCTCCAGTGAGCCACATTGTAGTGCCAGAAGGACACATGCCCACTACCTTCTCCACCCTCCTGGGTCTCCTTGCTGGCTGCTGGGTTGTCAGATACAGCTGTAAGTATGGAGTGAGCCGTCGGCTGGAGCAGTTCTCTGCAGATGCTATTTTTGGATGTCATGTTAGACGATGATGTTGTTGGAACCTGTGTAACTACCTACTGCAGTGGCACTGAGGCAGATTTTATTCCAAATATTCTGAATGTTAGATGAATCGTCTCCTAGAATGTAGGACATCTAACATATATCACCAGAACAAAGAATTACAGTTACATTTGGATATTTATTGTGTTCATTTCCTTTCATTCATTGGCAGCTATTAATTCAGTGTAGTGGCTTTAACATTCTCTTCCATCACTGCAGCTCAGGATAACATGAGGCAAATTTGTGAATAAGCCAGTATTTTGGCCAGATACATAAAGATTATTTTCACACAGTCACACTGTAGCTCTGGCAGCAGAGAGTTTATGCATTTGAAAATGCTTTGGTTATTTATGATATAGTAGTTATAATAGTAGTAGATTATATTTAGACACAAATGTCAACTATTGATTTATTTTCCATAATCTGTCCACGTTTCTTAACATCCCCACTACATGAGATGAGGCTTGATAAAGACTGATCAATAAAGAAACAAGTTAAGAATTGTGCTCCTCATACGCTCCTACATTACATCTGAACATTGTAAATTCTGTTCATTATGAATACTAACTACTAATAGATTTTCAAAACCAAGTGATAGAGAGCTATTTTGTGCTGCAGTGGCAAAAGGAAACATTTGCAATGTATTTTTTAATTAATGTTTTTATTTTTTCATGGCGAAGCTATTGTATTTGTCTCCTACAAGGTTGCATATGTATTCAGTTTACTGAGTCATTCATGGGTGCTCTAACCACAGAAAAGAGTATTTCCATTTGCATTTGAAGTTTAAATTTGCTGCAGTTAGGTGACTCTTGGCATAATGTAGTATAGGACAAGTATGAAAAATCTAGGCAGTAAATATTGGACTTGGAGCCACAGTGCAGAGAAAATGGATTGTGCTGCACAAGGTTTTTGCAGTAGTTGTAAGGATTTTCTGTTTTAACATGGAGTTGTATTAGCTAATATGCATTTTTTTACTATATCATCTAAACTTTTATAGAAACATGAGGACATGTTACTTTACTGGGCAATCGGCTGCAGTGAGGGATAGGGAAAACATGTCTGTTTGCTGCTGTTATTTGGTAAAGGCCTGCTGAGGCTCCAGTGTTAATTTCTCTTCAGTGCCAAACTAGTCTGAGAGGTGTATTTTCGATCTTGTGCCTCCTCTCTGCTTCCTCTTGTGCTCTTTCTCTCTTTTCAGATGAAATCAAGTGCTGTGTTTGAATAGGAACTTCTAAATACAATACTTGTTATTTTCTGCAACACATAAAATGTCTTGGGAAACATTAAAAGAACATTTTGCCACAGGTAATTTTCAGGTAAATTGTTTGTGCCTGCTGCTGTGTGTATACGCACACACCTGCTTACATGTCTGACAGCCAAACAGAGCAGGTGGGTAACTAGGGGAAGGAATCTGGGAATCAATGCGCTGCCAGGCTTCAATATCACTAGCTATGAAAAGATGGCTAGCCCTCATTTCCTGTTTGATTTGCGCCAAGATGAAAACTTCAGCTATTCTCAGCCAGTCTCCCTGGCATTATTGAACTAAATCAACAAGCACATATTCAGAGGAAGGCAGCTTCAGGGGAAGTTGGAAAAAAAAGACTTGCTGTCAAAGAGTGTTCTGGTACCTTGGTGTGCTCTTGACTGGTGTATCCGTCAGTGGGATCTCTTCACTGTGTGTGAGTGTGTGTTGAGTAAAATGCCATCCACACTTGTCTCTGTCTCTGCCAGTAAGGCATTTCAACTTTGAATGTGTGTGTTAAAGTTTGTGGTTGTTTGACTGTATACGATTTTGTGTGTTTGGACCGTATTCTGCCCTCCTCTTCTCTTTTCTCCACGCAGGCTGAGCACTTGACACAGCTTGTCTCCCTCGTGACAATCACTGTGCTGTCCTATCTGTCTCTGTCCTTGTGTATGTGTGTAAGCACACACAAGCAGCTGAGTTCTCACTGTCACCTGCTTTTGTGCGCAGCTAGGCCAAGCCCTGGCTTACCTCTTTATCAGTCTTACTTTTCATTGCAACACGTTTCCCTTGGAAACGCAGCTTCAGTGTTATATTTGAAAACCATCGTGAAAATCAACTCCATCCTACCTAACGGGGCTCCATTCCAGCTAGAAGCCTCACCTAAGCTTTCAGTGAAGATCAAATGTTGATTGAAATCCTTTTGTCAACGTTTTGGGAAATGCACTGTTGGCTTTATTTCTAAGAGTGAGATGAGAAGATAGATATCAATCTCAGTGTCCAAGCTGGAGACAGGACATGTTTATCAGCTTAGTATTAAATCTAAAGAGAGATATGGGCGAAATAATTCAACACATCTAAAGCTGAATGTTTCATCTCATTTGCTTAGCCTGTATAGGGGCAGAGATGTAAAAAGGACAATTTGTGGTTTTCTAGGAGTTGCATGTTGTCACTGCAGTATTTCTTGGTGAACAATAACCAGTCACAGTGATATCCTCCGGTCTTGTTCTCACAGTGAGGTTTACAGGTTCGGCTCTATGTTTGTGTCTATACAGAAACCAAAACAAGGACATGTGCTTGCCAACCGTGTCTGGCAATCTGCACTATAGCTGGATGCTGCAAACAAGTGCTGCATGGATTGATGTCTATACATTCCTGTCCTTCTATAGGTTAAACAAACAAGACACATTGTGTAAATAAGCTGGCTTTAGAGGCATTCACAGAAAAATATTTTATTCACTTTGGAGCTAGGTAAACTGTTTCTCTCCCTTTTCCAGTCTTTATGCTAAGCTAGGCAAGCCAAATCTTGACTGCAGCTCCTGCACTTAATGCACAGACATGAAGTCTGAGATTGATCTTTTCATCTCACGCTTGGAAAGAAAGCAAAAAAAATCACATTCCCCAAAATGTCAAACTATTCCCTTTTATATGATTTTTCTTACTCTTTTCCCCCTTTTCTCCCAATTTCTACTGACTTATTTACCTGCACTTTGGTTCTTGGTTCTGTGCTACTCCCACTCTTGACCCAGGGAGAGTGTGAGCACCCATCTGCTTCCTCCCAAAACAAGATCTGGCTTTTTCTTTTCATCTGCCAGTGAGGAGGTTTGGGGACCTGCTCTGCTGGAACACACACAGCCCTGTTGGGGACACTGCTACTCGGGACCGACCCCAGGACTCACCTGTGGCTGGTGTTTTGCTGCTGTGAAATCCTGAATACTTGTTTTCTTATTTCTCATGTAGCATGACAGTGTTTTTTAGGATACTGACTATCAAGAAAGAATGAGCTATTTCCCCTCATTCAGTCAAACCTGTCCCCAGTGTTTGTCTTCATAATGACATCACAGTTCCAGTTGGTCTCATGGTTAATCAAGGAAGTGGGTTCCTCTGGCTGTTTTACTCATTCACTCACTCAGGAAGGGGAAGCAGTTTAAGATATTTTCTGCTTTCAGTGTATATGAAGGTAATTAGCAAACATGCTAATGACTCCTCAGCACTAAGCACCATCGTCCGGAGCGATTAACCCCAGTATCTCCCCTCTTCCCTGCCCAAGTCTCTGGCAGCATCCCCATAAATGAAAGCTGTAATTAAGGGGGATGAAGGAATGTAATTGCCCTCCACCCCATCTTCTGGAGACTGTGTGTCTGGATGTATGTGTGTAATTTGCTGTTTGATGACAGGGGTTATATTGTGACAGGATGTATACACACACACACACACACACAGGCACATACACAGGCACATACACATTTCCTCTAATCTGTTCGTGTAACCATATCTTACAGCTGGAAGCAACATTGTGGAACACTAAACTGCAACTCAAGATGTAATGAATTTCAAGGTTGTGTGGGTGTGGCGAAATGTAGATACCTTGCAGTGAGTATTAGGCCTGTGGGACTGTTTGCGTCTGTCATGGTTGGAAATGTTGTGAGAATTCTCTCTGCTCTGCAAGTCTATATTCAGGCCAAGTCTTATGCTCAGGTCTATTTGACACCCTTTATACATTTTTTCACCAAACCAAATCTAGTTTCAACATGTTTAGATGTGCAACTTTTAAATGTTTGGATTTTTTTAAATATACCCCTCAACAGATGATAGTCAGTAATAAAATGCTTACTTAGAACAGCAGCACTGCGATCAGTGTCATGATTTTCATTCATGTGTTTCATTTTTTCTTATCTGTGACAGTAACAGGGTCATTAAAATGTGTGATTTTTTTTTTTTTAACCCCCCGCCGTATCTGCCTGTACTTTTTAAGAAAAACTTTTCTGTCTTTAGGGATGCTTTTCTTAAGGATTTAGAACAAAGATTCTTTTCTTACTCAAAAAATGCCGGGATGCTGGCTGTCACACAGTTCCAATTTGACTATGTAAAACCTCTAGAGAGAGAGAGAAAGAAAGAGATGATGCTGGAGTTCTGTTTAAGCTCAAGATACTTAAAACGAGGGTTGCATCATTAACTCCATCATGCTGTGGGCATCCTTTGCTGTCAACAATTGCAGCTTTGCCAATACTTGAAATCTTCCAACTCGTTGTGATAAAACAGACATAAGCTTTGTCATTCTTCGCTCGCAATTGCCTTGTCACACTCTTTCAAGTCAATGTAATTAGCTCTAGCTTTATTTATTTATTTATTTCTCTATCTCTCTCTCTGTTTGATGCCAGGGGTGGAGGCGTGTCTGCAGGCAGGCAAGTGGATGCCCGAAACTGAGCATGAAGCAGGAGAAGGCCCCCAGCGCAGTCGCATCAACAGATGTAGCTTGGTAAATGATACACAAACAAACAAATATGTGAAAAAGACGAGTATAGATTGTCTAGATCGTCTGTCCCTGGGAAAAATGGGTTTTTCCAAGCAGTGGTGCATGGTTATTGTTTAGCAGCAAGGTAGACACTAGGACTTTTTTGTGTTTTGAAACTATGAATCACAGTGTAATTGGCCTTTTTTTTATTACCCTATTCAAAAGAAAAAGAAAATTCAGATCAATGTAAATTAAGTATTACAAGTTTTCTGTGCCACAGATACAGTAAAGGATCTTAATAATTATGTCAATGTGATATTTTAGTTTTTCCCTTATAATACATTTGCAAAAATTTCAAAAATCAGTTTTCACTCTGTCATTATGGGATATTGAGTATAAATCAATGAGGTAAAAAATGAATTTGAATGATTTTAACAAGGCTGCAAAATGTGTAAAAAATCTGAAGGGGTCTGAATACTTTTTGGGTGCGCTGTATATCTTTGATTGTGCAGTCAACCATTTTAAATAGACACAAACAGATGCAGAAAGATAAACAGGAAAGTATCAATTCGTGAAGGCAGGGTTTTTGACAATATCTAAGGCTATATTTGGTGTTCGCCAAACAACATACATCAGCAGAAACACACCATCCCCACATTGAAGCCTGTGGTTTGCAGGATCATGTTGTGGGGATGATTCTTTGCAGCAGGCCCTGGAAGCTTTGTGAGGGTAAAGAGTAAAACGAATACAGCCAAATCCTGGAGGAAAACTTCCTGCAGTCTGTAAGAGAACTGCGACTTGATTCATTTTCCATGAAGACAACAACTCCAAATGAAGCCAAAACTACACAGGAATGGCTTCAAACCAATAACATTAGTGCCTTGCAGTGGCCAAGTCAGAATCATGACTTCAGTTTTAAAGAAACTGTGGCAGGGCTTAAAAATTGCTGCTCACTCACCAGAAACTTGACAGATCTTGTGCCTTTTTGCAAAGAAGAATAGGGACACTTGCATTGTCTAGATGGCAGAGCTGATACAGAAACGCACTCGAGGCTGTTCCTGATAAAGGAGCCTCTACTAAGTATTGACTTGGAGGGAGTGAATACTTATGCTGCCAATAATTTGTTTTTCTGTACCTACTCTACCCAGTTTAGATAAAGAGTGGAAATTTGATTACAGTTTGACCTTTTCTGTTGATTTGCATCAAAAATTCCGGGTTTATATCCACTGTGATTCATTGTGGTTTAAACAAGCCCAGATGAAGTAAATATTTATTTTATGCATTGTACTGTATTAATACATTATGTTGTGATTGCCTATTTGTTCTCTGAAGCATAGAAGCACCTTGAGTGGCTTAATATGCTGACTAAAACAGAGTTTGTTATAGTTTTACCTCTGTGCAGGCAGACAAGATAATAAACACATTCATTTCAGTATATTTAAGATGTACCCATTGTTGGTGTCTTCTGTTGTCTTTCTCCTTCAGTCAAATAAGAATGTCCAACAATAAAATGTTCTAGAAAAATAATAACAACATCAATCTTAATCACAAAAAAGTCAAAGAATCTTCTTACTGGAAACTCTTTAGAGAGCCAATTTACACCCCAAAACAGTTGAGTTCATTGATGCTGTGAATAGAACAGTCTCCAGTGGCCTAATTCACTGCTGCTTTAAACATCAATGCTAAGTGGTTCTGAGTTTGTCTGGAGAGCGGCGCTGATAAAAATGTCTTCTGGCTCTGCAGTAAAGAAGTAAATACAAAGCGTCCACACAGACTCTTGGTAATATGAGAGCCTAGATTCAGTCGCAAAGAAATTATTCAGCATTTAACTTCATCATAAACAATAGGGTAGACTTTAATCCTTCTGCCACAAGGACTGAGGTTTTATCCTTGTACTGGCACAGTGACTAACATTTTTAATGGAGGAAGATAATAGACACCAGGGCTTGTCTCTTCTAAGCCATGCTTTTGATGCGCAAGACAGTATTAGTTTAGACCAAGGTTGATGAAATCATCAAATTTCCACTAATGCTTGAATTCCCTCTTTCTGATTGTTCATCTTTTGTAGCTCCCACCGCTCTTCGATGGCTGTTTCTTCTTCCTTCTGGGATCCTTTAAGGCACCTACCAAAGACAAGCTCACCGAGCTGCTCCGGGAGGGAGGAGGTCAGCTCCTGAGCCGTCAGCCCAAGCCTGACAGCGATGTGACACAAACCCTGAACGCTGCTGCTTACCATGCCCTGCCAGGCTCCGACCAGGCGCTCTGCACCCAGTACATCATCTTTGACCCCCAAGGCCCTCACAAGCCAGCAGTGGTGAGACGAGGCAAGGTATGGTCGGCTCCCTCCACCTGGATTATTGACTGCATTGCAGCTTTCCGGCTCCTTCCTGTGCCAGACCCTCAAAAGTTGGTCTGAGGACTTTTTTAATAATGCGTGTTTTGCTTTTTAAATATGTGGAAATTAAGTGGATATGAATCACAAACAAAGACCAAAACAATAATGTAGCTCTTAAAATCTAAACTGTTTTTTGTTTATTTTCTTGACACATTTTCCATGGTGGAGGTTTTTGCCTTGTAGGGTAAAGAACACTGTCTATCTAGCATCTCAGAATCATACTAATTGGTTGCCCCATACCACTTTAATTGATTCCTTAATATGAAGGAGCTCATAACCATAAGTGATGGTTAGAAATTAGATTGAATGATAAGTTGCTCATTCTTCAGTTTGAAACATCCACATCAAATAGCCCCATCATCAAAGGGGCTAGTCATAAGTTTCCTCTGCAGCCGACCATGGTCACTTGACAAGAGCTTCGGCCATCATTGCTTTCACAAGATAAGGGTTTATAATACGCTGTATGAGCAGCGCTACATCTTCAGGTCAGATTGGAGGCTACTCTGAGTCGCTATCAGAAAATGATGAGACAGGCCGGGGCTAGCCGGTTAGCATGCTAACTTCAGTAGAAGAAAAGAGGTGATAGAGACAAGAGTTAACATTGGCGTTGATTTCGACCACTGAAGACAGCTCTCTGCAAGCAAATAAATAAAGTTTGATGCTGAACTCACAACGTTTTCTCTAGATTGGTAAGTAAACAGCTGTTAATACTGTTGGCTATGTTGCTACATAGCCAACAGCCAAGGAGATAGCCAAGGACATAGCAAATGACCTCTTTAAGCACATTTAAAACACTTTTCACTATTTCACAAATTTCAAGTTGATTCAACATTTTGTTAATTTGTTGTCTGCTGCAATATCTAACGAGTGGGTTTAAAGTAGAGTTTGCATTCCATAATCTGCATGGGTTTACCAGGAAGAGATAATTATCTAATTAACTAATTGAAAAGGCCTGTTTGATACAAATGGAGGGAGTGTGTTCTTGAAAGGATCGATAGACATTCAATATAAAGTATAGAAAAGGAAAAACAAAGCAATTAATTGTTCTGTCACAGCTCTGGCACTTGCTGTGAAGAAGTAGTGAAACTTTTCTTTAGGTGTGTGTGTGTGTGTGTGTGTGTGTGTGTGTGTGTGTGTATTCCCCAACACTGGTCTGCAGGTATGTGTGCTTTAAGAGGTCTTCTACTGGCCATCTCCCAAGATGGGATTCAATGGGATTAGTCAGGGATGCACCTAATTGCTATTGATTGCTATGTGCTGCATAAAATTGCTTCCCTTTTCTTGTCCACGCTGAGAGGTGGGAGAAGGCAATTAGCAGTGTGGACGAGATAGAAGCCCAGACTGCCTTGTAATGAAATAGAATGGAGGAATGAACCTGTGAGTAATGCCCTTGAACTCACTGAGCATTACAAAACCATTAAGAGCTGGTATCTTCTATTTTCTCTCAGACAGCTGTGAGCCAGGAAAATACTGTAATTGTATTTATTTGGAAATGTTCTGCTATAGTAAAGATTGCCTGGAGTTGTGCTGTGTCCCAGGTCAGCTGTAAAGTTTCGTGTCATGTATTGTATGTTGTATCTTGCGCGGTTTTAATACATAGAGAATGTGACTGAATTCAAGGGGATTCACTCAGTAGGTCGCCACACATCCTCTTAAGTTTCAGTTCAATTTCACCTCACATGCTGCCCCCATCATACATTCAGGTGCCAAGAAATGCTGTGCTTTTCACAGATCTTGTGTCCAGAACCATCAGCATAATCCCGAATGAACCAAAATGATGACCATAAAAAAAGAAATCCACACTCACTGTTGCCGAATCACACTTCTTTTCAGGTCTATTTAACAAAATAGTTTTTGTCTCGATGAATAATACACATTTCTTATTTATGTTTGTTTTTTTGTTTTTTTTTATACTCCACCTCAGATTTCAGAATACACATTATATGTTTGAGGATATTTACATATGAACAACATGGGGAGCACCAAGGGTTGTGTAACTTTTCAAATATGGACCCTTTGTCTCTTGTACAGTTCAGGGTCAAGCTGTGCGAGCATGTATTCATATACAATCAGAGATGCTTTTTGTTTTAAAAATTTCAAATTTGTTACAGAAATGATACTATAACACATTTGAGTGCCGCGTGAACAGACCCTTGGTGCCCCAGAAACTAATACAACTGATTGTATAATAACAGTGTTTCTCTCTTCCTATTTCAGATAGTACTCTGTGTTGGTTTTCAGGCACACTTTATGTAACAGTTTTGTTGCTGAAAAAAAAAAAACATAAGGGAGGAAAAAACAATCTTTCATAGTTTCCAGCTACAGTAAGTCGGTGTCTCTTGGAAAGAATGAGTGGTCTACCTTTACAAAATGCCCATGTACAAGCCTGCGGTTTGAATGATGAGGGGACAGATGGGTCATCTGAATAGACATTCACAGACAGACATAAAGACTCAAGTTTCTTGGCAGAAAATAAACAAAGACAAACTGTGCTGCTGATTTGTCCTTGAAACTGTCCAGCTTCACGTATTTGCAAGGGGAAATGTAATTCCCCCCATTTGCCCAGGCAGAGTCTCTCTCTGAGAATCATTTATGTGTGCCACATAAACACCTCTTCTGTTTAAAATACAGCCTATTCTTTCATGTAATGTACATCAGGCATCTACTGTTTGTTAATCCATGCGGATCCAGACTGATCCTCTTTAGTTCTCAATGAGAGCAATAAAGGTAATTTTCAATACAACTGTTTAAAGAATCCACCTACTCACAGTGCAGAGCAACATATGCATCAGTACAGTCCCGCTGCATGCCTGCATGTCATTTGCTGGAGTGAAAAAGATTCTTCCATGCTTTTCTATGACTGTACTACCTGCTCTGAATATGTGATTTGCTTATTTGATTTCATATCTCGCTCTTGTGTTTCTTTTTTTTTTTTTTTCCTTCCCACTAGCAGCCTGAATCACAGCTCAGCTCAGTTGAGCATGATCTTAGTCTGAATGGTTTGACTTTCTGTTGACACTACCACCTCAACATCTGCACTCCTACCTTCACATCCATTTGATGAAAGCAGCTTATAAAATTAAAGAGATAAGCAGCCATGGCTCCCCCCAAGTTAGCAAACCAAATGCAGTGTACCACAGAAGCTGTATCAGAACTATTATACAGTACAATGAGTAGCAATGTCACAACAATCAAAGATTATCTGTGTCTGCCATTTTTGCAGCTTCTCCCTTTACTTCCATCAAAACACAGTGTCTTTTTAGAGCAATCTGTGAATTCAAATCCATATTTGTAGCTGTGATTGAACTGTCCTTGTACTACTAATTCACCCTGCTGGCTGTTACTGGAATGCAACACAATGGCAAGTTTAGTTAGTTTAGTTTAGTACAGAGGAGTGCAAACAAAGTAGCACTTAAAGCAGTCTGGTCTGTCCATGCAGCATGAAGCCAAAGGCCATGCTTTGTGAATTTTATCTGCAACAGTAGCAATAAGGCATCAGTGGTGGCAGCAATGCCTCTGAGCCCTGTCACCTTGCACTCTCAGTCCAGTCTTTCTCTAATGCTGCCCAGAAAAGTAATTCCAATATATTTTGGGGGATACATGTATAGGCTGAAAAATTATGTGGCATTTAAAGTAATTAAGATGAATGAACCTCCTTTATTTATCCCAAAATGTCTGGAGCAGTGAGGCTGTGATTGATAAACCATAGATGTCAGTTTTGTTTTATGAGTCCACAGACCTCAAGCCGGATAGATGGGTTCTGTCGTTTCAAAACTGAAAGACACTAAATCACTGTAGCTAAATGATGAAAATGACTCACGCTCCATTTTTGCACCTAAGATTGGACTCCACCCACATTCTTTCACTTCTGTGATTCCTCCACCACCCAGGTGCTGCAGTTTAGGACCATGCAGCAGACTTTGTGAAAAGTGTGAGATTGTTCCAAAAATGAGTTTTAGTGCCTTTAAAGGTAATATAGCTCTTTAGTCATCGGTCTTTATCCTATGCTCATTTCTGTCTCATTACAGAGTGCCGGGAGCTGCTATTAAGCAGCCCATCCATCACAGCCCAGAAATGGGGTCTAAAAGGTTAACAGCAACGGATTTTCTAGAAATGGAATAAATTCTAGTGATGAATGGCATGGGCTTACTTGAATTCACCTTTGAATTAATGACTGGTATTTATCATCTCAAAAACATCATGTTTCAGGCCCTGGTTGGGTGCTTTTTCTTCTAGACTGGGCCACTTGAAGAGCACTGTGGTCTGGGAAAATATCGAAACAATACATTAACTTGTCTCGATCTTATAGCCCTGGCCTTTAGCCACACCACACTGGATGAGCTATTCTAACATATCAGGGAGGGGAGGGACTGAAAACTGATTAGATAATCTATAGCAGTGGGATAATGTAACTGCTTTGTATCTTAACAAGCCTTGTGGGTTTAAGTGCTTCACTGGGTGCAGACCAACATACTGTGCCTATGAGAATGTGGATGAATGGGGTGCTTGCGTATGTTCCGGTGAACAATGTGCATGTGAATGCTACTTAAAAGCATTTAGACGTGCAGATTCCCTGCTTTTGTTTGCCGGTTCTTGTTGAGTGTGCCCAGCATGCAGGCTGCGGCAGCGCCAAGCACCCAGCTGGAGGATTTATCAGAGAATACTCCTTGATTAAGGGAAATTAAAGCAGGCTGCTCTTGGCTCGCTAATTGCTTTGATAACAAGTTCAAGCAGTTAGCTAGTGGGAATATTTTGGAGGATATGGACCTCTGCGAGAAAACAATAACGACAATTAAGCCGGAAGGGACTGAACGAAGTTGTTGTTTTGATTCAGTGTTGCAGAATTTTATATCTACCCTTTTAAGTATTTGAATAACTACTTCTCATTGTTGCTGGCTTCCTGTCCTTCGGCTAATTCTATAGTACCAACTTACCTTGCCTGTGCTGCTATTATATAGAGATGTGACTCAAAACCACAGTATAATGATCAATAAAATCTCTGTCTTGGGGTTTTATAGCAGTTTATAAAATTGAGAGTAGCATCATCTAAGTGTTAAAGGTGACATCCCGCCATAGTGATAAAAATTCTTATGAAGACACAAACATTTATGTGTGATGTGCATTTTGTAAACAAGCTCTTAAGAGTGAAATTGTGAAACTCAAACACAGCTTTGCAGTGCTTTCACTGGTGTCAAACCTCATATGACAAAAAAAGCGCTGTTAAGTGTGCTTACGGTTTGTTTCCTGCTGTTGGATTTTTACAACACCTGCATGATTGTGACAGACAGACAAGCAGATGACATACATACAGAAATCAACATGAGCAATTCAGTATTGCCACTGGTTAGGAAAGAGTTCCAGGAGCTTAGAAACTTCTTGTGTGAGAGCAGCAAGTCAAGCGAGTCAACCTCTGAAAATATATAGGACGATTAAAACTGGAGGGTGGAAACAGCCATGAGACAAGTTCCGTCTTCTTCTCAGTGGCTAAATTTGTGTTTGTGTGAAGCTTGTGAGAGCATCTCCTTGACACTATGCTGTCTCAGGTAACTTAGGAATTGTGCTCCTGCCCTGTCAATCATACAAAATGGTGCAGTAGGCAGGGCCTTGCCTGAGCTTTCCCACCATCCCCGGTGGAGTCTCTTTATGCCAGCGACTGGCCGTTGAGGCACTCCCGCCGCAAGCACTGTGCCGGCTTCCACCAGTCTCCGTTGTGGCAGCGGCAGATGGTGCAGTCGTCCACCTTTACTTCAATTCCGGCTGGGATGATCGTTGTTCCAGCAAAGCAATTTGGACCTGCCACATGGGAAGGGGGAGAAAGACAGGAAAGAAGGAATGAGAATGACAAGAAATGGATGTGGCTCTCCTGAGAGCTTCTCTTTTCAGAGGGGCGGTGGAGTGATGCAGAGAGCTGCAGGGGAGTTAGGGGAGTCAGAGCAGACGTACAGATCTTTTCACGGGCATGCACCGATGGGCTTGTTTTTGCAACACTAAAGCGCTTTTGTTAGTCTCCCCTTCTCCCTCGACATGGAGCGCTTTGCATCCTAATGCACCGTGAGCAGAGAAGCCTGCCAGGCGCTGGCTTGGCAGTACAGAGAGGCTGGAGTACAGAGAGAGACAGAGGAAGAGAGAGAGAAAGCTGCTTTGAGAGGCAGTTGGGAGAATGGTGTTAATCACTTCAGTCTGTATGAAAAGGCCACAGAACTCCTTAGCAATTCCTTACAGAGTTTCTTTCTACACACATACACACACACACACATGCACGCACTGTACTGACTTCCAAAACAATGAAGATTAATTTTGACATCTGATTTATCCTTAAAACACTGTAGGATTTACTTGCATGGATCCCTTTTTGTTGAAAAGATTCCTTTAATTCTAAAACGTGTTTGATTGTGCGCCACTGGAACACCTCATAGCCATGTATTTGATCATCTCAGCAGATGGAGAGACAGATTAGCCGGGGTACATTTTAGGATCTGTACTCAAGGAAACAAAAAACGCTGTTACCTTTGAGAGAATGCAGAGCATTCATTATTGGTAAATACCACTGAATAGTATTATATCTAATTTGTTACTCCTTGCCTCGGGGTTATTTGCGGCTGTGTAACTTTTACTCTGCCCCCCGAGACAGAAGAGCCAGAAGGTGCCAGGAATTCGCCCCAGTTTTAATCATTTAAATGAAGCAATCATCAGCCCAATTGGTGTGACGGTGACTTTGGATTGCTCTCCGTAGTCAGCTCTGTAAAACCTGCCAGATTCAAGACTCCTCTATGAGGAGTCATAAAAGACTCATATGTCTCATAACTCTTGAAGACACAGTAGCTTTCACGAGCAGTATTCATGGACATCTTAGTGGATTTGATTTAGTGTGGGCTAAGTTAATGGTAGCAGTGTAAATGTGAAACAGTATGGTTAGTCGATCTGAAGACGCAGAGTACATTGGGACACAGGCCAGCTGCATGCAAATCTGTAGGCCTTTTTCACAGACATTTTGACATGTCACAGTAGAAAAAGGAAAGGTGTAATTAATAAAATAAAATAAAAAATAAAATAAACAATGGCTGAATTCCATTTAGCTGCTTGAGTTTCAGGGTGCTGGTATTATGCATGCTGCCTCATGAATACATATCAAAATGTAAGCTGTGAAACAGGCCTGTAAATGTTTTTATGGTAATGTAATGTAGGAAACTCAAAGCACTCGATTAAGTTCAGGTAAACAATATTAGTCTTGGTTAAATATTAAAAATGTCACATCATTTAACCAAGACATTGATGTTTATCTAACCTTAGCCAGGTGTTTTAATAGACAAACAGGGTTGGCAATAATGCCCAATATTGCCAAAGTGAAAATAAGGTGCAGAAGACCACAGATATCCATGTGAACCTGACAAAGAAAGCTATTGGCTACCTAGTATCCCTATCCTTTGCCTCAGCATAGATGAGTCCCATGCTTTACTCTGACCCGATAAAAGCCCTTTGATCTGAGCTTAGAGGAGACATTGTGAGCGCTTGCCAAGTCTTAACTCTCATTGATCTGCCTCTGGACGGCTGGCACAGGTTACAGGACAAACTCAGTAGAGGTTGATGAGGGTAGAGGGTGACTGGTGCTGCTGCCAAGTGTGATTGTTTATAGCCAGACAGATTCGGAGCCACAAGGACACAGTTTCAGCTACCTGTCACCGCTCGAAGGATACGCGGCCACTCGTCCAAGCCTGTGATCAATTCACAGCCAATAAAATTTAGTGAAGTCAGAAAATGTTTGTCCTGTGTCAAAACTGTCTCAGCACATCATATTCTCTCTGACTACAGATTAAGGAGTAAATGCATATTAGGACTCATTACAGTCTTCTTGGCTCAAATACAAATCTTGCCTGAAGGTAAGAAATTATTCATACAAATTCACCTGCCAAAAATCTTTAATTCAGGAAAAAAAAAAAAACCTTCAGCTTGTTCACAGAATCAGAATCTGAATACGTTACCCAACTGTAGCCAGCTCTGTGGCACTGCTTCTCAATGATACGTCTGTCAAAAAATCACAATGACAGCCCTCCTCTGGCAGATCTATAAATAGTTTAATCCGATTGCACTCAGAAGACGCTGCCCATTTTGAGACTACTACTTATCATTTTCATCATGAGAATTATACAATTACATGTATCCCCCGATGCATTTACAGTATGTAATTCACGATAACGATTAGAGCTGAATCAGTCGGACTCATTGAATGTGAAGCTCAGAGATAAGCACTCCCACTGGCTGTCTATTCCATTGTGTTGCCTACTGCTCTATGTTGCTGTTTTAAGGGACCAGCAAAAAATAGACCTAATAAAATGCTACATCCTTAGTTGGGACCCATAACCATTGATTTGGTTATTTGCAGGTAAAAATACACAAAGATTATGACCAGGCTACATTTACTTTACTTTTACTTTTAGATGTTCAAATGTGGTTAGGGCCTGCTTGAACTACAGTAATTAACCATATTCATCCCTATTTCAACCCAAGTATCTATGTGTTTTAACCTACAATTAATGGGAATTAATTAGCAATGTGCATAACATTCCCCAGTAACATTTCAGCACTTAGCAATTAAGCCAGCCCTTGAAAATCCCTACTGGTTTTGAAACTTAAACAACCAAAAAGCTCTTCTTTAACAGTCTCAGAGTGAGTGGGTTCTGCCAGACCTTTCACCCGTGATGGAACAGTGCAAATGCAGTGTGGAGATACTACCGCTGAACCTCCTACGCAGTAGAGATTGTCTGCAGATGCAACAGCCCCGTCAATCATGACACTGAGTAACCCAGCAGACATACAGTAATCCATACAGAATATGCCTCTTCACCCCTGGAACTAGACTGTCACATAAAATCTTGTGAAATCAGCATCTCTGAGTCACACAGTTTGGGTTTCGGATAAATGTTCCTCCACCATAAAAGGAGGATGTGACAATGAAACTAGAAACAACACTTTCATGGGTTTTATTTTTTAAATGTTAAGCTAATGGTTAGCTGCCAACAGTTCCAGAAACCTTTTCAGCTTTTAACTTGTCCAACAGTTTGGATTACGACCCATCTCAGGTTCAGCTGTACTTAAGATTGTTCTTGTGTGCATGTTTGCATGTTAGCATTTAGGGCAAAGTACAATTGTACAACATGGCTGTAAAATGAGAGATTTTTCAGTAAAAATGAAAAACATGTCACAATATAAAAGCTTGTGGTATGACTTAAATGACTGTGGTTAGCACAGGGTTGAAGCCTCCATAAACTACTAACTGTTGCCATTAGTACAGCATATCCATCTTGTTTTCCTTCCCTGGTAGGAAAACATATTTAGTGCAACAAACACGTTGGCATTTTAAAAGCACTGTGCTCATTTCACGTAATTATTTGACACCAGCACTTGCTGCAGATAAAGTAAAAGACAAATGGAGCACATTAGTGAACGTCTTCCTTTCACAGTTCCCTGTCCTTTGGCCAAAAATGAGAGCTTAACAGTATTCCTTCATTGTCCTCTCCCCCAGTCCTCAGCCATCCACTCCCATAGAGACTTATCTGGCTGCCAAAGCCTGACCAGGCGCCCTTGGGGAGCCTAGAAACGGCAGGCCTACCCTGAAATGCCAAGGGTGTCACTGTGTCCTGTCAGCCTGGATTAGCTCTCCCCTAGCAGCTTCAGCAGCCTTGTTAGTGTGGGTGTTTCTATGTGTGTATATGTGTTGAAATAAAAGACAGAAAGCAAGGGGGATGAAGAGGAAATTAGAGAAAGTGTGAAAAAAAAAAAAAACGTGGGTAGATGTGGTGAAATGGCCATTTAGTGTCCGCCTCAAACTAAATTCCTCTCTTTTTACTTATAAGTCAACCTCTGCTTGAAATGAAAAAAATATTTCAGGAAATTTATTTTGACTTCCTTCAAAAGGGGTACACATAAATAGTTTCTCCATTTTAAGCCTGGCACTTTACATAATGAGACAACTGAAAGCAGTAAACAACGCATCAGAGTACAACTTATTGTTTATCAGGTTCTGATTTGAGTTCCAGAAAACTTCTTTTGCCAGCTCTTCCAGTTCTCTAATTACCTGACGCTTTGATGTGAGTATTATGAAATGACAAAGTAAAAATCTTTGATTTTGAACAATGCAACACTCTGTTGTTTTATCTGTACTCTTATTTTTGACCCACAGACGCCCTTTACTGTTGATCACCCCAGCCAGGAACTCACTGCAGACAAGCAGTTACTGTACTTTTGTCATAAAGCTCCATCTGTCCCTCAGGATTGGTGCTGGCAAAGGGACGTCTCCCACCTCGCCTTGTAAATAGCCAATGAACCATTGGAATCCTATAATTCTAATTTAGGGATTGGCTGTGTGTGACAAGGGCACCAGGGCACCGTGAGATAAAAGGCTCTCCGAGGACCCATTAGTCTGTCCCACCATGCCTTTAATCGATGGGCTAATGTTTACTCTGCTTAGTGTGTCATTTATAATTAAAACTAGTACTGCTCATTAGTGTACAACGGGCCCAAGGTAATAATTTTAATTTATAAAACATCAATTACATCCTCATCCTCTAAAGGCGTGGTCATCAAATGGCAACACCACAGATAAACTTGCCATCATTGGTTTAATGAAAATTTAATGTGTGTTGAATTCCAGACGAGATGAGTGTTTACCGTTTTTACAGATGGGGCAGCACTGCTCCGGCTCATACACAGGGTTGACACACTCTGGGACGGCGCAGTCGGACACCACACAGTGCACCTCATTATTTGGTTCGCAGCGGCACCATTCACAGGGTGACGGCTGTGGGCAGAAGGGGGAGGAAAAACAGCGAATCGAGGTTAGATGATTCAGTAGGTTTCACCTTTATGTGTGTGTGTGTCTGCGTGTGTGTGTGTGCTCTCTACATGACTTACAACTGGTCAGTTGAAGACACAGTCTGCTCCTATCTGCATATTTGCTGATATGTTCCAATGAAAAATATTTCTTTTATAATATGCACCTCATACGGTCATGACAAACAAAGAAACAAGTCAATAAATTATTCACAAAGCGAGTTATTAGGCTCCTTGCATACTTAATAAACAGAGCCTGTAGCTGACTTTGAATAAAATCACTAGAAATAACTAATAGGGGGTTTTATAAAGTGGTGTTCATAATATTTAGTATTTTGGTGCATTCTGCTTTGGCCTGCCTCAGGAAACAGTTCAGAGGCTTATCTTACCACCTCTGCAACATGTAAATCAGTGCTATGCAGCTCTCTTTGCTGCTGCCTCTTTCTTAACTCTATCTTTACAAACTCTCTTGACCGGAAAATGAACTGTAATGCAATTACATGGAGTGGAAAAATACAGTTTTCAAATCATGAAAGGTCAACTGTTCATCACATTAGATTTTCTTTCTGCTCATCACAGTAAACAGTCTTTTGAGGGCCTCTCTCCACCGGTTCTGCTCTTTAAGGGACTCAGTACTCCATAACCTTAGAGGGTTAAAATCTTCCGTGATCATATTTTTTATTTTTATTTTTTTATTTTATTATTATTTTTTGTAGATCAATCGATGTGGAGAGCACTGACTGCAACTTCACAAAATGGTTCAGCTGAGTCATAATAAACTGAGTGAGTTATCCATTTAAGGGTTTGAAGTTCAAAACTTTCCCAAATTGGAGCAATCAATATTTAATGCATACCAATTTCTATTCAAAACCAACTTCTTTGTGAGCAAATGTTTGAAAATGACTCTTTGAGGAGATTAATAATGTGCCTCACTTTCAGGTATCAAATGCAGATGTGCACTGTAGCCTGTAACACATTTTTTAAAGGAACAGCCTGGCATTTTGAGAAATACACGTTTCTGCTCCTGAGAGTTAAATGAGAAGATTAACTCTCCCATCTGTATGGTAAATATGTATCTGTTGTTTTTACATGTAAACAAACAAGATACTATATAATGTGCTTATTAGTGAGCTTTAGATGTGCTGGAGGGCAGATTTTGTTACCCATGGTAGGAGCCAGGCTAGCTGTTTACCCCCTGTCCAGTCTTTATGCTAAGGTAAGCTAACTTGCTATTGGATACAGCTACAAATTTACAAATTCAGACATGTAAGTACTGTAGTTCTCAACTAGCTAACCCCTAAGAAGAAAGCAACTAAGTCTGTCTCTCAAAAATGATGAACCATGGCTTTAATTGATAGACATTGTACTTTGAAATGAATGACTTTGTTTTTCTCATTATGCCATCAACTGTCACAAATGCATTAGTTTGAGCAAGTCTGCTATATTTCCCACCACTAGTGACAAATTGAATTGTAGTAATGACAACAATAATTTTACTGTTCATAATCCTGTTTTGTGTAGAGATAGGTGAAAGAGCTATGGTAATACTGGATGCCTCAGTATGACTTTTATCAGCTTATTTTGCCACAATGCATTAAGTGGTACAAAAGGGGAAGTGTCAGGCTTGTATTTTTATTAGGATTCATGCAGTCTGGATGCACTGCAGCCACAAACTGGATAATAGCAACATTTAGAGATGGAGATGGATAAACAGTACAAAGGAAAACAAGTGCATAACCTATTTTCTAATTGTGGCCACACTTCCTTGTCTTAAAAAAGTATTCTGCTTGTGTAGAGTGACATCTCCTAAAGCTCCTGTGCAGATCAGACCAGAGAAAATTCAGGCACGAACCTAAGGCTCTTTCACTCCCTTTCATGCCAGTTTCTTTCCCTGCAGTAGAAAATGTTTAACACTGCCTCGACTGTTTTCAATTGATATGTCAGACAACTGCCCAGTGGGATTAAAAACTAGGATGTGGAACTATCTATGTGATATGATGTTTATAAGGGACACTGAAAATTGAGTCAGATTAAAGATCAGTTCGCTTCCAATTGAACAGATAAGTGCAAGAGCAGCGTTTACATGTGGAAATGTCTATGACTTGTTTGTGTCTTGGTATAAAAAGCCATGTTCTGTCTCTGCTTTAAAAGATTCACACTCCAAGTGATGTTGATGATAGATTTATTCATATTCACTGTGTCTGTTGCATATTTTAGAGTTGCCAGCCTCTGATGTAAAACCCATCTCAAGGCTTTTCTTTTTCAGTTGAAGCTGCACTTAACTGATAAAGGCTTTTAAGAAATATCCGTATAGATGACATCTGAACCTCTATAACTTGAACTACCTCTCATTAGAAATTCCTGTCAGAAATTCATCTCATATCTTACCTACACAAGTAGTCAACACCAGTCTGCTCACATAAACAAACCATGGCAAAAATATATCTCTTTCACAGTTAAACACCCTTACATTTACCCACCCTTCTGTCAGTTTGAGGGCTCATACAAAAACGTACCAATTAAACTGAATGATGTTGTCGCATACATATGGATGATGGACTATACGTTTTGTCAACCTGACAGGCTTAAGCTGTGGGGGCAGGCAAGGTGGAATTTGGGGTCAGTAGTGGAGCATGTAGGGCTGTGTCTGCCACATACGATCTGGATTAATGATGTAATGACTAAATTTCAGGATATGATTCTGCATGTGTCTCCAGTAGGGATAAATGGCTTGGTCTTAGGAACAGTAATTACACATGTAAAGCTGAGCAAGCTTTGCTGTCTGTTAGCTTTCCAGGCTGAGTGAAGATGAGGTACCCTAACCTGGGGCAACATACAAAAGCAATTACACCTTACTGTACATTGACACTGCCAGCAGCAGAAACCCAGCTTCAGTCAATTATGGTAGGTAATAATGAATATGTCTCATCAGGGAATTGAAGCAACACTAGTTTGCAATAATGAGAAGCATAATATGTGTTTATTCCAGTGTTTAAATGCACGTTCAAACTCACTGAGTGTGTGTACATGCACACCAGCATGATTAATGTGAGAATCCTGAATTGTTTGGCCATGTAAACATAATACTCTGGATTCTGGATAAACACTTATCCTGTTTGTGAGAACAATACTAGCTGGATTACTGTGACAGATGCAAGGACATGTAGACACCTTCTCCATCTTCCTGATCATGGAGCACCATGTGTGAAAACATGTCCTCAAGTTGAGTTATTTAGTAGTTAGTCAGTAAAACAAAAATTGTGATGATATGCTAAATTGAAAGTGAAACTCTGGATGCGGAGGATAAATTGGATTGCTGCTCTTGTCCCTTTATTACTGTTGATAAGATGGAGAAACTGAAACCAGAATGCAGCGGAGTCCTGGCACCCAGAGACAAAAATGGGCTCATTCTTAAATGCTGAAAGAGCTCAGTTTGTATAGAAATGAGAATGACTGGATGTGGAGAAGTCAGGCAGACCTGCACTGACGCAGACAATCAAACTTGCATGTTGCTGAAATAATATATAAAAGGATATGAATAACCACGTTTCTCATCTTCTATGAATACATTGTATCCACAGTATAATAAAAACAGGATAAGACTTAAGACTAGAAACTAGAATCTATGTAGACATAAATTCTCTCTAATAGTGCGTTTCCAACAAGGGTAAGCAAATCCAAAAAGAGCTAAAAACAGGATTTACACAGAATCCTGAACTGTGTGAACACCATGTCCTGGAGATGAGCAAAGCAGGCTTTGCAACAAAAGATTGCCAGTTTGAATCCCTGGATGGGCAGGAAGAAATGTGGATCTGGGAATGAACAATGAGTGAGCAGCACTTTCCCCTCCTTCGAAATTCATGCTAAGTTGCCCTTGAGAAATGCACCTAACCCTGCCTGCCCCCCTCACCCCTCCACTCCCGACTGCTCCCCAGGTGTTGGACCACAGCTGCACATTCTTCCTCTGTGTGTGTGTGTGGTCACTACTCATGGGTGGGTTAAATGCAGAGGTCAAATTTCCTGTGTGTGTGAACATACTTAGACAAATAAAGAATTAACCTGTAATAAAAGCAACAGGCTCAAAACATAATGTTCCTCTCCTTTACAGAACCTTTACTTTGCACAAGATGGCCGAGTCAATGCCAGTTAGGAGTACATTACTCTAAAACATAAAAATGGGGACAATTGGACACAGTTTCAGAAGAGTCTGTGTCTGGCACAGATAGACACACTACTCTCTTAGAGGATCGAGAGGGAGATAATTAGACATCATATAGAAGTCCTTAAAGTACACATTAGTGATGCATGACTAAATCTGCTAAACCTTTCATTTTTCTTAGCAAACGCATTGTCTCAAACAGTGGCTGCTGGGAAATTGTAGGAATAAACTGGAATTAAACTCAACATAGGAATTAACATATATTATTCATTTGGTTTGAGGCGATGCAGTCAATGCTTAGAATAAATGTGAGCCAGAAATGACAAAGCTGAGACTTCGCTTTTGTTGTTCCTGGCTAACGTTCATTTTTATGATTGTAGAAGTGATAAGGAATGGGCAGCTGGCTTTTGGACAAACTGTATGCAACACTGAGAGTCATTTAGCGGTGTTTCTTGATCTCACAGGTACCACTTCATCCATGCGGTATTAATGTACAAACAAGAGGACTGGCTATGAGACACTGGTATCACACACAGGCCTTTAACATTAAGTCATTTCAAAGCTGAAGTGGTATTTCTATGTATAAATCTGCCACATTGACCAGTGATGCAGCTCAGGTAGAAGCCTGTCATCGCAGACGCCTCATAGACAGAAGTATATTAAAACTGTAATTTGAAAAAGAAAACTACTCCATATACTTATGACACATTGCAGGTTCTTTCAATGTATTCAGCGGTGCCTGGTGCTTTCAGTGCATCCTTTTGTGTGAGGTCTGCTGTGAAGAGGATCAGTCACGCCTTAGCCCAGGCTCACAAAAGAAAATGGAGCACCAGCACTGAATTTAGACGTGCTGCCAGATGTTTTGCTGAAGAAAAGTCTCCTGTTGTCCCCCATCTTATTGGCTGGCTTTTAGAGTCAATCGGTTGTCATGCCTTTCTATCATGCCCAGAGACAAATGGAGACGGGGCAGGGAAGCAATGAATAGTCAAATAACCTTCATCTGGGGCAAATGGTAATGTCAAATACTTTGAGGCTGGACAACAGGGTCACGGGAAACTCACCAATGCGGTTAGTAGGAGTGACGGGAATGGATTGACAGTCAAACTGCATGCTGCCGTTGTCCAAGTCAAAACAATATTTTACCAGTGGTCAGGGAATGCAGAGAGAGAGAGGAGTTAAGACTTGTGAATGAGAGGAGCTGGATGCTAAAAACATTGGTGATATTTATACAGGGGTACTTTAAGTTCAAGTTAAAACCAGAAAAAAAGTACTTGTCTGAAAATTCTTTGTGGCCTAATTGTTTGCACTTAATAATTTCTTATAATTAGGACCCTTTTTGCTTCTGGCAAATTGGACAGGAAAATCAATTTGAGCAATCATTTTTACAGATTTTATGGCTGTTTTTTTCTCATAGGTGTCAGTGCCGAAAAGCAGTCACTAATTACTGTTGTGTGCGATGTGTAGACTGTGTGTGGGCATGCTGTTTCAAATCAATTATTTTCATTGTCTGCACATGTGCTTTCACAGTGCATTTTTGTAATTATGGTACATGACGTTCTGCAAAGACCTCTGTTGTATTGAGAGGACAATTAAAAGTTGCAAAAAAACAGACATCATAAAAAAGCATTTTCTATCATTTGTATTTATTACAGGTGAATAATGTGTTTTTCTCTGACAATGAAATTGCCTTAACATTTAAGAGCTTCTCCTTCACTGCACTCCCCTGGACAGATTAGTACACGTCTCATGGGGATTTAAGGAAGGTAAGTAAAAATAGTGTTAAGGCTGTGTGTTATAGCAGTTATATTACTTGCAAGTTAATCAGTTTACACTAGTTGCTTCTAAATGGGAAAGGTAGTCTGATGGCTGAAATCTACTGAATGTACCATTATCACTGAAAATGCTGGAGCCCTCCCCCCTTTCTCAACTCTGTATCCTTTCCCAAGGGCGGATCGCAGGAAGCACGGACGGGATTGTTCACATTTGAGTTCACATCCCAGCCCTAGCCTGACGATCTGGGATCTGAACTCACCCTATATCTCCTGGTTCTTGATTGTAGCTGCGCTGAGGCCAGAGGCACGCCGGCAGCCATGCTGGGCGGGCTGGTCCCTTCCTCATCTGATGGGGAACCCTGTAGGTGAAACACCTACCAAGGTTGAGTGGCATGACTCTCTTACAGGGCAACAAAACAAAATAATAGAAAATGCACCCACTGGAAGTAAATCTGCACCTGCAAAGTCTACATCAGTATAAACCCTATGTTGCTAAAAGTAAATAGTTAAGTGGAACTTAATGACTGACCTATTGCATGATGTAATTTATTTTCAGCATAATGAAACTAGAAAGTTAATCAAGTGTTATTTGATTCCAAACTATGAATAGCTACATAATTTCCCCATTCAAACTTAGATACCCAATCATCCCAGAAGCTCCAAACTGACCACTTCTCCTTTGTTATCTTTCTGAGATGCTGTGCACTTCTCCATCATCTCTTACTGAATATAAATGCAAACGTCTGCATAGTGCAGCACTGAAGGAAATGCCAATGAGGCCCACACCAAAGGTTAACCTGTCGGCATCTCTAAACAGGGGTCTGTATCCCAGATACTGGCGGCCTTTGATTTCCTTGAACACTGCAGGGTACCAAACCTTTCATGTCCTCACTGAAAAGAGTCTACCTCCACACTGGATGTGGACAAAGACATTAGAGTTACTTGTGTGGTCTTAGATGGGGGGGTTGATAATCCAGCACCAAAGATTTCCTTTCTCCTTATTTCTGTCCTGTCATTTTCACCAAGACAATCTGTAAGAACAAATGAACATCTTTTTTTTCCCCCCATCAAGTATGAAGAAGTGTCCTTCCCTCTAAATTGCCTCTAGTCAAGGTTAGCATGAGGTGCAGTATTGATGGACTTGATCTCACATTAAACTGTGTGGCTTATGCACACACAGCAGCCCTTACACAATCTGTGGGCTTGCATCCCAATGCAGGACTGAGTTTGATGCTGTCTAACATGCAAACACACCAATCAGCACAGATTAAGTACAAAGATTTTAAACAGGCCGATCCCACACACCCATCATTAACAGTAACACTACCTCACTTCCATGCTGATGTGCCAACACATAATGCAGAGCTGCAAATAACAATTATTTTTCATTATCAGGTGCCTTATGATTATTTTTGATTAATCAACTAATGATTTAATATAAAACATGTTAATCACAATCTTTAAAAGCCCAAGGTATTATCTTGAAACTGCCTGTTTTGTCCAACTAACAGTTAAAATCCCAAAGACATCCCATTTGCAATAATGCAAAACACAAAAGCAACAATCTGACAGGTTGGAACATGTAATATTTGTTGTTTATGCTTGATTAATGACTAAAATGATTAATTGCATTTCTAAATTGTTGATTCACTATTATGTTGATTGACTAATCAGTTAATCAACCATTTATTTTTGCACAAGCGTAATGACCCCTAGAGGCATAAAAATCCTTGTTGACACTGGAAAACCAGAGTGTTACGACTTTCCCTTCATCTGGCTGAATGTACTGGAGGCAGATTTATGACAGTGAAATAATTAATGGATGGACAATAACTAATCACCAAATGGTTGTTTTGGTGTTGTCTGATCCCTCAAAAATTGTATTTCCACAGATAAACTGTCTGTCAGAATGGTTAATAATGATGCTTGTCTAAAGCTTATTTGGCATAACTCACTGTGTAGCCCCCTGACTGCTTCAATTTGCTCCAGTGACATGACATGCTAATATTCCCAGGTGTGACATGTTCCAACATCTCCCAGCAGAGGTTTCTTTGCCTCACCTTGAAGTCATTGTGAATGCAAACTGAAACAAACATAGGACAAATTACTGGATGTTCTGCAGGAGCAAATACAGTCTTTCCTCATACTGATGACTTACTTAATCAGGTTGTGATTTTTATGTAAGGCATAATTTACTTTGGGACCCCTTAAGTTTGTGGGAGTCATTGGAGAATGGTTAAACCCACAATTAAACATATTCATATCAGTCAAAACTGCAATGAGATTTTAAATTAAAAGAGGTTTTGATGACTGTTTAGATTTCCAGTCAGATTTTGATGCAGTTTATGATAAATAAAACTTGTAAACAGGCATTTGCCTTCAACAGAGCAGCCCAGATTCATGTTACTCCTTTACTATTAATTGTCAGTTTTTATATTTTTGTTAAATAACCAGAATAATTATCTTTCCCTAACTTTAAAGCTGCATTAATCAATATTTCTATATGAATAGTGTGTGAAATAACTAATTCTAACTAACTTAAGAAAATTCACTGCAGCTACCCTCCACAGAACGCCCACAGAGTGCTCCACAGAACATTTTAGCAGCTGATACTATTGGTTTTACTGTCTGCAACTTTACTGTTTTCGTTCACTGGCAATGCTCTCATGAACCTCATCTCAAGCCGTATCAGACGGCAGTGTGTGAAAATTCTCTTTTAAACCAACCACACACTGCCTGTGCAATACCAAACAGCAGACTGACAAAGCCAGGGAATAGCTAGCGAACATAGCGGAGCATTTAGCTGCTAAAGAGCCGAGTATTTCCCCAAGGCTTGGTAGAGACCAAAAACAGAGCTAAAAGGAAAGTGACTATAAGCAACCAGAAACACAACTCTAAATGAATTCTAATGTTGCTGTGCGTGTGCTGGACTCCTTTGTAAATAAGCAACTGTTTGCTAACACATTTGTCCATATGCGGTATATTAGCAAGTTGTTGAATATTGGTTTTGAATATTTTGTACATATAAACTAAATACGTGTAATGCCTCATATGATTTTTTGTACAAATGTTAACAGCTTCAATTAGCACAAAGTTAAGTAATTGCTAACAAATTGTCTGTTGTTATTTTTAGGTGAATCTCTTATTTTAAAAAAAATTATGGGCAAAGTTTCGACAAAGCTCCAACATGCTTGTTGGCATGTAGACTATGAATAAGTGATTTCCTCAATAAATGATAGTATATCGCATATAATGTCATATCTGTTTCATTTGTTTCTTATTTGGGTTTACACAGTACATTATGGTATCTCTATGGCACTTAACAATACTGCTGAACACTGTTACCAACTGTGCTAATTAATCTTGGAAATGCTTTTGAAAGGTTAGTTTAAAGTATTCATTTAGTTCTGGAGTACCGATTATCACTTAAAAACAGCTAACAATTGCTGCTTCACTCATTATGGTGGTCTGGCAACACTTAACAGGTATTTGCTTAGAACAAGCATTATTTCAAGTTGGCTGCACACACAATGAAACATGCTCTTGTTTACTGACTTATCAACATACACCTTTGTACTCCTGATTGGAAGAACTTATTTTTAACAGAGCTGTCACTGGTCTTTGCTCCCAGTTTTTTGATATGCGGAAAAAAAACTTGGTGGCTGTTTGTCTATGAAATTGTCTATCCACTGTTATTGCCATCATATAACAAGTTTGCTGGTTTGTCTCTCCCAGCAAATATTGGGCTCACTAGATATAGGTGTTCTTCATCTGACCTTATGTTATAACATGTAATTGTTAAATTCAGGGCAAGATTAATTCAATTGTGTTACAGTCATGAAAAACTGAGAGGCTCCAACCTACCTGAATACTCTTAATTCAAATCTCTACAGTAGACTCAAAAAATAATTAGGGATTCCAAGGTTTTCCTTGGGGTGACACAATTATAATGCATGTACTATTCAGTACATATGTGCACAGACACAACCAAACACCATGATTAACCATAGAGCTATCCCGCTGTTTAGGCTGCATTGTGTCATATTATATTTCAGTCACTTACAGCCCCGATCCACTTGTGAGAAATTTGAATGGCGAGGTTTCCTCATGGGCAGCAACAGTTTAAACACAGACCATAGTTGTCATGCCTATCGTGTCATTTCTAATCAAGCAGCACTGTCATGCTCCATAACAGCTTCTGAGACGCTGCTCTGATTGGTAGAGAGTAGTGCTGGATCTGCCAGCAGTGACTCAGTGTCCACAAATCAAAGCACTGAAATACCATTATAGTATCTATCAGTTTAGTAATGCTGGGTGAATGTTCAGCTGATGGTGCAGGGAGTTGGGGGGTGGAGGGCATCACTCTGGGAGGCAGCCATCTTTGTGCCCTTGGCCAATAAACACATTTTCATGATGCTTTTACAGTATGCCAAGAACCAATATAACACACCAACTGAAAAAATACAAAATAAAACATATATTTATCACACAAACTGAAAGCCTCGCTGACTCAAACCATAACAACTGCCCACCACTGGTCAATGCTGCTGTTGTGCTGTATTTTGTTATTTTTAAGCAGTACTTTAATTTTTAAATGCTACATATCACAAAGACGATTGTCACCAACAAATTGCAAGAGCAAAAGCAGTGTGAAGGTGCTTCATGTACTTCATTATACCTGGCCTTTGTTCCTATGAGACATGGTGCTACCATCATGACATTAGACTCTGCATTGTCTTTTAAACTTGAACATAGCATAGTACAGGAATAGCCTGCCATTCCATGGCAAACTGCCATGGAAGATGTTTGCTTTAGTGGCATCCAGACTTTAATCAGAATGATTCACTAATGTGACTGACGGAGTCTATCTGGCAAAATCAGACCATCAGTTGGGCTTTATCTGAGGAGTTCAATTGTGTTCTTTTAAAGTATTTTTCCCACCACTGTACCATTAAAAAAAAGATAAATTCTCCTCCTATGAGACAGGAAATGGAGTGCACATTGGAAATGTTGATGGCACACTTTATTCAATGCTAGAATCTGGCCGTGACTTGGGTTTTTGAAAGCTGACGTGCACCTGAACCAGCTAATTCAATGGATAAATGCAAGCAATAAAGCCGGTCTGATCTATGTTGGACCTCGTCGCACAAGTCAGGTCTTACCTTGAATTCTTCCAGGATTTTGTACGTTTTCCCCCGGTACTCGCAAAAGTTTTTAACCTCCTTGCACTCGGGGCAGCATCCATTGTGTTCCACTTTGGTGCACTTGGGATGCAGTTTGGGGCACTCGGGCTGGTCGCACACAGGCCCGTCCTCCGTGCACACGCACGGACAGTTCGAGTGTCCCGGGTAGAAGCGCTCCCCGAGTTTGTAGACGAAGCCACTGTCGTCCACGCATCCTTTTCCCCGGTAGTCATCGAAGACGATGTTTTCAGCGGCGGTCCGTTCCGCGTCGTCCGCGGCGTAATCCTCGGGGTTACCCACCGTGGCCGGAGACACGGCGCTCAGGGCCAGCAGGAGGACGAAGGCGGGCGAGAGGAGAGGCCCCATCCTTCGCCGCAGCATCGATATCCACATTCAACAAGATTGTGTGGATGTCATCCTTAGGCTCCCGGTATCCTCTCCGGATCCGTCCTGCGCTTCATTATCATCATCATCATCACCATCATCATCATCACTTGAGGAAATGGGCTGCAGTGAAACAAATAAGAGATGGTGTGATGGATGCTGACTGTGCTGCTGTTGTTCTGCACATCCTCAAAAACCATTAAACCTCACCCTCCCAGGACTTTCCCCTTTTTGCTTAAGCATATGTGTGTTTGATTTGCTGTGTCCTACTGCTGAAGCCAATCGTCTTCACAGGGATAATTCAAGTTTATTTCATTGTTTCTCTCTCTCCAGAGACAAATGAGATTCCCCAGTGCGGTTTACTCAACAGGCTAATGTCATTACTCTTGAAAGGAAACCTTTATTAACACAGGAAGCGTGTAGTCTGCATGTGCGCTGGTGTGTGTGTGGTGCGCAAGGATGCTCAGACAGCCTGCAAATGATCTTCTTCGTGCAAAGTCTCAGCAATAGCTGAACGTCAAACAACAGAGGAAAAGGTTAAAACATCCATTATCTGAAGTGGGTGGAGTGTAGGTAATTCTTCACAGTATTCTTCTCCATATTCAGTAAAACCCAGCCTATTAGCTATCTTTGTGCAATTTCAAACTCTGTGGGAGCGACTGGAGACAACAGGTAGCTATTAGTCTGTATCAGATTCCCTTGAAGCCATCAATTATAGCTACAAATCACTGCCTTAACATTGGGTTTACAGCAACCTGTTCTTACTAAATCAGCCGTGTAACATGCAAATGTCCCGAGTCATTGTTAAATGCGCAACGATTTAACCCAAAATGCATTTCCTCATTCGGAAGGGGGAAACACGGAGCAAAAATCCAGACACTTCACCAATATCTAGGCCTGGCTTGAGATAAATATTCTCTCTCAGCTTGGAACCCAAGTGCTGCACATCTTGACAGATCAATTGAAATGCCCGTGACAACGGGGATGTAAATTAAGCGACAGGGCAAAACTCACCGCGTTGGAATAGCTTGATATCCACTTAGTGTGAAGCCAGAGAGCCCAGCACATACAGGGCTGTGGAGGTTTAGCCTTTTGGAAACTTCACTTTATCCACAGGGTAAATTCACCAGGCTCCACAAGACACTATAATCCTCCCCCTCGGTCGTGATGATGGGTTTAAAACCAATTAAACACCAGCCTTTTGGAGATACGGTTCCCCCTTTTCCAGTGCAACGAAAAGCACATCCACGTAAAAGTAGGTCTGCTTCATGGTTATCCTCATCGGACTCACCTTTTTTGAGACAATATCACAGTTCACGTCCAGAGGCACGCGGTGCGGGGAGAGAGCGAGAAAAACAGCCAGGGACAAATCCTGTGCAGCATTTCCCGAGAATCCGGAGTCAATTCAATATTTCCCAACGGTGCAGGTGAATGTTAGAAAGCAGCAGTCAGTCTTGTTGCACGTATGCGTGAAGCCAGTACATCCAGCGGTTGCAAGAAAAATAACAATAAAAAAAATCCCGATGGGTAGAAGTGAAGGAGTATAAAAAAAAATGAAACCATTGGGCTTTGAGGCTGGTCGTTACGTGATTCTCGGTTTTCGCCAGAGGTCGCATTCACCGTCAGTAGGCGAGACTGAGCAGGGAGCGCTCCGACTTTCAGCACCTTGGAGAGCGACTGTCTCCTGCGTTCTGCACTGAGCAGAGCAGAGCGCCCCCCTCCTTGTCCCCCGACCCCTGCTCCCCCACTCTCTCTCTCTCTCTCTCTTTCTCTCTCTCTCTCTCTCTCTCTCACTCACAGACAAAACAATGCCCACGTCCCACGATCCGAGGACAACTCTGACTGCATTTGTGGAACTGCTCCTGCAAGAGTTAGAGGCTGAAATAAAGTCAGACGACGAGATAAGTGGCCAGTGGTCAAGAAGGTTCCTGGGGGGGGGGGGGGGGGGGGGGGGGGGGGGGGGGGCAGCTGGTAAATTGAGGAGGTGGGTTAGATTTGTCAGCTGTGTCTGAGTGCCTTTTTAATGTCATCATCCGTGTGTGTGTGTGTGTGTGTTCCAGCGCGTGCCAGCGTGTCTTCACACATGACCTGCAGCATGTTTCCCAGAGTCACTCATTATCTGCGGCACAGTTTACAGAAACCCATTTGTATTCTGTGGTGCAACGCAAAAAAGGGAGTCTGACTTCTCAGCCCCTACAACAATAACAGAAAAATACAGTGTGGCTTTGCAGAGCAGCATCCGCTTTGTTTTACAGATGGTAGCCCGTAGGGGCCACTGCCTGACCACATTCAGTCTGAGCACAGATGACTGAGCGGCACCCAAAAGACCTTCACCTAATTAGCCATTCCCATGAGGGATCGTGCACATCGCATAAACAGCAACCTTATGGCCTGTTTTGCTCAAACATAACTATGAGTTCATGGCATTGATCAGAGTGATTAAAACCTAGAGTTCTTTAACTTGAAATACGTGTCAGCCCCCAGGGTAGCTCAGCCTAAAACTCCCCTCCATATAGCATTAGAAACGATACATCCTCTGCACATCTGCTGCATGCTCCAAACAAAGTGCACTTACATGTATTTACTCCTCCACTTTCTACCTGACTGAAAACCAGCTTCAAAAGATTTATATGGCTGCCTGATTAAGGACACATAGAAACATGTTCAGATCATTCTTGCAGCGCACATATGGTTTCAGGCAAGAACTCTGCAATAAATATCATCTCATATATGTACAGATAATGTAAAAAGAATGGAGTTGAAATCCTCCATCCCATGCTGGCTTCCCTTTGCCATCTTCGCTAATCACAGAGGAGGAGAGAGACATAATGAGAAACTGACAAACTACAGAAGGACTTGAAAGGTTTGAGACAGCTAAGATGTGAAGGGCAGCAGCTTAACATCAAGAAAATGTCCTCAATACATCAAGTGTTTATGCTCATTAATGCATGCAGATATACTGGGTCTCTTCTCCTCTGAACATGATTCTGGGCTGCAAACAGCAGCTCTGGTGGTAACATTTGTCAGGTAAACTCAGCATCAAGCTCAGGTGACATTCAACCTCCATAACTAACACTCTGTCTAGAGAGCAGAGAATCTTAAGGCCAAGTCTGATTCGTATCTATATGGCCTGTATCATTAGACCTAATAATATAGCATCTGAGTGCAGTGCTAAGTCACTCAGGTTGTGAGATTGTACATCCAGTGCCATTGACAGGGATTATGTGGGGGGTTGTTATCTCTGAAAGATGGCAGGTGTTTGAAATGCAGATGCTGGCAAAGCTGCAATCACAACAGAACCTGTGGCAATCAGGGGTTTGTCAAACTCCTGGTAACACGCGCAAAGTGCATAATTACTGTGTCAGCTAAAACATTTAGCAGGCAAACATGAGGGCATGCTGAGGTTACACTGTTAACTTTTCTCCTTGACTAACTACAGAATTGAAAAAGGCATATTCTCATGATGTTTGCATTCCTCTTAATCGCCTTTAACATTGACTGCAGTTCTCACAAGACTTCAAATTTACATTTGACTTAATGCATGGGCTGCATTTTTCCCGTGTCACTCTAACAAAGCTTGGCGTCTTGTTCTGACTTTGATTCCCCTTCAAACCATCCCTCCTCCACATATACATGTATTTTGTGTCAGATTATAGGACAGTGCGGATAAAACCGAACAATCCCTTGTGATTTCTAAATGTACGTCTTTCTCTAAAACTTTGTCCAAACATGCACTTTATCCAGGAAATATTTTCCAGTATGCGCTAGATTTTATCCTTAACTATGCACCACAAACTCTCTACACACATCCCTTCCCCCACTCTAGAGAAACATCTTGGCTGTTGACCTGGTTACAAAGAAAAGAAACACTTAGGCTTTGTAAAGCCTCTCATCTTCCTCCCTCTTCTCACACCACCCTCTGCAGTGGAGCCAGAACAAGTATATCATTTATTAAATCTGACATTGCACTTGAGTAAATGTTGGATCCTAATGTGGGATGTGTTGTCTAAGACAGCCGGCCAGCTACTCCAGCACGCCATGGTCCATTAGGCCTTCACTCTGGCTCACGAAAAACATGGGGTGGATGATACAAAACAACACCGGTACTGAGAAATGTACTGGAGCAGCTACTTCTATTAACAGGCTACCCGTGTGTTACTGCTGGGTGGTGAAGTAGTCTAGTTGGTGGTACAATGCTCTCATATGACACTTTCCTGAACCTGCTAACAGAGATGTTTCCATTTCAGTTGTATTTAATGTGAGACAAACAATTCCCAGCCCACAGGAGCGGGTTCCAATTCAATTAGCTAATGGAAAGGGAGATCTTCACTCGACCCCCCTCCACACACACACACACACACACACACACACATACACACACATACACACACACACACACACACCCCACCTCCTCCTGCCTTCCACCACCTCCATTTTCCTGCAGCAATACATTCACGACAGCAGAGTCTGCACCAAATGTTATAATGGTTTAGCCATTAGGGCTGCATTTATAGCCTGCAAGCAGGTCTTTGGCATTATGTTTGGTCACAGCCATTCATGCTAACTTATTAAACTGAATGCCAGAGAGGAAAGAAAAGCAGAGTGAGCTGAAGCTGGTGAGAGGAGAGAGAGAGAGAGTAGAAAGAGAAGAAAGAGCTTGTAGGAGGAGAGGGCGGCTCTCAGGTGAATCGAGACTTCTGTGTAGGCAGGGCATGCATTTTGCCTCTTCCATGGAAAAAGGGGTTGTGCTTAATAAAGGCTTTGTGCTAATGTCTTTGGCAGTGAATTTCACATTTAACAACACAGCACTTGCTAAGTATTCTGGTCGTGCCTTTAAATTAACACTCGTAGTACAATTTTACTGTGACAAATTTAATCCTTTGCTTGAGCTCCTGAAATCCCCTTGCTGATTTGACTCTGTAACAATGTGAATTCATGTCTCTGGCTGATCCACACACAACTTTGAGAGAAAAAAAAAAAAAAAAAAAGTTTTTCAGATTCTGCTTTGAGTCAGTAAAATGATCATATCACAATTAATGTATCAGCACCTAAATCATTTTCATTTTATAGAAACTTCTACACATGGCATCAATATACAGAGACTGCATAAGGTAGCATCAGAAATTTGTAAAGGTATTCACAGAATGAAAGTGCTTCTTTATCTCCAAGTTTCTGATATATCAGCCACTATTTGGGGGAAATACATATGAAATGATGCATAAAACATTTAAAATATTTCCATTTTATAGGAAAGTTTTGCTCATGAACAGTATAATATATACAGTATAATATTGTCAGAGAGTGTGGAATAAGATGATTTTCACCACCTTAAAGCTACATACAGAGAAACAAAAGGGCAAACTGTGTGTTCAGTGGTTAAGGAAAGTATAAAACAGAATATTAACTTTAAACTGGAAGCTTTTTTGGAGAACTGTGTGCTGTGGGGATTGTATGTATAAGTGTTTCAGTTCAAGCCTGCCTTCAAGAGAGTGCATTGCATAGCCCCCTCACTGCTTCACCCCATCCACTTTCCCCTGTGGTCCTATAAACCACAGCCTGTATTACATGGCACACTGATTCAGACATTCAAATAGCCTTTCTAAAGCAGGGGGATAGAGATTCATTGGCTCTGGGATGAGTCAGCTTGGTGTTGACGGTGAATAGGGGCAGAAATCCGTGCTCTGGTCTCAGTTTGCTGGTGGATCGTGGGTTTCCCTGTGATACTTATTATCCCAGCTGTGTGTAACGGTGCCCCTGTGGGTACTGGCATTTTCCACTGAGTTAGAATAAGAGCTCTCTTCTCCTCCCATAGGGGACCCGTAGAGACTCTCTGATTCGCTCTCTCTAAAGGCTGACGATGCTTCAGCAGCTCCGGGGAGGAACTGAGCTCTGAGACTGTGTCGCTGTGGTTGGTTGCCTCTTAATGACTCTGCTGCTTTAGACATGCAAATAGAGCTGAAGTGGAGAGGGGGCCTGGAGGGACAATTTGGCATATGAATCAAATGCAATATACCGGATATAACTGTGTAATATGTGATTAAGTTGTATGAATAAACGAGTGAATAAACGAATGACCTGACTACCCAACAATACCATGAGTAATATGATTATGAGAGATATTTGACCGCCAATAAAAAATGTTCGCCACCTTAAACGTATCTAAATTTTTTCATGGCACAAAATTAAATAGTCCAAATTTTGTGAATTTCCATTCCAATTAATTGAACATTAACCCTAGTAGAATTAAAGATTTAAAGGAATAGTGTGACATTTTGGGATATACACTTTTTTGGCAAAAGTAATGAGAGTGTATAGAAAGTGAAAGCGAAACCAGAACTCCTGTCTTCTCGCATCGAAGTAAGAACCTCATTCAAAATCCCACAAACACTATTTCCCATAATCCCCAGACACTGATGTGGACTAAATGTCAAGGCACAACAGAAAAAGTTGAGTGGCTCAAAAAGAGGTGGCAGGACAGACAGTACCGAATACTTTCACGTTTTATTATTCAGATCAGAGCAGACATTGTTACTACAAAGCTGAAAAACAATGTTAGATTTGTTAGTTTTTATGGATTAAACCAAGTTGCCTATGTACTCAAAGTCATTGTTGTTTCTCTTTGTTAAAATTACAAAGGTTTCAATTTCTGTCATGTTTTCTGTTTTCTTCATGTTTCTTTATCATTTCCTGTTTTATTGTGGTGTGTCTAAGCTTTCCCTCTCGTTTCAGATTTCAACAGTTTCCTGCTCCTGTGATTGCCGACCACGCCCCTAATGTGTTGCACCTGTGTCCAACTGGCTTCCTCCCTCCTAGTATATTTAGTCTGCATGCTGCTTGTCTTCTGTGCCACTTTGTCTTTGTGACGAGTGTTCCAGCATTGTCTGTGTGTTAACCTCTAGTGTGTGTATGACCCACTGACTTTTTGACCACAGTCTTTGGATTTGTTTGCCTGATCTGCCTGCCTACCTGTATACCAACCCTGTGTGTATTAACAACCCCACCTCTGATCTCTGTGTTTGCATTCTGATTCCTCATGTTGTGGTTGTGATGATTTCTAACAGAAAGTGTTGTTGTGGATGTCTTAGAACATGGACAGTAAACTCCAGGAACACTATTCATTTTTTTTTCAGAAAGACAGACAAAAGAAATGCACTGAGTTTCAGAGGCTCGTGGAACCAAGGCTAACTTGGACATGACGTCAAGACAGCGGCTCTTTGCTCTTTCAATGTAAGACAAACAGAAGGACAGAACAGCATACTAAATAGATTCTTGCCAGTGCTGGCTACTAAAGGTAACATTTGACATCACAATGCGACAAGAAAAAACAAAAATTTCTTTGCTAAGGAGTCAGTCTCTGAGGGCCATGAGTATCTAGCCAAACATGCTGGCAGTCGGTGCAGAACATGTTTTGATTGTTTTGATGATCTGGAACAAATTGTTGGACGACCAACTGATATTACCCTCCTTGGGGTATAAATGACTGACTTTGTACTCAAGCATTCAGAATCCAGTGTGGTCGGTGTCGCTTGTTTGTTGTGTAAATGACATCAGAATAAAAAGTCTCGCTTCTGTCCTGGTTCTCTCCTACATGTCCCTATTTTTGAACAGGCATTTGTTCCAGTCCTTGGAGAACACTTGGTCACATAAATATGAGCCAACTAGGTTTTGTTTATCTCTCATCCTTTTTTTCAGTTTGAAAACCCTCTGCCACTTCCACATGTGAGCAGTTGTCCAGATGTGTGCGCTCATCTTTGTTTAATTTTTAAGCAGTTCAAATATTAAAATGAAAACAAAGTACGCTCAATGGCTCAACACAATGTACAATAACTCATTATGAATTAAAGCCATTGCTGTCATTACAAAATGAACTTCCAGGACTTGCCCTGCTCCTGCCAGGACTGATGAGAATTGTACTGTTGTTAAATATTTATCTGTATTTTGTATAGTTGATGTGACTTAACCTTTGGCAGACTCACAGTATTATCAGGAAATTTCACAATTAGCCCTCTTTCTCTTTGTGCACCTTCCTCCATGCTACTTGAATTATGTGTGGGTGTAGCATAATTCTAATCATTGGAGACAATCATTTCATTTTACAGTCATTTAAATCTTTTAAATTCCTTTCTACAGATGACATCCATATTCACTTACTGTGCAGTCTAAGCACCAGTCTGAGGATCAGGGGGAAAGTCACAATAATTACTAGAATTGACTGCTTTGAGTTGGCTTTACACAGTGACATGAACTTCCTCACATTTCACAATACTCATAAGACACTAGGGAGGTGTAGTGCTTCCCAGCCTTTGGCAGCCAATTAGATTGATTGGCACTACCTACAAAGGTTGTCAAAGAGTGTCTGTCATGAGTGGAATGTGCTCAACAGTAATCATCTACAATTACATTAATCTCTGGGGATGTTACCCCCTAAATTGTGGCCTTTGCTGTCTCAGACAGAAATTTCACAGTTCTTCCAAAAACCTTTGATGCCTGTAATGAAGAAACAATACATTTTATTAACTGCCAGCATTATCAACCACCAATGTTAGTGCCTCAACTTTGAGGACCTCTGAATGAAATGCTCACAAGCAGTTTTTATTTCACACTAAATTTGTGAATACTCATTTCCAGTGAATGGGGTGCATTTGATATCTGTGACCATAATTATACTAGAATTTAATATGATCTGCAGACAACCAAAAGTAAACCAGTTGTCATCTCACAGTAATCTCACAGCACTAATCCCAGACCCAGTTTGTATCATGATGGCATGTTGCATGTTTACCAGGCATGACAGCAGGGTTGGTATTGTTTTCACCTGTTCACTGTGCTTGTGTCTGCGTGTGTGTCCTCATGGCAAAAGGTGGTTCTGAGCCACTGACTGTAGCGGGAACCACCGCCAAGCAGTGTGACTACTTTGGCAGGTCTTTACATGTCTACCTGTCTGTGGATGGATTCTGTCACCACAATGCTGGTGTAACTGTTACAAAAGCTTACAGGTGTGTAGTTGGCATCAAAATTAAGACTGAAATCAAAGATGCATGTGGTCAGACCTACTACTGACTACTCATGTAGTCTGACTATTCATGTAATAATGTAGTAACTACTGAGTACTCATGGGTCAGAATGTCAACGCGCTGACAGACGTCGCGGCTGGTGTGATGGTCTCTAGTTTAGCCTGCAGTGAAAAATATCTGGCGCACTTAAGTTGAAATAATTGATCTGGGCAAAAGCATATATGAATTATGTGCTCAGTATAAGTAAATCTTGATCACTAAGGTTTAGGTGAGGGAGAAACTTCTTTTAGACCTTTTGTAGACAGTTATGCTCATATACTGTAATAAAAAGGTGTGCTTATTCAATAGAAATGCTGTTCTATGTTCATGTTCCTATAGGAACAGGTATGTTCTATGATAATGTGTTTGAAGAAAGTGAACCTGAACCTGAGGGTTACGTTTTAACCTCAGCAAAGCTGACCAAAGCTGAGGAGGAGCACACCAGGCTGCAGCTGCGGTAATGGAGCAGCAGTCAAAACAGATGAAAAACAAAACTCATTAACAGAATATGCTGAATGCAAATGTGAAGTTGACAATGATTTGTCTTGTGTAGTTTGACTTTATTTGGTCTGCATTTCAATGAAGACCTTGAATACCTTATTATGGTTGGTTAACCGCCTTATCTGCTACCCACATCAAGGCTTTTTTCTTTGATTGGTGTAATTACAATAAATAAGAATGCTAAAAAGAGAGAATAAGTGAACTGTGCTTTTTTGTTTAATCCTCTATAAACCATATGGGACCATTAGTAACCTCCCAGTGAACTGACATCTGATCAATTTGCAGGTCCATATGTGTCCTCTAATACGATGACAGCATTAGACATGTGGTTTCTGTTAGTGGACCAATACTGCACAAAAAACAGTTAGTGGTTGGCCACAGGGGCTACATATAGACTATTTCCTAGCAATGCAAATACAAAGATCTATTTATTGTGATGCATCAGTTCATGGTTGAAAAGCCATCTGCATTGATTGGAAAAACAGGGACTTGCTTTAATCAATTGATGTTGCATTAAAAAAAAACAGGCTTGTGCTGACCTCCACAAAAGACCACATACTTCACTGGTTATTCAATTTTCATAGCAAACATTAGCTGGAGTTCAGGTCATCATGTCCAGTGGCTCCCTATGTGTATTTGGAAAATTCCAGGGGTGAAACAGAGCTGACAGGGATGACGAGGGCTTTTGTTGTTGCTTAATTCAAACATATTTATCTAAATCACCTGTTGGTTTGGGGACTGATGACATGCAGTATGTATATACTCGACTGTGGGCCTAATACTGTTAGACAGGTGAGAACAATTTGATTCACTTTTCTGTTTAGGGGCCATGTGCTATGAGTGTCAGGGTATAATCAATCAGAAGTAGTTCTTAGGACGTGACCACGTTGTAAATCAAAAGTACTTATAACCGGTCTGAACGGCTACACTCCAAGGCAGAGTATAAAGCCGGCTGTCCTGAGATATTGTTCAAATATGGGGATAACGGTGCACATTTTCTGCCTGTCTCTCTTGGGAGATATTCCTGTGTTGCTCTCAGCTGTTCACATGAAAAGTGACAGAATTATCTGTGAAGCAAATGAAAAAAGTTCAATTCTTAGCTTCTTTCTCACCTTGGCACAGCTACCCAGTCAGTACATGATGTGGATGTGAATGTCAGATCATTCATTTATGGAAAGTAACAGACATGGTTAGACAATTCACAGTGATGATCCCAGCTCCAGTGTTTTAGACAGTTAAATTACCACATTTGCACCAACAGTAAGTATCATTAGACGATCATCACTGCCACTAGATGTGGCACTAGACCACTTGCATCTATGACCAAAAGAAACACTTTGTCAGGCACATTCAGCCTCATTTTGGCCACAAGCTGCAGCTCACACGCATGTGTGTGTTCATAGCGGCTGCATGTCTGCTGCGTCACTGGTACTGTCAGCTCTGTCTTTCTACGTAGGGTTTTCACGCTACTCATATGTTGGATTTCTTGTCATTACAAATTAATTTCTAATTTATGTTTGACTGAAAATGTCTCTAAAACACCACTGTGTCCTCATTCAGCTGTTAAAATAGTTAAAAAATATATCTATATTTCATGTGTGTGATATATTTAGTTTCAGCCTAGACATAGGCAACCATAATAGAAGGTCTCAGTTTTAGGTAGTTTTGCTGGTATGATGTCAATATGACACAGGTCTTTTCCCTGTTTATTTCAAAATAAAAGCCAAGACATTCTGCAGCTGCCATGAACACACCATGCATCCAGTGTATTCCTGGCCTCAGTCAACAAGCTGTTAGGAAGCCCAGTGAAATCGACCACTAAACACACAACAAGCACAATCATTTAAAGTTACCCTGTTTAGACAAGAGCTGACAAAAAGCAATCCACCTGCAACCATTAGCCTATGCTAGCATTGCCATGTACCACATATGTACCACAGCAATGCTGGAAGTGAGCCAGATAGCAATAGCAACATTTGCTGAATAAACTCATAATGTGGGTAACAGCAAGTTAGCTAGCATTTTATCATGCTAGCCAGTCACTAATGAAAACATACATATAACATTATGTATTATATATCCAGTTACTAACACATCAAGGAGATGAAAAGGTCTGGTCTTATGTCTTTAGGTGATCGCATTCACCTGAATGCTGCGTACTGCACTGTGCCATCTTGCATGTGTGCAGTGCCTGTGTGTTTATAAATGTCGGGAGGGCCAACACTTTAACAGGAGGGACTCACATGCACACATACATGCATTAACATTCATGCGCCAGCCAGACCAGATACCAAAACAAAGAACAGAGAAACTCAGACTACAGCACACACAAAGGGGGTGTGACTTTGTTCCCTGCTCAGGACACTATTACTCCACCACATCTTTACATTTAAGATGCTGCTATATTATTGTTTTAAATCTTGTTTACAGAACCGTTAAAGCTCATTTTCATGAAATACAATTTATTCTGTGCAGGTGCTCTGTTTACCATTCTGACTGGAATGGGACAATGCACCTGCAAACTGTAACAAGTATTTGGAAACCCTGTTCATCATGTGTGGATCACAGGTAACTATTGTATATATGCAGGGTAGCACTTTGATTGTTCTGTTAAAACAAGATTTGAAATGTCTTGCTTTAGCCCCACTTCAAGATATGTTCAGTTGTTATGAATACTTCCCTTTTCAGAACAGAGGGCGAATATTCCTAATGCTAATGTGTGATATTAGTCTAATGGTGTGTGGTGGATGTGAACAGCTGGCTGCTCCTTGTTGGGTTGATAATTAGCCAGTAGCATACAGAAGAGTTACTGCACATGGCCTCTCTCCATACTCCCCATCTCTGCTGCTCAGAGACTGTTTCTCATGGGAACGCTGGCTTCCAGCAGAATCAAACCCCTCTCACCACAGGGAGTTTCATCTTCTCTATTTCTCATTCTCCCCATTCCCTTCTTCATCAGCTCTCTTTCTTCCATCTAACATCACTGATTCTGGGAGATGTAGAGGTGGGAATAGTTACCCACTGTGGTGCTGACATCACTGCTGCAGATGGCAGAATGTGGATTTGTGCACTATACTAATAAGACCAGGTGTTCCACCACAAGAGACACAGCATTTTAAATGGGCCCGAAAATGAAATGCAAACGCATTTAACTGTTAAGTGCATGTTGGGTGCAGCAAGCCCAGCATCTGGGATTCCATTAATATTCATGTCCTTATCCACTTATGAAAGTACTTCCCAAACATACACACCCACTGATTCCTGACTTGTTGACTAATTGTTCAGCGAGTAGAACGATGGTAAGAACTACAGAGCAAACTGTGACAAATAGATTTTCCCCAGGCACAGCATACACTATTTACATAATGAACAAGGTCAACATGCATCCTGATTTATTTGTTATTATACAAGTAGAGTTAATGGTGGACTGGCCTGTATGTTATCACATACTACACATGGAACAACCTGCTGCTGTCTCTGAGGCACAGTGCCACTATACATATATAGTTAGCATAGAGTCAGCAAATTATTCATGTTTATTATGGTGCATACTGCAGATTCATTTATTCATTTCTTTAAATGTTTAAACCCACAGCAGGCTCAAGTCCAATTCTGCTCCACTGACCTCCAGTCTGCAGCATATGTCTGTCTTCTGTCCATATTATAAGATAATGGGTGTCTCCCACTGTGCTTGCTGGAAGCCCACTGTAGTTATTTTTACTATCAATTTCTTCACTTTTAAAGTCAAAGTCACATTATTACTTACCACTTCTCAGCTGCTACAAATAGATAAAAGATAATACCCTTACAAAACTCAGCATGGAACCCATGACTGAACACTCTGCAGAGTGACATTTCAAACTTTTCTTAGAAGCCTTCAGTGCTGTGGCCAATATTAGGTCCCTAGAAACTGTGTCTGCTGAACTACAACAAACATAAAAAGTTGGTGCTATGGTTGTCAAAAATCAACACACAAGGCACAAAAATGTCTCATCATAAGCAGGTCTAATCATTAATAGCAGAAGAAAAAGAGGAGGAGGAGGAGGAGGAGGAGGAGGAGGAGGAGGATAATAAAAGTTACACCATCCTAAACCAAAGCTAAAGTTCCTATTTAAAGATAATGTGCCCTGCTTAGCAGGGTAGCTGCTCACTTTGTTGTGGCTAAGCTATCTTCAAATCACATTTTTAATTGTGATTCATTTATTAGTCCAGTTGTAGTATACTAATCAATATGATGACAGGATGATGATAGGGAAGCTGAAAGCACATGTTTTGTTTACTGATGCATTTTCCCCTTTCTTTCCCTGAGGACTGTACAGAGTATCTGTATTTTTAAGCATTATGGATGTATGTTATGTATGTTTGTATGTATTCTGGAGTAAAATAATCAGCATGTAATGGAATAAAATGATGACAATGCATAATGTATCTGCATTACTTCACTGTTACTGCTGGGTTCCTTCCTAGGACAGCGTACTACTTCACCTCTTTGACCTTCTGCTGTGTCACTGAATATCCATGGATGCCACATACACAGGGGCCAAATGTGGCTTTCAGTGGTTTAAACTTTGCTTGTTGATTTGCACATTTAGAATTTCAGTCAGAATTTGGAAAATGTCAACGACCAGATTTGGTCATTTCATTCAATAGCATAATCCTCCATCAAAAGTTTACAAAATACACGTTCCAGTCTTCTTACCACACGACACACAAACACACATACCATTGATTTATGTTGTTTGTTCAACAAATGCATGTGCACCCATCAATACAAAAGCTAATAGAGTGGACATAGAATAAATTTTTTCCCTTGCCTGTACAATGTGCTCTTAATGCTGTCGCCTGTGCTGTATCTTTTATGCATGACATGAATACTAATAATGTGAGAAAGAGCATATCTTAAATCAAGAATATTAATTGGGGAGTCCACCTCAAAATACATTTGATCTTTTTTTGAGGTCTGTTTCTCAGCCAAAGCTAAATTCCCACAAAATGCTCCCACATATCCCAAATAATCACCACTGACACCATCAGAGAGTCTGTTATGTTCCTGTCAGGCATAAACTTCATCACTCAGGGCAATTGGGATACTTCCCCAAGATCACAAGAATAGCGAATTGGAATTTAGTTTTGGGGTAGACTTCTGCCTTGATTTGCATAACAATTACCCGACAAATTAATTCTTAATTCCTATTTTGGCATTCCCCAGCTTTTGTGTTTGTTCTGAATAATCTGATGCAGAGCCATTAATTGGGTTCTAATATGAGGTCTGCCTGTGAATAGGGCCAGTCTAATGTTTTGAAGTTGGTTGAAATGAGCCTGTATGTTATAAAATCCAGACTGGCTGCTTAATTATTCACAACTTTATCACCCTAATGAAATAAAGCACTCAGCGCCCCTTCTGTACAGTAGTAATGAAATGAAATGAATCCGTTTTTCTTTTTAGCAATGAAATATAACAACGGCCTACATGAGTATAAAATACAAATAAAACTATCACCAATTGTATATATGTGAGTCTGCATTCAATTGACTGCAATAAATCATTATTTAACTAACAAAATGTTGGTGTAAAAAATATGCAGGTCCTCAAATAGGATGGGATCTACCTAAATACCTGGGACCGGAGGAGAATCATGGTGTTCCCAAAACATGCACATGTCCTGTTTGTGCCTACGACATACTGTTACATACTGTATGTTATCTTTTCCAATTATTTGACACAGTGTATGTTCCATACTTGCACAACACCCATGAACAACTTCTTGAAAAAATGCATCTAAATAACAGACAGTGAACTATTTGGCTTTAGTGTTTAATAATTGCTTATAAAGCATTTGACCCCACAGGCTATTATGAGGCGTCATATCGGTCACATTTGTAAATAATGCGGAAAAAAAAGAATGACAGATTAAAGGTGATGTACCTTCTCCCTAGTGACTTGTTATTGGAGACAGATTTCTTTCTTACATCTCAGTGGTATAGCTTTGCACTGTTTTTATTGACACGGGGAACAAATATAAATCAAACACATGGGGATGACCAAAATAAGAGCTCAGTTTGACAGAGGCTGATCTGCAGTCACAGAACACAATGAGCCAGTAACACAAGCAACGGGCTCATCAAACCAACAAACAGAGAGAGGAGATTGGCTCCTCTTCTGAACAATCCCTTAATGACAGACTGGCTGGTTTATTGCTGCTTTTATTCTCAACAGCCTTCTTTGGGACGTGGCCCATTCTGCAAGTAAATGCAGTTCAGCTGAAGGGCTGTATATTATATAAATTTGATGACCAACCAAGTCCTTATAGAGAGAACAGTCACAATAGTGGACTCTGACTGGCTGAGAGCGGAAGCTTCTCTAATTCATTTGAGAGGAAACCTGCTGAGTGGAGACTTTCCACTTCACATGTTGCAAAGGTGCCCAGCTGGAAGGATTTCAGAAATTGTTTATTGATGGAAGCCAACCAAGGGCAAGTACAGACAAGTGAGAAATATGCAGATGTTTTATATTAATATGTAAAAGCTTTTTGGCAATGATCTCACCCATGAAATCAATTATATTGTATAAATTGCAGGAAATTAAGAGATTCCTGAGAAATAGTTGGGGCTTCACCACTGGTGTCAGTAGAATGGTAGATGAGGGAACAAGTGCAAGGACAACAAAGAGTGGGTTACATACAGGTGGTTTAAACATCCCTCAGTTGGGAGGATCACTGGTTGACAGAAAACCCTGCAAACCTATGGAGTCCACAAGCAACTCAGGCAAAGACCAAGTGTAAGGAAGAAATTCAGATAATTATTTACTGATAATTAACTGATAATTAACTGTTTGTCAGCAGTGATACATCTACTATTTTACACTGTGCTTTGGTTTGATGACTATTGTCATCAGTAACATTGCCGAAAATTTTGCTAAATATTGCCATAATGGATACATTAATTAACTCTATGTTTGTGAGGAGAGAAGACAGGCCAGTGTGTTGCCCTGTGAAAATGGCTTGGCTTGTTAGCGCCAATGCCTGCCTCCCATGCATTCGCATGCATAATACATCTCAGCCCCATCTTTCATTCCCTTGTCTAAATAGGAGGCTTGCTCTCGTGACACACAGAGCGGCATGGAAACAGGCTGAGCCGGCAGGCCTTGGCAGCAGACACCTTGGGCCCATCTCATACCTGCCTGAACTGTGATCCTGTCAACTTCACTAAGTCTCCAAGGGAGGGGATACAATATATTAAGAAACTGACACTCACCACTGTAAGCCTACAGTGCATATGGAAAGAATCCAGGATAGAATTACTGAAAATGTACACAGATACAATTGTTATAGACCCTCCATGTTAATGCACATAATGGCTAATTATGATAACAATTATTATCTACTTAGCATCCCTGTTATAAATTCTGTTCTCTTCTGACAATAACCACAATCATGAGACAAAGACATATACCTGGGTGGTATTAAAATATCATTTTAAGCTGACAGTGGAGTAGCACATAGTGGACTGTTGGCCAAGCTACACACTTATGAAATAACTCAGCCTAAGCATTGAGCTATTAAGGAAGCACTGTCCTTAATTAGATGAAGACATAAACTCTTTAGATGAGTCGATAAGAAGGAGCCGCCTAATGTGATCTCCAGCAGATTGAAAAGCATTTAAGGCGAAGCACCAGTGACTGCTCAAATGAGATTGTGGCCACTGCTTTGGTCCCATCAGCATTTACCCCTGCACTACCCCCAGCGATGTGGCTGACCCAGGGAAAAAAGGACAGAGTAATTACTGATGCATGACAACCGAGTAGGTATTTCTCACATCATTTTGTCTGAAAGAAAGGAGCAGGGCAACACACTCACACATTTGAAAATTTCACCACAGTCTTTTTTCTAAAAGTCAGCACAACCATGCCTCATTAAAAAAATACACCTGTGACATCTTGTGTTTCGGTGTGTGACCCCTTGAGTTTTATGGATAAACCTATGCGTCTTCCTGAGGTGAACTGCAAAGCAACTGCTCTACCACTTGTCTGTGTCACTGTGGATATATATCAACACGGCTATAGTTATCACAGGGATTCATTTGTGCTAGGCTATTTAAAATAGCACTATGCAGGGCATGTGGAATTATTGTGATTACAGTGAAGTGTTACTTAACTTGCCACTAAAGTAAACAAGACTAAGCGTTTACAGCCACATTAACAGCTCTGTGAGGTAGTACTTGGGTGGGAAAAGCTTACAGTGACAAGGCAAACATGCTGTAAGTGTAATGTTTATAGTTTTTAACATCTTAGTGTAGCATGTTAACATGTTAGTGTTGGCTGGTTGTTATAAACCAAAATACTGGATAAATTAAAAATTTGACCTGATGATGGTGCTAGATGAAAAGTTAGAGCTGAAATTGTGCATCATGAGTCAAATACTCAAAGTCAAAAATGAGTTTGTCTCAGTAAAATTAAATGACAAAGCCAGGAGATAAATCCCATCAGTGCTATTATCAGCACGACACATGATTGATTTATATGTCTGTTTATCCATTTCCAGGAAAGCACACAGGCTTCCAGAGTATCTCTGCCTGACAGTTTTGTAGCCTGTCATGCAGACTGTGCAGCAGCGACCCTCAGGTTACACTTGTAACCCAATCTACTAATAGTCCAAGCCAGGGTACTAAGCACTGACACACAGAGCTGAATACACCTCTACATCAATCAGAAATGCCACAGTTAACTTACAGCAGATGAATGTTTCCAGCAGTAAGGATTTATCATTTTTGTGTCACTGTTTCAACTGAACCTGAGCAGCTATTTTTTATATATTTTTAGGGGTAGATTGAAAAGTCACCAGCATGCTGTGTTAGGCATTAGTAACTCATGATGGAAAATAAGGGAACATAGACTGTCAACTGTGTCCAAATAGTTAAATGTTATTCTCTCTGTACTCCCTTATCTTATCTGCAGTGATTCCCAAATTGGAATATGAATAATGGACAGCTTGAATCTGTGTAATTTCAGTCTGAGCTCATAAATCAGAATTGACCAAGAAGAAATAAAACATTTTATTATCAACACTTAGATGGTGTGGAGTGTTGTACGGACCGCTGACTGCGTCTGATAAAACTGAGTGGCAGCTCACAATAATACCGACATATTTTCATTTTTAGTAGTGCCAGAGATAAAAGTGAGATATATCAGGTAGATTTGGTGCATCAGAAGCCAAGGCATATTCCCTCTACTTCAACCATAATGGTGGTTTTAAAAATACTTCATAAAATACAGAGTGGAAGGACAGAGAGCAGTGAGAGAAGGACATTTTAAAGACTGCAGTTTTATTCATGAGGCGTGCAGCTTAGGCTGTTCCTCTGAGTTAAGACGAGCACTTATATTGCAGGGGGCATTTTTTTCAAGTATAACGTGATGGGCTACGTAAGAGAGTCATTTTTCAGATTCTTTTCTCGTGCAAACATGGACAGTGATTGGATGCATTTGTGACAGCATTCATTCTCATTCCCATCCCTTCCAAAAGCTTTTGTCATGTGTGTATGTTTTTTTTTTTTTTTTTACATAGTGGCAAAAATGGAACTTCAATTGCTTATTTTTATCTTCCCAGTCAGTAAAGAATACCAAAAGAAAAAAAAAAAAAACTGAAAAAAAATGTAACAATAGTAAGTCAGTTTTTTTTTCTGGATAGTGCTGGAAACACTTTTGCAATGTTATTTTCAGCTTGTAACTTCTTACAAGCTGAAAAGTGGCCATACATCACACACAGCCTATGACTTTGTTCCCTTCTGACTTTCATCTATTATTAATGCATAACTCAACTCAATATAGATTATCATCAGGCATGTTCCTAAGCATGCACGACCTACTGTAAAGTGTGACAGTGCTGTTATAATATTTATCAGTGTCTTCAAGAAGTCATGCAATATCCACTAAACTGGCGGGACTGATCTACAGTTTGAGTGCCTCTAGATTCAGTTATTGTTAAGCTGATGCTATTTCATGAGTGATGAGTGCCATGGCAATTGTTTGGGGATGTATTTCTGGTGCCACAACTTTTCACCACGAGGGGTTGTGGGGTAATATTTTCTCCTCCTGGATCAGGGATGGAACATTCCTCCATGCTACGCTGCCTTCTCTGCCGGAGCTCAATAATAAGCCTGTCAGCTTGATTTAAAAAGCCTGTGGCAGTATTATGAGAGACACCATCAGATTTACAATAATTCATAAATCTCAAGCAGTAAAGGATAAATCAATAGAGGTGTGAGTTTAAACTGTTTTCAGTCGCCTTTCTCTTTATGTCATAGCTCAAAGTAGAGACACAATTCAATTGTGGAAGCACTGCAGCACATTGCACAATAAATTTATCCTGTTGGCAGTGCAATGAGACATTTCCTCTTTGTGCATAAGCTGGCAGCACAAAACTTTGAAATCTGTGGATGTGATTGGAAAAGTGTTGATTATTAAAGCAAGTGGATCACAATTAACTGAATTACACTGTAAATGGTGGGAACCACGTAAAACTGTCCAATGAAGGAAAAGCAGTACATTGCTAGTATAATTCTCTTGTAGTTTTCTTATTTTATAATTATGATCCTATATTATAAATAAAAACCTTAAGCCCTGTCTTCTCTGATTGAGTGCCCTTTATCATTTGTCCATACTTAGTGTGCATTTTAAATCTTTTTAAAGTGTAGAATTCTAGTTACGTGAAAAAGTGCCATAGTTGTACCGATACATAAGAGTGGTCTGTGATCTCAACAGCCACTGTCCAATATCTAAACTTCCTCTTTTGGCCCTACAATCCTTGGCTAATTTTATTGACTCACAAAGTTTATCACACCTGTCTGGTTGTCACCCAGGTCACAGCATGAGTACAGCTGCAGTTTCAGTGATTGCTGACTTTTACTTTGCTCTGGATATAAAACAATTAAACGCTTTTTCATGCCTAACTCACAAGGGAAACTGCTGTGGCTGATGATGCTGAGTCAAACACTCTTTCCATTAGTAATGGGGCACTACCCAAAGGGGTCTATTTTTAGTCCATTACTATTTACATTTATACTTAAATCACACTATTCCTCCTAATCAGTACTTCAACATCCGTTTACATGCAAATGATATAATTTATATGCCCTGGGCTTTACGAGTTCTTTGTCTTTATTTGTATTATTTTTCTTTGCTGGTTGTGTGGTTGTCTCATTTTGAAAGTTTCTTGTTCTTGGGCCTCTCTTGAAAAAGATCTCAATCTCAATGCAACTATTTGAATAAAGTTTCAAAAATATAAAAAGGTTATGATGCATATGTCTCAAAATGATGATACAGGTTTTGAAAATACTGGGTACAGTAATATTGATATATTGTAGGAGGTTTTATAGTGTAGCAGCACCAAAAATACAGCGGATCAGAAAATCATTTGATGCACCTGATCAGGGCCCTGACTTCTCACACGAGTGAAAGAATCTGTTAAATCTTGAATTCTTGACAAGTTGCAGGGAGTTTAAGCCACGGAAGGTCAGTGATGTGTGTTGGCATCTATGTGACTATGAGTGCTACATTTCGCTGCCTGGTAATTGGTGGGGAAGGGAAGCCATATCACAGTGTGTCCTTTGTTTATTTCATGCATCAGATGATTTTTTAATTCCAGAGGTGCAGTAAATGCTCTTATCAAACACATACACCATCATTACTCATGCTGATGAACAGGCCAGACTGTAGAGGGAAGAAAGCCTTTCTTAGCTCACGCTCTGCTCATGCACAATGATTTGCTTAATTTAGCAGCAAGCAATAGGTGTATGTTTAACTCAGACACAGGTTACAGCATTTGGTATCATGTTTTACACATATCCCTTTAGCCTCCACCTTCAACAAATCATATTCAACATCACCACCTTTATGATGAATTACAACCTTGTCAGTGTCTCAAGTATTTTTCAGTATAGAGCTTCACCATGAACAGTTTTTTCCACAGAAAATATAACATAACGTATTGTATGTTGCAAATAAAAAAAAGGGAATAAACTACACAAGAGGAGGTACTGGTGCAGCAGGACTTCATTTCAAAGGTCCTTAATGACCTCCAAAATAAGTACAAAGCTTGACTTTCTAAATGTTGGTTAAAACTACTGTTTCCTTTAGGCTTATAGGCTTGGTCACACCAGCAAACCGTTCTTTTTAATAGGCTGCTTACATATTGGCAATGCCAACTTGACAGAAATTTGCTAAGATTTACACAGAAAATCCTTTCCTGACTTTTTCAGCACAGATTTATTTGGTAACATCTCTGTACTTTTCAGACCAAAAACAATATTTTATTGCATCTTTGCACAAAAGAATATGATGTTTAGATAGGATTAGGATTAACAACATATTAAATGGAATTTTTCTCAAATGTTTGAGTGTTTAAGAAGCGTGTAAAAGCATGAGAACTTGGTTTTTGGTTTGAAAATCTGTTAATTTATAATTAACACTCTATAGGGGGAAAACAAGATTCAAGAAATATAAAGAAAGACCATCAACACTTTCTAAAGACTCCCAAAAACTATTTGGACACAAGTGAAACAGTGAAATATGAAACATGTATTCCATGCTTGTCTGATATGTGGATCCAGATGCAAATTGAAAAATTCAAAACATTGTCGAATTTAGTGGATTGTACAGCCTTGACAGAGGTATCTCTTCTTTCTTTCTCTGCTCTTTCTTTTTAGGACACCCTGGTGGCTTTGGTAACGTTCACCACATGTCATTCACCTAATTCTACCACTGGGCTATAGCCATAGCTGCCCGTCAGCCCAAAGCAATGGCCAGGAGTAAATTCCTTAGTGGCTGTGAGCCTCTGAAATGAAGTGACTTATTTTTATTTTCCTAAGAACAAAGAAGTATGAGTTGTATCACTAAAATATTATATTAATCACCTGTAGCATTGAAAAATAAAGCAGTTTTGGATTAAAGAGAGAAGCTTTAACAAATTCAGGAGGGGGAAACGCAGTTCATGCAGTTGTGCATTTTGGATTTTGGCCCAAACTTTTGGTAAAAAAAAAATAATTAAGTGACAATAGATATCCCAAATGGTTACCTCTAAATATTTTTGCTTTTTTAAGCAGCTCACAATATTAAACAGCCTTTAAGACCATCAAATATAATTAGCTGCTTTGTAAGCTACCTTGCAAACCATCCATTCATAGCTTTGCTTGAGGCTCATGCAGCTAAATACCCAGTCCTCTGTTCCCAAACCCTATTTGCCTAAAAACAAAGACAGAGAAACATCAACAATGACAAACAAATGAGCAATTTTTTTTTATTTCCAAGAGACTGTTAACCTGTAAGAGTACATACAGCAGAATGGAATATTTTCCATGATTGGTTTAAATCAGCAGACCAGGAACTGTCATCAGTACATGTGCCCACACAGTCAGACACTTTCCTCCAGATAACCTGAAGCCCCCCTTCTTCTCACTGACCCTCTTGTCTACTCCTAATAAGAAAATATGTAATCCTAAAACGCTATTTCTTGAATTTATTGCTGTTCTTAATGTTTGAATGTGTGCATTCACCTTCTTACTCCTGTTAATAGCCTTGCCATCCTATATAGCATAATTTATCTCTAAGTTGTGTGTTTTTTTAAACTAATACATTAATATCTCCATAACCATTAGAGATAAACATCTAGTGTTGGGGTCTCCTTAAAATCACCTGAACATCAGGATACTATATTTTTATTAACCTTAATTATTTAGTAACAGAATACAATTCTTTAAGAACTTGTTTTTAAAAGTAACATCATTAAACATGTGACATCTGGCCTCCTATGGACATCGTGCCCAGAGAGGGTGTAGGTAACCCCTGACAATTCTTCAATTAATGCCAAGTTAAGCTATATTTTCCAACAGTGCATTTTCTTTTAAAAAGAACACTGGAGCTGTAACAAAATCAACACGAGATACCTTTAAGGTCACAAACATGGAAGTAATTAATTCACTCGGTTATCATCAAAAAACAATGTATTAAATAAATTCCACACTGGGGAGTTGTGTCACTCAATGGATTATCACTGATACCTTACCACAGTCAACACAGCTGTGTTGTCCAGCAGTCAGTAAGAAACTTATTTGTTGTCCTTGTGATGAAACAACAGAAAGGGCAGCCATTCTTTTTTATTAGAAAGGAAACTAATGAATATTTACTTGATTAATCAATTTTCTCTGTCAGTCAAGTTGAAAATGCAATCCCTTTCTGTTACCTGCTGAGAAAATAATATGGGCCTTGTTTCTGTGTGGACTGTGTTATAATAATGAGATGTCTTCATATACTTGAAGTGGCTTCTCCCTCCAAGTGTGAATAAATTATGATTCACTGTTGATTGGATTTCTGTCATGAGATTGAACAGGAAATGAAAGCCTTTGTATAGGGAAGGGGTTACAGTAGGAGAGGAAATTGTATCGCGTGATTAATGCTTTTGTGCAATTTATGCAGCTATTTTCTGGCTTACGATTACAGGGAGTAAACAAGGCAATGGCAGAGACAGCTAATCCTCTCCATCATTCAGTTCTTGGTATCTGTGAAAAGGTCAGTGATTGACTCTGATTTAGCCTGGTCCCAGTTCAGAGGAAATGAATAGATGCCAATCACACTCCTGCAATTCTATCAGCAGGACTGTCCAGTTATGAATAAACTGAGCACAGTGCAGTCTTTATACCAGTCCTAAGTTATAATTACATGCTACATTACATATCTTAACAGCATATGATGTAATATAATATAATATAATATAATATAATATAATATAATATAATATAATATAATATAATATAATATAATATAATATAATATAATATAATATAATATAATATAATATAATATAATATAGGAATATTACATACTGTGAAAGTTTAAAATGGAGTGTTTTTAAAGCACTAGAATCATTCTTGTTTATCTGGTGCTTGAAAGCACATCAGTAAGAGCTGCACTCTGTCACTGGTCCATTGGCTTTGCTGCTTGTATAATGCGTTTTGCAAAACACAGTACTTACACATTTTGTTTAGTGATTCTTTCAGTTACGGCAACACTAAGCTACAGGAGCATTTTGGTGTTCAAATGGCTGAGTTTAAAAACTCAGCATAGCTTCATTCACTTCACTGAGTTTGTCTACCTGAACACCTAAGTGCTGGAGGACTACAACAAGCTTTGAGGATTGAGCTCCCACTCCTTACACTAATTCTGAAAACCTGTCCTCCTTGTGTCACAAGCAGTAATGGTGGACTGAGTCTGCATGCACTGAGATGTTTTCAGCACAGAGTGGGACAAAGCAAAGTTTTCTAGTTAGAGCCATTCAGCATCCAGAGCCGCTACCTGAGAACAGGCTTCCCTGCCTATCACACATTTTAACTAGGACAGGACCACACAGAACGCAGTAACCAGCCGCTGCGGTGGCATAATCAGGTGGTTTACTTCAGCGTACTGTGGTACCTTTGTGTCACAAAGAGCTGTTGGAATAACTAAACCCTAGAGTAGGAATTAGGTGTCAATCAGATATAAACCCACAGATCTCAGCTTCCCTGTTAACACAGGAATGTCACTGCTTGGCTGCCTCTTCTCACAACACATTCAGGCGTTGAAGGACATGCACCGCTGCATCCATCCCCAGCTGCCCTTATTATACATGTTCGGTTTTAGTGATGCATCTCTGAAAAACACCACATTGTAAGGAATCTTCCCAAAACAGACCTCTGCATCAAATCAAACGAGGCTGTTGGCTTACTGTTAAAGAAATATTCAGGTGATGTGTGGTTTGTGAAAATGTATGCCTGTGCCAATTTTTAAGAAGCATCCAAAAACCTTTTCATGTGCAGGAGCACCAGTGAAACCACTGGGTGAGTAGCTGCCTTGATGCTTAGCAGGCGTGTGTTGTGCTTTGTGAAATAATTGGATTATCATAATGCTTCTAAGCTCTGATAGCCAAGTGGAGAGAGTGGCATAGCTCAGCTCCAGTTCAGTGCAATGCCTGCTGGCTTGGTAAGGGTGAGAGCTCTTCACGCAGTTCATTGGAGACCCCATCTTGGTTAGGTGCAGCATCAACTGGACTATGTAGAACATATCCACTCCAGTGCATGGAGTCATGATGATGAGAATAAAAAAGGTTCTTATTACTATTTGCTAATGGGCACAGGGCCAAGCTTTAGTTGAATGCAAATCTGTTGTACTCAAAAATCTGAAACATCTGTGTCACCAGTAAAAAAAAAGTAAGCATTTGTCAAATCAGTGTTGGCTACACACTGTACCTAGCCTATAAAAAAACTTGAAAATTTGTAAATGAATAGGTTCACAATAGATACATAATAGTTTCATTTTCAGGCTCTGTGTGAGGCAGTGGTAAATGTCCAACTCATACTCTGTGTACTCTTATTGATGAACCAGAATCACAATTGTACGTACATCACCTTTGGAATTAAATGTCTTTAGGTATATTATGTCTTTTAGGTCAGTTTCTGTCATTGGAGTCAGACCTGATTTAAAGATAAATTGCCAAAAGATGATAAAAAAAAGAGTCAGAAAAAAATCATCTTGTTTATTTTGTGTCAAAACCACTTTATCTTATCATGCGACATCTCAGTAGGGAGTGAGGAGCTGACTTCATACAGCCCTTATTAGAAGTCTCATCACTGTGTGTCTGCAACAGCTCCATCCCACTGGCATTTTTACTGAAGACCCTTGTGTTCCAACTATTCCAATGTTTTGTATTCTGGTCCAGTAAAAGAACCTCACGCATACATTACAGCCGGACAATTGCCGGCATACATATGTGGAAGAATATAAAACTGAGCTGAGGTCATCCACAATGCTCTGTTCAGTCTTATCATTTTATAAATGACATGCATCATCAAGAAACTGCATTTACGTTACCCTGAAACAAAATCTGAAAGGAAGATTAAAAAGGGACAACAAATGCAGAAGTTTTTGATTTTCTAACATTGCTTATGATGTTATGATATGAGAGATTTCTGCACTATTGAGAACTATGTTTAAACTGCAAATGGTCAAAATTAATGTGTATGATATGTTAAAGAGCGATTTAATTCTCCAAAGCTTCGTTCGTCCAATTGCTAAGCCACCAAGAAAAGATCTGCAGTGAATTTTACTGTTAAAAGCCTACACACGATTGTCACAAAGTTTAACATTTGTCTTTTTGATTTTTTCTATTTTTTAAGTCAGAGAACAACATTTTTTATGCTGGGTGCTGAATGAAATCAATGAACGCTCCTCTTTCATTAGTTCAAAATGTTCATCCAAGCCTATAATCTTTTGGTTCCAAAAATTTGTTCTAGACAAGTTAAACACAGGGTAATACTGCTGTTACGAGGTTCACTTAATTATTTCCATTATTTCTTGCTGCACCCCGTCTTCTGCTCCCCTCATTATCATATCCTGATTAAAACAATAATGAGAGGGCGCTAAGGATAAAATTGCCGCCATTCATGTCTGTTTTTTTAAAGCTTTAAAAATTGTAATGTTATAATGGAACTTGTTCTGTGTTAAGAAAATTACACCGATTTCTAAAAACAATCAGCGGCTTAAATAAGGTTATAAAAATATCAATCACATAAAGAAGCAAAATGTTACAGTTTCGCCTTATTATGACATGATGGAAAACAAAAACAGAGCAAACAGAGAAAATGTTTAAGCTGTAATGAGTGATATTTGATATACACTAAATGAGATGACAAGGGAAAAGGTCTTCTTGTATCTGATACCTTTGAGAATCAGTTACTTAGACCTGATCTGTATTGATGTTCCACTGATGTTTCCTCTCAGTTTGTTTGGGATGCAAATGATGAGAAATTTCTTTTATTTTATTTTGGGGCAGGATTTTATTTAGGCTTATCCTGAAATATGAATAGTGGTTTGGGGCTTGTTCTTTTAATGAAAGTCTTGAGAACAATAAATTATAGTTGTGCGTCATCTGCATATTTATGAAAGTCACCAGAGACATGCACATTTTGATGGGGTTCACTTCAAATTATGGCATGTTTTTGTTTAGGTAATTTAATGTGGTCTATTAATCATCTGATAAAGTATATGAGCCCCTGTAAATAGATGCTCTATTCAGTGGGCTTTGTGTCAAGCAAGTAAAATAGACAAGAATACATGTGTGGTTGATACTGAGTAAAAAGAATGAATATGTAGATTACAAACAAAACAATAGTGCTGCTATATTTCAACCCTATTACCATTATCCCAACATTTCCAGTGAATCAGCAGTAATGGGGTTCACTATATAAAAACACATTAATCTAATCAAACTACAACTATTCCAAAGTTCATTTATAAGCTGCTTTGATCTCCAAGGTATCTGATATAACATAATGAAATAATAGTTTCCACAGTTTAAATGTAATAAGAAAATCCCTCAAATGATTACATTATATCATTATATTATACATTATCCTGCACTTAATTTGTTAACATTATTGTTTCATTTGACAAACATTTCAGTTACTGTTGGAAAACGAATGAACTGGCGAATTGATTTCTTGTGTTTAATCATGTTGCATTTATATTGTAAAAATGAATAGCTGTGAACTATTTCAAAAATCCTCTATTGGAACAGTCCTTGAACCTGTCATGTTGTCAGGCGTATTGGCCAATCAGTGACGAGTACTATGACGCACTAATTAACGGGAAACAGGTGAAAAAACGGAGTTAATCAAAACAAGTCTTAAGCGTCAAGTCCGTCAAATTGCTGTTTATTAATTAAGTTAAAAATCGGAAGTTTTGTGTTGTTTTGTAAGTCGGTGAGGTGGGAAAGTTGGCCTTGTCTTAGAGCTGTTTTGTGTCGGTAATTTAACTTAATTGGCCCGGACGGTGTAACCACTCTACCTCCTGTTGCTAGCCTTGCCTTGCCTTGGCCGTCCTTAGCTTGGATGACATGAGACTGCGAGGACAACACATTTTGCACCGAGTTTCTGAGTGAGTATGGACACCGTTTGTACACTGAATTCATATGGTTCTTTATAGTTGAAAAGAAATAAGGTTTTATCGTAATTTGTGGATTTCTGGAAAGTACAGGCCTACTTTGGAGTGAGTCAGAGATGCTGAGGACTTCACAGCGGGCAGTGAATACAGACTGAGCCTCACACAGTGTTACATATTGCTGGAACTGGAACTGATGGACAACTGCTTTATAAAAGTTTCCAAGGATCAGTGAGTACTGACTAGTGTCCACTAGTATTTTTTTTTATGGGGATATTTTTGTGAGTTTGATGTCAAGCGAGTTCACACTAGTACATAAAAACCTCCAGGAAACAAAGTCATGATAACCTCAAACAGTGTTAAAACTCACTCAGTATTGTGACAAAGTTTACCTTGCTTAAGTGACTGCCTGAAACATGTTTTCCTGTCAGGGCTTAATGGAGCTGTATGTGTTTTGTTGTTGAGACCATTCAGCACCACAAACCTGTACAAACCCATTCACTGCACTCGATTTAGCTACTGCTGATACCATCTCTTGTCCATTGTCGCCACCTTCAATGCTTTGTGTACTTAACTGCAGTCTTTATACCAAACAATACTGAAGAGATCACTTAGGAGCTTCAGGACTCCTCAGAATTGTTCATGTTTAGTTGACTGAGACAATAGATTCAGTGCTTGTTAGCCTGTGGATATTACCTTGGAGAGACTTGCTGCTACAGTTTGAAGTTACAAGTTATAACGTTGTGTTATGGCTGTGACTATGACTGTTATCATATGACATGCATACAAGTTAGTAGAGTTTTATTTACTGAAAAAATACACACATTGGATGAACACAGTTGTTACAGTACGTTAAGTGAAGACACCTCTTGATTTCATACTTTATCAGCTAACGTATCCTAGAAGGCACCCATTCATCAGGGCTGACAGTGGGTTATGCTGGAAGGACGCTTTGATGGTGATGGCAAGAATAGCATGCATGAAATTATTGTTAACCTTAAGGTTAAAGTTAGACTCGTGCTGCTCCAGGGTCGACGTTGTCTCAAACTACGGGGCTCACCCCCCCCTCAATTTAGACTGTAGTTTGCCAAGCAAGACACAGAGGCCTAGCTCCTGAGGAGTGCCCCATTTATTTTCTGACAAGCAACTAAAACTGTGCATTGCCTTGCTACTTGCAGCTATTCCTAACTGTAATGCCGGGGACACTGGATTTGTGATGTTTACAGTGCAGCTGCTGTTGCTGTGGAGAGTTTTAACTAATTTTGCCTGAAAATGAATGAAACAATCAATAATGAAAATAGTTGCTGATTATTTTTCTGTCATTCTCTCTCTGCAGTTAGTGTTTGGTCAGTATAAAAAAAAAAAGTCACTATAAGTGTGCACCTTTTTTTTAAGGTTCTGCTTGTGTATTCAGCTTCACCTACGCTATCAAAGCGTGCTAAGCCAGCTGATGATTTAGCCACAGGGTGTGTAGAGGCTGTAGGACTTTGTTTTTCTTCAGTTCTAAAATCCTTGAAAATCCTTTACAACAGCTGTGTGTACTGGGCAAAGGCAACAGAAAAGGGGATGTGAATGCTAAGGTAAAAAGTTCCATTAGAAGCATGAATCCACCTTTGTTAACTTGTTCTGTGTGTTGATCTTGTCAACAAAACCTTCACAGCTTTCATGGAGGTAAATTACTGGCTGATTTCAGCACAGCAGATTTCCTTGGCATTTTTTAAATTCATTTTATTTTTTGTTTTATTTTAAGAGATTATGCTCCACTAGAAAAACTCACTGTAACCTTTCCTTCCCTCATTTTATACTATCTCTGTGGTATTTTCAAATGCAGCTGCAGCAGTTGAGGATGGATGGATTTAAAAGCCTTTGACACCAGGGATTTGTGTTCAGATTAGGGCTGTTTTTAGGCTGAATGACGATACACAATATATATTTTGGTATTTTCTGTGAAGTAGGCTAAATGTACAGTTCTAAGTCAAAGCCATATGTCCAATGTCACAAGCACTTTTATTAAAACAGACTGTGATTAAAAATAAAACATTATATAAAATAAATAGCCTATACTGAACAGAAACGGGTCTACCTTTGAGAATGCTCCTTCAGTTGTTTTTAACAATAATAAGAGATTGGTTAAAAGAGAGTACAATTACAGGTTTTCCTCCTTTGCTTAACAAAACACACAGCTGTACAAATAACAATAAACATGAAAAAACAAGAATAACAACAGGTCTGACCTTGTTTGAAAATATACAGCTACACAGTATATCAATATGTAAATGAAAAAAACATTATTAAAAATAAATTGCCTTTTTTGAATAAAAATAGGCTTAATAGACTTTCCTTTTCACAAATTGGGCTTCTTTGGCAGCTCCTCTCCCTCCAACTTGTGAGTGATTGGGGCCGGGATTGAATGCAGATGCAGAGGGAGAGTGGGGGCAGGGTTGCTTGAAGAGTCTGAGATGCAAACAATAGCATGTAGGGGTGTCGCAGTGAAAAAAATTAGGATGATTTAGAATGCAGTATGCAATATCTGTCAAGGCAGCGCACCCCAGCGGTCTCCACAGCTGAGCCTGCTGCTCTCCTCCCCCTCACCTTTTTTAATCATTGTTTGCACCTGTTTCCTATTTGTGTACACACTCTGTTAATGTGTTCTGCTTGTTGAAACTTGAAAATTAAATCCTTAATCTTAGTTTAGTTCTGTGTGCCGTAGCGTGGTGGTAGCCTGGTGACAGAGGCCCTGTTCAGACCTGACATTAACATGTGTGTCTCAGGTGATCTGACCACAAGGAGAAAGCTTTCGGCACATCAGTTCACACCTGGCATAGGAATGCATCTCCAAATGCATCTTGAGTGACTGCTTGTGATCGGATCTCACGTCCCATAGATAGATAGCTAGAGATATATATAAAATATATATATAGAGAGAGTGAGTGAGTGTAGTTGAACGAATCAGTGCATAGAGCTCTACAATGAAATAAGGTTTTAGCCATTTGGGATAGTTAGATAGCCTAGTTTTTTTTTTTTTTTTTTTGCCAAGAAAATACATTTCTTGATGTTTCACAAGTCACTTTGAAGCCTCATGGAAAAAAAGAGAGAAATCTGAGCGTAGTTTAGTTCTGGTGGTTGTCATGGTTGGCTTGTCTGTAGTGCAGTATTTTAAGTTATTACAACATAGCTTTATGGAAGGAACAGGTGAGGTAGCGCAACATAAAACTATATTGATATAAACGGTATTGTCTCATCCTATCTTCTGTTATACTGTCAAGCTCTGGTCCAGATGTCTCCAAAATCAGATTTTTTTTATTTTTTAACTGTTGCTGGGCTAAATCAAGTGTGTATGTATTAGTGTGTGACAATGATTAGTGATAACAAGACTAGGTAAAGACATTTTTTTTTTTTCCCACAAACATGAAGGCATTTCACTGTTAGAGTCTGGATTTAGGGAATGCCACAGAAAGACTTTAGCTCTTTCTTATATTTTAAAATTCCCTTGGGTATCTTCTTTCAGTGATTATTCAAGTGTTCCTAAAATCTGTTGTAAAAATATCAAATAACTGTTATAAATGGCCCTCACAGTGTTATCTGAGATGTTTGAATATAAAACGGAATGAATGTGTTATTGGAACTAGAGATGTCTGCCGATTTATCCGAAAAGTTGTTAGTGTATTTGAGCTACTGCAGAGTTAAAACCAAAGGACGTACAGCAAACACAACATTTTTTCATCACTTTACCTGTTTACCCAGCCAAAAGAACTTCATTTTTTTAAAGCTTTGGAGAGCAGCATATCCAATTCATAAGGGTCACTGCCCTTGCATTTCAGCACAACACAGGAATATCACAGCCTTCCCCCCCCCCCTGTTTGGCCTGCTGTGTTTGTGCAATTTTCCTCCCAAGGTGGCCTTCATGTTTGTCACCCTTATCTCCCTTGGCCAGGCCACTGCTTACAGGCCAACTCTATGAAAACCTATGGTTGACCTGAGCTTTGAATATACTTGACAGACCTGTGGAGCTTGTCAGGACCCTGAACCCACAGCCTACTTTGTGACTTTGCTGAAGGTACTCTCTACCATTTGCATGCCATTCACTATGGTGCTGAAAATCTCCAAAGTGGACGATTTCACTACACTTGTCCATGTCTGAAATATTTAATAATAAATTAGACTTAGATGGGTGGATGAGGATCCAAAACAATGCAACCCACTGAACTGAGGATGAGCTGCTGGGCATTGCAGACTTGTACATTATCCTGTGAATTCTAAGTAATACTACTAAGTGACATTAATATTTCTCTAAATCTGCAGCACATCATGAATCCCATTACACACATACAGAATTCTGTATTTCAGTATGATTATTTTTAAGCCCTGCTGGTTGTCTGTCAATTGATGGGTGGAGGGGGGTTGGGGCTTTCACATAACAAGAGAAGGCATTGACCTCATTCCCAACTATTGCCTGAGCTGAGCAATGAGCCCCACAAGGATATTTCAAGAAAAGATTTTCGCTTTGGCTTCGACATGAGATTTCTTCTGGATTCAAGTTTCTATGCAAATGCAATAAATGTTTAATACCAAAGCACTGGTGCTCCATGGAGATTAATGACAGCTTGGCAGTGCATTGGCTGGTGAATTAGTATTCCCCTTCCTCTGGGCTCTGTCTGGCTCCTGTCTGCCAGAGACATGATAGGTCCTACTCTGCTGACAGGGACATCTCTGAAAATGTGGCAAAGCCATCTCCGCATGAACTGTTAATGCCTAACAAAAGCTTGGTTTAGACTGTTGTCTGCATTGTATATTAATGTCAATGGAGCACTCAGCAGCATATGCAGATGTCAGAAAAGGGGTCCATGTGTACTGCTGACATCACTCTCAAATAACAACCAAACTGCATTAAGTTCACCTCATCATGAGATGCCATTTGGAACACTACACAGACGACTACAACTCTCAATAATCTCCTCCATTAGTCTTTTGGGAGACCACAAGGCTAGCACTGCTGTGTGAGATCTTGTTTTTGTGAAACACAGTAAAAGTTTGAGAAAGGAAAAAAAAAAAGAAAATTACTTTGCTATCAGGCCGATAGTTCAGGGAGGCTTACAGAGTTCTTTCATGGGCTTTTCAGTCTTTTTTCAAATTTTAGTTCATATTTACAGTCCATTCAACAGTAACCCAGTGTTATCACTCCTAGAACATCTCTTTTGCTATTGCAAATCTGTGGAATAATGATTCCTGAATGGTGCTGTCCTTGTCTTGACTATGAGTTCTGGTAGTCTGTTAAAATTAGTTTTATTTGACTGTGTAATTAAAAGTGTGTGAAACATTATGTCAAATGCCAATATGGTAAGTTAGTCTGGAGAAAGAGTCTGTCATTACAATGAAAAAAGGGTGAAGAATGAATCATTTATTTTGCTGCCCATACACCCCAGGTTTACATTGTAATAAAGAGAGTTACCTCCATTATGTCCACACTACGACTACTTTTAATTTTAGAGCAGCGTTATAACAGTGTTATAACTTGTAGTGGCAGACCTGTTGCCATTCCAAGTGTTGCTGTTATTGTTGTTTGCTTGCCTTCTACTTCTCTTTGAATGTGAGCTTGTATGGTTATTATACTTCCCTTGTCAGTCCAGGAAGAATCATGTTTTAAGTACCTATGATGTCTATAGTGCCGTTGTTACTTACAGTACTGAAGAACAAAAAGAAAGACAAAGAAAAACAAGCACTGTTTTTGGCATCAACTTGGTACTGGTTAAAGCCAAACTATTGGTTCTTATGACCGTTTATCCCTTTTATTAATTTCTTTTTTTTAATCTGAAGTTTGATGTATGATGTTTGACATTAGCCTTGACAGAGGTCCATGCTACCTCAGTGCCTTTCTAGTTCATTAGGTGCTGGTTAAAATTTACTTACAGTACTTGCAGTATAATTTAGTTCTATGCCCTCCCTAAACATAGATTTGTCACCCCCACATTCTGTGTACTACCTGTCTATTGTATTTACAGCTACCAAGTAGATATTTCATTGTTACTCTGTACATACACAGTATTAAAGCTGCATTTTGTGGGCCATAATCTAAAGTTTTACCAAACTGCCCTTATACATGACCAACCATTTTGTGATTGCTGCCACATACTGTAGACAGTGAGGTGCAAAAGGAATATTTCATAGTCTCCTCCTTAGTGTTTCCATCCCTTGCTGGATGATGATGATATTACAGGGATATACTGATATAGTGTAGTCTGTACAATACGCCTCACTCAGAGCTGGCAGTTCAATGGAATTTGTGGTTGTCTATTAGTGGCTAATTTCCTCTGCCTTTTGTTTCCAGTTGTATCAGACTTGTTTCTGAAACCATTGTGTCTCATCTTTTAATTACAAATCTTCAATCCTTGATCCATTATTAAAAAGCCAATTATGACCTTAACAAAAGAATTAATGTTACAGAAACGATGTGTCCATATGATATAAAACAATCTGACAATTCACTCACTTTTTTGTTGAATTTTAAGCCAACCATCTCCACCTACTAGCTGTAATATTTACGGTTGGAAAATATTACTGTTCATATTTAGAGGGCCATTGAAGACTGTTATCCATAACACATTCTTTAAACTGTGGAGTGTTGAATGTGGCTGAAAAGTACCTTTGATCAGGTTTGCCTGAGAAGGCTGAGATGCCCTCTGTCCTAACAGCTAATTGACACCACCCTTGGATGAGAAGTGAGAGATAAATAGCAGATGAGAGGTGTTGTTTTTTTCTATTTTCTCTATTATGCTTGGAAAAAACTGTAGTTCCACATGTGTGAAATTTTCATTTACAAAACCCTCCATTGACTCTATCTTGCCCATCTCACTGCAGCCGGTTCAAATTGAACTTTGTGTCTTGGGAGTGGAGCCTCGATTTGTGATTTACTCACTTAATCCTTAAGGGAGGTTGTCTGAAAGATGTCTCTTGGATACTGTTACAGTTCTTGCCATTATGATGACCACTGAAGGCTCAAAGCTCAGACAGTGAAGGGACAGGGACTGTAGTGAGCACAGAACTGCCTATATAGTATGATCATAGGAAAAACACTCTGGACAGTCCTTAGAGAGTTGGCATCACAGTGTCATAATCCTGAATGTATTGATCTTCCAACTTGGCCTGCTGTAAGAAATGGGTGTGGGCAGTGAGGTGGCTGGGAAAGTGCTGCAGGCTACTGAGCTTTGTTTTTTTATTAAAAATGCAGGGTAGTATTTCAGTCATCCAACCTTGGAGGTTTGGATGACTGAAATACTACCCTGCATTACTAAAACAAGGATTTGCTTTGAATTAGGCAAACAGCAGTGTAGTCCTTCCTTGTGAGGGTCTTTCCAGTAAATACTCTGAGGCAATGGAAGAGAAGAAAAACAAATATTAATCCCAATCAACGTGCCTTGACTAAGCAAACACTTTACCTGAGGATACCTTGAAGGGCTGACTGAATGCATACGCACTCTCTGGAACAAAACTGCCCTGTAGCTTAGCTCACTCATCAAGCAATTCGAAGACAGCAATATTTTGTAAATGAGCTTTACTCCTCAACCTTTCAGGCTGTGGTTCCCCTTTGACTGAGGACCTTAATAGCCTCCTGCTTGGGACAGGTGCTGTGCAAATTGCCTTTCCTAAATGATTAATGAGGGAAGTTGGGAAGGAAGACTGAAGCCTGAGTGATAAAAGTAGGACATATAGTTCATGCATGGACATGATGGGGGAAAAAAACAAACAAAACTAGGCTCCAGAGAAAATGACTTTTGGACTTAATATTAGTTTTTAAGGACCATTAAATATGTGTAAAGCAACTGCTGACTGATTAACCTCAGTTAAATGATAGTTCTTAAGTGCAGCTGACACTGTATAAGGCAGAGGCCAGTTATTGACATAAAAAACATAGTCAAAGTTTAGATCATGTAAACAATTTAAAATAATTATATGATGTTCAGTACATTTAAAGGGTTATTTCAGGATCAAGGTTTGTAATGTTCCAAGTTTACACTTAACCCCCCTTTTTTAAATTTATTTTTATTTTATTTTAAATTTTTTTTTTTTCTATTTCCTATTTAACCTTAATTTAACCAGGTTTGTCCCATTGAGATCACAGATTTCTTTTACAAGGAAGACCTGGCCAAGATAGCAGCAACACAGTTACAGTGTTGAAAACAAAAAAAACAAAGAAAAAAAGAATCACACAACAAAGAAGACCCGCAGTCTTTGACTTAAATAACAAATTTCTAACACTTTCCAGAGCACTTTTAGTACATGCCAGTAATATACATATATGAAAATATAAAGTCACAAATGTTGTTTCATTTATTAATATTTCCATATAGAATTCAGAAAAGCTGCAACTCAAACCTCTGCCTCCAATGTCAATGCCAGGTGTTTTGTATGTTAAACTCGTGATTCAGCTATTCCCCTTCCGATTTTTTCACTGTACTATAAGTACACTTGATATGAAAATTACTTGATTTAAAATTCTTAGAATAACATCTACTGGTCTGAAGAGTTTAAATTTCCATATAACTCTTGCACATTGGGCATTGATTGGCTTGTAAAGTAGTTATGTCACACAGTCATGCTCATATATTGACATCTTAAATTCAGATTGAAGCTGAGAGCACAGAGAAACTTTTCCTTTCTAGCAGATAAATGCAACCTAGTGTTAAACTCATTCTGCACAGAGAAGCTCAAACATCCAATTGAAGTAATAAGCAAAACACATTATTGATTCGAAGGGGACTTGAAGATCTGTTTTGCCTCAATCTCTTTTGCCATGACTGTCCTCTCAAAAGTAACAACAGCATTATCATTTTAGCAATTGTCCCACAAGGACACATTTAAGTTCAAGTGACAGAGCTCTCTAGTAGCCATAGGACTTTTGACTGTTGTCCATTAGGCAAAGGAGAAAGATGGGTGAAATTGTTACAATGCTACAAAGTCCACAGAGGGAGGAGGTCAGGCAGGATGCATGGGATAACAAAATGTCAGACTTGAGCATAGGGGACCACTGATTGTTTCAGTATTGGTTAATTTTAATCATGACCACAACTGTTCCCTAACTGTAACTGAGCGTTTATTAGTGTAAATACAATGAAGTGTCCCCTAAACTTAACAAAGTATCCTTAATTTAACCCAAACCACAATTCCCTCGACCTAACAAAGTTGTTTTGTGCCTAAACTTGACCTAGCCATAATCATAGACATCTTTTTCTTTTTTTTTTTTTTTTCTCCTGGAAGGTGCTGACAACGTTGTCCTGTCGATTGGGTATATGTGTCATTTTAGAGGACGTGGACAAACTGGGAATTTTTAATTTGGTGGTTTTGTTGCTTTTACTGGTTATTCAAAACACAATTTCTTGTCTGGCTACATTACCTTTTCGTCATAACATTTACATGATGGAGAGATTTGTATCTGCCTCCTCTGTTTTGATTTATGTTTTGCATTTTTGAAAATTGTTTCTGTAAAATATTCAGGTGTATGAGTTCACCTTGTCTATGTTTTCCTGGTGAGTCAAAACAAAAGAGACCCCAGAACGCTGTAAAAATCACCAGCAGCTCTTTTGTTTAACAGAAGGCAGGAGTAGAATTTTCCTTCAAACTTTCTGTAGATCCAAGGGCATATTGCATCTGTATTCTTACATTACATTTCAGAAGTTGAGGTGATGTCTCCTATCAAGTAGCTCTCACCCCCTGCTGTCCTCAACACCTCCATTTCTGCAGTAACAAGAGGGCAGACTCTGACCATTACCCCTTTTTATGTGTGTGCCTGTGCTAAAATGTAAGGGATTTGTAAATGCTCCCATTCTTCTTTGGCAGGGGTTTTATCTCACAGACACAAGCCGTCGGCACAGTCTGCTCTGGTCACACCAGTGTACTCCCGAGCACAGCAGTGGCTAGCTTTATTTATTTTCTCTGATTATTGATAGACTATATTTATGTAGACAGTTTGTTCCAGGAAACCCCATTGTTCATTTTCTCAAGGTCTATTACACATGCCATAAACATATAGTGAAGGTGGTGCCAAGTTTTATTATAATAAGATGGGAGAACTAATATAAAACTCAAGAGTGCTCACTCTCTTGTAAAAGAGGGAGCACTGTTCCTTTGAAACACTAACCTGACTTAGATTTTTTTTCAGACCTATATACAAATTTTGTAAGGTTCAAGTATTGGATATGTAAAGTAAGAACACAGGTTAGAATTTCATCTAAAATTCTGTATTTCCTTCGTAATTTGATCGAATAGATCTCAAGACATTTGCAGGTTTAAGGCTGACAAAATACAGCATACGTGGTGCAGTGTGTGGCATTTCCCCTAAAAAGGACAAAACTCTTCAGAATGTCATAAAGACCGTCAAGGTCCTTGGGGAAATACTGTTCTGATCATAAGCTGTCAAAAACATGAGTTGAAGCAGTTTTTAAGGGAAATACCCCACAAAAATGACTTGTCAAACCTGGTAAATCTCCATTATGCTTAAGGCCCCGAACAGCCTACTTAAAATGAGGCTCCATGGACCAATGACGCACCCTTTTATTGGGAATGTCATTCTCTAGACATGCTCTGTTTCTCAGATGGGTCTAGGCTATAAGATGTTTTGTTTCTTTTGACAAAATCCCTGAAATAGCAGTATCAGATGCAGCTTAGTTATTAACCTTAAGTGAAAAGACACTGGGAAGGGTCCTTGATAGACAACAGTTCACTTTTCATTAATGCTGTGTAGTCTGCTAGAAATGTAAACTCTTAGAAATGCACTGTTTTCTTTGTCTATTAATTTCCTTTCCATGCAAGTGCTATTAAGCACATGCTGTGTGGTCCAAAGTATCTGTGCCAGCTTGCAGTCAAAGTAAGACAAATACAGTACTCATCACAGCAGGACAACCGATGCACAGCGTATCCCAACTGCACATCATGCAGTCACTTTCAAATTGCTTTTAGGATTACAGTCAAGACCACAATCTCATCAACGTCATCATACTCATGATAACAATAATCATCATAGTTTTGATCATCAACATATTTAACAGTATTTCCTATGGATATCAAAAGAAATACCCAAACTGATTATTAGCCTTGACTCAATTGCAGAGTGCAGAAGAGGACTCTGTCAGTCATCACCTGATACTGAGGGACTAACCAACAGTTTAAAATGTAAACAACACTCTCGCCTCAGCCCCACAGATAGCTTGTTAGAGAAGCTCGGAAATAGACAATGCTCAAGGGTATGAAGAAGTGTTACTGCTGATGTGAGACATGGATGTGTTTCAGTGCATGCAGTGTCTTCCATGCCACTGGCAATTATGGCAGTGTGTGTACTTGGGTGTTTTTGCATGGATGTGTGTGTCCGAGTGTTGTATCAGGGGTGAGGTTTTTCTTCTTTTTTTCCTTGGGCTAGTAATCACAGGATAATGAGTGGCTGGCTACATCAGCTCTGATTTTTCTGCTCCTGCCAGGAGCCTGAGAAAGCTGTGGTGACTCACTATTGAACAATAGGTGATAAATGGTTTAGAGTCATGGGCTTCATCATACAAAGACGGCAATCAACCCTGGGTCGCAGATCAATGCTGTATGAGTCAAAGGTGATAAAACTACTTAAGTCCTATTATAACTTTTCTCTTTGGCATTTCTTTTTAAAATGGAAGGAAGTTTCTTGAAGTGTAATTTAAAACTTGCATCACATCCCATTGTTTTACTTTAATGAAGTAAGTGATTCTTTCTTTGTTGTGGCAAAACATGAAATGGGATGCTGCTGCGTCAATGTCAGTGTAGTCTGACTCACTGGAGGTAGGCTGTGGGTGTAAATCTGCCATTGGGTGCCTATTACAGGCGGCATTCTCCTCCCTTTCCCTTCCTCTGCCTTTTACCGTTTTCAAAATCCCCTTTGCTATGTTAAATGACAATAACCTCTGAGCTAGCACCCTGTACACTGAAAATGGCAAGTTTTGATGAAGATTTGGATCACACAGTCTGCATACATGTTTGCTGTTTTTGTAGTGTTAATGGGGAATTTTGATGACAGTGCTTGCTTAACCACATGCAAATATTCCACTAAGACAAGTTCCCCTCCAACACTATTTAGCAGAGGCACTGTCACTGCATCGGGGGCTCAGCGCAGCTGAAGACAATTGTGATTGGCAAACAAGCCAGAGTGTTTTTTTTTTTCCCCCAAAAGCAGAATGATAATGGGTTTAGCAAGACCATTCTCCAGCACTTACAGATTCTCTGTGGAGATAGGTCTGGCTATGTAAGACTACTCTTAAGATAATGTGTAAAGGGGTTTTTGGTGATTAATATCTATGACTGAGATTACTTTTTTAGCTACTAGGTGAACAATTGACAGCAATGTTATGACAAGTCACAATACAGTGCAGACAAAAAGCAGTATTATGCTTTGTGTTTGGTTTTTGTGGACCATACTCAATTATAAATGTAATCAGTGATGTATTTCAACTGGTTCCAATGGAGGCCTGCAAGATTGCTTTTACAAACACGAAACAAATCTTGGAAAAACATTGTTGTAGGTGTGCCAGAACACCACCCCTCCCTTCCAAAAAAAGAGAAAAAAAAGAAAAAAGTTGGCATATTTGTTGGGAGAAAATGTGTATAAGAGAAGGCAGAAATGTCAACAAAGCAACTCCATTTAACAGATCATGCGTAATTTAAACTGCACTGACATTTCCTTAGCAGCCTCTTAGATCCGGTGAGGAACCAGTCATCTGATACAGCTGTTTGTTCAGCTCATTTCGAGGCAGGGTTTGAGATGTCTGGGAACATCAAGGAAGTGTTTAGATTAAAGGCTGGTGATCAGAACTACCAGTGACTGCATACACACTGCAGTGGGCAATGGTGATATCACAGAATTGTCACTGAGGAGAAAAGGCTTGGAAAAAATACAGACATAGATTGAGTGAGGGAGGGCGTGTGTGTGTGTGTGTGTGTGTGTGTGTGTGTGTGTGAGAGAGAGAGAGAGACTGTGCTGCTAACATTACATATGAGCATATTTTTCTCAACAAATACTGTACTTATCATGTAGACTAATGCAGTTCACTAATTAGGGTTTCAAAATTCTACACTAACAGCTAACTTGAATAGTGAGTGGATTTACTTATGCATGTACCTTCCCAAAAGCATCACTCTATGAATGTAACAATGCTGCTGCACTGAGACCGATATAGGAGAAGTGCTGAGAAGGCAAGATCAAAGATGAATCCCCTCCAAAGCCCATGAGTCCTGGCACCTGAAGATCTCTACTGTGTAAAATCCAGCAAGTCTAGCAACTTTATGAGGAGCTTTCCCTCTGTAATACATTACTCAGTCCACTCTGATCCATCTGTGGTGATGTGCAACATACAGCCTCAGGGAAGGGACCTGCAGTGATGTGATTTAAAAGTTGCAATCGAATGTCAGTGTCATTCTTGCCATCATGCTGAAACCTGACTAGTGGAATGAGCAATTTACTATAATGGCTTTTAAAATGAATCATTATAGATAAGTGAAAAGACTTTGTACAAGATTAGCAGTAAATGAAGAACACAGTCTGCTGTTGATACATTGCAACCCATAAATGCTGTTTTAGCTGGTTATCACTTAAATGCACGAATATCATTTTAAACTACAGGTAATATAGTCAACCTCAGCCCTCCTCGGGTATTTATGCATCCAGTGCAAGTGTAAGTTTTCGTTGTTTTTTTTTTTTTTTTAAAAACAGAAGCATTTGTGACATTGGTGGTCTGTTTTGGGTTTATCACTGCATGGGCTGCAAGCTAGCTATACTATTATGGCCCTATGAGCCTACCTGCAGTCTGACAACTTGATGGGGCTAAACATCAGGGGTGACCTAGCCTTGTATGTGAAATTTGCCTGAAGAGATCTGCTTAGTTCAGTCTGGATCCTCAGCCCTCAAATCGTTATCATTGATAGAGATGTGATGTTCAAAATGGCTATTAACACTCACTATTCAGTGCCTGACACAACACACAGAGCTCAATCAAATGTAAACGAACAAGACCACCATGCGGGTAATAATTTAATAACAGAACTGTATTACAATATAGAGCTGTTCTGTAATGACATATCATTCATCATTGCATAGCCTATGAAATTGGTAATCTGTATCCTTAAAACACTGATGCTCAGTAAGGGTGGGTGTAATACAAGTGGGCTGCTACAAGTAGCACTTTTTAAGTATCTAGACTACAGACGCGTGTGTACTAGAGTTACTCACTTTCTAGTAGGATTCCTTGCTTGCTGTAAGACTCAGAAGTGTGACTGCAGCCACTACAGTTGAATGCATCTGTCATTGCTCAGAATGTCATCTGAACCTGCCCTGCACCATTAGAATATGCTATTTCCTAGCATGCTGGCTTTGGTGTTGCTGTCACCTCCCTAACTCTCTGACATTTGCAGTAAATGACACAGAGGAGAATCAACATTATTAGTGATGCAGCAAACATGATGAGAGTATCTATTTATATAGTTCTGCCTTCTAGAGAGAAGAGCTTCCTTCAGTGTGAAGTAATTTAGCATCCCGTCCTAAGTTATTTGGTTGTGATTATACCTCCTTTGGTTTTTATGTGTCTTCTCCTGAGTTATGTCTGTCATGTAACATCAAGTATCTACTGTTATTTTAATATCATGAATAAAAATGCTGACAGGACAATACATACAGTAGATAGCCTTGTAAATCCTCCACACTTTAATAGTGTCTGCATGGGTGAGGATTTTACAGATTGCATGCTTACTCATTTCTGGAGTTATTTTTTTACATTTTAGAAAAAGAGTTAGTATTAACACTCTTAACCGAACGCTGTGTAGTACACCAGAGGAGGGGGAGGCGATTCAGTGACCCAGGTTTAGTGTGATAGCCACCATAAGCCAACCAAGGATGAGTTATCAAATGCATAAATTCAGTAACTTTCTGGATCCTGGTGTTTTCATTGAATGTAAAAATAGCACCATTGCTAATGAGGTACAGATGCTCATGTGCAGACACTTGTGGATGCATCAAACTAAAATACAAGTCAGAGTGTAAACTGGCATTGAGTTTCTTTTTTTTAAATGGCGTGCTGCACACCTTTGCTTGGGAAAAAAACACTGTTGCATTGGCACTAGAGGCTTATACATAGAGCAGTGTTCTGTTTTCCTTCCTCCTTCATGTTGTTTCGATGGAGCTTGCCAGTCAGAGCCCAGTGATGCAAAACAGTAAATCCATTTTCAGAAAATGGACATACGTTTTTTGTGTTTGTTCACGCTCAGCAGCTTTACATTTTGTTCGTCATGCATTTCCACTAGCATCTGTATGTAGCTTAACAGCTTTGTTTATATAACGCGCAGCTTGCATGGACATTGTGGCCATTCCTGTTGGGATGTTGAGAGGGGAAAGGCATCCCTGCTGAAGAGAGAGTAATGTGTCGAGGAGACATTCAACCTTCCTGCTCCCTATTACAAAATGAGTAAGTGGGTGGCTCAGATTTTGTGTTTGTATGTGTCTGTGCATGTGTACTCTGAGCATGGGTGTGGACTTTAAACTACAGTGTGGCAGATGGAATGACAACTCCAGCCCACTTTCTGTCTCTGCTTCCTGTCTCTCTCTGATTGCTTCATTTGTTGTGCATACGGTCTGCACATCATCATGACTTTCCCAAGAGTCCTCAGATATATTTAAGAAATCTGATATATCAAAGCTAACCTGAAAAAATATAGGCATGCAGCAGCTTAAAACTTCCTAAGTGCTTTTTAGCCTAATTACAGAGACAGGCTATTGAGAGGGACTGTTTATACCAGACGTCCAAAAAAAAAAATCTCTGTATTTTCACTCAATCTAAACGATTTCTTGAGCTCTTAGAATAATTGAGTGTGCATCTCAGCTGGCTCAGGTAGCTGTTTCTTAAAGTCACACTGTGAATGTTGCCTTCAGTTGTCCCCAAGAGAGCCCCTGTTCCTCTAATTAAATGTTAAGTAATTTGTAATATTTAAGTACAGTTTAAGAACGAACATGTCCTTTTTATTAGCATAGGCATGAAAAATTACTCCAGTGATCCTGCACTGAGCCTGGGAATGTAGAAAATGTGCCTAATTGGGCTAGCAGTCTTAAGTGTGCTCAGCAGGATGCAACTAATAAACTAAACTGCTGGGTCTGAAACTTGTTCATGCACTTGCCTGCAGGGATAGGTTTTCTCCAGGGCAGTAGAACCGCAAAGTGTCAAACAGTTTGAGGATGTGTGAAAAACACCTTCAAACATAACCATATTTTTAATGTTTAAGTAGAATTTATGTGAAATGAAGATACACCGTTTGACATTTGGTGTGCAGAAAACCTATATGTTTGCAAGCTATCCATGTTTAGCCATGATTAACAACATTACAAAAATAATTGAGCCATATGATAAAGGTGTCAGCTCACCTCTTTGCATGCGTGGAAATCAATAGAGATCCAGGAGATGTTTCAGAAACATTATATACTTAGTATAGCATATGGTATCCAAGATAATGGTGAGACTTCAAGCAGTCATCAACTCTCTTCCTCTAGCTTGGCATGCGAAACATCTTAGTAATACAGTACACTAATAACATAAGCCTTTATATAGCTCTGTGGTCATTCATAATTTACACTGCAATGCTAATGAGGATTTGTACTCTCAGCTCCAAGAGGAGGAAACCAAATTCTGCTACTAAACTCAAGAGTGTGACACTTGTTTGGATTGAGATATGATCACTTGCATCAAATAGATAGCTGCTGTGTTGACCTAGCATAGTCACATATATAATTAAGGTTGACATGAACGAAAAAAAAAAAACCACGATACTGTACTGTGAGATTTAGCTCATTAACACACAGCACATATTTTTGTGTAAATGTGTCCCATTATGTGTATTTCTTTCTTATACCTGCAACATATTTTCAGATAAGAATTAGATTTAAACATTTAAAATACTGAAACCTAACTAGGCTAAAGAACTAATAAAATTGCAAGGAAGCTTACTCTAGGTGATACTGCTTTATGTTGAAACATGTAAAGAAGTTGGTCTGGAGCTTGTTTAAAAAATCACTATCCATGGTGAGTGTGTCCTCTATATTTGAAAGTTGTACTTAAAATGAGTAAAATCAGGTGTGTCTTTACTGACATTAAAGACACTTAATGATAGTTTTGGATACTTATTGAGTAAGTGAAATTTGCTTATCATACTGGCTTTGTTTTGGGAGCTACTATGTTTAAATGTGAGTAAATGTATCTGTTTTCATTGCTTAATTTCATTACTGTTTCGTGGCTATCTGACTGCACTGTATAACATAGCAGATGTTAAAGATCACTGGTAAAATTGCACTGATATTTAAAACTCCATAATGTAGTCCGATTCCACCTGCAACTCCCCGGCAGCTGTTCTCATCTCATGCAGGCAGTTGGCAGCGCTTATGTGATTCTGATCAACGTAGTTGTTTGCTTGGAGCAGCAGGGACAGAAATGAGAATGTGCACATCGTTAATTCAGAGCAGATGGAATCTAAATGGATGTGCCATGGACTGTACAGGGTCACATTGAAAGACTCAATTGGAGCGTTTGGCTTATTCAATTAGCTGACTCCTCTGAGTGTCACAACAGCCAGGTGGGACTGTTGTAATTCTATTTCAGCCTGGTACAGTGATTTACACTGCATGCAGTTACTATGGCAAAACTGCCTTTGTGTTATTAGGAACTAGAAGTTATACACCATACAGCTATCGTGCAGTGAAGAGTGTTCTTTTTGTGGATGTAAAGCTTGACTTACGATGATAATTGATTGCAACCATAGTCCTGTTTAGCACACTTGCATAAAATGTTTTGTTATAATAGAGTGCGGCTCGGGCTGCAGTAACCGAACCCAACCCACACCTGACAGCCATTCTATTTTTTTTTTAATGTCCACCCCATGATGCAGTTAATGTAACTTTAATCACTGAGTTTGTGTTAACCTGCCACACAGTTGTTTTTGCCATGGTCACAGCTTTCTTGTTTACCCTGTGTGGGCACCTTTACCTGTCCTGCCTGGCTTGGGTTTGGTATCTACTCTCTAACTGTAGCCTCCCATCTAATTTCTTCATTCTAAATTCAATCATAAGGCCAATTGCACAGTATTCTGCTGGGTTGCAAAAGACAAAACACAGAAATACAAAACAAAGAAATAACATACTCTGGTTAAATATTCACTGATAAAACTGGGGCCATTAATGGATATTTCTTCTTCGTTTGATTGAATATGTGATGGATTATAGTCATGAATGAGTTCTATATGGTTTGTCCTGGGAACTTTGCAAACAATATTTTCTATTCGTCCTGAAAAATGACTGTACACCCCAGTTTTTACAGCTGGGTAACTTGTGTCGCTTTCACAGCTCATAAATATCAAAGAGCATTTCATTGCCGCACATTTCATCTGACCTGATTCCAAGCTTAATAATAAAACAGTGCTGTCTTGCTTCTCCAAACATTTCCTACCCATAAATCTAATTAGAACAAACATCCACCATCGCTAAATTTATGCACCAACCCTGAAGCTAGCTCCTGCATGGTAAATTCAAAGAGATATCAGGGCTGGTAATGGGGAAGGTTAGAGAACTGAGGTCAGCAGCTTCAGCTGAAGTCATCTGTACCCTGTGCTCTAAAATGTTCACTGGAAGCTGGACTGAGAGGTGGTCACTAAGGGATTGCTCTCATTGCAGAGTAAAGTTTAAAGGCCTCCGGGATGCTTCTACTGTATATGGAAAAGAAAAAAAAGGGTTTGTGGTAGAGCTGTTAAATCAAGCCTCATATTGTGTTGTATGCCATTTAAAGATTCATAATTAGACTTTACATTAAATTTTTAATGCTGACGAATTACTTATGAATACACATTTTAATACATCAACCACTGACTAATGAGGCTATACCCATGCCATTCAGAGTCTTGCATTGATTGACAAATTGACAACTTGTTTACACACTGTGCGCACACAAGTGCACCTTATAAATATTGCAGGGCATATGGAACAGATGCCGGTGTACGAAATAAAAGCTAACTTAGAGCTTTGTTAGTGGTTCACCAACGGAGAATTTACAGAACATGTATTGATTTAATGACAGTAACTAAATAACAAAATACAATATGAAATGTATAGATGCAGACCCATATATTTTACTTAAAATGAAACTCATTATGAATCTATAATAGGTTGATTATAATATGTCCAGCTGCACAATTAATCAAAATAATATAATTGAAATCGCAATATAGCCAAGAGCAGTATCCGAATCGCAAGAGGTGCAAAAAAATTCAAGAGCTGCAATTTTTTGGATCAGGGTAAAATGTGTCACAACATCGTTGTGCATTGTTAGCACCTTAAGTGTTGTGGCACTACAGAGATGCCCCGGCCTACAAATAATATTCTCCAGACGTAAGGGAACATGCTTGTTTGCTACAAGCCCTAACACAAATCACTTATCAATCATTAAAAAAAAAAAAAAAAATCTGCGAATATGAAATGCAAAAATGATAATTCCAACTGCAATCGTGATTTATCTCCTAAATTAATTGCAATATAATTTATTTTGCATATCGTGCAGCCCTAGTCCAGCCTCAAGATCACATTATCTTTAAAAACTCATATACAATCATGTGCTTTTGATATTCTTCTCATTCCCGTTATCAATGTTTTTCTTTTAACTCAGCGTTTCCCATCTATTCATCATCAGAAGATCTAAATGACTTTGACATGAAAACATAAACAAGGGCAGAATCTGAATGCCCCCTGGACACCCATCTGTACAGCTGGCCATGAGAAGCTCAGCCAACACATTCATTAGGAATTATAGACACATGCCAATTATTAATTCACAGAAAGTGCTGCACTCAGTTAACATTATGTCACTACACATTACCTCTTTTATTTATGTTACCAGAAGAGTTTCAAAGGACTTCAAATCAAAATAAAAACCCAGTCTTTAATCTCATGCCCTCGGGATGAAGAAAAATGTGTTCTTATGTGCTTACCAAAATAATGCACAGGCATTTTGCACAGGAAATTAATCATCAATACAGCAACAATAACATATTTGTATAATGAATGTGCTGTGAGAATGTGTGCACCACCACAGATGGCACATGCCACTGAGTAGTGAATTTGGAACAATAATTAAGTAATTTATAATTAAATTATTGATTTGTAGCTTGCATTTGCCATTATCCTGTTCATGTTTAATATTCACACTGAGCCAAGAGCTTTTTTTCACTGGGCTTTAGTTACTAAAAGCTGTCTAAAGACTTAGTTGAGAATATAACAAATTGTGTTTGCCAGTGGGACGGAGATACCAATGACTAATTGTACGTTGCAGTGCAGACTTACTTTGGATCAGTTAGTTTTTGGCAATTTGAATTAAGACATAGTTAGCAATATGAACCATGCAGGCATGTATACTCAGTGGCTCATTTAATTAATTTTTACTTACTTACATGTCTGATGCTATACAATAATATGTTCAAGTTCATATTTCCCTGTCTTGCAACTCTGCACTTCCATTTTCTTTGTCAGAGAAACTGCCCCAGACTCTCCTCCATGGCTTCATTAAACTGTCTGCTGTTTTTGAAACAGACACTAGCCGCTCATTTGATTGGACATTACTGAAGTCACCCTACTCCACCTGCTGATATTGTTTTCACTCCACAGTCCTATTTTTACTGCTCTAACCTCCTCTCCACATCTCACCATGACCCACCAGAGTTGCACTTGACCTCTGGTCACCATATTACAAAAATTAGTTTAATTCCCACACATGCTTGAGTGTGTGTTTATTTTATTTATCATGGATATCAGAATGTAATGCCATAATGTTCCAGCTTGAATTATTCTTATTAACTTGTCTATCTGAGATATGTGCTCTAAACATGTAACTTTTGCTGCTAACATTTGTATCAGGATTGACATTACTATAAAAGTATAATATTGATATTAGTTTCATTTTACCCGTATAATCATGTTTCTGTCACACAAATGGCAAATGCTCTAATTCAGTCACAATTTAACTGTATTCTAACAATTCTGCTTGAACTCTCTCTCACACTAAGGGCTGCCTTTTTATTTTTAGATAATCTAAGATGATTGTCTTGCGAAATACTCTGAAATTACATGCTCTTGGATGATACTGATACTAAATAACAGTGCTACTTCCAAATAACATCCCCATTCTGTGTAGTTTAAATGTATGCTGGCCAATGTGCCAAAATCTAACAATATTGTGATTGTTTCGTTATCAGGATTGTGTGTTATCAACATAAAGTGTACTCAAGTGATGATCTGACATTTGCTGCACCTGCATATTCACTTTGTCAGTAGAGTGCAGCCAGCATTGTGATGCCATCACCAGGTTGTTGGTCCAGGTTCAAGTAATGCAATGTTATAATCAATCTATTTGTAGACTAGACTATATGCCATTTGTATAATAGATACAACATTCTCTGATGCTATCAAGAACACGCTACTATTTGGTATTATTAGAAAAACAAGGATCTGAACTAAAACTCAGTGTCACCATGACCAAAATATTCACTTTTTACCTATAATATACATTGCCCAAAAAGAAACATAGAAAAGAAACTAAACCAACACTTAAGTCGTGTTTTTAAAATTATCTTCACAAGTGGGATAACAGTCATGTTACTCTTTCTCACCCCTGAAAATGCATTTACTCTGAATGGCTTTGAGTGCCTAAATATTCTGCACCAAAGAGAAGTGCAGATGCAGCGATATGGTGACTTTACTTGCGTTTGACTTTACTTGCGTTTGTTTGTTGTTCCCCCATTAAACTATAATTCTATTCAATTTTTTTACCTTAGTCATGGCCCTCTTCTGCAGTGGCTCTACAACCCCAAAGGGGGGCACCTGCCATACGGTTTGAAAAACACTGGATTAAACACAGGTGTGACAACATCCATTAGTGGCCAATTTAGGGATTAGGCATAAATGCAGCTTGAAAACACGTATTATATTGTTGGTCATCTGATCCTGAATGGGAAGGCTGCACTGAGAGGAAAAGGTAAACAAGAACTTTAAAGTATCATGGTCAAGGATTGTGAAAATAATGACTAGGATTCAGTACTTAGAAAATAACTTGAATGAAAGAGTTCTGACAATTGTTATTTTAAAATCTTTTTATGAAGTGTTTTGTTCCACTTTCTTGGCATTTAGCTGCTAAAGCCAACCCAACATACACCAGTAAAACACTTACTCTGCCTAATGACAGTCTTGCAAAAAATCTCTCTTGATCCACTGCTTCTCAGTGACTTTTGTAATAGATTATATTGTCTGTTTCAATATAAATGAGTTTCCTCTGCACACAACGTAAGACTTTCTACTGGGTACTGATACTGAAGCACCATCTGCTGAAGATCCTTAAGTGTATCCTCATAAAATGTCAGTAGAAAACTGAAACTCTGCTTTAAGCCTTGACAGTATAATACATGGTTACAGCCTAGTCTATGATTATGTGCAGCTCACTCTGCATTGGGAATATGCAGTACTTTCAGTAGCATCAGCAAAACATTTTGAGCCAGTGCAGGAAGCAGTCTGACAGTGTGTTCATGTGGAGGAATAGTGAGCATGTGGAGCTTGAAGATGGGCATAGGAATGCTTGTGCCTCGTTCCTTACTAATATCCAGTGTTGATAGTTTCTACGACATCTTTCTCTAACTTCAACCATGTGGTTTTCCAGTCACAGATTAACCGTACTGTCTTTAGTTTTCACACATAGGAACAGTAGAAACTAATTTAGAAACACTGCCACCAAATTTGGAGCTATGCCTGGAACAATGTTGTTCATCACAAGCAAAAGACTCACTGTGAAATATAGGAATTTGTTGCATTTGCTAAATAATTCACAGGCTTGCATCTTTCTTTAACAGATGCACAACAACACACATGCAGGCTGTTGTTGCAATGCTGCAAAAATAGCCCTGAGTCAAGGGGGTTGTTGTTGTTGTTGTTGTTGTTTCAGGTACCAGTGATGAAATGATGATGTAATACGATTCAGGAAGGAATCACATGCCAAAAAATCTGTGAATCAGATCATTATGAACGCACAAACAAACTATGAACACGTTAATCACAGCAACTGTCATTTTATCGTCTGTCTTGACAGTTAGGGGGCAACAGCAGAACCCCATTCACATTAGAAACTAATCTACTGGACATGTGTGCTTGCACGTATTTGATTGGCTATTGAATCACTTGCTAGATCGTGTTGTGCTGTGGCAAGACGTGAGGTCAGGTTTAGCTTTTTTGCCATGCAGCCGTGGGATTTTTTTCTTGCCAAAGCTCTCCAGTATCTGCAGCCCTGCTGTGTCAATATAGTGGTCTTGAACAGTCAAAGTGAATGAAAGGTCCATTTCTTTGTCATGTTTATGTCTTTAACAGGGCCTTAGAAGTGTAAAGCAATGACAGAGTGGTGAGTAGAGCTCACTTGACAGCAATGTAGGATTAATTATGTAATTATCTTGAAGCGTATTGGAATCTCCAGGCATAATTACAAAGCCCCTTCATTTTTCCTTGTGCCAATGTTGCCAGTCATCTATAGCCTCCTTGTTTTTCAAAAGATTGCATGACATAGGGCTGGAGTTCATTCCATGGAAAAACACTGAGAGGCCATGCAGAGCCAAATGGAAATAGTGAAAATAAATAAATACAATTCAAGGCTGAACTTTGGGTTAATTTAAAGTGCATGTTGTGCACGTTTTTTTTTTCTGTGTCCAATCATGTTGTTCAAAGACCTAGTTTTAAGCATATGTCTTGAAACACCAGATTTGACTTTGCTTACAAGTCAACCAGTGGACCTCCTCAGTTATTCTCAGACTTCTTGTAGGAAGGTAGTGAGGTTTAAGGTGCACAAACAAAACATCCAACCTGTGTGAACTCAGTATTTGCAGGAAAGCAAGCTACCTGCTCATTAACTCCTATTCTCTTTCATCCCTCAAGCTCTGGGGCTTGTTTCTCTTGTCAGGCTCTGCCCCCTGGCAGTCCCTACCTGCTGTGCTGATTCTGATGTTTCTTTGGAGTGAGAGACTCCACTCATCTCTTTGAGATCTCTAAGGGCTGAAACTGTACCGAGAAAATGCAGTGAGAGACTGAAAATGGAGATCTAGTTGGGGAAAATGCATGCATCCTCAAATATTTATTGTAATGCTGACTAAGGTATATGATAGTTTCATTGTTTAAGGTGTCAGATTTTATTATGAGTGAGTAGGATAATGGATGATGCGTCAATGAAATCTGATTTGAGAACAGTTTCTCACAGTAACAAATAAAAACATTGTCTACTATATAAATCATGGAAGAAAACCTGGAAAAAAACAAATACTTGTTTTAAAAAAAACATTTGATCCTTCAGTGTATGAGTGAATTACTAATGGTGAACAGTGAAGTTATTAAATGTATTAGTACAAAGACGAATTACTGTTCAATATTTCCCATTCTACATATGATTAACCATGTTCTGTATTCATTAGTTTTGTATTTCAAATTACACTGAACCACAGACTGTAAAAAATATGTATAAAAGCTGAATATACAGTGTAAACATTTTACATAGAGCTGTTTCATAATGTTTTTCCTTAAATGAATTTATTTTTAGGATTTAAAAAAAGAGAAAGATTATTTAGAATCATAACACTTGCAAAGTTGGCTTTCACTGATGTCAGAAAAGTCAGCAAATGCATATTATTTTATATGGTGATGGCAAAGCATCACTTACCTGACTGTAGATACAGATGTACAGTATATGACAGGTACACTACAAAGGGCCAGTACAAAAATTACCTTGATTAATGGAAAGACTGCCAAGCTCTAAGATACTAACTATACTACCAAGTATTCATCGCAGTTATCCACCAGTGACCTCTCCTTCAGAGTCGTCATCTGTCCTTCACTAATTAGGTCTGTGATGGACATTCTCAGTCAGTTTGTGTTTCACTTGTCACTGCTATGGCAAGGTCACTGTCATTCACCCACTGACTATGAAAGCATTTTCGACACTAAAGACACATTCAGCGTTTACATCACAAGGAAAGTGCTTCCTTGTTCCATCCGATATCTGATTGACAGGTAGAATATCAATTTTTAATGAGATAGGAGCAATATAGCTGTGTGACACAGGGTTAGGAAGGAAAGAGAGGACTGTCACTATGTCTTGACAAGTCAAAGACCCAATTTTCACCAAAACAACACCTCACCTCGCTCTGTCTCCTATCATGCTGTGTCTCCCTTTCCACCTATGCCTCACACATGCTGTGGAAAGCACAGATATACCACAAGGCCAGGCAATGTGCTCTTCATAGTTATGGAAGCAAATCTGTCTCACTAGATTTTGAAATTGTAAATCGGCAAAAGCCACTCCACCACTAACAGCATACACGTTACCCACGAAGTTGAGTCTGAATTCTTTAACTCAAATTTATGGGATCTGAATTTGGCCTTTTTGATTTTGAACAACTGGAATATATATCACAGTTAAAAAAAAATATAACTCAGATCCATAATTTCAATGCAAAAAAAATCAGTGCTACAAATTCACAGGCTTTACATTTTCAAAATCTGGTGAGACAGATTTGCTTACATGATAGTCAACAAAATACCAACAAGTTTCAAGTAAGAACCAGCTGCAATCAATAGGCAGCAAAAGCTAACAGCTAGCAACATGCTTGCATGGATAAACATTAAGTTTTTGTCATGCAGCATACTCCCATCTTCTCTCATAAGAAGGTTCAAGAGTGATTAATGATTAACTCAGCAGGGACACAATCGTTCAATGCTGAATACAATAACTGTTGCATAGTAACAGCCGCATTAATCACTTTTCTTGTGTCCCCTGGAAGCATTTCTGTTGTCTGTGCCACTTGCATCGCGTTTCTGTTTTTGTTTGTGTTGTGTGTATTTTCGCTGTGTGTTGGTGAATTGATGTGGTTTCTGAATTTGCTTGTATTTTGTCTGTTTGCATGTGTTGCAGTGTGTTGAGCTCTCAGGGCCCGCGTACATGTAGGAAATAATTATAATATATATAATATTATCACACATAATTGCGTGAAAACAAGTAATAGCATTATAGTGATAAGCAGTTTGAAAAATGACGTCAGAAAAAAAAAGTACTGTTTTTAATTTCTTGTTGGAAAAAGGGGTGTTGTCTTATAATCATGGACCTCCTATATTTTGTGCAAATAAGGTGATTTCCATCCATCCGTCTTTTTCCGCTTGTCTGAACCTGGTTGTGGGGGGGGCCTATAGCCAATCCCTGCTGACATTGGGCGAGGGCGCCCTGTCTATCACAGGGCTGAGATACAGAGAAAAACACAACACAACACACTCACAGTCATACCTATGGGCAATACTTCATGAACCTTATAAGATGTATTCACTCCACTGTAATTGGTGCAACAGTTAGAGTGGGTGTGATCAGGCCAAATAAGTGCAAACACTCATGTGAATGGACCACATATGTAGAGCTAAAAATTCATATGGGCAGATGGAAGTAACATAAGAGCTCAAGTGGGAGAAATTAGTTAAATTATTTCATGGGGTTTAGGGCTGAAACGATTAATCGAGAAACTCGAATAACTCGATGAATAAAAATTTGTTTAATTCATAGGCTATATGTAAGGGGCTGTTTTAAAAAGGTCTTTTAAGTTGAAATTGTCTATTACTCCCGGTGCACAATGCGCTTACGTTGATGATACGTGAGGTGAAGTGTGCATAATTTAGTGACACCAGTTGCATTCTGAAAATTTGAAAAATGGATGACAGAGAGCGATGTGATGACTCGGAGCAGAACGAGGAGGTACACAACAAGAGAAAGCGACAGATTGTCAAAGACTTGGGATAATTTTGAACTAAGAAAAAAACTATAACTATGTTCAGTGCTACTATTGTAAAGCTGAATTAGCTTGCCACAACAGCACGACGGCCATGCTGCAACATCTAAATGGAAAGCACCCAGTCTACGTGTCCTGTCAACAGAGCGGACCCAACTCAAGGTAGGCCTAATGTAACAATGTAACATAAATTAACTATTTGAGATGAAAGCTAAGGTATGTATGGTAATTATGGCTATTTGTAAGATTGTATCAGTAGGGTCGCTAGTTGTGATGTCCCTAAGTTAGCAAATTGAAACACTGCAATTTGCAAAATCTGAGCATCATTCATGGCATCATGTTGTCAAATAGTTGGATGCACGCACGCCCACATGCGAGAACAGGCACCCCACTCCACACATACTACTCCCCTCACAGTGATGCAAAACATCCCAGAAAGCAAAACATCAGGTGATGTAAATATAGTGAAATATAGGTCTAGAATTCAGTGTATTTGACTGCAGTCAACAGGTTGTAGGGCGTCTGTTCAACATGGAAAATAATGTACCAATCAATAAGCCAGTCTTACAATGTGATATTTAATCCTGCAGTAAATGCCAAGAATAATTGTTATTTTTACCTTTTTTCAGTAAATCACAGCGTCGTATGGACAGCTTCGTGAGGACTGCTCCATCATGTTCAGTTGAGCAAGCGGCGGAGTTCACAGGCAGCATTTTGAACATGATTGTAACAGACATGTGCCCACTGTCCATGGTGGAGGATGAGGGTTTTCAAAAGTGGATTTCAACTTGAAACTTGGTTTGTAAAGTCTGAAAGTTAAGTTGGATGAACTTAATTGTAATGTTTTTGTTATTTAAATTCAATCCTTAGTCTTTCGGCTGTATGTGTACCTTTCAAAAGTAATTTGAAATGATTTTATATATTTTCTTTTATATTTTTATCTAATTTTTATATATGTTTTTTTTCTATATAAAGTCATAGGACACTCCAATGCCCTAAATGGGTTCAGTTTGTGCATATACTATTGTTTTATGAAACAAAAAAGCACAAAAAATGTTGATTTTCTAACATTAGTTGTTCATTTTATGAGACCTGCCTGCTTTTCATTTTGTGATTTTACTCTGTCATTAGAAAGTCTAAATACTAAATATTTCTTATCCGATTACTCAATTAATTGATGGAATAATTGGTAGATTACTCGATTACTAAAATAATTGTTAACTGCAGCCCTCATGGTGTTTTTTTTTTTTTTTTTCTTTTTTTTTTAATATAGAGGTCTAGTCCATTCTCTTTATAGTATTACTTACAGAGACCCAACATTCACCCATGAGCAAGCACTTGTGTCCTCTGAGCCATGTGAACCAAACAATCAGTATAGAAAAGTGATTTAAAAAACAACTTTTGCATTTAATGAAAAGTTGTGCAAAGGTGACAAATATGTCTTTGGAAAGTTAATTTCAAACTGAAATGCACCCTCTCTTGGTGTTATTTGAATTTGAGATGAGATTTGTACTTATTTGTCATGCGCTTTGAGCCATAAACACAATGATTTAGACAAACAACATAAGAAAACCAGCAAATCGCCTTATTTTAGAACAAAAAGAACTCTGTAATTTTCACTAAGTGAGGCACCATCACAACAACAGCAACATTGCCATAGTCTGTGCCATCAAGATACCTCACTTTTCCTCACTCTGAAAAATACAAACTCCGGCTGTCGGTCTGGGAGAGCTGAAGGGTCACAAAAAACAACATTATTAGTGCTGTTGTGTCTTTGGTTTTCTGGTTTGTGTTGTGGTTTTGTGCTGCTGATCAGAAAGCTCCCATAAAATGCACAGTGTTGCTTTTTCTACTGTGGTCTAATGGCCTACAGTGCATCTTTCTGCTGCATTTTTTATTTGGTCTTGTACTTGTGACTCAGAGTTCGCACTCTAGTTTGTTTAGACAGCACATTAACATTTACTATGTTGTTCATAAGGTCACAGTTTCATGACAGCTTTATACCCCACCCCATACCCGCAAGCACCCTGTCTTACACCATGTCAGGAAAAATCTGTGTACACCTAGTTGGCTGAAGACTGCAACCCTCACAAAGCATTTTATTTACTAATAACTATGACCTTGGAGGTCATGTACCTCCATCTAATGGAGGTGACAGCCCAAGATCAAAGCACAGGACTGAAGTGAATACGGCAGTAAACAGGATGGGTGTCCGATGATGAAAGTTAAGGCTAAGAATATGTGCTATTTGATGTGTCATTTGAAAATTTGAGCAGTGCATCTGCGTGTCAGCATCCACTGGAGATGATTTCATATTGCTCGAAATGGTGTCCATTTGAGAGTTCTGCTACTGTTGTTATTTAAAACCAGGAGCTCTGTGGGAACCAAATGATATGTTAGAAGACTGATGTTCAAATTGAAGCCGTTTCATTGATGAGGAGAGCCCTTCCTTTAGAATCACCCCATAAATTAAAACACTTTGAATAATTCTCTGCAGAGCTGTCCCCTAGAGGTTCTTTATGATCCTTTAAAAGTCATCACTCTCCCCGCAACCTCCAGTTCAGTCTGTCTTCTGACTCGCAATGATCCATCTGTCAGACAGGAAAAGACGTATTTGTCAGCATATAATGAAAATTACTGGGAGACTGTCAGTTCACTTTGACAGACAAGCAAAAGAACACAGCTTTTCCCATGTTCTGTGGTCTCGCTTTGTCTTGTTTTTTGAAGTTAGGCTTTTCACTAAAACGTTTGTTTTGTATGTGTGTCTCATTTCTCCTTTCATTTCATCTTCATCCAGGATCAGTATTCTGATGTTTGACATACTGTAAATCCTATTCCTTGCCAGTTCTAACAATACAACTTTTCATGGTGCTATGGAAAATGTGACATATGTGGTAATGAACAACATTTTTCATGATTAGAACAGAACAGTCAGTTAAATGTAGAAATGTATTAGTCTGTTATTTAACTAAGTGGCACGTGTATAACTATTCAAATGCTGAGAAAAAATGTTGCAGCTAAACCTGTCACTGTTGTGTCAGTCTAAATGTTAGTTGATTCTTTGCTTTGGAGACTGGCAGGAAGAATAGTCCTAGATGGTAGTGGACATAAATCAGAATGAATCATTCACTGCTTATTTGTGTGGGTATATGAATCATCCACTCTGAACCCACATTTTCTGAGAGGCCTCTGTGTTCTGATTATCTGGTCTGTGTATTAAAGCACATGGTCCTAGCAAATTTAAATGGAATTATTACATTTGAAGCAAACAGTGAAAAGCCTAAATGCCTGAATCACTGTATTCCATAGGTCAAAATACTATTAACTGTGCTTGTCTACTAAATTAATGAATGTTACCAAAATGTCTGTCCAAGAACTGCAATAAAAAGCGTTTTATAAATCAAAACAATTTTGGAGCCCTGATCATATCAGTCTGCATGCAGTGTCTATGGAAAAATAAAATGTGTGAAAGCAGCAAGAAAATCAACTAGTCTTCCAAGTGCAACAGTGTGTTTGGGAGGTTTTATAAATGTTTGCCTGCTATGTTAATTCACAGTGTGGGAGGGTGGCAGCTGTGAAGATGGTGGGCAAATATGTTGGTAATTTATTTTCTCATTGTCAAGCAACCAGCCTACAGCTCCCACTGTTTTGTTTTTGTGGTCTCTGCAGATGGAAGGAGTACTGAGAATTTCAACTGGTGAGATGGACATCAGTACTGTAGATCAGAGAAAGATACAGCTTTTATGATATATATATAACCTTTCTTTTAAATGTACAAAAACCCGCTTGTGCACACCAAATATGTGGTGTATAAAACATTCTGCTATTTTATTCCTTTTGTGTTGTATACACCGAGCTATCTTTGTCAACATAGGTATTTTTTTGGGCATCACAGACCTGCAGGAAGGCTCATCCATTGAGTGATTCCACAGTATATTACTTCTATAGCAGTCCTTAGCTCTGGACCAGAAGTGGTACACTTCAGTGGCAGAAAATCCAGCCTGATGTTCAGCTCCCTCACCATCTGTTCTCACTTCATTACTGAGCACAAAAGTGAAACAGAGAGAGTAATCGAGGTTTTAGTTCTTTTCAAAACAGGAGTGCAGGAATTTATGAGAAACCTTTACTTATGGAAAATGTTTATTCCTCACTGGCACTGTTGCCTTATTATCATCATTCATTGTTACAGGTCAAATGTCCAGTTCTTCCTGGAGGATTGGCATGTGTAGAATTTGTGATTTCAGAAAAGCAGAGCTCCTTCTCTTATGTAGATGGATAGATATAGATAGACAGTTTATTCATCGCCTTGGGGAAATTCAAACACAAAAGAGTTCTAGCAGCATAGTACTAATTGTTAAGACATTTCTTTTTTGTCTCTTAATTTCCTTTTAAGTTTTACTTGAGATAGGAATGCACATGATTATTTATAGTTATATTTTGAGCCAGAGGGAGTTTTTCATAAAGAATTTTAAAAGATACTAGTTAATCATAAATAGCAGTGACTCTTTACCCGCTCTGAGTTTTGATGTCTTATTTCTACAACGTCTCACAATTGCAGTGAATATCTCTTTGTGATGAGATGTCATCGGCTGGCTTGAAGTTTAGCACTGAGGATGAGTTTAGAGTTTAGGAGATCATATGTGTGCTTTGATTCGGGATGCTAAAGCAAAGACTCAACATTTCAAGGTTTGTAACTGATCTTTGAAAGTAAATATAAAATAAGGCATTCCAGATAACTTATCAACTTTATTTTCAAATAAACAGCAGAATTAATTGTCTCTCTATGGGCTGATCTTACATAAACCATAAAAAAACATCTGAATGTCTGAAAAATGCATTGTCACAAAGTTGAATTAACGGAACAGTGACAATGCCTGATTAATACCATCATATAAAGATAGTAATAAATATAAATCCACAGTGAACAGTCCAGTAAATTGTATTTTGAAAGTGGAAGGAATTATTGCAGGTTGGTCCAGGGCTTCCCCTTAGACTGCAGTCACGACTGAGGCCCAGAGCTTGTTTGCAGAAGCAATTTGTCTTCTGATAAAACAGCCACAACAGAGCAGAATCAATAGGGGCTATCAAATGCATTCAATCAGACCTTGTGCCATTGACTGCAACCATATGTTGGCATTAGTTTACTTTAAATTTACTTGCTTTTTTTTTTATACCATTAGGTGTAGAAGGACCACCTGTTTTGTATGTTTTGTTAATTATGTCCAGTATTATATACCGGTACTAGATTAAATAAATAGAAACTTTTATCAGCAATTATGTATGCATGTTTGTAACAAGTAAAAGCTAGTAGTTACTATCTCAAGTTTAAAAGGACATTGAGGGAAGGCTGAGTGAAATGGAAGGGGGATAAACGTATTGAATCCCAAGCTTCTCTAAAAAGACTGATCTTTAGTTACGAGACTGCAGGCAAATACTCAAGAAACTCTTGTTTTACACATCTGTTTCCTTAAAACAGTCGTAATCCGAGACTCCTCCTCACAAACCATTATCTTGGATTAGTCCCCCAGTCAGCCAGTCAATTAAAGTCCCTCCAAAGAGATGTGAAGAGTTTAAATAATATTTTAATAACAGATTTATAGTGATTTAGTAAAATATTTGTCTAGACTTAATCTTTATTGTTAAAGGGGCCCTGTGGAGTTTTCTTGCAAACAAAGTGTTTACATTCAGTGCTTCTCACCACTGTGTGCATGTCTGTGGTCGAAGAAACATGCTGTATGCATTTCCTTCCTAATAAAACATTTGCAAAGCCGATGTTTAAAATATTCTAACCCATGTATTGTTTACATTGTTAGAAATACTAACCGTTTAGGCGCTCAAGGCAGCTGAGAAAGACAAAGACAGGAGACAGAGAGAGCAAGAAAAACATAATCATATTTTATGAGTCATGCAAATTAGGAGGCTAAAGTGCCCCCCATGTTGTCAATATATAGTTTATTTGCTTTACTGCTTGCTCACATCACCTAACAAGCTCTCTCCTAAATTGCCAGAAATCAATGACCCTTACGTAAGGATCTATAAAGTTCCAGTTAAGTTGTGTGAAGGAAGCTAAGGTTGTTATGATGTGATATGAGTGTTAGTGAGGCCTACAAAATAAGGAAGGATGCCCAAAAGTAAGAAAATTCGTTCACAAGTTCAATACCTGTTGCCACCAGCAGCAGGAATGTGAGTGATGTGTCTTCAAACTCAATTTTTTGACGCACAACAGGCTCCTTCATAATTTATTGTTTAAATCTTCCCACACAACAGGATGTTATAGTAATTGATGTTTCTTTTCCACACACACAGATTCAAAGTGAGGTCATTTATACAGTATAGCAACATTTTCACTTTAAGCAAATCTGAAAAATGCTGTTTCCTCCGGATAATCAAAATAAATTCTGCTGTGCCGGCAGGATTATCGGAGGCATTTCTATGTTTATGTTGTTGTTGTCTGGGGAGGCATCATACTGACTTTTTAGAAAAATGTAAATGTTAAATCACAAAAGGACATTTTCCTCATTTAAAAGATTATTCGATCATGCCCTCTAGAGGTCGACCGATCAATTGATAAAATGTTTTATAAACTAAATGGGCGGAACTTTGGTTGCTGTCTACGCTCCCTCCATTGGTCAGGTGGGGATGTCTGTCACTGTTTTGCTTGGAGGCTCCATGCTCAAAGTCAAGGTAATGTCATTGTGTGCTTGAGGTAATTTATATATGAATGAAAATTAACTTAATGTAAGATAACTTTGTTTGTAAATTGTGGGCATGATAAGGTTGTTGGTTATGGTGGCATTAGCCCAAAGATAACTGCTGCTCTGCCGAAAGCATGCTGTCTCTCTTTTGCAAGCAAGTGCAAGCCAAGCCACTGTGGGCCAATGGTCATAATCTGATAATTAGGCTCAAAATATCTGTGATTAACTCCTGATAATCTGAAGAACTGAAATGGTTTTCGCCCTGCATTTAACTTTATCTGAAATGGTTTTATTCATGTAACAATGTAACAAAACAAATGCAGCGCTATATTCCCCTTAATTGAAGCGCAACTTAAATAATTTATGTAGATTTTCATAGATATTTAATACATAAAAGTAAAATTTGAAATATGGTAAAATATATTTTTAGCTATTAGCTACATTGAATCAATTGACAATTTGTTTTGTTTTGTATGTTACAGATGGCATCTGTACATAGTGGCTGATTAATTGGCCATTGGCTTTTGTCTGCTTCTGACTATTGTTATCATTTTTTTTTTTTTAAAGTCCACTTTCGGTTGACCCCTCGCGTCCTTCCCTAAGGCTGTGCTCAACATCACTCCCCCATTCACTCATTCACTGATCTATTTAATAGGCACCTGGTATTTTACTCTGTAGCGAATAAACAGTGAAGCAGTAAATTGAGATTTCAGACCTTTATTAATCATCATCATCTTATCATCACTGACAGAAGCATTGTAGCCACTGGTAAAAACACTCTGGCCTTGAGCCTTTTGAATGCCCTAACTCCAAATGGACCTTTGTAAAGGCACAACCACCTTCTGTTCTCATTTCAAGGTTCAGCATTAGCAGTGTTTGTCTCCACTAGCTGCCAGTGACAGGAAGATTCACAAGATGTTGAGATTGACTGGTGATGTGATTTGGGGTGGGGGGGGGGTGTACTGGCCAGACACTTCCCTCAATCTAAGAAGAGTCTAATGGGTTTTTGACAGCCAGAAGTGGAGCTTCAACAGACACTCTGGTGATTAGAGGCAGATTAATGACCTGGCAACCTAAAGGAGAGATGAGGGACTGAATTTACTTAGACCTGGCAGATTTTGCTGTTCATTTCCTGATTTGGTGCCAACCAATTGATTATAAATGTTTGATCAATTATAATAGACTTAAGTCATTAGGGGAGACAGCAGTCAAACTAAGACATACAGCTGGCTGATTGGTCTGAGGCTAGATTGAATTTAGCATAAAGCAAATTAAGTCCCATAAACAAATAAGTAAGCAATGCACACACTCTGGACTTCCTATTAAGAAACCAAAAGGTATGAGCCAAAACCACTGAGATGTGTAATTAACTCCATACTTTAATTCAAAGAGACCATGAAAAAATGTGGATACAGAAAAACTCATTGATGTGTGGGTATTTACCTTTCTATGTGGTATGTTACAAAAGGAAAATCAGGCCAATAACACTGGGGAACGCAATTTTTGTTGAGTTAGGTCTGAGAGTTGTTTTTAACTCATTTTTGGGTGCAGAATCCAAAACTGATCTCAGTTTTTCTCTATCACGTCAAGTTTTTGAACTATAGGATCCCAGTTTTCTTAAAACATATGAAAAATACTGTACTAAGATGGAATAGTTACAAGCTTTGAAAACTAAAAAAACAGCATAAAACGAAATAGAACTTACAACGGTATGCCCATGGTTACAAGGTTAAGAGAAAAGCCAGCACAAATCCTCTTAATTCCTACTATGCTAGCTTTCTGTTTGCAGATATTGATAGTACTGACCAATGTTCCCTCTAAGCTGCGTGCTTGCGCAATCGTGCACTGCTCACACATTCTCAGCGCACAAGAAAATCTATACAGCGCATAAAATAAAATTCAACATAAACTGTAAATTAATTAGAGCAATAACATTTTTTTCTGTAACTTTTTGCAGTGTAACACAGTGAGTGACAGATGTCCAGCCAATGATACGATACGGTTCACTTACACTACGCAGCAAATCACAGCATTGACATTGCTTGCTTAGGTGCCCTTCCCATACGCGCCGCCGCGCCGTGCAAGTTAGCTAGCTAACAACAGTGCATTTCATTTTAAGTGGGCCAAATCACTTATATTAAAAGTAAACGAATGGAAATTGCTGCTGTAATTTGATTCTTTTAATAAGCCATGTAACTTGCTATGATCCCAGGTGTTGATCAGGTGTGATACTGGTGTGTGGCCACAGCGTGCACATCTGATGTTGCTCACAATGGTCCTCAGTGTGCTCAGGGAGCTTGTGTGTATGCCCAGACACATGAAAAATTAGAGGGAACATTGGTACTGACCTATTGGGAGCTGCACACACCTCTCACCACACTGTCTCAATTGTGACTGCACAAACAAGTTGCCACGTAGCTGTTGATGAGTCCAATTGTAATCAGCTGGCAAGTCTTACTACAGCTAATCAGTGGAATTTTGCTTATCTGGAGGGTAAGCTGTGGAGAAAAAACTTGACTTGCTAGAAAAAAACTGACTGCAATTTTGGAATCAGCATGCCAATTTTAGTTAATCAGCATAAAAATCTAACTCGAGAAATTTTTTTTCAAATTGTTCCCCAGTGTAATTCACTTGGCTAAATTTCTAATAAATATTTACAAACGCTTCAATTTTCTGAAAATCAAAAGATTGACAGATTAATGAGAGGTTTTAGAAATTCAAAATTATTAATGTTCTAAAACTTTTATAAAGCTTGTGATTCATGCATTGATTCAAAAACACTGAAGTGTTCCTGTAGGTCTTCTGTCAAGAGTCAAGCAGTGACGATGCCTAAGTGTCTTTAGTGTTGTCATAAAATTAAAAGCTTGAGACATTAGCAAACACAGAGCCCTTGATCAACAGATCTGCCACTTTCTACCCAAATTAATGAACGCTGAATGTCAACAAAAGTGTCCACAAGTCCAATTACAGCTTTCATTACTTGGTTTTCTTCAGGATTGATAAGCCAAAATTGTAGGCATTTACAGAGCTGAGCTGAAAGAATGGTGAGGAAATCATTCTTTCTTTTATTGGTCCCCTTGGATGTTACAGGGTAAAAAATTCAGGATAAGCAGCTAATCTGCAAGCCAATCTGTGCTTTCTTGATGTGATTTGAATTCTCAGCATGGCAGTGGTGAAGGTGAAAATGATTCGGGAGCCATTACTGTGCCCCCATGTCACTGCGCCAAAGAACTGACTGAGCAGGAGGACACTAGGTCAAGATAATTACAGCCATATTGCACAGAGATAATGCTTTTTCTTTTTATCTGACATCGGTCAGCAATACAGAGTTTCTGCCTCTGAACTGCGAACATATGGCTGTTGAGCAAAGGGGGAAAAGTACTATTTTCATATTTCATCTTTCAAAGCTGTATTTTTTTCTAAATGAGCAGCATGGTAATGTGAACACTCCTGGCAAGTCCACCAATTTCTAAATTTAATCATTGCTGCCTTGCAGTCTGTGCCAGGGCCACAACGATCTACACACACACACACACACACACACACACACACACACACACACACACACACACACACACACACACACACACACATCAGAGTGAGTGTTCAGCTTGGGGGAGACTTCACCCCTCATTCACAGCAGGATGTCCCATTTTTCAAAGGGAAGAGAGTCTTGAACACAGGCTCAGTGTCTGTCTTGGACTGTGAATTATGGACATGCACACTGAAGAAAAGCTGTCCACTGAATTATCTGAAACAAAATGTCTGTCAGGTAACATTAACATGTCAGAGTTGCCCTTGTTGTGGCATTTCTATTATATGCGGATAACGTGTCAGGACTGCTACATCTACTTGCCTCAGCCTTGACATAAAATAAATCATAGAAATATATTGAATTGAAAATGTAAATTTTCAGGCTATTTTCCAGCTACAGGGGAAAGATGAAACAGCTGTTCATTTCATCAGTGTTGTGCTCAAAAAGTTCCTTTTGAGATAAACTGCTTCAAACCTACACCCAAACAATGTCTTTGTCAGGCTTGGTAAATAAAAGTGATGGTAATCGAGAAATAGAGCCAGTTGAGAACTATTTCCAAATTGCTAGAGCCTTAGGAATTGTATGCCCCTGAGCTTATCATTTCCTTTTATTGATGCCTACATGCTTTTCAGAGCCAGGCGTATACACTGACTAAACCAGTTACGCAGGGCTCTGCAAATTATGCAAATTAGCTTGCGGTGCATCTCTCTCTTTCTGTCTCCCTGACCTATCTGGGCAGTGCATCTCTGGTCTGTCTGTGTCTTGCTCACCAGCCACATCCAGGGCTGTTCTGTGACTTTGTGTCTGGCAAAAAGAGTGAAATACAGCTGTTTATTACATCTGATAAGCACCAATGGGCAACAGTGTTTATAAACCACAGGTCAGAAAAGATAAGTGTGTTGCACGTGCACCAGCAGCAACGTCTTTGGGGATCAGTCCAGACAATATATGGCGTACATCATTTTAAAACAAGACAGTAATTATTATGTCTCTCCGTCAAGATTTATTTACAACATTGGACTAATGCAAGATGGATTGACATTAACTATTGATGTAATACTGACTTTCAAATGTTGATTAACTGGGCATACTGTGCACACCTCTCAGTAAATAATCATCATATATTCAGCCAGGCCATGGTATAAACAGTATTTTATATTTGAACATTTCCAAAAGGAAATCTGGGGAGGCCTGTTTAAATGCAGCTGGTAAAATTAATAACAAAGCTTCAGTCATAGCCTATAGGCTAATATTTGCATTAGCCAAAGTTAAATCGGGTGTGACTGTGGAAAAAAACTTGTGTAGGCCTACACAAATTATCAGGACTCATTAAGGGTATCGGTAAAGAATCGAACTGATAAGGAGAATCAATAATGACATTGGTATCAATAAAATCTTATAAATTCTCATCCCTAGTAAATAAATATCAGCAAACACCAAGAACAGGTTTGCATTTGGCCAGATAATTAAAAAGGGTGTAAATGCATCCTTCTCCTCAGGCGTAACCATGCCAGCAAGTGGTCTGTGGAAATGGCCTCCAACATGGCCTGTCCCTGTTTTAATGACAGCTGAAGTTACCCTGGACAGCTGAAGTTAACCTGGAGTACACTTGAACTGGGTGCTGTTCTCCCACAATTAAAATGACAGCATTTTTAGAATTTATCTGATACATGATGACAACGACCCAAGCTCCTTGTGACTCAACGAGAAACAGAAGTATGATAAAACCACAAAAATCCCAAAGACATACAAGTGCAACAAGAGCATAAAGGCATCTCGCATCTGATTTCACTGTTTACACTTCTGGCTTTACACTGCCCAACTCTTTTTCTCTAATATTGACTATGCACAGACCTATCGTTAGAGCAGAGATTCTTAAATTTACTTGAGGCACTGCTGACTGGGCTGAATACATTGTGAGCTACATCTAGGAAAACCATCAGCTGAACACCTTAAATCCTTCAAATATAAATATGATAAATTATGCTGATTTTAGGTTAAGATGAATTAAGCACACAGAAGTAACATTTGAAATATTTTTACAACACCATTTCTTTGAGTTGTGAGCAGTAGTGTGTAATTTGTCATCAACTGCACATTTGCAGAATTTAAGATGCTGCTCATCAGCTGTACATGAATTCCAAGACCTCATCATGATGTGTCTTGTTACAGCTCCTATATATGACTTTTTTGTTGCCAATACAACCTCTAAGGATATTTAGGGGTGTATTTTTTTTAAATATAATTATTCCTTGGCTTACATCTGTATTTCAAATTTTGTCTGCTCAGCAGCTAAATATATACATTCTAATTAAGTTCAAGATAATACACAGACTGACATGATTTTTTTGGGGGCAATAAAGCAATAAAGTTTTACATTCATTTATTTTTTCATTACCTGTGAAGCACTTGCATGAATCATATTAATTTAATGCCAACAGCAGTATCTGTAGTAGTATCAACATTTTGAAATATCTCTGCTCCTAAAGGTTGTTCTATAACTCTTTGCAGTAAGAGTGAATTTTTGAGAAGTCTGTCTTATTAATTATTTTAAGCAAAGATCCCTTTCATGTGTAAGTTGGCTTTGTAAAGCATTCTTTGGAGTGATGCTTGGAAGTTTGATAAATAGGGCGCAGGAGAACAGTTTAGTGCCATATTTTCCCAAATTCAATAATATTGTCTCAATTCATTCTCTTGCCTAGTGAATGAAGTGTATACGAAGGAAATAAACAAATCAAGACCAGCAGTCAGAGGTAGACAACTGTGTCTGTTACATTGGAGTTTTTTAATTTTTTCTCTTTTGTACTCAAAGTCAAATGTGTGGGTGGAGAGTGTCTTCTCAGTGGCACTCAAAGGATGTGTGTGACATTTTCTCTAGACAAAATAAAAGCTTTATTTGAATAGTGATGTCTTAAATTCAATAGTGAGGTACTTATGTAACCTGCAGTAATGTGAGATGCGTCAGAGGGGCTGTGTACATATTGACACCAAGATTGAAAAAATACAATTTAGTAAGGTCATTGCATTTCATACCTGAAGGTAAGAAAAATAACAGTCTTTAAGTAACACATAACCTGTCTATTTCTGCACGCATTCAGAGTGGCTTTGTAATGAAGCAGGAAGATCATATCTTGAACAATTTTGCATTTTGTTCCTTGTCTGTGTTAGTGGGATTGGAGGGTGCTGGGTGCTCCAACATTGTAAATTTATTTTCCAAATCTTCATATGCTCTTATTCTCTAACTATATGTGTTCTATTGACTGCTGATTTAACCAGCTCTGTGTTACTTTCTAATTCTTCAAGTCTCAGATTACTGTATCATCAGTGGACAAGAATATATCCAGGGTCCCAATGTAATTTCCTTCCTTGGTTATCTTCTTCTGTGGGTGTGGCTGTTGCATGACATCAGTGACATATTTAGGCTTATTGAGACATTTGTGAGAATCTGCACATTGGACAGATTGCCTGAAAAAGTAGACTTGTCTTTATGCTTGCAACAAGATAGTGTGACATTTTGTTTGATTTGGTAATGACGGGTAGTTACTCCAACTTTCTGTCAGAATTGTCCAGTAAAACATTTTCTCGTTGAGACAAGTGTTCCCCTAGTCTTTCTTTATGAACAAAAGGCAATGTGCAACATGCTTTGGATATGGATTAACAAGAGTGGTTTTTGGTTGGGAAGTCTCTTAAGTTTTTCAGACAATTCTAAACTCCTGTCAACCACCAACACACTCATGTGCACACATGCCCTTCTCACACACACAATTCAAAGAGTTGGGCCACCCCTCTTATAAATCTTCACTCATTAATCATTTAGAGGAAGCAATTTGTGGAGCACCTGTCCCAAGCAGAAGGCCATTAGGGTTTTCGATGGAAGGAGCACTGTGGGTCTAATGGCTTTTCAGTGAAACTTATTGGAAGACATATTGGATTCTCTGCTACACATAGCCACTAGCTATAAGATAGTGGGTACTGAAGCAGAGCTTGCAGTTTTAAATGCTGCACTTCATACAGGAAAAAAAGGTCTGTAGTCATGATATTTGCCTAGGCATTGGGGAATCGTGAATCATAATAGGTGAATTGTTGTAAAATGTAAATTGGATTTTCAGAAATCAAGTCAAAGCATTTCATCAGTGCACCTATCCTCTAAACCAGTTAGTTCCTGTGTACTACCACAAGGCTTCTGGAGCCTATCCCAGCATTCATATGGCAAAAGGATAGTTGCCAGTCTGGTGCAGAGCTAGTGTACATGTGATGTGCACACACTCACACTTCTGATCGACGGAATCATACTCTCATGTTTGTCTTATTAACAAAGACAAAATCAAGTTTACACAGATATTAATTTCAAATACATGCGATTCAATCTGCTAGTAATAATTCCAGTAAACATAATCACTAAAAGTACCTGTTCAGTAACCTGCAAAAGATGCTGCTTTGAAGGGAACAAAAATCAACTCATCACCAGCCCAGTCACTGTTCCTGGACCTCATCACTGCATTTTGTCAATAATTGAAAAAACTGTGCTTGCTATTCATTGCTTCAAATACAACAGCCACATTCCTTGTTTAGATTCTCATTACCAATTCTGTGCCTCTCCTTGGAGGATTATCCACCTGGAGCAGTTGGCTGTCACTCTGGCCACGCTGCAAAGCCAAGTGAAAGCCGTGGGGAATGCTGTGGCCCTGCATCACTGTACACCGTACAGTATCAGCCTGAGCAAGGACAAGATCCATCAATATTAGTCTGTCATCTTATCTGATTGAGACAAGCCTAGTGCTGAATCACCAAGCTCAGAATGGGCCCCATGTTTTGTAAAGCGCTTCACTCTCCACCATGAATATGAATGGCTGCGACACTCCCCAACTCCTCAAACTTTTCCTCTACTTTGCAGTATTTAAAAGTTGCATCGGTTGCATCAGACAAATGCAATAAACACCTTAAAAGATTGTAACCAGCAGAAGAAGAGTAGGTTTATTATAACATCAAATGACTACTAAATGGGTATTTTATGATATGATACCTTAGACCAGGAATCGTAACAATGCAGGTCTCATATTAGTTATTAATTGCTGTGTATTGCTATCAAAGAACTAAGTATCTTTATAACAAGTGGTTTAATGCTGCCTAGACTAAGGTTTTCAACATTAATGTAGGCTGTTGTATTGCAGCTGTTTGATGTCAAGAAGTCAACTCTTTGACTGTACAGTCAAAGAGACAGAATCCAACATAATTCTGATACATGCGCCCTTGACCCTTATTATCTCTGCATGTGGAAAGCGAAGGAGCAGGAAATACAGCTCTGGGTCATACAATTACCATACAAAAGTAATGAGTTGTATTTTGCTTTCAGCAAGCTCCTCCAATGCTTGGCTTCCATGATTAAAAGCTTTCTGTCCCCAACTTCTCACCCTCCTTAACTTATGTGTCTCGTAACAGGGCGATGAAGGAGTTGTCTCGAACACCCAACTTTGTTAAACTCAGGTCCATAAACGCCCTCCTTCCACCTCCCCCCAATTCATCCATCTTCTTTCTCGTTAAGCACTATTAATTGTCCACACATGTACCATGGGGCATTGTTTATTAATTCACATCCTGTGCCCATTAGGTCCCATCAAGCATCTCTAGACAAATGGCCACCCATTAGACAGCTCAGTCTTCTAATGAGAGACGGTCGCATGTGGGTGGCTCACATTACAAACAACTCTGGGGATGCAATGCTCACATTTTTCATTTCTCCAACCTAAACAAAACTGTAACTTGGGAACAGTTAGTAATTAACTTTATTTACCTTTATTTGCCTTTTCATACACAAGATGCAGCGATTAAATTTAAAATGAAAGAATAGGTCCAGTGTATGAAACTCAGAGATTGCTACCCAAAAGTAAGAGGGGAACTTGTTAAATTCAAATCAGGGCAACACTTAAATTGCTTATGTATTGCTTGTTAATTAATAATTCAAAATAAATAATTCAACTATTTGCATAACATATAATAAAAGGTATTATTTCAAACAGTACAGGGTGCTCCAAAACGTGGCACCATTCATTTGAGTAGAAACAATGTGTAAGTCCATTTTTACTAGTATACTCTACACTAACACAACTCCTTTGTGTGTAAGGTACAGCATTTACATGTACAGTCTCAGAAGAATCCATTGGAAACCAACAACTGAATAAAAAGAAAAAGAAAAAGCGCAAACAAGATAACAACAAACATTGTTTGAGTATTTTATCTCAGGTTATTATAGCCACTGTCCTACAGAACCATATCACAAGTCCTATTATGTGGGGGAAAAACTGCTATAAGTAAAACACAAGTGTTTGGTAATACATCAGCATATTTAGTATGCATATATCATGTATGTTCTTCATTGCATAATTTATGAGGATGTTTCATAAACCTTGTGTAATTTTAGAAGCATTTGAATCTTCATTTTCTAAAAAGAAGTTTGTCAAAGAAGAGACAAAACTAGAAAAATGTAACTTAACCACATGTGTGTTTTGTTGAGCTGCTGGTTATTTGAGCCCATTTGTGAAATAACAATGAGTTTGGTTGAAAATTTGCCAGGAAATTACTTTGTTAAACTCAGAAATTAAAACATGTGTTTCTACAGAGTGCATTTAGTTTAAGTATGTTAATGATACAGTGAAATCCTGACTATAACAGGCTGACAAGATAAGCACATAGATGGGTCTGTTTTGATGGGGTATAATGAAGTGTATTTGAAAAAGAGTTGGAGAAAGAGGACACTGCATTCAAGTCAGACTTAATTTCATGATCAAAGAGAGCTCTTACACCTTTTATTGACGTCCATTATTGTGTCCTTTCACATGATTGTGTTTAACTTCAGTGGTCAAAGCAGCAAGTTAAAAACCTACTTCATTGGAAAGCACTGATAATAAATATATACAGCAAGTGTCCTGTGAAACCTTTTTATATTCAACTGCTGGCATTATTCATGCAATATCCATAACTGGTCTGGCAGGGCTGGTATTCATTGTATTAGGCTGAATAAAATGGCAAATGGAAACATGCCTATTCTTTCTGTGATGCACTGCAGCCTGGCCACCCAATTTGACAGTTCCATCATTTTAAAAATGGCAAGAAGGGCTACTTTATAACCACTGCTGCAGGAGCAGTTTCACTTGTAATGATGGTAGAGCAATTTTGCCATCTCTCCACACTGCAAGGAAAAATAAACAAGGGCTGTCAAGTGCAGAGAACTCAGCTTTTGCTGTCATGAGAAAAAAGAACTTTTGTAATGTAAACTTCATCTGATAATTGTGCTAAAATTGTCAACTACTCAACTGATTAGTAAGTCAACAGAAAATGAATTGATGACTGCTAAAACTGTAGATACATTGAGTCAATTTTTTTTTTCAAGTAAATTCAACCACCAGCTTGTCAAAGGTGACCATTTGCTCCTTTCACAAGTTAACCACTGGTAGTCTGCAACTCAGCTTAGACAGCATTGCGTTTTCTTGATCTAACAAGTAAGAGTAAAACAACTACAAGATTTTTAAAAAAAAATCAAGATATAAAGCCATATATAATTTTCTTTTTTTATCCACTAATAACTGGACAATTCACACACAATGTCTTTTGTGGTGCTTTTCCCCAAGCACCTTAAAGCACCTTAAATGCCTAACAGTATTATCACTTGCTTTGTACTGAGATTTGATATGATCCATGGTATGCATAGAAGTATGTATAGAGCATATGTATAGTATATTGTGGGGATGCAAGCAGCTTATACTGATTAGATCTGTGTTCTTGTGTATTTTAGGATATGTAGTCATTTACCAATAATGACATATTTATAAAACTTATCTTAGAATTAATACAAATAAATATGGAATGGACTTAAATTCTATCCACATCATTTATGGAAAAGGAGGCCATCAGTGTGATTTGTAAACATGTTCCTTTTCTTCCCTTTTTCTTTTTTTCAGTCATGTGGCCTAAGGCTCAACCATCCTGTTACTCATAATCTTTCTGCTGTTTGAAAGCAGAACACTGGCCTTAGATTCTTGTGGCAATTGTTCTAATCCAGTGCTCTCAATAAACCTAAACAGACAGCACACTGTAATGGATCTTTACAGTTTTCCATCCTATGCATGATGTGACCTATATTTTTCTCCAAAAATATATCTGGGTTGACACTGCAATAAAAATACAAGAATGTTAGCATGCTTCAGAAATGATGATGATGATGATGATGGTTTTTCCTATTTATCTTATAACCCTAATAAATGTGTGTTTTTAGTTGGGACTTTTTTCTTACTCAAATTTCAAGTGTAAACAAGACTAAGAGTCTACAGCCACACAGCTGTGAAACAGTATTTAAAATGTCAAAAGACATTTTTTTTTTTTTGTTCTAACTTATCATTATGAAGTAAATGTTCATTGCACAACTAATGACACCATTGGCATCAGCATCGATTGGTCCCATATAACCTTCCTTTCACGATGCAATTCTTTGTGCCTCAATAAAGGCTTGATTTATGGCACACACAAAGTGCAACTGCCCCTACGCAACCAAACCAGAAAAAGGATAGCACTTTTGTTTTCCCTGGAAACTATCAGTAGCTTTTCCCAGGTGGGGGAAATGATGGGGGAGGAACAACCATATTAACTGTGGAAACTGTACACAGCAAAAGGAAAAAGGGTTCCGTTGTAGAAGGAGGCAAAGAAGGTGAAGAGGGGAGTGATAGAAACTGAGGTAAAACAAGACCGACCCTTGGAGGGCCATTCACTTGATGGAGGGAACAATGCTTGGACTGGGGCAGAAATTCAGCCCTAGACTTATCCGCTAGGACTAACTTCATGGATTTTTTTACTGTTCTATAGCCAGCCCGACTATGGAGAGAGCTCCAGAACTTGAAAGGGTTCAAAGCTGACATTCAGTTGGAATTATTTTAATTAGACCAGTAAGTGACAAAATCTGCCTACTCATTTAAACAACCAGGTGTTTTACTTTCCTTTTATCATAGCACTGAGATCGGGGTTTCTAGTTCAAATAGGGATTCTCATGGTTGTTTCCTACGCTGGACAGTAGCCAGGCTGATAGCGATAGCTATGTTGCTAATGCCACTGCTTGCACCCAGAAACAAACGATTAATTGTCCATTTGATAATCTAAACAAATAACTATTTTCCTGGTGGTGAGCTTACTAAAATGAGCACTGGCAAAACATACGATATTCTTCATTATGACAGCGGCACGAACATTAATACACTATGGGGGACAGTTTTCTATTGCCACTTTAAGTACTACAATGCCAACGTTAGCACATAAACATACTCACAATGACTATGCTAACATTTGCATAGCACTATACACTAAGGTTGCACATCTCTCTGTGATAAACGATTCAATATGCATCTAGATACACAGGTTACGATTCGATTCAAAAACGATATCCTTTTATTACAGACTTTTTATTCCATACAGTGAAAGAACGATACGATTTGATTCTATAGTTAATATTTGTTGTAGATATTTTATATAATAAAGAAGCCAAGTCTATGAAAGTGACAGTACAATCGTTTTTTTTTTTTTAAATATGTAAAAGACTGGCACTGGCAAAAAAAAAAAAGAAACAGAACAACAAAATCACATGTCAGTGTATTTATTTTTAGACATGGACCAAAAAAAAGTCTGGCTGAATCGTTAGATGGGAACTCCAGAGGTAAAAGTAGCACAGAATAGTAACAACAAACTTTGTTCGAGCTTCCCTTCCTTCTTATAAAACCCAAAAATGGTCCACACCTTGGATTTTTGTTTCCCCGATGCGTTGAAAATCTTTCTCGGTGCATTATCACCTTCGGTCAGGCTGACGCTGAGGCTTCTCCACCTCCTCCATTTTCCGTGTCGTCCCTTGTTTATCACTCATGCTAATACCAGCTAGGCAGCTACAGCGTTTCGCGGGCAGCCTCAGCTCTCGCGTTGTTTTAGAGACCTGGCGCGTGTGTAATGCCGCCAACCGATTCAAAGTCTCGCGATACCCGATCCATGACTCTATAACCGATTCATCTAGGAATTCATTGATAATTTGTATCGATTGAGGAGGCTGCTACCGATGCTACCCTACTATACATAAAGAACAGCTCATTGTGGGAGGTATTGGACACATAAAAATTTTGACCTGCTGGTGATGTTTAAAGAAAAGTCAGGGATCACCAAAGTCAGTAGGCTTCTTCCCCTGGCGACTATAAATGTCTGTACAAACATTAATGGTAATCCATCCAATAGTTGCTGTGATATTTTAGTCTGAAAGTGAAGAACCAACACACTAAATTCAAATTGAGGCTTGAATTGATTTCTAAGAATGATTTCTAGGTCTGTACCTTGAAATTGAAACTGAATCAGAAAATATCATTAGAGGTAATAAAAGATTAACAAGTATCTGGGGAGTGTAATATACATCTTGAGCTTAGTTACATCAGATTTAAAAAAAAACAAAAAAAAAACCAACTTGCTGAGATAATGCTTAGCATTCTACGACTCTGATATATTTACTTTGGTTGAAACAAAGAGAGTGTTGTGAAAAGAGAATTGTAATTGTGGAAAATCAGTACTGCATCACAGCATGTATGTTTTATGTGATCTTCACTAACCCGAGCTGCCGGGGGAAGATGGACATGTGTATTTCTGCCTTGCTGGATGCTTCTGTTGTTATTTATGGCATTATCTAGGAAATAGGATAACAGTAGAAGCACTATGCCACTGAACAATACAAAAAATACATTAATACCAAAATACAGAGCCATTCCTATTTCTGCCTACTTTTGTTCAAGCATCTATGCTTGAATTTTGCATTTTGCTGCAATCTTAAAAAAAGCCATTTGAGGAAAGCTGCTGACAGTCAAGGTGTGGTGACATGGATGTATGTATGTGATGTAGCAGTAGAAATTTGGGGAAATTTGGGAATATGTATTTGAAAACGTCTCATGTGTTCTTAAAAAACGTATTAAACCAATGTCTGATAGCCGGACACAATACCCTCTAAATTTTGCACCTTCACGCCCCCTGTCAGCCAAGTGCCTTGTGCTATTGAAGTGAAAACAACAAATAGCTTTAATACTGAGAACATGAAAAGATGTCTTGAATTTGATAATTTGATAATAGTTTTTTGGACCTTGAGAGTTCATTAGGTCCTACTTAAAGGGTAGCCAGCCCAAAACATTGCATTGTTCCACCTAAATGTATAATAATATATGTTTATATTATTATGTTGAACTGGTGAAACTGATGACTTATGATGGTCTACTGCCCCCCACCTCCATCTTGTTGGTGTTGTATGTTTGATTTAGTGTACTGCTATTATCATTGGCATTTCTGTTGTTGTTTAGCTTCATAAGCCACATTTAAAATAAAAAGTCATGGATGAGGTTGAGATTTGTCTGCAATAATGTGGCCCTGAAAATGACCCTTTCATTACAGACTGAGTCAAGAGCTGACTAAGATTAATGGCAGACATTATGGACAGGGAAGCTGAATGTTCATTTGCTGACCAACATCCTGCCCTGAGCACAGCTCATTCATTATAGTTAGAGAGACGTTCAGACTACCGACTCTAATTATGATAAACAACCGGTAATTAAACCTGGTCTGTTGTCATTACCACTACACCATATTATTATATTGATAATATATTAAATCATGTAAACACAAGAAAATATGGTTGAAAGACTGTCAGAAAGGCTATTGGTTGTCCAGTGGTTTAGGGAGATCAAAGGACTATATTAAGGAAGTGCAGATTTCAGTACTTACAGCATTGTTACTTTAGCACTTACTGCACTGGACATGATTACTGGACAAAGGTTCACTGTACTTGGGGAGAGCTGCTGATTCTCCACCACTGTGGACACCCTGAGAAGTATTGCTTTATGGAGAACAGTAAATGCATCACAGAGCTCTTTTACATTTTACAACCTCCATTTTACTACAAGGCAACTTCACTTATCCTCCTGCCCTTTGCCTGTCATGTGCCCTACCAGTCACAGGGGAGTCCTCATAAACCTCACAGTTGGGCAGAAAAAATTAGACTTGATCTTTGAAAACAAGGGAAAACTCTACTCTGCAGAGTAGCACAGTGGGATATTTATCCCTTTTCTGATAATAAGTACATGTGAAAAAATGCTTGAATGAACTCCTTAGACGTTTGATGGGCTCATCAAAAAATGGCAACAGACTGCTGCTGGGAATGAAATTGTGGTATTTGATTTAGTCAGAGGAGGTTGCCATCGACAGTAGGTATTAAAAACCATATTTCAGTAGGAAACATCCAACCACCGATCTGGACATGATCGGACCCTACAGGGAAGAAGAGGAGTTGGCGCACAGTGGCACATGGGAACCAGTTGCCAGGAGTCTCCTGCCCTCACTGGCAGTTCAGGACAGTTCTGTCCTGCCACTTATGACTATTCTTCTAGCATTAAATCTATCAACTATTTTACAGATTAGTCACTTAATCAAAATTATTAATTTTCCTCCAGAAAATCTAATTGACAAACTTGCATGGTCAATCAACGGTGAATACTCCCAGAAGGAGGACTAAACATTTTCTCAAACACTTACTCACTTGAACTTGTAAGGCAGCAGGCAGATGACTTTATGGCTTGATGAGTACATTTAGCAGCTACAAGGACAAATTATAGTGCAGCTCATATTGTTAATGTTTTGTTTTTTTATCATTGCTAAATATATTTTTATTGTTGTTGTTAATTTAATAAATATTAATAAATTCAGAACAGGATAAGAATTGATTGTTATGATTTGCCTCAGCAAGTTGCTCAATTTACAGCAATCTTTTCATTTGTGGTAAACTAAGATAATCAGTCAGACTTACATGCATAGAGCTTTGGTTATAGCTTTCCCTATGCATTCACTATTAGATTAACCAGCCTGATGTTGTTGTGTAAAGGATACCAGGAGACTACAGTGGACAAAATAGTTAAAATATCTCATTTATAGATGCTTGTTTAACAGGTGGTTTGATAAAGTTATCATTTGCCTTTTACTTTTTATTACTCGTACAGTAACGTAAGGTACAGTGGTAGTTGTTAACTCAATTAATCTTGGCGTTACCTTTACTTCACCTGGTTCTGTGTCCAGTGTCCTCTCTTCTCTGTTGTCTGCTGTGTGTGTGTGTGTGTGTGTGCATGCGCGCGCTAGGGGTCGACTGATATGGTTGTGGATTCTGATATAATTATTAGTAATGAAGGAGACCATTAACCATCTCCTGAAGCCGATATCCCAACACACAACTACTGCTACATAAGGACTCTCTCTGTGGCGTCCAGGTGTTTGTATTATTTTGAGATAATGTACCCAGAATAAAATGTTTAATTGTAAAGGTATGTCATTTTTTTGAATAAAAAGAAGGAATATACCCTTTACCTTAGTGAATATTTTTTGGCATACAAAGGGAATATGCCTTTTATCTGAGTACTTTTTTGTGTGGAAAAGCCTTTGGACCACAGCCAATAGTTGATTTGTCAAGGTTGTGTGAGGTTGAGTCAGGTAGAGACATCAACAGTAGCGCTACTGAAATCAAAATGTTTCACACATATTTTAAAAGGAAAATCGCCTGTTAATAAATCCTCTCTTCTGGTTAATTTTAGTAAGGCAATAAATGAGAAAAGTGGTTCTGTATTTGTAATTAATGATAATTTTTATACACAGGCTGCAAAGTGCCCGTTTATGGAGATGGAACTTATTGTTGATTTGGATGATGGGGACATTTTCACCTGGAACTGCATTGATATTCCAGTGCACTTAATCTTGTAGCCTAAAGATGATGTTTAATTTAAAAGATCTATGATATGACATTACTATATAACATTTGATGCAAGTGTGATGCAATAACATGCAATAACATTTACTCAGAGTACATTCTACTACTTATGTAAATGCTTTTACTTGAGTACATGATTCCAGTAGTCTTTCCACCTCTGGTTAAATTATAAATTAGGTTAGGCAATTTATACTACTTAATTACAGTTGCAGTGAGAAAAATATAATAATGGTAAATAATAAAAACATCATTGTTGACTCCCACTATTAGACCTGATATGTAACTGGGTCACCGGTGTTTCAGGTAGCAGTGTACAGCCATCCACCAACCTGACTTCCACTTATACTCTCACCATGTCCAACATTAGCACTAAACTGCTGATGCAAATTAGTTGTACAAAAACATGATTAATCACACACAGAGTTGTATCAACATGCAGAATATCAAATAGGGTACACTTAGCTGAGTCAGAAAAATATGTGTGTGTGTGTGTGTGTCTGTCTCTCTGCCTGTGTGTGTGTGTGTGTGTGTGTGTGTATATATACAATTAGAAGCCGAGTCCCAATTAAACACAGTGTCCCTTTTACCGGTCTGGCATGGCTGCACATTTTGTCAAATAAACACGTCTCAATTAGACGTCCGGTTTTTTGGATGTGTTATGAGAGTGAACAAAGCTCACATTCAAAAACCATGGTGGCAAAGAGAAAAAGGTACGTCATGAAATTTTAATTGTCACTTATAAAATCTTCATGGAAATAAAGGTTGAAACACTTATGGTAACCTTTCATTCTTTTTAAGATAGGCTACCAGGATTTTGATATGGGTCTCGATGCAGTGTCTCTCAGAGCTAGATCAAATGAATGATTTGTAAAATGTTATTTGAAAGCCTGGAAATATTTATATGAGAAATATGAAGAAATCATCAATTTGATAGTATTTCCCATCTTTGCTGTGCATGAGTTTTGTGTGGAAGGAATTAAAGGCCTGTCCTGTGTAGAAACCTGTCCCAAATATAAGTCAGTTGAATTCAGTGACTGAAGCAAATAAAAGCCTTTTGGACTTAAGGAAAGCAAGAACATGTTTCCAATTTTGGACATTGTCTTGTTGTCCTTGCGATTTCAAATTCACCTTGTTAAAAGATGAAAAGCCTTCTGCCAGAAACAACAATGTAAGAAACCTGTCATCAGTGAGCACACTGGTAGCGGGGGACTTGTTGAGGAGGGAAGCATGAATTTCATTTCTCAGTTCATAAACACTGGTAAGAACTCTCTTTGGAGAGCCAGTGAACTTATGTATTAAACAGCAAATACATGTATTCTGCCCCCATGTCAGTGTGCAGCTGATCCAAAAGCTGATTGTTGTGTGCACTGTCTTTAATATAGTTCAAAATGCAGATAACTTTCAGTGCTTTGTCAAGATTGGGAAGTATTCCTTTGCATGTCAATGCAACATGTCAACAATGAAACAGGGATTCCACATGATGTGCTTGTGAGCTGCCTTCTTGATTCTTTTCACAACTCTGCTGTTCCTGCCCATCATATTTGCAGGCCTGTCACTCCTTCATTTAATTTCATTTTTATTTAGTTCACACAAATCAGAATAAAGTCCGTGTAAAATAAAAAGAAAACATAATAAGAATGGGTAAAAACCAGCTCCAGAAGCTTGTGAATGTTGGTATGGACACAACCTTCTACCTTCTACCCTTACCCTTCTACCCTAACCCTTGTCCATCAGTGAGTTGATCAGTAGAAGGTATGGAATGGCTTCACGTCTGGCTGTGTCTGTCTTTTTTTTTTTTAAATCAGCCAAGCATCCGTTTCTTGCAGCTGGCTGCAGAATCAACATGCTTCCCATATGGTGTACTGCTGATATAAATCTTAGATAATAGACTATGGAAGAAATTCAGCAAATTTATTTGGTGATCTATCAAAAATTTCCTGTGACATTTGTGGGTCACGACCATTGTTTTGGAATGTATTTTTACCAGTAACTTCCTCCCTTGCTCTTGTCATAATTACCACGATTGCAAAAAGGTCGCCCAACATTAAATTGTAACTATGGGTTGTAAAGGTGCTTGCACAGTTTCTTTCACTTCAAGCAACATGTGCCCTTTTCCTCTGATGACAAATGCATTACGGTCTCCCTTCACTGGTTGAAGACACACCAAGGACAACAATATACACTGTATATTGTTCACACACTGATTCTCAATAACAGATATTAAGCAAAGAACCATTCATGTTGCAGGATTTTCAGGGGAAATGCAGTGAGAGCTTATGAACTAATGCAAAGGAGGCAATTTCATGGCAATAGGGTTCATTCTTTTTTTTTTGTCTTTCTTTTTTTTCGGGTGATACAATTTTGAGACTATGTCTGTCATAAAATTGTGTCAAAGTGTTATCGTGTTTTTTTTTTTGTTTTTTGTTTTTTTTTCCAGCTTCTTGTAATTGTGTCCTGTCTTTCAATGTGTGTGTGTTTGCCTCTGCGGGTGTGTGCGCTTTGGGAAGATGTCTGTTCTTTGTTTGTAATCGTGATGTGGGTTTTGGACTGAACAATTGAGCATTGAACAATATGAACAATTGTTTGGAGTGGGACTTGGTGAAGACCTGGGTTGGTTTCAAGTGCACGTTTTAGGCATAGAATTAATTGAAATATGCCCCAAATTAGCGCCAGCCCCCCTGGTGAAAACAAAGTTAGTCCTCAGTTAATACCTGCATTGTTGTGTGTAATCATGTCTTACATAACTTTCAGTTAGTTCAAAACAACTTCCACTGTTGCTTAAATTAGTTTCTAACATTATTTTGATCTAATTTGGGTTGACATTAAATTTCCTGCACACTGCTGACTTAAGGCAATTGGTGTACTATAAATACAGTGTTTCCATCAGCTGAGCTTGATTTTTGTGTCAGGATAAGAGAACTGAAGAAGACAAATGTTTTTGTCACTGAGGAAAGTCATTGATTTGTAACAGGGATAAAATGAAAGCATTCTGAATTATAATTACAGCATGATCTAAAAGTTGAAGAGTTGTTCAGATTGCATCTGATATGTAGGCATGCCTTTTCCATTATTTGGTGTGTGGATTACAGCAGGCAAGGAGCTCAGATCTTGAGGTGCAGTTTGAAAAAGGTTTGATGTGACTATAAGGAAACCTTAGACACAACACAGATACGGTTTATTGTCTTATTGTGTCACATAATCCATTTTCTGTAGCAATGTAGGGTTTCATGAAATGATGCTACCTGAACTGCCGTCACTTATTTGCTTATTTATTTCTGTGAAATATTATTTTTATTTTTTCTTGAATAAAATGAAGCCGGTTCTATGTGATGTCATTAGAAATAAACCAAAATGTGTAAAACTGAAAATAATAAGAAATTTCATTGAACAAAACAAATACAAAAAAAACTTGGTAAAATCTCTTTAACACTGTAATACTTTAAATTTAATCTAAAATATTAATAAGAAATCTGATTTGTTTGGAGATTGTTTGTTCTTTTCATATCAAATTTTGCATCTACAGATATAGACAGTGAATGACCTTATTCGTGTCATTTTCCAGGAGGGATTCTTGCATTTGATACATCATTTCATCAATCCTTACACAGGATGCTTGCTCGTACATAATGTTCCAGTATTTTTGGACAGTGTTAAAGCTACAATTATAGAGTTAGCCACTAGGAAGCAGAAAAAGGTTCTAATAAGCTGCAATTCCCCTGTGGAATCATCACTACAACGGACTTTTTTCACATCACATTTGTCAGTTATTAATAATTAATAACAAAATATTAATCCAGCCTGCTTTTTGAGATTAGTATTAGTATTTTTAGTATTAGTAATAATATTAGTAATTATTACCTCCACCAAGAAGGTTATGTTTTCACCTGTATCTGTTTGTTGGGTTGTTTGTTTGTCAGCATGATTACGTTAAAAGTACTCAGCTGATTTGCACCAAACTTGTTGGAGAGATGGGGCATGGACCTGGGAAGAACCCATTGAATTTTGGTGTGGGTCCCTCTAAAGGGGCTGATGCAGATTTTTTTTTTTTAATCACTTTGCAGTGGGGCATGTGTAGGATTGTTTGGCTTGGGTGGAGGTATGCGCTGTACAGAGTTCCATTCCAGTCGTCATTTTTTATTGCAAGGCACAATGCTTAGCTCTCAGTGTTGTTTGATTTGATAGCTGTTATACACTCACCGGCCACTTTATTAGTTACACATTGCTAGTACCGGGTTGGACCCCCTTTTGCCTTCAGAACTGCCTTAATTCTTCGTGGCATAGATTCAACAAGGTGCTGGAAACATTCCTCAGAGATTTTGGTCCATATTGACAGATTTTTTTCGGCTGCACAACTATGATGTGAATCTTCCGTTCCATCACATCCCAAAGGTGCTCTGTCGGATTGAGATCTGGTGACTGGAGATGAGAAGATGGGTTTACTGGGGTCATAAAGGGATGGACATGGTCAGCAACAATATTCAGGTTGGCTGTGGCATTTAAACGATGCTCAGTTGGTACTAAGGGGCCCAAAGTGTGCCAAGAAAATATCCCCCGAACCATTACACCACCACCTCCAGCCTGTACCGTTCATACAAGGCAGGATGGATCCATGTTTTCATACTGTTGACAACAAATTCTGGCCCTACCATCCGAATGTTGCAGCAGAAATTGAGACTCATCAGACCAGGCAATTTTTATCCAATCTTCTATTTCCCAAATTTTGATGAGCCCATGTGAATTGAAGCCTCAGTTTCCTGTTCTTATCTGACAGGAGTGGCACCCGGTGTGGTCTTCTGCTGCTGTAGCCCAAGGTTCGACGTGTTGTGCGTTCAGAGATGCTCTTCTGTGGTTATTTGAGTTACTGTTGCCTTCCTATCAGCTTGAAGCAGTCTGGCCATTCTCCTCTGACCTCTGGCATCAACAAGGCATTTTTGCCCAGAGAGCTGCCACTCACTGGATATTTTCTCTTTTTCAGACAATTCTCTGTAAACCCTAGAGATGGTTGTCCAGGAAAATCCCAGTAGATCAGAAGTTTCTGAAATACTCAGACCAGCCCGTCTGGCACCAACAACCATGCCACGTTCAAAGTCACTTAAATCCCCTTTCCTCCCCATTCTAATGCTTGAACAGGTGTACCTAATAAAGAGGCCGGTGAGTGTATGTCATATGCTATATGTTTATTATTTAAAAAATAAACATTTCAGGAAGCTTGAACTTTGCTTTGATGGTATAGAGCGGAAAGAGATAAGACTTTTACTCTGGAAAGGGTTAAATTCTAATTTCATGCAGTTATGATATCTTATCTGGCAGGTGTGTCAGTTCTCCCAGGCACCAAATCAGTTTCTCTGCTTTGTGGAGCAATTTCAGGTTTCACACAGATAAATTTATCCATCTGAGAAATTGTTAAGTAGAGCATTGTCCCCGCTGCAGACACCACTGGGAAATCACAGGATTGTCCTCGGCAATGACATGAATGACGGCTCCAGCAGCCACAGTGAGAGTTTTAATCAGGCATGATGACAGGGGAGAGACGAAGGTGTGTGGAGCAGAATACAGAAATAACACAGTGGGGGAAAAAAAATCATGACACTGATGCTGATATAATGTTTATTCTAGCCTATCACTGATTTAATAATAGCTGATAGTGTGTAAACCATTTCAGTGCATATAAATCTCAGGAAAGAAGACAAACTGTGTATGCTAAAGTTATGCAGGTTGTGAGTGAGATATAGTTATTTACTTGTTCACTGAGGTAAATAATTAGAAAGAAAAAAAAAAAATCCTCCTTTGGGGAGTTTCGGAAGATTTCTTGTGGAAGTCTTTTGTCATTGCAGGCACAAACAAAAGTTATCCAGTAATGACAACTGTTGCTCTATGAGGCAAGTCTCTCTGACAGCCTGTTGGGGTTATTAGGTTTTTTGTGTTTAACATTTTATGTGAAGCACAAAAGTTAAAACATCAGTGTCCACATCCATATTGCATCAAACATCAGGGACAGTTGTTTGCCAGTTAATGATAAACAATACCGAGCAAGTTGAAATGCTTTGTTTTGTGATCATTTATGATATAACTCATTAATATTTTAAAAAGCAGCTAACTGTAACAAACAAAACAAAGCCCTTGGCAGACTTTTTTGTATTCCGGTACAACAAGCTGATAATCACACTGGGATTTTCTATATTCTGTGTCACTACTCAATATTCTGATTGTTTTTACAAATGAATAGTGAAAACTGAACGTCATACAGGTGCCTTTAAGTTCAGCAGAAGGTGAGAAATCTGTACTCTGTACTGCATTTGAATGAAGCACATTTAATGATCCTGACCAGATCCCAGCAGCTAATGCTGATATGGCAGTAGCTGATGCTAGTCTCTAAGGAACATTTTCAAAAATGAGAATTAACAAATAACTGTTTTTGTTAATCTCTTTTTTTGTTAATGTTATTTTTCAGAAAAATAGACATTTCTCCATCCTTTTTAATATTCATTTATGAATATTTATTATAATATTCAATTTCATTTATTATAATATTGTGATCCTAATCACACCATTTCACTCAATGGTAAACAGACCCTGATTTTGTTTGCTGAAGATTTTGTTCTGTTGTCTACAGTTTGCACTTTAGAAGGTAAACTTGCTTTACATTAAACAAGCCCATATCTGCTAACACTCCCGTTTTTCTTTCATATTTCAAGGTAATCTCCTGGCGGCCTTCTGTTTTGTTGTTTCTCCCATAATTTGCATGGCCCTCAGCCTTTATTATAAATAGTTGTCATACACGCATCCATACATATTATGTTTGTCTGACATTATCCAAGACACCAGAATGTGTTAGATACACAATCCACAGATGTACATACAATTTCAACCCATGTGTTACCACAACTTGGTAACCCACAGCCTCACTCAAGTGGTGTGCGCAGCTGCTCTCTTTGCAGGCAGGCAGGACATTTGACTGCACAGTTACCAGAAGCCAGTTAAGTCGAATTGCTGTGTCTTTCTTCCCTCTGGTGCGGTGTGGCCTTTAAGTCGTGTTTGTCATGGTCACAGGTTGGTTGTCATTTTTGATTGGCTGCTGACTTTCAAGAAGGTGGGTTTTATGAAATATTAGCCTGTCTGAGAGCAGATACAATGGAGAGAGGGATAATATGGATGTATGAGAGTGGCATGCTGCAGATGATAGCAAGGACAAACTTTTGTTAAGACTGTGATGGACAGTGGGTGAAAATCCTTATCCCTGAAGCATTCGGGTTTGGCGTCTATCTGCGTCCATTTGTAAACTAACGTGTGCTGAATACAGTGCAGAGTTCAGAGCATATGATGTGATGTAATGATTAAAACCGAGTCAGGATGCAAACCCAGGATGCATGGAGGCATTCATTGTATTCTGTGGCATGTTAGAAGCTGGTACAAACATATAGCTTAGTGGTAATTAAATCCTTTAAACCAAACATTCATTTACCCCATTCTACCTGTGGTGTTAGTAGCCATAAACTTGTATTTAATTTTCACAGCAACAGTCTCCCAGCGATTCAAAATCTGTGTCAGAGATGCATCAATTGCCTACTAAGTGTTTAATCCTGTGTACAGGGCACAGAGCTTTTTATAATTTTTTATGGTCTATTTTTATGGTATATTTTTTAGTTATTATTTACCCTCAACATTCCCTTACTCTTTCAACATTCCCTTAACTTAATTCATGTTAATTAATGGTTGTTTTAATCAACACCATTATTGTATAGCTGTGCATGGTAGAGTACAACAAAACACTAATAACAGTTACAGTGGTCAGAAACACTCTGCTCTGTGCTATTGTGAGATTTCCATTAGTTTTTAGGGCCGAACATGTTCAGTTCAACAATGCCAGTTCATCTAACTTCGTTAAACATGTAAATTTATAAGGGTAGCTGTTAGAGCACAGTTCAGAATGTGTGACACAGTGCTATAAGATTTAGATGTCACTGCACAGACAACCATGACAGCAAATAGCTTAGCCCTGGTAAGTCTCCAAGAGGACAAAGAGAGGTGAGATAAAAGAGGCTAAAGGAAATCTCTGTGTGAAGCTTAAGCCTTAGAAACTGATGTCCTTATAAGTGTTCGTCTGTCCCACACAGTCTGACTGAGACAGGCACCATGGAAAGCAGCTTACAGCTATTGTAACGCTCAGCTGTTAAAGGTTGTATGGAAGCCTAGCACAAGGAAGGTAGGAATCATGCCATGCCGCTTGTGTCTGTTCTGCTGAATAAGCCTCAAGTGTACCATATAAAGGTATTTGATGTTGACATTTACGCAAAGAGCAGGTTTTGAATATTAAATGTCTCAGTGCTGTTTTCTGGTACCAAAACAATTGTTTATAAAGGTTCCTTTTCTCTGTGCAAGATGTTTTCCCTTCCGAATGAGCCCTTTTAGACAATCACATTCAATGTAATGCAACTGTTTGACTGTGTTAGCACTGTCAGAGTGTCATATTTTACATCAATTTGTTTTGTTTGTTTGTGTGTGTGTGCGCGTTTAGTTCTGTCAAGTTTTTTCTCCATGTTAATGCTTGTTAATAAATGTTTTATACAGGAGGTTTTTGGATGAGTAATTTAAAATACGTGAAAGTTAAGCAGTTAGTGCTCAGTTATGTTCCACATTATTTGGAATGGGGAGAATAGCCTGGTGTATTAAATATAAATTGCAAACATCACCCTCAGTGCCTTACTAAAGGATCCCAACCTGAGCAAAAAGGTGTACAGTCCTCACTTACTGAATAGCTGCGGTTTTGAACTTGTGCTGTTAACTACACAAATACCCACTGTCAATTGAATAAACTCAAAAAGCTCATGCTCGAATGAGGAGTCAGTGTTATAATAAATAGGCAAAAGGGCAGAAAACTTTATGCAACCGCATAGCAATAGTAGTTAAATTGACTCAAGGGGACAGCTCTGCGTGACACTGTTATCTTACTGCTTAGGTTTCTCGTTGTAAAATAAGATGCATGATATGCAGTATGTCAGACATGCAGTGCATGACCCATTTCAGCTATAGAGTAAATGGCGGTCTATTTATAATGGTAATTGTTGCAGTCAGAGGCAAATAAATGTGCCATTTTGTGCCCTTGTCTATTTTTAAACTTGACTATAAGCCTTTAAAAATACAAGGCCCTTAGACATTCATGTCTGGATGAGTGTCTCACATTATCATCTAGAAGGAACTAAGCAGAGCAGATGAAGAGATAGGCCTTGTTTGTTGAAGACACTGACAAGTCTAGGCCATTATTTGGTATTCACTGATAAGAGTGGGTGAGCATAAAAAGTGTGGAAGTGGAAGCTGATTCATCATAATAGGCAGTTTTAATCATAAATGCATTCATATATTATGTATATGCAATATGTTTGTTGTTACATTTTGAAATGATTCTGATTGGCTGGGAGATTTCTTCTATTTTTGTAGATAAGACACGGCCTTAGCTCAGCCAACGATTGCTGGTAATGAATTGACACTCATTGTTCATGACAGTTAACTCTCAAACTACAGGAAATGACCAATGCTGTAAGGTTGGAAAATGATTAGCAGTGTTACTAGACTGGCGCTAACTTCCACAATTAATGCAAACCATATTATAACATTGTCAGAAATAAAAAAATGTTTTTCCTGCATGGCGTAATTGTCACTTTTAGAGTGCTAACTCACATGGGCATGGTCAGCACTTATGATCAGAGGTGTTGGTTCAGATAAAATGCACCTCCAACACAGTTCTACAAGAGCTTGAATTAGGAGGAATACATTAGAACTAGCTGTGTTGGGTGCTGCCATAAATCATGGACATTCAAATGAGCTCTTCTCATTTCCTGTAAAAGCAGCTCCATCTTCCATCATTGTAATGCCCCATCTCCCTACTCCAGGGAAAAAAAAAAAAAAGGATATGATGTCCTTGCCCAAATATAGGGGGCAGCCAAATCCCAGCCATTATTTTTTTCTGTTCATGGTGATATTATTTTTGTATGATGGAGGATAGTTATTCACACAGTAACCCATGTGCACATGTTTCTATTATTTTCAGCAGTGCATGCAGTTAGTAATTTTTGGGTCATCCGGCACTTTTCAGAGCTAGAAGGACAACATCATTTTAATGTCATTATCAACAATACCAACCAATCTGCCAGCAAGGAACTGCGGAAATAAACTGCTTAAATACCATCAACCCCTTTCATTTCTTTTAGATTCCACAATAAGAAGTAGGGACTTTAATGTTGTCATTAACCCCAAGCCAGGACAAATCAAATAACACCAGCAGCCCTTGGCTGCCACAGTCCACAAATATAATAAAACATTATATGAATGACTTTGGTCTGTGATGGTTGATGCATAAAACATCCACAAAAAGTAACAGGCCACCAAAACAAAACAACATGTGGGCCATGTGGAACTTTTCCAAAGTGTGTGAGACTGATACATATGCCATCTGCAATGCTTGCCACAATAAAATACCTTGTGGGGGAAAGATCAAATACACACAGGGCTTCAAGCCATGCTCTGGGCCATATTGATTTTATTTGTTACACTTGTTGACTTGAAATCATATTATTATTTAGTTTGCATAATGCAACTGAGTTAATGTTCTGAGACATATTGCCTTGTATTTATTAGACTATTTGCACTGTTTAACCTATTGAAGAGGCTTGGTATTTTTTTTTTCCTGTCTGCTAATTGTGTTGATTCACATAAATTAGCACATGTATTTAATTACCACATTGTGTAATTCAGTTGTCCTTACTGTCGGATATTTGTTGCATAGCTCCTTGGGAGTTATTTGTACTGCTTTTATGAACAAAGTAAAAGCATGTTGTTGACTGAATAAGGATGACTTTTTGTGGTCCTTTTATCAGATAACGCTGCTGTGTTGGAGGTCCTAGTACACTACAAAGCTAAGCAGATTGACCAACCGCTAAACCAGCTGCTATAACAAATCTTCAAAAATTATTAGTATTGGCCGATCTCACTCATAGATGATCTGTATCAGCAAAAAAACGTAACTGGGTCATCCCATGCAACAATGCATTACCAATTATTTCCAAACGTCTCTTCTTTAAGCTGCAGTCACACCACAAAGTGACATTTGCCAAGGTGGGTCTGGAAGCTTGGTGATATGACTACTTGTTCACATTGATTCACTTTGCTAACCTTAGCCTATACTCTGATTGCTGTGATTGTATTTGGATGAAATCACATTTTCTATTCTAAATCTTGGTGTGACCAGCCCTTTATTTGCCTTTGTGATTAATAAAGTGTTATCTTTAAACTGTCGATTCTAACTCTGGAACTCTGTAACCTACATATCTGAGCTGAAATGTATTTCAATCACAAGGTATTAACATATTTTTTCACTGTATTTATAGTGCTTCTGCACATGTATGACATGCTTTACTTCATCTTTTAAAATACAGTAATTCTGGAGGAGTGTATTCATTGTTGCATCACACAAGATCAAGATTTTACCTCAATAAAGAATTTAACACAGTTCTGTTACTGAAGTCACAGTTGTGGAGGGTATATGTTTTTTCATGCTCCAGTTAAGGCTTGCATTTTCAATGTGTAATATCCCATAAATAGTATTACTCACTACCCCTCCTTGCATGCACGCACACGCAAGCACACACACAAACAAGCACACACATACAATCCCTCAGTGCTTTGGTCAGAGCCAAAGGGACTAACTGTCACAGGAGGCTCCTACATGCATCAGTGCAACCTGATGGTCCAGAACCTACATTTCTTTATGTGGGCCTGGCTGGGAGGAAACACTCTGAGATCAGCTTCATGATGTCCTTCCCAGTTAGCAAGCACTATTCTTGCCAAGCTAGCAGGGGAGTGACAAGTTAATTTGATCACTGAAGTACAGCAGAGATTGGCATATTACTACGATCAAATCAGTGTTTGGACTAACTAGGACATGGTGTCTTCAACCAGCCTTTTATATCAAATAACCAAGTGTATTGAGGCATGTATGCATGTGCACACATATAGAGACAAAGAAATCAACACACAGATGTATGTGAAAAATAGAGGCATTTTAGGCATATAAACATTGGACTTCATAGCAGCAGACTTTTCATTCATATGGCATCCAACTATTCCAAATTTTTCCCACACGCAGAGCTAGATTAGATGAAGTTTTGGTCTGTTTACAAGGTGCATGCTTTGAAGAGTATATGCCAGAGTAATTCATCTATGGTCTGATGGATACCATGGCCCCAGGCTCCATTCCTATGAGACTGCACTCTATTTGAAGCACACTCATCGTGCTTGTCACCATCCTTTCAGTACATACACAGTATTTTTCCACAATATCTCATGTGATCTGTGTGCCAGGAATAGGGGCATGAATAAATTATTGATGCCAGACTCTATTCTGTACTTAGTTATCAGCCAAGCTCAATAATATGGCCTGGTCGGTGCAATTTAGGCCTCTGGTAAACCTGAATAGGTTTACCAGAGGCCTAAATTGCACCGACTTGGTACATAAAGTAGCAAAAATAGCTTGAAAAGTAGGTAATTTTCCACAATCTGCTTTTGTCTGGCAGAGCCTGTTTGAAAGCTACATTGTGGTCTTCAGTGAGACATCAGACATCACAAAAAAACCCAAAATGTTTTCAGCATCAGACTAAGATTTTGTCTTTTTCAGGTTGTGTACACAATCTCTCTGACAGCAAAGAAAATGTAGAAAATACATGTGGATCTTCTCTTCCTGGGCCACAATAAGTCTGAAATGAAAATCCTTTTGAGAGCCTGAGATTGCTGCAAACAATTTACATATTTATAATGCTTGTTATGAAAACAGCAAAATGTAGAACCCGGGGTTTCCGCCAGTGTATTCCAGTTGACCCCCCATTGGGCCTCAGCATCAGGGAAATTGGGACGGCTCAGTTGGAAACCTAGATAGAATGGTTGGAAACCTCACCAGCGACATCTCTTGGTTAAAAAGCATCGTTGACCGCCAAAGTGCAACCGGCGAATGCCTTGTGCTCAGTAACGCTGTTTGAACACAAAGAGGCAGAGTGGGAATGGCCAGGGGACAAATCCCTCTTTTGTTCAATATTAAAAATGGATCTCAACTAAACTTTAATCATTAGACAAATCAATTTATGTTGTGACACAGACTAGCAAGAGAGAAAACATAACTGCCTTCCACTTTTACTGGTGAAAGTAATGATGCATGTTTCAAAGGATTTATGGATTTATCACCTGGACTTTAATCATCCTTTGATGAGATGTTTTGTTAGAGACAGATGGTCATTAGCACCTCTCACCAGATAATCTTGATATAATCTTGGGACACAGGGATATCTGTTTCTGGCTAGAGTCCTTGGATATCCTGTGATCAGTTTTATAATTTAGTTTGCCTTGAATGGTTCATGCAAAATTTGATAATAATGTTTAACAATAAAGAACTTCTAAGCTATGATAAGAAGCTGTTATCTGGAACACTAGCTATTTTTTTTTATCCATTATTTATTTTATTAGATACTTTTCAATTTATAATTTGAATATCTTGTAATTCGTAGGTTTTACCTTATAGATATCTATGTCTGAATGTAAGTGTAAGTGCCAATATGCAAAAATACTGCATATTGGCAGATAATAGTACATGCATACTAAGTCATGTTGACAATAAGCCTACCAGTAGACGCCGCACTAGATCACCAGCATCTCAGACCAAAGGAAATACTTTGTCAGCCACACCTCTGGCCTCTGTTGCACTGTGTCAGCTCACATGTGGGCGGTCCCTGCGTGTTTAAATGTGGTGGCAACATACACATGTAAATGCACCCACATGCACGCATTCCAAGATAGTTACCAAAGCAAAGACCATAGAAGCTCAGATTGTAATACACACTATATCTTTACATAGAAAATTGTTGGTTACTGCTATATTATTGTTTAAAATCTCGCGTACAGAACCTTTAAATTTACTCTGTCATATTCCAAAGACTCTCATTAAGTCATACACCAGGCCTAATGTTGCTCCAAAAATAAACCTGACTTGAGTCCATAGTACATTCCCCTTTCATGGAGCAATACACTACTGTTACATCAGATTTACATTTTGCCAAAGCGACTTACAAGTGAGGGGCATCACTAAAGCTTCAATGCAGTAGAAAACTTCAGCATAAGTTCTAAATACTACATCTATTTAAACAATTTAACATGTTTTTATAAGGGGAGCAGACAGGAAATGACGCAAAACAAAGAAAAACCTCCAAACTTTCCTGAGGTAAAGGAGGCTAATGCTCTTGAATACATTTTAAATTGTATCAGGTGTGTATTAAGTGTTTGCTACCACAAACCTTCCTTTCGGGTTTTCTGAGAGCAGGCTATAAAATGGTGCTCTTAACATTGATATGTATTTCCCTGGAGGAGATGTATATACAGTTCTGTGCTCTGATTTTTATCTTGAAATAAAAACAAACTATGTGAAACTGTGTTGAGACCAATGTAATGAGAAACAATGTGCATTTTTAAATACCTCTCCTGTGCAGTAAGCAGAACAAAGGAGGTTGTTCAAAGTCATTGCCAATTCAGCAGAGTGTGAAGAGGCTGGATAAACAACTTTCTATCACCATCTTTAAATAGCTGCACAAAGGCATTGGCCATTTCCATAATCATCACAATTGTCACTGTCTTGTGCCTTTTTGAATTATCATGGATTTGCATCTGGGATTGAATAATTGACTGAGAGTGAGCCTTTTGGGGTTGATGAGTTTGAAATATGACTGCACAAGAACATTAGTCAAAGTGGCCCCGCCCCTATCTTTCCTTTACATTTCCACTGCAGATGATGAAATGTGATAAGATGTTGTCTCAAATGTACACCAGTAGTGTCTGCTTTACCAAAATATTTTAGCACATAACTCTGCAGAAAAATGCACCTTTTACCAAGGATCTGCTGGCTAAAATGAAGATACAAAAAATAAGATGGACAGGTAATAACGCTGTGAGATATAGCTACTATTTCATTTTCTCTTAAGGCAACAATAAAACATCCATCACATATGACACTCTGCAATTTTTTGAGGAATTATGCTTAATTGTCAGCATTCCCTGGCCCTGGAAAACATCTGCTATTGTTCTGGTCAAGCATAAGTCTACCTGTAGTCCCCTAAAGACAGAACCAGAGGAAGCAGTGGGGTGGCAGCAGGGATAGGTAGTGGGTCACTGTCCAGATCGCTGGTGCAGAGCATTAATTGCTGAATCAGAGTGCATAGCTGAGGCCTCTGTAGTGGCAGTAATTGGGAGGGGAAGCTTGCTGACAAGGCAGTAGAAACTCAGTGGAAGGGCTAATGACTGGGAAACTCAACCAAACGTCAGAAGAAATAACCATGTTCAGGAGATAATACATGTAGGTGAAGCTGATGTCAGTTTTTTGTGCTGACTCGCTAAGTTAGAAATAACAGAGCAGAGACTTGCTGAGATTCTGCTGTTTATAATGTCTGTATTGTTTCAACCAACCAAACAATTTGGATCTGGATAAATGTTGAATTGAGTGGGGCTTGAACTGTTGGAGAGGGCTGTTTATATGAAGCATTCTTTTGCCACCCAATAGCACTTTTTATATGAGATATCAGAACTTAAAATGTTGTGGTGTTAAAACACTCAAGTATGTCGATAATACTGTATAAAGCAAACAACACAAGCAGCTATAAGCTTGAAATTTTACCAACACCTCCATAGACATGAAGACATTTTCACCCTGATCTTATTGCATACTCTTATCAAGAATAAGAGAGACAATAGTAACCACACATGCAAACCGATAGGAATTTACCAAACAACCATTCTATTCACAATGTATTAGACAAATGTTTTTGTTCAGGTTCTGGCTAATGTCAAATAATTCTTGAAATGTGAAACACACATGCATCCATCTGGTCAAAAAAAAAAAAGTCACAGTAATGGTCAAATCTTTCCATCATCTTTCATCCACATTGTTGTTTCTAGTCCCAGCATGGCTTTATAGACAAATACATCATACCATTGTGAGCATGTCTAGAATTGTAAGAGCTCCTTTTCCTTGAACTACTCAAGTTGTAAAAGCATATTTATCACTTAACTCAGAAAGTGGTGTCAACAGTCATTTTTCAGTGTCTCTTATTGATTGAATGTAAAGCTACATTTTACGCATTTTGCTTAAAATAGATGCTGTACTTTTATGCTGTCATTTGAAATACTGAAATACAGTATCTGGGGATGAAGGATGGTGGGACACTCCAGAGCAGTTAACCCAATTTTATCTGACATACTAATAATGTACTGTATGTCCTATATACAACTTTTATGATATGCCATTTTAGCAGTTAGCATAAAAAAACGGTACGTTTTTCTGTCTTACCTCTTATTTGACCAAATACAAAACACAGTGGAGAGCTTCTTCTTGCTGTTTCATAATGCACAAGTAGGATGTGTTATATTTATTTTGTGATTGTGATATCTTTGAATCATGGAGTATGTAGATGTTAGTATTCTGTTGTTCTTTTACTAGTTTGTGAGTTTGAAACAGGCTCAAGGCAAGCAACATGGCTTTTATAACACAGTGATGTGGTAAATTGAGCCCTGAAGTGCAGCGGAAAATAAGTGTGTGCACATTTTGTTTGCTTCAGCGTGTGCTAGTAGATGCCTTGCCGAGGGCGTCTGTCCTGCAGTATGACAGTGCCTTTTGTAGTGCACGAGTGACTGTATGTGACATTAACCTGAATTTTATTCACACTCACCAGACCAGAAACCTTATTATTTATATTATCTTATACATATGTATGTTCTGTGCCAAAGAGTCAGGTACTTTAGATGTTTAGATTCATATATATCATGCAAAGCTATCAGGGAGGCGTCACACCAGATGTTGATTTAATTTAAGCTTTTTCTGTTTACTGCACTTTTAGTTAACTGATGAATTAAAACTATTCATGGAACTATTTATTTTACAACTCTAATATCTAATTTCACAGCTTGATCTTATTTAAAGAGTAAATCTGTTTGAGAATTTTCACACGTGCCACAATCTTTTTGTGTCTGACATAAAGCACTTTGTTTGTCTTTGTGAAGATAAATGACCCACACTGTTGTGTGACATGCTGGTGTGGAGACAAGCCAGTTGGATCATAAGAAGAAAGGTGGTGACTTCTTTCCATTTTGTCTTATTTTATCTTTATAAATGCTCAGCTGGTAATGCATGTGGTGGGTGATGCATGTGTTCTAGTCGGTGGATTTGGTGCCATGAGGTCAGATTGTAGTTGAATTGTAATGCGATTGCATTTGTGGGGGTTAGAGTTTGTTATTGCAACTTACATTTTAGACTGCATTGTTTTCTGTAGAATATAATTTAATGTGGTGTGATTTGCTTGTGAATTAATATAGCTTAATAGAAAATGAAATATGAAAGATTTATTTCATGTGCCATTTTCAATTCACTGAAACACAGCTTGTGCTTCAACCAATTGCAAAACAGGACATTTATAGTCCAATATCCTGGGCCCTACAGTAAATGGTTCTATTGTGTGGCCACATTCTCAGGGGCTGAAGACTGATGCAGCTTTTGGCACAGATAGACTCTCCAGTGTTATGTACTGTAAGTGAATTAAATTAATGCACCCATCTCCTTTCTGCTGCTAGACAATATTTATTAGTCTGATCTACATCCATAAGTCTTATTCTGTGTCACAACTCCGTCTTTTATGCTGCTGGCTGAGTGAAAAATGCAAGTGCCGTGCAATATCAGCTCACTACTTGTCTGAGGAACAGATATGTATAACATATTATTTTCTAGTGTGTTGGCAAAGCACTGCCGTGTCAGTTAGTATGTCTTGACCTTTTTTCTTCCTGTCATCATTCAAGATTTATTACTGAACAGACCATGCCAGAAAAAAAATGTCCTCTTACCTGTTTCCAGAGTACAATACACATTACAACCATCATAAAGAAAACATTTTCTTCATTATTATTCTCTATTGTGAAGTGCTACAGCAACACCAGCATACAACTAGTGGAATATGGTCGAGGCAAATATCACAATATACAACTGAGCCATGAAAACAAAGCAGACCAAGCATTTTCTTTTGATGCATGACAAACTAGAATCCCATTATCTCTGCTGACTAAGAATCCTATAGAATCGACTTAGGAGAATATCCCTTTGGACAGGTGCACAGAAGCAGACGCCAGTGTTGATAACCAACATTGGCACCTATACCCATAAAGTTTCAGCACCAAGCAACAGCTGACTTGTGTTTCCAAACAAAGCCAAGCACAAACCACACAATAATTACATTAGCTTGTCACTAATCTGGGTTGAGCTCAAAGCATTAAAAAAAATCATGATAGATTCAACTCTGGATTTAAAAGAATTCTCATGGTTTTGGCACCTGGGAACAGCATTTGTTTGCAGAGCAGAAACAGTACAATTAATTATTCTGGTGGAGTAGCTGCCTCCTACTGATATATGTAATCTTTTATGTCCCCTCCAAACCATCCACGCTTTGCTCGTCTGTTGACAAATAGATGGTTTTCAACACTTGTTTTGGCAAAGAAATGGATGGCACACATTACCACACTCAGGTCACTGCTTGTCCAATTCATTACAACTGTACCGCATTTATCTTTTGAACTAACCTTTTCAAGCAGGAAAATGGTGGCAAAAGGACTGAATTCATTGTGTAATGAATGGCTGTATGCAACTAGTTTGTGCGAACAAGAATGTCTTTTAGGTGTACTTGCCCAGACGTCCTGCAGTGTGCTACATCCACCTTTGTGAGTGCCATGTGCCAATCAGGGAACCGCCCTTCAGTCTTGTTTCCTGTCATGTACTTGTGAAGGACAGAGGTTGCAAAGCTTCTGCTCCTGCTGCAAACATAGCACTGTAACAAGCACCACCCCTGCAATGCAAGGTTAATACTACTTGTCAGTGTCACAAAGACGGAGCCCCCTGATTATGATTGATCAAACCCTGTTGTGAGACAAGAGACATTTGCTGCATTATACTTTAGGACTACAACAGTCCTTGGACAGAGATCACAAGCTGCATCTACTGCTAAGAAGTACAAAGGGAAAAAAAATAAAACAAACTTGTCATGCAATGTCATCTGCATCGCAATGAAGTCGTTGAAAATTGGAGTTAAAGTAATGAGAAACCGTAGTGTTACTGCATTTTGATTGGCACTTTGACCTGGCAGGTTTTTTAATCGTCACAAATTCTTTGCGATTACAATCAGTCATTCGTGCTTCCTGCTGTGGTGATGGCAGATTTATGGAAATTAGGGCATCATAATCCTGATCAGGTTGTGTTGGCTTATTGTGTGCACTGAGCTTCACAACTCCACAGTAATTGCCTCTTGCAATCTTCTAAATCTTGCTTGACATACCAGCAAATCCATGGCTCCCTGTTGTTTTTAGTGGTGACCTTGGCTTAGTGTCAAAGCTTTGGAGCCAGCTTGTTCTGAACATGGAGGAAATATGGTGTTTGACTTAAGATTCCAAGTGGATTTCACTGGCATTTTTCTTTTGCATTTCTGAGAACATGCTACATGCAAAACTAGGAAGTTCTGTGCTGCAACAAAATCCAGAATAATTCTGCTTAAGATGAACATTGCAGGTGAAGGGGATGTGACCTTGGAACCTGTCTAACACTTGTTCTGTGAGATGAATGGAATGAAAAGGAAGAGCTTGAATCCGAGTCCTTAAAAGCAGACTAATTACTCTAAAACACTGATAACGCTCAAATCCTCTGTTTCCTTCAGGCTATGCATAATGGTTTATTAACTGTACATAATTGACCATAATTAGGAAAGGGTGTTAGATCTTTTGTGTAAGAAACGACAGCATTTTGCCCTAATGTTTCCTTATAATGTCAAATAGTAGACACTAATTATCTTATTTCTATATTAATAGTTTGAATTCAACAGTGCTTTCACTATTTGCTGCAAAGCAAATTCCCTATTAAACTATTAATTATTTTTACCATAATTATATAAATATAACAACAATAATAAATATCACAAGGATTTTATGTTCATTTCCTTTAAGTAATTCATCTCCAGCACTACTTATCCCTGTTATAAAAGCCTATTTAGTTTACTGTCCCCTTTAGAAATCCTCCGTAGGCCATATGGTCTTATTTTGGTTCAGCCACACCTTTTCTAGCCTCTTTAGACACAGCTATTATGTGGAAGGCACTAAGTGTGTGGGTAAGATAGGCTGTTCAAAAGTGAGGGTCCAATTTACCAGTGCATGTAATATGTTAAATAAACATGCTGTTACATAGATATTAGATAGATAATACAGTGCTAACAAGCAAGTGGTCCAATGAGTATTTTTGGTGTAACATGAGAAACATGTGGCTGATGACACAACCCTGCCATTGCATCAGTGGGTGAGATATTAAGTGCTAATCCACCTGAAGATGTAATTATTTTCTCTGACAAAACCATGTATAAGGAATCTGAAACTGTTTGTTTCAGATTGAAACTGTCAATGAATCTTTTTTTTTTTTTCCTGTTATTTGGCCAGCAGAAATTAATTTGACAGGCAAATTAGCTTTTCCAAATTGTCTCAATCTTCACTTTCTTCATGCAATGATAAAACTATTGTTTTTCAAAACATCAGTTTTTAATTGCTTTTGGGATTTTTACGGTTGTGTCTCACATGGATGCTTCCTCACAAACAGAGCAGTATTGGTTGCTATTGGTGCCATCTAAGCAGGCGAAAAGAGCTGATGAAAAATGAACTCAACATGCCCTTACCTCCACTGATGTGAGGCTGTGTTATGATAGGTTGAGAGCACTCAAGTGTCTCATGTGTATCTTCATTACATGTGGGGAAGTGGGGTGGGGGTCACTCATCTGACAACAAAAGAGCGGTATGATCAGTTTTGTCTAGATTCCTCATAGCAATCATATTTGCTGCTTGTAAATTGAATTAGAGGACAGGAATGGGAGCAGGTAAAAGGCAGACACAACAGGGCTCTTTGCTCGTCAGGACTAATTGTGTCTCTGAGTGTCACAAAAGCTTGAATAGAGAGTGCTGCTGTAATCAGAGGGCTGTGTGCTTGTTCATCAGCCCAGAACCTTTCTGCACCATTGGTTCCTCTGACTGAGCCTGTGACAACAGTAGGAACTGCATTATACTGATTGCAACATCAAACCTATAGCAGTAAAATACAGCAATTTAAGGCTACATAATGGTTGGGAAAATGTGCCACGCAGGAAGTCGTATGGGAAAGTCATATTGGCTACTGAAGAAATTTCAAACTCCAACAATAATCAATGTTCTGACACTGATACTAACAAAAATCTAAGAAATAATAGACATGATTTTGCTGCTCCATAAGCATTTAATTTAATATGAGACAAAACGGACTTCATCTCATTTTACCTTGAATGAAAACAAAATATCTTGTGTGTTTATCTGAGAGCTTTAGACATGACTTGCTGTGCCTCAATCCATTGACTCACTTTATTTTTAGAAGTGCTATTTATGCTGCCCTTTCTGCTTCATTGGTTTGTGCACAGTAGGTGAAGAGCCCAAAATGAACTCTCCACAAGGATACATATTGTAGAATTTGTGTAAACCCACTGGACCATGGAGTGCCCCAACTGAGTGCAGGGCTGAGATGGACTAAGTCATCTTAAAACTTGGTCTTGGTCCCAGGCCTTCATTTGTGTCTGTGCTGGCGACATTGGCTTTTTCATCTGCCTTACCTGTCGGTGTCTGATTAATGTCAAAAGTGTCAAAAGTCATCCAATGTTCCTACTATCCTCTCATTCTCTTTTGTGTATGTCAAGGCATGCCTTGCAGCAGGGGAAATAAATAAATCATAAGCATATGCAGAGGTGTAAACAACTTAAACAGTGTTGGACAACACAAATACCCACAGCATGAAGGCATATAGCTGTCAAGATTTTCCAGTGCCATCTGTATTTACTCACACATACCCTATATTGCAGTTTCACAAATAGGGGTAAATCTGCTGTAAAAACACCAGCAATATAATTCAGTGAGTCCCCATGGTACAAGTGTATTTAATTAGAAATATATCCATGTACTGATTGGAGAGGTCATTGCATCACTGTGCTAGCAGTTCCCCTGGAAACTCAAACCAACGAGGTGGCAGTAATCACATTAGAATCAGTGAAGACTAGTGAAGCAGGCATGAGATTTGGACGTGAGCAAAATATGTCAAAATGTTAAACAGAATGTCATGAATGCTGTCATTTACTCTGCAATAATAAATAAACAAACTGTTTAAAAAAAAGAAGAAAACTCAGAATAGATGACAGTGGAGTCTGAATATCCAGTGGTATCGCTGCATATGGCTAAAGGGAAAGTCACAGGCTTAGTGGCACACAGTACATACAAAGTGGAAAGACAAGCTTGTCAATTTGTGCAACCAGCCTTCCCAAGCTTATTGGACTACAGGCTCTCAGATCTTTGGTTTTCCTGTGTGGTTGACATCCTAAGTGAACTTGCTTCAAACTTTTTCGGTGCTGGCAGAGTAGTACAGTGAAAAGAAAAAATAAAGTTATGTTTTCTGTTCATAGTTTTCTATTTTAATATGTAAAAATATATATGTAATTATATTTACATACAAATGGTACAAATAAGTACTGTCTCTGAATGGTATATTGTCTTTTCTCTCTTGCTCTGCTCTTTCCAAGTAGAATAACACAGTTGGGCATGTCTGATATTAGATATAATCACAGATGACATATAGCCGAGTAAAAAACAGAAAGAACCTGTCTTCTCAGTGCTTATCATAAATCTTGCTTTGTAGCATTGAAATTATTGTGGTGCTCTTAGGTAATCTGATTACCTCATTACCAAATTGGCCCATTACTTAAATTGTGATTGAAAAAGAAGAGTAAAACAAGATGTTTCTGTGGATGAAGTCACCAGTGGCTCAAGTAACATGTGCACTGAATCCGTAAATACAAAAAAAAGAAAAAAAAAATCTAATGGAAAATTTGTAGTATTTCTCTCTGAGGGATTTAAAACAAAATGGGAACTGTGCAACAGTGAAAACAAACAGGCTGGGTGACCTCAGCTGAGAATGACAGTGTATCCTGAGGGACTGCCGTTTCTGATCTGCTTTTCTGTGCTCTTCACAGTGTGAAAAGCCTTTTATGATTTTCCCCGTCCAATATCTGTGTAAATTAAGTTCAGATTTCCCATACCGTACTCCATCAACAGTATTTTTCAACAGTATGCTCCAGCTCGATAGTACAATATGAAAATCGGATCTTCAGATTTTAAAAAACAAATATTATAAAAAAACTAAATGTAAAAAATAAAACGTATAAAAACTTTTATAATCACTTTTTTGTATGCATTTCCACCATGACCATCGAAACGTCCATGGAAAAAAATACAATTCATAATGCAACTAAGGCTGAGTCTGAACACCTATCTCTTTAGATTAATGGCTGTGCCCTGCTGATTATGTCATCGATATGACTGAAAGTTACTGAAAATAAAACCATTATTTATAGAAACATGAATACTGATGATCTGTTTGGTCAATCGCTTACTGTTCTCATCACAGCTGTTGCTATGCCAAACACTGTGGTCCAATATGTTTACAAAAATGACTCACCTAAATGGAAAGTGAGTCAAGATACAAACAGCTGCTACTGTTGGCAAGCAAGAGGACATGAACATAAAAGAGAGGATGGAATGGAGTTTTAATCTACAAAATAAATCCAACAAATAATTAATAATGTTAACATGGTTCCAACATGTTACATGACTTATAAAAAAGACATAGTGATCACTGTGTGTCCATCTCCACTGGATTTCTCATTCTCCTACACTCCCAATGCAATCTATAAACCAGGAGAAAACCTTGTTAAAACTGATCAGTTTGATCAGTAACCTGTGGTTAATGAAATAAACCACAATGGCAGCATAAATATCACCAATATCTGTCCTACTGTCTCCACATGACTGTGGGGAGTTAAACAGAGAGAGGGAGGTTTTCATACATTCTAAAAGCAGATGGTGAAGGTAATTATCAATTAAACCATTCATTTCCAAGATTTCTGTTGGTGTACAACCAGAGGATTCAGTGACTTTTGTATAGATTCTTTCATGTTGACGCTATTTCAACCTTCAGAATCTCATTGCAGAGCATCTCTTGTGCTGTGCTTCCTACCAGAGAGTGAGATAGACTTGTGTTTTCAATAACAGTATATTGCATTTGCCCTCCTTCCCTCACAATGGAGGTTATAATATTTTGCGATAGTGAAAACAGTGAAAACAAAGATTCTGGATATAGTCTACTGTTTAAAAGAAAAATAATATAGTCTAAAAGCATGCCCACAGTTAGAAGTCATGTCAATTTCAAAGCAAAAAATTAGAGTATCTGGATTTTCTCTTCATTTGCTGATAAAGGTATCTGATTGATTCTGGCCTACAAAGAAAATGAAAACTTTCTAGGGAAGAAAGATACACAAAAGTGCAGAATTTAGACCAAAAATATCAACCTTAAAGTTCAATTACAAAGTACGATGTTGATAGATGGATGTTAAGCCAAAGTGAATTGAATTTTCCTCTACCTCTCAAATCAGAAGAGACTGGCTTGTGTGATGAATGATGACATTTATTTGATTTGGGAGATATTACAGTAGGTACTGTCAAGAAATATAAATGGATATAGTTTCACAATCATATTTTACCAGAAGACCAATACTCTTGTCGATGTGCAGCAACAATGGCAAAGGTGGGTTGGGACAACCAGTTGAAAACAGTAGAAACCAGAGAGGGGAAACAAAACTGTCAGCTGAATATTGCCTAGACAAAAATTGTATGAAAGGGTAAGAATCATAGATGCATGAACAAAAGATCCAGTTAAAGAATTTAATTAGAAGTTTGCTGCAAAAATGTCTTTTAACTATTCACTAGAAACTAAAAATGTTCAATCACAAGTAAGTCCCAAAAATGTATCTTGAGTTAAATCTTTATTAAATCTTGCCCTAAGGAATTGCTTCACATTTAGCTTGCATTTTTTTCCCCTTCAGCCCATGTCATGATGAATCATATTTATTTTCGGATTGATCATTATCTTCATTCTTCTTTTTGTCCTGTTCATCAACCTTACTTTCATATGCCATATCACTATCTAGACCTTGCGTCTGCATCACATTCACAGTATGATGTCATTGCATCCACGCTTAATTACTTTCAGCAGTTGGCGCTCAGATTAATCTGGAGTTCTCAGAGTATGTGAGCTCTTGTCACAGAACATATGGACTTTATGTTGTTAATAACATCAATTTGTCTCTGTCTGCTTGATGACACTTTATTAATATCCAATGAATGTATTTATGAGTTCATGCACATTTAGCAGGCATTGGGCTGTGGAATTTATGGGGCGTATTTGCAGTTCTTATGCATTCTTCATAAGTTGCGGAACAAGGTCATTGAGGGGTTGTTAATTTAAAATAGAAGTTGTATTTGGCACAACAACATAGTCTTAATACAGGACTGAATTCAAGAATGCAGGATTGCTATTCTTTAGCTGCATGTACTATAAGAGATGGCTGAACCAGTAGTTGTCTATAATCATCTCTACATGTCCTCCAGAACTTCATTATCACCTCAACCACTTCTGACAGGTTTGAAACAATAGCTGCCTTGGATAGCGATTTATTAGAGGAGGATCAGCTCTTCTTCTTTCTGCACCTTAGAACCCACATAGAAATGTTGCAAGAAAATAATGAGAAAAAAATCCTTCAATGGGTCCTCCCCAGACCATCATATCATTATGGCTGCATTCTAGCCTACCCATTTTCGTCTGTGATCTCATCAGGATTCCAATTTGCTGGCATGAATTTGGCTGCAATAGTCTCAAATGATCCGCTTTTCATTTCGCCTCTCTGATGGTTGTGAAAAATCTGCCTGCCTGTTCTGCTACAAAGAAAATTCGGATGTTTCACAGTGAGTCAGACTTGGAAGCTCCCAAATCCTCTCAAATGAAAGCATGACGCAGCTCACTGGGATTACTGCTTGTAACTGACGGATTGTTACATATCATTGCCATGCTAATGATGCATTGTCACATTACTACAGGAAAAGTGTGTGTGGTGTATGTGTGTGTACATGTATCTCCGTACAGAAACGTGCACACACATACACATGTCCCTCATGCAGTGAATAGGCATTGCCATAGTCAAATAGAGATGTTGCTATGGCTTACACACTTAAGTTAAGAATTTAATTAGATCTAAAAAGCAGTCTGTAAAGCCAAATCCATATACTTTTGTGGAAAGCCATCATACAAAGTGTATGGCTTTGATCTGGAAGAGCACTGTTTGCATTCATTTTCATATCATTGGTTAAGGTGGGGGAAACAAGTTGGAACCAGCAGGTTGAGTGTACATGCTTACACCAGTACCTCACATGTCTAATGCAGCTATTTCACTTGCCTTTTGCAGCCAAACAGGTAATACAAACCCAAGGAAGCTGTGATCTTGCACTGCTGCTTGCATTCCTATTCATTATATGTTCAAGACCAAGCAGCAACCTCTGCAGCTGAAAGTGAAGCCAACACGGAAGTGCCAAAAACTGCAGTTCTTTGAATGGCATCTTGAGGCTTGCTCCAAAAGTAAGTCAATCCCAATAAAATCCCATGTTAAAAGGCCCAGGGTGAGCATATGCTGCCACAAACTGGCGTACACCGTAGTCTCAACTACACATGCACCCCTTCTCTTCGCCCATTTTTGGGTCAGCCAGGAGTTAGGCAAAATCAGACACTACCGAGATGGCAATGGTGGAGCAGCCCACTCTGAGCTTCAGTACTGCTCTTCCAAAACCTATGGGACATCCCAGAGGCTACGTCAAGCTTTATTTACAGACTATGGTGAAGACCAATGTTGCAGACGTAGGCTGCCAGGATTAGAGATTAGCAATTTAGGGATGAGAGTACATGCCGTTAAACAATCTGACTGGGAGTGGTTTGGGCCGCCAAGGAAATGCCGCTACTGCTTTGCTTTGCTCTGCTTTGCGTTACCCATTTTAGTTTACTCACAAAAATATTACTATTTTGCTTTTATCTTTAGTCTGCTTTGTTTTACCTTTTTAGTTATTACTACTTTTGTTCTATCTGACTGGAGTAGAGTAGATTATACATGAGAATAAAAAAAAATTATGTCCCTGAGGGGCTATTTGGCTCATGCTGTCAACAGTAAATACAACAAACTAATAAAAATGATTATCCATAAATAAGCACAAGTACAAGTTACTGTACAGTCAACATACCTCTTGTGAAATCGTCACCAATTATTGCCAAATCTCAAAATATCAGAGATAAAATAAATAGATAAATGAAGGAAGAAAAGGAAAGGGGTCTGTATCACATTCACAGCTAGTCACAGGCCAAATCACATTGAAAAAGCCAATAGCTGAAGCAATAAAAGACCTTGTGTTATCAGTTTGTTTCACCTCTAGGGAGGTAAAACCTCTGCCTTGATGGAAGCAAATTAAACTCACAATATAAGGGTGCGGGGAGTCCAATAGGATGACCTGAGCTTTCTGTGTGGCTCTGAATTGATACAAGTGGCAAAGATCATTTAAGTTTACACCAGTAACTTTAGGGCACACATTCACTATTTTTCTGAACAAGTTTTTGTTTTTCACACTGCGATTACCAAACCAACAGATCATAGCAAATGTTAAAACTCATAGCACATTTCCAACAGAGACTTGTCAAGATTAAAACGTATGAGCTTCCTTAAGAAAAACAATCTCTGGTTTAGCTTTCTACGACTAAATTCAGTGTTGGCATCAAAGGTAAGGTTATCATAAAGAATGGTTCCTAAGTACTGTATTCGTACTGCTGGACTGCTGTCAAAGGCCCCCCTTTTAAAAATGGTCAGAGCAAGAGAAGTGGGTCTCCTTTGAAAGTCAATGAATATCTCTTTGGTTTTGTTCACTTTCAAATATTATTCACACCAGCTGAGAAATTTTTCTACCACTGGCCCATTACTGTTCCTCACTGTGCAAAAGGCTGATTATTAGTGACATCAATATATTTAAGAACATACCTGTCTTTAGACCCAGTGGAAGATGTGAACTAGACTGGGAATTATTCACTCAAACTCTATGTTCGTTTAAAATTCACATCAAAGTTTGACAACATCTTGTGTACAAGGATGTGAGGTTGTATACAATTAAACATTGAAGATTAATCTTGCATGTTTTTTGTTCCTTTCTAGATTTTTCACATTAAGATTTGACAGGGTTGCAGTAGCATCTTCAACCCCTCCTCTTGCTGTATATGTAAATTGGAGGGGGCCAGTCTGTCCTGCGTGACATCTAAAATCTTGTATTTAAGAATAAATTCCATCTTTTTCATTACAAGGGAGGTAAGAGCCAACTGGCGATAATAATTTAATGACCTTGGTGATATAACCCTTCTACTGTTCCAAAAATGTAATATATATGTAAAAATGACAGTTGTGTAGCATAGCTTTTCTGGAGTTTTTCCCATATGCATTCAGGACCTGCACTTTCCCTCTCCTTGATAAGGCTGAAGTATTTACGTACTACGGCTTCATCAGGCTGTAACTTAAAGCCCACCACCTTGTTGCAGAACTCAGAGTTCATGATTAAAATCGTTTGCATCAAACCTTAAAACATATTTAACTTCTCTACCAATTTAATGTCAGACACATCAAAACACCCAAGATTTCTCTTTTTATTCTACCTTCCCAACCATAGACTTGTTGCCCACGTGTCCCAGGCTGCACGTGAGTCACTCTCCACTTTATCTTTATCTTGAGTTAGTTTCTTCTGATTCAGTAGTTGTTTAAGGGATTTGCTGATCTAAAGCTTATTATTAGAGAATTATATATGTTTTGCGAGGGATGACTGTATTTTATGGTAACTAATGTAACATGATACTATCACAGTAAGTTCATCCAAATCTGCACATTATTTAGCTGTGTTTCACATTTTATTATATTTTAGAGAAATTTATCCTATGCTTGTTCTTTTTGATTGCTTTTAGTTTTGATAATTTTATCTGGCTTTTAGAATATATTTATTCACCAGGTGTGGTCTCTGTTGAATATTGTGTGTCTTCTTGGTTACTGACATCATTTTAGAACTACCAACTTAAAGGTGTTGTTTGCACAAATTCATTGTTTCATTAATATTTTTCCCTACAAATATTTGTTGGTAACAATAGTGAAAATCAGTCGAACTTGAGATGCTTGTTATTGACAGAAAGGCATAAACCTGTAAATTCAAACAACATAAAGAATTCCTACTTTAGTGATTCTCAGTGGTAGGAGAGTAAGCCCATCACACTACAGGTCCAGGGACACTAGAATGAAGCAACAAATAGACTACATCCCTTTTCACTGAGATCGTTTCATTTTATTTTAAACAAACTACTGTTATCAGAGTGATTAGACAGATAGAAACTGCCTCTGAGTAATCCACACTCAGTGCAAATGACCAGCAAGTCTATAAAGAGGTTTTCATTTGGCAAATAACTAACTGGAGTATTCAATCAAGGCAGTTTACTGTAGAATTTGACAGCATCATTTTGTGAATGTGACAGGCTGGGGAGATGCAGGAAGTCAGAAAGCGAGAGAAAAAGGAGGAGTATTGCAGCTGATTGACAGATGAAAACTTGTTTATCATTGGCCTGTAGATGTGACTGCCACGGCACCGGAGGGCAGCCATTCTCTTATGCTGGTCAGGTAGCACGCTCCATTTCCTAACCTGTCAGCATGGACAAGCTAAACACAGGGCTTTTTGACATCGGCATTTTACATCGCTCATTCTCACTGACAACTCCAATCGAAAGGAGGTTTGACACGGTGTCATTTCCAGTGGGCCCCCCAGCAACCTATGTGCTGTGCTCACAGTTTGAGCAGGAGATCAGTGCTGTCTATGACAGTTTTGTTTCTCCCAGGTATGGAGAGAAAAAATGTCACGTTTGGCATCCATGCCCTGGGCAAAAGTTGGCCTCACTTCTGATTGTCTTTTGATGGTAGAAGAGATACTCTTCTATACTTTTTTTTTTTCTTATGAAGGTATGAAGGTTATTGGGAATTGATCTACACTAAATATGTTTCTTAAGACAGCACAGAGAATTTCAAGGCATAGTTTAACATTTCATGGATACGTTATCTGCTTTTTGTTGATAATTAGATTGCAGTATTGAAAGTTCATGGTCTAAACCTTAATGCCACAGCCATGGTTAAGTCAGGTGAAATCATGGTGTACTCGAGAAGAGTTGTTTTTATACATGCTTTAATTCTGATGAGCAATTTTCTCTGTAGGCCTTTCACTAAGTTGAGTTTGTTGGGGAAAATAGAGAACCATTGCTTATGTAAAAATGTGAAAAAGTTTTGTGCTGCATAACCAGTGTCAGTGCACCACCATGTGAAGTCAAGCAGACAACCTTGCAGCTGCTGTCACCGTATAATAAGCAGAAAATTCCTTTCATGTTAATTTCTTAACCCAAATCCAGTTAGTCAGACCATGTAAAAAGACTCAGACTTCTAAAAATTAAGTCTAGTCATGGTTACTATCAAGCTTTTTGTAATGCATGCCATATTTTTTCCTTCCTTCTGTTCATCTATACACAAGTCGGGTTGTACCATTGTTTTACCATTTGTGATGTGTTAAAGGTGTTATATGTAAGTACTTGCTATCACTACTTAGCCAACATAACTATTTATTTACCAGTCTATAAGAAAGGTTGCGAGTTTAGCGTCAGAGCTCAGTCTTTTACTTGCCAAGAGCTGTCTTCAGAGGTGGAAAGCAACAACAATGTTGTATTTCTGTTGCCTCTTTTCTTTGCTACTGAACGTTGTTTCTACCTCTCATGTTAGACCAAGGGCAGACTCGATGCTACGGTGACTCAGTATCGTCTCTTGAGGCGAGTGGTAGCTACTACGTGGGCTAGCTGGGTATCATGCTAACTTCATTAGATATCTGTAACACAGTCATAGATGTCTTTGATGTAACGTCAAAACTCTTATTTCTTCACATTCTGCTAATAATTGTAGTTAAATGTAGTTAAACAGTTTTAAACTTAAATTCTTGCATATAGTAGATTTGTAAATACTGCTTGTGCATCAGGGTTTATGCATATATGTATACAGTAAATATGTGTGCATACTAGGGATGAATAATATGCAAAAAAATCATATTGCGAATATTTTGGCAGATATTGTGATTGAGATATGAGTCATGATTTCAGTTGGAAAGCTAAATTTTGCATTTCATTTTCACATGATCATATTATGTGAGTTTTTGTGGGTCATGCACTAAACAAGCTTGTTCATTTATGTCTGGAAAATACGATTTACATTTACATTTACATTTACATTTACATTTACATTTACATTTAGTCATTTAGCAGACGCTTTTATCCAAAGCGACTTACAGAAAGGGGAACAATCAAGGTTAAGTGCGATAAGAAGTGTTAGCGCAGCAATAAGTGCTAGTGATGATTCTTTAAGTGTAGATTTGCTATGTAGTGCTAGATTTATATGCCAGGACATCTCTACAGCACCACAATGCTTAATTTATAGTATGTTGTGACATATTTTACATTTTAATCAAAAAAAAAAAATTGAAGCTCTTATTTCAATTAATTGGTCATCCATATTGCATACAACATTGGGGGAGACACAGTGCTACAAATGGAAAATAAAGCTCCAATTTCCTGTTGGAAAATAATATCTTAGTTGTAAGTATAATATATACTTTATACCCAGAGAACTGAGTCTAAGTCCTCAGTCGTTCAGTACATGCATGTGTACACACTCACACGCACACACTGCTCTCAGTGGATCAGGAAAAGTAGTGGGTGAGTCAGCTTGACTTAGAGGTTCTCTGGGTGAGGGGTTTTTAGTAACAAGGCTTTATCGCCTCCATTCTGTTCTTTAGAACAAAGCACTCAGGCAATTTGAGTCCTAATGCACCTTTGCAAAACAATTACTTGAGCCCCACTTCTATCAGCCTGGTATGAAATTTAAAGAAGATGGCATCCAAAGAGCTATAGCTAGTTTGGTAGTGAGTCTAGATTTTAAAGAAGCTGTGTAGAAGCTCCTCTGTGTGTTGAATTGTTCTTGCAAAAGTATGCTGCAACATATCATATTAAATGAGATTTTATATTTGTATAATCATTAGCAAACATTTTAAGAGTAACAGTTATGTTGTATGTGCTACACTCATTATGAGAATAATGAGAAGAACATCTGTGGTACATGCCTGTACTTGGCTTTTGAACCATTCACTGCTAAGTCATATATGTCATCTGAAGAAAAAAGATAGTAGGACACCATGTAATTTTACCACAACTGAAGAAATTCCAAGTCATTCAAAGCCCTGTTTATGTAAATAGAACACTATAGCAGCAGCTTTACTGTCCAGGTAAACATGGTAAGGTACATGATATGACCTCTAAATGCATGGAGACATTTTACATGGAAAGAAGCAGAGCATAGAGACACAGACAGAGGGTGTTTGAATAATTTTATTTGATGTCTAAGTCAATTCTCTGTCTTTTAAGAGAGTGAAGTATCCATGTCATATGAAGTCCAGCATGTGCTGCTCTTAAGGTCATCTTATCATCTAGAAGCACAGTAGCTGATGTGGTTGCAAATGACAACTGGCAACGCTGTCTCCTTGAGAGTATGTTTCTATAACTAAACTTCAACAACAAATACATTCTATAGGAGACATATTTGCTGGGTGGATTATGTTCAGAGGCAACATATTTTTTTAATGAATAAAGCTCCTTATGTATGAAAAGCTTTGAAGATGCCAGGAGGTGTTTGGGATGGATGGTGTTGGGCATACAAAGCGTTAGTCTGTCACACCAGAGACAGAGACCCATCTGTGGTTAGAGGCAACAAAAGCCCTTTGGTTAAGGTGAGGGATTTGGTTAAATGTAAGTAAACATCTTGTTTCAGAAGTCACTGACCGTTCTCTGTATCAAACCAGATGTTGATGTTTCCCTAACCTTGACAAAATGCTGTGAGTGCCTGAATATAACCATAAAATAATTTAGTAATACTGTATACTGACTACAAGTTGATATTGTACTGCAAGAATATTATGTTATATTTTGACAGAAAGCAAACACATTGTCTTTGAACATTTACTGATATGTTCAGTATCAACATATTTGTGACTTGCCAAATACATAAATTGACAGCATATCCTCAAATATAATCCAGTTGCAATTGCATTTCTTACTAAATGTTTTTGTTTTTGTTGTTGCTGTTTAGTTTTATAGAAATGTAATTTTTAGGAGACAGGGTTGGACAACTGGGGACCCCATGCAGATAATTTTTTTGCTACAAGTAGAAAATTGCTGTTTGTATTTCTGGACTCTTCTTATTTGTCACTTTATCCTTTGTTGCACATCGTCTTGCCTATTTTGGTTGCATTCAGTGGAGACAGTTTGTTTTGAGAAAGGCCTGACTATTACATGCCCCATGCACACATGCAAACACATACACATAAACAAGTTCATATACATTTAGCTTTCATTTGATTACCCATCACTACCCAGAGCTATCAGCAAGTGTAACCAACTGTGGGATACAAATATTTGATTGAAATCCGACATTTGTTGAAACTTTTTCGGTATTTGGCTGGTTGAATGTTTGGGGAAAAAAAAAGAAAAAATGCAATCAGTTTTCTAGATGTTTCCCTGTCTGTGTGACATGTCATTAAATGAAGAAAAGAAGCCAGAGCTTGAGCTTGCCTGTGACCAGCTCATCAGTAGCTCTCCGCAAATGAGAAATATCCTTTCAATAAGTTGAATCCTAAGGGTGTAAGAGCAGGAGGCATGAGGAATGAGGAGGCCTTTTCTGTGGGCATTGGGAGTCGTCTGCTGGGATGATTTCAATGAACACCCAGAATGGGATCCATCTGGGGCATCCTGGGAGGCCAGAGTGGCTGGAGGAAGCAAATGGCCCTCAGGCCCCTGGCGATTAGCTGGAGCATTTCCTGGGAAGAAAGGAATGGAAGAGATGAGAGAGAGAGAGTCAGAGAGAGAGAAATCAGCTGGCTCAGAATCAGGAATTACTTGGTTTGCACTGAAAAAGAAACCTGGGGGAAGATTCATCTATTTAAAGTTTCTTTAAGCCTCACTGCCCCTTTGTTTTATTAGTATCTTGATGTTCTCTTTCCACTTGAAAAAGCAACAAGCAGACAGTGCGGTACTTTAAAAAGTATTCGCCTTTTCTTAAGATACATGTGGTATTCTTCTCCTTAACTAAATTTCAACATGCATATTAATGCATCTATTGCCCAGTAATTTGAAAATGAAAAATAGCCACTGTTAAAGGTACCCTATGAACCACTAGTTGCACTTGAGGCAGTGATGCACATGCAAGCATTGAGCGTTGACACTAAACACATTCCTGCAGCCAGTTTCATGCTATTTTGCCGTCTACAGGTGGCGGTAAAGCTCAAAGAAGTTTGTCCAATGTGCCAGCGGACCAACGGTACAGACAGGACTGGCTGCCTTATTCATGGAAAGAAAATTGAGAAATAATGCATAATATGCATTTATTTGTGATCAGTATTCACAGAATCATCATTAACTTACCAACATATATTAATCGTGATGCACAAATACAAAATATGAAATTATGGCTGAGCTGTATGTTCACAAGACATTGTTTGCAAAAACTAGCACTGAGTGTGTGTAGGATGAAAATCAGCACCCTTTAAAAACATCATCTCTAAATAGATTTTTAAAGCTTCTGAGCCTTCTGCACAATAAATTAGATTATATGTTGTACATGAAAACACACTGTAAGAATTTTGTAATTTACCTCAGTGATTCATATGCACGGTTAAGAGGACAGGAGATACTTTTACTGAAGAAAATGCATATTGCAAAGAGGCAATGTCTGCATAGTAACGGAATATAGCACAGTGTGGTGGTTAATTTCCAGGTAATGTGCTGAAGGAAATTATTTTCCCATGGCGCTCAAGGCAGTGCATCAAGTGTGTCATCAGTTGACAGGGAAAGAGTTGGGCTTGTGTCACTGCGGCATCTGTGTAGCATAGTTTTGTCTGATTAAAAGAGATTCATCTAATAACCCAGGGAGGAGTGTTGCCAGCGGAGGAGTAGAGAGCTGCTGATGTGATGAGGCCTGCTCTCTCACTCTCTCCCTCTGGCTCCTTTTCTATATTGGAAAGGCAATGGATCATTAGACATGGTGTGGGAAACCAGTGCTAGATTGTCGAATTGGATTTCATTACATTTTCTTAAGCCTTAATTAGATTGGGGTCTAAGAGACTAATGCCAATTTGAATAATAGAGAGATCATGACAGGAAATTAGTTTGTGTTAATTTGATCAAAATAAGATAGGCGAAAATATATAATGGGCCACAAATTTTCTAGGGATACATTTTTTAGTAGGCTACTAAAATAAGGGCTGATGTAGTGTAGTAGCTTAGAGCTGCCATGCAGACCTTATGCAGTTGTGAATATGAAATATATATATAAAAAAATGTCAAAGCATTCAATCACAGAAGTTTCCACCAGACTTGAAGGACCACTCCACAGGGGCAGGTACTGTGTGTTGTGATCTGACTTACTGGTGACCTGGTGATATTTCATTGCTTTCAATCTCATTTTGAGACAGCTGGTGGTGGGAAATCTATTTTATAATGCACAGTGTGGTGCCTTGCTTTGACAACATATACTACATGTTGAAAATGTTTTATGTGCAGCAGCCATGTGGAGCAAGTGAGGGAACAGGGAGTCTGCAATTCAGAGGCTGAAATTGTTTCATGGACAATGAAGCAGCTTTCTAATGACCAGAAGACTGAGATGAAATGACTGCTGCTGGTTGGCTTGGAGTCAGTTTCCAGGGCAGGGGTCCATGTGGAATAAACTACCCTCCTGGGAGCCAACATGCTGTAGGAGATGGTATACAGTCGACTGTTAGAAGAGGTTGTTGATATAACCTGGGGGACAGCAGATTAAAAGTCACTCCAAGATGAATTTTCACATTAATTTTCTCTTGAGGATGAACTACTCTTGAGACAGTGAGGATAAAAAGCTTCTTCGCACAGGAAGAGCTGAACAGTGACAGAGTGCATATTAAACGAGATAAGCTCACAGGTCTTGCTATACGTAATATCCGAGGAGATGCTATGCCAAGACTTTTATGACCGTGCAGTTACACACATATTTAGTAGGAAGCATAAATCTTATTCAGCAAACACCCATACAGAACATGTGACTACAGCACTGATTCATCTTCTTTAAAGACAAAACTAAGGTTTGCCCTCAAATAAGACATTAATCTGTCAAGGACATCTTACAAAGTGAAATATTTATTTACAGCAATAAAATCAATCCAGTTGAGACTCAGGCTTTGTATCAATAGCTATTTGGCCTCACAGACTGTATCACTGATGCAACAAATTCTGCTCTGAGGTCAGCTTATCTCCTCAATTTTTGGTTCTGCTTGGAATAACAGAATGTGTCAAAACATGATACTGGGATATCAGGGGGCAATGCTTGTTCGGTCAGGCAGAAATATAAATTCAAACAACCAAAAACAACAATCCCTCACACTGATTTGATATGACCCAGGGTTTATCCTGTTACTGCAGGATTTGTATCTGGTTATGTACTTTATTTCTATTCCATTCCCTTGAACATCCAGTTCCTTGCATCTGTAAAATGAATGAGAGTGAGCATGAAAAGCAGTGTGGTGAAGGGAGTGTTTGGTTTTTAACCAAAAGTTAGTTGTAGAGTCTTTTACCAGAGAGAATAATTACAGGCTTATGTTTTTCTCACCCCATCATTAATTTAAGGATGGAAAGGAGAAGAATATTAAAGAAAGTAAGTGTAATACAATTCAATACAAGACAACTTAAAACAATTGTAAAGCCTCAAAAATTACCAAAGAGTTACCTCAACACATCTATGATGCAGTGTAAATATATACTGAAACTTGTGGAGCTATTTTATTGAAATGTGAGTGATTGTTCAGGTGTACCTAACACACTTGTAACTCGATACAGTATAGAGATAAAACCCACCTTTGCCTGTAGATTGTAGCTGATTGGAAAGCTGGAGTATGGGCAGGTCAACCTGAAGCTCTCTGATGGCAAGTTCTGTGACATGATAACAAAATATGTAGGTCCCATGCTGGCTGGTAGATTGAATTGCACTGCTGACACAGAGGTGGGAGATGGTAAATCAAGTTGGAGTTTCAGCTCTCAAAACCTGCATTGGAGATTCTACCTTTCATAAATATGAAACGAAACAAAAAGACAACGAGACTAAACTCAGCCAACAAATTGATATTGCATACGGGTCCCTGAAAGTTGACCATTAATGAAGCCGTAAGGAGGTAAATATGATGTCCAATCTTTTTTATTATCCTTCAAGGTCAGTAAGTCAGAGCTCTCCAAATGAGAAAGAAACCAAAGGAGCCTGAACACACCATTTTCATGTATATTTTTTCCATTTGGTAAGAAGGCACAGTATGTACACCTACATGAACAACATGAATAGCATGTAAAATGTAAAGTAAATGCATTTTTGTGCCTGTTCCAACTACTTGTTGCCAATTTTCTGAGTTGTTTGTCTGGTGCTGCCTGCCTCCTGTAAAAGGAGCTTTCAGACAGTGAGCGATTGCCACCACTTTCATGGTTTTCAATTTAATCACGATGGCTGCTGTGCCACCAAGGTCGGTGGAAAGAAGAGGGAGGCCAGCTGCCACTCTCGGGAACATACGCAGGTCTTTGTCGCTGCAGATCACGATGGTTTGACTTTTTAAATTTGCCGCTGTGACTCACCCTGTGACCATGGCAACCCCAGAAACCACAGAAACGGAAAGATACAGGGGCTGATTTTATATCTGAGCTCCCTGAATTATACTCTTCTTCACCAGCAAACAAACCAGTAAAGAGAGATGGTCTGCTTCAGATTTTGATTATTAGGTCTCAGGCAAAAAACAGTTGATGACACTAGTTAGCAAAACTTGCTAGGCTACATTAATTGCTATATTGCTAACTATTTCTTTTGTGTTAGATAATGACAGTGCAATATTTATTTACTTATTTGAAGAGAAGCCTGTCTGCTGGATAGCTGAGGAGGACATCTCATGTCACATCTTGTTGACACCTTTCTTACTCTGTGAAAAGCTGGGCTATTCACTAAACTTGCAGCTGCAACCTTTTTGTTCCTGCTGACACTGCTGCAAAAATGATTGCCCTGAATTACTTTTGCATTATTCAGTCTTTATCGCCATTATGTCCCTTGACATTTCCTCATGAGACAGTGATGGAGGTATCCTGGGTGAGGAAATGGATCTCTTCACAGAGAAAACTGATGTGTGAATCAGATGGAGATAAAGCTGCTAAGTGAGAAATCTGACATTGGAAAAGAAATGTCCCAGCACCAGTCCTGGATGATAAGTAACTAACTAGTTAGCTAAAGATATAATACCTATAAAAACTAAACCTGTTACATAAACCATCATATAACAGCAATATTGCAGTCTTCAGTGGCCTTGGTCATGAAGAAATACCCAAATTCCTCTGAGAAACCCAGGTTTTTCTTTAGTTGTCTGTGTTCTCATAACATTTACAAGCAAAATTGTTTCATTGACTCAATGCAATTTTAACCATGAATGAGAGCTAAATAAATTCTTGCTTAATCCTAAAGAATTATTGACATTTATAAACACTCCTGGTGGTCACTCATTTTTACCTCGGATTAGAGAACCATGTAGCATAAATGTGTTTACTTCTGTACCTAAATGCTTTGCCTTTATTCATCTAATCTATTCAAGCTCAGCAATTTGTCGACGTAAGATCCTTTATTTAAAATCTTTATGTTGTATATTTTGATCCTGCCTAATGTTCCTTATCTTGATTCTACAATTTATTCTTTCTACAACCACCAGTTACAATGTTTCAAACCATTCAAGCAACACACACTATGAATCTGTTCAGTTATTCTCACAGATGTGATAGAGACCTTTACGCTTACAAACACAGAAAACGTTTTTCTGTCATCCGTACCTTGTGTCTCTCAGACATAAGTAAGTGAGCCATGTATCAGCCTTGAGTACAGTAAGAAATGTTTTCCATCATTTGACAGACTACAGTAAAATTGAGTGTGAAAATTGATACCCACATACACAACGTCTTTTTAGCTGTGTGGGTGACTGTAATGATAAGCAAGCAGGAGGGCTTTTTTCCTTGATAAACTAAGGAGTTTATTTATTGCACCCCAGAGAAAAAAGAAGTATTAATTTCACACTCTGCCTCACAACTCCCCCATAGTAGCATATAATATACTGTATTTGTTATATATGGGGGGCGTCTCTGAGTCATAATGGGAGACAATTACACCTTAGCCTGGTAGTAAATGAATGTGTATCAATACAAAAGGTCATTCCCCCAAATCAGTCAGTCATTCTGATAATACCGAATCTGTTTTCAGTAAGTACATTGTTAGGATGATGATTCATCCTCACCCCCAAAGTATATCTGAGTTTGGCTCTATCAAGAAGAAATGTTTGGTGTAACACAAAATACAAGGACACATACCAAAGTGTCACATACCATTGTTGGTCACAGATTACAACAAGCATGTCCACTTTGCTTTGCATCCCCTCTACATCACACCCTGCACAACAGCCTTCACTGATTCTGTTTGAAGTGTTGAGCTTGTTTATTTGCTGAAATTGTGATTGCGGTCATCAGTCTTTCAGTACCATGAGTTTTTTTCAGGCACTGTGGATTCTATTTTAATTATCAATGCAGTGGGGGGGCTCCTTCTCTGTGGTAGTCTTTGGTTTTCTCACTCAGTGCAGTCATTTCCTTGTGCCGTGACAATCCATTGCCCTCCCAGCAGCAATAAATTGATTTTGTTACATGTTGTTGTGGGGGTTTAGGTCAATACTGAGGGGGAGGTGGGGGGTGAAAGGAGAGACAAATATAAATCACAATACACTCTATCTCTGTCCTCATCTCTATTTCTCTCTCCAGCACTTGCTTATACTTTCCTGCCATCTGACTTTATATAGTTCATCGTGCTGCTTCATTATGAACAACCAGCTATACCTCCAAATATTGTAAGTCATGCTATTTAAATGATTACTGCATATGTGATAAGTAGAGTATAATCGTGTCATGTAGAGTGTGTCACATCGCCAGGTGAACTATGGAAGTGCAGTTTGTTCTTATTATCACTGCAATGCTAGTTGTACACATGTCCCTGACCTAATATATGCAGTTGTTTGCAAATGTTTAGGCATCCCTGGGCAAATGACATATTTTGTTGATTTTTTTTCTTAAGTGAAAAGGAAATAAACACACCACTGCATTAAATCATAGCTCACTGTTAACTTTTATTTGATTGTAGCATGTGCATAAGTTTGGCCACCCTTCCACTTGCAAAGTACTCAGAACTTCATTGACTCATTAGGACGTGTACGGCAGGTCAGTAATTGTCATTAGGAATTGTCGGTGTTAAACATGCTAAATGAGGATATATTAGATTTTTGAAATTCTTCTGCTAGACAAGGATTATTGGGCCAGTCACTGGCATAACAAATGGAAATTGCTGGCTAGCAAATTCTTAATACTAGAAGAATTCTGGGCTTAATATGAGCCAAATAAATGTCCTGTCCGTCACATCACAAATCCAGAGCTTCCATACCAATTGACTAACTCTTCAAACCTTGTACTAACACACAACAGCCATGGCCCCCTCTAAACAACAGAGTGAGGATCTAAAAATGGAGCTAATTGATGCCTACAAAGGAGGAGAGGCTATGTAAGACCAAGGAAACTGCATGCAGAAAGGCAAAGCAAAGGAGATGCAGGAAGGTTTCGCTGACACAGGAGTGGGTCTGCACAGTTTGTTGCGCAAATATGGTCTACATGGAAGTGTCATCAGTGTCATTGTTTTGGAAACAAGTGTTGTGGACAGATGAAGTTAAAATTGAGCTCTGTGGACATAATCAACAAAGATGTCTTTGGAGAAAAAAAGGAGCAGCATTTGATGAAAAGAACACCATAATAACTGTTTGGCATGTGGGGTCCAAATATCCTGCTCTGGGGTTGTGTGGCAGCCAGTGTTGCAGTTAACAGGAAACATTACGGATAGAAGAAAGAATGGACTCCACTAAATGAACTACAAGAAATACAAGCTGAAGCTTTTGGAACTGCCCTTATAGAGTGGGTGTAAATTTGTAAATCAAAAATAACAACAAAAAGTCTTTACAAGCTGATATCTGCAAGGAGAGTTAATAATACTGACTTAAGAGGCAATAAACAATTTTGTTCTAAATTATATTTTCATGAAATTAGAAATTAGAAATTTATCTGCTGCTCATTGTTTTGTTTATACAATCCCTTTTCTATCTATATCGATATCTTCTTTATTCTTAGCGTATAACATATTATGTAACACATCTTTTTTTTAGCTCAACTGTGAGTTATTTTAATGTATAGCAAAATGTGACACAGGTATTATTAGTGGATTCTTTTAGTTTACCAGTGAACTATTTCAAATGGTTATTTCAATCATCTTTCTTTTTTGTAGTAATGTTTAAGTGTATTAAATAAATATTTGTTTTTCCTGCCTCCTCCTCCAGACATTTCATGTATTACATTGCAGGAAAGAGTGATAGTTTTGATATTTGCGTCGCTCCATAAAGGTCAATGAGTCAGATTGAAATATTTAATAGTCCTTATCATGAACAGTGAATTGAGCCATATTCAACAGAGCAACAGAATGAAAAATGATGCCTAGATCTAGGGAAAAGGTCAGGTTGACACGTCTGTGTTGAATGCAAGGGTGTAACCAACAGTGACAAGAAACAGGGAAAAGACCGGATCGCTTGCTTTTCGCTCCATAATAGCTGCTTTTCTCTGTAGCATAACTGATCTTGCTACTGCAGTAAATATCTAAAATGGGGGAGGTACAGTCATGATGCTTGAAACTAAACCAGTCTAGACAATCATAATATTATAAAATACTGTATAATGTAATGCAAAAATGGCATTTCATTGAGGATATTTTAAAATCATGCCGATACCAGACAACCAGATACATCCACACAGTGTTACTATACTTAAAGTGTAAATTTCACAATTGAAGCACAGTATTATATGTACATACACCACCAAGTACTTTATGAATTATGTCGCTGCAACGTGACTTCTTGGGTGTACTCACTTAGTAAACTGTGAGTGACAAAGATAAAAACGCACATCAGAAAGATCTAGCACCAGAATTTTTGGAACGATCTAACCAATCTGTCAGTGAAGAAAAGGGGTCAGAAATCAACAAGTCTTGCTGGAATCAATCTCCAGTTGTGCGGTCCTACCCCAAAGCTGCAGTTGCTGTGACGCAAAACTGCCATCAGTCTCCAGTGGAATAGAAAAAGGGCCGCATGTTGTTAAAGAAATTGACTAAGATGGAGCTGTCAGGCGTCCTGAGGAGAGAGTCGCTCGTCTTATTACACAGGTAGGGGGTTTGGCCCATCTGGCAGGAGACCTGACTTTTAGCCACCACAGCTTTTTCATGTCCTTTCTGTGCTCTCTATCACAGTGTCTGCTCTCTCTGTCCTTGCCAGTCTTTTTGCCGGTCCCCACTCTCTTCCACCGCTTGTCTTTTTCCATCTTTCCCATGGCAATTGATCTCCCTCTCTTGTCTCTTTTCCCCACAGCTGCCACTGCTCCACTATGAGGGTATGTTTAATTAGAACAAGTGATGAATGGTCTCCTGTCCTGACTCAGAAAAGAAGTGAATGGTAGAAAGAGAGAGAGAGAGGAAGATGGCAGAACATTCAGCAGAAGGGAAATAATTTGGATAAAGTGGAAAATTATTTTGTTCAGGCTGCAGCCTGCTTGATATACAACAGAAGTGTATGAAGAGTATGATTGCTTGTCCTTAATTTGTCAGTTTTCAGCATGGCCAAAATATCCCTTGAAATCATATTGAGCACTTTAAGGTAGGGAAACTACACCCACCCAACAGTGTTAGTGATATTAGTACTTATAGTTAATAAATATTTTGTTTCACAGTTACAATCACACACGTTAAGTTAAATCTTGTAGTAATAACATAAACATAGCAAAATGTACATGTACACTTGTATGCAAATAGAAAGTTTAATTTTCCACCGACTTGTGAATAATAACACTTTAAGACTTCTTCATTCGTTACATGCATACAATGCATACAATAATAAGTACTACTTTATTATTTTGGTGTAATATTTCAGGAATTTATACATTATATATCTGAAAAAATAGGGTGTCTAGAGTACTAAGTGAATGGCAACTGAACCTGCTGTTTGGTCATGAAGATGCTTATCCATCCACTCACCCAAAAGGTTTCATTTCTTCTAACAGGAAGGGGGGTCCCAGACATAAGTTATGTAGGTCATCCATGTCTCAAAGATAGATAGTTTGAAAGAGAAGTGTAAATCTGGAACAACCTTTCCTCAACAGAGGGAGTGCTGCTGCAGCAAGCACTTCCACAACAGTTCCCATCTTAATTCATCTAACTTTGATTCCTGTCACATGATTACCATGTGCCCTTAAGGATTATTATGTGACCTCAACAATTCTCAACAAAAAACACAAGCCTGGGACTGAAGCCATTTGGATGAGTGACCTCTTCAAGACCAAACAAGTCTAAGACTTACTACATTGACAGACTTAGTACATTGGATATCCTACAGTATCATGACTAAATGACTGGGAATATTCATACACAAAAGCATATGGCTGATATTCATCTAAGTAAAGCCTTAAATGTACTGCAGTGGGAGATTTACTTTCTCATGTTTTAAAGTATTATCAAGAACTATTCTACATGTCTGTTTTTCTCAAAGTAAATATGCCTTTGTAGCTAGAAAGAATACACGTGTAGAATGATATCTACAATAATATGTTAGCATAGCGCCATGCCTAATTGGTTAGTGCTATTGCCCCAAAGTGTAGTTAGCGTGTTCTCTCTTGCTCTCCCTGTCTGCATGGATTATCTGTTGGTGCTCTGGTTTCCTTCCACAGTCCTTTGTAAGGTAATTTCTAAACTCTAAATTGGACTTAACTTTATGATAGACAGGTGACCTGTGGACTCTGTGCATAATTATATAGTCACTAGTTTGTACTGTGAGGGGGACCAAAGTGGTGGGATTGACAGATGAATATACAAACATGCTTTTTGCATATGCATATCATGTTACACTGTCACTGTCCTGGCTGTTAGAAGCATAACCAGAAAAAAAAATTCCCTCGTAAAAGATCTGTGTGCACGTCTCCTTGTAAAGCCATTCCACAGTGGTCTCAGACTTTTTGACCACACTTTTTGTTGTTTCATAGCTGCATTTCCTTGTAAAGAGCTACCTGATAACCCCTCTCTAAACATTGAAACCACTTGGCAGCAAACCTCAGGGGAGGAAAGTAAGAGAGAAGAGCAGTAAAAATGAACAGTGTTTATCACACTGATGTAACTGGGCTGATCTTGCACAATTTCTCAACTTGACTGGCAAGGCTGTGATATCATGAATTTGAAATTTTGTAGCGCCTTCAGTCCTGACAGTGGTTTACATGAACGGAAAATTGCATTTTAAGCCGTAAGCTGTCTTGAAGAATGCATGTCCATATTGTCAGATTTATATAGGTAGGTCACACTATGAATACAAAATCCCTTTTTGAACTGCCTGCCCTTCTCCCACATGATGCTGTCAATGTGTGGAAACATCTTACTACTTAATTTCATTCAGACCTGATGGCAGTATTTTGATGCAGAATTAAATATAAACTACAAACATAAGCTAATCAAATTTGAAAACTGAAACACAGATAGCAAACCACACAGGATCCACTAGACTGGAAGAAGAGCCAGCATGCTCAAAAATGATTAAAAAAACAAAACACAACACAATTCCGCCATACTTCTTTCTAAAGCCATCATCCTCCACATCAGTTGTATGCATTAAAATTAGATGCAGATTTTTGCAGTCCATGTTTATGTCCACTTCTAAATTTCATTTTATTTCACTTGAAAACACAGCCTTAGAGCCGCCTAGTACAAGCAAATTCTCTCTAGTGGTAATCACTGAGCAGGGTTAAGTTCACAATACAGCAGCTGGGAGCCTTGCTCAAGGTTGAGTGTATGGCAATGGTAGTGCTAACCATTATTCAAACTCTCTCTCAGTCCACTTTTTTTTTAGCCAACCCAAGGCAACCTTTGAACAAGGTTCTCTGCCTCATCTCTATTTCTGCCTACTCTTCTTGCTCACATTTGAACCTGGGTCATCCAATTGGGGAATTGCCTGCTACATCATTACCGGGTGATTTCATCAGTGACAAATAATTTAATTCATAACGCAGGCACAGTGTTGCAGATGTTCATAATATTTATGCAATTCTTAATTGTAAGTTAATGAGCCTTTATTATAAACATATTCTGTAGCGGGTCTGAGAATTTGCTCTATTGTATGTAATTCCATTCTGTCCATTTGAGATACTGATGATTTATGAATGCTTTTTGTTAAAATATTGAACAGATGTACCATATCTCTTGGGGTACAAGTGCTTTGAATTATTTTCATACAACAAGAAGTGAATTAAAACACACAATAACCAAGTTAAAATGAAGTTTCTTATACTAAGGAAACATGGAAAGCCATGCCCAGTCTCCTCAAAAATGGTATAGCCTGTGCAATTACATGCTACACATGTCACAATTATTTTTGGGATACTTGCAGCTTTATTGTTGTGGTTGACAACATCTGCGACACATAGTTAGAACAGAGGGCCATTGGGTACTGAACCCTTTTTTGAGCAGCATATATGCTCACACACCTTGTTTTAGTCTTAACAAGAATGCAAAGACAAAACTAAACCCACTATGGCTACTGACAGAAAACATTAAAAAAAACCAAATAACTACTGACCCACCAAGTAACATTGGAATGTACACTGAAAATGTACAGTTTCATTCCAAAGAGGTTTCATTAACTCCAACATGGACCTCCATGGAGAATGCACAATTCAACAGACTGTTGTCTACCTTAAAACAGAGTAAGAATCTATTTAAAGCCACTTGTACCACTTCCCTAGTAACAAAGTACAATGGCATGGTTGACAACATTACCTTGCTATGCAACTGAGGACACAGTGGTTGACGGCCCATGCCAAGCTTCCCATACAATAATTCCATGTGTCCAAGGCAAACCATATTGTTAAGATATTGACAGATAATTCACTCAAAGTATTTATATAAGCATATGTTAATAAGCTGTGTGCATATTTGCTTCCTACTTTATACCAAATATTCACATCACCATCCACCAAACCTCTAGGTTGTCTGCACAAAAACTGGAAAAAAAAAAACAAGATGCATGAAACCCTGGCAGTCCACTTACCATCTACTTTACATCTTACCTAGATAAGAAAACAATGTACGCCCCCCCCAAAAAAACAAAGAACAAATAAATTAACATTTATACAACCTTGAGAGCCGTTCTACATCTAAGTACAAAATTATATGTTTACCACCTGGTATAGTAACACATCTGCTCATACTGTAACACTGAAATACTCAGTTTCTCCCAGCCAGCATTGGACAGCTGGTAGTGTGAAAGAAGAGGCAATGTTCAACAGCACCACAATAAACATAAACAATCATCTTAAGAATGCTATGGAATGTGCATTTTAGTTGCATCAATATTTGAGGTTGTTGTTGTTTGTTCTAGGAGTGTGACAAAGGTTTAAATGTTTGCTTATTTCACTCTGTCATTGTTTAGACACGCTTTATTTGAGACAATCCAGTATATAGGCACTCAATAGACTACACTTCAAACAATTATCTGTGGTTGCCAAGTTATCAGTGATGATCAATGCTTATATTCCACTTTCTTGCCGATGTTCATGCAAGGTGCATGACATGCACAAGGCCTAATCAATCATTCCATTTGTTACTGTGCTATAGGTACTGTGGTATAAATACAGAATACATGAAACAGTTCCTGCCATGTTTTATTATCATGAATGATGCCATTTGCAAGTTTCAAATGATAGGAAAGTGTGGTATGTGTGATATCTGTATCAGCTGGTGATGCATAATGGTTTTTTATCTCTTTTCATCTAAGCAAGGTATCTCATCCCTCATTCATTGCCCTCACTCAGTTTACATAGTACATGGTCACAGTAATTTTGCTCCAGCCAACATATACACAGATGTGCACAAGCCTCTCCCTCCTGGGGTGACTGAAATTAATGTTCAAGTCTGGGCGCATGAGAGAGGACAGGTCTTGAAGATTTACTCTCCCTCTAGCTGCCGTAATTCTCCACCCTCTGTAATGGTGATGAAGGCATGATGAGAGGAAGCCTCTTTTTCATCTCTCTCCCATCAGCAGAGAGTTGCCTCCAGCTTTTTTAGCTGCCGTGAAGCCTGCCTGTAGGTTCCTCTGCAGAACTTGACTGCCGACTACTGATTTATTCAGAAACTGAGCTCTTGCACCATTGAATTGTATTGATTTCTAGTATATTACAGCATGCGTGATACGGTATTTATTGTAAAAGCAGAGCAATAATCAACAATAGATTAACAGTTCATTCTTTGACCTGGCAGTTAGCTCACTCTTCATCATAATATACATAACATTTCATATAAAAGGAAATTTTTAATATGTACTTAACATAAATACTTGATGTGGTCAATTTTAAGCTGAGTTTTTAATTATAAATGAATGTCTGTTACATTCAAGCTTTTGCCAAACAAGTTCACACATTGCTGATCAAGCCTTTCAGCAACAACTAAATCTCTCTTTATTCGCAGTATACCAGAGTTTTAAATCTGGTATGTGTGGCACTATGCTGGCTCCCATGCTAGCCCATTGGTTACCATTGGATTTTGCATCAACCAGAAATGACTGGTTTGCCAGAACTGAAGGGGGGAGGAACCATAGCGATGGATACAGAGTAGGCAACAGCAACTAGAAGTATAGCAGAAAATCAAGGAAGCATCCAAGAAAAGATTCTGATGCTCCAGATAAAAAAGAAACTATATTCAGAGTTAGGATTACAGTCCAAAAACACAAAGCGATGAACAGCAAGAACAATCATTTGTCATCTGTCCTCTTGGTCTTCAAAACATAAGTGGAAAATTGACCTTTCCTCGTTGGAGGATGCTGTTTGTGTAATTACTCTCACTGGGGGGAGACAAAAGTTTTGCACTGCAGTTTTTATATTCCTGAGGTCAACGCTTTCATTTTAAGTTACTCACTTTCACACTCTCAGACATGTTCACACAGCGTGGTTATAAGTTTATCTATAAATAAGGGTTTATGTATATGTCCAGCATAATATTTACTTTCAACTGGTGTAAAAATATTGACTGATGACAAGTTTCCTTCTGTAATGTAAAATAGAAAGAGCTAGAGACATTTGGATATTTACACATCCAGTCTGCATGACACTTAAATATACAATGCAGGGCTGCTCAAATTTCTGGTGCATCTGTCAGCAGAGCTGACAGATAAACCCAGCCTCCTTTGTTGTCCTCCTCATTGAAAGGGAGGTTACTTGGGATGCATTGCTGGAGTCTGACAGCTGTCTGATCCCTGGCACCTTTCAGCATGCTGCTCTCCCAGAGGTGGCTAGAGGTGCAGAGGATGTGCACTACACATCTGTTTATCAGAGAAAACAGAGTGGTTGATCAGCAGATGGAACATGCTCTATGCTGGCAGCTGAACAGGAAGCTAAAGTGATGGACATACAGTACATACAGGTGTATGACAGGCTGTTTGTATGTGAGGCTCCGTTGTAGGTTGTAATGTGAAAACTTGGTAGCTCAGATTTAAGTGGTTTTTGTGTATTCAAGTTTCCGTTCTGATTTGTAATGCAGTCATGCAACCCGGCGCAATGGATAATGGAGATAAGTGGTCTTGAAGGACATCAGTGGTGTAAAGTAAAGAAAAATGAAGCTGTGTAAAACACTATTTCATATATCTGTAATTTACCTGTATCTATCCATGTGATGTCATCAGTGACTGATTAATCTCCACCCAGGACATTCAAAGCTTCTCATGCTGGATTGCTAAATCTCATTTGATGCTAAAGCTTTACATTGCTACAATTCTCTAAATGCAGTTTTGTAATATTAGCTGCATTGATGGACATGACAATGATGTCAGTAAGACAGTAAAACAGCCATTAGGCCATTTCCTGCTGATGCTCTAAATCACTGAAGCATTCAGGAGGTGTGAGTGAAAATCCACTAAGAACAGCCTGTCAGAGCTATAACAGCTTGTCTTGCCTGTCAGCATTTGTTAGTGTGTTGTAGTGTATTGAGAGAAGTGTACGGTTGTTGAAAGACTGGATTGCCAAAGATCTCTTGATCATTTATATGCAGGGGAAGAGCATGTTGTTTTTGCATTATGTCCTTAGGTGATGGTTGTGAAGATGGAACATGTGTGAAAAAACTGAACCATTTGTTCCTCTACTGTCTGGCCAGTCAGTTCCCTTTACAGTACCCTGGTTTTTGCAGTTGGGCTATTGTTGTCTACCCTCAAGACTGACTGACTATTCACTCAAACAAGAGCATCTAAACTTCATAGTTGGTGAAATAAATGGTACTGACACAAACAAAATGCATGGTATGAACAGCTATGTTGTACATTAGGTGTGGGGGAAAAAATCGATTCACATAAGAATCGCGATTCTAATCATCCACAATTCTGAAGCGATTCATAAACTTCAAAAATTGTTTTTTTATTAACGTTCCCCCGTTTCTCTGTGCGCCCCCACGGGCTTCCGTACACAGAGTTGCAGCAACTTGGAAAAACAAAAAAGACGCGGCACAACTCTACTGTGAAGGGGCAGGAGCCATGGAGGAGCAACAAATTCAGCCAGTCCCATCTTCAATGGAGGCAGGAGTTTGGACTCATTTTGGGTTTTATTATCTCCCTGGGACACAGCAGCTCGACATGAATCATTCAGTATGCAAGGTTTGCAAAACGAAGGTGACGTACTTTGGAAACACTACAAATGCCCGTGCACACATCGCACGTCACCACCCAGAGTTAAAAGGAGCGACGGTGGAACAACAGCCACCTCAACTCTGAACGGGCCAAAAAAATAACTAAATCCATCGCCTGTTTTATCTCGAAGGACCTGCATCCCTACAGCGTAGTCGAGAACGCAGGTTTAACGCAGTTTAGCATGAATAAATGTTGCCTTTTGTCTTAAGTTTGCCTTTGTGTGATTACATCATTGGAATCAGTTTATTTATTTATTTGTGGTGCATACAACACCACAGCCCTTCATGTGTAAATAGTGTAAATACACTCTCAGCCCTAACAGCCCTTATTGTGCCCTTATTGAAATATTGTACATTCTTTTTTTTTGTTACTTTCTGTATCGTATTGTACATATCGTAAGTTATGCTGCTGCTGCAACGCAACAATTTCCCAGTTTGGGATCATTAAAGTACTTTGATTTGATTTGATTTGATTTGATTTAAAAATCACATTATCTTATACAAACTGTATTGTTTTGATGCCATAATTTGCCTTAACAGACTATGCATTGTATCAATTTTTGAATCGAGAATCGTTTGAATCGAGAATCGATTTTGAATCGAATTGTGACCCTAAGAATTGGAATCGAATCGAATTGTGAGACACCCAAAGATTCACATCCCTATTGTTCATGATTTGCAAATTCAGCATTGATCCAATTTATCAGAAGATTTTTACTAAATATTGAGGCACACTACCTAACCAAGTAGTTTTGGTAGCTAAACCTAACCGCTTATGTTTGTTGCATAGAACTAACCAAACTGTGACTGAAAACTGAAAATAAAAGTAAAGGAAAAACTGAAAATAGAAGAAAAGGAAAAACTGAAAATAATAAGTGAACAAAGTTAAAAAGTAAAGCTGGACATGAACCCCAGTCTCCTTGGTGAAAGTTCTATGTTTGACGATGATCTGCTTTGATGTGGGCTTTGTCTGTCTTTATGGTACCTTCCTTTCTGACAGAGGAGAGCCTGTCTGACAGAAAACTTTCCTGGCAGAAAGCCCTAAAGGCAAACATCTCCCATGTGTGTACATTTAAAACAGACTATGTTTAGGTTTTCTTCTGAAAGTTAGTCTGTTTTGTTTGATTAAATAATGACTTTCCTCTCACAGAAGCATAATATTGTTTCTTTTAACCACAAAGTGAATCCTACCACAACATTAGCCATGACTATGATACTCTTTAACATTCATTAAGTAGTTTTGGTTCGCTAAACTTAACCTAACGTTAAAGGAGTGATTATCATCCTTTCATAATTACTGGAAATAATATGCCTTCAGGATTCTTTGGGGAAACTGTTGGAATCTCCAGCTGCACAATTTTGTCTCCACCTGCACAAGATACACAGGTCTACATGTATGTCACTAAGTAAGCCTAAACATAACTTGACTAACTCAGACTTTAGAATAGATTTTTGCATGCAGCAAAGACCATGGATATTGTCTCTGTCATACTTTAAACTTGCATATGACACATGAGTTTAATATTAAGGCAGCTTTGAAAAAAAAGGTACCCCTTAAAGGAGCTATTTGTAAGTGTTTCTATTGCTACATACATGCTAATCTGATTTTTTTAACTTTCAATATCAAACTGACAGTCTCCCATTAAGCTGTGGCATATATCTAAATAGAGAATCTCCTCCCACCTGAGATGCTTATTATACTTTTATCCACGTTGAAAGTGAATGACAGTGTCACATCAGGAGCAGCGCACAGCATCTGGTTCCACAATACATCTCCGTCATAGCAGAAACAGTTACCCACAGAATCACTTCCTCTTTAGCGATTTTGTCTACAAAATAAAAGCGCAAGAATGTTCTTTTTTTTTCCCTGCAATTCTATAGTTCAAACAAGCTTTTAGCTTTTATTATGAACAGTTCTGTCGCTTGCTTGATAGACCTCTGAAATAGCAGACATATGACGTGACATGAAAAAATAACAACAGTTCAATAAATCAGTCATATATATATATATATATATATATATATATATATATATATATATATATATATATATATATATATATATATATATATATATATATATATATGTGTGTGTGTGTGTGTGTAACTGTGGCTGCACAATAAAGTAAATTTTATTTACATTTTAATCCAAGAGTTTCTTAAAATTAGCCTTTGATTATGTTCTGGCCCGCCAATGGGTTAGGAAAAAATTGGCCAAAGGTACTTGCCAACCCCTGATCTAGAGGAACCATTGCAAGTTCAGCATCAAATGTCATTCATCTACTCACCGAGAGCTGTCTCCAGTGGTGGAAGGCAACACCAATGTTAACTCTTGTCCATCACCTGTTTTATTTCACTGAAGTTAGCACGTTAACCAGCTAGCCCTGGCCCATCCTTTCATTTTCCAGTAGCAACTCACTGCAGCCTCCAATCTGCCTTGAAGACATAACGCTGTCTTGTCCCACCCCCGGGAAGAAAACAGTGGCAGAGAAAACGTACAAATAGCTCCTTTAATGATCGAGATGGTAGATGAGAAAATCAAGTCATATGGGTTATTTTTGAAGGCAGTGCCAAACAACTTATTTTGTCATGTACGTATGAGTACCTATAACCTTTCTATGTTTAGTATGAAGTGTCTGCCTCGAAATTTTACAGACATGTCTCCCCCATTCACCACTGTGTAGTTACCTCAGGTGAAATGGGAGGCCACTTGGCTGGTAGTCAAAGGTATCTTAAGATAATGAGCCAGATTTTCATCTACAGTATACTTGTGAGTCCTTCTTAGTTGTCCTTATTTGTGCAAAGAGACAGTACAATAGCTTTTATTGCATGTTTAAATTGTATATGGCAATTAAAGAATTGGATTCTGCTACGGTGTGAAATATATGTTTGCTTTCTGGCCAACAGTTATTCTTCAGTGTGTGAGGGAAGACTAAATGCTTTGTGAACAGGTTAACGTGAACCGTTTTCGCTCACCGCTGAAGTAAAAGACATCTTCATTCCATTTTACTTAACTTAAAACATATCAATTTGCCAGTCAGCGCTACAAGGCCTCTCTAACCTTGCTCTGGGCAGGCTCAGCTCATATACATCTTTTTTCTATTAGGCCCTGTGAAACTCGGGCAGTGTTTTAAAGGGGAGATTTGTGGAGCTTTCAGCAACTCATCACCCTGAGGAGCCAATAATCCATGTTGTTTATCCAAAGAGTACTTTTGGCACAACCTCCCACAGGGTTGCAAAGCTAATGCAAGAGCTGGAGCATTATTCTGTACACTGATATATTTTTGCTCTTTTATTTTTTTTCCCCTAGTGGTGTCAATTACCCAGTTATGCTAATAGGTGTACCTTTGGAAGCATACATTGTTGGCTCAACATGAGAGGGAGAGAGAGCCTCTATTTCTGAGGCTGCCACATAGATTATCCCTCAAAAGTGAAAGCCCACTTTTGTTTATGTGTACTTTGCATACAGTAGATGCACATGCCAAACTATTAGGTAGGCACTGTATCCTAGTAATTCATAAAAGCTTTAACGCTTTGAATAGACAAGAACCATGATTTGCATCCCTTCCAAATTAATTAATTTCACAAGATGAACACATTTTATATATAATTGTTTTCCTGTTAGCCAGGGCAGCAATGTGATGAGTGTCAGTGTGTTATAGTTACTTTGGATTTACAGGCAGGAAGTACTCAGTGAGGTGATGATTTCTCCTTGTACAGAAGCTCTGTCGGGGTTACAATAGGCATACAATAGGCACAACAACTGATACATCTTTGAATGCACATGGGGGAAAACATCTCTAATTGTACACACAACATCACTTAAGGGGCTCTATTTTCATGAACTTAGCGGTGCGATACAGAACGCAGTCAGCCCTGCTCAGTGTGCCGGAGGCGTGCCAAGTGCACTTTAAGTATTTTTGTGGCCAGCTGCACCTGGCACACTTACAGCCTGCTTGGAGACGGGGTGGGATCAGAAGGAATACAGTTGCTTCAGAAAGTATTCAGACCCCTTCATTTTTTGGAGATTTTATTGGGTTGAAATAAAATTTTAAATGGATAAAATTGCCACATAGGCCCATTAATGCATACTCAATAATCCATAATGACAAAGGTAGAATATGTTTTTGAAAATGTTGTTTATTTGAGTTTAAGTTTATTAAAAATCTGAATGAAGGGTCTGAATACTGTTTGTAAACCAGACATTTAAGTTTTTGATTTTTAATACTCTTTTCACTTTGTCATCATAGTACAGCGTAAATTAACAGGCAAAAAATGGCAAGTTTATCCATTTGAAATTAAATCCACAATATAGTGTGCAAACAGTGAAGGGGTCTGCATGCTTTCTGCAGCCTCTGTACATTATCATACATTACAAGTGGTTGTTGAGTGGAGACACGGGAAGAGAAAGAACAGATGATCTTGAGGAAGTTATTAGTGAAGAGAAAGGTTTGACTTGTTCTACAGTTTTTCATGTAACTGTGTGAACTGCTTTTAATGTGTCAGTCTCCAGCATGGCTGTAGAATAATTCATCGAAATGACCAGTTAGATCTACGCATAGGCACATAGGTTTCTGTAGTTAATTTATAACATTAAGGTGCAGGTAGCACACAGTACAGTCTGGTACAGTCTTTGAATGAAATCTCGAGACCCTCCATTGTCCAGCTGGTTTGAGAGAAGGGGGGAGGAGGGACGCCAGCCCTCTCATTCAGAAAATAGTTTGTTTATATTTTTTGTATTACATAATTTTATAGCTGCAAGGTGAAAGAATACAAGCAGCAAAGACTGAGAGATGCTGTTTGGCTGCTCTGGGTGTAAGGACAGTGACAGGCTGCTATTAGCCTGCTAGCCATGATAACACCTGCACATTATGTTTACAACCCTACACTATTTACCTACACTATTTCCTGCCCTCTCCTGCTCTTTGCCACACAAATAAGATTTTGGTGTGACTGCATCACCCACTTTCATTAATAAAGTAGTTAGTATCTATATCAATACTGGTGATTCTGCTATTACTGCGTGTCAGAAACAAAATTTTGTGGTATCAACCATCTCTTTTTTGCCTCCTTGGATCCTTGCTCGTAGCCCTGTAATAACATCCATTTGTGAATATTCAAGTCAGTGAAAGTGCTCTTAAAGATGGCAAACTAATACATACAAAACAGAAAAAAATGCACACAAACACATTTCAGTACTTTTCTTGGCTTTTAGATGCAAGTAAGACACCCCCCTTAGTTCTTCATTTGCCTATTTTATCAACCAGTTCCTCTTTGCTTGCTCAGAGGTACTCAGTGGACATTACTTTTGAGTGCAATCACTGCAATATTTAGAGGTTTGTTGAGGCCCTGGAGTGCTTACGCTCTGCCAAGAAAATAAGCCAGGGGACACAGTGGCATTATACGTGCGAAGGTCAGCTTGTTAACCAAAGTAATTGGATTTTGCAACCCTCTCTGGATGATGTGAGCCTTTAGCCTGCTTTTGCAGCACAATCTTTCCCTGACTCCAATTTTGGTATTGATTTGTCTTTCATTTGGATTCTGAATGAAGACAATGGTAGACATCAGTCACACTCATTCTGTGTCATAAAGCATCCCCACATCTTGATTAATCATCTGCTGTAGATTTATATGAACAATCAATTAACATCTTTGTCAACCAAACCCTACAGAAGTTTTTGATCATTGTGGTGACTCTACCTGTGTAGCACATTCCTCTCAGAAAACCAACCTTTAATGATGGTAGTTATCAGATATTGTAAGGCTAACATAAGTCATCATAACTACAAAGTATTAATGAATATATGTTTTAATTTCCAACTTTTCCACATTTAAAGTTGGCTGAAATGTAGATTTAATCTGTCGCAGGCACAAAGGAAAGTGATGGAATTGCTGGAAAGGAAATATCAATAATTCACAATGCTGAAATGTGAAAAGTTAGAGCCATGGCCTGCAACAGAAAGAGAGATGAGAGGAAGTAGTTGTTGCTCTTGGCTCTTTTGAGCAACTTTGGAACTATTCATCAAACAACTACAGGAAGCTACAGTATAAGAAGCACAATAAAGACTTGGAGAGAAAGAAATCACTGTTTGAACTTTGGGTTAAATGTCTAGTCTCCACCTGATTTGCAAACTGAGCACAACAAATGAATCATCAGTCATCATATGTTGTTGTCTTAATTATTACACATGTGTAAACAACCCCACTGAACCTCATCTTCTTGTTTTGTTGGGAATATTTTCAGGAGCATACCACTTGTTTGCTCATGGGTTATGGTGAGCTGGTTGAGGCTATTAAAAACTGATGGCCACAGCACAGATATGACTTAACTGAAGACATGTGGTAAAACTAGAGAGCACTCAGAGTACAAACCCCCTCCAAGGCTGCATAATCCCCTAAATGTGTTAATTTAATACTACATTACATTCATTTGGCAGACTCACTTTTCCAAAGAGACTTAAATTTTAACTCATACAAACACACTGGGAGCAATTTGTGGTTCTGTGTCTTTGTTCAAGGTCATTCAAGGAGTCAAGAAAAAAAACAACACTACAATTAATGGCTAACCTGCTCTGCCAGTTGAGCTACAACCTCCTGGGGCTGGATTAACTCATCAGAGCATCCCAGGGAAAAAATGAGCTATGGGGCCTTTTAGAGTCCCCCAACACATATCCCCCGACAAATTTTGTCCAGAGCCCCAAACTAGCAAGTATCCTTACACTGGAATGTCTGTACCCTGCCCTTAGTTTGCTGTACATCAGGTAGTTTCTAATACGTTGATTCAACACAAATTTGTTAACATACAATATGCACCATATCAACATAATAAAGTTTTTAAGTATTAAAAGAAGATTTTAACAAAGGGTCCTCAACAAGACAGGGCCTCAGAGTTACTTAAAAATGCAGGAATGACCTTGGGGTCATTACATTATAAACAACATTGTTCTTTAATGGTTCATAGCACTAAACACCCTTCACACAATGCATTTAATCAATTAATACAAAATATTTGCCACACAGACAACCCAGGCCTTTGGGGCAGCTTTGATTACACTTGAGATCTTACAAGATATAGAAGAAATGCCATCAAGTTTAGCAGGAATGCTCAAATTAATGTTTCATTGAGGTGCATTTCTACAATGTCCTCAGAAAGGGTTTGTAATTCATTCACTGCTGTAGTTAAAACACAGTAGAATTATCTGCCTGAAAGAAAGTCAGTCACTCCACATAGACAGACCTGACTGTCGAGGCCAATGCAAGCCTGAAGATACCCAGTTCAGTCAGTCCTTGTTCTATTTGTGTGAGCTTTTTTCAGTTCATAGTGAAATTTCGTCAGAAAAATGGTCAGCTCAGTCAAAACAGTGCTGACTAATTTGAAAAAAAAAAAAAAATCACACAGGGTTTCACACAGTTACAACTGTGTGAAACCCAGGCCAAATAAAACTAAATTTCAATCTCAACAAACTTAAATACTAAAAAATTTCATTAAAATACAGTACACAAGAGACACTGTCTTTATTTATTTATCCAAACAATAATTAAAAATTCTTACAAACTTGAAAAAATGCAAATTATAACTTTTATTTTCCTTTCAAAGTGAATACAAAAACATAAGAAAATCATCTCTACTAATTCCATTGCAACACGTTCTCCACATAAAATGACATAATATGTGGTTTGTCCATATGCCCTCTAGAACAACACATAGAAGCATTTTCTGATTTGATACCCACATCAGCTAGACAGCATTATTTTGCCTAGCAAAACCATTACAAATCAGCACGGCAAGTAACGTGGGTTTGGTATGGGTCAGTCAAAACATGGCGGAAGGCATGATAGCATTCTAAAAATTCTTTTTACACCAATGTTAGTGGATATGAGCAGTTTTTTAAAATTTGAGTAACCCTGCCAAAAAGGCAATTGATTCCTTTTACACTGCCAGACGAGTTTGCCTTTCTGTTTGAAACAATGTCATCACATGCGCACAGCAGTCAAACCCAGTAGGCTACTGCTACTGGTCCCTTGTTCCCATTTGTGTCATAGATGTATTGGATATGTTATTATTTCAATGTTAAATTGCAAACATTCACTTGGCGAAATCATTTAATGTTGTGTGTCATTACTTTTTGAGCATTTTCAGCACATTTTAACAATACCGTGATAATACTGATAACCGTGATAATTTTGGTCACTATAATCATGATATCAAATTATATCATTTCATCTCTAGTAGATAGCTAATTTTAAGAGTGAAGGTTCTATGGTTAGAATATGAACAGGAGCTCCAGCTAAAACTCAGAGAACCCATTCCTGCATTGCAGAGCCTTAAAAGGGCCAAACAGGGGTCTGAGTACAAGAGATAAGGAGGCACTTTGCCAAAAGCACTCAGGCTGGTATAAAATGCTATGGACAAAAAGGGGGTGTTTTTGGCAAGTTCCCCATCCCTTGCTGCAGGGAAATTTGTACAAATCTCTTGTAATGGCTTTTAATAGTGTTAAAGTAGTTAGAAGCAAGTCTTGGTGTAATACACAAACCAAGACACACATGCATGCAGACATATAAATTATTGAATAGCCTACCTTTATTCATGTGTCATACACCAAAGGGGGGGCATTCTCACATAAGCTTAAAAGATACTTACTTTACACACAGAGGGAAGAGAAAAGAAAAAAGGAAAGCAAGCAAACATTCACCACGTGTCATAACATGGTATATACACTGAACAAATATTCATATACTGTACATACGACCCCTTTTTGTTGACGTTGATGGTCAACAAAAATTAAGGTAAATCAAACACACACACACACACACACACACACATACTGTCATCTACAATCATTTGTAATGTCAAACAGAGTGGAATATCTAGGCAGTACAATACATAATGCATGTTAGTGTCAACCCTCAACCTGTCCTTCAAATTAAATGACAAAGCGACACATAGAAGTGCTCCTGTGTTAATGTTCAATGTTTTGTTCACCCCCCATCCAAACTCTGTTTGGACCTCCTACGTACACAGACTTTGTCATTTTATAATAAAGTTGCTCAGCCTCCTCTCTTGTTCCTGTCATAATTTTAACAGCCAACAGAGGGCTTTGTTGCTTGAAATTAAACATATCTCATTTTGGGGCCCTTGTTTTTCTTCAGAACAACTGAGCGAAAACCGACCTCTATGCTCTGGTCAAGGTATGGGTGACATAATCTTTCTCTGGGGGGTAAATCTGCTAAATTTGCTATAATTTGCTTAATATTTCTTCTGACCATTTATACTTTTACAACTAATTATTTAAAACAGGTGGGCGGCACGGTGGTGCAGTGGTTAGCACTGTCACCTCACAGCAAGAAGGTTCTGGGTTTGAACCCTGGCACCTTGGGCCCGTCTGTGTGGAGTTTGCATGTTCTCCCCATGTCTGCGTGGATTCCCTCTGGGTACTCCGGCTTGCTCCCACAGTCCAAAGACATGCACGTTAGGTTGATTGTGAGTGTGGTTGTTTGTCTCTATGTGGTAGCCCTGTGATAGACTGGCGACCTGTCCAGGGTGTACTCTTGCCTGAAGTCAGCTGGGATTGGCTCCAGCCCCCCCCCCAACTAATACTGTCAGTATTAAAGTTTAAATGTATTCATATTGCCTATAATTATTTGAACCATCCCAGAAAAACATTTGATTGCTAAATCTGTCGGCAGACATTCTTACTTCTTGTCTAGATAGCCAATGTTAGCATAACAGCTGTTTACTTACCAGTCTAGAACAAATTCAGCATCAAACTCACCAAGCACTGTCTCCAGCAGTGAAAAGCAACGTCAATGTTAACTCTTGTTTTGCTTCTATTTCTATTATTCTTCTTCTGCTGAAGTTAGCATTCTAAAAAAGTCATGTGACTTTCTGATCCCGAGTCATTGTAGCATTGTGTATTCGAGTGGTATTGGCGCTGCTTGGAGGAGATATTATGCAATGATGGGTGAAGCTTCTGGCAAGCGATTATCACCACCATCTCCTCATGGCAAGAAATCACATTTGGTGACAGACAAAACTTACAAATAGCCCCTTTAAGTATGACATATCCAGGATATCTTACAGCCCTTGTGGCCTTTAATAAGCCAATATTTTTTTTCATTCTTTGCACATAAAAACTTAAATCTTGAACATAAATAAATGCTATAGTTCCACCCAGACCTGTGAAACAAAAACAATTGATCAAGGAATTGGCAAATTGGCAAGGAATTTTGTGTGAGGCTTCCAAAGCACTGTTCAAAGAAGACATCAGCTGCAGTATGCTCTAATAAAGTTACTTAGTGCTCAAGCAAATACCAGAGGAGAGATCATGGAATGTAATGGATGAAACAGCTTTGAAGAAAAAGATCAATCAAATCAAAAGGGCTGTCCAGTGGTATTGTACAGTATATAATTATATGACTATGACTTAGTTTTGCCCCAACTCCAAAACGGTGGATGATATATTGCATCACTGTATGTTTTGAAATTCTGGAAGATTTCATTATAACACGATGAACTCTCTTCAGCTGTAGGATTGCCCTAGAGTGCCTTACATGACACACTTGTCAGACTGTATAAAAAACCGACACGTTCACAACACACAATCCACGTGCTATATTTTGTTTGGTTTAATGTCATTTTGATCCGACTCCCCAAAGCGCCTGGCTGTTTAAACACCATCTGCATACCACCACTTAATTACTGTCTGCATTCCTGTAGAGATCATCAGCTTTAAATGCAGAGGCATGACATGCATATCAGACTAATGCTGGGTTTTATGAAAGATGGAGGAGCAGAGTAATAGTAGCCTGTGTGACATTTCATCTGTCACATATTGTTGGTGTCACACTGTGCCGTTTACAAGAACTGATGCTGAGTTAAATGCTGAGCAAATCTCACTGCAGACAAAGTGTTGGAGCTCATAATCCCCCCCAATAATCACAATCTCCCAGTGAGGAAGACAACAGGTGTGGCCATGTTGCCCTTTATAATCAATCTGGGCTATAGGACAAATGTGTTTGAGTCATTAGTGTGTTAAACAGCTCCACAATTAGCTTTTCCAATTCGTGAGTATTATTTCTCATGCACAGAGGGGATAAATGCGTCTGTGCCCACTGCTGATTGTATATAGAGAGGATTACAGTAGTTACACATAAACTAAGCAAGATCTTTATGCAAAAAGGTATTGTTTAATAAACCTGTTGAATTTGCACAGCCCTCTTGTATGATTTGTAACCTGCTTGTTGACATTATGCAAGTTGATCTTCTTTTCCTGTTTTATTGGTACATTGTTACCTTTTTGAGACCATTGCTGCCACCAGCTGTGTCTATGCATCACTGCCCTCTGCAGGAAGCAGATATTCCGTATTGGATCACAACTGTGGAAGTTGAAATTACCAATGTCACATTGTCCCTGGGGCCACTGAGACCCCACTTGTGAAAATAAATGTGTAGTCATCCAGCAGGAAGTTGATCCTGGCTCAGCTTTCACACATGTAAAATCCTGCCTCATATGAGTATAAACTACAATGCAGTGCCTTGGCATCTCAAGCTTTCAAAATCAAGGACAAACTGGACTTCTTGGATCGCACCTCATTTTCTCACCAGTGTAGCAACATGCCCATACCAATCTGACCCCTTGCACTTTTTGTTTGCAGTACTATTTTCAGTCTGAACACAGCATAAGGCAGATATAAACATATACACATGTGTGTGACTAAAAGAATAATAAAGTTCACACTTATTAATCATAACCTTTCGTCTTAAAGGTAGAGCAAGCATAGGAAGAGATCTAACTTGCACCTCTTAAGTCAGATGTAAAGTAGGACAGGCATTCATAAATTATGAAGTAAACAGCTTTGAAAGAAAACGCAAATGTGCTTTAAATGTTACTGCAGAATCTAAAGTAGTTTATATCTGTGCTCTTTCAAGAAGGCACTTGACACAACACTTTAAATGCCATTCAAAATTCACTTTCTCTCCAAGCTCAGGCATAATTCACTAAAGACATGAACTAAGCTAAACTAAATGCATCTGTTTCAAGCTGAATCCTACAGTACTGTCTATATTCTAGTATATTAGTACTCACTCATGGTGGGTTAAAGATTTCCATGTTCATTGTTGACTGTGTAGTGATCATGTTTATCATTAAAGCTGCACTAAACAACCTTTAAATGAACTTTAGATATACCTGTTCTACATCAGATTAAATGACTAAACAGGGCTACAACAGGGAATTAATTGGTCTTTACCATTCCTTCACAAATTAAACACCAAGCTTTGTGTGTAGAATATGACCAACCACAACTGGGTTATACTAAGCCAAGAATGGGTAACATTTTAAAGGAAAGAGGTTGATGGCATTGGAGACTTTCACAACAGACTGGACAGCATCTTGGAGCTAATTGGCACAAATAAGGCATCTACATTTTAGGGAGGAGGATGTATCAAGTAATTGTCAAAGAACCAAAGAGAAACCAACTTTTGAATAAATTAACACATGAGAATAATGTGCAGGGAAAGAACAGAAAATAGACTTGGGTCCTGAAGCTGAAGAGATCATTTCAAAACTGTCTCCCAGAAATTATGTTAATACACTGACTTGTTTTGCCAATTACACTTTGAGGGAAACATTAAAGTATACATGGAAACATCTGCACTTAGGTTCCGTGGCTACAAGCTAAAAATAAAAGTGTCTTAAAATGTCATGTTTAACACCCAGTTGAACCTTGAGAAAAATATTAAGCCTGTTATTACTTCCTGTTGGTTCTAATTGAGAATCAGTGCATCTGTCAGTCTTATTACCTGTCCAACAGCTAGAAGCTAGAACAAACCATTTTTTCTCTCATCTTGACTGGTGTAATGCATATTGCGCTTGTTAAAGCTAAGAACCTTTAGCGCGGATATTATTACTTCAAAGATTTAAATACCATCTTATGGAGCAGTCCCTCAGATCAGGACAATCGTTGTTGTTACTTTAAAGGTCATCTGAAAATATAATTTTTTCACATTGAAATTTCATTAAAAGTTCCTTTCTTACTATTCTTACATTCCAGAAAGTGGGTTTAGTGAAGGCCCAGAGTTTAACCTTGAAGTTGATGGGCCGATTAGATGGGTTATCATTTCCTGATGTCTACTCTATCGAGCATTACAGTTTTTTGTCCTACTCTATCATCTATTTGAACAGCATTCCCCAGTCTTACATCTCGGACGTGGTCTCAGATCTGTGCTAATTCTATACATCGCTCTTTGTTTTTGTTTTTTGTTTTTTTTTTTACCAATGGGACTTTCCTTTATAACAATGGCAACACAGAACATATCATGAAAGCAACTGTTTGTAGAGCCATAAGAAACATGTCCCTGTGCCTTCTGCACACTTCAGTGTTCCCTGAGCACAAATCTCTAAATACCATCAAGTTGCAGGTGACTGGTGTAGAAATCATCCAGAAGTTGAAGTTATTATTTCCAATTATATTCTGTTCATGGCATTCTGCTGCAACCTCAGACTGGGATCAGTAATTAGCTTTTGTTTGCAGGGTTTCCCAATGTGAGAGGCTGCAACAATGGCAGAATCATCCCTAACACTGCTCCTTCAGTTTATGAAGGAGGTGGTTTATAGAAAGTCTTTCCACACCATTAATGTGCAGGTACATTGACTACCATCTTACAATAACAAAGATCTCATTATCTACACTGTCAACATCATATGTGATGAAGCACACGTTACAAATGTGGAAACCGAGTGGAGTGTACCCTGAGCAACAGATTTGCACATTGTACTGTAAGTGAAGTTTTGTACAAATATCGTTCCCTTGTCCCCCTTCTTTAACAAACTCAAAACTTATCCACTATATAATTAAACAAGAGTATGATAGCCACCTGTTTGGTGACAGAGGGTACCCTTGCCAGCCCTCTCTGCTGAGCCCTTACCCTGACTCTAAACTGGGCTCCCAACAGTGTTTCGATGTGGCCCACTGCCTGCAGACTCAGGGTAACCTGGGCATGTGATATTAGCATGGCATGTGTTGTTCTCTATAAAATTGCCACAATTAGAGGACAGCAACACCCTGTTGTACAAGGTTGTACAAAGGAGCAACCCTGGTGAAGACCATCCCATTCACCCTGCAAACTACCTGGATGGAGGAGCAGCCTGAGACATAGTTTGGCAGAATGACCCCCCTAGCAGTCAAATACAATAAAGACAAATGGTTTACATTGCATTTGGTTTTCTTCATTTCCTACCTTCCTACCTTTTCATTTTTTTTTTACCTGTAACCATGCATTCACTTCTAACTGGTGTTCTAGTAATTCAGTTTTGTTAAAAGGATAAAGATGTGCAAGTTGTTTTTCCAGTCATTATTTATTAATGTACATTTCAAAGTCAAAATTTCACTCATGGTTAAAAAAAAAATCTAATGGGGGGAGAGCAATCAGGACCATACATGATATATGTATACCTTTGTAGACCTCTCTGAATCCTTCTCTGTGGCAGCAAACGTCATCATCATCATCATCGTGTTATAAAGAAAAACATTAATTTTCAGTATACTTTAAACCACTATATTTGGCAGAATCTCTGGGGTATTCTCCTTCAGGAAGTTCTGCTGTGGCAGGAGGATGCGCTCCCTTGTGGTATCCCTTCAGCCACTAGTTGCTGAGTGTTATGAATCAGGGCCAGGTCTTCTGCCTCCGTCAGAGGTGGTGGTGGGCCCTCCCACTTGCAGGCCTCCGCCTTCTTTCTATTCCCCTGAATAGAACTCAAATCTTAATATACTAAGCATGATATTAGTTGAGTTGACATATACTATGTGTGTCAACAGCACTTCTGTTTACAGCATTCTGTTGGCGGTAAAAGCTAAAACATATTTAAATAGACACTGAATGATATTTACTTAGTTTAATGTATCATATATTAAAACCAGAGGGAGAGGCAATTATGAGCCTATAGGCCTGAGCAAAATATGCCTTTCCTTTTTGAGCTATGTTTTTATATTTCATTTTCAGCTGCTTCCAAGGGATTAGGACTGCACCTAAATAAAAATAAAATATATTCAATAACATTCCACCACTTTCCCAACTGTAATATAACAAGTAGGTTTGGTTTAATGTTAAATGAATAGACTGCTGCATTCAAATTTACACATAGTCCCAGCAGCAATTCTCTCCCACGCCAATTGTCTCTGCTTTGCTACTGCAGTTGTGTTGCTGTTTTTTTTCATGAAAATGGGGTAAGCATGTAATACAACTTCTAACTCCAGTGTGGTGAAGTAGGACAACCTATTTTTCTTGCCAGTTGCCATGGTGAATCGTAGTATTGGTGCTCCTTTGATGAGGTTTTTTTTAATTTTTTTTTATGGTAGTGATGAATGTACTTAACTCAGAGTGAACATAGAGTTAATTGAACAATCTCATATCAGCTGTTCTGAAACATCTCAGTTCATCAACTCAAACGTTCAGGGTTGGGCTTAGAGGTTGTTAAACCTGCTTTATGGAACAGACCCCAGAAATCAATAGTCGTAGTTAGCCAAACATGTTATTCCTGGCCTATTCCATACATTTTACTGCAGATTATTATGCGCCTAAATGCCCCTGCTGAAATCATGTTGTACCCCTCTTCCACAGACCAGTGTACAATCTCAAGAAATAACTACACCAGTAGGCAACTTCATTGCAACTGACCAACAGCCATGTTGTGTAGTTGGAAAGAAAAGGCTTTAGAAAGTTGCTAATATATTGATAATGAACATATCAGCAAAATGTTCATAGATAACATATTTGTTTTCCACCAAAGCAAACTTGGTTAAGGTTAGGGAAAGAATGTGGTCTGGTTTAATACAGGAAAAGTTCACACACATGTTTATTTGCATTTAACCAAAACAACAATCTTTTCGTAAACCTAACCATTATTACATATTAGAAGATATCATATTTTTGACAAATATTATTTGCACTTTACAGCATTGGGGAATATTATTTCCCTGGGGAAAAGGGGAATCGTGCAAGTATTTTGCAGTCATACATTGTTGTCATTTAACTTTAATTATGTTGTAATTGAATCAAATTGTAAACCCTTTATCATATATCAGATTGTACTGAGAAAAACATGTTACATCTCTCTTATTTGTAATAATGCATTATGCTTTCTCACAGAAGGTACTTTCTACAGATTTATGTCCTAGATTTCTGTTTAGCTTTACCATTCCCATGTTATCATGTATTTTATTTATTTATTAAAAAAACCTTCACTGTCCTTTTTAAATACAGTACTTAGCTAAAGATACAATACTAAAATAGTATAAAAATGACTGCAGTCAAAGATCTGAATACATCTGTACTACCTAATCCACCATGCAGAGTGCTTTCAGTATTTTAAAGGACGAGTGAATTTGAAGCATTAAAACCATATAAAAAGTTGTTATTCATTTGGTATGTTTTAAACATTTGTTGTTGTGTTCTCCCAATGACACAAATGAGAGCTTTTGGATTTAGCTGAATGTCAAACTGTTATTTACATAGTCAGAATAAAGAATAAAATAGAGTTGCATGTGAATGTGCAGCATTACATACAGTAATTATGTGGTTATATCAGTGATAAATACAATGAATACAGACTAACATTGTATACTGTAAACTATGTCAGCATGATACTGTATAGATTGCAAAAATATCATCACACTGTGTCAAACACTCAAATTTTCAGACAAATGAGTGAGAGTCAACTCATTCAGTCTTGAAATGCATCCAAGCAAGAAGCCATTTGCGAAATGGAAATTTTTTTCCTCATCCGTTATATTGTATAATTTCCTTTTCCTCTATAGGGGTCCATCTGTGACTGTAAAAAGGCCCTGAGTTTGTTCAATTGGACCCATTGTGCTCATGTTTCCTGGTCACATCTGCCAAGCAAGCCTTGTCAGCTGCCACTTGGACCTGTCCAATTACTTTCCAATGTGAGGGCAGGGGGGTAGATAGAGGGAAACACAGATGGATTGACAGCCTGGATGGATTTGAAAATGAAATGTGTTCTGGGCATTATAGTAGCATGAGAATGATCTGTCCTGTAGCATGTAAAGGGAGAGGCTGTATTTCACCAATAAAATTGTAATTTAAGGGGCAAGTATTAGGAAGTGTATTGAACCTAATTTTGAGTTTAATCTCTCCTACTCGATGAGAGTCATATCACTTTCCCCTAGAGCATGTAAAATGATATGGATAAATGGATATGCAATGACCTGCAGTCATGCAAGTCAACAAACAGTCAGGAGGATGGACTATTGACTGTAAGATTGGTAGATGTTACTCATTCTAACCATAAATCTGAGAATGAAGCTCGGATACATGCAAGGGGGTAGTCCTTGGATGCACCCAAGCCTTATCCCCAGATTTATGGAGGCCAAGGCACTCAGTCTCTGAGACACACATTTGCTTTCACAGAGTCCTCGTCATCAATCACAATGCAACACCAAGGACATCCTGTTTTCTCTGACATCTGCTATTTGACAAACTCAAACTGACTGACACAGCAGAGAGGTTTATTACTTTCTCCCCGTTGGTGCGTTGCATGTTGAATATTCTCCATGGTACACTTCTTTGTCTATCTATATGCTTAAGAATGTTCATATCATGCCATTATATCAGGATAAATTCAATTAGTTGTCATACATTGGTGAGAGAATCCATCCAAGCTCATTATCTATTTAGCTCATTTATTTTGATGCTATACCAACAGCAGCATTTCTGCTATTATGTAAATGAATTAAAGTAATGCATCTGTCTCATCCCTGCTGGTGGACATTATTTATTAGCACAATCTACATCCATCCTTTTTATAGTGTGTCGCATCCCTATCTCACTGATTTGTCTCAATCCCATTTCCCTTACTACTTGTTATCACATTACATTAGATTCATTTAAGACTTCTCTTTAGATCTAATGTTGTAACATAGGTACTTTAACCCTTAAATCATATTGTTTTTGTTATATTATGCAGCACAACTGTCACATTGCAGCATGTCCTTAGCTGGTACCTTAATGTGCATTGACACATCAAGTTATTGAAAAGTACAATCTATGGATAATAGTCTGCTCTCGTAACTGCAATTGAGAGACATGAAAACACAAAAAAACATGTCATAAGACAACAAAAGAGAAGACCCCCAGTATAAACTGGTTAATATGCCATTGCAATTTGTTTTCTACACAGAGCCACATTGTTGGCCTTTTGTTATCTACCCTTAAAAAGGTTTTGGATGAATGATATTTCTCATGGTGGGCTCCCACAGCCCACAAATGAAATAATGGGTCTCTTTGAACCAACATGGATGCTTCTGGTGGGACAGGACAGCTGGATGACATGTAAACAAAGAAAGGTAGATTAATTACAGTATTGTTTATGCAAATAGATATAAATATGTGATTCATCAAACACTACAGTAAGTCATTTATGAATGACGCACAGAATTCTGCAGAGGTATTTTGTTGTTTCTGTTGTTTGGATTCCCTCTTGAGAAAAGGTCTAAGAAATTCCAATTCATATTTACTTTGGTGTTCTAGATGAATGATTTAGTGCCTTGGGAGAGGAAACATCTTATATGCAGTCTTGTTCTGCTTGTGAGTTTATGTGTGTACATAACTGTGTTTAAGCCTCCTGTGTGTGTGTGTGTGTGTGTGTGTGTGTGTGTGTGTGTGTGTGTGTGTGTGTGAGGGCGCTTGAAGTAAAAACTGCTTGGCTCTATCATGGTTCCATTTGGCAGGACTTAAAAAGACGCTGGGACATAGAGGGGTTCATCAATAACCATTGGCCTCATGAAAAGTTAATTCATTCAGGGCTTGAAAACAGACACTATTTGCCGTGTTGGAATCATGTGGATGTTAGACATCCTTTAAAATCATCCACTCACTCTTGCTCTGTCGCTGCTGAACAAAAAAAAATCATTGTAGTGCTCCTGTTTTTTTTTATGTGTATGTGTGTATAAAAGAGAAAGGGAGAGAGCACTGGGGACAGACAGAAATTCAGTATTAAAAGTGCAACAGCCTGCGCCTTGTACCTCAGCAGGCGATGCTCCTAAAATGCACTGTCCATCTGACTCATTGCATGTCCTGTTGCCTTATCGTCAAACTAGCCATTGTTCTCTTTGCTAGTGCAAAATGGACAAAAACTCGTGAGCTGTGCTGCATGGAAAATTACCTTGTAATTTAAATAATTTGGTAGAGGCACCGCAGTTGAACAGAACATCAATTCTTCAGCACAGTTTAGAATTACTGTATGTGGTTTGCTTTTGAATTAATTCGAACTAAATAAAGCTAAAAATACAGAGAATATACGAATACAATAGGATGTCATCTGCATATAAAGGCATTAAATAATGATAATTATTAACCCTTAAAATACCTTAGATATGCATGCAGGGACAGTAATAGCAAAGGGCAAAACTGAAACCCAAAGGTGACAGGTGTGGTAGGGTAGCTCTGTCTCATGTGCCTCCAATGAAGGAAAGTATCAGATTTTATTGTTAACAACAATCCATTTTACCTTAACTTTTAGTTGTTGCAAACATCATCAGAGTAGCTTTCTATGTAGAATAGATATTTAAAATAAGATAATAAAAATAAGAAATCAACACCTGAAAAGTCACTGGCTAACAGCAGACTACAGGTTGTGAACATGAAAATGTCTGTAGAAAGAGTCTAAGGAGGCCTGGGTTCCTTAAGTGAGATACTCCAAGGATGGGGAGGCTTGACCTCTCTCGAGGCTCTGTCACCTTTCTGCTAATATGGATCTTGGAACAGCAAAGAGAGCCTTAGGACCTTAGCAGTGATTTGTCTTAGAAGGCTTATGGAGGTCATACATAGAGTTTGGGGGCTGACCTAGAGATTAGCCTTGAGCATAATGTGTATAATTTTTTTATCAATTCTGAATTTAACCAGTAGCCACTGGTGGTAGAGAAAGATAGGGGTGATAAATAGAATTGGATAAATTGAGCTTCATATGATTGTATAAATATGTACTATACATATTTATGTGTTTTCCGTTGTAGTTAAATCATTTAACTGGCACTAATCGTTAAGTGCAGGATACCACATATTCTTCTAAGTAAATCTTTTACAATGGATGCCTGATATCTGTAGTGTAAGACTAAGTTAAAGGCAGCAGGATGGAATTTTTCTGGTGTATTACGATCAGCACCAAGAGGAGAGTTTAACATCTGCAGGCCTGGAAGCATGGATTTTTCTAAGTGTCAGCTAATGCCCTAAGGCAATTCATGTGGAATGCATACAGGCTGCATTATTTTCCAGGTATGACAGCAATGAATAAAACATCTATAAATATGATGATTAGGAGTCAAGAATACTCGATAAGAATACTTTGCTGCCTCTCTGGTCAAGTAAGTCAGTATTATGGAAAAACAAGGACCTGGAGGAACCAGAAACAGTTTTATTATGGTCATGTGATCTCATTCACCCTAAGTATGCTTCTCTAACAAGCTTGAATTTTCTAGCATGTGGTAGAAGGTGAGCAAGTCAGTCACTAATTCACCCACAACATCCGAGCAGCATATCAATTAAGCTGCTAGAAAAACCACTTTGCAGTGCACACAAGAAAGCAGAAATTATGCATGTTGCACGTGTTCACTTGAATACAGAATGTGTGTGTGTTTTTTTTCTTCATCTTTCATAAAATACTGGACAGTCAGTAATGTGACAGACAACTAAGTTATTTCCCTTCTCATGTCCATCAGAGTGGACACAGGCACATTTGACCTTCATCACCCACATATTGCTGCTCTGTATCTCCCTTCATTGGGCTGGGGGTTTCCTCTTCTGCCTGCTGCATCACATTGAATCCTTGTGTGTTTAGCTGCCATATTTTTTTGCCTTCGGTGCACTTTGTTAGTTGTCTCTCATCCGCACCACCTTCACTGGTGTGGTCCATCAGATGTTTGGGCTGATCTCCATAGCCCTGCTTTATGATGGTGTCGTTTGTGACTGTGGATTTAGGCGGTTGAGTCACCACCAAATCTACAAGAGGCTGCTTCCATTACATGTTAAATAAAAGCATGAGTCAGGTGTCTTTCCCAACTGAGCAACTGGTGCAGGATCGGGGGGGGGGGGGGGGGGGGGGGGGGGGGGGGGTTATAGTATACCACTACTCACAGCATTATATACAACCCTGCTCTCCACATATGTGAAAGATTGCATTGCAAAACTGTCAACAGAATTGCAGAATTGGGATGATTCAATTTTTCTTTATATACTTTCTCTGCAGCAATCACTCACAGCTATATTGCTATGCTTGTCCATGGTGGATTTGGCTGATTGCTGGGATGAAAGCTGTACATTCCATATTCTTTCTCATATGAGAAAGTGGCACTCCAATCCTCTGATCTTGGCAGTTTAGATTCAGACCATGATGCCTTCCCTTAGACCACAAGGGAAATTAATAAATGATTAAAGTCTGGTGGAGTCAAGGGAAAGAATGGTAAAGAGGGATAATGGTGTATTGCTGAATGATGCTATCCTGCTGCACTCAGGGTTATGTCTCTGTCTACTGGTGTGTGCCTAGAGGAGGCAATGCCTGGAAGCTGGTTTGTTGACAGGTGTCCTAAGTGATAAAAGGACACTTTGTGAAGAACCTGATTTCATTAACAAAGCTCCTGCAAGTCACATTTGTACCTTGAAACTATAGGAAAAAATGAGTGTAGTTTGTGCATGCACTTTCAAAATCGCACAGTTTATCTTTCAGATATGACAGTATCAAACATTGATGATTAAACTGGTAATTTGTGGAGAATTAAAGTTTCAATCCAGGCATGTTTTAAACTTTGTAAAATACTCTGCTTTGATTAATATTTTGTTTAACATGGTTTTCCCACATAAAAAGTGAAAAAATGTAAAAATGCAACAGGAAGCACATCTACACTTACTTCTTACACTTATACTGTACTTCCTCATAGAGAAATTCTCTTAAGCTTCAATAATTTAGTCTAGTCTTTGGTGACTGCAGCTAAAATACAATGACCCAATCTGATTCATGGCATAAAAGAGATGTAGTGCCAATAAGATGTAACTGCTGTTTATAAAGCCTGTAGTGTGGTCAACAATAGCTCAGCTGTTTTGTAAATCCTGTATACAGATTGTAACTATTCACATCACAGTTTATTGTACTCTCAGGACTCATGAATGCTAAGCTATCACCAGTCTTAGCTTTGAACAAAAACACCTTTCAGTGTATGTTATAAAAACTTCTGTGAAGTCATTTTAAGAATTGATATAACACAATTTAGTTGTTTTTTTCTTTTACTCGGCCCTACTTTTAGCACTATATGATCCTCTGAACTGAACAACAGAATGAACCGAGTGATATGATCAGAAAAAGTTTTGCTCAAAGCTCAGATCACTTACTAACCCATTAGTAATGCATCATTGAAAAGGTAATTGTGTTTTGTCTACTGTAATTTCTGTGAGTTCCTGCCTTTACCAGTCACCTCCCTATACAAGCCCAGACGCCACAGTCTGCCTGACGGTCTAATGCACCCCATGAACAACTTTGTTGGTCCAGTCTTTGATCCTTGCTCTGCCCACTTGCCTTTGTTTAATGACCACTTGCCTGCCATTGGACTTTTGGCTGTCTGCCTTTCCCTCTTGGACTTATTTATCTATCCTTACAGCCTACCCGCTGGTAAGTGTAAGTATGCCTATAATGACCAAAAAGCCCAAATAGCCTGTCAGCTGAGTCTGCTTTAGGGTTTAAACCCCTTCTGACATCATTACAAACATCTCCTTGGGACATGCTATTCCAAAGTCTTGGAGGTCAGTTACAGGAAGCCCTATTGGGTTTGGCCTTCAGCCTAGATTCTGCATAGACCAGAATGGTCATCAGTGAGGTTCCAAAACTTTCTTCATTTTATTTACCTGCTTTGTTTGAAAAGCTTTCGACATAGAAATTATGTGTGTGTGTGTGTGTGTGTGTGTGTGTGTGTATATAAATTTAGTTAGGTAAGGAAGGTTTATTTCAGAACATTTTTTCAACATGTTCTCTGTCTATTAAGGTTTTAATAAAAAGAGTAGTAGCACAGACAATTATTGTCTCAGCTTTCTCCCCATTTAGTGTTTAGAGGCTGATGGGATCCTTTTATCGTGTGGAAAGGTCTTGAACATGCTTTCACTGGCTTACATTGATCGGTAATGCAATTTATTAGCCAGGCCAATCCATTAGCTACTGTTGCATTGAAGAAAGCCTTGTGGAGCATCAGGATATGATCCAAATCCTCGAAATAGAGTCTGATGGCCAAAAGCCAGAGTTTACATTATAATCAGCCTTTGAATAAAGGCTATGCACATGTGTCTATATTCTATTCTACTTAATAAATCTTTACAATATGAATATGCAACTTACATTAGGTGTAAACATTCTTCTGTTAAACAACCTGAAGCAATATTAAACAGACAAAAAATTAAAGTTGATGTGATTTCAGTCTAGAAAGTTCCAAGTCTGGCTGAAAATGATGGCCTGGGCTCAGTGACTGAGGGCAAATGCGATGTGACATCACGGACGAGCTGTGCCTCACTTCAAAACAGCAGTGAGTCCTCTGGGAGGGCTGCGTTTTGATGCAAAGGCCGGCACACTTCACAGCTAGAAAAGCCTTTTATCAGTCACTCAGGCTGCCTTCTAGAACAAGGGGGCATTTTGTGTAGGCTCTCTAAGGCCTAAAACACTGGAAGTTAGCGTGACGTACTGCACACTAGAAGAGAATGTTTACAATAGTGGAGATGCACCAGAGCCAATCACTTGATTGCACCACCCGTGAGAGCGTTTCATTTTGACCCACTTTGAAACCTTCACACCATGGACTGGACGATGCTCTTTCTTTCTTCTCTCTGTCTGTCTTTTTAATTACATGGTGTCTGCAGGTTGATTCTTTAATCTAGTGAACGGTTCTGTGTAAGTATCCAATTTTTTTTTTGAAGTGAATGTGTATTGATTAATAATAACCACAGTGACAGTATGATTAGGAGGGCAGAGTCATTACTGGGTATCATCAGACGTGATTCTAACATAATGTGACATCCTGAATGGATAAAATTGTCTTCCTGCATCCCAGTAAAGAGAACAAAATACATATGAAAAAAATTTGCATGTATTTTGTGATGCCATGTGGAGAAGTTCTATGTGATTATAAATCTTTCAAATTATTTTGACACTTGGCGTTAAGTTTTTGTTTGTAGAAACACTAAGCCAGTTGCAAAAACTGGTTTATTCTACATGTTACTTTATTTCTGCTGCAGAGCAACTTTTGTAGTCTTGGAATCCCCAAAATTTAAAGTCGTCCCTGACAGGAAAAATGTGGTTGTTAAGCAATTTTTTAAGAGGTTAATTTTCTATAGTACAGGGGCCAACACTATGAAAATTATAATATCAGATTTTTATCTTTTTCTAAGGTCTTTACTTAGATGTAGTCACTCGATTGAACTAGTAGAAATACCTAATTCACAAATATGACATTTTAGCTACCAGGGCATAAATGAAACATAATGCAGAGAATAGTTATGGTTCACCCAGACGGTGACCTTACTGAATTTGAATTGGAGAGGATTTTGGCTTTCAGTGACCTGGTGATCTGTTATTCATACAGGGATGATTCGACCAGAGCTAAGACCATCCCTCGTAAGGCCGTTATAGCTGATGATGAACTTTGGATAACTTCTTCACCTAAAAATCTCATCATCATGGAGATCAGATAATTCTGGCACTGATGAGATCCCATGAATTATTACTCCACGGAGCAGACTGTGTGGTGCTGGTGTAGCTGGTTTATGTCTGTTTCCTTGTCAGTAAATGTGCATCTATATGCATCCAGACTGACAGTACGTGCCGTCTGTTGCAGTTTTTCAAGTCAGGAGATATTTTAGTGCTTTGCTACATCTTTTCTGCCTCATCAGGACAGTTTCTTTCTAAGGATCATCAGCCTCTTGAACAACTACAATTCAGTGCCCCATGACATTGATTCTACAAGTCTCTGAAACTGGAAGGATGAAGACATTCTTCTAAAAGATATTCCCTCATTTGATATTTTATGTTGGAGAGTGCTGCCTAAAATCTCCCAGTATGTAACAGTGAAAGCATATGATTACATAATTTTAATGCTCACCAAATCATTCAGTTTGGAGAACATGTATCTTATGAAATATATTTGCAATTTGGCATTTTTTCAAACAGTGGGTTAGATGCCTCTAAAACAGAGGTGATTTGATATACAGACCAGAATTAATCAAATATTCATCAACTTATTAATATGAATTTCAAATTTCAAAATAAAGCGAAAAGTCATTCCAGTAAACTACAGAGAGAAAGCAGATCTCTGGCTTATTGGAGAAATACAAAAGCCCCTTGCTTGCACTCTAGGCACAACATAGTTTTCGAAGGTAAGATATGATGGCACTCTAAAATGACCAGTAAAAAGTTATAGAGTGATAAAACATTCCTTGGCACTGTAAAACTAAAGAAAATATGATTATCCTTGAAACCTGGATGTGCTGTAGATCTCCTTGTCCTCTGTCTAGCTGTGCTTCCACTATTATTATCTCCTACTACGATTTAATAGTTGGATAAATCAAATAAATGAATGGGAAACCAGGAATCTGGTATCTGATATTACTGCCTCTTCAGACTAATGTCACAGTTGTAATTTCATTGGGATTTTTTTACATGGCAGCCACACTGGTTACAGACGCACCCTAGTCCACCCGATGAGTCATATTAGTCAGCACTATAATATATAAGAAGATGTGTTTGATTCATAACTGCTGTAATTTTATTTCACTTTAAGCAGAAGTAGAGTCACCATATGTATCACTGTAGCAACACAAAGACAACCGATGCTATAACAATCTCATCCTCAAGCAGAAATGGATGATTCTCTAGGCAAGTCTGTGGTTTTTTAAAACAATGAATTAATTATACAGATTTCAATTATATCAATTCAATTGTCTCAACAGGATCAAATCAATTAAAAGTGGAGATGAGTCATTTCATAACAATTGTATAAATGCTACTCTGTGATTGCAGAAGTTGAGTTTTGTATATGTATCTAGGTGTATGGGTAAGAATTTAGCATCTGTTCAATTCATTCTTAGCATCTGCCTTGGTGATTTTTAAGGTGCAGCTTGCACAAGCAACAGACAGGCATTTTTTTCAAGCCTTAACCCTGCTGCATGGGCAACATACACTTCAGGCTATAAGGCTAAATTAAGAGTTGCTTTTTGTTTGGCATCACAAAAACATTACAATTCAGCAATTCAGACAATGATTCAGTCAGAGACATTTGACCATTTATAGAAAATGGTTGTAAGGTAAGATTTGGCAGCAAAGGCTCTGCTGTTTAAGGGAGCTGTCAAAGAATCTAGGGAGCAACACTGCCCTTAAAAAACATACATGAACATTAATCTTAGCTAAATCAGCAACACAGAAGAAACCACCTGAGGAGGATATTCGCTTAGCTAAGTACTTCACACAACCCCACTTTAAAGAACCTGAGCTATCCCTTTAAGTATAGTGCATCATAAACTAGAGGTTGGGGTGGTGAAGGAAAAAATCATCACAAACACCAAATTTTGTGTGGTGCAGCTGAGTGCATAAACATTTGCAATATACAGGCACAATGAGTAGGGTGAGGCTTAGTACCGAATTGGACCCCAGGCCCTCTTGTCTCCACCTCCACTATGATCTGTTTGGGACACCCTTGTCATTAAAGATGGGGAACATGCATTTATGTTTAGATTTTTACTTTTGCCTATCTACTGCTAATTCCATACAAGTGTGTTTTCTATTGTAAGTTGGGACTAATAGACTACTATATATTCTACTATATGTTCTGAATGTGTCACTATAATGCAGGGGGGACATTTGGTCAGGACTTCAGGGTGCAAGAATGGAATATTACCATCACTGCTTCTTGTCTTCTTTCTAATTTATGATTTCAGCAGTCAACTGATACTGATCAGCCAATGACTTAATTTCTGTATAATTTGTTTGTTAGCAATCATCTACATTATTTCAGCCGTACTCCAAATAGACAACTGTCCTTAATGACATTAGTTATATTTTGGCTGTAATAAAAGTATTACCTTTGGTCAAATTTTCTCCCCAAAATCAGCAATTTGTACCAGATTTATGCTGTTCAGTTATGACAAGAGTGAACAACAACTGCAAGACAAAATTTTTTGAGTACATTTATTTATTTGCAACCCAACAGAAACTCTTCCTCACTGGAACAAAAGCAGCTGTCCTTCCAATAAAACATTCAGTCACAGTCATTTGATTTCTCCTGGGTGTCTGTTGGGAATTATGGAGAAACGGCTTTGCTTTATAGCCTGACATCTCTAATCGACAGCTCAGTGGATGGATCAGCACAGTCTGCATGCTCTGAAAATTCCTTAGATATGGAAGCCATTCAGCGCTGCTAATGAAGCCATTGATCATTGTCAGCTTAATGACACTTCCTAAATGGGCTGTGTACCCACCCAAATTGACGATGTTTTTGGGAGCGCTCTGAGATATTACTTAAAAAATCACTGACATGCAGACTGTACTGTCATTTTAACTGCACATTAACCGCTATATATCATGGCACTAAAATGCCTCTGAAGGTTTTGCAGTCGATTCAGGTCCACTAAGTAGAAACAAAAGTTGTGATTGTAACCCTAATGACCAAGCATATAAACCCTGGCCTCATAAAGAAGATCAATTAGTGCAATCCAAACTGGGGTGAAAAGAAAATCTACCAGCTCCATCACTTTTGCAAGATTTAGTATACTCCATTTGCAATCACCTCTGAGTATGCCTGCAGATCATTAGATAATATTCCTCCTCAGGGCTTTGCCATGTGAGTGTACTTACATGTAAGAGTAGAGTATGTGTAATTTTAGAAAATCACCTTGTAAATGTCAGTCACAGGTACTACCTCTATAAAATGTGTTCAATATTAAACTAACTTCAGTCCATGTTACTAATACATTGTTGGTATTTAAAATACTGTACTGTAAGCCAAATAACAGGAAGAGTGTTTATCAAACATTTAGGCCAGACGACATTAGCAGCTCATCTAAAAGATGAAAATTCTGTCACTAGATTTTGTTTAATTTAGCGTTGTTAGTGCTGGTGGTCTTTGTTGAATTGAAAGTGTAGCCATTCTCCATGCTTTTACAAAAGACCCAATACACTGGTTTATTTTCTATTCGTTTTATTAATATACATAAAAATATACACAATAGTTAAAAACAGCCAAGTGTGTTCAGTTTCAAGAATTAGTCAAGTACACTTAAGAGTACAAGAATAAAGATAATACGTATAATAAAACATATAATTTTTGGAGTGCTTGTTTTGTACCTGAGAGCTCTCAGAGAATGTGGTTGGTTCAAAAAGGATGCCATTCCAGAGCATTACATTACTGTCAGGACCAATCCATTATGCATTCAGAGGAAATAGTTTCTGAATGATCAGTGTAAGATAATTTGATCTGGATGAGAGATAATGTAAAGCCATGACTAGCCTATAGCTGCTTGTTATACCACAGCATGGGATAGTGAGTGATATAGAGGGAGGGAGTGGATGAGTAGATGGGTGAATGTGTAAAAAAAATATGAGGCTTATGAATCAGTGAGTGTGTTGCTCTGAATAAGTGAGACATAGCAGCTGATGGAGAGACGGTGTGATTGAGTGATGGACTGAGAGAGCAAAGGAGGGATTGAATGAATGAGGGAGGACTGGGCCAATAAATGTGTGAGAGACACAAGTTGAAATTTTGTCCAGCTGACTCATCCAATGACTTCAGTGAATCGCTCAATGACTTAGTACATATGTAGATCCCAACCTCTGTGTAAAAACAACATCAAGCACATTTCTGTCTCACAGCTCCAGGACGAACAGATCTCTATTCAGTCTCATTTGCAGTCTGGTCTGGCATGTGGCTGGCCTCAGGGAATCAGACTAATTCTGTCTGAAAATTATTTTGAGGAAACTGAAAGTATTATTGCTCCTAAACAGGGTATAGCAGGGATTTGTGGGTAACAGCAGTGGCCAGCTGTCCAGGCATAGCTGCCAGTATCATTTTGATGCAAATGAATCCACATAAAATGACAGGGACAATAAAAGCTTATGTGGATATAGGTGGCAGAATACTGAAAGCATCACCAGGAGAGATGGGCCTTTTATTATTTTTTGCCAGGGGGTGAATTTATACAGAGCCATTAAATCATGTGTTGGGGTCGAAGGGAAAAAGCAAGGTTTTTGTATTGATTGAAAGTGTGCAAATGGTAGAGAATGTTAAAGGACATTTCCTTCGATGTGGTGTGTTCACTGTCACCTTCCTGCCTGCTCTCTTTTGCTCTCATTTCTCCAGCCTGTAATTAGCTCCTGCTGGTCAAAATGGTACATTTGGAACATATAACACTTATCTGTGCTATGGGGTACATGCTATATGTAGCTAGCATGCCATGAAAATGCACGTACAGAAATTATATTCCATTAAGGGTAGTTAGCTGGAATTTCTGTGGCAAATGTGCTAGAAAAACCAATGGGCCTTGACCTAATGTCATATCTTCTTACATCAGGGTTCTGCTTTAATGTAGACACAGAAAGAATTTACCCTGTATAGCTACATTTCAAATAGTATAACTTTTTTAAAATCTGATTCCACACAATAACATGAAAACCATACATTGCTAACACAACAGTTAATGGTCAGACCGACAGCAAAAGATAATTCAACTTACAGACATTAGATACTCCTGTGACCAGCTCAACTCTCTTCCACCCAGCTCTAATATGAGACTTCAAATATTAACCCCTCCCTCCCCCACAGTCTCCTTGGAGACCAAAAAGGAAGGCAGCATCAGCTGAACATTCATCATGATCAAAGTGAAACCTATGTATCCTTACAATACCCTGTTTCTGACATGCAGCTTCAAGATTCCTTCTGTTCATCTGCACCCTATCCCACACTTTGTCCTGTCTTACAGAGCACAACCTCAGAGGAGAAGCACACACGGCAAGGATGGATGTCAAATGCAATTAACCCACAGAGCATCCCAACACTTTCCTTTCGCCTTTTATCTCTCTTCACAGGGAGATTTCTACGAGGCCTCCTCATACAAGCTGTCACCCTGATATACCCTTCTTCATCCTCAGTTTAAGAGAGATTTGATCACTTCTTGGTTTGGTTAAGACAGAATGAATAGTAATGTGCTGTGTTGTACTCTGTGGCCTTTGCAGAATGAACGCTGCTGTTCTTAGAGATGGCGCATTTGACACTCAAATGGACCAAGTTTAGCTTGTTTTACACAACTTTACTGTATCTGAATATGTTACTACTGTGTTAGATGAAAAATATATAAATGTCAACTGACAAAATTACCCAATTTCCTTGGCTTTTCCCCTTAGGATCCATGGTAAACATGGCTGTCCATTTATCAGTTGCATTAGTAATTAGTGACGGATTAGGTAGGATGAGAAAAAGCTTGAGAATAAAGAAAACAGCTGGGAAAACTAAATGAAATTTGGCTACATCTGCCGAGTTAGGATGAGGCTAATGAGGAGCATCTGGCAGGCTGGTTCACTAGCAAAGGTGGATAGTTGTTAATTAAAGGTATTTTTTGTGAGTATGTTTCAGAATCTGTAATTCGACTTTCAGTCTTTTCTAATTAGCATATGCTAGCCTACATTTATGTTGTTAGAGCACAATCGTGACAACAATTCTAATTTTAACCTCATACAGCTGATACATGCAGTCTTGTATGAATTGTAGTGTTTTTTCACAGTTGTTAATTTTAGTAGACTGCACATACTGTTAGGAAGAAATTATGCACTGGTGAGCTTAGCAAGTGCAAGAAAAACTGAGACCCTCGATGACCAGAAGATAGAAAAAATATTTGAAATAGTGAAGAAAAACCCAGTTGCAAGTGTCCAACAGATGAAGGTTATGGTCCTAGTGATGTCAAATAGTAAAGGCTAACTTATTAGCTGCTTTGGCTACTGGCGACATGGTTGGTTGGTTAGCTGGAAGATTAGTTGGTTAACTGATTTCTTGGACAGATAACCAACAGCTAGACATCTTATTTAGGTAGTTATTATGCTTGCTGGATACTGTTGCAGGGGTGCAGCCAATAATTATATGTAATGGATGAATAACTGACTTGATGACTGTCTGTTATGCTGGTTACTGGACTGGGTGACTGCATGGTTTATGGTTGATTCAGTAATTACTATTCTGGCTAATTATTACTTTGCAGTGACCATAGAAAAGGCAGTAGATTTGAGTGGGAGTTTAGAGGAAAAAAACATCAAAAGAGGTGATTAATCAATTTTTTCCCTTTTTCTTTTTTAATAATGTAATTGCTTCTCAGTCGACTTCTATTCTACCCTGTACTCTGTCATTTCATACTGTCTGCCATCTCTTTCTTTTACCCAAAAGGGATATGAAGCTTGAGACCTCTGAGACAGTCACTCCCCTTTGAGATATAATGTAAGTTTAATCATAAGACAAGGATTTTCCTGTCAGCACAGTTCATAGACACAGGTGGTACATTTTACAGTACTTCCAAGCCAGCGTTGCTGCTGCTGAATCATACAAAGATTCCCAATAGCTTCCTGAAATATTAAGATGGGAGTTATTCTAAACTAAATTGAGTAGATTTTCACAGTGCATGAAGAAAATAAATGCACATAATTCTAGAGAGGTCATCTTATTGAATGGTATGACATACAGCATCAAGCTTCAAGTATCAGTTGTCCAATGCATGAGGTACAACAAACAAAAATAAGTCAGCGTTCGCAAGCTGAACTGAAGGTCTGAAGACAGGGCTGGTATACGCTACCTCAGAGTGGAGCACAGTTTTAGATGAACAGTGGCACAAAAAGCACCATTCCACGACGCCAATCTCAGACATGTGTTTATTGTATAAAATTATTAGCACATCCAAAGAAAATGTCAGAGAAGTATTATGATGATAAAGAGATCCAACAAATAGACGATTACATTTTCTGCAGAACAACTGTTGTACTGTATAATTTTTAGGCAGAGTATGCTGAGAAATTGTACTGAGGTGAGCTGAGAGTGAGAGGGAAAGAGCAAGAGGAGAGGACACTGCTGCTACATCATCAGATCAACCAGAGCAACCAAACTAAAACAAACAGACAGCAGCGAGTGGTGCAGTTGTAGCACATGCCAAACCACGGTCCACAACAGAATGTTTTTGCTGCCACAATTGGGACATTTTGGACCCACTATTGGAGGAGCTGGAGCAAGACACTGATGCTGTGCATGAACCAACATGTGACAAGCCAACTCCATTTCACTAGCTCACCTGAAACCCAGTGTTTTTAGAGTCCCAGCTTTTGGAATGAGAAAACACTCTGCACTATGAGAGTAAATTCAATTCCTTCCATAAAAGCTTGGATCACAACAATTTACAACAGTTGTATTTATTTAGTTTTTCAATGAAACGGTGCTGAAATATGGTTTGACTATACTGACTTAAAATGTTGGGTACACAAACAAAAAAGGTTTTCTGTTACTGACAAAATCTGATAACTTCAGACCTATTTTCTCTCAAATCCTGATCTGTATTGTACTGCTTAACAGACCCTCTCTACAGAAACCTTGACTTGTATTGGGACACCTTTTATACGCACACATGGAGCACACATTTCCTCTTCTGGTTAATTGATATTGTATCCTGGATGATGGATTGCATTGAGCCAACCTGCTCTGGCCAGCATTAGTGTAGCGATATGCATAGTGAACATATCGTTTTCCACACCCAGGAACTGTACAGTTGACAGTTTTAGCATTCTCTTGCCAAGTACACAGCACAGTTGACAAAGTTGTGCATCCCATCTGGCTAGAGTGTTTTACTCAGAAACATGGTTTGCTTCATGAAGCATGGTCTCTCAAGAACTACTTATAGGCAGTATATCTCTATTGTGACATATATCTCCTACAAGTGGAATCATGATTACCATGCATTATAAATGTGGACATGTATTTTATAAGGCAAAACACTGAATTTTAAAGTGCTATCAAATATGAAAATTGGATATTGAAAGCTCATAGAATTCTGCAAAATATTACAAAAGCTAAAATATGGCTGCATGATTCTGAAAATGACCGGCATTAATGGAAGTTAAAAGTGGATGGTAGTTATTTGACTTTAACATGTGAAATCACTGGTATGGTCTTATAATAGTCTCAATGAAGAGCATTGTCTATCCCCATCTAGGTAAACGTCACAGACCTACTGTTTTTCCAAGACTGTATTTAAGAGAGAACATCAACAGCTTCCTCCTATATCACTGACCTTACTTTGAATGAGCATGTCACAGCTTCCTACGTGGTTCTGAATGGATGCAATGCCATTTACTAACTCCAAGATCTCTCATACGTAGAGACACTCCAAGATCTCTCATACATCTCTCGTGAGCATATCATCATTCTGCTCAGACAAAATGCCACTGCTTCTGCTCAAAGATAAAAGTCCTCCAACCTGAACAACCATATAGGTCATTTGTTTCAACCCTCTGATACAACCCATGGGAGTGTCTCCTGAAACAGTGCCCCTATGCAGCAGGCATACCAGACCTTGGCTGTCATGGTTACATTTATAAACACACCAAGTGTACTAACAATGATGTACCAGACCTTCATCGCCATGGTAACAATAATAAACGGCTTGGTCAGGTTGCACACAAAAACTACTTGGTTAGGTATAGGAAAAGATCACGGTTTGGGTTGAAATAAGTAATAATGTAATAATAAGTTTGTAGTTAAGGTTGTCAAGCGGTCATAGATAAAAGAAACAACATACGCTGCTTCACACGGGAATCGAACACTGGTCTCTTTTGTGAAATTCCTTTGTTTTGTCGATCCATTAATTGACCCAAACCTCCTCCAAAAACAGACTTATACTCCATCACCAGACTTCTTCCTTTGCTCCTGTCATAATTATTACAACTGCTAGATGTTGCCTAGCAACCAAACATAACTATGGGTTATAATAACCTGCTGCACAGACGACTGTCTGGGCTTGTTTTGTTTTTTTTACAGAAGGACAGTCTCTAAATATAAAACTTGTTTGTGTCTACTTGTTTCTTTATCAAGGGAAATGAGAATTATCTAACTTTGTGTCACTTTCCTAACCAGAAGTGAACCAGTACTTAGCCTCACAAAATGTTGGAATAAATTACTTAAATCTTAAAGTTGCAACAACTAGAATTTTAAAGATGTACTTATCATTTATTTATATTAACAATGCATTAAATGACCATGTGCAATGTGAAGGGTGTAGCTTTTAGTGACAAACCCACAGATTATGATCAAACAACTCTACAGTTCCTCTCAGCTTGGCAGCTTTTTTGGTTTTATGGCCCGAACTTTAATGTTTTGGTTCAGTCACACCCCTCTTATCAGTCTTATTTCCAGCAGTAGTAGGCAGATGCTTTCAGTGAAAAGACTCTGATAAACCTACTGTTTGCCACCTGCCCAGCACCAATGTCATGTCGGTGTTTTATTTACTGCTTGTTCCACTGCTGCCAACTGACCAAAAAAGAAAAATGTCTTTAACGGTCCAAAAACCCTATTTAAAACAGTGTTGATTGTCCTTTGGCACTCTGTTTACCAGCATGCCATCTTAACACGGAGATGAATGATCTAGTATTGGGTTGTGACTGACACATTTTTCTCTTTTGGCCATGGTGTAGCATCCTAACAGTGCTGATTCATCTGCTGCAAAGATTATTCAGTATTATTGCAAACCCTTATGCTTGGCTTGACTCACTCACTGGTGATTCATACTCTACCGAAAAACATAGGGTTGAAATTCAAGAGTGCAACTGGAAGGCAAAAAGATTCCGGATGTGGGTGTCAGCACTCATTATTCATGTTTTCACAGTTTCAAGCTTAGCAAAAGGAATAATTGTTCCAGGGCTAGTGTGTTGAATTGCATGAGGTAAAACAAGTTCCTAATAATATCTCCACCCGCTGAAGTTTGGAACAGCATCTGATCGATTACCAAAACAAAAGAGTTTGTTCAAATTGAGAATCTTACTACAGTGATACAAAGCTCTGCAGGGTTTGGAAGCACTGCATACTCACACTTCAACCATGCACACCAGGAGGGGAAGTTAGGTTGTCATGTCTTTCTCTGCCACACAGGGATTCTTAATTCATCTGTGCCCTCAAAGTGGAAATTGGCAGACTGCAGACTTGGTGAGTGTGGTGAAGTCCTCTTTCCTTCCTGGCACATATTGAAAGAAGAAGCGTATGATCTTAAGAGATTTGCCCAGCTGTGTCATAAAAGAAGCTATTCTTGATTGCAAAGGATATAGGGCACCAAATTCACACAACAAAAAGTGTTTTCTTTCTGCAGGTACTTGAAAAACTTTGCATTCAGTCCATCCAAAGATAAACAGTAGATTCTGTAGTAATATGAGTCTGTAAGCCTAGACAAATGTAATTTGAATCAACTAGCTAAACTGTGAGCTGACATGTTTGGAGCTGGGCTGGTCTTATGCCCTTGCTGCCATCGGGAACCATTTACTTCATTGACATTACACACAAGGAGAAAGAGTAAGACTAAGACTATGATAATCTTCTGAATTCATGAGTGCAAGACAAAATTAGTATTACCACCTCGCAGGTGTATGCCTTCAGATCACATCCCTGTTTATCCAGAGTCATAAAATATTAACCATTTGTGTGAAATTTTGTCATAATTGTTGTGTGAAATCTTGAATAATGACTAAAAAGTGTTTTTTAAGGTCACACGGACCTTGACCTTTGATTACCAAAATGTAATCAGTTACTTTTTGAGTCCAAGTGAACGTTTGTACCAAATGTGAAGAAATTCCCTCAAGGTGTTGTGGAGATATTGCGTTCACGAGGCCCAAACCACATTTTGTGAGGTCACTATGACCTTAACCTTTGGCCACCAAATTTAATCAGTTCATCCTTGAGTCCAAGTGAATGTGTGTGCCAAATTTTAAGAAGTTCCATTAAGGCGTTACTGAAATATTGTTTCAAAGAGGATGGGACAGGCGGACGACCTGAAAACAACATACCTCCGGCCCTGGCACTCCACATACGAGCATGGACCATAAAAAAAAAATAGATAATTCAGTATGGAACAGAATGTATGTAAGAGCATGACATTTCCTTTATGCTTTAAGCTAATTGAAAGGTTAAAAACATACAAGTAGTGACATGCATGTGATCACATTGAACACACGCAATACAACATAATACTCACAAAATGTTGCAATAGAAAAACATTTGCATTGACCTTTCTGGGATCCTGTCAGAGTCCCATCCTGGACATGTCTCAAACAAACTGAGCTTTAATGAGAGTGCCCAGTGAACATACATGGAATGTCACTGGCTGGCCTACAGTGTTGGGCAGCATTAAAGTAATGTGTTTACTTTTTTTGCCAGTTGTGACAGCTAGGCTGGTGTTGTTTTTACCTTGTTAGTGTGTGTGAGTGTACAATGTCATCATGGCAAAATGTCCTGGAGAGACCTACTGTAGCCAGAACTACTACAAAGGCAGTTTTGACTTCTTTCTGTCTCTATGTTTGTCTGCCTGCCTGCCTGCCTGCCTGTGGACAGATGTCACTGCAATAACGTCACAACCATTCAAGAAGCAGTCATGAAACTTCACAGGTGTGAAGCTGAGATCAAAATCAAGGCAGAGTTCAAATGTGGGTGTGGTCCGACCCATGAGTACTGAGTAGTCATGTCATAATGTAGTAATGACTTCTGAGTGCTCATGGGTCACATGTTCAACATACTGACAGGTGCTGGGGCTGGTGTGTTACAATCACATAATGATTTGTTACTTCAACACTTTTGAGAGTCATCTTGTTTGCTGTCAGTCCAGGAGTTGGATGGGAGAGCTGATATCAGTTTTGTCTCTGTTCATCCAGATAACAGACTGCTAGAGGACATATTAACTCAGTACCAGAGCTAGAAGTGATTACTGTGGTCACAAAAGGAGTGGTCGTAGTTACATGTTGTGTCCTGCTAGCAATCATGAGTAACTGATTGCATTTTTCAAGTAGCCCAACACTTCTGGCTGATGCTATGATTGTAGTGACAAACAGTGCTACATAAAAACAGCACCCCCATTCACCCATCCACCCATCACCCATCATTCACTATTGCTGTGTGTTCTTGGTAGTGTGAGACTACACACTTACAAATTCTTGACCAGACAGAACCCTTCAGTGATGGCCATGTATTTGAACCAGGCCATGTTCAGTTATCCTCTGTGCTCTGTAGTGGCAGAGGCAGCACCAGACTGAGCCGCAGCTGGTCTTCAATGACCTTTTCCTGCTGTCCCGGTTATGCTGTGATGTGGCATGTTGAATTTGATCATATGCATTTGGACAGCAGCCCCTTTAGGAGGGATATCTGGGCTAATCCACAAAGTTGTGGCCCTTTGTAGGTGTAACAGTAACAGTCTCTCCCCTCAATCAAGCCATGTCATTGCACAAAAGATTAATAAATGGTTTATAACACAATATTGTAGTTGTAGCAAAATCATTTTAGGTGTTGCAATTCAATCTAATATATTTATTTAATAAGTTATTTTTAAAAATTTCCCCAGTCCAAACTCCAGATCCAATTTTGCCTCAACCACTCAAAACTCAAAGCAAATAATTACTTAAAAAATCATTAGTTAAAAAAACAGACTGTCCCGCAAAGCCTTGTGAGCTCAGATTTTAAAAATGAATCCTGTCAAGTCACTGAATAAATTTCATTCAGTCATACAGAGTATGAAATATGGTAATATGTGAGATTAAACTTTAGTTATAATGTATGTTTTAGGATTTTCTTGTATTGAATTTATTTGGAAAATTTGATTAAATAAGACATTCGAAAACTCTGAAAACTGAGTAAAGGTGTTAATTACATTTAGATGTTATTTAAGGATGTGTGTGAGCATGATAGAAATGTCAGCTTGGCACTATAAAGAGAGACTCGGATGGTTTCTCTCCAACTACTTTAGAAAATTCAGGATTTGTTTGTAATTGTTGATATCATACAAATATAAACAAATTCTCTCTAAATTCAGACATCCCTTTGTGTTCTCCTTGTACAGCGCACAAGTCTGTTCTTAATACATCATTTTTTTATTTTTTTTTAAACAAGATGCTTCTGAGAAGAGCATGTGTTTAGCACAGACAACAAAACAATGGAATGTGTAAATAGCTCCTGAGATTGTGAGATGACACTAGAATAAATTGAATACTCGCAACACATGGACAATTACATTATGTGTTTGAAATACTGGAAATTATCATCATCATGGTGGCAACACAACTGAGTGTGTTCTGCAAAGGTGGTGTCAGTTGTCATATGTAACCAAGGATGTCTTCTCAAGTATATTCTTAAGTATAGTTTCGGAGTATTTGTACTAAGCTTGAATATTGAATATATTTAGAAACCTTTCTGCGTGCAGTAAAGATGACACAAACTTACAGTTTGTACATACAGTGCTCTGAATAGAAAACAGAATTGTCCATTGTCTGTTAAACTTCAAGCAACAGCAAGCAACATGTGATTTTATTTTATTTTAATGATTAGTTAATACATCATCATAAAGAAAATCTTTCCTCCAAAGTGTCCTTTGCTTTTATGTACTTGATGTTTACCATCATTTTCAGATTCAGACAAAGTTATTCAGGCTTACAGTGCTTCACCTACCATATGCTACTATTATACCATGTTTCATTCTGAACACTGCAGTTTCAGAATTACAGTATGTTAAAGCGCATTATAAAACTTTTAGATACTGCCCGTGCTTAATGTAGCAAGAAACATAGGTTACTTCAACTGTCTTTAGATCAAAAAGGTCTCTTATATCCTTACTCACAGACCTTTAAGCTAGGATCCTGCCCAAACACAAATAATAACTCTTATTTTCTGTCCTTCATTGTTCAGTCCAAGAAATCCACCCAAATGCATTCACTGGCAGCGTTTTGCTCCAGGCCACTCGTGCCATGAAGTTCGTTCAGCTCCAGCTGCTCAAGCTGGCTAGGGATTGTGACAACATGATCCAGAACAGTCTGGTCACCTCCCATTTTGTGCAGCTGCAAAACAACAACATTTTTGACCTGATGGAGCAGACAATTTCAACTGAAATCAACTTAATTCCAACTGAATTCAACCAGCTCTGAAATCTTACTAACAATGCACTATGATGTCAACTTATCTACGGTCTAAGAATAACTGGGGTTGTGTGAGGTAGTCCTGCATAGTATTGAGTATTACCTGCAGCAGATTAAGATCAGGAAGATAAAGTTCTGAAAATATTCTAAATGAAATGCACATTTCAAAGGATATTGGACTGTTTCGGTGGGCGTCTTTTAAAAGTATCTAAAACACGTTTTTTTCACTGGCGCCATACACAGAAGCACATCACTCTGCTAGTGTGCCATGTTCCTTGCTGCTTCTCCTAACTGGCAGTGCACTGATCTGAATCTATTTCCGGTAATATAGTGACTATGGAGGACTACCTCACACAACCCCACGTGAAATAACCCAAACTATCACTTTAACACTATTTCATTTCTCACAATTATGAAAGGGGCACTATGGTTATTAACAACAATGTAATTGTTCAAATGTTTGTTGACTTATAACAATACAAAGTTGTTATATTGTATGTAACTAAAGATGGTTCTCAAACTTAGATGTATTACACAGTCCTCTGTGAAACCCCATCAGATAAAGTGAAAAGGCAGGGCTGTCAAGCTAAAATCACAGCTGCTTCACTCACACCTTATGTACTTTTCTGGGTTGCGTTTATTCATTTATTACATACCATATTTTCTGTCTTTTATGTGTCTGATTTCGACCCACGCAGCCTGCAGTCCTCCTCTGAGAAAACCAGAGATGACTGACTTTGACGCAGTCAAGCTGGTTGGCAGTGGCGCCTTTGGGTGAGTCAGACAGACTTCTTTCGTTGTGTTCAAACTGACTCTTTGGATAGTGCAGAGTCCAGTCAAAGTAAAAAAGAAGGATGAAACGAGGATGTGATGTTGTATATTGTGTTAAAAACTGTTTCTTTTCAAATCATATATTCAATGATAGAAGCTGCTTATGTTTCCAGTATTTTGTGCAGGACTGTAAACCTTATGCACCACAGGGAGACTGATCAGGTTTTTGCCATGAAACTGATCAAACAGCAGAGCTTGACCAAACAGTGTACATATCTCCCACACACTAAGAAGATTTAACATAACATCTGACACTCTCTGTCCTAATGGCTGCCCCTGACCTTGTAGGTGGGCATTGTGCCACCCTGCCACAACTACAAGCATATTCCGGTGGACATAGCACGCATTAATGTTGCTGAGATTGTCAGTGGTGGTGGAGTAGCTATAGCGACTTGCACCAAGACCTCAACCCCAGCAAGTAAGTCCTCAACGTGTCCATTTAGGCAATATTTACATTTTACATCTAACTGACTGCTAAGCCCCAGTCTCCATAGTTACTGTGAGACGTGCTAACGGTTGCAGATTACGTTAGCAGAGATATAAACAGTAAAGTTTTCCTAGGTATGGTTTCTAAGCTAGGAGTGGAAAATAACTGCTCAGGGACAGGGCTTACAAACTGTTCATTTTGAGATTGGCTATCTGCTTTTTTTCTTTTTTGTTGTTTTGTTTTTTTTATGTTAGAGCAGAATTCAAAGAAACTTTCCCTCTTTATATTTTTTTTCGTAACTCTTAGCTTCAGGTTTCAGGTTGGTGTTTAATCTAGCATGAGACATTTTTCTCCTTTCTTCCTTTTTAGTCTGTTGATCAGCTCCACAGGGCACATTAAGGTGACTGATTTTGGACTGTCAAATATTGGTCCAGTGAACATGGCAGCTGACCTGAATAAAGGTTTCAAAAAAAATTTAAGGAGTTCACTGTCACAGAACTCAGTCTCTTCTCTTCTCCATTTATTTAAACTTGTGTTTATCCAGTGTTATATGTTATAGTGCTTGTTCTCCTCATCCATTACATCCTACTGATATCAGGTAATCCACAGTTCATTGTCCAAAGTGTGCTTGAGGCTGGGCTGTGGGAAGCCAGTAGGCTGGTGGGCTGTGGGCATAATTCTGTACCCTACTTCTGTAGTTTCTTGTGGCCCAGCCCACAATTAAAAAACATTCTCACACGTTATGATTTAACTTTTCCATAAAACTCTGACATGTACCTTTCATGTGTTGTTTATTTCAGATTTGGGATGTTAATCTTTACACTATGATAATGATGTTTTTCTAAAGGGACTCTGCCATTCTCTTCTGCCAGTCCTTTGGCTGGCATTGATTTTTTTTAATTTTTTAAATTACTTGATCACATGACTGATATCTGCTTCTTTTCCAGATAAGCTCATCTGGCCACAGGGGGGGATGCTGTGCCAGCTGATGCCCAGGACCTCATCACCCTTCTCCTGAAAAAGAACTGTATGAAGTGCCTGGGTACAAGTAACTGGCAGCTTTACAAATGATGGACACATAGATGAATACAGTATGACACATCAGCTGCTTGGAGAAAAAACCTGTGGCGTTATAAGCTAGTGAATTCTAGCTTGTTTCCACAAATGTAGTACCTAAGAGCACTTATTTGCCACCACTGCGACCATGTGCAGGCCAAGATTTGAGATGTATGACTGTCTACATCTGAAATTACTGTAGGCCCTTATCTGTAACAGAGGAGATTGGAATACCAACTAGGCACAGCAGTAACCTGCCCCTGGGGTCTCAGATATCCAGGGGCCCCCAGTGTCAAAAAATACAAACCTTCTTTATTTTTGCTTTGTGCTTTATTTATCTTGCATATTCTTAAATTAATTTGTGTGTAATTGATTGACCACACAGCAACCCTGAGGCCAGGTACTACTGAATGTAAAAAAAAAAAAAACCTATATAAATTGCAGAGAGATTGGGAGGAACAGGAGTTTAATGGGCCTCAGCAGATGAGTTTTTGCTCTGGGCCTCTTAGTCTGTTAATCTGCCCATGACAACAGAGTCATGGGCAGCAGTAGTGCAGAGCTGTTTTCTAAATGTATTATTGAATGGAATTACTTCAGCCAACTAACAAAATTATTGATTGACACAGTATTTCATTTGAGTGCCAATTATCTGCTTTCGATGTTTGGTTATGATTGAATTACTGCGCTCCAACATTAAGTTGAGGAAGCATGCAGTAAATCACCAGCTTGTGACTCTGCATCTCCTGAACAGGGACATTTCTTGTTGCTTTTTGTCCCAGCTGCTCAGTGTTCTCCCTTCTTATTATAGTACTACCGGGTGTCTTGGTGAGGGGGGACACTACATGTTACTGGAACGAGACTGGCTTAATACGCCTTAATGAAAAGGTTGTCCATAGAGAGAGTAGGTCCTGATAACTGCTGAGAGCTCCAGAGACCCTTGAATGAAAGTTCACATTAACTAAGTGTTTTTATAACAAAGGAAGATATTATTGGGGCCAGGGAGCTAATGTGGAGAGACTTGGTCAAGTACAAACTAAATGTGTGATTGTCGTACTTCTAATCTAGGAAGAGGCCGTAAGGTGAAGGCAAGTCCATTCTTCCAGGAGCTGGACCAGAGCAACCTCCAGAGTTAGGACCCTCTATCTGTCCCTCAGCTGGAGAATGAGGAGGATCACAACTACTTTGGAAGTAGGTGACAACAAAGACACGTAACAAACCAGACTCAGTTCTGATAGAAGCACAGGACACTCTCTACTTTGATAACAGGCTGTTGTTTTTGATTTAAATAGTCTGATATTTAAGAATGCAGTTACATTCATAATCTCCATAGTGCCTAGTGATGGACACTTTAAGAGATGTCTCCACTTTCCTTTTCTTTTCTTCAATAATAATAAGAATAATTTTAATTTATATTACAGTTTTCAGCATGTCAAAGTGCAACCAAAAGGCTGAATTCACATCAAGCCTTTGGTCATGCTTCAACATCATGAACTGAAACAAATACAAATTCAAATCAGTCTTATTCTCTCTTTCTTTCTGTCTCTCTCTTTCTCAACCCAATTTGTTGAGACAGATGGCTTCCCAACCAGAGCCCAGTTCTGTTGAAGATTTCTACTTGTTAAAAGGAAACCGTGCTTGCTAAATTAGTTTTCATTTTACATACACATACACAGTCAGGACAATGTAGGCACATAATCCAGAGGCGATGTTCCTAGTAGCATCCTGTAAATCCCAATAATATATTATTTAGTATATTATTGTATATAATAATAATATTGTAGAGACTACAGTCTAGGCCTGCTCTATATGAAATCAAATTCAGTTTCTAGTGACTCATATTTCTTCTCATACTTTTTCTGTTTATTTGTTGGTTTTGTTTTTAGGTGAGTATATGTTGTTGGTCGATGGATGATGATACCATAATGGGAAAGCTATTTTAAAAATCGTAACATAAATAGTCTAATTGATGTGAATTGATAGTCTAACTGTGCATTTAAACAGTTACAACAGTCACAGCAGCTACAGTAATAGAAGGAGCACAAAACAATAAGGTTGTATAAAAATCACTAAAACAACTGCCAACTCTATTAAATCCTCCCTTAGTACCTCCCCATCTGACAGTGGTCTGAAGACCTGCTATCTGCCCTATTAATTATTGATTACATTAGCTTTGTACTAATTTTTCCCACCTCTGGCTTCTGCTGAGCAACTAGCCATCTGAGCAAGGTATGTTTGTTTGTGTCGCCTCTCCTGAGGTTTCTTCCACAGGGGAATTTCCCACAGCTGTGAACTGTTGATGTTAGGTGTGTGTTACTGTGCCTGAAATCTTTCATTTAAGCACGTAAGCTATGCTAAATTAACCAGATCTAAAAGCTATATTTTTTGTAATAAACAAAAGATGTATAACTCTAAAATATATAATATCTGTATAACTAGCAGAATGCATTTAATAAGTAAACCAAGACATATACATTAAGTGAAGATGTAGATCAGTAGTCAATAAAAACAGATACCAAATGCATAAATAAAAATATAAATCTGATCATACTGTAAAGAAAAACCTACACACACCAGGAGCATCCAATGGGAACTAATGGTGGAAAAATTAACTAATAAAGAGAAGAAGTGGATGCCCTGAATCGTACTCTATTCTGCATTGTACTTGTGTTTATTGACTTCTCTCAGCAAAATGATATTGTTACTGAGCTAAGTGTGGTGGAAGACCTGAAGATCCACTGGTCTTGAGTTCTGCTGCGACAAAGGTCCACCCACACAGTGAAGTACAGTGAAGTAGGAAGCATTCAGGTGAAAGTAAGTTTCTCCACTAAAGAATCCAAGTTTTTTGTTTAAAAACTCCAAGGGTGAATTTCTTTCTTAGTCTGGCTTTTCTTTCTGGTCTGGCTTTATTGAGATGGCTTTATCGAAAGGGCTCCAACTTGTGAGGCAGAGATGTGGCCAAACAGAGGCCACAGGCGTGGCCGATGAAGCATTTGTTTTGGTATGAGATGCTGGTGGTAGTGCGATATCTAGTGGCAGTGCTGTAACGCTGTCTGAAACCCACTTTCATTCTATTTGTTGTTGTGGCCCAACACCTCACTGAGAAAAGTTTTTCCTTGAATTAGTCACCTACTCTACTAATTTGAATCTCTTCTCCTCTTCTTTCCTCTGAATCTGTTCCTGCTCTTTCTCTCCTACCTCTGTACTGTTTTTGTGGAAGTGAATGGACACAGTTTTCCTTCCAGTTATTAATTGTTTGGGGGCAGTCGCAGGTAAAAACATAAATCATTCTTACAGGATGAGGAGACTTGCATGACATAATGTTTCATATAGGAAAAATAAATTGGATTTAATGTGGATAATATTTTTATGTAACATTTAACACCAGGTTAATACTTTCTGCTCTTCTCTCTGTGTGCAGCAGATTATTTTAAAGAATGCAAGAAGGAAAAGGCATTCTTATCTTTGGTGAACTTATCTTCTATGACAAGGCCATTTACTGTATTGCCCTTTGGGCAAATTTGTAGTCTACAATTCTTTTTTAGTTCTCCAGATGGCTTGAGTGTCATTATCTTTTCTCCTCTGTCATTTTAATCCTCTAGGATTGTGACTCTAACAAACTGGTTAACAGAAAGAAATATAAAGAAATGTCAAGAATGCTGTGACTCCAGAAGGCCTTGGTAATATCACACTTACCATGACCCCTGAAGTCTTATCAATAGGATGTGTTGCTGGGGCTTTTGACACAGTCACCCCATCACTAACTCTCTATGGAAATTCACAGACATTTGGGTACAATGAAAATTAGAAGCCCTTAGCCAAAGGCAACTGTACTTACTGTTTTAGTTTTGTTTTGTCACCCAGCCAAAAAGGCTTTACATGTGCTGTTAGTAGGAAGTCCAAGGTATTTAAACCTTTGTGGAATCAAAACAAGTGGCATCACTTGGCAGTCATCAGAGTCATATGGATTAGGGTATGTATTAGTGTGAAATGTCAGTGTACATTTCTGTGCTTGTGTAGATGATTTTGGGACATATGCTTGTCCAATCGTTGTTTCAATCTTGTCAAGTTGGCACATTCGTAGCACAGTGGCATAGAGCTATAATAACCTTCACCTTGTGTTCTAGTGGGTGGTGAGAGTCAGATACTGAGCAGTGTGACAGAACAACAGACAGATGAGATTAGCAGAGCAGACACAAAAACATACTCCACATGCCTGATGTGTCTGAGGATCTTCAATAAGAACTGCATTGCTGTGATTTTCACAGAGCAATACAGGAAGGCGGAATCATGTCTGTCCTAAAAACATATATTCAAACACACCCAGAGCAATGTAGTACATGTAGTCCCATGGAACTAAGAATGCACTAAGATTAATGGGGTGATGAAACAGTACTGAACACATTGCCCAATAAAGAAAAATTCCAAAATAGAAATATCAGATAGCACTTTTCCCACAGCTGTAGGACTTCCAAATAATATTCTATAGATGCAGAATATTCCAAAGATAATGAATAAAGCTTCCACTCTCCTTGTCAAAATGTGATATTTTAATTTACAAGCTCTTTTGTCCTTTCACTAAAATACTTACTGCCAAATGCTTAGTAATGCTTTATATCAGGTAAAGACAGTAAGAATTCAGTGGTACCATATAAAGCACAAGGTAAGGTTAGCTCAAAATAGAGCTAATGAGTTAGCTTTACAGCACCAAGTGAGTTCGCTCTCCAGTCCACTTTTAGTCTCAGACCACACAGCACACAACCACTGAAAGCAAACACAGTAGGCCTCTTCAACTTTATGAGGTCCTGGAGACTTCTACTTCTTAATTTTTGGCTAGGCTGATGTGACTGGTGGAAAATGTCAATTCCTCCATCTCCAGATGTCTCCTTTGACCTTCTGCTGTGCGCTGCAGCAATACCGAGGTCCAGCAATAAAGGATCACAAAAGTAGGATGGGATAAATTTATTGGCAATAAAATGATGTATACATTATTGACTAAAACTTGACTGAATAAAAACAGTTGCAGTGTAATTCTTGCCTCTGAGTTGATTATGGGGTTGTTAGACCACTGCATTTTCTGAGCCATTTCTGGTTGGGCTCCAACAGCAGTGTATCTTTGCCTTTAAAATGAAGTGATTTGGTCTCCAGTTATTTTCATTTTTCACGCAAAGGCAATAAACCGCCAGGGAGCGGGAATTCAGTTATATACACTGACCAACTTCATAGACAACCCCCCACTGTTTTCAAAAAGAAAGATATTAAGAGCTAGCTACTTGAAACTGAGAATTCACTGAGTTGCTGATTTCAAGCTTGTGATCTTATATTTGCTTCAGTGATAAGATTTGACAACTCATCCCTTGAGGATTCTTATGTATTTCCGTAATCACGTTGTAAATATAGCCATACTAGATTACTGCAGTCAGTACTATGGGCTTGTTCAGTGGCTTAAGGCTTGCTGTGGTTATTTTTGCCTTGGATTAGTGTGTATATAAAATTCCTGCAGAGGTGAATAATTCTGCTGCTCTCAACTTAATCTGTAGGGGGCAAGATAAGAGACAGCAGAATCATGTGAAGATATGCTTAAAGTTTTTATGGTGTCAAAGAAGCTAATATTTCAGAATGCAATCAGCACCACCTCGAAAATGGTTGTTCACTCTTCACTATGTCACAAGTGTGGAATGGTGAAGACATAGGGAGGCAAAGGAGGGAAGGCCATGTGAAGCACTTTTCATCTATATTTCCTAGATATTAGTCCAAACATGAATCACCAGATGTTCACCGCAGCACCACACATCATTAACTTAATATCAGGCATTAAGTTTGAGTCATGGATTCTTTTCCAGAAAAACAAAGCAGCTTTAATCAGTGGAGGGGGCTGAGATCTGGATTACTGGCAGAATCTCTCAAACACAGATTAAAAGAATGTCCAGCATATGTTGTACCATTAGTACAAGCAGTTTAGCCATGTTTATGTGGAGCTTTATCGATGGCAGTATCAGTTAGTCAGTCCACACTTCAGTTTGGAGTAAAATATCTCAGAAAATATTGAATGGATTGCCAAGATTTTTTTTTTTTTTTACATTCATTGTCCCTATGACTTTGGTGCACCCCTGAGCTTTCTTTAGCCCCAACATGTGGTTGATTTATTTGGTTTTTGAGTGAAATACTGTGTCTCAAGAACTTTGGGATGGATTTCCATGACATTTGGTATAAATATTTGACAAAAGGCGAGAGGTAGGGTACATCCTTGACAGATCGCCAGTCTATCACAAGGCTTTCATATAGAGAAAATCAACCACTTCTGCTCACATTCAATTTAGATTTGCCAATTAAAATATGTATGTCTACTTGATAGACCTGTTCTGCACACAATTCCCACACACATACTTCAAACATTCTTCACTCTGTGGTAATTGTTTCCCAAGATGACATCTTCAAAGATATATTATAAGATGGACTATTTGAAGATGTGTATATTTAGTACTCGGAATTAAGATGATTGTAAAATCATCATATCAGTCTCATATAGTAAGCAAATAGTTGTAGCATTCTTGTCAAGAATCCTCATACAATTTATTGCCCCTCTTGCCTGATCATCAGCAGCACAGTCATAATCAGGAAGAAAGAGGGCCATATCTCTGTGATACTTTTTCCAATCATGGTCGAAATTATTCAGTGGGAAGAGAAATTATCATTGTTAGTATGTGCAGTGCTTGATGCTTTGGCCAGGCCCCTAGACTGTCTGCGGTTGTATTTTGTTTTATCTCCTAACTTTTACTTATTTACTTTTTTTTTTGCTTGAATGAGTGTAAAGCAGCATTGGCAGTTACAAATTTTTCATTAGGTGTTCCAGCTAATTTGTCTAGCACTACCTGCACATGAATCTGTTGTGGCTTTGAAGGGGAAAAAAAATCTGATAATTTGATCAAAATAGTTTTGGCATGAAGACTAGAAAATTTAACAAAAAGTCTGAATTACAAAGAGAATTTGAAAGATGTAGGCGTTTGCAAGGCAGAGATGCTCTAATGAGTTGTGTTATGTTTTTTGGATCTTGACCCATTGATTTTGACCTTTGTCTATTTATTTATTTATTCTTTTAAATATTTCAAAAAGTTCTACAAGTGCAATAGTAAAATGCTGAATTATCTTCAGCAGGTCTTTTCCCACACGAATAACAGAGTTGCAATTGGTATACATTACTAATATAAAGGCACTGTTAGACAATTCAGGCACCTTTTTACTTTTCTCTCCCATAGTTTCACAAAATAAAAAAGTGACCTTCAGTTTCACTGAGTAAAATACTTGATCAGAATGTGAAATGGGAGCGGGGTTAAATGTTACTCTCATGATGATGCTCCTCCACAGGGCTCTTGTCCTTGTCTGACAAAGACCAAAGTTACTCCCATTGTCTTTCACTGTTTGTCCTGTCCTCATCATCTTTGTTCTCGAAACTGAATTTTCATTTGATATCTTGGTTAAAATATTGCTTAGCTTTTGATTCAAGCTCGCATCTTTCAATTCTTTTTGTTTCTGTTAACACAAGGCAGACATGCTATCAGTTTGAGGTGATATTGTCAAGCTATATTTTAGACATGCATAGGAAAATCACACAGGAAGTGGGTCACTCCCAAACCCAGGATGTGGTGGCATTGTTGTTTAGAGAAGGCATTCTCACATCCCTGCAAAACATGGAACCTCTCAATACTTTCTCTCATTGAGGAATAACTTTCTCTTTTTCTCTGTGATGTTTTTCTGCCTCCACACAACTGGGCATTTCTCACAGCTGGTGTGAGCTGATTAACTCTGAGATGCTGGATCAATTTTGCCCCCTACTGACACATTTGAAAGATGCTCATGTCCTGCACTTCCTTTGCATTTTACCAGCCACAACCAAGCCTTAAAACACAATAATGATTCTTTATTTTACATTTAGCCGAAAATTGTGTGTGTTTAGTTTATGCCTAAATTCTTTATAATCAGTACAGTGTCCTCATGGGTCATTTGGTGTTCCAATGGTCTGAATGACTTTGAGATGAAGGTAGAAGCAAGGGCGTAATCCCAGAGTGCACCCTGGACATTTATCAGTACATCCTGCCATGAGGAGAACTAAAGCTAATAATGTTCCAGTCATTAGAGCCACAACTACTTTGTGAAAGGATCCACCTCTTGCAAGGCATAATGACCATAATGTGATCACATCAGTTGTCTGTTAATTTATTATATTTGTTTATCTTGTCTAGTGTGAGGAAAGTGACAGAAGAGCAAAAGCTTTTCTTGAAGCAAAATATTATATCATCTAAGACCTGTTTTCTTTTTAAAAGTAAGATACTTTATGTCAGGCATAGTTTATCTATAGTGTCTTGACCTTTTGCAGTTTACATATAAACTGCCAATGTTTCTGGTGCAATGTGACCTTGGTACTATGACAGTATATTAATGACTGTGTCCTGGCACTGCAGGTTTGGTGTTCATGAGTTTAGCCATGAGGACACGTATGTAGCACCAGATCCAGGATCTATGACAACAGTGATATATCATGCGCTAATAACCGGGATAGAGAAGATGTCTCTGCCACAACCACAACAATGATCTATCTTCTCTTCTACTTTTGACAAGAGTCATGATCAAGGAGTAAAGACTTTATATGGGCCCCCTAGGGAGAGGTTGCTCCTTGAAGAGCAAGGGAGGTGGGAAACTGAAGCAACATATTATTTAGGGAGCTGTAATAACACTGATGTCGTGGTTGGCAAATTGGGTCAATATTTCAGTTTTATTATAATGGTGTCCTCAGTGTCAACCACCAAATTAAGTATACCATAAATACTGTTTGTATCTGAGAGGCTTTTATTGGCCTGAAAGAATAAAAACCTGGGAAACACACTGAGTACTTAGTAAAGAAATCTCAGCTATAATTGAAATGTATTACAAATTCATATCAGTCAAACCCTTATAGTTCCTCTTCAGACATGTTTTTAACTATGTAAAAAGGAGCTGGAAGCACATCTACACTTATTTCCTCATTTAGAATTTTGGATCAGGCCTTTTGCCCCACCCACCATCCCTGCTTGCACTAGGTTGAATGGTAAAAGAGTAGTTTGTATCAAGATGATTAGCCTTACAGGAAACATCAGAGAAACTCAGCCTCACATGTTTGAGCCAGATGAGGACTCTGTTGTGCACTAAAATCAGTGACTAGCAGACGTATCAGAACGGTAGGCATAGTTAGCATCTTTAATTTGTTTAACTGGCAGTGGCTGACACAGTGTTAGTGGTTGTGCTAATACAAACATTCATTCTCTGTACTGACAGGGTTTCAGGTTTCTTTTGCCCTCAGCAAGTTGATAGGATTAGGTCTTTAGATTTGTGATGTGTGAAACCCTGGCTGATTGAATATGAGTTTTTTTTGAGAGTGTCATTCACTGCAGTTCTAAGGTGGAATTAGCTATGGCATTGACTGATCTGTAGTTTGGAGTTAAACAACTACCTGGACATGCAGTTGGTCTAAAAGATATATCCATATATATTTGAAAAAGTTGAAATCAAATCAAATTATTATTATTTTTGGCTATATGCTATACTTCATAAATGAACTATTTACTATTTATTTCTACTCCTCTTTACCAGCATGTTAGAAAAGCCAGCTTAGAATTCACTATTTTCTTAAGTTAATAGTTTATACATGGTGCAAAAATATGAGGATAATATCTGTTGATTTGGATGTGTCTGTGGCACATTGTAGAGGCAGACTTCCTTGTAAATCAGCCCTTCTGTCACACCGAGTAAAAATAATGCTAACCTTTTTAGACGTCCTGCTTGAGGGCAGCATATTAATAACAGACGGTTTGATGCCATGCTGAACAAAAATCAAGAGATAGAGTTACTCTACACACACGATTTTGTTTTAACAAAGGGAAACATGCCAAAACATACCTTCTCCTGCTATCATCTGACAGTGGCTGTCATGTTTCTTTTCACGTCTATACCACAAATTTGAATATAGGAGAAAATCAGGAAGAAATAAGCAAAAAAGCTGCCAATTTCACATTTTATTTTGAAGTTATTTGCCTTAGCCCCTGTTGCTATTCCAGTCATGCATAAAAATTGTAACAGGAACAAGGTTATTGAAACCTTTAGCATACAATTTTACAGCCTAGAGGTGTTCCTTCTGACAGACCAAGTCACTTGAACCATTCAAATCGCACAGATAACCTCTACTATAACTAAAGACTGCTTAGAGAACTCTTAGAGAATTATAGACCTACTGAAATGACAAATAGGTCTGAAAGAGAAAAAAAACAGAATAACAATAAGTACTTATACTTTATATGTAATAACAGGAATTTTCAAGAATTTTTCCAGTGAACAATAATAGTAGTACTATGGGAGATAATAGTCATTTTCTCCCCTACATGCTGATACAATAGTGCTTATTCGATCTGTCTTTTCTTTAGGGGTTGGTGCCACTAGTGGTTTTCCTAATTGACCCTTCTACTCTGCCAGACTCTGCCATCAATAACATCTACCCATTGCTCCCTCCATCCTCCTCATCTACTCATCTGACCCCTTTAACAGTCAGGCAGTGATAAGAGTTGCCTGTCATCCCCCTCTCCTCAAGATTGACAGGCTGACACACCATCTCTGAGGTCAGGCAGGCTAATTGGTTTGTGCACATCTTAGATGGACCATTAGGCCTCACAACTACTAAGCTAAAAACATTCCTCTCTCACCCAACCCCCCGACATCCGACCCCCCTCCTTGAGGGTGGCTGATGGAGGCAGTGATAGTGGTCCACTGAGGTAATAACGTCCAGTGCAATCTGTGGCTCACATATGTTGTAAGCTAAAATGATTGGCTGTTCAATCCTTTGCTCTTTTTCTTTTTTATTTCCTGGTCTTACAGGGATTGTAGTGTTGTGGATTGGGGGTTGGATGTGATTGTCTGTTACTGAAAGTAAAGCTGGATGTATACTTGCCCATTTCAGATAGTTACATTGTAGGTTTGATTTATCGTACTGTAGCCTATAGGATTTCACTCGCTATCACTACCACAAGTGGAGGCTATGCACGTGCCTGTGTGGCGTTGCGTCCACTTTACTTCTATTTCAGCTTGGCTTGTGACTGAAAAGGAAACTACTGCTGTGCAGACCTTATGTTCTTTGATTCACTGTGATTGAGTGCTGTGACTGCAGCTGGCAGAAGGTTTGCTGTAGTGAATGTTGTTCTCACTACCTACAATCCATCAACAATAGAAACTTGGAGGAGGAAACACAAGCAGTCCATGCTGACAAACCACAGTTCCTGTGATCTCCACAAGGTATCCCTATACCCATCTTGGCCCTGCTTGTAGCTAGATTTTTGAAAGGGGGCACATCAGCAACAACTGATGAGGGTAATTTTGATGTCATACAACCTTGGTCTCATATTTGTAATTTTAGCCATCAGTCCTCTCAGTAATACTGAAATAATATTCAGTTTCTGAGATCTGGGAGCAACACAGCTAAAAAGAAATGTGATAACAGGACAAACACAAGCAAACAAATGTAGGTGAATAGTAAAGTGATTAGAAAAGGGCAAAAGCAGGAGTTGAGATCACTGACAGGCGCATCACACCAGATGAGTTAAAGAAATTCTATGCCTGCTTTGAGGTCCTCAACACCGAGCCACTGGGGAGAGAGTTGGCCTGAATCCACCATTCACAATCACATCTGCAGATGTAGTGAAGACCCTGAGGAAAATAAACCTCTGGAGGGCACCTGGCCCAGAAGCGCACTCAAAACCTGCTCATCAGTGCTAGCACATGTCTTTGTGGACATATTCAGCTTGTCCCAGTCACATATCTCAATCCCCACCGTGCTTTAAAACAGCCATCATCAAACAATGCCAAAAAGTAGACCAAGCAGGTTTAGGATTCCGTCATCACAGCAATACATACTGCCTGAGATGCCTAGAAAGCAGGGTCAGCTATGTTCTACAGCTGTACATTGACTACAGTTCAGTGTTCAACACAGAGATACTATCAAAACTCATCAACAAGCTTTCCACCATCAGTGTGCTGCCCCTCTGTAACTGGATACTGAACTTCCCAAACAGGCAGAACCCAGTCTGTTAGAATTGGGAGGCACACATTCAAGACTATAACTAAACAGGAAGAGTGAGCAGCATCCACCACTGAGGTGGAGAGAGTGAGTACATTCAAATTCATCTGCGTTCACATCTCTACTAAGATCTCAGCTGGACTCACAACATCACACAACTGGTGAGAAAATCCAGACAGCATCTGTATTTCTTAAGAAGGCTGTGAAAATTTGGCATGCCAGCCAAATCCTCAGCAGCTTCTACAGATGCAAAACCAAGAGCCTTCCATCACAGTCTGGTTTGGCAGTTGCACAGCACAGGATAAGCATCTACAGCGCAAACCATCACTGGAACAGCCTTACAAACACCAGAGAGCATCTACTAGACTGGGGTCATCAGCAGGGGCCAACAGCAGTATGGACAATAACCACCCACAACACAACCTATTCACCCTCCTACCATCAAGAAGACATTACAAGAGTGAAACAGCAAGGACAACAAGACTGATGAACAGTTTTACCCAGAGGCCATCAGCCTTGGGAATGACACTCACCCACTGCCCCTTCCACCGGTACCACGGACTGTCCTCTGACTTTGAGAGGCGCAAGGATTCATCTGACCCTGGCCACACACACACACACACACACACACACACACACACACACACACACACACACACACACACACACACACACACACACACAACACATGAACATGGACAGGAATCACTACTGACAACCTACCTCTGCAGACTCTACATGTTTACATTTCATTTGCACTGACTTTTAATTTGCACACATTACATGTTTCTTGTTCACATGGCAATGTATTTTTGTTTCTTGCGTTTTTGTTATTTATATATCTTGTGTCTTTTCCTATGGGATTTACTGATGTCTGATTAAATATCTGATTTTTTATGTCTGATTTCACAGATTAAAAATTCTGTTGCACTGTGTGAGAGACTGTTTCCTGTACACAGGACAATAAAGTTTACAAACCAGTTTTCTAGTTCAACTTTGACCTCCTATGTTTACATCAATTGTATATGCACACAGTTTCTCTAGGTAATGAGGGATTATTATTATAATATTATTATAATATTTTTGATGCACTCTTTACCTTGATTCTAAGATGATTTGGCTAATTTGTTGGTATAATAACAGCCTGCTTGAACATTGTTGTAAGGGTGTTGCCATGTTCATAGATGTCAGCAATTACTTAAACAAAACAGTAGCCAAAACTACAAAAAGAAGACACAGATTGTTATAATCCCAGAGATTTTAGGCTGAAAAGAAACAATGGACTTAACTGGAAGTAAGCAAGTGAGACACATGCATACAAAACACAAAAACTACTGCTCACGCATTCCCTCTGGCAAACACAGCTACAACGGTGATGGTTATTATCTTTGACAGGCTGCCACTGGCCAATGGTGCCCTATCATTGGCTGCTTGAGCTGTGCCTGGTGGCCAAAAAGAAACACCTCTCTCTGTGTGGCCTAGGCTGAAGACTGAACGGTACTTCAACCCACCCAATCTGTTGGTTTACACAGTGGATAAATAGAGCGGGACAGATTCTGTTGCTGCCTTCACATTCAACTTGTACAGCAGTGAGTCAGCTACCTGATTTAACTAATAAGTCAACAATGTATCCTGGATGTAACAGATAGATGTGTCAAATCCTGGCACCTGCGTCAAAGTTGTGACACCTGTACAAACTTAAGTTAATAGTTTTACAGGGGTATGCCACTAGTGTTCCGGGGTATATCCAGCTCACCCTTGGTTCCGCATCCCCCCCCCCCGTCCCACCCTCCCGGTCATCCACCTCAGCCCATCAGGGAGCTACAGCCTGTAATTGGGAGTGGAGCCTGAGAGGCCATGTAGTGGACGGCTCAGCAGAGACTGCAAGAGTCAATTACCAGAGCTGACAGTGCCGCGGAGAGAAAGGTACACCGGTCACACAGTGGCGATCAGTGTGAGCAGGATAAAAGAGGCAGAGGATGTGGGCTAGTGTGAGATCAACATGCTACATTTCTCACCTCACAGTAACAGTGACAGCCGAGGCATATTTCTTACTTATGAGCAGCGGTTAGAGACAAAGGGAAAGCCAGTAACATATGGACCCTTCTGTCAGTGAATCCAATTAGCTCATATTATTGACAAACATATTGATGTACAATTGCTCATTCGTATTTTGCAAATGTATTTTTTTCCTTATAACATGACAATTTCTCAGTGTTGTAAAGCAGACAACAGGTAAATATTTCATAGAAATAAAAATCTTGTTTCTGTGCTGATACGCCCTTGGCTTCAAAATGGATTAGTGTGTCAATGATTTAACAGTGGCAACATTTTAATCAAAGATGATCCCAGGAACCCCCGGTTCATTTTGCTCCCATCACAGCTGACAGTTTGATTCATGAGGTCTTCATTCTCTATGCACTCAGGCAAGAACATGAATGTGAAGCTTGGCTCTTGCTGGTCACTCTGACATCTTCTTCCCCCTCTTGGTTTTGATACCGTGTCTCAATTTATCTGCAAGTATTCATCAAGATTTCTTCTTCATAATTAAGCATTCTGCTAAACTACAAATGTGTGCACACTATATGAATCACACTTATTATAAAAAATGATCTGTTCTGAGTTTATCAGCCAGTGCCAAGCTTTCAGTTTCAGTGAACATCCAACCAAAGACTGGTCCTCAGGATCATAGTGCTATTATTTCATTTATTATTTCATCACTGATAGCAAAAGCTTCAGCATGCACTGTAATCATGCATCTCTTCTGCATAAGCTTTGTGTTTGTGAAAGACAGGCCACCGTATCTGATTCTGTTTTGTATTATATGCTATTCAAATGTTACAGAGCGCTGATGAACAAAACACTCATTGTCATAATTCTTATATGAGTGGTTGTTCTCTGTTGCACCAAGAATACATTTTTTTTTCATCACTTCTGAAGTGTAATGTAACCATGATGTGCTGCAGCAGCACTTTGCATGCAACACTGTGCAAATGTATGCAGCAACAATTAAAAATGTCTCCCATAGCTTCAATAAACTATGAGTGATTTGGGATCACTTAATCTAGTTTATGCTTTAGCTACAGGAGCAGATACACTAAGTAATGTCTTTCAGCAACTGGTGAAACTTCATATTGGACTCAAGACATCACATCCAATATCTGAGGACAGCTAGATGAAAGGAGCAGGTGTCTGTTCTCATGGGTCACTGACATGACTACAGTTACCAGCTGCATAAAGACCTGCTGTGAAACCCATTTAGCCTGAGTGCAATAAATGTTTTAATGTTGGCTTTAGAAGTCGTATTTGGGTCTTGCTGAAGCTGAAGCTACTTTACCCATTATTCAATTTTAGATCAAGCTGTGTAGGAAAGTATTAAAACACTGGGGTTTTAACACAGTGACTAAATGAACAGAATTTCTTAACATATACCCTAACCATGGTGGGAGTTACATGCCTAACCTAAATTTCACTACATACGCTATTGATACTGTGCCTGTCATGAGTGTAAACAGAGTTATTTTAATCCGCTGCATAAAAATATCTTTATTACAAAAAGAGTAAAAGTGGAGATAGCGATTAGATTAGCATGCTGCAGTGCAGGAATTATCCCACCAGGATTAAGATTAGTGGAATGTCATGAAAAGATTACCTGAGCACCTGGATTTTTTAAACCATTAATGAGATTATCCATGTACAAATCGTTAGTTCCCTGCTAATCCATCAGAACCCAGCAGACTATCCACCTTGAAGCTTTGCACAGTAAAATGTCAAGTCATCATTTTGCTATTCTCTGGTGTAAAGCTTTTCTAAACAGCCTAAAATACATTTGAGTGTAACATCGCTGAAACAATTGTGAAGCAGTGAAAGTGAAAATAAAAAGTGAAAGCAAAGAGGCTGTAAAATAATAGTTTCTAAAAAAAAAAAATAACCTGTGACATATTTGAGGTAGTTTCCATTGTAAAATGACTGTTTTGAGATTTATCTTGAAATTATTGGAATGATTTGCTTTTAATGAGGAAACAGTTGTTCCGGTGTGTTGGAAAACAGTGTAGCTAGAGTCGTGAGTTATCCCACTTGATTATTTCTTTTGATTAATTTCACATTTATCTACATTGTGCTTTTTTCATTAGAGCCACAGTTGAGAATTATATAACCTTTGAAAAACAATATAAATTCACTTCTCTTTCTTCCCTGAACACCACCCCCACCTCCCTCCACACACACATGCACACACACACCCAGCTCAACTGCCTGCAAACCACAAAATCTCTTTTAAGTCAGGCACCGTTTTCATCAGATCTTAAGATAAAGTCAGACCCATTGTGGGTATGCAGGGGGAATCGAGACAATGTGAGAAGGTTTCACTTGTCATCACTGTCTATCTCCCAATCATGCTGTAAGGAAAATAGTTACTTTCTGTGTGGGAAATGGTGGTCCACAGATTGTAAACACCCCCACTTGACAGAATTTCCAACATGGTTTCTGTGGTTATTGAATGCATACGTTAAAGTGTGATTTCTCCACACAGATATGCAGAACTTTTCTAACCCTGAAACCTAACCCCTCTTACTTCTCACACCTATGCACAGAAAAGTGGTGACTGTGTGGAACCAAGACAGTAGCATCTGCATGTCAACCAACACCTCCGAGGAGGCTAAATTATGTTTCAAAAAAAGTAACCATTCACCAGTTTCACAACATGGGCAGAAACATTAATGATTTTTTTGTTTAAATTGTTCGCTAAACATGCTTCAATAATATTGCCATTTTAACAGCTGTAACAGGACAAATCACAGATCATTGTTCATTCAAATTAATGTACAGAACCTTTTGAAATGAAACCTTTGATGGTAATATCCATCACATTTTACATTCAGCAAGTTTCAACTGTCTGCATCATCTGCAGCTATATTTAGATAGGGAGCAGTTCTCAGCTAATGTTAGCTTGCTAGCATGCTTAACCAAAAACAGTACGCAGTTAATACTATACCTGTTATCACCCTCAGCGTGTTATCATTGTCACTGTGAACATGATAACATGCTGACTTTAGCATTTAGCATGAAATGAGATACATTTTTGTTGTTTCCTAACTTGTCTTGATTGGTTCTACAGTTTTTTTTTTCCAAATATCACTGATGTAAACAAAGCCTAGTTGTACAGTGCATCATACATGCACTGTCAATAATATTACATTATACTTTTGGATAACAATACTATATTATCCCTTGGTAATGTCCTCATTTAAAGAATTCATTGATCTCATTTATCCCCACGATAAACCAGTGGAGCACTCTGAGGTCGTTTTGCCACATATGAGCTGTGACCAATCAGATTCACTATGCTAGTGTAATGACATCGCTCATCCCATGCCCTTGAGCTACTGCAGCTGACTTGAGTGTGCCAAATGAGATTTTTCTCAAGCCTCTTGAAATACATTTTCCCTCCACTGTGACCCAAATCTGATAACATTGTAGAAGCAAATGTATGTCAAAGCCCTTGATGGAACAAAATGAAAATGTCTTTTTGTGGACATGTTGAATTTTGGTTTATTGTTTACCTGTCTACAATGGAATAAAGGTCTGTTGTGCAAATCAGCTTCAATATTTTCAGGCATATTGTTTCTTATGACACAAACAAGCTTTTAATATTATACATTTATGAACTCTAGTGGTTAATTGGTCACAAGACTAAGCGTTATCCTGTCATTGAAACAGGGAGTGCAATAGCATAACTGTATCTTATACTACTGCAGGATTCTGACACGGTGGATGGTAATACTGGAGTGCTATGCTGCTGGAGGGCCATTACAGCCCATGCTCTTTGAGGTGGAAAAGCAGTGATCAACAGAAATGAAATGGCTGCACGGTCATCAGAGAGCACAGATCAATCTGGGACAAAGTAATGAACACTGCAAGAGCTGCCTGACAGAGAGGTGATGAGATACTGTGCCATGACTGGACTCCAAGGCCCCACCAACAAACAAAGAGACTACTTTGAAAGTGGTTATGACAGAGTGGGCAGATGCATATCTTCATGTTTTAAAAAATTGAAGAGCTTCTTGACCTTGGCCATGATGAACTGTCTGCCAGCCGCCCCTGCATGGTAATTCGGTTTGTTTGCCATCTCAGCCTCTAGCTGGATCTGCTGAGGCTTTGTGGGGCACTGAAGACGTGATTATAAATCCTGGGTAAACAGAAAGCATCAAAATGCCATAACAAATCCAAATCCAGAATTATTTGGGCTGTGCTATGAGGCTATGTGCGATTGGAGTTTGATGTAGTACAGAGTCAGGTGATATCTCATGCCTTCAAAACCCCTTTCTCTAATCTGTTAAGCATTTCTTCACAAGGTCAAGGATTACTAACTGGTGTCTGTGCATGTGTGTGTGCAGGTTAGAGCACTTGGTTGAGACAGGGGCCCACATCAAAATCAAACATTCACACACTTTGGTGCACTCATGTGCAACAACAAACAATATAAATGACGCAGGAGTGGTGCGGGTATGCTCTGCAGGCAGATGTGCTCTCTCTGTGCTCTGAATGTTTCCGAAGTCTCTGTATTGCCTCCGTTGCTGTTCTGCAATTTCACAGATCAGCGTCTGCAGACATGGTGAGACTAAATTAAACAGTCTATTGATCTTACTTTGTCTGCATCCAACTTAAAAATGAATTGTGCTCAATGAAAAATGAATCAAAGAGCACCAAATAAACATCAAAGAAGGACTAGATTTTTGTTGCAGAAAATAGACAGGTCCAGGATAAATTGAGCAGTAAATGTATAAATTATTCAGTGATAAATAATTTGAACCTTAATGTCACAGTATATTGCCCTCATAAGGCCAGTCATGGTTTCCGCTTGCCTCAAGACAGGGGCTGACTGGACGCTGACGCTTAGATTCCTACTTCAATTGGGGAGTATGTATGCAGACATGTTCCACTTGAATGTAGGCCGGGACACCCCCACCACTTCTAATGCAAAGTCAGTTAGGACCTATTTGTGAACTGAATGTGGCTGTATTAACAGAGCAGTTAGATGTGTTAGAAGAACTAAATAAGCTTTAAAATACTATTCATATCAATATATAACTATATCAAAATAATTAAAAGACTGGTGTGGTTGCTTCCACTGGCATCATCCTGACGTGGTATTGAATTCCAGTTGAATAAAATAGACACAGTAAATACACACTTTACATAAATCGCAATCAGCGTCTGTATACAGTGTCTTGTGTGTGGCTAAAATGACAGTTGTAGCTGGGTTGTTCTTGTATTGCAGTGGTCTGTTGAGCACTCTACTGTATATCGACCTCTTGTTTTCAGTTAATAGATTCAGTAAAAACCCTGCTGGCGCTTTGAGAGGTGTTGGTGTTATATGGGGTTGAGTGGCTGTTGCTGACTCGGAACAGTTAGTCACCCATACAAGTGTTGCCACTGGGACTAAACTGTCATGGATGACCCAGTCATTGTCCACAGGTAACCACAACAACATCTGCCTCCCCTACATGTCCTGATCCCTTTGTTCAATCATTTATCATTATTAAATGTATTGTATAAACTGCATAACTTTCATTGTTACCACCAGTATGTAATGTCATGAGGATTGCCTCAGCTGTTGCTTCTGCTATTGCAAATGTGCTGCATAGTTTAAAAACTTGCCACTGTCACTTTTTCATTGCAAATGCAGACAGAAAACAGCAAACCAAGTTATTTGGAATTTGAATTGTGATGCTCTACACATAGAGATCAGTATCAAAAGAGTCGGTGTTGAGGATAAAAACACCCTGTTGCAAGCATCCTGCTCTCTGTCCTGCTGTGCAGTTGTGTCTGTTTGGTAAATAGAGGAGGCGATGTTAAAAGACAGTGTGGAAGATGGTAAAGGTAGCACAGTATCACTAATCTATGGCACACAATAGCAGGCATGGGACACTGCAACAATGGCAACTTATTTTTAGCCATACAAGTCATGTCTCTGGGTATGGCAGTGTTGGTTCGTCAGTTTGTCAGTCCACCACTTTTTTCCAAACTGCAATATCTTGAGAAGAGATTCATGATGCCCAGAAGACGATGATGATTTATTTATTTATTTTTGGAGTGAAATGGCTTGGCCGATGTTTGATGATTTGGCATGAAATTTGGTATGGATATTCATCTCATCCTGAGGATGAAATCTAAGACTAACCTTTCATCTAACATCACCATGAGGTTAAAATTTTAATGGAATATAATTTCAAAATTCAGCACTACTTTGCATTTATGTGTTATTTGCAAATGTTAGCATGCCAATATGTACATGGTTAAGATTGTGCTTGCTAAATTTTAGTGCGTTAGTATTATCATTGCAAGCATGTTAGCATCTGCCAAAGTTCAGTACCACAGAGCTGCTAGCGTGGCTACAGACTACTGTTAGAAAGCAAATACTATAGATTGCACTTGAAATTTTTTAGCTTACCACTTTCAAGGCAACTGACACAGAGACAAGTTTGCATTTCTTAACATTGTTTAACAAATCCTTGTAACTTAATTGAAAAGTAATTTTTGGTGTTTTGCAAAGGACAAAGCATGTTAGACGAACAACACCTGCTTATTCAGGCAATCGTGGCAGCAATGAAATTCATAAAATCATGCAGATGCAGGTTCGGAGCTTCAGGTAAAGTTCAAATCAAACATCAGAATAGGGATAAAATGTGATGTCAGTGACTTTGACTGTGGCATGATTGTGCTAGACAGAGTTGTTTGAGTATTTCTGGAACTGCTGATCTCCTGGGATTTGTATGCACAACAGTCTCTAGAGTTTACTCAGGATGCTGCCAAAAAGAAAAAACATCCAGTGAGCAGCAGTTCTGTGGACGGGGACATCTTGTTGATGAGAGAGGTCAGAGGAGACTGGCCAGACTGTTTTGAGCTGACAGAAAGGCTGCAGTAATTCAGATAACCACTCTTTACTGCGGTTAACAGAAAACATCTCAAAATACACAACTCACCCAACTTTGAGGTGGATGGGCTACAACAACAGAAGACCAGAAGATCATGGTCCACTCCCATCAGCCAGGAACAGAAATCTGAGGCTGCAGTGGGCACAGGTTCACCAGAACTGGACAGTGTAAGACTGGAAAAAACAGTGCCTGGTCTGAGGAATCTTTCTGTTTAATTCTAAAAAGTAGCAATCTCCCAAGAGTGGTGTGGTATTAGTTTGCTCTTAAATATTCAAAGCAATACAGTACTGAGTGGCATACTGATTGTGGGGTATTAAAAGGAGTAAGAAAATAAACCAGCAGACAATGCATTTGCTGTGAACAAGTGAACCACTTTCATTGCTGCGGGTTTAATAAATGTGTAATTCAATAAATGTGATCATTCAAAGCTCTATTGTGGGCCCTCTGGTGGCCACAGGGGCCCTAATAAGGTGCATGGTTCACCTCCACATTGGGCTATCTCTAGTGTATATACAAATTGTAACACTGAACTTAAAAATAATTTCATATAAGCTGTTGGAACAAACAGCAAAACTATGGTGACTGTTTACTCTGAAATGTTTTGCCAATCATTTTGTAAACCGACACATTTCCCACACTTGTGTCACTGAGCACAAACTGCCTCAGGTAAGGTGGAGCCATAATATGGGAACTACTGTTAGAGGTTAGCATGCCTCATAGTCAGAGATTTATATATGTGTGGCCTGACAAAAAGCTAGACAAGGAGCAATCAGTGCTGGATGTTATTAAATAAAATAGCCACCTACTGTAATGCTGTGGCCATAGTGTTGACTACGCATCACTTAAAATTGGATGTGCATAATGCAACAACATATGTCTCCATTCCATTTAGTTTTACATTTAATATGCTAACTTGTCAAAATATTACAATGCATAATGCATTATAACTCTGCTTCATTATTACATTGTTAATGTGACTAAAGCTGTCCCCCGATTTGAAATTCTGCACCAGTGCTCATGCAAAACTAAGTGCATAGAACACCACATGGAGTTTAGGAGACCTGGGTGATTAAAGAAATCACAGAAATGACAGAAATGGACTGGCTTTGGCTTTGCTGAAATTGTCCACAGTCTTTGAGTAAACAAAGAATTTGCCTTGATCAGCAGCAAAATCACTGGATACATTTTTTAACATCAGCATATTATATTGTGTATGGGCAGCTTAAATAACCACCCACTCTCCTACTACGTGCACACACATGCAAATACACAAACACTTCACCCTTACCACAATTGCCACTACCACACACCTACACCCTGTGTTAAAATGTAGGGTTGGAAAGCATCCGTCAAGAACGTATCAATGAAGATTCCTTTTCAATGATCAGATTTTGCTTCACATGCACTCTGCAGACATGCAAAGCAATGTCATCTGTTGGTCTGAGATCTTAGGCTTTGAATTAAAGTCACTTATTTTCCTTAAACCAGCTTCAGTTTTTTTGGCACAATATCTGTTGGTCTTGACAGGACACGCAATGTGAAAGTCAAATGTGTTTTGCATGCGCCACTGGTGCTGCAGGCCTAGACAAAGACATGTTTGCTTTTAGTGTTCAGTATCCCACAGTTACAGTCTTAAACCAAGGAGGTTTAATGTGCTTGTACTACTGTTTTAATGCTTTGCACTAGAGGTTTTTGAGTGTGCTTGTGAGGTGTTATTACAGCAATCATGACAAGTTCTTTATAGGTTCTGCACAGATAAATGGTCTGTTGCGTATAAAATTTGATAGACCACCAGTGCCCTCTGTCAGCCTCAGCCAGGATTTCACGTTTCATGTTTTTCTTCAGTATGTTGATTTGGCTTCATGGTATTTTAGCAGAAATGCTATTTTACTCTTTGAGGTCATTTTATTTTAAGGTAATGGCAGTCTTGCTATGTTGCATGACATAGCTGAAACATTATTTTCTAGTAGTTTTTTTTCTTCCCTTAAGGTTACATGTAATGATATAAAAATAAGTTACTAATGTAGTAAAATGACTGACAAGTTACTTAGACAATTAATGTTTGATATTTGAGTTTGGAAAACAAAAAAGCATTTCACGGCCCTGCTTCAGTTTGCACATTGTGTTTAATATGTGCCGTAAGTGAAACTACATTTTCTATAAATATAAGACACCATTTTTCTCAGTCTACAGTTCTTCTGTTAACTGCTGGTGGACTTCATGAAAACCACACTTAACTGAATTCAGACAGAACCAACTCTTTCTGTCAAAGGTTTAAAAAGAAATATTTTTTGCAGGTGAATTTGCAGTTGTAGATGTAAGGATATGACAAGGAACTACAGATTAGTGCAATAACCTAATCTGTGGGTGCTTAGACAATAGGCTCATTTTGAGGTGAAAGGGTCTTGGGGCTATTAGTGCTTGTACTTGTGTGTGAAACTGAAAATTGATTGTGGGAAAGCAACTGAGCACCCTGCCTCAGACTACAGATATCTTTTATCTGCTCTACACCACGCTGTAGACATTTTGTAGTCTGGGTCTGCCTGTTTTATCTTTTCTATCCAGTACATACAAATAAAATGGTAACTTTGTGAGCTGTGAGTAATATGAGCTGTACCACATATAGGAGCTTGAGTGCATATTGATCACTCCCATGCCACCATTTTCACCAGGAAAGTTTATATTACTAGTAAAACTATCATCTCTGATCTGCAACTTCTGCATAAAAAAAAGTGCCACAAAAGAGCCAACTCCACACTGTAAACAAAAAGACTGTAATATTACTTTCATGTTGTGTTGTTGAACTGAAAAGTGGAGGCTGCATCAAAGTTGCTATACCAAAATATTTATTCTTCCCTTGAGTTGCACTACTTAAAATGCTCAAAATATTTTTTGTGGTCTGAAATAGTTCTCTTGTATCAACCTGGAGTGAATGACTTGACAAAAATCAATTTATAATAAAATTATATATAAATAAATAAATGGCTTGTAACTTGCATGGGTAATGCTGGCATGACATTTAAAAACATGCAATGCCTGAAGATAATGGTTAAATATTTAGATCACACTGTTGACTGGTCAAACTCAGGTGATGACTGTTTGTCATTCAGGTGCTCCAGTGCCAGGCCTCTGGTATTGTTCATTCTGGCTCATGGGTTCACTTAATTTAGCTCCTAAACCTAAATGGAATGGATTCCTCATTAAAGTTAGCCTACTGTCTTCAGTGTATTTCCATACTCTTATATACTAGGAGATCCCTTTTGAGGAATTTCAGGGTGATGAGTGTTTTCTGATTCATTATACTGAGAGACAGTTGAATTAGTTCTGTCACATGTGAATGTCATCTAGCTCCATTTCCTGGCACTAGTATGTCATCTCTCCACTGCTAAATATAAGTGTTTAGATGACTTTTCAGAGAAACGCAACATGCTGATATCTATCAGAGCTTTGATAACTCGTATTCGACAAGCCAGTTTAGGAGAGGGGAGGAAAAACCTCATGAAAAGTGCACTTTTTTACTACACAGTGGTAGATATGTATAATCATTTAGATTTTCAGATTTGTATAATAATTTAAATTTTCATGTCGGGCTGGTAAAAGTTCATTCAAAAAAATTTTTAATTTCCATTCTGCGTTGTTCAAAATGTATTTTGCATGGCTGTTCTTCAATAATTTTATTTTGAACAAATGCTGCAGGTTAAGAAAATGTCCAAAAGGTAAAGGCCATTCTCAGTGCAAATACTGGTATTGTGTGGGTGGGGATGAGAAAAAGCGAGAGAGAGAGAGAGAGAGAGAGAAAGCATTATTCAAGGACTGTAAGTATTTGCTGTGCCCACAAACAACAAACTCTTTCAAATTTTTAAACTGTGTCACAATTGCTCCATAAATCATGATACTTTTGGTTTGGAGGAGGTTTGAGAAATGGCACTATGTTGTAGCTATGTAGCTGATCGATGTCATGTGGTTGAAGTTAAACAAAGGAGATTATAAAAGAGTCTCCCATGAAAATGTTTAGAGGTGACAGGAGCTGCTTAGTCTTACTCTCAGTATAGCAGACTGTCCACCACAATCATGAGGGTTTGCATATACAACACCAGAAAACTGCAAGAAGGAGATAAAACAGGATTTTATGATGACATTAAAGTCTAAATAATATGACAGTTACACAAAATATTATAAGACACCTTCAGCTCTGGTCACTTTTCTTTAAAACTTGCTGGTGGAGTTGCAAAGTAAAACTACATGACCTTATTGACCACAGGGGGGAGCTGCAGTAAAGGAGATGATCTGCTGCAATGAGCGGCACTACTTGACACCACACAATACAGTAAAAATAAACAACATGAAAATAGCAGGAGCTGATTCTTATAGTTAAGTTGATTATAACCTGTAAAAAACCATGACACTAACAATGCTGCTACTAATAACACTGCACTTCACACTGCTTCTTGTAGTAGTTCTGCCCCTGCCTTTACTATTTCTCACTTTACTGCTACTCTTCTTTGGTGGTGGCGCAACAGATGCCGACAACCCCACTATGACTACTGCAACTCCAAGCAAGTGGCCTATTCAGAACCTTTACTAAATAAAAGCAAAATTACCACAATGTAAAAATAGGCTACTCCATTATTTAGTAAGTAACAGTATTCTAATATGTTTTGCAGAATATCAGCACCTGTGTCCAACACAATTAATGACTTTATTAATACTGAAGAAATTTTATATTCTAGCTATTAGAGGTGGAGCTAGTTTTACCTACTTCAATCCAGTGGTTACCAACCTAGGGATCAGGGCCCTTTCAAAGAGTCAAAGGATAAATCTGAGTGGACATGAGATGATTAATGGGCAGGAATGAAGAAAAAAAAACAGCTACAAAAATGTGGATCCATTTTTCTCTTACCTTTTCTGTCTGTGTGAAATATGTGAGAGTTGTTCCTCTTCCAGCTTTAAATAGTTATTTAAATGAGAGCATTTGAGAAATTTAGGGGGAAATGTTTTTTTGGTGGAGCAGCTAGCAGACCATCTGAAACATGGTAGACAGTCCCAACTAGGCACCGCTTTATTGAAAGGCTTCATGAACAAAAAAAGGTTTAATCATTAACAATGTATTGTATTCTATAAACAGACAATATATTTTCATGTAAAGTTTAATCTGGAAAGTAACTAATAACTGAAACTGTCAAATAAATGCAGTGAAGAAGGAGGTAGCTACAATATATCCCTCTGTATTGTGGAGTAGAACTATAAAGTATCATAAAGAGTAAATATCCAAGTAAGGTACAAGTACCTCTGCAACTACTTTAACTAGACTTGTACCACTTATGGTCAAATATGGGCTGTGTAAGAGTAGAAGGACAGGACAGAAGGACATCCACACGAGCCATCCAAAATACTGACTGTGACCATTTTATCTGCTCTCAGTGGTTAATTATACTTATCCCTTTGCAAAGACTTCAAACAATCATTGAAGTGTGTGCCACTGAAGCACGAAGGAATATTTTCTTTATACTGTACACTTTGCAAAGCACATTCATACTTGTTGGGGAAGAATTTCATGGAGGCAGATTGAAAGCAGTCTGCAATGAGAAGAATGATTAAGGACAGCAGACTTTCACATTTTAGAGGCTATGAGAAAACATTCAGTCTTCACCTTGATGCTCTGTAGATTAGCAACAAGAGAACTGTGTCAAACTAAGAAAGCTGGAAGCAGTATAAGAAGAATTTAGATTTGTGCTCAGCTCTCTTTAGCAGCAACATAAAACAGTATAGATAAAAGTGAATCTTGTGGTAAGCTATGTTGAGTAAGATGGTTAAACAACATATCTAACACACCTTGGTTTTGTACTTATCAGTTTCTATTCATTTTATTTTATTTTACTTGATTTTATATCAATTTTTATCTTCATCAGCATTAGCAGGTCTCTAGGATGATTCATATAACACAGTCATAGATACACTCATACACTGTTGCTCTGGTTAATATAGTTCACAATGACAAAGATTTAAAATCTTTGCTAAGTCAGGTGTGAAGTGCGTGTGATGAGTATTTGGAATAGAGTTACTTCGTTTTCCAAGCAACAAGTTTGAATATTTTATGTTTGAGACGTTTGCTGTTAATGACCATCAGAGATGCGTGACCATCTCAGCAAAGCATTCATCAGACATCGACGTATGCAATGAAAAAATAAAAAGGTTTCAAGATCATTTGTTGATTTCAGCCCACCAAACAACAAAGGATCACTTGATGCTTATTCTTCATACAGTATCATTTCTGAGCCTATGAGCGTGTAGTGGGTGGCGTTAATAGGAAGGAAGTGCTGTGTTGTACTGTTATCTTTGTGAAGAGAGGAAGTTGTTCTGTTCTTCTCCTATTTATAGGATCCAGTATTTCGCAAAAAAGTATCAGGTTATAGTGAAATAATAATAATAATTAAAACAAATCTGTTAATTTAAGCTTTGTTTTTTTCTTTTTCCCCACCCCATTACTCATCTCACACCCACTCCCTTCCAACACTGATTTATCTTGCGACCTTTTGGAGGGGGACTGTACCCTTTTGGGTCCATAGTCAGGGCCCCGAGGCTCTGGAACGATCTGCCCAAAGAAAATCAGGTTTGTGGAATCTGTGACCTCCTTTAAGTTTCTTCTTAAAACGTACTCTTATTGGAGAGCTTTTCCTCATTTTACTTTCCCATGAAGTGTTTTACTTCTCTTATAATCTCTCAGTATTGGTTTGTATACACCCAACTGTTTTATCTTTTTTTCCTCTCTTTGAAATCTATTGATATTATCAATTCTATTTTATGGCTGCCTTTGTTAAGTATTTCAAAAGGTGCTCTATAAATAAATATTATTATTATTATTATTATTATTAATGGTATATAATGTATTTCACCTAAATCCACTGTGACCAGCTACAAAAGTAAGATACTACTTATATATTGTTGCATTAATGTACACTAAACAATCTAATAATGCAATGTATAATAACTGTAAATGACTGTATATCAATCACAGGAACCATTTTACCACAGTAAGTACTTTTACTTTTGATACTTTGAATATATTTTCCTGATAATACATCTGTGCTTTTCTTAAGTGGTATTGAATCAAGGATTTTTAATTGTCATGGTTGTGGTTGGCATTTCAGGATCTGAGTAATTCTTCATGATTATTGATAGCTTGCTCCTTCACTCAGTTAACAACATGATTCCTTGGCCAAGCTCACTGGCCCATCATTGTCACAGCTTGCGACCTTTAAAATGAAAAAGTATGGTGGTTGTTCTGAAAATGAAGTATTCCAAACCTCTCCACCAAAATAAGGGTCTAAATATGCACCATATTGGACTGGATATTGGATACAGAGAGAAATAGGCCATGCAGTTAGTTTTTGCTGATTTGTTTTGCACAAATCTGACTGGGTTGTTTCCCGAAAGAAATCTCATAGTGAAAACTGAGATCATGAGATATGCTGTGTCTGGGTGGTGGTACCACTTCCTCGCTCTTTGATAAGATAAAACTATGTCACTTTGTAAGTCTTTTTTCCATTCCATTATTTCCACTGCTTTCAAGCCCCTATTGGCACTATTACCACTAATATGACTGTTGATACTACTGCTTACATTAGGCTACAGTACTATTACTGCTACATCTACTATTCATATCACTATTATAGCTGGTATCTAAGTGTTATGGAGCTAAAAGTTGACCATGATGTCAGCAGTGAGCAAAACAAAATGCTGCCAGACTGCTCCAATGCAAAACTTAAAAAGAATTGTTGCTTTCATTCACAGGACCTTTGTTTACCCTAATGTTCTTTCGGGGGTCTTGGGGACTCCTGGCTTCCTTTAAAAGCTCAAGAAAAAGAAACACAAAACTAAATTTTATGAGAATAAATAATAGTTTACAGAGACCTATGCGTTTGAGAGACCCCAGCTGTAAAACATAAATTGATTTTGGATGCTGGATGTTCCTGTGCTCTATGTCTGTGATTAGTGTTGTATTTTTTAAAATTGTATTTTTACGCAACACTACCGGGCTACCCCGCCCTCCTCTCAGTTAAGTGAGTACTGTACTCAGTTTGTATTTCTGTTTATTGGAGGGAGTTAGACCTCCCTGGGGTCTTAACCTCAAACATATGTAATCTCACTGTAAGATAGCAAATAGCACAGTTCTGACTTTTTGGCAAACACAGTATTTCTTAATGCATATCCATATAACATGTAAACCATAAGTATTCCCTTATTTTGTGTATTAACAACAATTTATTTCCTAATTTTGTCACCTTCCTCAAAAAAGAAAACTCGGTCTTGGTGAAAGGTAGATTTATCAAAACGATACTTCTCTGCATGTTGGGTTTTAATAAGGTCACCGGAAATAAACTATTTTTCTACACAAAGCAGTGAGGTCTGTGGCACCAAAAACAATTTAGTAGTAAAGCCAATGTCAACTACACACACTGGTTAAAGGCCAGAGAGCACGGTTAAATTACATACATGCTCTAACAGTGTCAACTGTCTCAGATCTCAGCTAATGCTGGAACACTGTGTCCTCAGTCTAACCAAGTTAAGACTTTCTTTTTTCGCATTTTCTAATTTAGGCCATCAAGAGATTTTCTATTCTTCTGTTTGTTTTATTAATTTATTTTTTCATTTCAAAATATTTTAAATATATTTGTAGAAATTTTGCACTCATATCTATGAGTAAAAAAAAAACATTAGGAAAGAAAGTAAGAAAAAGAACTTAAAAACAGTGTTTATATTGAAAGTGAAATGAAACTGGCCTTAATTCTATTGCCACAAATTAATAGAAATATTGTAAAATCATAAGATCTTACTACAAACTCTAATTTGAGTTTGATAGGCCTACTGTACTGTGGGCTAACTGTATTGATACAACCCCATTATTGCTCCCAATGCTGCTAATGCTATTACTACTCAAACTACCAGCCTCCAACATCTCAGCCTTTTCTTTTCTATTCCTACCTACTAAAACTTTTCTGACTGCTTTATCCAAACCCAAACTGACCCTACAACAAAATGACAGGACTTTGAACAGACCACATTTGCTTCCTGTTCAACAACCTTCTGAAAAATCATCATGCTTTGGGTTAAAATAGGTACTTTCTTAAGGTTAGAAGGACTTTGTCGTCAAGGTAACAATAATAACTTGCAGTTAAGCTTATTCACCAGTTGTGGATAAAGGAAACAGCTGGACACTAACAGTAATCTAATGACAGTCCTGTGTTTTGTCAACACACCCTCCTTCTTCGGACCGTCCCTCTAAGGACTATGTCTGTGTCAGACTTCTTTCTTTGCTCCTGTCATAACTACTGCGGCCGCTAGAGGTCACCTAACCATGAAATGTAACTCTGGGTGGTAAAACTCTGCTTGCACAGATGCTGTGTGAGGATCTTTTCTTTCTTTTCTGGAGACAGTCTATTCCTGTACCAAACAGATTTTGTTCACCTTTTAAAGAGTTGAGTTCAGCTAAACATCTGACTGAAGACTTCCCTCTGTCCTGGCCCCTCTGGTGGAATGAACTCCGTGTGTTTCTGCATGATTAAAGAACACAAACAGAGACATACTGGTGATGCTGCATGGCTAACAATGAACATTGAGATGGTAATAAGAGATCAGTTTTGCTCTCACATTTTCAGATACACTACACTTGTGTGTAATGTGTTTCCACCTCTGAACCATATGGGGAAACCTCTGACTTACAAAACAGTTGCTGTTAACCGATGTGTTCAAAATTTCTACTGCTGCAGTCACTTCAGCTTTATGTCTAACTTTCTGTTTCAAAACTGTGTTAAGGAACTACCACTTTGTGTCTGTTCAGGTGTTCACCTGTACAGTATTTAAGTTGTTTGAGGTTCCTGATAGCACTGGGATGGCCAACCAAATCTGGAGCTCCTGGTCCCAGTGCTGTTGCTGGTATAGAGGAAATACAGTTTAAGCTCCAGTGAAACTCTCGCACTTGTGCCTGTAACCTCTTTTTGGTTTGGTTTGGTTTGGCGTTTGGTTTTATTTTCACACTTAAAAACACCCTGTATTACATTATTCACACACATCCGCGTAGACACTACCGGTGTCACTGACTACCAGACCTCACAGCCTAATAAAACCTTGATATTGGGTGTCTTGAAAGTCATCGCAGGATTTGTTTTGAGTATCGGACTGAATCTCTTTATTGATGAAGCCATGTAAGTAATCAGATCACCAAACTAAATGTGTATTATGAGTTTATTGACTCTTTCCTGATTTACTGTCAAATCCAGTGAATACTAATGGATGTGTGACCTGTTTCAGAAATGAGGTGGTCTAGAAGGTGTGGATTGGGTCTGACTGAAGAAAACTGCTGTTGCATTATTGTCACTGTACTACTGCAAACTTCCTGCTAATATTAAAACTAGGCCTCTCAGCAGGATTTTGTAACCCTGGCAATCACAACTGCAACTTTTTTCTACTGTTTTACACTAATGATGAGCATTGCCATCATTATTGTCTTTATCTTAACAGTTGTAGGGTCCAGCTGATTCATCAGCAGGGACAAAACCATCTGCCGATTTTAGCTCTTGGCAGCTGTTGGTGTAGGTTTGTTGGCTGATAAGAAATAGCAACAGAAATGCCAAAGATAAAGTTATAGTAGTTTAGAAACAGTGACCCCATTACCTAGATCATCAGTGTACATCAGTGTCAACATTTTTTTACTCTACAATGTTCTACTCAGTAGACGTTTTTAGCTCCACATTGTTAATAAATAAATAAATAAGTACATAAATTAATAAAATGTTTATGTTTTACTCATGTTAAAAAGCAAATATCACCAGAGCTATTCTTATTACATTTTTTTTAATTCTCAAATATTGATCTTGATATTGACATCAGTATTGATCGTAGTCTTATTGTAGTAGCCTAATAGTAATTATGCATTCTTGACAAGACAACACAAGATTACAGAGTGCAATGACATTTTATATGTACATGTGTGAGTACACATGTATGTTATAAATTAAGCAAATTACTGCAATATAAATGTCGTAGCCTAAATGTTACATATAGCTGCAGGACATATATTTAAAAACGTACTTTATACTGTATGCCCTCGAGTAGCTACAGGATAATCCCTACAGAAATACTTTAACAGTGTGCCACTTGTGTTTTGTCGCCACATGTAACCTGGCTGCAGCCTCAGAAATAAGAGGCCCCTTGTAACCTAATCGATTGCCGAGCAGAGAGGGAGACTGGGTCCACACTCTGTGATCCGTTTCTCTGTGTCAGACGAACTTCCCAGAATAGCAACTCGGGCGGGTTGTCTGCTGCTCTGTGCTGCTGAGATGGAGGAGGAAGTCAGTGGTGGATTTACCAACTGTTGCTTTTGTTGCTGCTGCGGAACCAAACTACATGGCGCTGCATGGCGCATGTCGGGCTAGAATGAAGTCTGTTCCAAGCCGAGACGTTCAGTCTGGATCAATGTGCAAGTTCATGGGGATACATGAACTCCTTCGTGTTTAAGGTAAATAATAAAAGAGAGCGAAAGAGATAGAAGTGCATGAATCGGTTTCCTGTGTTGACTAACCATTATGCTGCTGCTTTCATATGGCTATTCAATATCATTCGACTATCAGTAGGCTGCCGACGCTTCAGACCTGCTAGAGGCGCATGTCTGCAGCAGAGGCAGACAAGGAGCGTCTGTCTGATGAATGGAAAGCCAGACGGGCTCTGCTGTAGACTGCGGTGATCGGATAACCTGTTGAATTGCAGCTGTCAGTCAGCGCCAAGCCACGCAGGCAACACAGCCAGCAAAAAAATCACTTAACAAGAGCAGCACCGCGTTGCCACAATAACAACAAAAGTCGCTTCAGCCTTTTTTTTTTTTTTTTTTTTTTCCGTGCAGCTGGTGGTTATTTCCAGAGATGCTCTGTTGCCTGCAGGTAAATGCTCTCTGTGCTCACCGCTTCATCTGTCTGTACGGCTGCAGACTGGAGCTCTCCCACCTCCGTGCTGTTAACATATAGATTAATTCGGCTGCCTAAAGTCACGGTGAAGACAGACTCGGAAGTAGTGTCAAAGGTGGCAGGCCTGTCAGATGAGAAAACGTCATTTTATTTCGTAAAAATTCTGAAAGGACAAGTCATTGTTTTTTTTGTTGTTTTTTTTTTTTTTTTTTTGTCTTGCGTGGGCTGTGATGCCTTCTGAAGGTGGTGGTGGCCATGCAGCTGGTTACCCACCGTTTAATGTGCCACTACATCACGTTATCCCCCATTCTCCGCAGCAGCTCTCAGAAAGCGCGAAGCTCTGCCGGTAGGACCCTGAGTCACGTCTCCACAACAGCTTTTCAACATTGCCTGCCCACGGATTTCCAGCCCCTTTGGTTGTTGAAAATAGCTTGGCTGCTCCCTGCCGCTATGGCTAATTCCTTAGGAACCGGTGGATCCAGTTTGATCCATCCCTCTCTTTCTTTCCCTCACCAACTTGTTGAGTCTTCCCCCTCCTCGGTGTTCCTACTGTAAAAGTTCACCGCGATCGGCTCAGCTAATCGGTGTGTGACTTCTGCTGAAATGTCGCAAGTTTGAATCAAGCGAGAGCTGAAGTCAGTGGGTCGGTTTTAAAGTGGAAAAGTCGACGGGAAGCGCGCAGAAGAGGCTTTGACGCGGCAGCAGTCACCTGTAGGACACTTTAAATGCGCTCCTCCTAAACTTTTCTCTGCCTTTCTGAACTTGCTCAGATGCATTTTCGCATGGTTTTCGTTTTCATGTCATTGGACTCTTGTTGAAACTTGCTGACTTAAAATTTGTTTTTCTTTCATAGTGCCTGATCACTGGATGAAATAAGTCATTTTGACTTTTTTTTTTTTTTTTTGTTTCTTTAAAGGGAGGTGGAGACAGCTTACCGCCCCCTCCCTCCGTCCTTGACTGAAATTACCAACAAATTTTGCACAGGGGAGACACTTGAAGGTAATTATGTGGCTCACATTTTTTTCTATGTATTGCATTTTACTTGTTGTTTTACTTTCACGTTTCACTTTTAATTTTAGCTGTTAACCAGAGCCTAAAACAAATAGTTTTCCAACTTGCTTTGACTGTAAAGTGGCCAGAAGTTTTCTCCATGTAGGTGCTGAGTGAGGCTCATTTAAGAAAACTGCTGTTAGCTCTGCGATTACAGTCATCTTTGTTACACAGTAAACTACTGATAGAAAATAGAAATAGGGATGTGGAACATTCTGCATTTGATCTGTAGATGTTATTTCTTTTAATGAAGAAAGAGTAAAGCCTCATGTTCTTCAAGGAAGCCCGCATTTGTTCGGTGGCACAAGACAAATTTAGTGAGTGATCAGACTCAGTGTTTATCAACTCTGTCTTGATAAAGTCTTTCAGATGCAGTGCATTTCCAAATTCACCAATCATAACACACTTACTTTGTGACAGGACCCTCTACTCAACAATAATAGTGGCCTGAGAGATAAAGATGAACCCAAGCTTAAGTTTGCAATTTCGTTAGATTTAGACTGAAAGCATACATGTACTTAATGCCTTATTTACAACTTCAAAGGTGACAGCAGACACCAGATATTATTAACATGTGCGTAAATGTGTAGTTTTAAAAAAAGAAGCACGTCAAAGTGCATCTCTACACAGCCTCGTGTATCATGTGAAGTTTATGTTATTTGCTGTTGGGATTGTTTCAGCATCTTATACCGGTTTTGCACAAAGAAAGTCGTATGTAACTCAGGGAATTTTAGTGATTAAATTTTTGAAGCAGAACACCGATTGCTCTCACACTGTAGTGTGTGTACGTTTATATATATTTTTTTTATTTTTTATTTTTTCGCCTGTTTGGAATGGGAACACTATGGCTGATATAATCAATCAAATCAATTCTGTTATAATCAAAGTTAGACCTCATCTATATAATATAGAAACCATGACTGTGTAATGTCATAGAAGGCAGAGAACTGAGAGACAATCCCAGCTATAATTTAGCTTTCACTCAGACAAGGATGTATCTTCTGTACAATACATGAAACGTGGCCATTCACACGTTTAGAATAGCTTAGAGCATAGCCTGCTAAATATACGAGGGACTTCTCTGATAGCACAACTGCATAGACCAGTCCCTCTTTTGTAATGGACCTCTGCACACTGGAATTCTAGCATCTAACGCAGCTTAGTGGCTGTGCCAATGTGATTTTAGACTAATTAATACTTTTCAGGCTAATAGTGTTTGTGTGAATACAAGATCAAGGTTAATCTTGAATGTGCTCATCATTGTTGCATACTATTTAATATGACGCATAACTCAGGCTGCACAGCTTTTGAAATATGCACATCCAGTTAAATAAATCAGGAATAAAGACTAGAAGTAGACACATGTGCAAAAAGCCTTTGTGTTACAGTAACATGAAAGTCACAGAGAGATTTGTTTTGTTCCCTGCAGCACTCCCTGCAGCACTTGAAATGGAGGCTCCCGATGGCTACTGTGCTAGTAAGTCCTCACATTGCCGACAAATTACAATCCCACACTTTATGACCAAGGACAGAGTTAATGCAAAATATCAAAATGTGTGTCAGTGTTCTGTTGTACTGATGACGCTGATGATGATGATGATGATGATGATGATAGTACTGTGGCTTTGACGTTATTAATTTGACTTTGACATCGTTTCCACCTTTTTGACATAATGTTGATACAAAAAAAAAAAACATTTTTGCAATCACAACACCAACAAAAACATTTCAAGGGATTTTCCCCTAGTGCAGCCTTTTTCCTGTTCACCCCTTAAAGGTAGAGAAAATGATGCATTAGCTACATCCTGTTGAACGTAGCAGATACTGGATATGTACTTTGTGGTGCTCCATTGCCCTTTGCTGGTTTCCTTTGGGCAGGTCTCTTGAATATCGTGCCTGCGCCCCTTTTATTTTGCTTTGCTAACCATATCTGAAAACAGGTAGCATGTTGTTGATGACATCATTGGGGACTTTTAGGTCTCCATTGGGGGTTTGTGCTTGTTGGAACACTTGGCAGGCGGGGTAAGGGTGGTGGCGGAAGAAGAAATGGAAGTTCTTCTTCTCCTTGTCCGTCTGTGGGTCGCTCTGAAATGATGGTTTTGAAATAAGTAGTAGTCTGTTCCATTAGCATGAAACTGCGGAAAACACACATCTTTGTGGAATGCAACCATATTCGTCCTAATTTGCTCCCATGTACTTTAGTCTAAGCTCAGTACATTAGCAAAATGCTGCTGATGATGAAAGAAGATTTAGGTCAGACATTATACTCGTTGTGACAAACATCATGATAAACTTGCACATACAACACTACACTCTCCTACGTGCATTACTACACTCTACTTCACTAAGTCCTACCATCCGCTCTTATATGCAAACATATTATTCCATTCACCATTACACAAATGTGCCTTCTCATACGCATAGTCAACAGTACCCTAGAGCAGTAGTCTCTCTGTCATAAACAGCTAAGCTCTTTTATCAAAATTGGACTCATCTCTGATAGTATATGTAAGAAAGAAAAATAGTATATGTGTTGTGTGTCAAAAAGGAAAAAAAATATTGGATTCGAAATTTGTATCAACTGTATGTGAGTTTTGTAAATTTTAGAGGTGGCACATCTACACTATATATAGACACACACTACCGGTTAAAAGTTTTAGAACACCTCAATTTTTCAGCTGTTATTTCATTTAATTTAATAATTAAATGTCTCAGTGTTTCTGAAATTAGTAAGTAGAACAAATAAACAGCTGGAGATTTTTAAAAGAATCATTGAATCTTTTTGTTGAACTAGGTTTAATCCAAAATTTTCACTCATCTAGCAGCCGAACACACCCGTGGCATTCTGTCTACAATGGATATCAAATATTGTTCAGAAGGTTCATCCCAATACTGTTGCAGAGGTTCTTACAGTTGTGTTAAACTTGTAGTTTCCTCCATGCGGTTCAAGTCTGGAGACTGTGCTGCTTTTCCATTACATGAAGCCAGCGGCTAGTTCATTTCTTCAGATATTTTAGGTGATTACACTGTTGTAGGATGAACCCCTGACCAACCAGTCTGTCTTCCTTTGCTACTTGTCTCACCATTCTAAAAACAATATACAGTGCTACTTCCACTGCTGCTAGATAGCTGGAAATTTCTAAATCACTGGGGCAGGTTTTCATTGAAATTTACTCTTTTTTTTGTCTCAGTTTGTGTATCTATCTGATTGACTGACAGTTATATTGATCACTGAGAGAGCACTGAGAATGCATGAAGTTGGTTCAATTTAAAGGAATAAAATATTTTTTTAAAGGGTTTGATGGAGTAAACTACTTTTGCCATGTTGGTCTAGCTTTGTAGTTTAGCTTGCTACATTTCTCTAGGGATAGCCTCATTTGGTGTAGAACATTTGGTAGCTTAGCTCACTACATTTATATAAGTATACATAGCTTCTCTCCGAAATGGAAATAAAAAATTAGGGCTTTTATGACGTTTATGACTGGGTTGGTTTGAGACTCAGATCGTGCTACTTGCTGTCAGTCAAATCTGGTAAGACTGTTTATGAGTCCAGTCCATGAACATATAGAGGCAAAATACAAGAGATGGGTCTGGAGGTTTTTGACCTAATTGAAGATGGTACACTTTGAGACAAGTCAGAGGCTAAGGCTGAGCTGCCACTTGCACACAGAGACTCCACACACAAACACAATCGGTGTGTACATTACTAGCTAGCTTACAGCTAACATTTGTACTTGTTTTGGCTGTTTGGGATGAGAAAACATGGGCTTAAAAAAAATGATAAAAAGTTCAGCAAACATGTGCAAGGAAGGCAAGGCGACAATTTATGAAATTCATGCACATGGAATTATATGCCCCTTAAACAGGGCAGAAAATATTTGAATTATTATAGTTGTGTGGGAGATTACTACTATTCTCATTCATATGTACTGTACTGTATGCTATTAATGCCTATATATAAGAGAGGATAACAGTATCTGTGACTCAGAATAGTAGTATGAGACATACAACCTGACAGTGTATAAAACTGTATGTGATTAATAATATTTGTGGTTTCAATCCCTGAACAGCGTCGTTGTGTATAGAACATACACATAAAGAAGAAGTCAAGGTAAAATTTCTGAAAAACTGCAACAACCTGGCCATTGCGCTAACACAACACAAGGCCCTTAAATGCACTGTGGTTGGATCTGAATGCTCCTTGTAGCCCAAATGTTGATAGGAGCAGGTACAAGTTTTGATTTTACAAAGGCCGTTTAATAATCGAGAATTTCAGCTGCCTTCCTGTTTGATCAACCAACCTTCCTTTTTATATAAACACTCCTCTCACACTATTATTTGTAACCACGTGAGCTGTCTTTGTCAGTCATTCTCTGTCCCGCAGGTTATCTTACTCTCACACGCAATTTTACTTTTTCATATACAGCACACCATTTTTCACTGCCACATACGCCATTATGATTAATCACATATGCAATCATTCTCTCACACAGATTATCACTCTATCACACATGCACATTTTGTTTCACATGCTCATTGTCACACAGATACATCATAGTAATTCACACACATTTCTTCTGTCACACTTTTCATTCTCGCTCACACAAACACCTTGCTGTTTAAAAAAAAAAAAAAAAAAAGTTGTTTCTCATTTTTGCTTCTGCACTGTGGACCAAAGACGTGTCAAACATTTATCAAGGATAATTATACATTTTCCTTATTTCTACATGAAAAGAATTAGATAAATTTATCCTAGTTGTTTCCTAGTTACTCATATTACAATTTAACAGTCATGATTCAGAATGTAAGAAACAAGAATAGGAAATTGTTTACGCATTACAACACAACATACACCATACAACACTATACAACTACACTACTACACTACATAGTATAGTACAGAAAAAACAAACCTTTCATTAAAGAACAAACAAATCCAATAATATACTGCATCAGTGATATACTTAACAGTGTGTAATCATACTCAGAAATAACTTATGTGACTCTCTGAAGTTACACAGTTGTCCACTACATCATGTCAGGCAGGATAAGCTTGTTTAATATCTGACTGACAGTCCCTAAACAACACATTTGACAGCTTTACATCGTAGCTACTTGATCTCATGCTAGTTTTTAAAACTGACATGAGTCTGCTTCACATCCTCAAATCCTGAATGTCCCAACACAGAGCTTTTAAGTTGATAACCGTGAAAAATATTTGATATGCTTTTGGGATAAACTAGGAGATTTTACCTTCTGTTTATCATCCAGTTGTTGGTCGCTGACATTTGCCTGATACAGTTAGACTGTTTTCTAAGAGAAATATTCTGCTGGTCTTTTAAACAGGAAAAAGACACAGTCTATTCTAGTTTGATGTCCTGTTTTTTGCTCTAATTTTATGGCGGTGACATAGTACAGCCAGGTGCAAACATCTCCCATAAATGCAGAAATCTAGTGGTGGCTGACTGAAAAAATAAAGCAGATGAAAACTAATGAGCTGCATGAGTTGGTGTATGATTTCAGTTGAGCAAAGTTTCAGTTCATCAGCCTGTAAACGAAACTAATCACATTTCCTGAGCTCCTGCACAATAATCCGAGAGGAACCACTTGGTTCAGTATCATCTTAAAAACAACAAAAAAAAAGCTTCTTCAGTGCCCTCAGATTGCCTCATACAGAACTTATTTTGTAAACTGCCTTATTTAACAAATTCCATTTCCACATGCACTAGTAAGTGGTGAAGAGTGGTGTTTCTTTCAAACCATGTTTGACCAACCATGATTAGCACACTTACAGGCAAAGTGCTAATACTTCAGACAAGACAGCACATCAAACAATCAGCATACAAACATTTTTAGTTTGAACAGCTCATGTAATAAACATGAATTAATTCAGTTAATTAGTTTATAAAACCTGCTGGTGACAGTTAATATTTCAGCCAGTGAAGCAGACAGTTACTTATATTAAGACAGCATTGCTAATAATAAGTGTTATATATGTATTATTTAAATCTTAAATGGTTATGTGAGTGAGATTGTGAATATAAGAGGGTGTATTGGAGTTGCTAGAGGGGAGTATAGTGTTGTATGTGTGAGATTGTGATCTGATGTGTGTGTGTGAGCGCAAGTATGATTTATGATCTAAGTAGTCCCTCATCTTGCAGAGACAAATCAAAATCATCAGAAGGGAGAATGGGTGGCTAACTACAAAGTTTTGTCACGCCTTTGTCTCAGCTCTACGGCATTAATCAAAGACCTTCCATGGATGCTGCAGCAGTAATGCAGATCACAAAGTTATTCACTAGCTGGACTTTACTATGAATCCTTTACTGTTTTGACTTCACTCTTCAGACTCACTCTGCACATAAGTTAAGATTAGTTATCTGTGGTGGTGGTGGGCTGCACCAGGTTTCCCTCCTCTCAAGGTCAGCCCCACATACACAAATGTAGATTACCACAAATAGAACACACCACTGCGCTCTCTGGCTTGGTAATTGACAACAGTTGCTTCTGTAATACTCCTGAAATAAGGTGTGTCAGGTAAAGCTATTCATTTATTCACAAATGAAATTCATCAGTAGTATTTTCAATACCATATTTTATGCTTGGTAGTTAAAGTTGGTCTTTTTCTGTATATTGTTTCCGTTTGTTGGGTCAGTGTTGTGTGCTGTGTGTTATGAATCTGTGTCTCAGAGTCAGAGATTCAGAGTTTGACAGGAAAAACCAGCTCCCATACAGTGTGAATCCAGCAAACCAGAATGGAGGACCTTGTCACTCTGGAAAAAATCGTATTCAGTTCTTTACACAGTCAGACATAGGTGCTGTGAATCATGTTTTGGGTATCTTATTCACTTCAACCATCACAAGTAGGCAGATGGAGCTTGACCTTGATTTATTTTGGTTGTTTTCAGAGCCTTGTCATAGCATATCATTCCTGAACCTAAATACAATGTATAATTACTTGTGCTCTTTTTTCAATAAGTTGTAAGACCAGAAACTCTTATTAGATTCCTGAGAGGATGACTATACCTTAAAGCTACGCATTCATTTGGCATCAGTGATTAAAGTCAGCATTTATTACACCTACAAGTTTCATGTGTACACATTTGTTCCTTTCCATTCGCCAGCACATTAAATTATCCCAATTTGGTGTATTACTCAAAGTACCTTTCCCCCGGCAAGTCTCGACTGTTAAGTATCCTGATCTTACTGTTCATACAGCATTGACTCAGCAAATGCGGGGCACCAACGCAAAACTTCAATTCAATCCATGCAAGCATGTGTGTGGTATAGTGCATTTTTAACCCGATTTAAGTTCATAATGTGTCACTTTTTCTCACATCAAAGGTGTGTGTGTGTGTGCATGTGTGTGTGGAAATGTATGTAATTCACTGGCTGTGTGGGTGCATTTGACCACTATAAGCAACAGACGAACATAATATATGTGACTTCTTCCTCTGATTACCCGTGATTGCCTGAAGACTAGGACTCTTGGCCTTTGTGGACAAAAGTCCTCAAAATGTGTCTTTGCTGTATTGAGGCATTATTCATGAGTGAGCACACTTCATGAATGATATTTTAATATTTGAGCCATATTATTCATGTGTGAAGGAATTTACCTTGACCCTTTCATTTAAAATAAAATCTTCAATGGTGGGTTCTTGTTTTGGCATTTTGAACCCAGGCAGCACCAGACTATTAGTTAATGTCAGACAGTCTAGCCATGTTGCTGCTAGGCAGCCGTCAGCGTCTGCTACAGTAATGGAAAATCCTCCATGACAAATCTGGGCCACTCCTGTCTCCAGGACAGCACTGCCAAGGGATAGCCAGCGTCAGTCACCTGAGATTTTCTCCAACCCCAACCTGTGCAACCTGAGCTCAGGCCCAGGGATTGTGTCATGGACATTGTCTCCCAGTATGCCCCACTCAGTGGGGCTGCCACTACAATGGAACAATACCACACAAGAGGTTGTCAAATTTAGAGGAGCTGTCACAACAAGAGGCGATCTGACACAGATTTCTTTTTCATGTACAAGGGATCATTGTAGACATATTCAGCACTGACAAATTGTAAAAAGACCGTCTTTGTAGCAGTGTCAGATGTAGCATGTAGCGCTGCCATTTGATTTTACTGAAACTCCCTAAGATATAGCTGTAGCTCCATCAATTTTCGAAGCATGAGGAGGTCATAATGCCTGCTTTCCATTTTTTCGTAGTTGTGAGTATGTTTGAGGAAAACCTCTACTTGTGCTCGTGAGGAATGATGGCTCACTGTGGTTCCTAAGGGATCTGACACCTGGGTCAGCAGGGGTGTATGCCTGTTGCCGCTGTATTGTTCCAGTGACCCTGACGGGGCCGGGGTGTAAGGGGATAAGGGATTGCTTTGCTCTCCCTCTGAGTGGACACAGGGCTATCCATAGCCTGGGTTCTGTACAGACTGCTGAGAGGATGCAATTTGATCCACATTTGCTGGACATTAGGATTTCATAGGTGAATAAAGACAGTTTAGTTAGTTGCCTACTGCGTTCTGTAGTGTGACCTCTATAGAGACCATTCAGGTTAGGCTCAGAAGGAGATCTGAGAAGGATGAAATTATTCTTAATGTGCGATAAAAAAGACCTAACACAAGGCTGCTCTATGTCATGTGAACTATTTGCTAGAAATTTGATCAACATTTATTCATTTTCACTGTCTTTATCTGTCTAAATGTGAATAGACCAGAAATATTTCTCAGGTTAGGTGTGGTATGTATCATCACTGTGTATCAGTTTTCAGCAACAACAGTTTCTCACTTGACCACGTTACCAATTTTCTTCATCCTCATCTTTGCTTTTGAAACAGTTTCATGAGCCCTAGTCCTTGACTTTTTTTTTTCACATAACACAGCAGTGTATTGTCTTTATTGTACGACTACAGTATTGTACATCACAATGAAGATTTCTGTGTTTCTGTTTGTCTCCCAGGTAACGGCCAATGCTCTCCTGGTAAGGAGAACTCGAGAATGTTGGCGGATATATCAACACCTAATGGACAGACAGTTCCTCAGGGTCCTAATTCCCCCAGTGGTAAGTGCTCAATCAATAGAAACACATTTGTGTGGTCTGCCAAAACACCTACAGCATGCACACATGCAGTTTCTCCTTTAAACACATACACTGTTCTAACTCACTAGATCACTAGAGATAAGATCATATCATTGTACTTTGCTCTTCTTTATGTTAAGTTATTCTTAATGGAGATCAACTCTTTCATAATAAAAGCCGCCCAGGGAAGGAAGGATTACTGTATTTTTTCTGAATGAAGGAAGGTTATTAATGTGAAATAAAGTAGCGTGAGGATGTGTTTGCATGAGTTGCAACAGGAAATTAACATGGGATATGTGAGCCCATCAGAAGAAATTCAATTTTAATTCAATTCAATTTTATTTGCATTGTGCCAAATGATAATATACATTATCTCAAGGCACTTTACAGAGTTAGGTCAATATCTTTCATTATTCGAGGGAAACACAACAGTTCCCACAAAGAGCAAGCACTTGGCGACAGTGGGGAGGAAAAACCCCCTTTTAACAGGAAGAAACCTCCAACAGAACCGGACTCAGGCTGGGCAGCCGTCTGCCTCAGCTGGTTGAGTTTGAGAGGAGAGAAAAGGGGGATGGGAAGGGGGGAAGAGAGAGAGAGAGACTAGGAACAGCTGTATGGACCGTTAATTTAACAGTGAAAATAATAATGGTAAAACCCATAGGCATTAATGTTATCATATGTACTGTTAATTGTTAATTGTTACAGTGAAAATAATAATACTAATACCCATTGATTGTAGTGTTATAAATAATAATAATAATAAATAAGAGACGGGGGGAGAAGCACAAATTAAGGGAGAGAAAAAATACAAAGTTAATGACATGATATAAACGCGGAGAGAGAGAGAGCTCAGTACATCATGGGAATCCCTCAGCAGTCTATGTCTATGGCAGCTCTTGATGGTAAGGTCAATACCTTGCATGGTAGTTTGTCCCCATCAGTGTGTGAATGTGTGTGTGTTAATGATCAGAATCAGAATCAGAGAAGTTTTATGGATCCCTGCAGGAAAATTGCTTCGTTGCAGTTGCACAAACATATAGTTAGGAAAGAGGACTTAAATAAGCAAAATAGTAAAAACTACTATATAATAAATATAGTAATAATAAAAAAACACACAGTACAGGAATGGAAAAATTGTTCAAATGCAAATGTACGTGCAGATGTGTGAGGTAGAATTCGCCACGCCTCTTTAACATTAGCATAGAGCAGGTCCAGGGTCCTGTCTCCTCTGGTAGTGCAGTCCATAAACTGAGTGAAAGTGGGGAGACTCTTTAGTCCAATTTAAGTCCCCGGACATCACGAAGAAAGCACTGGGGTGCAGAGTCTGGAGTCTTGCAGTGACAGAGCAGATGATGGATTAGCAGAGGGGGAATGTAAACAACAACCAAGATGGCTTGTGAGAATATCGTATGGATGTAGCCCCGTGGCTAACAGTTCAATGTTTGGGCTGCAGAAGCATTTTATCCTGTCCACTCGAACTATTTGAACCATCTGAACGCTGAAAAACTTTGAAGGGCAAACTTTGCACAAAAGTGCTCTAAGACTATGAGATTTACAAAGAAAAACTTGGTACAGTTGTATGAAAATGCCATATTGCACCTTGTACCATATATCACTCTTGTTGTATTGTACTGTACGTGTTGCTTGGTTCCTTTCAGTGTATTGACCTGACGCCTCAGATTAGCTTTAGCTATGTCACTGTGAAGCAGCAAAATAAGAAAAGGGGAAACTCAGTGAGACAAGGGACATGGGTGAGAAAAAGGGAAGCTTGGTTCCCACAAGTGTAGAGATACAGGGAGGTGGGCTGGGTGATGGTTTTCACAGGGAGATACTCTTCACCGATAAGACCTGTTGTCATTCTGGAAGTTGCTTAACATGATTTGCCATTTGAGGTTTTGTTACAAAAGAAGGGCTGCATCACATCATCAAGTGTTGTCAGATCTCAGTGCCAGACTCTTAACCTTGCAAGCTCGAACATAAACTCTCCAGCCCTTGTGCTGCTATTGTGAACTCTGTCTGGCAATAAAAGGTGAAAGAGTAGAATTGCACCCTTTGGGCTAGGTGACAGTTTGGGTGGTAAGATAATGACAGAGAGCCCACTTGATAAAAATGTGTTGTTTTCAGATACCCTTTCAATCGATTGTGAGCTTTACCTCAGATTCTCTGTGGATTATGGAAAACTCAGAATTAATCACAAAAGTTTAAACTAAATACAGCTTTTGTCTTAGCAGCCCTTTCAAATGTGTCCTCATCTGACCACTCTCTGCTTCTAACACTGCCACACTGGCGAGACAGATGTAAAGATGCAAGGAGCTGAATTGCAAGGACGTTCAGGTCTGCTCTGTGTTGCCAGGATACAGCTGTTGAAGACACGGGTATTGGTATAAGTGTTGTTCACAAACTGTGGCAATAGAAATATACAGTACAAGTGTAAAGAATGCAGTTGCTTTGTGGGGGATCTGTCTCTATGGTCCATAAGAAAAGAAAAGGTTTGCCTGAATTACCAAATTTCTTGGGAACAGCTACAAAGCCCGAGGAGACAGTTGATGGATGCAATCAGAATGGAGGCTTTAGTAAAACAACCACATATGCTCACACTGTGATTATTGTCCCTGTAAATCCCAAAACAAGATCATCAGGTTTAGTAAGTTTTGCTTGGATAGTTTTTGTTCTGCACTCCCTCTAAAGCCCCTTTCACATGTGTCTTAACCCATTAACAACAACAAGGTTAGATTTTTAGTGTAAGATGCTCTAAAAAAGATTTGCTGGCATTACCTTATTACCTTGTATGATTCTTAGCTGCACTCGGACAACAGGGCTTTGTGATTAAGGACAATTCAAGCAACTCAAGCAGCTTAGCTCCTGTGTTTAGCGTACAATTTGTTTTGCTATTGTTGCATATGACAGATTTATAAAGACGATACAAAAAACTAATGGCATGCATTTTTAAAATGGTAAATTTGATTGTTTTGTGTGTGTGTGTAAATGGCTGGAAATGGGGTAAATTCCAAGACAAAGGAACTTTCGTTTACAAAATGCATCTGCTTTACACTGGTAGAATTCCTATGGTAGATGACAAAAAAATGCAAATCTTGCTCATCTGGTTGACTGAAATGTATACAAAATGTACAATCCAAGAGATTACTGGGACAGGACTGGGGGTGGCTGAAACTAGGCGTAGCTGTGTTACGTGTGCATTGCTATCTACTGGACTATTATTTTTGTGTACGAGTGTTACTAATTGCTGACTGATAACTAGAGACTCCAGGTGGTGAATAGTTTCCCGCCACAACCACCCACACATCCACACCCACGTATACACACACACACATACACGCACACACAGACACACAGACACACAAACACACACACACACACACACACACACACACACACACACTCACACACTCACACTCACACATAGACACAGTTATACAATCTTTTGCCCTTGTCATCCAGCCGGTCTCCCATTCCTAGTCAGGTGTTCTAAGCTACAGGGCCTCTGACACTCCCTTTCTACCCAGGGACAGCCAGGAACCAGACCAGCCTGTTTCTCTTTCTCGCTCTGTCGCCATGTCTGTCCATCCCAATGCTGTCTGTGCTGAGAAGTTACTAGGATTCCCTCCTCCACATGATACATTTTGCACAGCTAACCCACTTAAGTCAACGTATGTCTGTTTGCTGATGAGCCCTTTCTACCTCGACTCAGTCCAGCACATCCGGAGACGGTTCATCTCAGGCCTTTACAGTCCAACTCAATTCTACAGAGGCTACCTGGTCTCAAACCCTAACCCTAACCTAGTTCAACTCCATTCATTGCAAATCAGCACAGACCATTTTAGTATAATCTAGTTTATGCTTGACAAAGTCATGCAACCCAGGCCAAACCCCGGCATGGAAGCACTTTTATGGCACTCTCATAATACCTGCTTATATCTGCATTTGACATTGTGAGCTGAACATCTCAGGATTGCTGTTATTTTTGTTTTACAGAACTGACAATTAAGCAAGAGGAAGAAACAGTGGAGGAAACTGACAACAGAAGCCCAGCACTTGAAGAAATAGGCCACACAGGGGAGGAAGGAGTAGTAATGGAGGAATCCATGACTGGTAGCCCGAGCAACGTACAGGATGGATTATCTGGGCCAAATGCGGCTGCTGATGCAGGAAGTCGACAACCAAATGGTAGCGATTAATATTTTCCAAATGTCATTAAAAGCGTGTAATTTATAGAAAGTATTTGGTGTAATTGTTGCAATTTTTTTTGAAGATCTTTTAAGCATTAACAATCCTAACCATTAAAATCAGGGTGGTGTGTTTCCCGCTCTAGTTAGTCAGAAATCATTTTGTTTTCCTCCACAATGGGTGTGGAGTTCTCTGTGTTGATTTGTTTTGGTTTGTTTTTTTTGTTCAAAGACAATAGCTTAGACATGGAATTATTATCAGGGAAAAAATATCCTTGGAATCCCCCTCAACCTGTTCCAGCTGACGCCATGACTGCTGTGGTTGTCACAGCATTGGGATCATATTTCTTTTTTCCATCTGGCTGCAGATCAAAAGATTTGCTATTAGAACAGAAGACACTACAAGGCACAAGGCAGAAAAATCCTTTGAAATCAGAAGTGTGTACTGGACTATATTCTACCATCCACCACACATTCTGTGACAAACACATGCCTACTTCCATTCACTGTGGGAAACATTGCGTTTACTATGGAAAAATCCACAAGTAGATGTGGTACACTTTTTCAGTCAGAAGTGTATGTACTGCTGTAAGTTCTCAAGTACCACTGATGTCTTAACATAGATATCTACAGTACACCCATTTCTCCTGATATGCTTGTCTTAGGAATGAAGGGAGAAGATGTAAGTTCTCTTAAATCTAGTTTTAGTTTGAATCAGTTCATCAGTTCATTTAGATTCAGTTGAAATCAGTTTATTAAGAGTCATTTCACTTGAATTCAATTTAAAACACAGGACCAAAGAGTTTAGTTTATAGTTACAAATAGAGAAATGGATTCAGTATTGTAATAAGAATTTGATTTGAACCTTTGTTATTTTCATTAGTAATCATCTACTGTAATTAGTTCTTGTGAGGACAATCTGATCGACTGATGTTTAATTTATCAAGTCAGCTGTTAGAGCAGTCAAAAACAGAAAAGGAGTTCAGTTAGAGGCAAAAAAACAGTTTGCAGTCTTGTTGATACTTTCTAAAACATCTTCCACAATGAGTGTGGTATTGACTTCCTGTGCCTGTCTCTATCAGGTGACAGGCCGTTCCAGTGCAACCAGTGTGGCGTCTCGTTCACCCAGAAGGGAAACCTGCTGCGGCACATCAAGCTGCACACAGGCGAAAAACCCTTCAAATGCCCCTTCTGTAGCTACGCCTGCCGGCGCCGCGATGCTCTCACTGGTCATTTGCGCACTCATGCTGGTAAGACTCCTCCTCACATTCTTCTCTTCCCTTTTTACTCATTCACTTCTGTTACTCAGAAGAGACATCATTAATCAGAAGTGCTTCAGAGATCTGGAAAAAAAACTTAACCCATAATGTTTTTAATGCTGGGATTGTCCCCATTTATTGTTATAGATCATTCAATATTTTAGACAGAGGCCTGCTAAAATATTTTATTTACTAATATTGTGCTTATCTTACATGTTCACACTGTCTTCCTCTTCCATGTGTACTTAAACATCCTAGTCTGCCTCTGGCATTAATGTAGGAACCTTGAAATTTGCCTTGATCTGAAGCACTGAAATATACCTTCAGAAATCCAAACCATGTTCATATATACATTCATCATGAAGGATGTTAAGGCTTGTCCTCTTCAACATAATGACAGTCTTTCTGATAGATGCCATTTTCCCATTTTTCAAAAAAAAAAAAAAAATCTGCAGGCTTTTTAAGCACGTAAGATATTATCTTTGGTGTTTCTTTGTGTGACTATGTGTCTGCTCGTGTATGAGCAAGCAGAACTACAGTGGCCACAGTAGCCATACATGCTGGTTGGAGACTCTGTCTTGTATTGCTGTTACAGAGATGCAGTGTTTTTTGTGTGTGTGTGTGTGTGTGTGTGTGCGCTATAGACGGCACTGTGAGTGCTTTGTGGTTAGGTACCAAGGACATGCTGTTGCTTGACTCACTAAGGAGGAAATTATCTTTCTGTTGAGAAACACATGAGGAGTGTTGTCTGTCTCTCTCAACTGTAACCCACTTTCCTATCAGAGAGGATGTGCTCTCCCCTCTGTTGCACTTTTGAAATTAAGGTCAGACAATACTCTCATTTCTACCTGTGATGCTCCCACGGGGGTTACTCATATAATGTTCTGTTTTTAGGTAGAGGTAATATGTGTGTTTGGGTGGGTGCCCATGTGTTTGAGTTCATATTTTGCGTCTGTAATCTCTGGCGAAAGCTGCTACTGAGACACTTCTTTTACACATTTCTTGGTATCAATTTCTCCACATCTGTTGTCAGCCGTGAACATTTTCCCATTTTCACTTCCTTTATTGTTCAGATGAATTTGTTTGTCACATCCTCCAACCCTTTTTTAAATCCTGTAAAATGAGTAATAAGTTACACCTGTCTCCCACACAGGAATTTGATGTTGCTAAGTTGCGCTGTCCTGACTCTCTTTTACATACAGGGACATACTACTCACTACTCACTAGTCTCTGGGTGCTGCAGACCTGGCAGATTTGGCCTGGTGCCCTGCCAGGAAGAACAGGTGCAGCCAAAAGAGGGAAACAAAGCATAGAAAGAGAGGTCAGACAAGTAAGACAAGAGTGCGAGCTAGTGCAGAAAAGGACAGTAAAACAAAATTGCTGCATCTGGCCACAATCCCTAAGGCCAGGTTAAATGTTGGAACATGACATTTTACTTTGAGGCACATTTGATTGGTGAGATGACAATACAGGAAAATCATGGCTTGAGAGGCAAATGCTTTTACATTTTGTAAGGCAGATGATCTACATTCAAGCAAGTTCCCGTTTGTTAGCCAAATACAATCAGTCAAGTGAGTCTGAATGCACAGTGTGGACCATTTGCATGAATAAGAATAGTAGCTGAAAGGTGGATTCTTCAGGTCCATCCAACATCTGCACAAGGCCGTGTGTGGGTGGTTATATAAATATGAAAAAGTAAGTCTATGTTTTGTGTGGGTGACAGAATGTGTAGATGTGAGCCTCTGAGAACAAGGATTGAGTGATGATTGAATACTGCCTACTCCACTGTTTAAGTTTCACGGCTGGAAAGCAGCAAATTGTTTCCATGATGACGTTTCATTTAGAAGTTACTCTTTCACTACCCAGAATGAATATTACTGCAGTGACCTTGCAGGTACACGTACACACATCGTAATAATTCTGAAACCCTTTGTCATTAGCCACCGCTTTTTTTTTTTGTGTGTTCATACTCAGAAAAAAAAAATGATAAAGAACCCTAGTTTCGAGTTCTGCCGATACAGTGTCATTTATAGACCACAAGAGTACTGAATGACAGATACAGCAGAAAACCTATTATCATTCCACATCACTCACTTAAAAAAAAGTTCCTGCTGATGTAAGATTGGCCATGACTGGCCATGTCATTCTGTAACAAAGTGGGTTTTATTTCACTCTCACAAACCAAGTCATAGTCCAGGAAAGAAAATATAACATTTACATCTAAAGGAATATTCAGTTCTGAGTAACTTGTCTTCTCGTGGAACATGTGCTTTTTAACGAAGAGAGGGAAAAAAAAAGGAAAAACATCCCCTTCTGTGGGAGAAAGAGTACTTATGTTCACGTGTAAACTATGACCTACCTCATAATCTGTGTGTGTGCCTGTGTGTATGTGTGTTACAGTCTTCATGCCTCAGACTGAAACAAGTTTGGTTTCTCTTTTCTCACGGTGTCAAGAAGAACACATGCTCATCAGCACATCTTCTAGTAATACCTATCACCATAATGCTAGTGAATGTGTCTTACTACATTGCATCGGTAATGACGGTGTCTGGGTCACATTGGTATGCTTATACGGCCTCCAGTTCACTCACTCCAGTCCCTTTATGAGTCATTGCATTGGTTTTGAGTATACTCTACTACAGCACACAGACCTATTACCTCAGTAGTTTCTGCCTGTGTAGGATTCACTTTAACGCAGTAGGTTGCAATGATCATTTTCTTTACACATTTTTATTTAACTTTTACCTCAATCTTGAAATGGTTTGGATAATTTCACTGTACAATGGTGGTGATACTGGCGACCTTTACTTGACATTTTTCAGCCTGTATCTAAGCTGTTCTTTATGTCTAACCACTGGTCAACTCTTAACAATTTTGGTGAAGATGTCTTTCAACCATAGTAGTAAAGTTTAAGTTGAAACTATGCTGAAATATCATTAAGATCAGTCACTTGACAATTACACATACACTAGGATAAAGTTTTGCATAATTTATTTGCAAAACCATGACCAAAACCACCTCTTTTGTTCACCTTTGATCATTGATCTAGTGATTAAGTGATTAAGCAAGTTGGATGGAAGGACAGATGGGCTGATGGCTTGGCTGAGATAGGTGAAAAGGATATGTCTTCATCTTTCCACTTGTCTAGGTAGGAAGGAATTGAACAAAATAGAAATGACACAATGAATCATACTCCACCTCCATAACAGTTTAACATTGGAGTAAGTTTCCTACCGCCACCACCATGGGATGCATGATCGACTCCGCTATTCACTCATGCTGTGCCACAGCAGTAGGAGTTAGAGTTATGTTTCAGAGACCAAAGTGTTTTGAACTGCAGATGGTGCAACTTTCTCTATCGCCCACAAGTTCTTTCAGTCTGGCAACAGTTGTGTGGAATCCTCGCACTAGTAGTGGAACATCCATGATCTCAGAGGCCTGCTTCTGGTTTGTTTGCACTACTGACTGTTCACAGTATTTACTACTACACACTGCATGTAGTGAATGAAATTAATATGCTGTCCTCTCGAACATCTTCACTTTTAGTTGGCAAACCACACAAATGTAACTACTGTGGGCGAAGTTACAAACAGCGCACATCCCTAGAGGAACATAAGGAGCGGTGCCATAGCTACCTGCAAGGTATAGGCTTGGATCCGACTGCCAACACTGGCCCTTACACAGGTAAAACATTGTACTAAATCTGAAACCATGAAAGTGAATTTGGCCTAATATGTAATGGAAACACTAATACAGTATAAAGAAATGTATCATGAAAGTTTGATCTCACAGGAGAAAATTCATATTAACACTTGTATTGCGTATTGTATACTTTGAAGCTTATTTATTAATCATTAATCCATTGCAATTAATAATTTTCTGTGCATCAATGTGTGTGGAGGAAATCCATGTTAAAAAGTGAAAGAAAAAAAACTGAGGTGAAATCTTAACAATAAACAGTTTTTTTTATTATATTTTTAATGATATTTATTATTTGCTCCGTTTTTTTAACATGGTCATACATTTTTGCAACTATAATTTATGTATAATTACTTAACTGTTTCAGTATTAATCCAGTCATTTTCAACATTCAAACATTCAACACAAACGACCCTTCCTATGGAATTAGAAAAGTCTAGGAGGTAAAGTCAAACTGAGACTATGGATGAATTTCAGAATGTGGGAATGGTCCTAAAAGCTAACTTAGGGTTTCCTTTTCATCATCACATCCCCCAAAAAGTGATCTGTTCATTTTAGTAATCTCACTGCCCAAATGTGCTCTTGCCCTTTCTAATTGCCTTCCCTTTTCAACTTTTCAAGGTGAGGTTCCCAAAGAGCCAAGGCCCATGGCAGAAGCCAACACCATGGCTACCTTTGATCGGCCGCCTGTTATTGAAAGACTGCATAGCAACGTGGGCAAGAGGAAGAGTACCACCCCTCAGAAGTTTGTGGGTGGGTATAGGCAAACATAGACAGGCAGTCAACGATTTTATTGTAGATAGATAGACTCCATGAGGAGCAGTTCGATGTAGAGTATTATTTGATTTTATTACATTTCAGTTCAATTTGCTTTTTATGAGTCATTTAAGCCAAATTGAAAATGATTTGGTACATAGTGCTCTGCGCTGATGGATTACCATGCAAGTCACAATTACTGTATGTTGTCAAGTCAAATCACATTGTGATGAATATGGTTTGTACCTCAACTCGAGGTGAATTCATACAACATTTCAGTGGGTTCCTCTTATCAGTGTGAAAGGAATTTTTGCTATTTATCCAAGCAGATACTGATAGAGTAAAGTGGTCTTAACAACTGCTTTGCAGGAGTCTTAAAATGCATTAATTTATTTCTCTTGCTACTGCATTTACTTTTATGCTAATATTATTGAACTATGTTATTGACTTACCTAATTATTTGTTTTTGCATGTACGTAGTCTGAGTTCGTTTTTCCTTCCTTTTCAATGTTGCATCATACAATAGTAAATACTATCACACAATAACCGTGCACTTCTTTTAGCACCGATTCTAATGTTTTGGTTTTATTTGCCACACTATTATTAAAAGAGGTTGAGCAAGCTAGAGCAAGCGGATGACTTAGAGGCAAGGAAATGTTTTTTTCACTTTGTGGTTAGGTACACCTGTAACTTTGCCATTGCTCTTATCGAGAGAAAACAGCTCACCGCATCCCTGTTCTGGAGGGGTTAAATAGTGCAGTAGTAGATGGATGGGGCTTTCCACCTCATTAGACTCGTACACACAGAACATCAAGTACAAAATATGAAAAACAAGTACCGAAATACCAGCAAGATATAAATTTGACAGGTTAGAAAGGAAATTTTGTGAAGTTAAGCTATAATCATAACTCTCCACATTATTTGTCCTTATTGTTTGTAGCAAGAGTGTTTCAATCATTTTATGCTTTTGCATCTATATTTATTATGTTTTGTGTCTTAACACTTGAAATTGATGTCATCTTGTAAAATTAATTAGTTCCATTCTACTCTATTTCATCCAGGTGAAAAGATGGGCCGCTACAGCTACCCTGATGTAAGCTATGACAGCCTTAAGTATGAAAAACAGGCTGAAATGATGCCGGCCCACATGATGGACCAGGCCATCAGCAATCCCATCACATACTTGGGATCAGACACCCTTCGGCCCATGCTCCACCATGCAGGTCCACCTCTCTCTGTGGCTGAGGTGGTGCCCATGGTCAATCCCCTCTTCCACCATGTCTTGCAACTGGGCCAACGAACAGAGCGTCCAGGAAACTGTGACACGCTGCCACCACATCCACCTCAGCCGCATGACTTCCCAAGCCATCACATCTCAAATGGCCCCATTGCTGTAGCCAGGCAGGGCAAGCCACACCAGTCAGGGCAAGAGGAATCTCCCAACCACAGTGGAATTGACTCTGCTGACTCAGCTCGCAGCAGCCCTCAGGATAGGCTGGGCTACCATGGGAGCAACCCCACTGCTGGCCTCAGGTCTCAAGCAAGTCCAGCAGTGGTCTATTCAGGTGAGCGGGTGACAAACGCATCACCAAGAAGCGGTGCAGGTACGGGGCCTGGGCTGATGCGAGTGGCCACAGAGAGGCCTGTGAGCCAGGAAGCAGTGCGGGTTTTTGGGCGAGAGGGCCAGGAGTTGCGGGCTTTCCAGTGCGAGCACTGTCGGGTGCTCTTCCTGGACCATGTCATGTACACCATCCATATGGGTTGCCACGGATACAGAGATCCACTGGAGTGCAACATCTGTGGTCACCGCAGCAAAGATCGCTATGAATTCTCCTCTCATATAGTCCGTGGTGAACACACCTTCCAGTAAGAGGATGGTAGGAATCAAGAGGAAGATACAGAAGGGAAAGGAGCAATAGCCTGATGTCCATCCTTATCCCCAGACCTCTCAGACTGCACAGTTGAATGGCACTGAAAACAAGTGTAGCACAATCAAAGACTTCTTTTTAAGCTACTTATTGTGAATCAGAACAGTTTAACAATCATATGAAGGTATGGGCCAAAGATACATTTTCTACATATTTAATTAATAATTAAATGTAGAGGAAGGAAGGTACGATTTTTCTCTTAAAATGTTCATGAATTATGTAACAGAGCAGCTGTCAGATGACTTTGACTAGTTTTTCTTTTTAGTCTTACTTGGAAATGTCTCCTTTTGTCCTTGTTCCTTCACCACCTTGTGGGCTCAATGTGGTGGTTAAATTCATAGTTTCACTTCAACCAGACAGAATATCACAACTAACACAGAGGTGAATTATACAAAGACTTTCCAAAAGAAAGCATTCATGGATTCTTTTATGATAATGGAATTATGTGCTAGGTTGGAATTAATGTGGTGGAAAAAGTTCAGGATCATCTTGTGTTTAAAATAATAAATGTATTGAAACCATTTAAATCATTTGCTAAAACCAGACCCCACAGAGAGTCATGGCATTGAAATGGCCTTCTGTGGCTTTTTTTTTTTTTTTTTTGTCACAACCAATATTTCTCAGTTTTGATTGCCAGTGGACTTGGTGCCAGCACATTGCTACCTAGACTCTAGTTTTTAAAAATAAACAATCTCAACAGTCTCAATACAAGTAGCAAATCAATGTCTCAATACACAAAAAAATTGTTTACATATGTGTATTACAATTTGTAAAGAAATTATTCTAATCATACATGCGTTTTCCCATCCAAAAACAAATACTACCAAATGTAGCTAAATCTTACACAATCTTATTACTGCATATTATATATATAATTCATATATCTAATATGTGAAGTTCTAGCTGAAGTGATACCAGACACCTACCTCTTAACAACCACTTTGTAACATTCAGCTGATGTGATAATCCTCATTAATACATTTTAACTTATAGACTGACATTATATTTATTATACATGTATTAGGATATTTTTCTGATCACAAATCATGTGAAAATCAATTACTCAACACCACCAATGCCTTTCTGATTCTCACTGGCCGATAAAGCACTGGTTTGTATAATTTGTAATATTAAAAGATAAACAGCTGAATACCTTAGCTCAACAAAGTTACAAAAAGATAAACTTATTTTAGATCAGATTGTTCTTTATCATTTTAAACATTCACTGTTTATTCAGTACATTTTAGAAAAGAGGCTCTTTCTTGTTGAAATTTCACATGTAGCCAAGTTTGTATTTTGTATTGAATCTAATCAAATTCAAACTGCAGATTTGACAATTTGTTAATAAATGCAAGGGAAACAAAATCCGAAATGTTTTGACACTGATTTTAACAAGAAGCATTTCAAATGCACATTTTTTCAGTTAGGGTGATCACTGAAAGTTGCAATTATCATGAATTTGGCATTTTTTAATCTAATAAATTCCTTAAATACAATTAAATTATCATTATAATTAATTAAATTGTCATACATTTTTAAATCGCTTTATGTGTTATCCCATGAGACTGAATTTGGTGCTTGTATTAGATTTTATTTCCATAGTAATCAACATCTATTCAGTTGGCACTTACAAGTAGAGCTATTCATCATGAAGCAAAATCACACTGGAAGGAAAACAAGAAAGTAGTGAAGCCTAATGGCTTCATTTAAAAAGTTCAGACATGGCCACCTTTGTCTCATCTTTTTCTCTTACAGAAAATTATCAGAGCCCGATGATGTATGGCTCATGTTGCTTGCAGTGTTAGCACAAGTTAAATTCCTGAACTTTGAGTGTCACAGTTCGTTTGAAACCAGACTTCCACATTGACAGCCTAAAATGACAGAAGGTGGTAAAGTAACATAAGTTATGATGATCTACGGGAATGGATGCCACTGATGTACCTCACTTAATGCTTCAGGCCGTTAGGTCTTTTTGATCTAATCCACTTTGTGATTTAGGACAGATGGGCGTGTATATATAGTATGTGTTGTGCTTTTTCTCTGGGCTTTGGGATGGGGTCATGGGGTCTGCATTCTTGGTGCTGTTTTCTAGCACGGTAAACATATGCTTAAATGTTGGATTCACCGCCATCTTTCTTCATATTTGTATGTCATGACGAACACAGGGAAACATCACAGGTGCATTTACCATGGCACCTTAAAAAGTTGCCTAGCACACCTTGAACTGAAGCTGAATCCCTAAAATGTATTGCATTATGGGAACTGAAGGAGTTCTTGATTTGTATGCCATGCTGGTTTCCTACTGTATTAACCTGAACTTGTTTGAATCAGGCTGCTCATTTTCTGCCCCTCACAAACACCATCTCTCTCACACACACACACACACACACACACACACACTAATGTCTTTAACTTTTCCTCACTCCTTGAATCTTGCTGTTTGCATCGGCATGATGTTGCCGCTTTCATCCATGACCTTTTACAGAGGGAATCAAGAATGAGACAGCATGAGCAAGAGGAAAAGTGAAATAAGCGTGGTTAACACACTTCTTTCAGGTACTGCTCTGAACGCACTTCCCAAACCTGTAGCATTCCGAGTCAACTCTGTAAACCTGCTCTAACATTAAAAGCTTATGTATGCAAAATCTATCTGTCAAGTAGTGGATCACCTCCAGATCTCTTGTCCATCATCTACAGTATGTTAAAGGATTAGAGATTCTGATCCATACGGCCAGTTGCAGCTCCTCCACAGTTACTGTCTCTGCCTGTGAAAGGACTCAAATATGACTGTGCTTTGTACAGTTGGCCATGAACTTTATGTCCATGCCCTGGCAATAGGCAGCATTATTTGTCTGTTGTCAACGTGTCTGTTATCAACGTGTAGGTGTAGGAGCGGAAAGCCATCACTGACAGAACGCAGATTCATCTTTTGTTTTAAAAGATCAGTCTTGGAGTTGCACATTGGAAATTAATCTCCACGTAGGTTTTGCAACATGTCAGTTTCTTATTGTATTATTCTGCCCAAGAGGTTTGGCATTATTAGTTTCATCCAGGTCAGTTTCTACCATCATAAACAGATGATTATTCTCTAAGGTTAAACTCAGTGATCTACTCATCTATGTTCAATATCTACTTGTGATCAAAAGGCAGCTTTTTCTCTGTTTACATGTTGCTTCTCTATTGCGCAATTGGTGCCCAACTAGCATAAAAACGCACTGTCTGTAAAGTATTGGCACTGGAAATTGTTTACACCTCGCAGCTGTGATATTGACTGTATACATTCCTCTTCTGTGTTATTCCTGTATATATTTATCATCTGAAAGCCTTATCTGTTTAGACAGGGGTCCTTCTAAAACAACATATCCTTTTAATTAACCTATGGTAAAACACAAGTTAATGCTACCCTGATTTTTTTTGTTAATCCCCTTCAGAGGGATTAATAATAACCAGACCAGAACAATTCATTTTTTGCTCTCATGGTAATGTTGTAATAAGAACATCCTTAGTTGTACACAAATCCTTTAACTGAAGCAGCCATATGAACAAAAAAGTAGGGAAGAAAGGTCTTCTGTCAGCCCTCCCGGTGAGTGAGGAGTTTACTTGAAAATCACAATCATTGGTATTGTTGTTGGATTGCGGGGATGTTTTTTGTAAATTCTGAAAGTGAGTGTGCTAAATGCCTATTTTTCTGCTGAAATGTTAATGCAAATAGTTTTGTGAACTTTGTGTGTGTGTTTTTTAAGTTGAAAAATGTTTACAAAAATGTAAAAGACAGGGTTCAGGTGCATTGTATTTTTTAAGAAATAATATATGAACGGTGTATATTTTGGCACTGAACATTGACATTATCCAAAAATGTGTGCTGATTGATCATCTGTCATGTTGATAACTTTCTGTTGTGAGGGCTCTCAGGTATTTGCATAGGCTGTGTATTTTTATGTCCTAAAATATGTGATTAATTTATCAAAAAAGCACATTAATTAAAAATTGTTTGGTAATTTCTCTTGACATAAATCAGTCCAGTACTGAATGTGGTGAAGGAAGTTGGAGGATTGTTCAGCCCTGTTTTTAAAAGTCAATGACAATACATGAAGACACACTGCTGTGAAGAATACAATGTATATTTTTGAGGCATGGGTTTCTCTCTATTAATGATGATTTAACTGCCTTTCCTGTTTTGTGAATTTTGAAACAGGAAGTGGGACATGTTGTCATATAGTTTTCTTCAAAACATGCAAACTGTATGTTACTTGCAATAAAAAAGATTTTATTGTGAGAAAGAAAATACCATGCGTGAATCTTGTGAACAACATGCAAGAGCATAGCAGGAAAAAGTCTTGGGGGGGAAAGAAGTGTAAATGTATCTGGAGAGATGACCCAACACTTCTCTGGATTCTGCTTGTTATATCCATGACTTTGACCATAATCACCAAGAGGTTGTGCACAGCAGAGTAGAAATCCACAAGCATAGATAAGGACCAAGTATTGAAGTGAAGAGATCATCTGGCATGGTGGTTTAAATTAGTAACTCTGTGGACTCACAGAATGAGATTCCACCCCATTGTGTTTTATTTGAATGGCTTCAATAGTCAATCAGAAAATGTGCCCATACCACCACAGATCACTGTGTATTGGACTTATACTAAACTTGATAAAATAATTTACTGCCCATGGAGCATGAATTTAATGAGAGGCTCATTCAAGTTCACCAGCTGTACAAAATCCAACTGTATGCGAATTCTATTTCAGGTGAATTTTCCACTTAATCAGGACATGAGTCATTAAAAGTGAAAGAAAATTAAAATGAGACAAATAAGCCCTGATTGTGAAGCACTGGTGTTGCACTGACAATTACCAGTTTGCTGATGGAGTGAGCCAGTGTTGATTTTATTTAAGGTCAAATAGCCAGTCAGTCACTTGAACCACTTCTGAGTGGAGCCATATATAAAACGTTTAGGGTAAAAATTGAATTTCAGTTCCCTAACAAATGTTTTTATTATTTTAATTATATATTTCCTACCACAGAGATCAATAGATGGGCCAATTTCTTTGCTTCAAACTTTTAACTTGAAATTAAATTTTTTGAATTGTCACCAAACATTGAATACTATTCAGCAACTGGCTCCTTCAGAGTTTATAATCTGAAGAAGCTGGGTGAAAAACTGTTCTGCACATAAAATCTTCTACTTCTAAGTAAAGAATAATTTCTAGTAATTGACTTTGTAGGCAGACCTATTCCACTGTACAGCGTTAGTGGCTTGCGTGCACTGGTGTTTGTTCCCCACCAGTCTTTGTCTATGAACAGGTGGGCGCTGGAGCTTGTAGAAGCCTCAAATGTCAGAGCAGTCTTCCTCACCCCCTTACTTCTTTAATCTTTGTATTGCACACACACTCACACACACATAATCACACAGCAAACACACAAAATCAAAGCCGCCTGAGGGCGGTAGCAAAACTGAGAAGTGTAAAGCCTAAACAGACCCCAAACTGTATCTTTTCATCTTCAGATCCTTCTATTTACCTGCCTGTCAGTTGATTGTTTGTTCCCATCTCGATCATATCTCTGGTTGACTCATACTTTCAGCACAGGAGTGATACACCTGCCCTCGGTTTGTGCTCCTCTGGTAGAAAGCCTTCTCTCAGACATCAAGTTAAGGGGCAAAAAATGATTTGAGAACTACTTAAAGAAAAGATTAATGCATTCATTAAAAGCCAATATTAACCATTGCTGTGAGTAGAATGAAGTACGCAAAAGAATTGTGAAAACTGCAAATCATATAGTACCTAACTGTTTCAGTCAGGTACTGACAGTACATACAGTACCTGGTTGAAACAGTCATGACTGAGAGCTGTGTTGTAGTGTCATCGTCACTGAGGAGAAAACAAAAAATAATGCCAAATTGTAAAAAGTCAAAGTTTTCATGGTGTGGAAACAAAGTATTGATTTTGGAGGGAACAGTCATTCGTTAGGTTAGGCCACACACCAAATCCCTAACGTCAACTGCAGCTTGATGTACTGTAGACAACCTATGTTAAGAAATGAAGAAATGAATGCTGTATGAAATAATAAAGCATTCAGAATATCCAAAAGCTCTTTAAAAATAAGTCAGCTGTCAGCCAAGTTAATAGTAATTCATCTTCTAAGTGTTAAGTGTGAAGTAAAGAGTGGTCTGTTATTAATAATTATATTATGATTATTATTATTTTAAAGTGTTTTATGTCTGGGGTCTGTCATCTGGACAATGGCAACTGGTGAGTCAATGTCATGTTTTGTCAAACCCTCAGTGAAGATGGTGGCACGTGGAACAGAGGAGTAAGTAGGCTGAAGAAGTCTAGACATTCTCCTCTGACCTGTCTGGTCAATGGGCCATTAGAGCTGTCTGAAGTGCAGTGGACTCAGGGTGTTTTGTTCCTCACATCCTACTTGAAATTAGAGTCTGACAGTTCCAGGAGTGTGGAAGTTTTTTGGATGTTGGATGCAGAAATTTTTATAGCACAGAAAGACACTCGCATGTCTAGTATTTTGGCACAGAACCTGTCAACATTTTCTCTATGTTTTGTACTTGATGTACACTTGTAATAGACATAGGCTATTTATGAAAATCACTGTGTTTGCAGAGCGCCAAAGAATTCAGCTAGTGGTGTTTTTTTTTTTTGTTTTTTGTTTTTTTCTCCTCAGGACAGAGGCGCTGAGGCAGCTTTGTTGCTCTGACTGGGAGACTTCCTCTGTCGGGCTCCACTGCCCATGCCTCTTCTTCTTCTGCAAATCCTCTCAGTTGATAAGTGTGATCTGGAGGTGTCAAAAGCACTGGAAACTACTGCCATCCACACCTACATGGTCTGCACATGCACAGACACACTTTACACACTCAGATTAACACCAAAACACACCTCATAGTGACACTGGGGTCTGGCAAACATTCAGCTGGTGCACAGCATGTCAAGAGTAAACCAAGCTGACAAAAATTCAGTGTACTGTGAACAAATATGACTATACAGAAGTATAATCTGTAACTGGGTTAGAATAGTGTAATTTCTATATTAACTGGGCAAAAAAAAAAAACCTATTAATTTCCTTACAAGACAACTGTTACAGATTAATATATCCAAATGCAAAGATGGAAAGAATGATGTATGCCAGCCGTTGTCACTGTTATTTATGAGCTCTTGGGGATCAGAGTTGCCTTTGTCTGAGCAGCAAGTGGCGTAGCCTGTCCTCTGGGTTTTGAGTTACAAAGCAGGGAGCAGTTCCAGATCTTTTTAAGCCCAGTGTGAATCCTCAGCAAGGTTGTGCAATCGCCCGGTGACAAGTCCTATTCCTGTTTTTCCTGCCAGGTAGTGCTGGATGGCCTTTAAAACTCACCAGCAAAGACATGCACTCACACACACACACGCACACACACACACACACACACACACTCAACAACAACAACCCACACTCACACACACCCAGTTCTTTCTGTTACACACCCACATTTTACAAGTTATCAAGGTTAGTTGAAGCACTGTAGAAATCTGGTATCACAGTAGCTTTGTTAAGTGTGTGTGCTGCTTGCATTTGATGTAATTTGAGAACCTGGGAAAAGTTTGATGCACCTCAGAGACCGATTGGAGTAATGTCAGTGTTGGAACACTGGAGGTGAGGTAGTGGAAGTTGGTGGTGCAGCCGAGCTCTAGAATCTGTGGGGAATGCTGGTGTTGTGTATTTGCACCGCTTCTCTGTGGCACTATACCAACACACCTAGCTGATGCAACATGTTCAGTGGCAGGGCTTCTATAATGTTAGCAACTTCCACATTTTTTATTGTATGCAAATAAACTGTCAAAAAGTTGCTGAGCAAATGAGATCTTTGTTTGCAGTTAGCTGGAATTGAAGCTGCGAGTTTAGATTTTTGAGGCCAGCTTTTTGACACCCTGTGCACAGGCACCCTTAAGTTGTTAAGGAAGACACATTGCAAATGCCTCTGGGCTGGTTTGTGGTCAGAGCTTGAGCGAGGTCTTAATCTTCATGTGGGGAGGAAGTAGGACTGGGGGAACTTCCACTTCCCTTCCTTTGCTTAGCCACGTTATGCAGCCATGTCTAGTAGGTAGGAACTATGGGGTTAACAACATGCACAGATACAGACACCCAGATAGACGCCTTAAAGACAAAAACAATACTCTGCAGCTGCAAAAAAGACAGTGGGAAAGTCGGAGAAAGAGCAAAACAGTTAAAGAGAAAGCAAATATAGCAAGAGCAAGTTGGGAAACTAACCAAGTGAGCACCTCAGTGCATGCATCAGATGCTTCTTGGGAGGCCAGACTGAGACAGTGGGAAAGAGACAGAGAGAAACAATAATAGAGAAACTGACAGAGAAAGAGTGAGAGAGAGGGATGAATGCACACAGGAAGATAGAGAACGTGACAGAAAGAGAGAGAGTGGGTTTTGTAGAGCAGTGCACACCTGCTGATCAGCTTGAACTGTGAAAATACTGGGAAGTGAGATACAGTTTGAGGGCTGTCATGAAGCAGACAGCCACAGGTTTGCTGCAGGAGCCTGGCTTTGGGATGAGGGGATACAGGCACTGGTGGTTTGACATAAATGGATACACAGCTGCGATGAACTGAACTGAAAACAGGAAATAAATGTGAACACAAAACCAGCCTTTTTTTTACACAGACAAGTAAGAGAAGGAAGTTTCATCAATTCATTTCTATATTCAGTCTAATCTAATCTGAATGTCAGTCATAGAATAAGAAGCATATGTGATCATTTCCAAAAATACATTTGAACTGTAAATATTTTTTTTTAACCATTTTCAGTTTGACTGCGTCAAAGTTGCCATTGCTGTACAGAATAATATTAGCATTTTTCGAGGGTGGGACCTAAAAGGGGTCAACAGAAGGAGTCATGTTCAAAATGATCACAAGTGATTTAAAGGGCAGCTACACATACTGTAAACCAAAGTGCAAAACTAAATGTCAGCACTACGTGTTATTCCATTTGCATCACATTCACTGCTGTTGAATGTGGGCTGGGGAGACACTTGGCCCCTCCCTGTATTTTTCTGCCTGTAAGCATCAGTCAACATCACGTCAAACTACAGTCCTCGTGCCACCATAACACACCAGTTGTCTTTATAGTACATTATCTTTTGTGATGAAATCCATTTTTAAATGCTGGCACATTTGTGTTCTACTTTGTAGTCAGTGTGTGTTGCTGTCTGTGAGGTATCAGCACAGTGGGTCAGACTCAAAGTTGTTTCTGTACAATGATGCTGACGAATTGTCAGTGACTATTACTGTACTTCTCAGAAGAGGCCGGGACAACACTGTTACTCAAACAGAAATGCTGTCACTGCTGTTAATCAGGTCATTATGATGTTAATGATTTGTCATATGAAAGAGAGGAGGGTTGTAAAATTTATGTTAAAGGTATATATAAAAAAATTTAATTAAAGTTTCTGGGCTGAAAAAATTAAAAAAAAAATATTTCAATCAAATAATTTCTCAAAAGTTTAAATTCACACCTTATCAAAGTAAATCTGTCTAGTTAGATGAGGGTTGTACAAGCATTAATCAAATTACTCAAAAGTAATTAGATTATTGTTGTTTTTGATTAATTGCTATTTACATAGTAGACAAACTGTCTGCTAGGCTCTGCCAATCAGTATTTCACACATTTGGCTTAGCTTGCAACTCAGGGAAAAGGGAGAAAGAGAATCAAAAATAAAACAGTCGGTGCAGCTACCTTTGGCAGGCATCTCACCTCTGTTTTTTTTCAAATGTCAGCACTTTTCTTGTGGTTGCAGGCTATTGGGTCAAGAGTGGGGAAGACTCAGATGGAAAGACTGACTGACACACTTGTAACCAGTGCTGAGGCCTACCTGGCTCCCAGAGCAAATTTTCCACAGCAGAGTGGACAACTATCCAAAATGTTGTAGTGATTATAATACCCCCGAAAGACTTTTTTTTTTTTTTTTGGCCTACAGAGTTTCATGAGTTTCACATCATCTTCTTAACATAGTTGATTGAAATATTCTTCATTCTTTGATAGGTTCAAGTGAAATCATAAAGTATCGCAAATAAAATCATTATCTACACCCTTTTCATTGTTATCGTATGAATCACATCCACCATTTTGCAGTCATCCCTCAGTGAGGTTACCCAAGGTCAGTACACCTTCTCCACTAATGCATGGCTCTTGTTATCGGCATTTTCTGAGACCTAAATCTCACAGGTGCCAACGAGAGCTGAGAGACACTGAACTGTGACGGAATGGTGATTTATGTTATATTAACGTACTGCTGTCTGTCCCCAAGTTATAATTGTTCTGTAATTATAGTAATCACCATGACAGAACATTTAACAGATGCCGTCTCAAGTCACCAGCCTGAATTACTCCGACTTCATGAAGAAAAGAGACTTAATGGCCACAGTGATATGATTTGTAGAATATGTGAAGTATTTCCTCAGTCCTGTCTGTTAAAGCACTAAAAGGGATGGTGAAAAATGCTGGAAAATCCCTGTAAAACCACTGTAAAACCAGTTTGTGAGGATAGTCAGCCTGTGTTGGTCATACATTCATATCTTGCTGGTCACACTGGTTTAAATACCAAGCCGGTGCTTATTTCTCACTTCATTTGTCTCTGAAACTGAATTTGCTGGTTTGTTTACGTAAATCGTAACTGCATTTTAAAGCTGTGACTTGCTGTTGTTCACGTTACCTTGAAATAGCTTTCATTGGAAAAGTCACCATCTGAAACTGGATGATATTCTGTCGCCTAAATGTGAATCAGATTCACATCTATTTTCATGTTTCTTAGCTTTCTGTTCTCAGTTGATAGGAAGAGAGTTTGGCCTGTTACAGTTCCTGCTGAACGATTTTACAAGAACATAAGATTCTGTAAGGTCTGCTTATTTATGCACATATTCCACATGAGCAGCCATGTATTCACTCACTCTGCAGCGACTTCAGGCTCTATATAGTGTCTCCAAACAGCCTTAGTTTCAATGGAGACAAGAAAATGAAGTCCTGTTAATTCAGTCAGTCAGTGAGTTTTCATCGAATCTAGTGTGAATTTTGTATAAAACAAAACCGCTAATGTCTGGGAACATCATTTAAAGCCCTTACATGTGTTTTTTCTGCTCAAAAGATTTACTTTTCAGGCATTTTAACATATCTGTGTCTACTAGACTAAGTGACTTTGCACACGCTGTTTTTGTAATCAGTTGTTCTTTCTTAGTCAGATCTCTGTTCTCAATGGAAAGAACTGAATGCTGTGAGATATTTCTCATCTGGACATTACACACTCTGGTTAACTGGTTTGTCTCTTTTTATGTCACACACACACACACACACACACACACACACACACACACACACACACACACACACACACACACACAAACAGTCATGTACATTCTGACAACTTTTTCTTTCTTTTTGCAGAAACTGTGCCACTTGACGTCCGTCACTATTCAACTTCAGATGTGCTCTCTTACTGCCATCCAGTGGTGACTTATTGCTATCAAACAAAAGCAGCATGCCTTTTAAGTCTTTGAATGTAAACAAGAATATATTTCAATTGTTGTTGTTTTTTTCTAAATTATGTCAATTGTAATATATTATGTTAACTTTAAAGTAAAATATAGCGACATCTGTTTCAGTTCCTAGTATTGGGAGCTGTTGCAGATGCTCTGACAGAATTGAGTTACTGATTTACTTACATTGACTTGATTTTGCTGGTTCATTCAGTTTCATTTATATACATATTTATTTCGCTTTTTGGTTTACTGTAGGTCCATAACAGCAGCAGAGACCCCCCTCCCCCTGCTCCCCAACCTGCCAGTGATTAAGCCATTTCCACTTCCATCCTGTAGATGGCAGCAGTGTAAAGCAAACCTCCCTGCGTCTCAGGTGATTATTCCTCCCATCCCCATCAAACTAATAGTGCAGTACCACAGCCCATCACAGGCAGCCATTAATAACTTAAGAAAAGTCCTGTCTGTGCCTCATCGTCAGGTCTCACTTGACACGGTTCAGCATCATTTGAACTTTTGACCGGCCTGTAATTTGCAGTGTAAGCTATCCAATTTACAACACCTTCACAAGGACACACGCGAACGATTATTCATCACTGCGGTGCAGGCTCCACGGCAAGTGTATGTGTTAGTGTGATGCTGCCAATCGTATAGTAACACTGAAGAGAGAATTTACTGGAGATCATACAGAGACTCAAACACATATGTCAATGTGATACCTTTGATTAAAGCCATACACAGTTTATCACTTTTACTTTCTTGATAATCTCCAACTTAAAAACCTTAAAAACAGCAAAAGTGGCACATAAAAAAACAGAAACAAAAAGAGCGAGGCCACGTAAAACAGCCACACACTGCTGTGTAAAGAGCACTGACTGCATCTGAGCTACAGAGACATTAGTGCCCCAGGCATTCATATGACTGATAATAATGTTTAAAGTCTGGTGTCACTTCAGTGAATCAACACATTTCTGAACTCTTGCCCTGCAGTTCTTTTTTTCACTTGGAGAAAAAAAAAGAGAGAGAAAGAAGATGCATCACCCTCACCCTAAAACTGGTCTGGTGGTTTTGGGGTTTTGAGCAATTCCATCACAGCCCACAGAAGAATTATCCTGCTGCACTCAGTGGACAGTGAGCATTCGTCAGCAAACTCTGCAGTGAGATGCGACTTGATGGCAGCCAACGTCTCCCCTAATGGGAAACAATTACACACTCGGTGGCTTCTTCACTGACTTCTGATGAGACTCATTCACTGAGGAAATGGCCACATAATCATGTGTATGTAATGCGCTAACGCTGCTTATTGCTCACTGAGTCAGACTCATGCACAGCCAGTCAGAGTTTCAGTTGACTCTTTAGCTACTATATCTCTGATGAGTCTGATGAGAGGAAATATGGGAAGGGAAATAACTACAAGTATACAACATGCACACTCAGAGAAATACCCCTGTTGTCTTGTACTTGTCGCTTTAAATGTGTGCACACAAAGAAGTATCCTACAAAGCCTAAAAAAATAATTCCTGTCGCCTCTTCTTTCTCTACTTTTCAGTCCTGTAAAGAGTCCATCCTCCTGAACTCCATGGTGATGTCACATGCATCAGGGGGATGTCACTAAAAAGGAGGAGGCATCATACTTCAACCTGGAGACAAAAAAGCAAAACCTGGCTGCAAGAGAGGAAGTCTGACTGGAGCTGAGCTGAGACAAGCAAGTGGCACAAAACACTTTGGCTCAATAAGATAAGTAAACATGCCCCGAGGTGTCTTAAGTCTTAAAATCTCAAACAGAACAAATCGAACAAAGTGTAAAAAAAAAAGGATTCAGAGTTTGCACAAGCACCCATAGTGACCGCCAGTGGAATAGCAGATTATGGCATTTCCACAGTGGCTATCAGCACCACATACAGTGCTGAAGAGTGCTCTCCCTACAAATCAAATGCCACATTATTAGCATAAAGGTAATTTTGACATTTAAAGATAGACAGACAGGTAATGACAGATTTTCTCACAAGACATTTTAAATCTGAGGACTGAGTCTGATGTAAAAAAAACAAAAAGGATTGATAGGTCTGTTACATGCACAGCTTGCACAAAAAAGTGTCCGTTAACAATGAATAATGATAAAAAGGGAAGAGGAAGGTGGGAGGTGCTGCTGATTGAATTTTTTTTTATCAGTCAACATGTCAAATGATGTGTCATCTCTGTTTATCTAACCACTGTTGTAGACGTGACTTGAGGACAGCCTCCAGCCTGAGATGTCAACTGACATAGATATAATCAATGGCAATCTGCGCCTGAAAATTGTCATCATTGCTGTTTGTACTCGTCATTATGGAATGAGAATCAGTCCCAGACTCACATCTGATCAAAACTGATTAATGATTCTGTGGATGCATTTTTTAAAAATAGACTTTACATTCTTAATGGAATAAAGGCAAACAGACAGTTGTCTGGTGTCAAATTTGTAATTTTACAGAATTGTTGTTATCAGCGTTTACAGCGATTAGTGCATGCAGCCATACTGATATTGATTTAGTATTCCCTCACTGTGTAAAAGACTGAAATACTCTGAGGTGTTGTGATAGTCTTTTAGCCCTTTCGCTGCCTTCCTCAGACAACTGCAGCATTATCGATTCAACAAACCATTTTGTTTTGACAATAACAAATGTCTGTAAGTGTTTGCAATCGTGGCATCTAAGAAATGGAAATCCATTATTCATTTATTTATTTTTTTTGAAAGAAGTATTCATCTCTTTCTCTCTTATTGTTTTTGGAAAGATAGGGACACACAGGGGCATGAAAGAAGACCTGTGGTGCTATCTGCCATCAGAGGCTCTTTTGTATAAATGCATATGACTTAACTGTTGCTTTTGTCGCGCTCAAAAAAGAGGCAGTTTAGTGGTGAGCACCGGCTTGTGTTTGCTGTTGAGGCTTTATTTCATCCTTTGGAAATCTCACTCTTAATAAGCTATTTGAAGGACATAGTATTACCTGCAGAAGCAGACAGAGGTCAGTGATGGATCTTAAAGGACCGGTGTGTAGGATTTAATGGCATCTAGGTGAGGTTGCAGATTACAACCAACTGAATTCTCCAAGCATGGAAGAGAACTTATGGTGGCGTAAAAACACAAAAGGCCCTCTCTAGAGCCAGTGTTTGGTTTGTCCATTCAGGGCTGCTGTAGAAACATGGCGGTGCAACATGGTGGGCTCTGTGGAAGAGGACCTGCTTCCTATGTAGATATAAAGGGCTCATCTAAGGTCCTTGGTGCTTCTTGGTTTCAGGTGATTATACATGTATGAACACATAATTATGAATATTATTTTCAATTTATTCCAAGAGAGCTAAATCCTACACACTGGTCCTTTAACCATCTATCAGTAAATGCTTTTCATTTTCTTCATAGTCATGTAACACATCTCCAAGGACCAGCAGCTCTTTTTTAACACTCTATTTCTCAGCTTTTCCATCATAAACATATCTTTTTTGCTGGCATCTCTGTTTAAGATCTGGTATTTGAGGCATTACTATACATTTCAAACATGGTTCAATTATTTCCCATGAATAATAAAAGAGTAAAGAATATTCTTATCCGACATAAAAGTAGTAAAAATTAAGAAATGGTTAACCAAAGGTCCCAGTATAACTAGCAAATCATCAGTGCAGGGAACATATTTCAGTCGTAAACTTCCTTCATCTCTGCAACATGTGGCTGGGACGGTTTATCATACTGAAGGTTTATCTAAGTGTGGGGGAGAAGCGCTATGCTGCAGGGAGAGATTGCCTTTACTTGCACGGCACCAACAGAGCAAAACAATGTGCCGCATGATAAAAAATTGCTTCATAAGTCTCACATTGTGTGTCTGGCATCATTATGAGGCACAATAGCCTCTGGAGGGCCCCGGCTTTTATTGGCGTGCCTCTTGCAGCAGCAAAGTCTCATCCATTAAACAAATCAGGGGGTTATGTATTAGATTAGCTGTACAGCAGGCACCGGGGAACGCCTAGAAGAACACATGAAACCTCGTCTCATTCCCTCTCATAATCCCCTTGAATAAATTACCTAATTGACAGCATTAGGGTGATACTGTCAGAAGGTGCCTCTTAAAGCATAACATATAATGAAAATACACAACGTTGCTAAATTGCATTTTTGGTATTAAAAATGATAAACGGCAGCCATTTGGGGCATATTTAGAGTGAAGCCTCTCCTCGTAGCGTGCTGCCAGATCTCATTTTTCTTTATTTCTTAATAAATTTGTGGTGTCAGTGATATTAAAAGCTCATTTCTGCTGAGAAATATTTAATAAAGCTTTGTGTGATAGGAAGCCAATGTCACACAGAGAGTCAGGAAACTAGTTGGTGGCAGCTTGGATTGCCCCCACCTCCCACTGTGTCACCTAGCTGGTGCTATGACCTATGAGGTGAGAAATGGACTGCCCCCCACTGGTGAAGGGTCAATACTGCAGCGGAGGTTCAAGAAGTGCCCCCTCACAGTTCAGTGCAGTATTCATTCTGCAACCAAGCTGAAAACAACAGAGCCATTTGACTTTCTTCAAAGTGAAAACTGTCTGCATCACATTTTCTTAAAGTGTTAGGGACTCTTGGCTCAGGGAAGTTCAGCTCACTGTTCCAGGATCAGAAAAAAAAAAATAAAAGCAGCAGGCCAGGCAGTGGGTGTGTGTGGGCGAGCGTTATGCCTCCCTATTAGGAGCAAACAAAAGCCTTGAATGATCTCTGGGGAGGAGTGACCTGCCTATAGCTAAAAGAAGGATGTTTATGGACTGGAGTAGATTATTGCTCAGGCATATACTTTGATGTAATGTAAAATTAAAAGGAAGGTAAACTGCCTCCCCCCAGTCATAATAAATGCCCCCTTTCAGAAGAGCATAAATATCATACTTTTATCCCTTAAAAGACCTTCCACTTGACTCCAGCTTCTTGCTGTGTGTGTGTGTGTGTGTGGATGGAGAGTCAAGTAGGGTGGGTGGTGGGTGGGGACAGTCAGAGTGCATGATTTCTGTCCAGATGTGTGGACATATTGTAACTCCGGGAGGCCTTCACCCTTCTCCTAAAGTGCAAAAGTAGGTTGCAGCTGGTTCAGAAAGTAATAACCTTTTGTCACATTGTTTCCTATACTCCCATTATCGCAGTTATTTTTCTGTCACCGCAAAGTCACTGCTTTCAAACTGTTACAAATAGCTTAGCGAGCACAATAATATCACTATCTAAACGTTCTATTTGACTTTTATTTGTGTCATTTACACCGAGCCACCCCCGGGGGAAATGATTACCCTGGGTATGGAGAGATATTGCCTTCAACAGTCATGTACTCTGATAAGTGAGGAAAAATGGAAAGCTTTGCTTACAATGCAGCATGAAAAAAAAAATCTCTTGGGTTATAATTTTGCTGTCAAAATGCTTTTTCTTCATTGCCTGATTATGTAAAAAAAAACAAAAAAACAAAGCAACTTCAAATTGAAGGAAAACAAAAAAATGAAAGATTAAGTCACTATAAATCTGGTAATATATAATTAAATCCATTCTAGTTCTGAGCATCACTGTCACTGCACTCCGCAAGTATAGTGCTCACAGTTAAATTCAGTATTAAATAAACAACACTTCCAATATCTCTCTATATCAAATCTGGGTAAGATCTGCAAAAGCGCATGGGAAAGCCACCTGTAAGTAGCATTCAGCTCCATTTTACCAATTACACCTCTATATCCTTCTCGAAGCATTCATCTCTACCGTGTTCAGTGTGACAGGTGCAACGGGGCCGACGCACAAATTCAAGGGGTTTTGGCATCTCATGTCAGCCAATGGTGGCGCTCATGCAGTTGTGGCTGGCGGGGTTTAGGGTGATCGTCGGGCACCTGTGCCAATCACAGTGTCTGTGGGAGGAGTTAAAAGGCTCGGAGGTGTGTCTGAAGAATACGAGTCTACAGCTGCATACTGTATCCAACTCGGGGAGTAATGGCATGAGTACTGCTTTATACTGTTTAGACAAGCTTTACTGTGCGCGCCTTGGAAACTAATATTCGACTATTTCTGCTTTCGCGTCAGTCGCAAATTCAGCCTGCAGGCACCGAGAGAGGAGGCGGAGGACAGTCGAACAAACTGTGAACTTAGTCAGAAGCGACTAAAGTCTTCAAACTCACAGGCTGAAGAGGCTTCAAACGCAAACGCCTCATCCTTTCTGGCTGTTTCAAGCAAGGATACGCCGCTGGACATGTGAATTTAAAGGGGATAATTGCCAAGCACAACAATGAAACCAACGACAGCCCTGTGTTGCTTCGGCTATCTCCTGACTTGCCTCTTGTTTGGGTCGAGCTCTTCACAATCAGGTGAGTGAATGGCATCCGTCTGCTGCCCGGTGCGCAGCTCTGTAGAATGTCTGTGGAGCAGGTCGGTGCGCACTGAGCGCAGTGGCACAACTGTCCATCGAGCATACTTTTGCGTTTATGTTTTAACCTTTTTACGCGTGTGACATGATGGTGTCAATCTGCTGTGATTTTCACTATCAACCATGACTCGCACTGTTGGAGAAACGCCTGAAACAGTTACGGTGAAAGAGGGATGACGTACAGGGTGCAACTGAAACACAGGTGACACTCTGAGCAGATTGCAGGTTGTAGCGGTGCATATGTGCTGTGTTAAGCTGAATGAAGCCAAGCGAGCGGCTTGCTCTGTCTCCTTCGTGCACAGAGCGGCACTGTTGAATTTGGAGAGAAAGGAGAGCATTTAATGTCCATCACACGTGTCCTTTAGACTCAGTGTGGACAAACAGAGAGTAACAGCCTCGCTTGACAACAGTCTACTGTGCTCTTGTCTTCCCTCCTGTGGATGCACAAGCTGTCTTCTGCGAGACTCTGTCTAAAGTTCCTCCTTGACTGTGTTTTTTTCCTCTTCCCCTGCAGAGTGTATCTCTAAAAACAATGACAATAGGGATGATAAGCTGTAGTGTAACCCCCTTTTCTCGGTTTGTTTGAAACAGCGCAGCCGGTCAGGACGCGTTGCCACTTCAAGAACACCAACCTAAGCACTTTAAGTTAAAAGTCATATCGGGACTAGTTTGAAACAGTATCGTTGTTGTTGTTGTTTTTTTAGTGCTGATCTGTGTAACTCCCGCACCTGTGCAAAGGGTGATAACTGGTGAACATTCATCCATATGCATTCTGTAAACGGGATAAAGCAAAGCGGATTACCGTGAAATTACATTATTCCTCGTTTTAAAGCGAGTCCCCTCAGGGTTCGTGCAGACCACACTTTGATAATCAGCCTTGTAGCGCGCGTCACCATCACACAGGCAGTGGCAGTACCGTTTGTACAGCGCAGCGGCGCTCTTTACGCACAGGGACTCATAGGTGCGCTCACCAAGTGATCGTGTGTGTGTGTGTGTGTGTGTGTGTGAATGAGAGAGAGAGAGGTTTCCAAATAATAAATATTTTCCGAATATAGCCTACAGAAGCAAAACACTACCTTCATCATCATCATCATGCAAATACCCCTCAGGCGGGACGGCGATGGAAATAAGACTATACACACAACACACACGCTGCCTTTAGCGATGGTCCTTCTACCCGCTCTGTGAAACTATGAAGCACCTATTTAGAGCCAGTGTTGACGTGATTAATATGGGAAGATTGGATTAAACCCTAAATAACGCACATAGGCTAAACGAATGAAAATCTTGCCCATACACACCACAATATTGAGTCTTAAAAGCACAAAAGTCGTTTTATCTTACAGTTCAAGCCAGTGTTGAAAATATGCAGTGGATGTGAGATAATACCTCTTGCAGCCTATCCATTCTCTGTCAGATTATGCCTCATGTTTTTTCTGTAGTCATTTATTAACGAGTTGACACTTTTGTCTCATTATGCTCTGTTGATCTTGCTGCCTAAAAGAAGGAAGACTTCTTGTTTTTCAAACAAACTCAGTTCCAGTAGCTCATCTTTATTTGAGAGAGAAATAAAAACACTTTTATGCAATATATGCCCTTAAATCTGATCTCACAACCGTTGAATGCGCACAATGTAACGCACAGGCCAACCACCGTGATATGCTTAATAAGACCCACGTCTCCACAGCCTTACCCCGAGCAGAGAGTGATTCAATTAAAAAGCTGGATGCGGTTTAAAGAAGAGGGAGAGAGTTTAGGGAGGGATGCGTGTCGTGGCATTGCTCTGTGTTAAAATGATGAAAACGCGTTCGGATTAATTATTCCTAACGCTTTTTATTGTTTATACCGTTTCACCCTTAAAGGAAAGCTGGAGACGCTGACTCCCCTTTAGTGCGAAGGAAAGGGCGATGCATTCAAGAAACGTTTGGGTTTTGGATTTGGGGACCAGTTAGGAAAAAATATCTCACAGTCTGAGACAGTTTGTATTTATTTATTTTCTCACTCATCTCAGTAAATTGGATTCTAAGTCTAAACTCCACCAAATTCATATTAACACTCAAAGGGATGTTTTACAGCGCCTTCAGGAAATGACGTCAAACACATTTCATACTCCCTGAGCAAATACAATTTAAAAGTATGATTCCCTTCAGGGCTACTTCACGGACCTGTGTTTCTAGAACCTATTCCTCGGGAGCGAGAGAATCCAGCATGAAGGTGACAGCGGTGATTGTCTCTGTCATTGCCAGGCTGCTCCCAGCCCAGGGAGAGCTCTGGATCTTGTAGAATGTGTTTTGAAGTTAAAGGAACAGAAAAGACACACACACACACACACACACACACACACACACACAGCGGATTATATAAATATCAGTGTGTGAATCTGCGTAAACGCGGATTAAGGTCCGACGGTGAGGGGGAACTGGCAGAGAGAGGCACAGTGATGGAAGATGTTTCTGTGTTTGTGCGTGAACACGTATGCCAACCTGCGCACTCAGCGATTGTTTTTTTTTTTTTTTTTTTTTTCCATAAGCTGCTTTGATGCGAGCTTGCATCTCCCCCTAATGAGCCATTAAAAAGGTAAAGCTCCGTGATAAAGCGGCTAAATTCATGTAAAGGTTTGATCCCATTCATGTTGGTGTGACATTTCTCTAAAATGTCACCTTTTCAGCAACTGTGGAAATCAGAAGCTTCTCTAGACCACCATGTTTTCATGTTTTTGTTTACTGCTGAAAATCTGTCACAAATTCTGTCATTTTCCCAGCCTACATACAGAACCGTGAAATATCTGTTAAACGCAAATATCACCTAATAAGACAGGAGTTGATAGGTTTTCATAAAACAGCAGGGAACATGTCAGCAAGATGCTGAGTGTGCCACAGGGTCCCTGCACTGCACCCTGCTCTCCGTCTGACTGCTGCTGTATGCTGGAGCTGGAGGCCAGAGGTGGGAAACACATCCAGCTGTGGATCCTGAAACGTATGGCCATGTTCCAAAACTCTATCAATCTTTATGAATATTCATATTTTGTTCGCAGGAGTCAAATCATCTCTTCCCAATGCAGTGTGATATGTGTGTGTGTGTGTGTGTATATACTGTATATACATATATATGTGGAGTGGATGCTTTTTCAATTAATGTCATAACTGCAAGTTAGAAGATAAACCACATCCTTAAATGACCCTGCATGTTTTACTGCTGTAAGCAGTTTCTTCTTTCCTTAATTTAGCTTTGACTCAGAAGGTGGATGAGCTGCTCTCTAGAACAGTTGAAGGGTAGTTGGGTGGTTATACCCTCTACTACAGCCTTGATTTTATAGTAGCAGCCACTGTTTACTGGATTGAAACTGACAGTGCGCATCCAGTGTGTAGCTGATATGTGAGTTCATAGTATATCAAAATATTTACAAGGGGTCAAATGAGACACAGAGAGAGACTCAGTTAGAGAAAGGAGGCATGAGGATTTATTATGTTTTTCCTTTTTCTCTCTTGTCTCTCACCACGCTGTACACTGACACTTCTTGTACACTATTCATCGTTGTGTATTTTTTTTTCTTCTTCTCCCATTCTGAAGCGATGGGAAAGAATGGTGTCACATTTGGCGGCCCACACAGCTCCGCTTCGCCACAAAGCCCTCTTACAGTCATATCTTTCCCTGCTGTCGCCTGTTAAAGGAGCTTTGACCCTCCACCGCCACCAGGGTTTTTATTAGAAGAATGGCAGTCTTTGATTAGGTGGTGATCCACTTCCAGTTGTCGGAAAAAGGAATGTGAACCTCTGTGCTTTCGTCTCCTCGACTCAGTCTGGGTGAGCAACTTAAGGCCATCGATCGTCTGCATAGCAACATCTGCTGAACTAATATAATAAACTAATGTAATTTAATACTAAATTATCATGTCTTTCTTTTACAAATATGAAACGAAAGACTTGATCAATGCCAGCTGGAAGAAAAAATGTGATTATTCAGTAAATGTGAATTATTAGCTCGAGATTACATTATTGTTTTCCTCTTTCTGGTGAGTTTTTGTTGAACTTTCCTTTACATGACAATGATAAAAACTAAAAAAAAGCATAATTATTGCAGTCTACTGTCCATATGCTACTGGCAGCCAAAAGAAAATAAAAATATATTTGCTACAGAAAAGACATTTTGACCATTTTTATTATGTTTTCCTCCCCGGGGATTTCACCCTGCAGTCAGATAAAGAATAAAAAGCCTTCTGTTTGTCTAATTCTCACTGTGGTTTCATTGCAGAAGAGTGGAAACCATTAAGTTTCAGATAAATCTCTCCACTTCTCAACAAACAAACTGCCTTTGGACTACTGGCATTAATAATACATGTGCAACATCCATAATGCCACCCAAGAATCCCTAATGAAAAATCACTCTAATGCTCCAACAGGGACTGAAGGTGTGTGTGCAGCAGCCGACTCAAGTGAATCTACAGTGTTAATGGTGTTTTTTGTTTTTAACCTGCTGTGATTTTACTGTGAGTTTCTTCAATTTCTACCACAGGGACTTATAACTTTTATACTTGTATCATATTCTTCAAAAATGCATTCGATTGCCACAGATTTCTTTGTTATGGGTGACAAGAGGACTTTAACATAACTATTCCATTCTGGAGACATGAGCGCAGACGCTGTTTCTCAGTTTTGACATGTTGATGGGCTCATAACTAATCAGACTGTCTGCAGCCAACGGAAGTGATTGGATCATATCCTTTGTGACCTTTACAAGCACAGGACCCTCATTTATCACCTGCAGTTATAGATGCACCATGCATACATGTGCATGTGTTTTGCCATGCATCATCGTCGGCTCAGCTATTAAACGTCCTTCTTGTGAAGGATGTCATAATTGGATTGGAGTGTCACCAGTGTCTGTTCATGCTTAATGTGGCCAGCTGTTTATCACATGTGTTTAAAATGCAAATTCCATGTTTGAAGCTTGGTTTACACGCAATTAGACGACTGCAGACTCGATAAGGTTTGTAGAAAATGGAATGCTTGTTGCCGTTTTTCACTCCCTCTATGTTCCTCCTGTTTTATGGTTTCTCTTTTTTGCTTTTGGTAAATTGAGTGAGCTTTGTGTGCGAGAATGAAAGAGACAGGAGCAAGAGAGAGACACGCAAATAGAAATACTGATAGCCTCTGTGCAGCAAAGGCCCTGAGTGCTGAATAACACAGCAACTAAAGTCCTTCATTAGCAAGGTAGAGCAACAAACACTCACATACACAAACACAAGCGATGTCCTGCTTGATATCTTTGACAATATACCACAGCTAGTTAAGACAGATTGGGGACTAAGTTTCAGTAGTGGGGAAATCAATCCACTGCAATTTAATTAGGTTGGCAAATGTGTGTTTAGGGCCACCAAGAAGAGCTTACAGGATGAAAAACAATGAAATTCTCAGGGCTTCTAGTAACACTCAAGCTTTTTTTTTTTGAGAGTGCTGTAATGGAAGCGACACAAACAACACTCAAGAAAAGAGACTGAATGATGCGGTGTCATGCACAGTGCAGACTACTGTCAGTCAAAAATCCCTGCTTAGACTTATTCTCTCTGCACCACTGTTGCTGAAAGGTTTCAGTCCACTATCAGAGGAAATAAGTAACTTGTACAAAAGTGAAAGTCTGTCATTTATGTAAATAATAAAACCACATAGTTTATTTATATTCAAAATTAAACAATTTGCACAATTCTTTAAAAAATAGCATGCTTTTATTCTCTAAAGTTTTTTTGTGGTTTTTTTTTTTTTTTTTGCAATACATCAAACAAACAATTGCATCAACATTTTTACATTTAATATTCTAAGCATATAAAGTTTTGATGTCTACATAATATCCTTTAGAAGGCCGCACATTGATTTTAATAGGCTTCACATAATGTCGTCCACCTGTGCAGACTGGTGCCAGTGTGCCTCACACATTGGCGCACGCACTCCCATGACACTCACTCACTACACACACATACCCACACACTCATAGTGCCTTCACCCTGGGCCATCACTCTGAAGTATAAGGCAAATGTGTGACATCCCAGCCCTTGTAAGCCTCACTCCTGTGTTCACTCAACAATGTAGTTGTCGGGAGCCTGAACGCATCATGTATGTCTGTCAGTTTGTGAGACTTTTGATCCCCTTTGTTGTTGCTGCTACTCTTCTCACAATAAGCCCGTCTGTCCTCCGCATCCTCCTGGAGGGCTGCAGGAGGCTGTCAGGCACCAAGCCTTTTGACAACCGCATTTTGAGGGTTTCAAAATGTGGTGACAAAGGGTCTGGCAAACATGCGCATACACTGTATGCATGTTTGTGTGTGTGTGTGTGTGTGTGTGTGTGTGTGCGTGTGCGTGTGCGGTGACTGTTTCTCAGTGTTTGTGTGTGTGGCTGCATGGTTGGGGAGGGGGTAGAGGGTGACTGACAGACTAACCATGCTCCAGAGACTCTCTTTCTGCTCCAGTGTCTGCTCGTTCCTCTTCCTCCGCCCACCCTCTGCCTTCATCTGTGGCTTTGTAAGCCTCCACATAATGCGGGAGCATTAAAATGACAATAGAAATTATGGCTAATCTTTGTTAAGACACACTCATTACCGCCATGTTTTAGAATTAGAGTCCGATGATAAGAGTTGGTCTGCCATGTTTTTTTTCTCTGTGAAGCGACAGCCTGACATATTGGAGTGATGTGTTTTATTCTTACTTTTTTGTGTTTTTTTTTTCTTTTTTCTTTTTTTTTTTTTCTATTCCTGCTCACAGCTAATAATGGTGGCGAACATATGAAAGGATGATAATAGGCTGACAACTTGGGCATGAAAGACTAGCTCTACCTTCAAACGAGCTTTTCATGCAGTTCTGCATGTGGGTGTGTGTTAAAGGGCTGATTTCTCTCGACTCACTCTCCCTCTCTGTCTCTTTCCTCTTTTAGTAATCCCCTTCTAAAATATTCATAGCTAATCTGCATTTACAATGTAATTACAGACGGGCTTTGAGTGATATCGGATATGGCCGGCGGAACACACGCTTCACGCAAAATCTTGATTTGATGATTTGTGTGTGTGAATAAATACGCAATCGCCTCAGGATGTGAGATGTGGCTTAAGGTTTGAAGTCATTTTTAAAAAACTGATTAAGATTAAAAAAAATAAATTTTCTTAACTACTCAGTTGGTCAATTAGTCAGTATACTTGCAAGAGGTCTCTCTCTTTTCATATAAAGAGCCCAACGTATTTTTGCCTCTGAAAAAAACTGTTCACTGTGTGCGGTATTGCTGTGCACACTGTTATTACCATAGCTCAAGCAGAATGAGGTATGTCGCAAAACTAACCCCTCTGTCTTTCTGTTTTGCCCCCACTGCTCAAACCCCATTCCCATTTTTTGGGAAGCTGTTGGCTTCCGTTTAGTGCTAATGGAGCGGTGTGCCCTGTTCTTGCAGGACGATTTTTCACTTGTGTTACAGCAGGGGTGTTCGGGTGGGGGGGGTGGGGGGGTGGCGTCCTTTTAAATGAAGCACTTGGCGTTTGTGACCTGTAATAAATGAGTTTGCAGTCAGTCATGGCAGCTGTAAGGAGACATCTGGGAGCAAGAGAGGGAGCGAGAGACGAGATATTCACACTCTAGTGGGAAACAGTTTATCTATGCGAGGATGAAAAATGGCTGCACCAAACATGCTATCACTTCAACAGAAAATAACATTAATAGTGCTATTCTAAAATGTAAACAGATTACTGTACAAATGTTTGAAAAAAATGCAATAAATGAAAGTGTCTATCATGGAGACTCCTACTGTAAATACCATCAAATTAATATTAAATCACAAGATCACTACTGAATAGCAGAAGAGAAGAAATGTAAAATTGAGCACAACAAACACAGTATAAATGAAGGCGGAGAAGTATGAGCATGAGAGAGAGAGAGAGAGAAATAGGAATAGGCTGAAGTGAAGAAAATGAGAAAAAAAAGCTTGTAATAGGTAAAAATAATCATTTTAATTTCCTATTTTCCACCAGGGATACATATTTCTCATCCTCACCTCTCTATTCCCAACAAACTATCAATTCCCAACAAACATGAAAAAATAAACAAAACAATTATAATCATCAGTATTTTGTGTGTGTGTGTGTGTGTGTGTGTGTGTGTGTGTGTGTTGAGTACTTATGCAAGCAGTCATCTTATTTTTGCTTTAAATATTTGGACAGACTACTGGGGTCACTGTGTTAACACTAAAAGATCAGATTAGTTCACAAAACTTGTTTGGGGAGTTTTGTATTGGAATATTGATTTTGTTCCAAGAGAGAGATCATGAGCCAGAAAATACAAAAAATCTCAGTGCTTGGTGGCGTAATCATTGAGTCATTAGTATTGATCAACAGCTCTTTCAAAGCCCACATTATGGTCATTTCTTCCCCTTTAACATCAGCCAAAGATACATTCAACTCTAGCTACATGATTTATTCTTTTGTGTGGTTATGAGGTTTTTAGCCTTTTTAACAAATTTAATATCTGCTGGCAGATGAAAGTCATGACAGATAAGAGCATCTTTATAAAAACATTTTAGTTTTCTGTGATTAGGTTTTCATAGATCTACTTTCAAAATAAGAGTACCTCAAAGGAAATGTTTGGTACTCTTTCTCGCCTGGAGTAGTGTGGCTGTCGCTGGTGGGAGGCAGCAGTCACCTTGCAGCAGAGCAGAAATAGCGCAGCTCTCTTTCCCTGGATGTGAAGGTACATAAAGCACAGGATGAGAGGAGCAGGAAAGGCAATTGACCTTGGCTGCTTTTGGGGGCTGGCTATACAGCCATCCGGATGGATGCTATGGTTCTGCAGCTTGGCGAAGAGCAAGCAGAAGAGAGGGACAATGCTGAGTATGGCAATTGCTGTTCAGTGTAGAAAAGCAGATTTTATTATTATTATTATTATTATTTATTTTTTTTTTGGTTTGAATTTATCCACAGTTCAAGTTAAATTTGAACAATACTGCAAAAAAATATGATGCTGGAAACTCTTCTCTCTGTTAACATCACTACCAAAGTTGATTAGACTGTGTGTGTGTGTGTGTGTGTGTGTGTGTGTGTGTGTGTGTGTGATGGGATGGTTGGGCCGAATGGGGGTGTGTATCAAATGTGAAAGGAGCTGACTAAGTGCAACCCAGGTCCAAAGTCAACCCTGCCATTTTGCCCTGCTGTGCTAGACTGTTTACCTGCGACAGGGATGCTTTATCTCAGCCAGTCACTTGTGTATGTGTAAACACACAGGGGGTTGCACTGTATATCGTGCTGTTTTCAGCCCCCCTGCCTTTGCTCCAAAACCTCTCTCCCACAGAGAGACATTATCCCCCGTTGGCAAGGTGAATGGGGTGCTGATATAAGATTATTTGTAGCAGCCAGAGTGAGACAGAAAAGAAGGGATGGGGGGCGGAAGGGGAGAAAAAAAAAGAGAGATTCTCCTAATTTTAGCTAGAGAAGGGCGGCCGCACAGTCGGGTACACAGGAGGAGAGGTGTCTTTTGGCGGGGATGGGACATGGGTGAGTGTCTTGGGAGCCTCGGTTAAAGTGGTCGCTATCACAGGAGCTGGACGGACAATTAATCAGCAGCGGCCCAGAGGGGGAGCTGGGGCTCTGACAGGGACACTTCATTCTGCACAGGACACACACACACACACACACACACACACACACACACACACACACACACACACAGATCTGCTGACAGGCTCACCCATAGCTTCTTCTCACCTCTTTCTTTTCACTTCTGCTCTCATGGCTTATCTTGTTTCCTCTTCCTTGTCCTCCTTTCTTTCTCTCATCTCCCCTCTTATGCTCTTCTTTTCCTTCTCCCCTGTTCTCATGTTCACTTTCCCCCCTCCTTTCTGCTCCCTTTGTCTTTTCTCTTGTCGCTTTCATCTCCTTTTTGTCACTCCTCTCCTCTCCTCTACTCTGCTCTCCTCCTCAAACATGTATGTAGCTCCCTGAACCTCTTGATTAGAATAAGAATCCCTCTTGTGACCTGACAGCTGACTCCAAACTCTGTTAAAGTTGGAGTTTCTTGCGGCTGCAGAGGGAGTTGGGAGGTTGGTGGAGAAGGGAAATAAGGTGAGATAGGATGGACTGGTGGCTATACTTCACCCTAACTGCCCCTCCCATCTTCCCTGCACTCATCCCTCCATTTCTGCCATCCCACCCCACCCTCTCTCATTCCCCCACGGCTGGCGCTGAGTGATTGATGGATTCAGATTTGACATGGCCCGGATCACCCGAGGACGTTAGCAAGGACACTGGTGAGATTTAGCCAGATGCCGGAGAGAGGTAGACAGGAAAAGTAGAGACAAAGAAAGGAAGGCAGGAGTAGTCGACACTGTTGACCATCATACCTTGCCAGGGTTGCTGGGGTGAGTAAACTTTTCCTCAAACGGTGCACCTGCTCAGTTTTCCATTGCATCACCCTGTATCTTTTCCATTATGTCCCAGGAGACATTTTTCTTGATGGAATTAGAGCAGATTTACACTGCTCACCATTATTTATGACAAGGATTTCAAATGGTTTTAAAACACTGAAAACAGGATTTTAGAATATTCAAGCTCTGCCTCTCTTCTGTCAAACGGTGACACACGAAACTGAGCTGTTACCTACTATTGTGCCTTCAAACAGACATAGATGTCTGATCATAAATGTATCTACAGTGAGTCCAGTGTGTGCGTGTCTCCCAGCTGAATTGAGTGGAGGCTGTGTGCTGCGTCCTTCTCCAAGGGGGGTCCTGGTCCTCCCAGTAAGCAAACACCCACTTGACATGGAGCCAGGCAAAGGGGGAACAAGGCCCTCAGTGTCTTCCTGCTCCAAGTGCTTTGTCCTGGAGGAGGCTCCCGCCGTGGCTCCTGGCTCGCAGCTCCACGTGACTCGCCTGGAAATGAGGGGAGCACTTGTCTCATGAACATTGTCTGGGCAGGGATGGGCCCTTTGCAAGTCAGAGATCTGAATATGGTTCCATATGTTTACGCTAGATGGGATGTGTTTGATTTATGTCACAAAAAAAAGTGGAGAAACAGCTGAGATTTTTTTTATTGTTACAAAGTTCCAAATCCATACAGCATCTTTTTTTCATTACATTTGTGGTGCAGGGGTAAAATTCTCCGTCATCGCTACAGAAAGACTTTGGGTTTTCCGCACGCATGACTAAAATCATATCATAACCAAATTAAGTGATGCAAAACATCAGCATTTAAATTTACAAGCAAGTGGACAAATTAATGGAAAGATAAAGAATATTACAGAGCTGTCTTTTTTTTTTTTTTTTTTTTACTGATGAACAAAAATCTCTACAACTTTGTAAGCTGCTTCATTCTTATTTCCTTGCCTTTTATATTATTCCCATGCTGTGGAAACCACACACACACACACACACTTAAGGAGTGTGGTAGACACTGCCAGGTTGAGACATCAGTATCCGTCAGTCCTTTAATCACAGGTCCTGGTAGTGTCTCGCCAGGCTTACATCATCATTTTCCAAATGCTCAATTTTCCCCTTCCACACTAAAACACAAAGCTGGTGTTTCAAACTTCACTCACTCTGGAGTTCATTAAGGACAGCTCAGAGAAAATCTCCAGCTTTGTGTGGACAGAAGGCCAAAATGGAAAAAGAGGGTGCCTTTTCAAATGTAGCTAGTATGAATGTACTCTCAATTCTTCAGGCATGATTCAGCAATTCCACATCTGTACTGTACCTGGCTGCCTCAGGTCCTCCCAGTAAACAGGCAGATTTGTCCTCTCAGTCCTGGCAATATCTCCAAATCTCTCTGTCTGCACGGTGATGAGCATATTGTGTATGTGTCACCCAGCTGTCTCGGAGCTGTGTCTGGCCATCTGAGCAGTAAACACAACAACAACAGGTATCTTCTGCTCTCACTCTCACCACCACCCACCATACTTCGGCTTTCGGTCTCTGTCTGACTTGGCAGCAATGTGAAGTCAATAGGATGAATAAAACATACCTGAATCAGAGCCCTCTACCCTGGGAAATGTCAAGCTGTCAGTATAGCTTAATGGGAAAACATAGGGCTGGTCCCGAGGGTCAGACTGTTTATCGCGCAACACCTACAAACCGAGCCAGTTGGTTTATTCGTATATAACAATTACACAAACACTAGTTTGCTTTACTTGAAGTTGTCATTTGTTGACACACCTATATGTATCCAAGTATTTGATGAATGATAAAGGTGAATGAAACAGTTACTTTTTTATTGACAGATGGATCTTGTAGGGGAGTTTCATGAGCTCCACTCTGGTGTAATGATCCAGCATGTTTCAGAGAGACAGAGTTTTTAGTCTTGTAGCTCAGTAGGATAAAAATTTTGCTTTTTTTGCTTAATTTGCTTCAGTTTCCATCAGGACTTTGCTGTATGAAAACTGGTGCGCACACATTGTACTGCAACATCCTTTAAGTTGCATATGGTATGCGCATTTCATTCAATAACACACATTACTACACATATTACACAATGAATATCAGCCGGTGGTGGTGGTAGCTAACCCCTGCAGCTAATTATCTCTAAATTAGGGCTGAGGTCTAGGTTTAATTAGGCCTAGCCACGAGCAGGGTTGAAGCTCCACACTAACTCCAGCAACTTCAGCTGCCAAACCTCATCAGCCTAATGGAGACTCAAACACAGGGGGCCCTCAGGGGCCTGACAGGCTAGCCTGACTTTTTGCGTTATGCTAACCAAGACACACACACACACACACACACACACACACACTTCTACTCAAACACACAAAGAGACATGGAGTTAAAGTGAGGCAGGTTGTGCATAAATCTGTGGGTAGCAGAGGAGTTCAACTTTTTAACTGCATCATTTAAATACTATTTATGTAGAACCACAGGGTTAACTCCCTGTCTATTCCTTCTTCTCGACAAACAAGCAGTCCGACTGCTTGTCCAACCTGTTTCAACAGACAGTGAGCTCTGTCTAGCTTGCACTTGTAAAACTGATTTGAAATTCTCAAAACTCCTGAATGGTCAATGGCTGTCCTCATGCAGCACATATCTCCCCTTATTCAGCAAATCTGTAATGTGAATTGGTTTGCTGCGTCTTTGTAGCCATCTGGTGTAAGGTAGACTGTCCACCCTCTTAAAAAAAATCCTCTTGGAAGAAAACAGGAGGCTGAGAGCACAGATCTCACTCTTCCATGCCAGTGCCTGTTTCTTACCTTTATTCCCCTGCCATCTCCTTCTGCTGTGGAAATCTCTGCTGTTAACACTCGAGTAGGGAAGTCTAGAATTGTGTGTGTGTGTGTGTGTGTGTGTTGGCAACAGTGTTTTCCATTGTTTTAAGTCAAATGCACATGACCTTTGAAAGCCATCATTCATAAAAACACATAACACTGTGAGCTTCGTTCATGCACCATCTACATCCTGTGTGTCTGTAAATGCCCACACATGCAAACCACAGACTACACGTGTACACTACATGCTTTTTGGCTGCCAGAAGGGGAAGGTCCACAGAATCTATTATCATTTCTCATCCTCTCCCCATCCGCCATCTGCCCCAGCATTTCCCTAACTGACTTGCTGTAATTGGACCAAGCAACCTGACAAAACAGTCGTTAGGCTCATTCAAACATGCCATCAGTAAGAGAGAGAGGGAGACATAGGTGAAAAGTTCACAGGTCAGATGTGAGCGAGGGAAGGTGAGAAAGAGCAGGATCCTGAGGTTAGCTATTACAGATAATGAGCTGTAAGTAACACACAAACTGACAAATGAATACAGGGCTGAGAGGAAAAAAGAGCATTAGAGGAGACAGAAAGATTAGAGACAGTTTTCTAAAACCACCAACAGAAGATGGAAAGAGAAAAAAATGAAGAAAGACGGAGGAAAGAGAGAGGAAGAGGGGAAGAAAGGAGAGAGCATGATAAAAAGGATGATACTGTAAGTGACCAGACATGGATTGACACACAAGCAGTTTTATTTAAGAGATGTAATGAAGAAAAAGGGGATGAGAGGAGAGCTGAAGCCAGAGCCCCTAGAGTCAGCAATTCCTTTAGTCAATCATTACTTTTGAGTTAGGAGCTGTAGGGAGAGCTCTGGAGTCTGCCAGTAGCATAAACACTCCACATAAAAAGTTTGCCATTATAAAAAGCCAAAAATAATAATGGGTGATTTTCTGCTGCTGGGCACAGGCTGCCTATAGGGTCAGTGCGAAGAACAGAGAGTGCCAGAGTGTCATGATCCTCATAATCACAAAAAAAAAAATCTCAAATCACATCACAGTTGTACGACAGCACGAAAAGATTTATTTTCATTCGTTGACAGATCTGGCTTAGAGTGGATAGACGGTGAAAATACCTTGTAATTTCCTCAAAATTCTTAAACTGAGTTCCTTCCTCTCTTCTAATGTGTGTTTTTTTTTTTTGCAGGGCTCCACCATAACTGCCTTGTCACTCTCACTGCTTCAGCTCCAAAAACTGACAACATGATAATGACTATAATCCCAGTCTATAAACACAAGTAATCACAAACCAGTGATTTATGGGTGAAGGTGTTATATTGAAATGAACTGACAAAATCAGGATGCACGGAGAAGAGAGCGGAGCGTAAATGTGGATTCAAACTAGGCTCTCCGGGACAAAGATTGAAACAAGAGATGTTTGCAATTCATGTCTTGGCATGGTACGTCCTGCTACAATATTTCTCCTGTCCATCTGTTTGCCTGTCCTTTGTACATGAGACACAGACAGGCAGCAAATGGATAAATAAAGACTGAGCAAAAATTGGCAGTGGGTGTGTTTGTTCTGTGGGGCATGTTGGCCGCCTCTCTGCACTGACAGCCAGTCCGTCTCAGAGGATTGAGTGATAGAGAGGGGCAGCAAAGCTGGCAGGACGCTAATGGGTGTGATGCTAATGAGCTCCGAGCCAATAAACAAGCTCTCCCTTTCCCTCCCCTCACCTCTGATCTCCTCTCTTGTTTGCTTAACACCCTCGCAGGTGAGATGAGGTAAATTCAGCTCCGATGCCAGAAAACTACAAAAACAGGTTGTAATAGCAATGGATAAAAGCTTATAAAATTTTAATCCTAACCAAATATCCTCTTTTTGTGCAAGCAGTAATGAAAAATGTTTTAACAGAGGGCTGCATGACTCTTCACAATATTTTAAATTCATCCATTACACACAGGACAGACTCGGTTTTGCACTTTTTATTGATGCAATTTAAATGGTACACCCCTAGATGTGATGTTAAAATGCAATTAATCTTAATTTAAAAAAAAAAAAAAAAAAAAAAAAGGGTGTAGATGTATTTATCTGTTTGAGTACTTGTAACTCAAACAGATGCAGTTTTACAGAAATCTAGGAGTCAAATTTAAAGCAAAATTGCAGCACTTCCACATGAGGAGGACATTTTGGGACACTTCTCACCTGGGAAAATAACACAAAATTGATTCAGAAATAACCATCTGACCCTCACCCCTTTATGCTTATGGATGCTTTTCTGTGCTTTTTACCCTCTTCCTCTTTAACAACCTGTGATCTCTCACACTTTTGTCCCCTCTTTCCTGCTGTGGAGAAATGTCACTTGGCCCGGAACAGTCCGTCAAACTGGCATCTCTGACAGAGGGTTCGGCTAAAAGGCCATGCTCCGATTGGCGTGGGATCCCCTGGCTGTGCTGTGTCAGGCTCCTGCCTCCTCTGCTCTCCTCTCCTCTCACGTTATTAGTATTCAGCTCCCTTCAACCCACCAACACCCCCCACCACATTTTCTTTTCTGTCTTCCTCTTTTCTCAGAGCCTGACTGTTGCTTCAATCTCCCAGAGGAGTTTATTTGTAGAATCTTTTTTTTTTCTTTTTCTTCCAGTTGTGCGTGCATGTGTTGTTGAGAAGCATAGCAAATGAATTTAAATCAATCCCTTTCTTTCACCTCTTTTTGGTTTGGACAGCTTAAAATGTAACCAATGCAAAGTCAGCACCGTCTGTTTCGTATTATTTATTTATTAACAGATTGATGCCTGTTGTTTCAAAGAAAAAAAAAAAAGATCCTTTCTAATGTAACTAACAATCGATGTTCTGATGAAGTGCAGCCAGAATTCTCTCAGTGGGCTGACATCACTATTAATTGCTCATCTTGCTTTATCTGGTGCCTTTAGCTAATCGCAATTCAGTTTGATAGGAACGAGAAGTGACCATGGGCTGTTTTATAGTAGGTGGCGAGAGGCTGTAAACCCACCTCTTGTGTTTCGTTTTTTTTTTTTTTTTTTTTTCTCTGCCAGCGATTAATATTGATTACTCACAGAAACCAAGTCCCTTTGTGACTCTGAATGCAGGTTAGGGCCACTTGTTTCCTCTAGGATTCGGTCTCTTTTAATTAAACGTGAACCACTTCATTTGGGCCGTGCTAAATGCGGTTTAAATGCTACTGTAGTGTCCTCAACTGAGTATTTATCTAAATGACTTGTCGCACAAACGCACATGAACATTGTGTTTCTAAAATAATACACTACATTTTCAGCCCAGATTGACAGTATCCAGCTGCCTTCGTCTGGAGTGTATCGACTCTTGTCAGCAAGACGGATATGTGTTGGTTGGTTTTGGGGCAGGTTGCCTCAGTGACATGTTCAGTTCTGTTTCTTCTATCATACATATGAAGCAGGGACAACACTGCTGACCAGAATTGGCACAGGCCACAGAGGGCAGCTTTACACGTGTATTTGATCTGTATGTGGGTGTCCATATGTACTTTTGCTTTAGTGCATGCATGGTTACAAATATGTAGTCTACAAGGTTAAGCAGGGTAGCTGGATCCCTCTTACTGTGTGAGGGGCCCCGCAGGGGTTTTAAAAGCAGCCGTGAAAGCAACTTCACCAGACAAATAGTGGAGCTATTTGTGGTTATGCCAGAAATTTCTGCACAGCACATCTCCTGGGCCTCTTTAATCAAAATTATTTCAAAATTAGTGTGAAATCCTGTAGGGATGCTCTCTGAACCTTTAAGCATACGCAAATGCACACCTGTTACTCTAGCAGTGTGCTAAAAATATAAAAAAAAACATTAAAAACAAAAAATAGTTGATTCTCCCTGGATTCTCAGAGGATTACACCTAATATCCTGAGAACCTTTTAACTGAAGCTAAATGTCTTTTATCTGAGTTTATCATGGTGTAATTGCGCTCATTTGGGATGGTTTGCAGAGGTTGTTGTGCAATGTGTGAGGCAGCAGAGCCAACAAATTGGAAGGCAAAAAAAGATGGTTTGCCAGATGTGTCCTTCTGATTGTGTCAGTGAACGTTTGCTCATGTCTCTGAGCTGAACTTGCTCATACAGTACATTAATCTGTTTGTGCATGTACAGATGTGTTTGTGCAGACTGATGGAAACTGAGGCATATGTGGTAACCTGTGCAGAAGAAGATGTTATGCTTTTACATCTGTTAGGAGCTTGATACAGTGTACTGTACTGTTTTTGTGTGTGTGTGTGTGTGTGTGTGTTTGAGTGTTTGCTGACAATGCAGCTCATTTAATGAATTGTGAATGCATTCTCTTTGCGTGACCTGCAAGCAAACTCACCCAACATAACCCGGGCCAAGTTCAGAGAGGGACAAAAAAGATAAAAAAAAAAAACAATGACAATTTCCTTCTCTTTTTGCCATAATTCTTTTCCCTTGCACACACACACACACACACACACACACACACACACACACGCGCAGGGGCACACTCGGAGGTGGAACCAAAACGTTTAACTTTGAAAGTTGGGCTCCTAATTAGCTGAATTAGCGGTAGATCAAAGAGGACAATTAAGGGGGCTGTTTGTGGTAGCGAGGCCTCATTAGCATCACAACACATGGACATGTCCATGAAAAAGAGAGCAGCAGAAGAAGTCTAATAACGGAGCACCGCTGTGCTTACGCAGGGCCACATGCAGGCTGATTGGCCGTCAGGAGAGAGAGAACAAGCAGCTCCAACACACATGCTGACAAAGAAATGCACTCACACACCTAACTAGGCATGGTTCCATTAACACCTATGGGTACGGACATACACACATACACACACTCAGATATACAGCTCGTAATGTTTGCAGGCATAAAGGAAAACAAAAGCTAGTCCCTGCCTGCTCTCATCCAATTTCAGCTTAATTAAAAGGGGAATTAACTTTCATCTGCTGCAGTGTAGTAGGAGCTTGGTCTTGGACCAGCCTGTAGAAAAGCCCAAGCCCATAAGAATGCTTCAACCTCACCCTCAAAGTCAGACGCTGATTGTTTTCCATTCATTCTACACTGTTTGAACTCAATACAGATAAGAGCAGGAAAGATTCTATTAGGACTACCTGAGCCTTCCTTGTTAGCTAGATCTAACAAACTCCTGGCAGCGAGCCACTGTGTGTGGCTCTCCCACATTAATGGCATAAGCAGAAGAGAAGATCAAAGGTTTTAGGGTGGCCCTTTATTGTAGCAGTCTCAGTCACTGGTTCTTAGTCTTTGGTCCAGTGACATGGGTTAGTGATGTGCTGAAGAATATGCTTTAAAAGAGTTTTTTTTTTTTTCCTTTTTGTGTGGAATGAGTATCCTTTAAACCTAATTAGGCAGTGCATACAAAGATGTAAGGGTTTTCTCTGCAGACAGCACAGTTGGGCCTAATGTCATGTTTAGTCTGTGCTTTACAGAGAGTGAAAAATATTGTCTGTTGCCCACATTCCTCATAAAAAAGTATTTTTAAAATGATTTTTTTTCTTATTGTTTTTGAATTGCGAACATTTTGCTTCTTGTTGGTATGTATCTGGCTACTTCCAGCACCCAATCACAGAAAATGTTAATAGGGGGCAAATTTCTGCAGAGACCTCTGCTGAGTTCATTTCACTTGTGCATAGCCGTTTCATTTTTATTTTCTCTCTAAATGTTGCAAGAAAACCCAGCTTCATGAAATCCATACCCATGTGAACAGCTTTAGCGGATCCTGTTTGATCTTAAACTAAATTCACAATGTGGGAAATTTGTGATATGCATATTAAAGAGCAGTTGAGCGATGGGAGGCAGAGAATGGATAAAACTGTATTGAGACAACACTTCATGTGTTTAATTTTTAAAAGAAATGACTATAAAAAAAATAGAGAAACCACTCAACAGTGACAACTGACGGATGGTGTCATGTAAAATAAGTGTGTCTGACAAGGTGCTCGCTCTCTGCAGTCTCTTTTAGCAGTTTGACTCACTCTGTGACAACATGGATCACCACCTTTCCCTTCCACAGCTCAGTGGACCTCATCCATATCATATGCATTTCCCAGAAGCACACCAGCAGAGAGCGGCAGTCATCGTGTCTCTCTCCTTCTCCCTTGCCGCTTTCCTTTTCCCGTTGAGGTGTCGAAAAGCTTCCTCTTCCTGCCACCAGCTCCCTGCGTTTCCCACCGTCTCAGGGGAAACGCTGGATCCGTCTATCAGCACAGCCCTCCAGGCCACAGAGGGTGGGACAGCGGGATTAAGGGGTGCAGAGGGTGCTCTGACTGACAGTACTGATAATCACTGTAATAAGTGCAGGCTGAGGAAAGTGGGAGGTAAGCAGCTGTTTCCTAAATGCCACCACTGCCGCCCCCACTCTGCTGATACTGTTCACAGTGAGTGAGGAACAGGAAGGACCGAGGGAGGGAAAACCATAGGAAGGAGAGAGGAAGGATAGCAGGAGGGGATGCTTACTGAGACTGGCAAGACTTTTAGTCAGAGAAGGCAAATCTCATTTATCTTCCTTGAGTGTGGCTGTCAAATATCTGCTCCGATGGAACATAACTAAACTGGTCTGGTCACAAAGTTGGGAGAGCCATTTCAATGTAGCATTCATTCACCAGACTGTCAGACACATCTTAAAGAGGTGATCTTCACATCAACCAGGGCCCACGCAGAAAGATATCAGGTCAGTTTTTATATGATCAGACTGATAAGTGAAGGCCAAAGAAAAATAAATATATTCTCACCATAAATGTGCTTGAATAAGGTTGAAGCTTTTGTGGCCATTGATGGTAAAATTCCTGAAATGGCGCACTTCACTTCTATGGACAGTATCCTTTTCAGGTGCATGCATGCTTTTCATGCCAAAATGTATTTCAGGATCCTCTAGTGTCTACATGAAGGACCTGAGTGAATATTGTCAGCCTGTTTAATACAGTAATTTCTGGTGAGTATGCTGCGGAGGAAAAAAAAGAGTGTGGATAGAATTGTTCCATAATTTAGATGCTGCACAGTCTGATGAGTGTCTGACACTTTCGGGACAGAAAGAAAGTTGCTAATGACATTCCTTTTTTTTATGAGAGAAAAGAAAGAAAAGAACTCTTTCATGGGCTTAATGCCTTTATTTTTTCTCTTAATTCTACCTTTATCATTATTATTTTTCTGTCATTCTCTTCTCCGGCGTCCCTCTGTTTTCATACTTTCTCATTTTCTCTTTAATATCTGCTCATTACACTGAATAAATGGTATTTCTGTGCAGAACACGTTGAATGTGGCAGTTATCTTTAAGAACACAGCTGTGAAGGTGCAGATATGGCTGCACCGAGCAACTAGAATTTGTGCTGGGCCTTTGAACTACAAGCACAGCTAATCATATTTTGTCCGTGCCACCACCACCACCAGGGTCTGATCAGTGTTTATACAATACAAAAGTGCTGTTAAGTCCCCCAGTGTTTCTGTTTGGATGTCTCTTTTTCTTCAGCAAATGGAGGGACATTAAATTGTCTGACTTCCAATTTACAATGTAATTCCATTTTACTGAATGTTCCTGTTTTGATTCACTTTCATTAAAGATTTTTTAAAATCTATTTAGATATTTTAAATAGATTCTATTATAAAATTACATTTTTTGTTGTTGTTTTGTGCTTTATTACCTGTCCAGTACCTGTTCTATTTAATGAACTGTCTATGTAAATAGAAAACCATAATACTTCCTTAATATTGGGATTGGATATAAACATGGACTACAGAATAGTCCAAAAACTACTGTATGAAGATGACAGCATGAGATGTGGAGGAGGAGAGGGAACAGCCAGGAATAAAATAACCTCATATTCAGTTCATAAGACTAAATCAGAAGTGAGGAAGACATGTGGGCTAAATTAAAATGTAAGGAAGAGTCACAGATGTTACTAGCTGATTGAGTCGTTTGCCTGAGGACTAGCATTTCTAATGATCAGTCCTACTTGAAATGCGTGGAATAACCAGTTACACCTGTGAAACAGGCTGTATACCATCTTATGTCATAAGAAAACCTTAAAACCTAAACCTTTTTAAGAGGTTTTTGGTCAGGGCATCCTTGTGGCCAAAATGCCATGTAACTGGTTAAATCAGCCTGTGGCCTTTGTTGAAAGTCTTTTCCCTTTTGCTCTCTGCATGTGTCTTATGTCTCTCTTTACGATACTCTGTACAAACAAAGCAATACGTCATAAAAATTGTGTGTTTGGCCCTCTACAGGTAGAACTCTAGAGCTTAGAATATGAGGTTTGTTTTTCTTTTATAAGTTGTAGTGTTTAACCATCAAAACTGGAAACTGAAAAGCAGACAAATCATCATTCTAATTTCAGTAGAGAAGACTGAGTATGAGGGTCACATCACTAATTCACAAGGCCTGTCAGCCTTGAATCTGGTTGAAACGACACTTGAATTTATTAACTTTGATCATTTCCAAAGAGGTATTAAATACATCTAGAATTAGAGAGAGAGAGAGAGAGAATTTATTTGTGCATGACCTGTCCAAAATAGCTTTTGGCTACTTTGCACTGTCCCATAAAAATCAAAAGCTTCTGGATCCCCCGGTTCCTCTCCTTGCCTTCCCTGTTTTATTAATGTTTCCTCACAGTATCACTCACTTTCATTCTTACTTCTAACTTGTTATCCCTGTGTTTTTTGAATTTAATTTGCATCCATTTAGAATTAGATGAGATGCCAGCATTCCCTATCTCTTTTTTGTTTCTAAGTGATGGGCAACTCCCAGCACCAGTTTCTCTTCTTTATCCAGTAGTGATTAGTCTAGCCAAATAGCTGGAATTAGCAATGTAAAAATCTGCTTATCCACTGCCAGCTGGAGCAGATGCTCAAATTAAGCATCAGTGCCAGATTTTCGACTGGCATGAAGCTAAGCTGGAAGGCCGATGCTGAGGAGGAAGAAGGGAGAAAACAAGAAAACAGGTTGAAAAGCGGGATAGGGAAAATGTGCTTGAGAGAGAGAGGGAGTGAGAAAGAAACAAAGAGAAAAACATAATAAGAGAGAGATTGGAAAGGGGAGAGTGAGCATGGGAATAAGAAATGGCAAATTCTTTAGTTTCAGCCAATTAGGCTGAGAAGCCACTGGTAATTAACTCTCGAGGGACCCACTGAACAGTCATGCACCTCGTTTACATAATGAGGATGAGAGGAGAGGCTCTTTTTCTCCTCTTTCTCTGTCTCCCTGCCTCTCTCTTGTTCTGTCTTCACCCTGTTGAACTACAGCAGAACAGCACTTCCCTTATGTCATATGTCATACAGCTCCCACTGACCTGATACACCACAACATACAGTGTATGTTCAATGGGATTTGACTCATCAAAATGACAGGAAATTGATTTTTAACTCCAGATTGTTATCCATGCACATTAGACATACCTCTGTATCGCACTTGTTTTCTTTTCCTCTCAGATTTCCAAACTCTATTCATATAAAGGAGAGAGTTTGATCATGTAAATTTATGATAATCCCATGGACTTTCTCCCTCTGCCCTTTGCCCCACTCCAATACCTTTCATTTCCTCCTTCCAAGATATGGAAAGTGATGGACTCACACTTAAGTCCAGAAGCCTTTTGCTTCACTGAAAAGATTCAGAATATGTAAGAAAGCTGCCAAGTGTTGAAGGGCATACTTCTATTTCTCCATAGCCACAGGTTAAAGGGGTATTTCCCCCTATAATGCACTGAATTCTTCCAACCACAACCCTTGAGGCCACCACTGCCTCAGATTGTATTTTCTCTTTGGCTATAAAGATTAAAGGATTTTTTTCACTTTTCACTGGGTCTCTAAATGCATTACATATTTAGTCTGCAGTCCTTTGTTGTGAAATGCTAAAAATCTCAGTTCAGTGCACAAACTCATCGAGCTGAAAACCTGGTTTTCCCATCAGTAACTGCTGGTCAGTGTACAGGAGCCATTGAGCTGTAATTAACACAACCAGGATTCAGTGTGCTCCGGTGACACAGGGTGGAGAACTACTTCCAGCACATTGATTATCAATAAGTGCTTTTCTAGAGCACAAACACACACATGCGCACACAAGGCAGGGGTATGTGATACACATCTTTCAACATGGAAATTGATGACAACCCTGAGCTGCAAGATGAGGAAAGTTTATAACGTTTTTTCATGAACTCATTCACTCTTTAAAAACAATTTACTGCTTTTTTCCTGCACGAGGTTGAATGTAGCTCAGGGGTAGCATGAATGTAACGTAACAGGAAGAAATTCATAGCTTCAGGTTGTGTGTTTTCCCCTTTGCTGCCTTATTTTCCCTCTCCCTTTGATGGCGGAGTTGGGATAAAAGCGTTAAGTTCACTTCCTCTTTTATTAAAAGAGGCTTAATTTAATTAGCTTGCACTGCGTGAGCCTGCTATCAGGCCCTTCTGTTCCCATACCCAAGGTTTCTGACGCTCTGAGGAAGAGAAGGGAAGAAAAAAGGGAAACTGTCGGGTGGTCTCCAAGGAGGAAGTGTCCTTTTAATCAGACTTCTGCTAAGATCTTATTACCATCTCCTAAGAGAGAGGGAGGGCAACACATAGACAGATGGACAGACGTACAGTAAAGGAAGATGAGAAATATATTCAAGAATATGCAGCATTCACAACACCAAGATCAGAGGGAAACTTGGACAGCATAGTGTGGACAAAAAGGGCCCCGACTGTACAGAAATAACTGTGTAGTAGTAGTAATAGTAGTACAGCTACCCATGACTGTGCTGGGTCTCCACAACATTTTTTTTTTTAATTATTTGGATGTTGACTTGCCTCTATCAGTATGGAAAGGCCAATAAGTAATTTTACTGATGTTTCATTGTTTTATGTTTATTTTCATGGCAGTACTGTAAATAAGAGAAACTGGTGCTGGAATTTCTTTCTTATAACACTATGTACATAACCTTGCTCCTATATCCCTATTGATCCCAGAGCTGCAGGATAACATGCTGATCTTCTGCAGATAGATTTACATTGTTCTTTCAGAAAATCCAAGGAAAGGAATGTACACTGGTAATTACATGTTGTTGTGATGCTCTTTTGAAAATGACTGATGAATAACTAAAGCCGTTCTTAGAAGCATCCTAATTATATGTACATCACATGAAGGTGCACGGCTACTGGAAAACAATATTTAAAAAAAAACCAAAACAACCACCTGTCCTATCCATAAATATACATTTTTGTTATTGTCAAGTTATCTACTTTAAACAATGATGGGCCTGAACCACAAATATAAAATGTAGGTTTAATTATTCTTATTGAATAATCTCTGTGAAATTTGTGCTTCAGAGTCATTAGTCTTTTCATCACTGTAGCCCTTCCACTACCACTACTGCTGCTAACCACAGCAATAAATACAAACGGGTGACAAAGATAAAACAAAAGACATGCCCTCATTGAGGCTTTTGATGATGGTGGTGGAGAGCGCTGTCGAACACGTGGGTCCAAAATCTCCCATAGGTGTTCAGTTGGGTTGAGATGTGGTCACTGCAAAGGCCATAGCATATGATTCACATCATTTTCATACCCCTCAAACCATTCAAGACACCTCATGTCCATCCTTAAAGAGACAACTCCCATCAGGACAGAAATATTTCATCATAGGATTAAGGTGATCACTTAGAACAACTTTTTATTGATTTGTGGTGACCTTTACCTCTAAGGAGACAAGTGGACCCAAACCATGGAAGCAAAATGCACCCAACAGCATAACAAAGCCACTGGATCCCCTCACTGCTAGGGTCAAGCATTCAGGCCTGTACAGTTCTCTTGGTGTTCACCACACATGCAATTGCCCACTTGTGGAGAATATGGTGAAGGATGACTCATCTGACCATATCACTTTTTTCCACATCTCTGTAGACCATGGTTTTTTCACCACTGAACTCTCAAATGTGCATTCATCCTTGTAATTAGAGGTTTATACACTGCAACCCTCCTAGAATACCCCTTTCTGTGTAACTGTCAACAGACAGTTCTTTCTAACACAGTCAGTCACATCCTGCACTCTCAGTCACCTGAGGAAGAGTTTCTCCTCTGTTTTTCCCTCCATATTGCACTAATGCACAAGCATCATGTGGACATCAAAAGTGCACTGTCAACCACAATTTCTGACTCTCTTACTAACAGCTTTCCCATAGATCTAAATGCAGATGTCACTTTAATCACTGTTCCTATTGAAACACTAGTTGAGTGTCTTTGTTACTGAAGCTCCTGCCATCTGTGCCCCAATAATGAACCCTCTTTCAAAGTCACAAAGTCTTTTCAGAATGTAAAACTGGCCCCACTCAGCATTTATATACATGGTGCTACAGAGCATGACTGGATGTTAATTGCTTAATTTACCATGCAGTGCACCTATGTAGAGGCATCTGCATTTGTTAGGTTTCTCAAATCATTTATTCAGGTTTTTTCATTAAATTTTCACCCGCTTGTATGTCTTCCTACTAATACCTGCAGTGAAGTTTGAAGCTTTAAAGCCAATCAGGAGTTTTCCTGTGGTTACAACCCTTTTCTCACCTTTCTACATTTGCCAATAAATCATTGCACATAATTAACTAATTTGACTATAATGTGTGGAAAAAAAAAACTGATTACGTTGATTATGCTTACCCTGTGAAATAAATGCTTATCAGGATCAAGGGTCCACACCGTGGTGATGAGAATGGGCAGCCTGATTCTGTCAGCACATGGACAGCTATTAGAATACAGGGCCTTGTGATTGCCACTCTTGACCCTTAAACTGTGCCAAAGTCATGAGTTTACATCATGAAGACTATACAGAGGCACTTGGCCTTCTTATCATGACACCATTGCTACAATGCTGTATCAGGAGATTAATTCAGGTCAGCCTTGTGAGAGTGCGATACTTCAATGACAAGAGATATGGTGAATTGTTGTAAAAATTGTAAGTATGGCATAAAAATTTAAAAGAAGGATATTTGGTAGTAGAAAATATTTTTTTGTATTTCTTAAAAATAATTGAAAAAATATGTGGTTTTATTTTTTAGTAAAAATAGGTGAAATCACATGAAAATCTTAGGTAAAATCTGTTTTAAAAAGCTTAATTTGCAAAGCAAGTGTACTGCACTTTAAACATCTTTCTTATTTAGTTACCCAGTGGAACTTTGAACATAATCAGCAAGTAATTCTCCCTGTTTTTCTCTTTCTCTATTTTTGTAACTGGAAGAGTTTCTGAGCCTTGCTTGTTGCAAGCAGAGCTCCATTAATTCTTGCAGGCGAAAACACAACACTGTTTGGATGCATGGAGACATAAAATCCATGCAAAAATCAATTCAAATTGATCTGCTACAATGACTGTTGTGTGTCAGGTTGCTCAAGTAAGTAAGGTGACATAACTGAGGAAGTATTGTTTGTTCCACTGAAACTGCAGACATTTCTAGATATCAGAGGAGAACACAGTATGTCTGATAACATGTAATTTACCAGATCATTAGAGTCATTGCAATCATTAAGTCTGCATTACAATCACATGTTTCAGCGCTGTCACTGTCACTGTCATTTATGTTATACAAGAAGACGCTAATGGCTTCGACGTTAGTGAACCAGTTTGTGTTCCATGAGTTACATCAGGCTTTAAAGCTGTTGTTTGTGACTTAAGGCATGAGCAGTGGCAATTTTGAAACAGCAGATTAAGTTTTTCAAAACAAGTTCTGATATTTGTTGGATCCGTTATTATCTGGTGCTTGCTCTTCGAGTGTATAAGAAGATGGCATTAATGAGGAGTTTCTCTGTGCTTTCACTGTCTGTAACCCCCCCCCCCCCCTGTATTTTTCAGTACCTCAGTCTCTCATAAATGTCTGATTTTCTCTGTTTTCCAATAACACTTTAAAAAGGAAATCATGAGAGAATTAACATTCATGCACACCTTCTCATAATATGCCCATGCTAGTGCTGGAGCCCTTTCTGCTCACTTTATATTTAACAGTTATTGATCGTTAACGAGTATGAATGTCTCCTCCAAGCGGTGTCATTAAAGGACATTGAATCCTAGTTGTGTTAATTAAAACTTAATGGAATGGGAATTAAAGAAAGGAAAACAAAACAAAAAAATAATTTTTCTCTCAAAGCCTCATTATAGGATAGTGTTGGGAAAATATGGTTTTTAAGTTAATTAGACATTTTATATACTTATGCAAGAGAATAAATTGTGTTAAAAATCACACATAGTGTTATATCCAGATATCTAATAAATGTAAGATTGCTGAGAAAGCCATTACTGAAGAATAAGTCCCATGCAAGGAACCACATAGTGTGCAGTTTCATTACGAATGAGTTGCCCCATTTACAAGTGCCACAGTGCTATTGTATGATGGTATTAGAATAATGAAACAGAGAGGTGTGAATTGCTAAAAGTCATCTGTATACCGTAGGTTCCTCATCTTCTCAATTTGCTCCAATAAATCTGGCCCATCTATGTCGCCCTGCTAACCCTTCAGTGACGTATAATAACACTTAAAGTAACAAATCTCTACTGTTACTGGATGGGCTGCTAGATATTTTATTTCCTCAAGTGAAACATGCATAGTGTGTAGTGTGATATGAATACCTCCCTGCACCTGTGGGACACCACAGCAGTAATCTGTTTCTGGGTTTCACTGTTTAATTTCCTTTCCCTGTCAGCTCTGCAGCCCTACATGTTCACCTCTCTAGGGATCAGTATCAGGAGGTCAGCATTTCATGCCAAAGATAGTTTATAGGCAGGGACCATGTTTATAGGTAGCTACAGAGATTTTTGCTCTGAGCCTGCTTCTTTAAATGAGCTATTTGTAAGCTACATACATACATAGCTAATGTTAGCATTAACAGCTTTTTACTTACCAGTCTAGAAGAAACATTGTGAGTTAAACATCAAACTTCATTCCTTTACTTGCCAAGAGCTGTCTCCAGTGGTGGAAACATCAATGTTTACTCTTGTCTCTATCACGTCTTTTCTAAAAAGCTAACCAGCTAGCCCTGACCCCTTCTCCTCACTTCCCGATAGGGACTCCCTATATCAGAGTATTATAACCTCTTGTCTTGAAAACGCAATGATGGCCAAAGCTCTCGTCAAGTAACAATCATCACCACTCGCTTCTGGCAAGAAACCATGTTCAAAGGATTTTATTATCAGGTGACCTCTAGTGGCCATAGTAATTATGAAAGAAACAAAGGAAGAAGTCTGGTGACATAGTATAAAGAGTGACAAAGTTAGGAGGAGAAGCGGGGTTGGGGTGGATGGATGGATGGGTTGACAAAAATAAAAGACTGACATGAGAGACCCCTGTTTGTTTCCTGTGTAAAATCAGTGGTCGAATCTTTTTATAAACCTAACCAAATAGTTTTTCTACCTAAACCTAACCAAACTGTGACCATTCTATAAACTTAACCATGAGTTTATTATTGTAACCATGACAACAAAGGTCCAGGTCACCTGCCGTCAGAGGATGGTTGGGACAAACACTCTGTGGTCGTTCAGGTAGGAGGACATGTTGGAAACTTTACAGTCTGATTCACAAGCAGGCTGAATTAAAGCACACGCGCTGTTAAAGTCTACCAGCCATGTCACGAACACAGCACTTCTCCTGTACATCTTTCTTTAAAGGGCAAGACATTTTGTTTTATACCATTGTCTGTCTTCTCCAAGTGACTTGACTTTTTCAGCCCGAAGAGTGCTTCTCCCCGCTCTCTTCTATAACTCCCTCGCTGCGCTTTCAGACACCGTGCAGGCCCGAGGGCATTCTGTCAGACAGACGCTACTCCAGCATTTTGTCTTTCTGATGTCTTGTAAATGTGAAGCTCCGCGGCAGGTGATGTGTTTTTCAAGATGAGATGACGAGGTTGATAGATTCAATTTTTTTTTTTTTGTCCCAGTGGAGAGCTCGCAGCCCATACGCTATGTTGTCTTGAAATCTCTTAAGTTAACGGAGTTTGACCTTTGTGCTGAGTCTGTGAATGTTGCCGTTTGAAGTCACAGAGCAGTGAATGATGCTTGTTGTGTGAGTTATCACAGAGGATAGGAAACAGGTTGCAGCTCTTTAAACAGGACAGTATGATATCCTGTGAAGCTTGTAAATTGAATGTTCCTGAAGCTTAAGGCCATGGGTGCAGAAAATGTGCGAGTTTTATCCAGACACTAAAGCATTCAGATCTTTTGGATGAATCATGAGGTGGCGCAGAAGGATTTCTTTTTCTTGAAAATCTCAAGAAAAGGATAAACTTTTCTCTCTGCTCTTGCAACATCAATTGGATATTCCAACTTTTTTTTCGTTTCTCTGCCCCATTTGGGGTTTAATCTGTTTTAAAGACTTTATTTTGTATGATTTAATAAGCAATCATGAACTGCTCTTTTTCAAATGGTGCGTTAACAGAGAAAATTCACTTATGGGGACCAAACTTTAATAAAGGCTTACCTAATAAACATATATAGGGATTCATTTGTGGTGTTTATCAGTGTATTTCATCACTTCACAACTGTGATCTGCTTTGCTGCTTCATGTTCATGTTTGGTGCACGTTGGTGCACTTAAGACGCTCTATGGCGTCCTGTTTCGGTCTCCTTGATTAACAAAGGAAGATGCAGTCATACTGTAGACCTACCAACACGCGTACTGCCAGCACAGAATATGTTTGTGTGCACCTACATACTGTGTGCATGTTATCACATGTACTTGTTTAAGCTGTATGTATACATGGCTCGTATGTGCTGCTGTATAAACAGTATGGCAGTATTTGTTTTTTTTCTCTCCCTAAAACGTGTATGTTCAGATGCTAGCTAATTCTGAGGAACAACTTTGCTCTAATGTTCAACCTGGGTCAGAATGTGCTGGATCCGCCTGTGCCTAATCAATAAGATAATTGCAGTGCCGCCCATGCCTTACCTCAAGAGAAAAAATAACATACCACACAGTACATTTAATGATTCTAGATGTACTTTAACATAAATAAATAATTTCGAGAGAAGTTAATATAAATAAGTCATCAAGTGAGACCATTGTCATCAAGATTAATTCAGCCTCTGCTGGCATTAAAACTGCATTTTACATACTTTTACTTTGCAAATGTTCAAAGAGTTTCCAGCAATGGCAGATGTTTTAAGGGGAAAAAGCTATCTGTGCTGCCAACATGTTTATTCTCTTCAGTAAATACATAATATAAGAGGTATTAGCTTTTATTTGAATCTGAAACTTCTAACACCAAGTCCTCCAGTGACTTTTCATGTATTTTAAAATGCTTGTGAAAGTACTGAAAATAGTGTTTATAGTTCTTGGATAATGCATAAATGAACTCTGAGGTGACCTCATGAATTAGTTGTTAAGGAAAAATGGTGGTGTGGAATACAAGTTACTGGAAAATGTTTGACTTTGGGCAGATGCAGACACATTATAGTAATGACAAACTAATAGAGCTAGCCTACAAACTGTAGGCGGGATTTTTCTGAAGTGAGTATTCAAATGAAATGACTTTTCTTGCTGTGAAAGCTGTGCCAGAACAGCTTATCCTGTCTTTTTTTAAAAACCTGTAGTAGCACATTTTTTATCCTCAAGCTCTCCAGTGAAAAAAACATTCAAAAGCACAAAACACAATGATACTGCAGTAGTTTTAATATTGTGTAAGAAATAACCATTTGCTGCCTTCTCAGGCTACAGTTCAAGCACAGGACAGACATGATATATAATGAAATAATAGCACTATCAACAACCTTTAGTTGATATATCAGTGTTCCTGTTCCACAGTGCTGTTAAACAAGTGAAGTGTCTCAGCCTGCCTGTAATGGCCACTGAGCAGTACAGATATCATCTCAGTGGGAGAATTTCAGACTATGAGTGGACGTGGTGGGGACTGTTTCCTGTGCTGCTGAGTGCTTTGTGAACAACCTATTTCTACCAAAATGAGGCCAGACAGATCAGGCCAGGCTCAGTGGCATACACTCTCCTTCCTTCTTCTCTCTTTCTTTCTGTCTTGACATTTGCTGCTGTCCTGCCACTGATACACTCCTACAGGTCATGCTATTGTTATTTTGACAATGAAGATCTCCTATGGGTGTCTGAGGGTAGACACAAACTACTCATATGGTTGTTTAACTTGGAAGACTTGTTGGTAAAAAAAAACAAAAAAAAAAAAACAACTGTGCAGTTTAATTTAGAGATGTTCAATACCATTGTTTCCTTGGTACTCTGTATCAGCCAATATCAAGTACTAAACTGATATCATTCCTTCACTAGTTGTCCTAACACCAGTGCCAACCATCAAAATGAAAGCCTTGTGCACTGTACATGTTGCCTTTTTACTGCTGGGAATTTCCAGTGTAACAGTGGTTGCCATTGCCATATTGCTGACATTTTGCTAATGGCTAACATTACACTATTTACCAGGAATCAATTCTTCTTCACCGCTCTAAATCAGTAGCCCACACAGAAAGCTGCACTGTAACTACTGTTTAAGAGCACCGAAGAAGAATTGATTTTTTTCCCACCTCTTATTCATGTGTGAAACTGTAAAGATTATTACAAAATGATGTGTTCCCACATCGGTGCGTAGGCTCACATATTTGCCGATACCTCATCCAGAGTGTTAGATGCTAATATCGGTATCAGAACAACTCTCTTTTACTTGGTCTTTACTTAAGACGCTGATAGCCATAGTTCAAAAGCAGCAACAAACACACTGGTCTTAAAACTGGCGGGTGGAAGTTGGCATGCTCTCCGTCTGCAGCTTGAAAAGGAAAGATTACTTTGGCTTCTATGGTTGTTTTCTCCTTCTGTTTTTGTCCACTGAGATATAAGTAATCCCTGCATGTGTGTTTTTTAATTGCCATGTGGGCTGATGTGGATAGTTTTTATTCGAAAATACTATTATGTTGCAACAGTCACCATTGGAGATCTATCAAGACATTGCAAATGCAAGCAGCGTTCCTAGTTAATTTGAGTTCTTTGCTGTAATGGGAACAGATGAGTTTTGATACACGATTTGTATGTATTTGTCAGGTGGGCTATAAAGACCTCAGTGTATGTGTGGTGCATTGGCATAGCATCAAGTCACCTTTCTCATTAAACATTAGAACCCACCTCATAACACGAGAAACTGTGGGGATATGTAATAAATGTGCTAATTTGGAAACATTTTCATGCCATTTACCTCTACAGTTTGACTGACAGACCTTACAGTTAATTCACTCAGATATGAGTCTGTGTCTGTAACACTCATTTTAATTTGAACCTGACCACTTCATTCCACCATTGTTTTGACTGAATTCTGCTCAGTCAGTAAGAAGCTAAAACTTTTCCTGACATATTTTTATTGCATGGTACAATTATAATACAAGTATGTGGAGTAAGAGTGTGTTAACACATGCTAATGTGCACACACACACACACACACACACACACACACACACACACACAAATATACACATACAAATACATACTCTGTTTCTCATACCCTTGTTTATTGTGCTTGTCCGTAACTTGCACTTGGTGGAACTGGCAGCAGCTGCCAGCTGACATAAAGCTGCAGTAAAAAGTCTCTTCATTGTCCCTTTATGACCACTGTAAAGATATGCATAGCTTTGCCCCACCCTATCTCACTCAACTGCCTGCGGCAGTGTAGAGCAAGCAGGCTGTGCCTGTTCCTCACAATGTCCACACAGTTGGCATGCAAAGGTTTTCTGCCAGCTGCAGTAAACAACAACAACACATATAAAAGCAGAATAAAGATGAAAATACACAAAGTGTGAGGCACCAGAGTCAGTGAAGATATACTGTATGAGAAATTTAGTTACCTAGACAGCTGATAAAATATCAAACTCCTTTAGTGCAATATCATAAAGAAGCCCAGCTACATTCTATATGGGATGAGCTGTTACAGGGACAGCAGACTTGGGCAAGTTACTCATAAGGACACACGGAGAATGAACCATCATTTAATCTGTCTGCGAGTGATACCAGAGGCCAACCTCCCCATCATGCAGAATGATCGCCTTTACAGATTGCTATGCCAACACATCTGGCAGTTTTCATCCCTAACAGCCAGTCACACAAAATAATAGGCTGCTTTGGCCAACAGTTATGATGCTATTTCCTCAATTGCAGGCACACTCGACTGAGTGCCTTGAGTTGTTTGTCACCTAGCTTGGGATGCAAGAGCCCTCCTTGAGCACCCAGTGAGCCTCTCCTGGATAAAACTCATTATCCCAGTCTGCTGCTCTTCAGGAAACTCATTATCCCATCCATCACCAGTGGACTCTCAGACAACAGGATGAATATGCCCTCTCATCATTTAATTAGATCGCTTTGCCTAGAGTTTGTGGGAGAGCACAATAGCAGTCGACACTGCTGTATCAGCTGTAATTATCTATCTAATATGACATCTTTAGTTTGACATCTGATACTAGCTACTGTTGGTTATCATCGTCTCCCTGTTTGGGGTATACTCATACCTCCTGACAGCAACATTGCAGTTCTGTTTGCTAGTTCGAGAGCTGGATGGTTTTGACTCTCTGACCTCGTCCTTCTTTCGCTAGTCCCAGACTATTAATCTTTGTACTGGCTGGAAACTGAGTGGATGCAAATGAAGTCAAGAGACATTAGAAAGGTCACTGTATATGTCATCATCCAGCAGGCAGATTTTGTAGATGGTATTACAGACATCCCAGCTCAGGCAAACAGACAATAGTTGAAAGATTGGATCACTATGACAGTTATTCTTGATGTTTCACCAAAAAGATCTGACCATGTTTTACATCTACAAGATCAGAAAACATGAGGCCAGACAGGGGCCCCCAGCCTGACCTTCACCAGAGCATTGCTGGGGCTTAACACTAGCTATGTGTGATGCTGGGTTGCATTACGACCCATAATGAACTGTGACCACAAGTCGTTGGGTAGATGGATGGCTTCTGGTTTCTCAGTCCCCCATCACCTCCCACCACTTCACTCTCTCCCTCTTCTATTCTATTTTCCCACCCCCACCCCTTTCATTCATCGTTCCTCTGCCAAACGGATGTCTAATGACAATGGAAGGCCCTTGGACGAGTGAGAGAATAGATTATTGACTGGGACCAGAGATTTACACCGGAGCCACAGGGCCAGGCGGCCCCAGCAGAGATAAATGGGACATGTAATTGAGTTTGGTCACTCAGTTGTGTTGGAGTGGCTAAGGCCGGTGTTGTACCCATGGTGGTGCTGGGTGGATGGTGGTACTTGTAGGGGGGTGAGAGGCACGGAGGTTTATGAGCCATACAAAGTGGCAGCAGAGGGTCAGACAGAGTGCAGTTGGACACTTGAATTGTAGAGATGTCAGTAATCATGTGGCAAAAGCGGGATGAGAAAATGTGCATTATAGATCTTAATAGAAGCATTAAGAACAGAGGATTCATTCAGGACAGTGACAGGACAGGAATTCTGAAATGGGATGCAAAGCCCTGTGGTGAATTGTTAGAATATAGTACATTGTGCATTCAAAAATCAATGCAAAGTACATGAATTTTGGTTACTTCTGACTTCATGTACACCAACAGGAAAACTCTAAGTTTGAATTATAGCAAGAATGTATATTTCTTAAAACATCCAATAATTTGGCACCTGAGAGGACAAGCACTATTGAAAGAGATGGTTGATGCAACTGTTTGATCCTTTTTTTCTGACTCAAATTCCCGTTAATTCATAAAAACAGTTGGGGGAGAAGCAAACAAATAGCCTGTGAAGACCAGTGTGGTTAAATCATTGTTAAGTACTGCAAATGTCGTGAAGTGTGTATCTATTCAAAAAAAAAAAAAAAAAAAAAAAAAAAAAAAGAGAAAAAAAGCTATACCCCTGCCAATCACAGCTATATCAGCTGGACAGACACAGCCTGTCTTATCTTATGTGTCATCATCATTCTCTGCAACAGATCAGTGAAGATAGACTTTGCTTTTACTCTGGTGTGGAGTTCGGTCAGGACTAAGACCGATGGGAGAGATGCACTGTTACCACAGTAACCAGTGCCCTGGCAGCAATGTGTGTGTGTGTGTGTGTGTGTGTGTGTGTGTGTTGGTAGGGGTAGAGACTGTCTCGGTAGAGATTTGGTTGGGTGTAGGATGGGGTATGATGCTGGTCGCATAACAATAAGCTCAATCACTTCTTTACTGATGAGTCCTACCATAGGAGCGCTAAAGTGCAAGCACATATGTGGACACACACACAACACACTTAAGGAAGAAATGAGTTGACCTATGTAACTAGATGCCAGTGCAGGTGTCTTTGTATGAAGAGTTTTTAAGGTTTGTCGCAATTAAATAATGCTGTAGAATTTGACACAGTGAATTATATATTTTTTTGGATGTATGTAATGTATATCATATTATGGACCAAGATTGAACATCTGTGCTGCTATATGATATCACACCTACATCAGCGGTGGGGGAATCCTGGTCAGCCTTTAGTTTTTATCTCTGATTGGCTGACTATTTGTAGAGTATCAGGAGGCTCTCCATATGAAATCGGATATGATGTAATGTGTCTCCTTTGGCACCGTTAGCTGTGTCACCTGGCATATGTGAGTGCTAGCATGTGTGTCCTACGGATATGAGTGAAAGGATTATCTGCTAGCCGACTGAGACCATATGAGCACACCGCCTCTCTACAAACTACTCCTAAATTCAGTGCAACACTGTCAGAGTTGTGGCGTTGGCATTAATGCTTTAACAAAGAGAACAGGCTACCTATTGTTCTGTTGTTGTTGTTTTACACACACTCTTTTGTTGTTGCAGTGACTACCCTGCAAAAGAAGCATATGATATTTTAAAAATGAATAAAGCTTATTGATATTCAGTAAAAGTCCACATTCATCATGTACACAGTTTCACAAATTGTTGCTTCAAGCGTAATGATGGAGTGATAGTAAGCTGGCTCTGAACAAAACCCTTAGCTTAGATTCTAATATCAGCCAAAAGGGCGACTATTTCAATTTTTGTCTTCTTAGTCTCTGCTTTCCCACAGGACTGTGTTCATACATAATGCTGGAAGGAGGCCAGGCTTAAACATGTGAATACAAATCACAAGAGTTATTACTCACCTAGATCCTGAATTGCCTCCCTGTCTGCTTGGACAGTTGGCCTGCAGAATTGTGAAGCCTCTATAGAAGTTTTGCAGAAGCAAAATTCCCCAGTGGCTATGCTGGGAGACAAACATTACAGATATCTCTTTTGGGGAGGTTACCTCTGCCAATGAAAGGGGGAAATCATAAATACAGTAGTAATGTAGTAGAATAACCAATAGGCGCACACACAGAGAAATAAACAAGTAAATGTTTGAAAAGAAAAAATAGGAAAAAATCTAAAAAAAAAACACCAAGCTTCAGTCACATCAAGGTGAATTTCAAATCAGCCCAGTTTAAAGTGGTCATGTATCTCTCTCTCATATACTGAGAGCCACAGTGTGGCTGCGCTCTAACAAAGGGTCCATTAAATTGACTGTGTCTGTTTGTGTGTGTTTGCGCATCCCCCGATGTACTGTATATGTAACACACAAATTGCTTTGTGTCTGTGCATGCATTACATGTCCTCATGGCCTGTGACAGTGTATTCCTCTGTGCTGCAGCCTTTTCTTGTAGTACATGGGTGGATAACATGGGTGTGTGTATGTACTTTCAGTCTGAGTCAGATGGCAGAGGTAGTATTATGGCTCTTTTTTTCCCTTCACAATCCACCTTTATTGGTCATTTTACTGCAATAGATGTTCTTAGATTTTTATTTGTTTGTGGGTTGGCTTCTTAAGGCCGAGTTCAGTCTCATGAACTGATCCTGCACATCTGCAACCCTGAGAGGTCTTGCACTTAAAAACAATCTGATGAGGCCAATTAGCTGTCTGAATAGAGGGAATACTTTATAATTACAGCTTCCTCGTTTTGCTGTAATGTTATGGGACTGCACTTCAGGGGAAGCCATGATGGGACATACAGTATTTTTAAATTACACACAGCAGTGAATTTGACAGTGTGGCCTTTCCAGTGCTGGATGTGTAGACCCCCCCCCCCATCACCCTGGCTTATACCGCTGACATCCTACCCACAAAATCCATCTGGGCACTCTCAGTGTTATTTGTGAGATGTGACTCAGTGTGAGGAGTGGCTCTCAGGATGCACATAAGATGACACACTGCCTGCTCACTGGGCCCAATAAAACATGAAGGCCTGATTTATTCATTCATCACAGTTCTCACACTTCTCATGCACAAGCCCTCCACTTTCTTCTGCAGCCAATTTGCAAAGTCTTTTCAACTTGCTAATGTTGATACCCCTTAACAGAGCTGACACTGGGTATTACTGTAGCAGGAGAAGGATAGGATGTCTGGTAATGGAGCTGCTCCTTGAAATTAACCTGTGTCCTACATGCATACAAAAATGCATCAGCCTTGAGGAAAAAAAGTAGAAGAAGTTGCTGAGATTGCAAGTAGTAACCCACTTTTATGGAGGCTGTTTGTTTAATAATATTGACCAGTTTCAGACTCAGCTGACTTTTAATGAACTGTGAACCAGCACTATTGAAATTGAAGTCAATAGTGGGAAATATATAATTAAACACGATGAGTTTTTTATTTGTGAATTGAATTGCTTTGTGCATAGAGATTTAAGAGGGGGGTGAGAGAGCCAATAAGTATAGCTTAGCTGGAGGGATAGCCTTGTAGGGGTTTTCTTAGCCACACTAGCCCCTTTCAAAGTGGGAATCTTGCATCTCTTTGCCTCGTCGTTCTGCATAAAAGGTAGGAATATGTAGTGTCTTATCGACATCTGATTTTAGCATCTGTCCTGCCATGACAGCTGTCCCTTATATGTAATATTCTGACTTTGTTTGGTTCAGTGTAAACAAGCAAAGCTGGCATGATGAGGGTTTTTCTTAATGACAGTATAGCAGGATAGCAGGATTTCAGTTTAATTCCAGCTGCAGACAAGACTGGTGCTCCTCAGGCCCTTTTGAGTGTTAAGGTTGTTTTTACTTTTCCAGGTATTTTTTAAATTCAATTTTATGGTTGGGTTTCATTAATACAGAGTGGTGTGAGCAGTTAAAAGAGGTGCTGACTATAGTTATGTACCTAAATGATAATACCAGGTCATGTCAGCGGGGTAGTTTATGTGTAGTCTTTAAACACTCATCTTACATTTTCAGTGTCTACTGACATTAATCAGACTCAGTAGTTATTAGATAGTTATTAGATATTTTACCCTTCTTGCTAACTCAACTAAATAAGCTGCCTTTATATCTTGTCCTAAGCTGTGAGGTGATATGGGCTACTGCAGCATGCCCTCAGGGCAAATGTACAACACATGCATGGAGCCAGTCACATGAAACCAAGTCATGCAGTGTGTTGGGGAAGTAATGGCCCAGTGGATTAAAATGTATTGTATAAACATGCAACGGCTGCTTTGATTTATTAAAATTGTGATGGTACAATTGTATTTCTTACAGGTGTCCTAAGGGCAACACAGAAGAGCAGGCTAAGATGTGGGCCGAGTATCATCTTTGGGTTTAAATACTTGGATGAAGATTCAACACAGCTGGTGAAATAATACCAGAGGAAAATTGTTGCCAGGGCAGAGATGAGCCTAACTGATGTCTTACTTGGCTTGTTCAGGCAGCATGTCCATTAGATTCACACCACGTGTGATTACAACCTGGCCTCAGATCCATGAGGTTAATGATACAACAAAGAAAGAGAAACATTTATCTCCAACTTAAATATATCTAGCCGTTTTATTGTTTGTCAGAGATTGTAAAAAACAAAAAAACTTTTTTCAGGCACCATGATTGATTTTACAATCCTTAACCACTCACCTGATAACCATATATTAAAGGTTACATCAACATAGAGATGTACTTATGACCATGTTTATTTGATGTGGATGGGTATTCTTCAGTACACTGGGAAAGTGTGTGTTGTCCCCTTATAAAGGATGTCTAGAAGGAAAGTCTAGTGACTATAAAACATTTAAGACCCTAAAATGATCCCAAACCCTGATCCAAGCACACTCTCCTCTGTCAAACAATAACTCTGCCAATGTGGACCTGTGATCCATCCTCCCCTCAGAGGACATAGAAGCAGCCCACTGCGATCAGAGCTCCCTGCAAAAGCTGGAGAGACGTCATAATGATTTTAACAGATCCCAGCTGAGCAGAGAATGGAGTAGGTGTATAATTTTGGACAGATTCTGGCACAAGTTGCCCTGTCTGCCTTTGTGTCCAGCTCCCCCTGGGAACAGAGGACTGCGTTTTCTGTACAAATACTCCAGCTTAAAGAGGCTAAAGTTGACATGGATCTCGGTGTCTGTTACAATGACAAGCTGTTCTGCTGTGTTGCCAACTACCAGTCGATGGCACCTCTCTGGCACGGCCACTTGTATAAATGTTCACCATCATCATGTCCATCTGGGAGTCACACTGTCATTACTTTGATGCTGCTCCATGGTAAATTTCTTTTGCTTTACCAACCGCAAGAGGGAATTGATAGTGCTTTGTTTTCACTCTCTTATTTTCTTGGTAAACTGTACGGGGCAAATGTGCTGTGTCCATCAGTAACAATACGTGTAAAATGATGTGGAAAGCTTGAATGTATGCTTACAGGCAAAGAATCAAGGTTAAGAGTGGCTGGACTTCTCTCACTCCTCACCACTCTATGACTCCTGTCAGTAAGTCTTAGTCAGTTTCAAAATCTAAACAGCATCTTTGGGCCTCAGTGGTTTTCATGTTGCTTATTCCCAGATTAGCTCAGTCACAGAATACACAGTCTGTGCATGTTTGAATTCCTGCATTTATATAGTTAAGCAGAAATTATCTCCATAAGGAAAGAAAAGTGTGGCACATCCTTCCTTCAGTGTCATTATAGTGAAGTCTAATAGGACATTGTGGCAGGGCTTCTCTCTCAGAGGGGTTAATTTTTAGTTTTATGGAGTCACCATAAAGGGCTCAGCATGGTCTCCACTGCAGCTGTATGCCTTCTGTTATATATTGGCGTAGTACACACCACGGTGTTTCAGATTTTAAGAGGCACATGCACGAGGGTGAGAACCACCTAGCAGACACATGCACCATATTTATTATTGTCACTGTGGGGACGAAGATGTCAAGAAGTCATTTTCACCCAAATCATGATGTTTCTGTAAAGAGAACTATGTTGTTTCCTAAACCTGACTGAGCCATAGCATTGTCACATCTCAAAACAACAGTAATTTGTAATGGTTTTGGAAGGCACAGACAAATTGTGTTGTCCTGTCGATAGAGCTGTCAGATAAGAAAGCGCTATGTGTTGTTTTAGGCTATGGATATGGTTTTAATTTGGAGGCCTTGTAGGGATTCAAATGTGTGATATTGTGTTTATCCATGTGTGTGTGTGTGTGTGTGTGTGTGTGTGTGTGTGTGTGTGTGTGTGTGTGTGTGTGTGTGTGTGTGAATCCTATAGGGAAGGAAAGAATAACCAGAATCACTTTTTGATGCTGATATGAATCCTGATACAATCATTCTCCAACAAATTCAAAGCTTTCTCATTCTCTTTCGCTCTCTCCCTCTCTCTGAACACTCAGTGGATTTGGTATGTAATCTGTCTCAGGGGAAACCGCAGGAGTTTGCTCAAAACCCCATCTGTTTAGCTAGCGAGTAAACCTGATGAATGAGATTCTCTGGTGTCTCATGCTTACTGAGCTAAGCAGAGGAAAGAACAGAAGGAGAGTTGCAGGGTGAGCTTGAGTGCATGGGTGTCAGCGGGAGCGCTTTTATTAGGCTGGATGTGTCTGTGTAATTACTATAAAGGTGATGAGAGTTTTGCACACACCGTCTTATACCACATCCGACTTAATTTCTGGTTAAGACGGTGCTGGAAACGTAATCACATAGTACAAGCAAAGCCTGTCCTTTCCTTAATGAGTTAGTTTTCATGAAATCACCTCTAATAGTTTTGGTGAGACTAAAATGGGTGAGACATTTCAATCAGAATATTGACTGATTACATTCAATATATAAGAATATGCCAAAATGAGGAAAATGCTTGAAACTAGTTAATTAGTACTGAGTGAAATGATCTGCCCTTAATTGCCGAATCTTCAGACAAGTCGATGTTCAGCGAGATGGATGATGTTTTTTTTTTCACTCCACCTCTCATCTACCCTTGGCTGGCAGTCTTCATCTGATTCCCTTCAATCAGTGGCTTTGATTAAACCTCAACACAAGGCCTCGTGGGACCTCACCAAGGGAGCAGCACTCATAATGTCATTCTTAACTCCAGAGAGAAATTACCCCCAATGGTGCATTGATTTTACTGTCCCGCAGAAGGTATTGTTCAGTGAAGCCCTTCTTTTATATTGCACTATTGGCAGAGGGGCGCTGCATATCTGCCCAAATGTCAACTTTTCCCCGAACCAATAACTTTCACTTTGATTTTAGCAGCCGGTTTACTAAAAGAGAGAATTTTCTAAGCCTGTACATTCATATCATGAGTCTCTAGTTTATGAGATCAGTAAAAAACTGACTAAAATGTGACAATTTAAGAGTAAAATGCAGTAAGAATTGCATTAAATTGCATCAGTGTCTTGGCCTACTAAAAAAATATCGAGCAACTAAATCATGCATCACGTCTTTGGTACTGGCCTTCAACATTAGATTTGATGGTTTGACTAATCAACCTATTTCACAGTTGAGAATGGTGGCTGTAGCTGCTATAATTCAAGGAGTGTGTTTAATTCAGATTAAAATGGACAATGAAAGCAAGCACAAACCTTTTTAATCTTTAAAACAGTGCAGCTGAGATCACAGTTGTGTTTTTGAGACAGTTTGTTGATTGATACTGATATTGAATTTGAAAAACTGACATGTTACTATGCAAACAACCAAAACTTTTTTTGGTATAGTTTAACATGGTTACTTGAATCTCTAATTCCTTTCATATGCACAGTCTGGAACCAAGCAGCAGCAACAGAGCTTCTGTTCTGTGCTGCTTAAGGAAGACACCGTAGCAAACACAATTATCCAACGCTGTAAAACACAGATCAGAACCATTAAGAAGTTTTATTACAACAAAACTAATCGTCTTACCTTTTCCATAGACTGCCTTCTTGCATTATGCATAAATGATGGGTACATTGGACCACAAAGTCATTTATTCAGTTTGTTAGACTTTATGTCAGAATACTAGAGCAGATGATGCTGCAGATGGCTGAGTAAGGGGTGGGTTACTGGCAGGGGGGGGGGGGGTTTAGCTTTGGGAAACTGGTAACAGACCGGCTTTCTCCAAGGCCCACCAGGCTCTGGCCGCAACACCAACACAGCCTGTGACTCAGATCCCCAGAGACAAATGTGGAGAGACGAATGCTATCTTGAGCTCTCAGGTGACGGAGGCTTTGTGTGTAGGAGTATGTGTACACTCCTCCTCCCCCTACACCTTCACACTACCCGTTACCTGCTCTCCCTCACATACCCACAGAGACACACACACTCACATACACACACTAACACACACACGCACACACACAGTCTCCCTCAGTGACTTTTTGTTTTTATTTTCCACCTGTATTTCCTCCTCAACCTTCACAGTTATCAAAGCCTATATTGCTTCTACTCCATTGTCTAGGGCAAAGCGATTTGTCACGATTTGTGTGGACACAGGAATTCTTTTTTTGCCTCTCTGGATGTGCTGTCTAGACAGTGCGTTCTGCTGTGGAAGAATTCATGCAGCTGGGGCCACCTTTATGTTTTGCAGCCACTCTTTCAGTTTATGAAGGCAGCAGATACTGTACACCCTCGGGGGATCTCGGAGAGCTGTGCAGAATACGAGGACGCATTAGTCGATGGCAGTACACTTTTACATAACAGAAATCAACTAATGCCTCACTGTGTTTTTGTACAGTTCAACTGGCCGTGTCAGACACGTGTCTTTTCTTTACATTATGAAATAGAATATGCACAAACAAACCCCAAACTTAATATGCTATTAACCCCAATCAAAACACACTCATAAGTCATTTTATTTCAATTTCTGTTTGATTTTTGTGAATAGAGAAAAGATCCGACCACAGCACATTTTGTCTGGGATAACTTTTAGTTTCCACAATGAACTTGAACTAGATGTACCTTTTTCGTAACTACACCACTAATGCTTAATTAATGTCATTTCTCAATTATGCCATCATCAATAACTCATCACACATCAGTGTTAAAGAAGAAGCTATTCATCACTTCAGTTGAAAGGCCTCAAACATGAAAAAGTCATGAAATGCTAATGCTTTTTTAATGATTATTACAGCAGAATTGAAAGTCAACAGAATTTTGAGCTCAGTTTTCAGTCTGTCCAAAAATGCAGATTACTTTTGGAAGATAGGAAAGTCTTTGTTGTCTCAGTGATGTTGGATTCATTCATGTATTACACTTAGATTTAGAAATTTGTGGCATGATCTTGTAGCTGTTGTCTTAAAATGCATAAAAATATTACATCAGATATGAATTGATTTCTGACAGTTTATGTAATGTGTTCCACCCCCCCTACTTCCCTCCAGCAAAAAACAACTGCATATTAATAGGAATAGAGATTGATTGACCTTGCTTCTTTTGATTGTGGCGTAGTCTTGAAGGGAGATTTGTTTCAGATTTATTTTTAAGAAAATGTTTAAAAGTCCTTGGGGATGGGAGATTGGCTTGTGATCATGTAAAAATCCTCCACAACATCCTCTCAAAGCTGAGTCCAAAACTATGAGAAAAGCAAGCCCTTTGCTGTAATTATGCTTATTAGTGAGTAAGACTGTACATCCCGCGGGGACTGGATCCTGCTTAACACAACAGTGTTTCTCTGTCTAACTCTTCCTGGCTATTGATTGGCTCTGTGAAACTCAGAGCCACCACAGGTCTTTTCTGATCAGATCTAATGTGTCACTCTTTCTTTATTCATCTCTCACATCCACTCTCTGCTGGGGCTCAGTGATTGTGTGATTGCGTGCGTGCTTGTGCGTACGGGGATTCATTTGTGTGTGTGTGCATGTGCATTGGGGAGTTTGATACCCTACTGCAAAGGAATCAATAGCCGTCTCTGTGTGACGGCACAGAACAATAGAGGTTAAGTGAATTAACACAGTGCTTTGTTTTGGCCTCTCACACCTCAATGAGAATGTTCTCGTAGATAAATCAATTCAAAGCTATATCTGCTCTATTGTGTTTGTTCAACAATTCCTGTGCTCACCTACACCTTTAAATCTTCCCAACATTTATATTGTCCAAGCTGTTGGTGTGGACACCTACGTCCATAAAGGTAGCATTTCTTACAGTTTCATTCAATAACAATTGTTTTGGTCATGAGTGGATTCTCATATTGGCATTTTTGCCAAAATCTGAGTTTAGTTTACCACATAAAATCTACTTTTACCTGTACCTTCTAGTACCACCTTTCATGTGTTGTCACAATCTACCTGGGGTGAGTTTTTCCAAATTAAAAAAACTAATATATGAACAAATATGAACCTAATTAAAGTAAAGCCTTCGAGAGAATACAGCTTCTGGATGCATTTCATTTAGGAAATTTACAATCTAAACTAATTTAATAAGACTAAAAAGTTGTAAAATCACAATTTCCTTTTAAATAATTACTTATTTTTACTTTTCTTCCACTGCAGCCCCTGTATTCGATCGCCTTAGTGCCTGTTTTGTTGTATAAGCAGAAAACCCTGGGAGTCCCTTACATACAAGATGGTGGTTTATGGCGACTGTTGAACCATAAAGAAGATCTAGTTTCCTGCAGAAGCTCTAGAGAGTGTTGTCTGCTCAATATTTTTTTTCACATTTGTGCTTTCAGAGCAGATGCTTGCTGACATGATCTACAATAACAATGATAAGAGAGTTAGACAAATGGAAACTGATTGGATTTTCTATCTGTCTCATGGGGATTTAAGCAGCCGTTGAAAGAGTGTTATAAAATATGCTAATTTACAAATTACACTGTGGTTACAGTTGTCACTGAACATGCACTGACAGCCACACATGCTGAAACCACAAGCTTGTGTCTTTTTTGTTGTTGTTGTTGTTGTTGTTGTTACCAGGATTTTTAACCTTTGCTGTTCTCCCTGGAGTTGTGACTTAACTGCTGCTGTTTTGTGATTGATGCAGCTTTAGGGTTTCACTTCCAAATGCCACACCTTTCCCCAGAGACAATGGATTGCTAACCTTTCTGCTGGAGTTAGTCTTTATAATGACTGTGGATTATTGACGCTCATTAGGGGGAGCTGCTAATAAGTAATGGCGTCTATTTTCTTTGTATTGGAGAGGGGGAGTGATTTTATTTGTGGGCGGTTTTAAAAGCAGGATTCAAACCCCTCAGACCGTTCAGCACCAGCTCCCATGTTATACCCTTCATGGCTGATTGCGCTGTCTTCTGAAATTTATAGCTCTTCTGTGATAAAGGACAAATTCAATAAAAAGTTGCACCTTGATTAATATCTCTGCCACTTTCTCTTGTTTGCTTTTTTTTTTACAACTTGGCTGTGAGTTGAGTTAGCCTGTTTGATAGAGATGGAGGAAGTGTCTCAAATCCTTTACTGCCAATACCACAATGGAATAGTACTTCCATAAAAGTAAAAGTCACGCATTTGAATTCCATTAAAGTAAATCAGGCAGTAAAATCTACAGCGAGGAAATGTGAAGAATGCTGCGACTGCGTTGCCAGTGACAGATCTTTTCATTGTGTTTTATGGGCAGAAATAACTATTCTTACACATTCACCAAATTTTATATGGTAGGCCAATTGTGGGTTTTGCGTATAATATATTCCAATATGTGATGTAAGTATTAACTGCAGCCATCAGATACATGTAATGGGGTACAATATTTTTTTTGTGAAACTAGTAGTTTATATCTCTGCTGTTTGTCTCTTTTATAGAACTGATCTGATCTGTCTCATGTACACAAGGGTAGTCTGGGTGTAAGAAATGAAGGTATTCCCAGGGGGCAAAGTGTTGCTCAAATATAAACACACATGTAGAAACAAATTCAAGCATTCGCTCACAAAACTGCAGCCATGTATACATTACATGAAGAAACTTTATGACTATGTACTTGCATCTTCTTGTTTGCATGTGTGCATGCAGTGTGTGTGTGTGTCATTATCAGACATCATGGCTACCTTTGTTTGTGCATGTGTGTCTGTGTGACAGTCTGGAGAGTCAAGGTCATTGCATCCACCATCCTATCTTGGGGTGGTTTGCCAAACCTCAGAGGGGGGAGTTAGGTGTAATCCTTTATAATGATAGGATCCTATGGGGACTAAGGGGCCACAGTTGGTGGACAAACCCCTCTCCACCTCACCCCCAGTCCTGCGGCCCATCTAGCTCCCCAAGAGTATAGCCTGCTTGTCGCCTGTCTGGAATGTACAGCTGGGGAATTCACTTCCACCTGTTCTGCTCTGTGTGTGGTACGTTGACCTTGCCAAAACATACTCATGTGCTTGGCACCAGTGTGTTTGAGTTCTTACACACTGTAAACATCCAGAGCCAAATGGACTGAATGAAGATTGCCATGATGAGGGTAAAATACATCTTTTAACATGGAGTTTCTTTGCCTTGAAAATTGACAATGTATCATCATTCCTGGGAAAAATCACTTCCCCAAACAACTTCAGCTGCAGTGTCCTTCTGCAAGGCAACAAATCCCTGACTGCTTCATTGTAGCTCCAAATGGCCACCAGTGTAAATATGGTCATACTGGTCAGCTCCCTAAGGCCACAAGTAGAAGACTGTGGTTGTATTGAAAAGCTACCAGGTGTAAATGTGTTACTGCATGAAGGTGTGGCACAACTTGCTTTTGTATAGTCTCATGTGACAATCTGTCTGCCGATGCTAGGCAGTTTGGTTTGGCCAAAACAAGAAAGTGAAGATTGAAACACTCCCACAACACCCTAAAATCAAAACAGCCAAAACAGACTCAACAACGACAACCAAAGCAATATCATGGGTGTAATTATTTTTTAACATTTTTAAAAATTCATAGTAATGTGATCAAGTCATCTTTATGTGTACACACATATAACCACCTATGATTGACTGGCCACAAATATGTTGTCTAGTACAGAACTGTACAAAACAGAACAGTACAGTATTGATCAGTCTGGATGTTTAACAACTGACGAAACATAAAGAGAAAATATGAAAGTATGAAGCAGAGAAATGATAAAAGAATTAAAGGTGCTTGTTCAGTGAGTGACTCATATGTTCTTTTATTTTGTAATGACTGAAATTACTTTTGCAGTTACTATAATGTTGCCAGATTGAAATGGACATTTTCCCCACTGATCAACCTGCAGTTGGAGAATATCTGTAACCACTAATCACTTTTTTTGGTTGCTTGGTATCTTTCTGTCTTTGAACTTGATTGTTGAGAAAGGCTGGACTGCTTTTTAAATTTTTTTTTATTTTTCGTTTTTAATAGAAGGTTAATTTCAGTGGCACCTCAAAATCTGAATCGCTTCAAGTTCCTTTTATTTGGAATATTAACATAGGGTCCTCCATTGTAATTAAGGTCCTGTGAGCATGTTTCATATTAATGAGCGAGTAAAGGATTCATCAGACTAAAAACAGTTGCCTCCTAACTTTTAACTGGACTGGAAAGTATTTGGTTTAAACATTTTTACTATGTACAGATATTGTATATTCCCAGATTTATCCACATCTTCGAAATGAGAGACAGTGTGTTTCAGCTTGGACAAGTCACGAGCATCTCCGCCTCAGCAGACAGATAAAGGCTGCCTTTTGGCTTGAGCCCCAAAGGGATCAATGTCTTTGCTCAAGGAATCAAATATGTTTGGAGAAAGTTAATGACATCATCAGTTTGCCACGGTGTGGTCATATTGAAGTAACCAGGCGAGTCAATTCCTTCTGAAGACATGACAGCTGCTGTATTGATTAGTCAATATGACAACTCTGACTTTCTTCCCGAAGAAAATTAACAGAATGAAAAGAGCAGGAGCCAAATGCACCACACGGAACATGGAAAATGTAGCTGCATAATAATCTTTCATCTTAAATAACAGGCATCAAATAGTGACACAGTAGGGGGGACAATATCTCTGTCAGGTGGTCTAGTTAAAAGAAACAGCTTATAATTGAAAACAATCTGCATGAGTTGAGTCAACACTTCTGTGACACAGTGTCTACAAAGATTATAGGCTTCACTCCACATGTTCCATTGCATCTTTTGTCTCCAGCTTTTGTAAAACTAAAATAAAGTCTGTCTAGATGTTGTCACAGTTGTAACAGATGGTGTTGTATGGGCACACAGGTCCCACATGTTGTATTTGCCACAGTCAAACTAGTAAGTGATGGTTGTGGAAGAAGCTCTGAAGGTTGATAGAAAGTCTGACAGAGCTGGGCTTGTATTAATACTGCATCTTCAGATCATGTGCCTTGGGGCCTAAAAAACAATCTGTGTGGCTGGATGTGGCTTCTCCAGAAATGTCAAAGCAAGATAAAGACAACAAATCCCTCACTTTACTTTGGCAACTTTGAAATCTCACTCCTCAAAGGCATCTTTTATTTTTCTTCTTGGACACACAGAGAAAACAACTCTTGTGAGATTTCCAAGGCCTTATTGTTATTCACGTCACCTCTTTGGATCTGTCACATTTTGCAATATCAGCTGTTGGGGAGACACTGTTTCTGATGTCCAGGATTTTGGAAGAGGATCGCTTTTCCTCTTGATGTTTCTTGGCAGTTTATTTTCAGGAAAATCCAACTGTAGAGGATTTGTGGGCCCACAGAAGCCTCCTGGATCACTAATGAAGATGCAAACCTCAGTACTAATTCAAAGCTACAGATCCCCTTGAATAATGAATGAATAAGCACGAGTGACCTGATTTTGATTGTGTGTGCATACTATATCTCTATGTTTGAAAATAGGCTTTGAAATGCAGTGTAGATATTTGACTTAGCTTGACTGTCATTACTGACTGGACATCTTTGGAATTATATTTCACCCAAAGTTTAAGGTTTCTGATGAGACCTCTTTGGCTTTGAAGTGAAAAGCACGTCACCTCCACTTTGACTTGATTTATTGGCGTATTGTTAGTCATTTGTGTAGTATGTCTTGAGCAAAGTGTTTGTATGCCTGTTTTCGCTCCACTGGGGTGTGTTTATTTTTAGACACAAAGCATCAAACTAATTTGATCAAAGCAGCAGCAATATAGTGACACAGTAAGATATTAAAAGCTTTTAATGGGAGTTATGACCTCTGGTGTGTACCATTCCCAGAAAGACACAAGTGAATTTTAAGGCCCATGCTGTGGCTTCAGTATCTTCTAGCTGCTTAGTTCATGCTGAGATCAGAAAATGGATGAGTAAGAAAGTCGTGAGAGGTGAGAGAGGAAAGCATGTCCAGACCCTCAGTACAACCAGCACTCTGTTTTAATGAATGTGAGTGCAATGAGATAAGAGCAATGCAGTTATAATTCATAGATCATTCGAGTCATTTTTATTTTTATTTTTCTATTTTTTATCAATATTTATTAACTGTACAAATTTTAGAGACTCAATTTTAGACACTCCCTTGTGCTGATACGAATATTGATATTGGATAATTCGGCAAAACGTCATCATCAAGTTTATTGTAAAAAAAAATTTTAAAAAGCCGTCTAATATCTGCACATAGCAGCTGGAGACTTCTTTCTGTTAAAAAAAAACAAAAAAACAAAAACCAAACATCAACAAGAACCCCATAGTCATCTGTGCAAGCACCATGATATGATCCACAGTTATTTATAGGAACTCTGGGCAGTATCTTGATCAAGGCCGTAATGCTGGTTGATCTTGTATTGGTGGTCGGGCTGAATGGGTCATTGTTCATCAGGTAGAACCTAAAATGAGACATGAAACTGAAACTTGATTTGATACGGTTATTGCATAATTTTATGTCCTCAACATGTTCTCATGGCACACTGTAAGTTGATGTTTGGCACTATGTCTTTATTTATAATACCAATGAAACGATTACGTTTAGAAATGATTTAATTCTACATACTGTGTGATAAGGCTAAGGTTAGCCAACAAAAACAACTGCTGAAAGTACGGGACAGACGGTGATCATGGTTTAATAAGATAAATGACCATATCATTGTAGCATGGGACAGGGCATGTGAACCATATGCCCACTCATCGTCCTTTCTTTGGAATACTGTAATATCCATGTCAGCTGGATTTTGCAGTGAGAGTATTGTGACAACAGAAACCAACTGCACAAAGGACAAACACAAAACACCCATAACCTTTGATAGTGTACTGAGGCAATGTGACAAAAGATGTATAAAAAATTCATCATCAAATTAATCTTGCTTGATTTGAGGCAGGACACACACACACTTTAGTTTGATTATAGGCAAATTTGGTGGTAGGTGAACAGGGTGGAAGAGTAGCAACCTTGCTCATCTGTGGCAGATGCCTGTGGGCAAAGTAGCCACTGCTGTGTCTGTAGTGTCTCTGACTATAAAATGGGATGACATGTGTCTTTAGAAAACTGCCTCAGGCTTGATAAAGAGCTCTTGACAAGGCTGCAACTGCTTAATATTTCCTCAGTCCCTGTAATTGTACAGTAATGTGAAGTGTTTCTTTAGCTACAGAGAATCACCCTCTGCTATAAATCCCGTCATCCCTTGTCTACCTTCATGCTATATGCTTTTAGGCCACTTTTCTGTTCAGTTCATGCCCTTGCTAAAGACTTACTTCAGCTCCCTTCAGACCTCCTTTATCACTTTGTCCGTCCTCTTTCCTTTTCCTCCATGATGTTGCTTACCCTCTTCTTTTCTCCTTTTTTCAACATTCTTTAATCTCTAATTTCTCTTCTGCCCTCTCTGTTTCTATTGCTCCATTCTTTATTTCATCTTCCCCCCATTTTTCCTCTGTTACTATTTTTTTCTTCATTCTCCATACCTTTGTCACCCTCTTCTAAACTAAACTCTGCCACCTTCTCATCGTTTCCTCTCTGCCCTTGGCAACATGTCCCATGTTTTTTCTTTTTCTCCTTCTCTCTCCTATGCTCTTGCTTCCTTTTCCTCTCTGGCACTCTCTTGTAGTAGCTCGGTCTCTTTCTTTTCCCCTCTTCTCATCTCCCCCTCTCTTTTTTCTCCACCTTCTTCTCTCTCTCCCTCTCCATCTCTCTCTCTCTCTGTCTCTCTCCCTCTCTCTGCTTGCCTCGCCCTCCCTGCCTCTCTGAAAGGAGGTGATAACACCTAACGTTGCTTGACGCTGCTCAGTCAGTCAGGGTTATCTTGTACTTCTCCCCTTATCGCTGTAATATGACACCACCTCTTATTCCTACACAACAACCTCCACATCGACTGAAATGGCTGCTTTTCTACGCCATGCGTCCCACAAGACCGGAGTAATTGTTTACGATTCAGTGCCCAGTGAAATTTGCTTTCAGAGAGAGAGAGCCAGTTATTGAGGCACAGCTTGCAACATTGATATTTGTCTCAACCAGCAGAGTGTAATGGGTGAATTCATTAGTGTGTTTATTTATTTTATTTATTTATTTATTTTGATGCATATGCTTGGGCTCTGTTTTGGGTTTCGACACCCTGACAGAGATTTAGAGATGAATTGATAAATCTTAAAAGTAAGTTGATGAGCTTGATATGCCTCTGCCTGGTACCTTTTGGTACTTTTTCAAGAATTTACCCACATCCCCATGTCTGAGAGACCATTAAGATAAGTAGCAAACATCTTTATTATTATTTTCATGATATCTTTAAAGCCCCTAGATGAGATAAAGCACTTCTGAAACATGAGTTCCATAAAACATCACTCATCTTATCACCCTAAATCACCAAGTGAGACACTTTAGATTTGCCCCCGCACATATTTTTTTTCTTTTTAAATGAAGAAATCAAGACATTAAGATATAGAGATCAGTGAGAGATCACAGGAAAAAGCAACCTCAAGTGTCTTAGTAAAGTGCTGAGTCACAACAAACCCCCAGAATGACTTCAGCGCAGCTTCGCGTGGCTCATTGAGTTCATTCTTGCAAATGATATCTCCTCACTGGTGTTCATTTGGGTAGGAGAGAAAAGCCATAACATCGGATTCACATCATTTTCATCCTCATCAAACCAGTTCAGTGACCCCTTGAGCTCTGTGGAGGCAGAGGTTGTCATCCTGGATGAGGCCCCCTCCAACATGTAAGGTTAAAGGTGATCACTCCGAATAACATTGTATTGATTTTTGGTGACCCTTTCCTCTAAGTGGACAAGAAGAAGCAAATGCCCCTTAGAGAATAACAGAGTCATCGGACGCCCTCGCTGTAAGGGTCACCCATTTGGGCCAGTGTCATTTATATAGATCTAAATGCAGATGTCACCTCAGTCATTGTTCAGAACACCAACCGTGTGATCGGTCAAGTCAATTTCTTAAAAGTGTTTCTTCTGGCCATCTTGAACCAAAATGATGGTCATTGGCCATGATTAGCATTTCTATACTGTATGTGTCTCAAAGAATGATGGGATGTTAATGGCTCAGTTTATTAAGAACTTTCTGTGTGGAAGCATCTTCATTCATTATGTTTACCCATTCATTCCTTCTGATTTTTCCTCCCACTCATTTGTGGGTGAATCAACAATATTTTGGTATACTATCAACCAAATCTAAGTGATGGTACTTAATTTCTTTAGATTGTATTCTATACCTTCTGACTGCAATCAATTTCTGCTCGAATACTATGACTGGAAATCAGACCATGCAGCTAAAGAACAATCTCACAAACCATTAACTTTTCCCCTTTTCAGCATACCATATGTTTTATTGACACGATAGTCTTGACAACGACTGTGGATGTGACTGGTCACCTGCATGTGTGCATCCTTGACTCTTTGTGCCATTATACACTATGTGTGAGCCAGAGTGTGTCCAGTGATATCATATTCTCATCCTGCACTCTGCATGATTTATCTGCCTGTTTGAAGTCTGTCAGCAGGGCGAGCAGTCACAAGGCATTTGGGTTATGGACTCCTAAATCTCAGGGGAACGTATTGACTGCCTATAGTGAGCTAATTATTGATGCTAACTGCCTGTAATGCTGCCAATGCTTAAAGAATAACTGGCACCACACAGATAAACCTCTCAACCTCTGCTACCTTGACACTGTTAAACATTGGAGGCTCACATACTAACACATAGTGCATGTGCACTCATAGAGACAGGCACACACACACACACACACACACACACACACACACACACACACACACACACACACAGTAAGATGAGACAAACTGAGATATATTTTATTTTGTGAAAGTCAGAATCATGACAGAGACAGCTGAAATCATGAATAATGCACTCTAGGAGATGTTAATACTTCAGTGTTTTTCTTTTTTTTTAAGTTATTTTTTGGGCGCTTTTTGCCTTTATTTGGACAGTCACAGTAAGAGAGGGAGAGAGAGAGAGAGAGAGAGAGAGAGAGAGAGAGAGAGAGAGAGAGAGAGAGAGAGAGAGAGAGAGAGAGAGAGAGAGAGAGAGAGAGAGAGAGAGAGAGAGAGAGAGAGAGAGAGAGAGAGAGAGAGATGTCATACAGCAAAGAGCCACAAGTTGGACTTGAACCCTGGCCACTGGGGTACGCTGTCTACCAGATGAGCCACCTGGGCGCCCCAATATTTTGAGGCTAGAAACCAGTAAAAAAAAAAAAAAAAGTAGTCAAATATCTGTTAAAATTATTCAAGGTTAAAACCAAGCTCCCCATCTGTGTGGTGAACGGCAAAAGTCTGAAGATGTCTTCTTTATCTTTCGAGAACGTTGGATCCTAAAAAATACAAATAAAGATCCCGGCATCATTTTTCACCTGTCAGGATTAATTCTAAGGAAAAGTGGAAGTACAGGAAATCTTGCTCTGGGCATTTACTAGCTGCCTTTGGGAGCATCTAAGCAGATAAATCCTCAAGACATAACTAATAATAATAAAGGAGGGGGCAGGGTTTATGACCTATACTGCAGCCAACCAACCAGGGGGCAATCCAAGACACATAGGCTTTACTTTTGGGGAGCTGTGATGTCGTCCATCTTTATGTACAGCCTATGCCACAAACCATACAGAATATGTACTAAATTGAAGGGGCTACACATACATTAGGCTAGGTCTTAAACATAATGGTATCGCATTATTTCTTTTCCTTTTGTAATTACCATAACCAAACAGGACAACCCCCAAAAGGAATTGCAGCATCTGCAGGACATGAGTGATGTTATGCACTTCCATATTGCAATGTTTCATACACGCTCGAATCAAGCTGCAAGCCTGAAAACATTATTTAGAACCCCTTCACTTTCGGAAACACTAGCATTAACAGAACTGCCGATGTGAGACAGAGGCTACTAATCATCGTAACCACGTTTTCATTTGTTAAGCATTTTAAATTTGAATGGCGAAAGAGCGAAGGAGAAATAGAGCCCTATCTCCATTTCTGCTATAGCTAGATAAATTCTGCCCTGTCCACACATGCACACACACACACACACACACACACACACACACGCAAGCACACTGCTCATTTCACACTCAGATACCCCGGGTGTTGTTAATAGAGGTCACATTGAGATAGGCCACCAGTGGGGCTTTTACACACTCCTGTATCTAACAGTTCCCCTTTATGATGATGAGGATCCCCCATACCCCACCCTCACAGACACACACACATGCAGACCCTTCTCAAGCAAGCCCACTATGGCAGACAGCAAAATGTGACTGAGTTTGTATGTGTGTAGGTAGTGTTTGTGTGTGTGTGTGTGTGTGTACAGTTGCCCCTGTTTTTGTCTGCAGCTCTTTCAAGATGGTAACAAACATACCCTAACTCCCACCACCCGCCACGCACCACCCACTCTCTCTCTGTCTACCATCAGTAATATACCAGACTGATCTGTTGGCCCAGCAACACTTTGGACCACCCCACCATTTGACACCATTGACAAATAGCCAGCCAGTGAGTCGGGCCTGTGACCCTGTCATTCCTTAGCTAGACTGATTGGATTCCGTTTGTCCCCACAGAGGAAAGGCAGTGATTACAAACAGATAAACAGAGTGGGACTGCATGGCGGTTGGCCAGTACTGACTGTCTGAATCCCCTGTGACAGGAGAGGAGATTGAGAGTGTGTGAAAGTGGTAGGCTTGAAAAACAGGGAGTTTCAAGGCCAGGTTGTTTACTGCTGCGGTGCAGCAAGGATGATGGAGGTAGCACCAACCATGATGTGACTGTGAGTTTTTAGAGTTTGAGCTTCTTTGAAATTCCTGATTGCCTTAAGCACTTCTCACATCTAGTACTTGAACAACTCCCATCATACAAAAGCGTTTTAGAGTTTTACCGTAAGCAATATGCAGTGTGGCAATTGACGTATTGTCCTACAGCCTGTGTACACGTTCACTTAATTGAGTCACCAAACCGAGAGCAATGGTAGCAAAACAACATTTTATCCCACATTTCTGCATGGGTTTTAAAGGACAGTTTTGTTGCTTGCTTTAGTGTTTTGTTTTTTTTTTTTAAGTCGATGCAAGCATTTCAACACAAACCTAAACGGTTGGCAGAGTGAATATTAATTCTGCCAGATCTGTTAAAACTTCTTGTGAATGTACCAAAGGCTTTAATTTTGATGTCTTCTTTTTCTGTCACAGATTTGTCATGACTTGGTATAAACACAGCTGGAGTCCTCTTCTTTACCTTGTTTTTTTCTGTTATCATGTTGCCATTAAAAGTGCTATCCAGCAGCACTGTGCTTAAGAACTTCATTGATTTTGTTGAAAGAAAAATAAGACTGTAGGCAGTTCTCATTTCTGTATAGTTGTATCTTCCTTTCAAGATGGACTTGCAAATACTTTGATACTTCAAATGCCGCTGCAACCACTGAAAGTGGCCATCTATCATGGTTAAAATGTCCCCTGGAATAATCATCCAAGCATTGGACTCCAATACCATAGTGCTGATTCACTGTATAGATGCTTAAAGGAGATACAGACATAGCTTTTCTTTTCTTTGGCCAAAATTCAATCAGAACATGTGCTCTGTTGTTTTTAAACGATGCCTTCTTTAAGACCACCAAAATTAATTTCTCCTTGAAATTGAAACCTTAGCATATTTTGCAAGTCAGCTGCAAAGACACGCCTCCACACATTTGTTTTGTAGTGCTTTGACTTTATACACAAACCTTGACAAAATCTTGCATGTCATGTCTTACTGCATGCTGACCTTCGTGACGTTTTTTTTTTTTTACATAACCAAACATAACAAACAGGCTGGGCAGGTTAGTGAAGGTTAGTTTGTTTTTGTTTTAACTGTGGTTTATTTCTGGAATTATGTTGTACCTCAGCTGTGTGCGCTCATGTTTGGAAGGTGGGTTAATGATGAAGAGGAATATCTCTGGTGCTGTTGGGTCTAGGACAGGCCCTGTTAACTTGGCTCTCTGGCGAGTCCCAATGACAAGAGGCTTCATGGGCCATAAACCCAGAGGGATGAGGGAGAGTCGAAAATGGCCAACCGTCTCAATTTTCTGCCAGACTGCCTCTTGCCTTCTCTCATTTTTTTTCTGCTTTTGTGTGTATGTATGTGTGTATCTCTTATTCGGATTATCTTATCCTCCTCCTCCTCTCCTAGTTCATGTTGTGCTACTATCTCTCTCTCTCTCTCTCTCTCTCTCTCTCTCTCTCTCTCTCTCTCTCTCTCTCTCTCTCTCTCTCTCTCACACACTCTCACACACTCTCACACACTCTCACACACTCTCACACACACTCACACACACACACACACACACACACATACACACACACACACACACACTCATTCTCAACACACGCCTGTACACTACATGACACCGATCCTGACTGGGGCACCCTGAAACTGAAACTCCACCCTGAAGGTTAGGACAAGTGTTTGTGAAGAATGTATTCAGAGTTCGAGCAAATCAGTGCAAGCTACCACACACACACACACACACACACGCACACACTTTGGTTGCTTATGGAGCCTTACTAAGCCAGCCGAGCAGAATGGAAGCTTCATTATGATTGCTGCTGGCATATCAGGTCGCAATTATCAACGCTGGCTTATTCACTCTTTAATTGCCTCATTTAATTTGTTCACATTTGGTGCTGAACAATGTCAACCTGCTGCAGTTGAAAGCGATTTGCTCCAAGGACATGAAACATACACGACCACAAGCCTGTGTGTACGTTTGTGTGTGTGTGTGTGTGTGTGTGTGTGTGTGTGTGTAAAAATGTATCCCGTGCTAGATGCAGCTAAAGGTCACTTTGAGGAGGTCAAGTGTCGTGCAAATCATTTTGAGAGACGTTCATAGTCCCTTTTTATTTTTCTTTTAGACACACAACTTTAATGGGTTTTGTTACTGAGCTAAATTTGTTGAGCGTCTCCGCTCATTTGCAGTCCTTAAATTATGGAAGCTCACAATGGCAACCAAAGTCTTCAGGTAAAAGAGGTGCACTGTGTATTTGGAAAAAATGTTTCATGATTATATTACCCCTTAACTGAGAGGAAAGGACATGCAGTTGAACTATGCACATCAAAAAATCTAAGAATAGCAGGTCAGCTGTTTCCTTGTGGAGGAAGATCGTCCCAATGAATCGCAGTGCAGTAATTACAGTGCTGTTACACTGTAAATCTTAAGTCTTCCTCATTTTCAGCTGAAACTGTCCTATGTTGGAGGTTTTGGGAACAATTTACACTTGACTGATTTCACAGTAAAGATTATTATAACAAGAGTCTTTGGCTTAAAACCAAAAGGAACCTTTCCTCATGTAGTGAAAGTGGTGTGTGACGTAAGCGTTCTACAGCTAAAGTCGATGTGCAGCAGAAAAAAGAAAACATAGCTGCTCATGTGAAATAGCTCCAGGAATAAACAATGAATCCTGCTACATCAGCCATTTTTAGGTCAGGTTTTCAATATATTCATCTCCAAGCAGGAATATCTTTAAAGTTTAGAGGTTAGTAGAGTTGATAGTAGCAGGGAGAAGGGAGAATGCTTTCACTCATCCCTGGATTCAATCCATAGGCCAGACTTCATATTATTTGAGTGTGTAGTTATATATTTACAGTTTCGACAGCAATTAAGCTATTTCTTCATTTTTTTCACATTGAAGTTAATGCATTGAGTCTGATAACACATGATCTATGAAGGACAGTTTATCAAAGTATATTTATAGTTGTCCAATTACGATTTGACCGGTTTTGATTATACCAAAGATTCATAAACACAGCTAAATGCGAGCCAGAACCCATTCCACAGAGTGGAGTATATTTTCATGCAGTACTGATGAAACTGAGAGGTGGCATGGATGTGTCTCGAAGAGAGTCAAATAAATGTGGGCTGCACCGAGTGTGGAACTGAAGAGGTGGCTGCATTGCTGACAGGTCAGGAATGTTGCTACTAAATACGAATTTCTTCAAAGGATGTCACTTTGTGCAAAATCAAGTTAAACTGAACCTGAACATAAACAGGACTAGTACTGATGTGGTAAAAGATTCCCAAAGTGTCCTGTTTCAGCATTAATTGACCTTCCTGTACACACACAGCCTGGTATGGCTGGAATTTACATAAGCCCTATCCTGTGGGAAACGATGATTAACATAGCTCTCCTAATGAATGAATCCTGTCTCATCCTGTTTGTATATGTGTGCTCGTCCATTTACAGAAACACCATGTCATTTTTCAGTCTCTCTTACATATGTTGACAACTCATATTCCCGTGTGTATGTAATTACAACGGCACAGCTAAAACCAGCAATTTGTGTGTTTTAAGTGTGTTTCTGGATGTCCATCAGACCTTCAACATTACATTTGAATATGTGTGACACTCAGGTCTCTGCGTGTGTGTGAGTGAGTCTCATTGTTAAGTCCGCTGGTGATGCTGTCCTCATTAAGATTGATGAGGAGTGCCCAATGTCATGGCTGGGTTAGCAGCCCAATAGCAAGCCAAGAAGAGAGCCGCCCCGCTACCGAGCTCTCGGCTGTGCAACCCACCACGTAATTATCTGGTTAAACGTCAAACGAACAGGGTAATTTATTCACCTGGGTTATTTATGAGAGGAAGAGGGTGGGTGCGTGGCAATAGAAATATTTCTCACCTGCCCTTTTCTAAAGGTGAGGCAAACAGTTTTTGGTTCATCTTGTTAATGAGAACAGCCAGGAGACTGGAGGAAATGTTGCATTCTGTCTTATTTTAGTAGAGTCATCTCACTTACACATGAGCTGACAGCTGTCAATTATTCACATCACTGTTAATGCTTATGACAGCTCTTTTGAGATGGCAAAACTTTGAAGTCATGAGTTTAGTGGGCTTTTATTTTACAGTTTTAAATCCAATGTGGAGGTTGTAGGGCACCAAAAGAAAGTGATTGAATAAATTATTAATTTAATGACAGATTCCTGATATTATTTTTCCTTTACTTGAATTTAATTGTACCTTTGAGTCTGGTAATAGTATCATTCAAATTAGCCACACGCTGATTCAGTTTTCTCATTATGCTGATATGAGAAGACTAACTGTATATCTAAAGTATATGTGTGTGTGTGCGTGCGTGTGTTTAACCTTTCAGTTCCCATTGTACAAAGAGTGACCCCATCCATAATAGAAGGACCCCAGCACACTGTACGTGTTGAACATGTAAATCATGCATTTGAATTTCAATTTTGAATGTTGAATTGATTTTTTTTTTTTTTTCCAGATAAGAGCAAATTAGACCTGTATTAACCACACACAGATTATTTATTGAAATTCATATTTTTAAACTTCAGCAGCATAATTTTGCAAATGTGCAAATACAGTAATCAGCCCATAATTTGTGAATCCTAACAAGAAATGTTGGATATGTGTCTGACTTAAGTTAGGGGGTTAAGAGAAAGACAAAACCGAGTAGAGGGCTTTGGACGATCGCTGCTCTCTTACTTAAATCCTTTTGTAATGCCTCAGCTTGGCTAATAAGCTTCCCACAGTGCACAGAGGATTGACTGAAACAGAAACTCACAGCTTCAATGATTCAAGGAGACTTTCTTTTACAAAGTGGGCCAACAATGTGCAGTGAATTCCTTATGAACAGCGAGGAGGGGGGGGGTCTTCCTGTGGGGAGAGGAAGTCAGAGTAGAATACTGATACTAAAACCCACAACCTCCTCATTAGGAAACACCATATGGTATTGCCACACAGATGCCTCTAAGCCAGTGGGCTGAAGCCTGCAACTGGGTGCTGCACATTTTGCAAACTTTCAAACCATAATATTGAGGTTTCTTCCTCTTCTTTTTTTTTTTTTTTTTTTTAGATTCGGCTTTTCTGCTTTGCTGGTCAGTTTAATTCCAGATAGACAGGCAAGGCCTGGAGAGAGAGGCATCTTAGGCAAATGAGTCACCAAGATGCTCTACATCCTTGCTCAAGTCCTTGTCTTGCCATCTTCCTGGGGTGATGAAATTTTAGATATATTATTATGGTTCACGAGTCCTCGGCTATTTCAATCAGGATTCACACTCACAATCAGGATCATTGCTCACATTACGATTTTGGTTTTATATTCCAATCATCCAGTTATAAGGAATGAGGGCACTGTCTTTCAGGTGTGAAATGCAGTTTCAATTTACAATTGAACCATGCAATATCAAACTTGAACTGATACCATCCTTGATTTGATTAGACAGCCAGATGGGAAGGTAATGGCAGTGTGTCCCAGATAGCAGGTTACTAAAATAATCACTGATGTGGTCATTTGAAAGGCAAGGACTGGTGTGGGCAAAGTGTTCAGGTAGAGCTCAGGTCATCTCTGTATGCAGAAGTGAAGACAAATAGGCCACCTCCTCTACCCTCAACATCTCTCACTGTGCAAACGCCAGATTCATCTGACTGGGGAAGGTGGACTATACTGGGTTCTAGTATGTTCTACTGGGTCTCTGACAATGTCGTTTGTAATTGTGAATAAGATTCTGTGCTTGTGTCTGATTCACAAGGCCACTTCAGCTGAGAGGTTGAAAGGGAATTCTTAACACAATTCATGCCCTTCAGCTGTTTTTCCTGTCAGATAGAGATGGAAGAAAAATAATAATATGGTTGGCATTATGTCTACATAACTCTTCTTTTCATGGTTCAACCCAGTGGCTGTCAATTGTGCAACAACGCAGCCGTCTTCTGACAGATAATGAGACTATGGAATAGAAAAAAAAAAAAAAAAAGCCTGTCTCTTTCAGCATGATCGCAGGGGACGTAACAGCCATCTTAGCTGACCGGTGTTGCAGTGGGCTGCATCAGTCAGACATGATGGCTCTTGGTGAAGCCTTTGTGTTTCGTTTTGTAGGTGTGAAAGTAACACCCACTATTGCAGAGATCAAAAGCTTATCAAATGGCTTCGGAGAGAACTGGCAGCCCGACTGCTCTCTTCTGCACAGCTTCAGGAAATTATTTCCCATTTTTCTCTTTGAGGCTCTATTCACATGAGCATTTGTGATATGGCATGAAATGTAAAATACGGAGGTATAATAGCGCATGTAATTCAGTGAGACCTGTCTATTTCTTGATTTTTACATAGGTAGGTATGTGGTAATCTTAGGTGGTTAAATAAAAAATGGACAGATTTCCTTATTTAATGCTGGCTAATTGTTGTGATGGGTGATTTCCTGAGTTGACCCTGAATTTTACACAGCAGTAATAATAAAATATATACATATGTACTCTCCCAAGTATCCTTTAAAGAAGATGCTGTGTTACCATGTATGTGTGCTTCCTCTATGCAAGAAGAGGAAAAGATCTTCATCGATGAAGATAGCCTGGGACCTTTCTCTAAGAATTTCAGAAAAGAAAAGAAAAGAAAAGAAAAGAAAAGAAAAGAAAAAGGAAGTATGCTTGATGCCAGCAGAGAAAAAAAGCATGACTGTTGTTGGACTTTTCAGGTGCCAGACATTCCAACCGACTCGGGTAGGCAGAGAGTGGGAAGCCAATTGTCAACTTTCACACTGACTTTCTCTCCGTCTATCTGTGTCTCTCTCACAGTTTAATCTAGTGATATTTTAGGAGATAAACTTTCTGTAAATGTGGGAAGGCAGCTAAACTGGTCATGTCTAGTTTCTTATCTGTCAAGGCTAAGAAACACACAACAATAGCATCACAGTTCAGAGGAATTCTGCGTGACTTTTTTATTTCTTACTTTGTCAATTTAATGATCACAATATGAGGCATTATACATCTGTGTCATGGACCTTTCGAGTTACCATAGAGTACATTATTGTGTTGTAGGAGATTATAAACATAATTTGGTGGAGTAAATCGGTGCATCTGTGCTTTAACAGCTTTTACTGATAAAGCACAGGCCTATCAAACAGGTTGTGTAACTTGCTGACCCGACAGTACCTCATCATGCTCCACAGTTCATTTAGATGACAATATGATAAACTTTTAATGATCCCCATGATAAAGTTTGGTTGTTGCAGCTGCAAATGTGTAATTTGGATGTAATTATATTTAGTGTCTGTGTAACCTACTGTTTGTTACAGCTTATGCTGCATAACTGCACTCATGAAATGACTGATACATTTTAAATGAGCAGGTTTCTAATAAGTGGAAGGCTGGAGGTGGAAGTGTCCCTTTACCCTGCCACTGCAGTCTGTGCAGCCTTGCCTCAGGACAAGCCCCATCTTGAAGCTATTACCCCCCTTGCGTGGTGTGGGGACACCTGTGGGCATTGCACTTTCTCAATCATGCCGGGAGTTGTTATGACACTCATTGATTCCTCAACACCCTTCACCCCTCACGCTGGGTAAAAGACTTGAACTCAGAATTGATTCTCATCATTATTAGTCCCAATCCCCCTGCTGCAGCCACAGTCACAGACCTGCAGAAAGGTCGGAGAAATTACCTCCCACGTCTCTCTGTCAGAGGGATTTGGCTGCTTCTGCCTCTATTGATTTGTGAATTTGTTGAATTTTTCAATATTTCACTGTAGTCTTTTTTACTCTATTTTTTTTTTCTTTTTTTTCTCCATAGGAGCACCTATCAGCTGTGCCCATTTGCATTCCTGTTTGGCAAGGGCACTGCTGTTGATACTTTGAAAATGCTCCCAGATGTGCTTATTCTAGTGCAGTGCTTCATTTGAGAGACTTGGTTAATTAGTGTGTCTGTATTTGAGTGTCTGTTGTGTTTTACTCCTATGCATGTGTGTCTGAATGTGGAAAGGCTTGATTGTGGATAATATTCCAGTGTGAATGTGTGTGTGTGTGTGTGTGTGTGTGTGTGTTTGCCTGCGTAGTTGTGTTGCAAGAAGCTATCAGCCATCTACAGTGATGAATTTATGGCCGAATGTTGAGCCTTTTCAGTTTCTGCTGTGTGTCTGAATTCCCTCAATAATGTACCATTTAATGTGTGTATACACAGTCATTATTTATGTATTTTCATCTTATACGTTGAGTGATAAATTGATTTCCCGATGCCAAGCTGTTAAAACTACAGCATAGCACAGTATGATACACTTTAAAGTGATAATTTTTGGGAGCCTTTGAATCATTGCTGATTTAATTTCTCGTGACAGATTTTCTGTAGGTGGCACTTTGCTTTCTGCCTTAGCGGCGACTGCTGCTTATATAAACGACCCAACTCATTTTGAGAGTTATACATGGGTGGCAGAAAAACAGATGTTAGTTCACATGGAAATGTTGCAGATAGTTACAGTAAAAATTATTTTGTGTCTTTCCCAAACCTGCAGGGATGACTGGGTTCTTCAAATAAAGCTGACTTTGACTCAGTGTCTCACTCCAGAGAGAGCTACTCTTTCTGTGCAGGCTGAACAACATTCTGGCCTGAAGCAAAGTGTGTTTAAAGATGTGGAAATTTACTGTGCCGTCATGTTTAAAGGCACTTATGGGGAGAATATTTGTCTTTTCTCACTCTGTAATTAAATTAAGTGTATTGTTCTTGCAAAACGCTCCCTTGTCCTACCTGTCCTAAGCACGTTCCTGTCACATACTGGTTATCCAGTCTCCTTATGCATCTTTACTGTAACTTAACAAGGTCAGCACCATGCAGCAATGATACCTGAACACATATTTCACCATCTTGTGCTAAGTTTCAGTGAAGAAAATGCTTTTGTGCATGTGTGTACACAGATGCGGGGTATACTTGCACCCCCCCAGGAGTTCTCTCAGATCAATAGGTGGCGGACGGGGCAGTCATCGATCAGCTCAGTGCATGGAGGCTAATTTATGCCACTGCTCCGGCAATCCCTCCACACCGAGGCACCAGGGCGTGAAATTCAAATTATTATTACAGCCAGGCAATTCCATTATCTGGGGGAAGGATATGTCGCTCTGGCACATATTGGCTGTCTTCCTTGTGTAAAGGGAGAGAGGAGGAGAGGAGGAATGGGGGCCAAGGCTAGCCCTCTGTGGCCATGATGGGGAGGTGGGGGTAGGGGGGAATTATTACCATACTTTATCATGGTGGCCTCTGTTTATCCCCCCCTCACTCCAGCCACCACCTTAACACCTCTACACCCCCAATCAACAAAATTAAAGCAGCTGCACAGTCATTTAGTAGCTGGTGATGACACTGCAGTTTGAGAGAAAAGTCACATGCACTTCTGCATTACTTATTATGCATATATTTGAAACATCAGTTGTTTTTGCATTGAAATGTGCAGGTGGTAAGTCTTATATGTCATGTATAGAGGCAAAGGGTGGATTCCTTTAGAGGAATGTCTCATGATTTATATTTTAAAATCCATGGCACTTTAAATCTAGACAAGTACTGTAAGCTAAGGCTCCTGCGTAACCACAGAAGTAAGGCACACCACAGTTATTCTGCTGGAGATGAACAGAGTGATTTGTGTCATTCGTAACTTCACACCATTTGATGGACTGTGCATGTGGCCTCAGACAACAGGTGGCCCTTGGGGATGCTTTGCCAAGGCCCTTCGCGTCCAACACTGGTTTTAACATGCCCAGAGGCAGGACCACCGCAAGACGAGTGAAGTCTAAACAATCTAAACCACATTTGGACTTGATTTTGTCTTGGTTGGATTGGACTTGGTATGCCCCCTATATAGAGGATTGCAACTCTTGTTCTTGCTCTGTGAGCACAGGCAGATCCTGCTGAGCTTGCTGGTGTTGTGGTTCCAGGGTTAGGGTATGGTGATCATTTTTACAGTCTGTACTGTATCAGAGTTGGTGACTGGCTCATTCACGATAAACCAAACCAGTAGCTCGTGTATGCAAATTTCAGAGGGTGGACAAGCCAAGAGTTCCACCTTTTTTCATCCAGCTATGAAATGAAATGATATATAACCTTTTTTTTTTTTTTGTAAGTGGTACCTGGGGATAACTAACTGGCTGTAAGAGGAGTATATTTTAGTTTTTAAAGCCGATGATTAAACATCATCCTGACATTAGTGGTTTTGTCGGTAAGGGGCAGTGTAATAAAATGCTAATCCAATTTGAGTAACCAAGGAAAAAATAAGCAGTGTTGTCTTTGGTTAATCAGATGAGAAATATTTCACAAATGTATTTTTGTCATGATGGCACCTGTGCCCCTCCTCGGGTGTTTGCCTCTTTCCCCTGTGCAGTTTTCTTCTAAAAGTTGTTGTTAGTTTAGCCATAGAACTTATCTGTCTGTCTTTAAGTACAGTTCGCCCAGCAAAAGCACAAATAAAACATGAGGTATTATTTCTCTGTAATCTCCTTATCATTCAGGAGAGGGCAACACTATATTGAACTCTTTTTAGTTTCAAGCCAAAAAGCAATTATTGACCACATAGTTGTGGATGATGTCATCCTGCTGATAGGAGCATCAGATCAGAAATGCTGGTATGGGTCATTTTGGAAGGCAATGACAAATGACATCCATTGGCAGAGAGAGATTAAATGAGAAGAAACAGGGGGGGGGGGGAGAAAAAGAGCAGATAAGGAAACTGTAGAGGTGGAAGGACTTTAGAGAGACTCATTAAAACCAAGCACAACGAGTACTAGACAGTGGGTTGCTCAATGTTCAAATGAAGGAGCTTGTTTCTTGGCCTTGAGTCACAATTAATTAGCACTGCAAGGGGCATCAACACAGCTCTGCATCTACAACATTTGTGCAAGAGAGGGGGGAAAAAAAGGAGATGAAAAAGAAAAAAATGAGAGAATCTTATAATCAGAATTCTGAAATTGCTGAGATGAGTATCATTGATGGTGAGGCTGAGTGTCATGACTGTGTTGTTTCCTGACCTTCCCTTTTACTTGTGCAATTGGCTATCTTTTGTTAAGTTCCAGCAATCATAAATCTCAGATAAATAGTTCTCAAACACATTTTGTCTTCACCTCAAACCATTTTCAAGGTCAGAAATGCAATTCAAAATCAAGCATTTCAACTCAACTGACATTTGAAAGCTGAATGTTCAAATATGATCATTTGAATTGCCTTCAAAAGCTACAGTGTGTGTGAGTGTGTGTGTTTTGTGTTCCTCTCTTTCTGTGTATGATACATCTACATGCTTCTGCCTTACACATACATAAATATCACTTAAAAGCGTCTTGGAATATTAATCTAATGCAAGGAAGGGGAGGAGTCACTTGTTGATATGGTGATTTTCCTTTTTTCTTCACCTCCTTTTCCTCATCTTTCCTCCGTTATGTTGACTCTGACTTTGAAGTCTATACTGGAGCAAACGCAGCAGCAATTCAAAACTCTCTCAGATAGTTTGAGTAAAAACCACATCTGCAGGCTATCATTCTCAATCTATCAATCTCAGCCTTTTCTCAACCTGAAAAAGCTACTCTAGCATAACTTATTTTCCTGATCCATAACTCAGTGAAATGTGCTTTTAATCAATTATGACATAATTTTGAAATGTTATATTGTCTAATCAATTATTAACAGGGGGAGGTTTCCATCGTGTCAGTGGAGGAAGATACTGGTCAATCGTACATGATCTAATATTAAACTAATTAAAGTCATATGAGGAAATGTTCTATCAGTGAGAGGAGAAAAAACATTAATGAAGGTTTCTTTTGAAATAAAAATGTATGATTATATTGGTGACTGTCGGTCTATGCAGTTCATAGCCTAGTCATTTTTTTATTTTACATGCTTTGTCAGAACATACGTGGGCATGCTGTTAAATGGTTGAGTGATGTAGTGGAACTGACAGAGTAGTACATAAAGTATTTTGTAGGAATGGATTTATTAAAAATAGCTAATATGAGCAGAGCTTAACTCAGCAGCAAATGATGTTTCACCTTTTGAATCTGCACCGGCTTTAAAATGGCATTTCAATATGCATAATCTTTATGTCTGAGGGCTACATTTCCCAAGACCAAAGAACAAGCACTTTAAGGGCTCAACCATCTATGCGCATTGTGTTTGTGTGACATTTCCCCATGGTTGCCTAAATGGGTTTGACCTCTTTTTCACTCCCATGGGTTTTCTTTCCATGACAGCCAGCCACAGCAATAGGTGTTAAAGTTGCCGTTAACAGGACGAGCCTTTTTTTTTTTCTTACCTGCTGATTGATTCCCCCGTCTCACTGCCCTGAATGGGTTAAACATCACCAGGACCTCTGCTATGGAGAGATTGCATTTAGCTGCTGCTGCCAAATCAAATAGGCAACCAGTCTGTCTGGTAAAGGAAGAATGAGAGAATGAAAGAAGGGTGGCATAAAGAAAGAAAACATGTTAGAATAAAATGGGGGTTAAAGAGGCATTTGGCCATTAACTACCAGTCTTAACCCTTTGTCATCCACCTTTCTCTTTCTTTCCCCATAATGGAAATAAATCTTGGCTTATAAATTGTTGAGATTGTTCTGCCTGTTTCCATTTTTTTAAACAGAAATGAAATCTGCTTAGCCATGTTTACCTTCTACAGCAAATGTCCATTATATGTGCTGTTTTCACATGTTTTATTCCAAAGAAATATGACAACTAGAAGTGTGTTACTACATGACGAATTTTAGTCATATGGAATTTATATAAATCACTGATGCAGAAGATCTAAACTCTGATCTGTGTATCTATAGGTAGCCTGGCATGGTAGCCCAGTAAAACTGCATACAAGCACAGTAAATGCAGAGTGTATTCTGTCATCTAATGTTGTGTTTTCTCTCCTTCTGTCTTGCAGGTAATGTGCTATGTCTTTATTCATCCCCATGGGTGCAGCCTCAGTGATGACCACAGATGTGATGAGTAACACAGCTTTACTTTATAGGTCACAGTTGAATATACACACTGAGCAGGAGAGACGCTGTGAATCTCAGACACTGCACATTAACACCACATGCACACCCATACATGCACATATGAGCAAAAACACATAAGTCTACAGGAGAGGCACATGGATATGCATGCTCATACATGAAGACACATGAAGCTACAGATGCAAAACATTTTTTGACTTTGCAGTTTATCAAATTTAGCATTTACATACAAATACAGGAAATACATTCCCATAACATGACATGACACAATCCAGCTAAGGATTGACCTTTCTGGTGTTGTGTTATTGTACACTGTATAATTATTGATGCAACTATGCATGCACCGATATGGACTCACATACTGTATATACTCAAACAACTGAACAGCATGCACACACATCTTTATTTATATTGGCAGACAGATTGTTTTGTTTGACTGATGGTGAAAAGACAAATGGACAATCTGTGAGTAAGACTGTTCACTTCATGTGGGCAGTTGGGGCAATATTTGGGTTGGTCGACTGCCCTAACTTAGGTAAACAATGTAATCGACCCCAAATGCATGTGTCTGGTTTTAACCTTACAGTTCTTTGCACTAGTCTAGTAAATAACAGACACCATGGGTGTGCCACATACATTTTGAGAGTTAACTGCCAAAGTTGTGCAATTATCTTTCTTTGTATTGTAATGCGGTGTAACTGGTTGGGTGGTTGACTTGGCTTACACAAACTCGACCTGCAGATTTCTAGGTCATGTGTACTTTTGCTCTTATTTTCTCCTCTTTTACTTGACTTCATAATTGTTCACCTGTTGGTATGGACTCAAATACAGATATGGCAAGGATGCTACTCCTTGTTGCAATACAAAATCCATACCAGCGTGCAAGAAAAATAGGTCATTCAATATAAAATAGAGACAAAGGAGAGATTTGTTATCCAGGTTCTATCTATATCACTGTGTGTAGGAGCTGCAGAGCACAGAAGTGGGTGTATGTACACAGACTGACTAGGTAGATACAGACAGGCAGGGTGATTAGGTTGAAGTGAAAGAAAGAAAGAAAGTCAGAAAGAAAGAAAGTTTAAAAAACAGATGATATTTCTGATTGCAATATTTTAATTTGGCACATACATAACAGTTAGTTGATACATAATTTTACTAACCAGTTAAATTTCTTTGCAGCTAAATTAGGCTATGTCTCAGAGTCATAGCCATGCTAACTGAACGGCTACCTGGAGGAATAGTACAACATTTTGGGAATAGCCACCCTTATTCACTCTCTTACCTAGAGTTAGATGAGAAGATGGATACCACTTTCATATCTGTCCACTAACTTTGGAGCTTGAGCCAGCAGGGTATTAGTTTAGTTTAACATAAAGACTGGAAAATGGGGAAACAGCTAGCCTGGCTCTGTCCAAATTTCAGAAATGTGTCTTCTACCATCAGAGTTCACTGTTTTAATCCATACACAGAAAAATTGTAACAACAACATGTTGTGGTTTTATTTGTTGGAGCCTTTTCATGGTAGACAGCCGCAGGGCGTAGTGACTTCCTGGAGTCTCTGCCAGTTGCCTGCCAACCTCATAGTAAATACAGGAATCCAAGCAACCAACAAACAGCATATAACTCCCTGTAGAACCCACATCTTGTTGTTTTTCTACTTCTGTCTAAGTATGAATGAAACAAATAAGATACAAGGTGTCAATTAGTAGCCTAAGCTTTAGCTACTTATTTTAGGTACTATTAGTCAGTGTATTTTTGAACCTTCACCAAATTCAAGCTAGCTGTTTCCCTTGTTTCCAGTCTTTGCGATAAGCTGAACTAATCACCCTGTGAGCTCCATGCTTAAAGGAGCTTTATGTTTTCCTAATGCTACACAGCCAGCGTTAGCGTTAACAGCTGTTTACCTCAGCTCTTCAGAGGTTATGACGCGCCCTCTGAGCAGCATCACTTCTTCAGGCCAGACGGGATGCTACGTTGACTCTGTATCAGAAAGATGCGCCAACTGGGTCAGGGCTAGCTGGTTAGCATGCTAACTTCACTAGAAAGAAAGAAGAGATAGAAATAGAAATAGAAGTAAAACAAGAGGGTTGCTTTCCACAACTAGAGACTGTTCTTGGCGAGAAAAGGAATGAAGTTTGTCGTTGAACTCGTAATGTTTTCTCTAGACTGGTAGGTGAAAAGCTGCTAATGTTGGCTATGTAGCAATAGCAAAACTTACAAACAGCTTCTTTAACACATTTACATGAGTGTCAAAAAGATAGCAAATAAGCCTATTTTCCCAAATGCTGAACTACCGCTTTAACAAAGAAGCAGAAACAGTGACTACAGTGTATCAGGTAAAAGATAAAATGTGTCATATTCAACCTCAAGTTTACAGCAGCCCACGCTGCATTGTGGAGTACACATACACACAGCACTGGAGAAGAAAAGAATTATATTACCTACACATAACTCTGTTGAACGGTTCATATACATTTGCACATAATACACAATATAACAGCGTTTAAATGTTGGTGGAAGTATTTGTTTGCTTTACTTTGGCAATTTGCTCATGATTACAGGTCAAGACAGGCAAATCCTCTGAGCTATAGCCTGCTGCTTGGAGTATTATAGCAGTGGAGGAGGATAGAATGCATTTTTACTGTCTTAAAACAGTACATTTTCTGTATCCTGAATCTAATCTCTATCCTGTACCACTCAGCCTCCCTGCCTCCTTAATAACCGCACATAGATTCTGGCCTGTAGCGGCATTACCTCCTCAAAAAGCCATCCCTTCATACCACTGTGTAAAAGTGTCCAGGTCTTATCAAGCTTTGGCTTAATGTTTGTTGCTGTCTGGGGTTATCACTTGTTCCCCTGTCAGTCATTTTCAGCATCATCACAAGTTGAGAAGAGATAGCAACAGGTGTCTCCGCAGGTGCTTAGAGCAGAGTGATGTGTACATTATGGGCTGAAAGATTAACCTTGCCCATTAAAAGTGACAGAGAAGTTGTGAGAGTGGAAAGAGGGGGGTTTTGTGTTTTTTTTGGCTCAAGATATTGCACATAAATGTTGTGATTTGATGAGAGTAAAATTCTACGCTATACTGAGCCCTGGATTCTGATCATGCTGCTTGATATACTCAAATTGCACTCACAAATTTTTCATTTCATTTCATTTATTTTTTTAGTGAACAAAGAAACAAAGCATGTATTATTATTTTTTTGTTGTTGTAATGATTGAGCTGCTAATTTTCAAAAATTATCTGGTGTTATTCTTTTCCTAATTGAATTGTTTGTCAAATGTTTATACAGAAAGAAAATCAATTTCATGTAAACAACCTGCAACTGTACAATAGAAGCATCATCATTTTCCATAAAGAGCAAAACCTAGTCCTCATCTAAACAACTGCACTTCCAGGTCACCACCAACCACTGATCTGAATTCCACTGTGTGTGTGTCTCAAAAGCAGCTTGCAATATGCTCTTGTGTGTGCATCATTGTGTGTCGCAGTGGTAATTCCAGTCACAGCAGCTTATAAAGATGTCAACACCCATACACCCTGCCATTACATTGTTGACTGTTGGCTTGGATACTTGGCACTTAGCCAGTAGACATTGCATTTTTGTGTGTGTGTGTGTGTGTGTATGTGTGTGTGTGTGTGTGTGAAGTAAAAAGTAAACAGTGAGTGTGCAAAGCCTCACAGCTCCAGCAAAGGCAGTGAAGCAGAAAGAGCTCAGAATGGTGTTTTACATCCTGTGAGAAAAAAAAAAATCTGTATGAAGAAAGAACGAGGAAAAGACAGTCAGATGGTAAGGGGGGGGGGGGGGGGGGGGGGGGGGGGAGCAAATTCAATCATAGCAAGTCAATTTGCTTTGAGTTGATCTTCAGTCTCATCTGGAATTTAAAACATACTGTAGTCAGAGGTGCTGTTTAAAACCACTGCATGGTTATGACTGCTTTATAGCACACTGAGAACAATGTGACAGCCTTGTGAATTTGGTGTGTGTGTGTGTGCTGAGTAAATTAGTTCTTTAATATGCTGAGCTCAGGAAAAAATTAATGGTGAGTAACTAAGTGTTGGCATAAAAAAAAAAGAGCAACAGAGTGAGAACTGGTATAGTGATCATAAATAGCACTTATAAACCAGTTTGGCTTACAATTGTCAAACATGATGTGCGTGTGCATGTGCGTGTGCGTGTGTGTGCAGAAAAACATGTATGCTCAAATACACACCCACATTTCCAGCCTGTATCGCCCGCGTTGGTGTGTTTCAGGACACATTTATCAAATACATCACACAAACATCAAACTTAGTGATGGATAGCAGAGTCAGAACGTATTATTCAAACACACATGGCAGGTAGACAGATCTGTCAAAAATATTAAAAATGTATTTATATCCCTCTCTCTTGCTTTCTCTCTCTCTGCACTGCTCCTGCTGTAACTCTTCACCTTACACCTATCAACCCCGTCCTCCTGCTTGCCCACACACACACACACACACACACACACACACACACACACATTCATCTGGTCATATTCAGCCTTTTTTGGGCATGTTTCTTCTTAATCTTCTGTTTTTTTTTTCTTTTTTCTTTTTTTCTTTTTTAATCAGCCACAACATCAAAGGTTTGGCCTTCCCATTGGCGAGGAGAGCAGCATTTGCTGAGTTGTGTGTGTGTGCGTGCGTGTTTGTGTGTCAGCGGGAGGTCACTAGGACCTTAGGTTGACCTAGCTTCCCATTCGACCCACCTGCCACTCATTAGTGCTGACCCGTGGTTGGCTGGTGAGGAGGTGAAGGAAAAGGTCGCGGCCTGAGAGGCAGCCAGTTTCATGTCAGCCTGGACTAAATAACCATATATGGGGACAGGAGCAGGAGAGAGAGCCAGCAGCCACACAACGTCAAATTGGTCCTTGGGATGAAAATACACACATAAAAACACATGCACATGCACAAGCTGATATGTAGGGTAGTTGGAGTTACACATCCAACACGCACATTTACAATATGTACACTTCAATGACACCTGCATACCAAGAATGCATTTACTGGAAATGTACACACACAAACACACACACACCACAAATAGTAATAGCACAGTTGTAGCACAGTCATTATGGCAATAATAGGCAGAAAATATAAGCAAATGCTCCTTTTAGACTTTGTACTCTTGGACTTGATATTTAAGCAATGATTTTTTATTTTTTTCCCCCTAGGATGGTAAAGGAAAAAGTGTGCTTGTTTTCAGCCTTTTTGCGTACCTTATGGGTGAGCACACTCCCAGTCACACTTTTGTGGCTTGTGGTTTATGTGTACTCTGAATTTGTTGCTGGTAAATACTTTTTTTTCATGGCAATTGGAGATAAAAGCCATATTTTGATGGAAAAAGTTCTATTTGCTAGGAACAAATTAGGTTTAAGGTTTGCTTTGGTTTTAATCTGGTGTAGGTTTTTTTTTTTCAGATTCTCTTAAGATGTTTCCCTCTTGCAACCATGTTCCTTGATCCCTGTAATCCACCAGCTTGCTCTTTTGGTGTGCTATGGTCTTCTGAGCTGGTTCACACACATATTTTTTTGCTATTCTCTTTATGTCGCTCCAGAGGATCAAGGGAATCTCTTTGCATCCAGTACCACAAACCAGGTTCAACATATTCATGCTTTCTGTCTTTGGTCTACCTGGATTTAATAAACACTGGTGATCCTGGATAACTGGTCTTACCAAGATGGTTATCCTGTGTCTTTTAACCCTGAGTTAACCCATTCAGCTATGATCGTGTCCACAGCGTGTAAAGAGTTTGTAGTTTTAACAACATCAACAGATCAAGAGCAGCATGTTTGATATGAGATGTGATAAAATTCTCTATCCCTGCGGGGAAATTGGGTCACTGCGTGAGCTGAAAGTATTACTCAGCAAGATAAAGCTTAAAATATAATCACATAACTGGAATAGAATAAGGAGACGGAGATATCTGTGTCAGGATCATGCTGATTGAAGTTGACTCATTAGCAAGGTAGACCATTTCCACATTCACATTCTGATCCAATCATCTGAACTGAACCAGCTCCGGAGCAGGTCAGCCAGACATCATAGATTTCCACGGTGATCTACCTGTTGAAAGAGAGCCAGCTTTGTGGTTTCAGAAAGACTGGTATCACAAAGCCTGCTGGCAAACCCACTAATCTCTGTTTGCGATAAAGGCCCCTGTTCTGGGAGAGTGTGTGTGGGTGCACTTTCATACTTGTGACTTCATGCACATGTAACTTCACGTGCATACTTTGACAGGCTGAGCTTTGTGCATGCTGCTTGCAAATGTTTGTTCAGATGTGATGATGTATGTAAGCAAATCAATATTACAGGGGAGTGCAATAATAATATGGCAGGATGCCACGGGCCACATTCTTCCAGTGTGAAAATAGGCATGTACAACGCCCACCTATAATCAATCAGCTGGCTGAAAATGGGGAACTGTATTAATGCCTTCAGCATGCCACTGAAGCGTTTAGACGCACTCATTGTAATTTGAATTAATTGTTAGTTAGGCTAAGCCCCCAATGTATAAAGATTGAAATAATGTTTTTTCATCAATATTATTTAAAGCCATAGCTTCAATATCTAAAGTTGCATTTCTCTTGTGGCCAATTAGTGGAGAGTTGTGCAAAGCTTGACCAACTGCAGTGATACTGGCTTGATTCAGTTTGTTGCTGTGATGATTGCATCCCAACTAAGCCATAAATATACCCTAGTGATGAGTAGATACCTATATAATAACCGTGTTTCTCTAAAAGTCCGAGGCACTGACTGAGTAGTTTTCAGTAACTTCTCAGAATTGCTTCTCAACCATTAAGGAGTTAGTTTTAGCATTACAACACTTTGTGAAATGGTCTTAACACAAAATGTTGTTTAGACTGACACACCTAATATTCTAGAAAGTTTCTCCTAATTTGTCCAGCTAGTAGTTACTTTTAGACTTAAGATGTTTATGTGAAAACTGCCCCTGGTGCTGTATACAAGCTCTGTTCCACCCACAGGAGCTGCTGAATCACTGGAGTGAAATGTAAACTGTCTCCTAAACAGCAGGCTATCTCCTAAGAACACTGGGTTTACCACATTAGATAATCCCAGGTGTTTTGCCTCTCTCATCCCTTTGGTGACTCTCAGTATTAAACATGACAGATCAACCAGGTGGGTAAACAAGGCATCAGCTTACAGGACTTTTGGGTTTTGAAGTTCAGTTTTTTAAAACTGTTACATCCTGATGCTGTCTGGGGCGTACAATATGCAACGTTGCTGAAAAGAAATTGCTAAACTAAATGCAGTATAAGGCAAGATACCAGTTCACAGAAAGTGAAATTCAGGAACACTTCAGTTTAGATTTTTTTTTTCTAAGCATAAGACATTAATTCTGGCAAAAAATGAACTACCAAATACTCTGACTAATCACAGCTCTTCTACACTTTCTAGTGTTATTGAACTAAATGGATCAAATTCTGGTCATCATTTCAGTGCGGTTGTGACACTTAGGAAAAAAAAAAAACTGTTCACCATTTTACAAGTGTGCCTGTGCAAGAAAACAATCCTTTCTGGGCCAGTGTGCATCATATGATGATGATCGTATGAAGGTGTAATACCCGCCCTCACAGCCCAGCACTGCTCATGGGGGTTTGGCTGAGACGCTTCAGTGCTACAAATCCATACTTAACTCCACCTTACTCAGCCTGGCTGCTGCTGATATCACTGTAGTTTATTTTCTGTAAAATGACACAAGACAATTGTCACAATAAGTAAGTGAAACACCTATTGCTTTCTAAACTGAACATCTATATATAACCCATACAGCCTTTGTGAGAACAATAAACCATAAACTGCTTTGTTTCATTTTCATTCCATACCTGCACAACCTACAACATCAAATACTCATTTAACCGAAAAACTGAAACGCTCAATACATTTGCAGGTCTGGAAACAAATATACAGAGGCATCTAACACTTCAACTTCCTGGCACTACTACTGAAGCTGCTTTTTCTTTTTAAGCCAGAGTCCACAACCCTGGCTCTTAATACAGCAAAGTCAGGCAGAGCCAGGTTCAGACTGTCACTGTTAAAACTGCTGCCCAACTTGTGTCTTGCTTGGCAACAGTAGGATTGGTGCTAACTCAGATGATACAAACTGAGCCAAAAAGGGCAGTGACCACTGCTTATAGAAACCAAATCACTGTGCTGCAGAGTTTTCACCACAGCTCCTTTGTCTGTAAATTGTGCTGCCCTTGCCTATAAAAAGTGAGTCCTGAGGTGTGTGACAACAAAAGACTTTAGATCCTTTTAAGAGTTAAAGGAATTGACATTTTGGGAAATTGGCTTATTTGCTTTTTCTCCAAGGCCAAGAGGAGAAAATGAATTTTACTTTCAATGACATTTTTTGGTTTTGGGAAATGTTATGACAGCTTGGTGCAGTGACTTCCTGGACTTCTGTCATCACAGTGCGGCTGCCAGGTTTGGTAGTAGGGGAGACTGGGAAGGGTTGCAACAAGTTCTTCCTCCAATCAGAAGCATGCTAGATTGATGACACTCATATTGCACATGTTCAGTTAGACCCTCTCAGACAGAGGACACATTGAACATCTGCTGCTGCATTTACTGAATAAAGGTTTTTTTCATGAGCTGTATTTGTGTCAAGCTGTCCTGACCTTTTGTCTGAATGAATCAAAACTTACTGAGTTTGAATCATTTTGTTGTTGACTTCTAAGTGACATGGTCAGCATGTGTCAGGGTAAGTGTACCTAGATGTTCTGTACCTTTGCAAAAAACCATACTAAAAGCTTAATATCATTTCACCACTATTTACATAGAGTCATTAGTAAAATGAGGATGCTAAACCACCTCATCCATTTTTATCCTTACCAGCTGTTAGGAGGACGTTTTATTTTCTCTCTCTCTTGTCAAATTAACTGACTGATGGTTGTTGTACCGACAGTCCTCAGACATTTACATATCAGAGTCTGACATTCAGATTTGATTGAACCTGAAATTCCCACAGGGCTTTAAACAATGCTCTCCTGTGATGTTTCTTGTCATTATATAAGGCAAAAGTATGGAAAACTATTCTGATGTATGTAAAGTTTAAAGATTGTGCATTATTGCTACATTTTTTTTCATTAGACTGTGGGTCTAATATCAATAATAAAGTTTCACAGAAAGTTGAGGCAAAATTCAGAAAAGCAGCATTTTTAACACTATTTCCTCGTCAGTTGCATTTTGAAACCTTCAGAGCTGCCTGATGAAACCTTTTAGCTACAGAGTCAAAAAAGAGCCTCTTTGGAATCAATAACAGCCCTGTGGTTTTCACATTCAGGACCATGTAATTTTTAAAGCTATGCTATAGATTTTAAAACAGCCTCAAGGTTGTAAAACTTACTACCAAATATTTGGTAACTGCAAGTGATCACAATATCAAGCACAATCAGTGAGACACTAAAATAAAAAAAAAAAATCAGCACCGACAGCAATCACTTGTGTCAGTAACACAAAAAGCTAAGCTAAGAATCCAGTAAATGTTGCATAAACCTGAGGTAAACTAGTACGCATGAGAGTGAATGGGAAAGACAGAAAGAAACAGCTGGATCATGAGAGCTCATTATTTAATAGCCCAGTGCAGAAAATCCATTTTATGTGTGGGCTCTAGCATGAGGATAAATTAGCATATGAGTAAACAGAACACCTCACTTGTGCATATTCTAAGCCTCCCTGGGGAGCTGTCTCCTCAGGTTCTGCTTTTAATTTTTTACCTTGTTGTGTAGTAATGATTTACTGTGGCTACAGATGTGTTAAGACACAAATCCTCCACATTAAAATGCATACCAAAGACTGTCTGTAATGCTTTTGATGCGCACATGTCTCCAACACATGGATATTGAAGATCATAGAATAGTTTAGATGAAATAAAGGAACTGAATCTGATGTTGAGTTCAGTCTTCAATTACTTGGAGCTGTCCCAGCTCTTGTAGACCATAACAGTAGAGGTGTCATTTGCACAAACACCTACACACTCGAGAGCAATATATCCCCGCAATACACACACAACAAAAACGTGGCGCGCACTTTCCCACTTACACTGCGCAATCAATAAAATTCACTGGGCCAAACAAAGGCAGCCTCTTTTGTTTCAGCTCTACTTGCCTTTACAAGGACAGAATCATTTAGATACATTACGTTTGATGACAGTCCAGCCCATCAAGGCCTTGCTCATATGTCCCCTTTAATGAACTAAAACAATGTGCTGTCTTGTCTGATGGAAGACAGCACATGGTTGGGGGGGGGGGGGGGTTAGCAAGTGCAAGCTCAGCGGAGCCGAGCGGAGGCACAGGTGAGGCTGAGGAGGAGTTGAGAGAGAGCTAAGATTCTCCAGTAAGAAAGAATATCTTCATTGGGATTATTAGACCCTTACTCCCCTCTAAACAATTCTCTTTTTGACATTTCTCACGTCATTTTACTGCCACTCACTATTGACGACTTACTTCAGCTCTTTTTTTTTTTTTTTAATCCCTCCCAAAAAGTTGTCATCGCCTATTCCCCACTGTCTGGTGTTATAGAAGGCCTGTCTCTCCCACAGCTTACAAAGGGTTTTCTTTCTTTCAGCACCTCAGTAATGTCCCATTGTGCTCAGCATCGAGTACTCTTTATGAGGTGCCGCTTGCACAGTGCTGTTCTTTTCCAGCGATCACCGCTTTTTTAGAATGGGAATACTTTGTCCTTGGTCTGTGCTTGTGTGTGTGTTCAACACCTTGTTCATCAGCTCAATTCATCGGTATTCACCTCCAATCTCGATAAAGGTACATTTCAAATGTAATCATTTATCAGTGGCCTTTCAGGCTTTCAACAGACATTCTAGAGTGACTCTTTCCTGGCGGCCAATTCATTAAAAAGAACTGTGAAAGCACTTCATAGATGTAGCAGCACCATTCTCCACTCAGTGTCTGGGGCAATATGAAGGAAGCACACTGTGAAATAAAAGGAGACTATTGCTGATAATTTGTATGGAGTAGAGCCAAACTTGGATATTGGCAATGGTACTCATATACTGAAAGGTGAGGAAAGGCGGACTCTTTTGGGAATAACATAATAATGTGAATTCATCATGAAAGCACACTACAACAGAACATTTCAGTTGACTGTGATGATTGATGACCTCCACTAAGCTATTATCAGTAGGAGGGGAGACTCGGAGTGACAAGTAGCCTGGGGACATGGACATGAAGAAGGTCCACGGGGAAAGATGTGCATACAGTGCAGGACAATGTATGACAACTGACTAATCATGCTGTTGTAATACTGCGACGCAGGACTGGACCCTGTGGAGCAATTTTCCAAATGATCCTTTCAGATACGTAGATTTTCAGCAGGGATGTTGATTTGCTGACTGTTAACAACCATTTCCGTCATCATCTGTGATCATATTGCATCAATACAGTGAAATAGAGTTATTATTTATTGCAGTGTGAGCAGACTGTTTGTGATTTATACCCAAGGCTAAATCCCAGCTCATGGTAGCTAATGTTAGCTAATGTTAGCTCTGACTTTAAGAGTTTCCTGTGTTCATGCTAGCATCACTTTATATTTTAGCATTTACCATTATCCTGGAATAGCCACTTAGGGCCGCTGTTCAGCAAAATGTACATATCTTCACTTTATTATCTAGGAGGACAGTATTTACTACATAAGCCGGGCATGTTGTAACCATTGATAGGGCTCTGTGATTTGTAAACAATATGTGTTTTTTTTAATATGTAAATACTGCACTGAACAGCAAGAATTCCTAATCTTCGCCATCTGTTTGACTTTGGTTTGAAATTTATTCCCATTGCCACAAATAGCTATATCCACAAAAGCCCTAAATATAAGTATTTGAAATGTCTTTGTGTCCCTCTCATTCCCACTGCCACTGTACCATTCAGGTTTAACTGTGGGGGAAAAGACTCCTGACCATCCAGCAGTAATCCCATGAAGCAAATAAAAGGCCTGGAGGTGGGGTGTCACTGGTTTTGCATGCCTGTAGTGACACATTACATTCATCATTATTACCAATATGAATTGTAACTATAGTCAGTGTATGTAGTCAAGTGCATATGAAAAAAATACAGTGCTTGTGGCAATACACACTGAATGAATGAAAAGACATTAAAGGACATTCAAAGGACAATAAAAACAACAAACAGCATAATAAAAGAATTATGTGTCAGACTGCACAACCATACTCAAGACTGTGACTGTGACTGCCTGAGGGTAAAAACTGTCTTTTCAGTGGTATGATGTGTGTTTCAGTACTGTGGTTTTATTACTGCATTTATTATTTTTGGTGTTTTGGGTTACGGGCAGAATATCGAAGACATGTGAGACAAATATCGTAGCTTGAATTTCCAAAAGTTTAGACTAAACAGTAATCAGTGATTTTAATTGTTATATACAATATTTTTTATTACAGAATTAGCTTAATCAAAATAATTTAAACTAATTTAATCTGTTGATTATATTAATTAATTAAGATACGTTTTTTCTTTTACAAAATGAAAACAAACTTTGCACAGTTTCGGCTCATGAACAGCTCTCAACCAGAAAGCAAATGAGATAAAAGTTTGATCTCTCCCATTTTTTGCTGTTAGTGAAGTTGCTTCAGTTTTGTTTGAGCAGCAAACTGGGCCTGTGATGATCCTGTCATTCCTTAGCTGTTGCATGTCCAAAGCCTGTAGTCTCTTCATGATAATTCAATGCTAACCCCTTACCCGTTTTGTTGTTGTAATTACATGTGAAGTATCTCAAAATCCCATCCCACAAAACATTTCCGTCAACTTGAAGCCACGCTGCCAAGCTGCCAGTGTTGGCTGACATGTTTGTCTTTGTTCATTCCTTCATCTGAATGAAGCTTCATCTGTTCTGGCTTGCTTCCATCCTTTTAATTTGATGGCAGCCTGACTGACACTCTTCATTGGCTGTTGAGATATGACAGTGCCTACACACACACACACACACTTACATGCACAAGATGCGGCTGACTGATTGTTTGATTTAGCAACAACCCCCTAAATTTATCATAAATTGCAGACCTCTGTTTTGTGTCTGCACATGTCAGTAATGTGTGCTGGTAGGTTTGTATTTTTCATCTGCGTTTGCGATTTACAAAAAACACCTGGTGTGTGTGCATAAGTTGTGTGAATGTATTAGCACGTGCACACAGAGTACGGACGGTATACTGAGTGTGTGCAAGGATGCCATGATTAATAGTGCAGAGGCCAGGGTTGTAAAGCTGCTGGTTTGAGTTGACATCGAAAGTCGCCTGCAGCCATCAAACATGATGCATGTTGGTGTGATGCGGCGGGGAGATAACCTCCAAGAGGGAGGTGGACAAGAGCAGTGACACAAATTTATCCATTTGACTGACTTCCCTGTATTACAAAAGCTTGGGGGTGTGGTGGTATTGTCTTCCACAAATTACCATACACCGCTCTCTCTGCAGGGGAAAGAGTATGTGGAGAATGAGAACTTTGATGAGGCACTGACAAAAAGCTGCATCTTACAGCAAACACAGAAGTAAACAACGTAGAGCATATTATGACTACAAAGTAGTATGCACTGAAGGGATGTAAACAAGGTAGAGAATATTGTGTTGGCACTGAGGGGAAAAAAAAACAAATGATATATATTACCAGCATTGTGCATCCTGATTTATTGCCAGGAAACCTGCCTGGTGTTTTGTTGAAAAGATGAAGCTGCAGGTCCTGGGTTATTTCAGTAGCTACAGACGGCTAAGTGCTGGAAGTGAGCTGCTTTTTGATGTGTGAGATTAAAGGGATTTAGCACTTGAATACCTTCTCGTCTGGACGCTCCTGAGGGTTGTCTGAAAAGGACGGGAAGCTAAAAGCTCCTCTCTTTTTCTTCCTGTCTGTCAGTCTGATGAGCTCAAGGCCTCGATTAAAACAATTCCCCCCAACATTATCATCCCTGAATTTAAATGCATGTGGGTGGCTTCAATATGATTCAAGCTTGTTGCGGAGAGAAGGCAAACACCTTGGTGTGTGTTTGAAGGAGACATAATCACAGCGGTATCCTTCCTTCTTATTGTAAGAGATACCAAGATTATACAGTGGCTAAAGGAGCAGACAGATTGGTGTGTGGTGTTACAAAATCACTGGCAGTGAGTAGACATCAATTTGATGTAGTTTTTTTTTTAATTCATTTTTCTGAATTCCATTTTACTACCTTATAGAAAGTGTAAATAATATTTGATAGTTGTGACGATTAAATATATGTTGTGACTATCAAACGTGATACATCACATACATCGCAGCAGAGATGGTGATGAATTTTCTCTGCATTAGTGTGGCTGAAGGTTAAAAGGCCAGGAAAGGCCAGACTGAGAGAGGGGTGCCGTGCTTAATCTGTGAACAAAGGAATTAAGTTGGAATGCATTGGTATTCTTGTGAACCTCCTATGAAATGCATTAAAAACTAGTTTATAATCTCTGTGTCATCACTATCTCTCTTCCGATCAGAAAAAGCAAACAAAGCTTAGCGAACTTCAGAGCAATTCATAATTCATGGCTTTTCAACTTTTCTCTTTCACTCCATAACACAGGGGTGTGGAGAATTTCCACTAAGCCAACCACAAAATCCAGTTTGCATACTGGTGTGTTGACTACAGTATTAAAGTTTCATCATTTAGGTCAAACGAGTGCTCTGAATAACAGCAATACTCTACAGCTTTGATTTGAAGTAAAGGGATTGATTGTGTTCTCTGCCCTTGTTTTTCATCTTGGGATTGATTTATTACTGATTGATGAAAGCTCTCTCAGTTCTTTCCTTATGAGGATGGATCATATTGAGCCCTATGGTCAGTTCTCATGGCCTATTTATCTACATATATGAGTGAGGCACAAATGCATCTTTGAGTTTATGAATGCATTTACGTGTATGTGCTGTGTGTTCACTTAAGGCTTTCTGTGTGTATTCATGTGTGTGGATGTAAGCTTGGCTTGTTGGTTATATAAGAACAAATGAGAAGTTAATAAGGAAAAACCATCATAAAGTATCCTTTTAAGGTATAGGGCCACCACGGAACATGTTCAGTACTACAAGGCTCTAGACTCCACTGAAGCGATAAAGATTCTTTCAAAAGATATTTCCTCATTTGGTGTTTTAATGGCAGTGATGGAGAGCGCTGTCTAACATGTTGGTCCAAAATCTCCCATTGGTTTTCAGTTGGTTTGAGATGTGGTCACTGCAAAGGTCACAGCAAATGATTCACATCATTTTCATACTCATTAAACCATTCAGCAACCCCGCGTGCCCTATGGATGGGGCATTGTCATGCTGGAAGACACCCATCATGATAGAAATGTTTCATCGGAGGATTAAGGTGATCACTCAGAACAACAGTGTATTGATTTGCAGTGACCCTTACCTCTAAGGAGACAAGTGGACCCAAACCATGGCGGCAAAATGCCCCCTACAGCATAATAGAGCCATTGGACCCCTTCACTGTAGGGGCCAAGAATTCAGGCCAGTGCTGTTCTCTTGGTATACACCACACATGCACTCACCCACATGTGGAGAACATGATGAGGGATGACTCATCTGACCCTATCACTTTTTTCCACATCTCTGTAGACCATGGTTTTTTCACCACCGAACTCTCAAATGTGCATTCATCTTTTTAATTAAGGGTTTATACACTGCAATCCTTCTACAATATTTCTCTCTATGTAACTTTCAACAGACAGTTCTTGCTAACACAGTCAGTCACATCCTGCATTGACATTCTTAAACACCTGAGGAAGAGTTCCTCTTCTGTTTTCCCTTTCATATCACGATAATGTGCAAGCATCACACTCATCAAATATGCACTGTTGTCACAATTTCTGACCTTATCTACTGACGTCTTTCCCATAGATCTAAATGCAGACGTTACTTTAGTCACTGTTCCTATTGAAACACTGGTTGAGCACCTTTGTCATCTGTGCCCCAACAATGAACCCTCTTTCAGAGACACTTAGATCTTTTCCTCCTACCATCTTGCTACCAAAACAGAATCAACTGGGCCTGCTCAGCATTTTTACACATGATGCCACAAAGCATGATTAGATGTTAATTGCTTAATTGTACCATGCAGTGCACTTGTGTGGAGGCATCTGCATTCATTATGTTTCTCCGCTCATTTATTCAGGTCTTTTCCTTTTGTCACTCATCTCTATATTCATACTTTAGGTGTAGTGTTCATGTATTTTGCCAGGTTGCCCAGTGCAGGCAGTAGTTGTAGGGTGAGAGATACTCGGCTCATGTCCAATTGAGATGATGCCAGATGGTCTAATCTCTGTGTGTCGGTGTGAGAGAGAGTGTGTGTGTTTGCACTTACAGAGGGGTCCAGAGCTGCGGAGGCTCACTGTGTGTCTTTTTTTCTGTTTTGTGAGAGCCAATTTGAGTTTTTAGACCTTGAGTGTGGGGGTATTTTTGGAAAGTGAGGGCATTATGGTCAGTACCCACATCTTTAAACAGCTCTCTGGGTGTTATTGGTTGGTTAAGACTCGGTTTTAGGGTCTGGGCTCAAATTAAGGCTGGTGTGTATACATATGTTTTTACTTGATCCGTGAAATCCTTCCATTTTTCCTCCTACGCTAATAGAAGGAAAGATGAAGCATACACCCACAATACATTCACAGACAGAGAGAGGTCACACCCTACAACTAGACATGCATCTAAAAACTTTTTATCATATTTAACAAAGAAAGTTTACACACTAATGAGATGTTTGATTTCCTTCTGCTATTGCCCTTGTGGCAACATCAATACGCTCTGATTGTGTCACTCCACAAATGCTCATTCAGTGACTTTATCCCTTCAGTTTATTTTCTTTCCATTGTTGCTGCCCGAAGACTGTCATTCACATGTTTACCCAGTAACTCATTCTTTGAGACTGTCTTCCTGTAAAAACAAGCCCATAGGTCATGTTCTGTCCTCACTAAGCATTGTCCCCATGAACTCAGCTACACAGACAGCTAAACACTCCGAATCAAGCTCCGAGGAACAGGCAGATGTATCGGGATTATGTGTGAAGCTGTACACGAAGAACAGGAATTATTATTAATGCAAAAGCTGTACCATTAGCCAATATCACAATTAGTTTAAGCACAATATGACATCTTGCCCTACCACACATACACAGAGGAGTATTAAGCTACGTAATAGGCTAAATACAAAGTAAGTCTGTAAATCCAACCAAGACCATTTTCTCACAATATTATAACATACTATCTAATTCTACTGTATATAACAACAAATAATGCTGCACCTATATTATTTTGATGCCAATAAACAATGTAACTCACAGATGATGCCATGTATGAACTGTGAAGGAGAGGATGGTGTTGGATTATAGCAGTAACATGTGGTTGTCTCTGACAAGATATTAAGAGAAAATGAAAGTACTTCCTGTTGATAATAATAGAAAGGAACTATATGGAATAACCACTAGGAGTGGTCATCTGTGGTTTGTACGACCCACAGTTATGGTTCTTGGTAGGCGACCTCTTCTGGCTGTAGTGATTATGACAGCACCAGAGTAGGACAGTGACGTAGTATACACAGCCACAAAGTCAGCGGCGGGAGGAGGGTGGGGTGGATGGAATGATCGACGAAACACAAGACTGACACAACTCATTCATTGTTGCTAACCATGATTGCTCTAAAACCTTAACCATGTGTATATTATTGTAACCATAACAACAAAGGTCCCTGAAGCTTAGGGAAGTATGTATTCAAAGCCAAACCACAATCTTAAAATATTGCTTTTGATTCATGACCATGAAAGGTGAAATTCTATGTCAGTAAATAAAGAGTGTTGTCAGTTAGAGTCCAGCCACGCAGAGTAAATTACAAACCAGTAAAATACCTCAGAGCACTCTGTTCAGATCTATAAATGTTATCAGGTTACTGAGTTACTTTGTCTTGGTGTGAATCATGCATCAAAAGCCTTAACTTAAACTGGGCTTAAACATCACTGGTGTTTAATTTCATTGATTTGATGCCTTTGTGAAATATGAACAAGAACAAATAAGAGAAGAAGTCAGACTCAGGTTGTGAAAGGGAGATTTTTTTTTCTCAAAAATATTGAAAATAAATCCACATCAGAAACAGCAGTGAAAATATAACACCACCATACCTATGCTCAGGAGGAAAGGCTGAAGTTAAAGTTAAGATTTAAAAAAAAAAAGAAGTTGAAGTGAAAAGAAAGTGAAGTCAAGTGCATAGTATCATGGATGCATCAGCCTTATTAATGCGGGTTTGATGTTTCATTTTGAAATCTGACAAGAGGTTTTAAAAATTATAATGGACCCTTGCAGCTAGTGATTATTAACTAACCTCAATCAATAAAATCCACAATCCAACAAAAATAATTTAAAATGTGAGTCAGACTGGAATTTATGAAAATATGTTGTTGTTTGTATGTACATGTTGATAAATTATATTTACTTCCTCCAAAAATAATACACTGGAACTGAAAGGAACCGATACTGCAGTATTAATAACCATATAAAAAGCCCATTTCTCAACTTGTAATGACTGGTTATGTTTGATGTCAAAGTTCAATGTCAGTGAAAGACAAAGTGTAAAAAAAAATATATATATATCCACAACCTACACCTCCTGTCTGTTCAGTAGCATAGATGAGCAATGCTAAATGAGCATCATTCACTGAACATGCTTATTTTTTGGTGAACAATGAACTGAACGTATCCGCGACTGCTGAAGGTGAATGTGAGCATTGTTCACTCTGGCGAGCATTAACAACACTCACACACCAGAAGGTGGCGGAAGTTAACCAAAAAGCTGTTTGCCAACTGCCAAAAAAACACCAAAAGAAGAACTGTTTTTTTTTTTTGTTTTTTTTGTTTTGTTTTGTTTTTTGTCGTTACGGTTTTATGGCATCACGCAAAGGTTTACGGCACCCAGCATCTGTCAGATGGGGTGTCCAGTGCTGGCATTACAAACAGCACAGCTACTGCTGCTGCTCGTATGAACATTTGAAGGATTTTCACGAACAAATCAGTGCAGATTCCAATAAAAAAATCTCACCAACGGGTCTGAATAAATAGCCACATCAGCAGCAAATCTGTACTGACACATCGAGTTGAAGTGTCTGACCAGTCTTTAGAAATATCTGCAAGTGAATGATGATCACACAAGTAATCATTAAGAAAGGATCAGACCATGAACCAACAGCTGCAAAGTTCCTCCTCTTGAGTCAAACTGACACATAAAATATATAGGTACTCATATTGGTTTTTCTTATCTTTAAAAATGACTCTGCCTGTGACTCTATTAGTATTATACATTAATTCATGTAGTTTGAGAAACACCAATGATTTGAGGCTGGGATGGATGTTTAGGAGAAAGTTGTACTGGAAAAGAATTAAAAAAAAAAAACAACAAAGAAATAAACATGGGGTCATTCATTTTTCTGGACTGTGAACTTAGTTCAAATTCAAACTTGTGAACTCTGTGAACTGTTTTCACCTTTGTGAACTGAACTCTGAGGTAGCTCTTGTAAAGTGTGAATTTGCACAACACTGCAGATGAAACACTACTGTACATGGTACTGTATATTTGTGTGTTCCTTTTCCTGATGAACCTGTTATACTTCAGCAAGACCAGACATGTATCTTTCAAGCATGTGTGTACCAACTGAGATTTGGGGATTTTACGTTAAGTCCCAGGTTGTCAGAGTGGTGTGTGTGTGTGTGTGTGTGTGCGTGTGTGTGTGTGTGAGAGAGAGAGAGAGAGAGAGAGAGAGAGAGAGAGTGTGTGTAAGAGAGATATAAATGATACTTGGAGTCTGGCCCATTACATTAGTCTGTTCCCAGGCCCTTTTTCTGAGACCTGTCTAAACAGCAAGTTTATCTTTTTCGATCAGGCCTGTGTGTATGTGTATGTGTATGTGTATGTGTATGTGTATGTGTCTAGGCATTAAGTGACGTGTTCACTATGCATTTGTGTGTGAGCGTTTGCATTTGTAGGTGTGTGTTTGAGTTAGAGAGTAAAGCAAGGGGAAAAAATGTATGCTTGGTAAATATTTAGCAGTAACTGTTTGTTTTAGAAATTTACACTGTAAAATACCTGCATGTTGATTTTGGAGCAGATTGACTTAAACTAATTTTATGCTCTTATGATTCCAAGATGTTTTACATTTCCTGCTGCAAGGAGCCACTGGGCACCACAGTTTGAAGTAAGCATGGTCCTCAACAAGGGCAACTCAGAAAATACTTTGATTAGAAACTGATAAGGAAACCGTGGAGAAAAACAAACAAACTGCTCATGTATCTATCATGCATGACAGAATAAATTATTTTAAAAAAGCAAAGTAAAAGGTTAAATTTATTTTTATTGCTTTTTGGGCCACTTAGGGGCCTAAGAACTCATGTTAGCAAACATTTGCATATTAACACATTTAGCAGACATGACTTCATTTAGATCCATGTTTTGGCTACCTGTCAGATGTTGTCCTGTCCTGTGTTTCTGAATTAACAAGATAAATTCTGAAATAATGAGATAAGTTCTGTAAATTCTGTTTTACTGAATAAACAAGATAAATCGTGTGTTTCAGAATTAACAAGATGTTTGTTTTTCTGAATTAATGAGATAAATCCTGTTTTTTCTGAATTAACCAGATAAATTCTATTCTGTTTTTCTGAATTAACAAGATTAATCCTGTTTTTTCTGAATTAACAAGATAAATCCTGTGTTTCTGAATTAATGAGATAAATCCAGTTTTTCTGAATTACGCAGATAAGTTCTGTAAATTCCGTTTTTCTGAATTAACAAGATAAATCCTGTTTTCCTGAATTAACGAGATAAATCATGTGTTTCTGAATTAATGAGATAAGTTCTGTTTTTCTGAATTCACAAGAAAAATGCTGTTTTTCTGAATTAACAAGATAAATCATGTGTTCCTGAATAAACAAGATAAATCCTGTTTTTCTGAATTAACCAGATAAGTTCTGTAAATACTTTGGCGTTAGCGTAACCATAGTAACCCACTCACAAACCTTCCTGCATGTGCACAGTATGAGAGGAGCAGCAGCATGGAATAAATGACAATAACAGAAATGTGGATATTTCTCACTTTGCTCTGATGGTCTGAAGAACGTCTGTCTGTGCACCATCACCGACCTTAAACTTACTACGGAGCAAAATGATTTTACAGAGTGCTTAATTGTGCTGCTCACGCCGTTAGAGATTGTATAAACTATAATACACTGTTAGGTTTTCTGGAAGATTAAAAAAAATACAAGTGTGATATGATGTTATGATATTGAAGGAGACAGAGCTCAACTCCAATGAGCTCAGGCCCAATTTAACCCCTGTGAGCCACTGATGGAGTTAGTCAGGTAGACGAGAAGTTCAACTAAGGTTAAGAAATGGTACGGTCCACTTTAGGGGTGTCTGAAATCGTATTGCAAGATTCTTTCAGGCATGATATATATAGTAATATTTACAATTACAGGTAAGAAGGATATAGAAATTTTTCCACCCCCACACTGTTTTTACTTGTTTTGGAGGGGTCTAACCCTTAATAAAGGGGGGGGGGGGGGGGGGTCAGACCCTGGGCAGGTAGTACATAATCAGTTTAACAGAACTTGTTTACATGCTTGATATATGTGTTCATGAGAACATTGAAAACATTGAAACTGGACTATACAGCAAATCTGCAGGCTGTGAAACCAAAACAACCAGCTGAAAGAGGCTACAAAGCTCTGTTAGCTAATGATTCTCAGTGGGTATGTCACTTTTTCTACATTACAAGTGGTGATTTCATTCATTGTTCAATTAGAAAATATTAATTGGTGGAGCTATGACTACGGGCTTGGATTTGAAATGTTCTAGTCTGGGTTTGGCACTGGCAGGAAGGGAGAGTCATTCTTTGAAACTTAGACCACTTTAGTCAGTGTCACATTGTGATGAATTGTAGCACACATCAGCATTTTGCACAGTTCGTTAGGCAGGTATGGCTTTGTCCAAAGCATATCCCATAATATAATACAGTTAAAATGCATCATACTGAAAAGCATAATGGATTGAGAAGTGTTTTCTGGTACGTTTCTTTTTATTAATTGATTTTGTTCTGTAGCATTTCATTCGCTACACTTGCTTTACTTCTCACACCCCTCAAACTAGCCTTAGGTGTGACTTGTAAAGTAAGGCTTTTGTGTCTCATGTAGTAATGTCATGGGGAAATCTAAACCTCAGCACAATTTTTTACTGATATATAATTTCTACAGGTATACTGCCTAAGATTATGGATGACCTCTTCTGATCCTGACCTGTGCCATTTCATGCTGGAGGCTTTGACTTCTGAAAGCTAAATTAGCTATATATGTTCTTGAGGGTAAAAGAGGAACCTGCAAGCTAAGCATCAAAATGGCAGACAGACAGAAAGGCTTTGTCTTTCTTTTTGTATATAGGCCTCCATGATATTTTTTATTCAAACTGATTTCCATCTGCTGGTTTGCTTTATAAATACTTTATGCACATACAGACTTTCTGTTCATTCAGATCAGAGTGATATGAATTATTTTTGCCCTCTAAAAAGGTGACTCGTTGTTCTCTTAAGTGCCTGCTTATTGGAACATGTGCATCTGCTGCAAGTGAAGGATTGCATGGTTACAGTTCCTCTGTTGTTTGAAGCCATGTTTTTAAGCCAGATATAAAACCAAACTTGCAGAACCACGCTGAGCAAGCTCAGAACCTAATTTCCTAAAGCATGTTACAAGATCATGAAATCACTTTGTGCTTTTGCTTCCTGTGACAGACCTCCTTGTTAAAATGGAAAGAGACAATTTCCCATGTTGGCAGACCAAAATAGCAGCACAAGGTAATGGTTTGAATAGTGACACTTCAGAACCCGTAAGTCATATAATGTGATGTCAGCCTGCACACTGCATGGATCTGAGGTGGGAGGGGAAGAGTTGAAAAGGTTCATCTATCACTAATGATGTCAGCTCCCTCTACATCATTCTCAGTTTTACCCTTTTTCGTTCGTCACTTGCTCTGCATGGAGACGTCTTGCCGCTGGCCACAGAAAATATAATTCATGAAAATATCTGGTTTTACTATTTATTCTTACAATTTTTAATATTAAAACTTTACTTCACAAATAGATTAAAATTTTCTGCAAATTGTGTTATTCATTGCTAAAGACAGGAAAAATAGAGGAAACTGCTTTTACTGCATTTATACCTAGAATGTCTTTTTTTTACTCAAATTTGAAAAAAAAAAAAGTCATTTCAAACAAGATGATGATATTTACTTTGTGAAACTGGTCTTTACAAGCTCCAGCCCTTCTGAACATTTCATATGAGTGTTCATTCAGAGAGGAATGTTTTTAATTTCCAGAGGTGTATAATACCTATTCACGACTGTCCAGACATAAAGGTTACCAGTTTATATCAGCAGGGATAGTGGAAGTGTGTATTTGGTGTTGTGTGTGTAGAGCACATAAATAGTGTTGGCAAGCCAATTAATTTGTTTATGAGTGTTCTCGGCAGGCTATGTGACCTCAGTGCCAGAGAGAGTTAGAGTGCATTTAGCAAGCTGATGGCCTCCAAATTAGAACTGGTTTGCATCTATAAAAAAGAGAGAGACTGGGAGGGGAGGGGAGTAGATAGACAGAAGAATACATAAGGTGCATTCAGGAAGTGTTCAAACCCCTCCACTTTTTTGTTATGCTGCAGCCTTAAGCTAAAATAAAATTAAAAAAAGAGAAAAAAAAGTCAGTCTGCACTCAATCCCCCATAATGACTGAGTGAAAATAGAATTTTAGAATCTTTTTGCAAATTTATTAAAAAGGCAAAACTAAAACATCACATTTACATAAGTATTCAGACTATTTGCTATGACACTTGAAATTTAGCACAGCTGCCTCCCATTTCTCTTGATGATCAAAAACAGAAGACATGTGACCAAGAACCTGATGGTCACCCTTACAAGGGGCCCCTGCTACCCGACTGCCTAGACCCACTACTGTTTGCAGCCCACCTTCACAGAGGACCATATCCTTTAACTTCTCCAGCGCTGTCAACACCGTCCAGCTGCTCCTGCTGGCTGAGAAGCCCCCTGTGATGCAGATGCACCAGAACCTATAGAGGCCTGGATTAGAGACTAGCTCACCAACAGCTCACAGTATATGTCAGGCTGCAAGGCTGCGTCTCAGACACGGTGGCGAGTAGCGAGATGCGAGTGTGTAGTAATCGAAGGCGAAACGGATAAGTGTATCAACATTTCTATCTGCTTCTCTCCTCTCTTATCTAGATTATGTTGGCTGGATGGAAAGAGGACACCGATAAGAGATTTTAGCTTGGAAGTCAACCTGAAACTACAAAAGTGACAGGGGCAAAAAGAGCTTCTGAAAAGGGAGGGGGACATGTAGGATGTTTTTTACATTTGAAAGGATTTAGAGTACAACACTGCACACTCCAGGTTATTCTGCAGCAGTAGTGTTAGTGCAGGGGATTTCCCCAAGTGCTAACGAAGCAGGCTGCTTCTCCTACTGCTGTTTATTGTCTTACACTGTTAGTTTTATCAAGTGTTCGATGTCTTAAGCAGGAACTTAACTGTATTTTCATTTAGCTGCAAATGGAGTCTGTCAGTTGTTCGCTAGCATAGCCATGTAAGCTGGTAGCATCAGTTAACCATGCCTTGTGTTTACCTTAATGGAGGCTTTGACACTGTGAACTGTCTAGCTTTGTGAAGGGGGGCTGGATGCTTCTGCACACAGAAGCTTCCATCACAGCATCCACTGTTCAGAGAAAGAACAGACACCAGGTTCAGGTTAAGACAGCTCACTCTGTTAGTAGGTGTTAATGTTTATTGCTGGATTAATGAGCAGCACAACAGTTTGTGGGCTGTTTGATCAGTGCTTTTGCTAATTGATAGAATGAGGGCAGCCTATGTTTTAGTGCCTGACTTGCAGGTGGTAGTTAATGCAATTCAGGCTGGACAGAGGTGGTAACATTAGACTGATGGATTTGGATGGAGAATACAGTATGTTGTCATTATTTATCGAGCAATTCAGCAACAAATGAATGCTGAATGACTCACCGGTGTCTAGAGCAAGTTCTAGTGTCTCCTTTTATGTTCCCATGTAGCTGATTTTAATGTACTGATTAATATGACTGCTTATTTATATCTACCTCTGTGAGAAGAACACTGCAGAGATGAAGTTGACACCAGAGAAGCTGGAGTTTGTGTGTTAAGGTTATTCACCAGTGTGAAAACAGACTTTTCACCAGTTTACATTACACTTTTCACTATGCATTGATATAATATTATATATTTAGGGCTGCAAACATTAATTGACTGATATAAATAATTAGGAACTATTTTCATAATCATTTCTAATTCTGATAAGTTATTAATTGGTAATATGTTGCTACTTTTGCTACTTTTTTTAGTCCTGTTTTTTTAGTCCACATATCAATATATATATATATATATATTTATATTGATGTGTGGGTTGAATGAAAGAAGCAATTTGATCACATCACCTTGGGGTTCAGGAAACTGCTGTAAGTATTTTTTATTGTTTTCTGGCATTTTGGAGACAAACGATCAATAGATTAATCAATTATAATCAGTATATTAATCAATAACAAAAATTAGGATGTAAATTGGATTTTGTAAATTATACAGAGAAAATCAGTAAGCAGTAAAACCATATATCTTTCTCTGTGCCTGTACCCCACCGTTCTTTTACATGACGTTCAGGAAAGTCAAGTTATGAGAAATGCTAATGCGCTTATACAGCAATTGTTTATGTGGTCAAATTCAGTCAATCTATGCAAGGTGTGGGTTGATTTCCACTTTCATTCAGCTTCAGACAAACAGCGGTGAGAAAAAAACTCCAGCTCTGAACTCAGGCCCCAGGATGACCTAATGTTTTCTGTTGATCTTGTGGATGATGTAAGCTTGGGAGTTTGTACAATAGCAGCATCCAGGCTGAACAAGAGGACAAGGATACAGACAAACACTGAAAAAGCAAAGGTTCTTGGTATTGATGTATTACAGTTTATGGATTGATATAGAGTATGATCAGCCTGTTCTTTCAGTCCACAACCGTCTGAGTGCATCATGTTCTCAGTGCAGTGGCTGTTTGTCTGTTTGAGCACAAAATTCAGGTTAAAAAAAAAAAGGAGTGCAGAATAAGTTGTTATCTTATTTGAAAGAGGCTGGTCTTGTTGGAGTAGTGTGTGACATGACTATAAACAAAGAAAATTTGGAAGAAATAACTTTGAAGTGAATGAATCCTTAATAATTAACAGACGTGGAACCCAGAAACACTCATGTATTTGTAGCAGTTAATGTAAATATATTAATATTAACATCCTGCCTATCAGACTATGTTCATCAGGTTTAGATTATCTGTTGCAGCATCAGGAGCTGGACCTGTGGGCTAACAGCAGTTACAGTGGTTAAAAATGCAACTGAGCAAGAAATGCCATTGAGGAAGTGATTCTGGATCTGCTGCAGTGGACACAAGTTGAATATCAAAAAGCCCAAACGCTGCACAATGATGCGTAAGAAGGCAACAACTTTTTCTGAATGGCATCAGGCCTTGGGACAGCATATAATTGACAGTGTTTCCATGGGGGTGTGATTGATTGCCTGATTAGGGACCCTGGCAATAGTACACCTCACAGATGGCAAATTAAACTGTAGACAGATGCCCCCCCCACCCCCAACCCCCATCCCACCCTCTTATTCGCCACATAAGCTCAATACACCCCCCTCCAACCTCTGTGTGTCCTAGTCTGTGTTGCCCTCTTTCCTGATTTCTCTACTTTCTCCTTTCTCCTGCCTTTCATGCTGTCTCAAGGTCTGACTGTCTTTTGACTGGTTATTCCAGTTATTTTAATTTGAAGAGGTTTATATTCTGTCCTGTTAGCAAATATCAAATATATAATCCAATCAGTCTTGAGTGTAAATTGAATTTTTAGAAGACATTAGAATACACTGAGTACTGACAGTTACTTTTCTGGTCACAGCCAAAATCTGGGTTTGGTTTTCAGTCCAGTATTTGAACCAAGTATTCTACTATATCCACTATTCATTGTGAACAGTATGTTCTGGACTTTCAGTTGTACATGTTAACAAAATGGGAGCAGGGGTACAAGTACATTCACTAAAAGACTGTGGTGTGTGTGTGTGTGTGTATGTGTGTGTGTGTGTGTGTGTGTGTGTGTTTGTTCAGTACAGAGAGAGCTTGTAACCATGGCAAGTGCATCATTAATACTGTCTCCTGCAGATGTACCATCATTCTTGACAAATCACTGGGGTCTGCCATCAGGAACATTACAATCCCTGCTACACATCAGAAGTACACATGTACCATGAAAGAGAACACAAGTTTTCTCTCTTCGCTACGGTGGAGGCTTGGGGGGGGGTGAAGGGCTCTCGGGTCTCAGTGAGGGCTAAGTACTTGCTGAAAGTAGGCCTGCTTTCTAATGTGCAGCTAATCAAGCTTTGATGCGTTCCCTCGCCTTGTAGCTCCTCGCGTTTTCTCCCCCAATCTCCAGCCTAGCAATGCCCTGCCTGCTCATCCAATTACCCCCAAGCATGTCTTTGTTTTATCTCAGTTGAGTGAGCATATATATATATATATATATATATATATATATATATATATATATATATATATATTTTTTTTTTTTTTTTTTTTTTTTTTTTTTTTTCAATAAAGGCCAGTGCTCTAGCCAGCAAGTGGCCTCCTCCCTTAGTTATTGCACTAATGGTTTTTACCTGTGTGTGTGTAACTTTCACTGCCTCGTCACTAAAGTGCCCTGTCGCTCCAGTGGTTTGGAAAGCGTCTGTTACATTCAGTCCACAGAGCAATCATGGCATGCAGATGGAGCCAGAGCTTGTCATGACTAAGGCTTCCTGCAAGTGCCCTTTGCAAATGCCACAGACAGTGATGGGTAGGACAGACCCGCAGCTCCAGCTCCATCTCCATCTGCATGCCTGACCAACTCAGGCGCTAGTGTGTCAAGCGTTGAACTTACGGTGAAATGAGCTTTGTAATCCAATGATATCTTGTCAGCTCAGATCTGCTGCTCAGGATGTGAAGTGCAGGTTTTTTTTTTTATTGTGCTGGAACACCAGGCAAACAGCTGAAGGAAATAACGGGGGAGGTGCTGCGATTCACAGAGGGGGCTATGCTTCTGGATAAAGGAAAATAAATGTGGGACACAGTGGCATGTACACATAAAGACTTACACACATAAAACACAGAAAAAGTCAGACAGGTTAACACAGAGAGGAAACGGAGCTCAAACAAGTGCCGGTTATACACTTCAGCTGTCCTCCAGATCAATTCAGTGTGGTTTTGGACACACACACACACACACACAAACAAACCTACACAACCTACAACCTACACAAAACACATGGCAACACTTATACAAACACAGTCTCACACATACTGAGACTTTTCCCACGCAGTCTGTTTTTCTCTTTTTGTGTGACCCTAAACGCACACTTAGCTTCTTACTGTGTATGGACAAAGGCACAGGTGAGACAGAAACAGGTGGGTCTGAAATGGTCTTAGGCAAAAGCACACACGCACACACACATACACACAAACACACATACATACACTCATACATACACATGGCTGTATGGTCCGGAAGGTGCAATAGTCCATCTGCCATCGTAGGTTTAGGAGTGGGTAGTGTGTGTGTGTGTGTGTGTGTGTGTTGTGTCTGTGTATGTGTGTGTCTGTGTATGTGCTTCTTCTTCCTCTATTCCACCCACCTCTCTCTTCCTTATCCTCCCACTCATTCACACCCACACACACACTCTTCCTCTCTTTCCAGACTCTAGCTCCACTATTCTTCTTCTTTGTCTTCGGTCCTTCCTTCCTCACCTTCTTTCTAAATGATGTTCTTTCTCTTCGTTTCATCCTCTCTCTCTCTCTCTCTCTCTCTCTCTCTCTCTCTCCCCCCCTCTCTTTCTCTCTCCTGTTTATATTTATGTTGCCAGGATCGATCAGTAGTTTAATCCTAATACTGGTTGAGAGCTCTTGGCTTCTTTCTGGTCTAGGTGCACACACACACACACACACACACACACACACACACACACACACACACACAAACATACGCACACGTACACACGCACACACACATAAGAGCAGTGATGCAGATTGTGGATAGGGTCCTGTAAGTGGGCCGTTAGGGATGCTCGTCAGCTTGAAGCTGCATGTGGTCAGTGTGTGTGTGTGTGTGTGAGAGAGAGAGAGAGAGAGAGCGAGAGAGAAAGAGAGAGAGAAAGAGGGATCTTCTGTAGTCTCATTGTCTTTTGTCAGGTTTTGGATTTAGCTTTCTTCCTATCTTCACTTTATTTAAGTATCTCTCTCTCTCTTGCTCTTTCTTACTTACTCTCTCACCTTCAACCTCACACGCACACACACATATGTAACGTGCATGTAATGGCAGAGTGTATGTGTGTTGACATCATACAAAGCTGCTGTGACTGGAAACGCACTGACACACAAGAACATATTGCAAGCTGCTTTCGAGACACACACGCACACACAGGAATTCAGATCAGTGTTTCGTGGTGACCTTGAAGTGCAGCTGTTTAGATGAGGACTAGTTTTGCTCTTTATGGAAAATGATGATGCTTCTAGTGTAGAGTTGCACAAGGGGTTTCACACTGATTGTCCTTCTGTATAAACATTTGACAAACAATTCAATATAAAAAAAGAATAAAACCTTTTTTTAATTAGCTGATGTTAAATTATAAACACTGACATGTGAATTTCTGTATTTTAAACTGCTTTCTTAACTTTTTAAATTGTGGAAAATGCTAATACAGTTGAATATAAAATAAAGAGGGTTAGTACCATTGGAATTTCAATTATGCACAAATCTGGATTCACAGAACTTTGTTTTCTTAAAATGTACTCCTATTATTTTCTTTGCCAAAGGGCACATTAATTGAACATGGTCTTTAATTACAATGCCCAAACAAAGGCAAATAGGCAACTCTTTGAGAAATACCTCAAAGTAACTGCATTTTATTGCTATCAACCTATTGTGAATTATTGTTTGATGAAATTATCGTCACAATTTTAGTTCAGCCGGGATTGGAGTGGTGGGATAGTAGTGCTGTGGACAGAAACTTAAGGAAAACATGTATCTTGCTGCTGCATCAGGCAGAATTACAGTGATTGGCCTGAGCAGCTTTTTTGAAAGTGAGATGATCAATGGAAATGTGTTTTTGTTGTTGGTTTAGGAAAGAGACCGTTTGTGTAGCAGTGAGAACTTCTTTGGCTTTACATATACTGCCACCTACTAAGTTTGCTACATATTCACACTGTATTGTGAGTGTGTGAAGACACAGGTGGAAGACCAGCCAATAACCATTGGTTATTTTTTGCTTTTCGCCCAGTGAAATCTTCATACAGCTTCTCTGTCTTTCTCTGCTCTTTTTTCTTCCTTACTTTCATCTGGTGGCTCCATGGAATTGATTTCTAGCCGCCTGTCTGCTGCCTTTGTGAGCAACGCACAAGCTGGGGAGAGGGAAAAGAGAGAGAGATGGAAGGCCCTATTTTTCCTTCAAGGAGGGTTTCACACTCCTCCCTCGAAGGAGGCTTTTCGTGCTCACCCCTTTCGGTTTTTGGATGAGAACAGAGAGAATATGTGGGCACAAATGCATCAGGTTCGGTCTGGCTGGGTTAGCTGGAGGATGCTGAGGAGACGGGTAGCCTTCCACCCACAGAATCAATTCACCAGCAGAAAACTTCTTCACCGCACTAAATGATAATACACCTTGAGAGGCTTGGCCCCTGACACAGGAGAAAAATAGCTGCGTGAAAGAACTGTCGTGGGAGATATAAATATATTTTTTGTCAGCCAGCCCAAAGTTGGCTCTATCATCTTGTGTAGGCACACTGTACCTTTGGGGGCACTGCTGTTTTTCCTCTGTGCCTTTGTCTTGTAAAGACAAAATTGTTGTGCTGTTTTTAATGTAATGTTTTTCCCAGCTTCAGCTGACATTATCATTACTCTCTGACTATTTGTAATGTTGTTCTGTCCTTTCTTATAATGTGAGGTCATCAAGTGTGTCTTATATATATACTATATACCTTACCTATTATCCAACACATACTGTTACTCAGCTTTGTCTTTCCATTCAATAGCCAGACACATGTGCATTGCTGGTCAAGTTAAAACAGACCAACAATCACATTCTATGTTCCTGTTATCGTAAGGGTCATACAAGGTCATAATCTTCCCACAACGAAGAAGCCTTGGGGACTTGAAAACTGGTGGACCTATTCAAAAAGTTTGAGTAACTGTTAAAAAACTAGACAAACATTTGAATACTGCCAGACAAATTTTCAGTCCTTTTCTTTTATATTTGAAAGAATCTGGACCAAATCAATAAGAGCTTCTGGGGAACGGCAAGTGGAAATATGATCAAAACTTCTGACACTAACGTGTTCAATTACATAGATTATGAAGGGAAGGGGGAACTGCAGGTAAGAATATAAGAATGAATGGGAGAGTGAGAGAATGTGTGTGTGTGTGTGTGTGAGAGAGAGAGAGAGTGCTGTAGGTGATGTGTCTCTCTGCTGGAAAGTTAGTCCTAATAATGTGTCGGAGTGCGCTGTTGTCTGTTCTAAGTTTGACGCGTTTGAGGTTTTAGAGAAGATCAAGTACTCAGTGAAATTTCTCTTGTGTACAACAAAATGTGACTTCAACATTGGTCTGTGTTGTAAAGTGTCTGTACGTTCAGTACTTTCTCAGTCTCTGTGGGTAGTTTGGTGATAAGCAGGCAGAATCCATCCTTGTCATGCAAGCAGAAGAACGGAACAATATCTAAAACCAAAAAAATGTGAGACCAAAAATTTGATTGTTGAAGTAAGCAAACAGTGTCTTATGTTATGTGACAACATTGCTTTCTTGTTGGAAAGTGGCCATAGTTTACGCAGGATAATACTCTCTGATTTGCATGTTTCACAGTTGGATGAATGGATGACCAGCAGACAAAGAATCACCTGACTACTCTGTTGATACATTAAGGCTTCAGTCCACCAAAAAAAAAACAAAAACCCAGGGGTCATCTGGCAAAAAGGAAAAAACCTGGCTCAGCCATTACAGGAATATAATGAAACATTATCCTGCAATGTGCTTCCTTTGTTTTAGCATCTCTTAAGCCTTTGATCTCTGTGATTACTCAGACTCGGCCTTCCAGGTTTCAGTTTCATCGTATCCCTGCTACCTGAGGCAAAGCGCCCCCACCAACATAGCCTCTTGCATTTTTTAATTGCAGGACTGTTTTTGGCCTTAAGACCTGCTAACTGTCAGCAGGGGAGCAGTGAGTCCCCTGCAGCTCCCGTGAGGCCAACCTCCCACCCTTAACCATGTAGACACCTCCACACCAGTGGTGGCCTCTCTTAAAAGACCAAAGTCCCGTTATTGCACAATTTTCTATCTGCCATGGTCTGCAGCCATGTTTTCCATGATAACAGCATGGTAGCCTCTGAAAGACCCAAAATGCCTGTTTTCAGTCTATATTCCCCTGATCATTTGATAAAGGCTATCTCATGCCCTTCATCAGCATAGTGGCCAATATATGAAGCAGAACATATTTCTGAAAGCAGATAATCTACAGCTATCTATGGTCCTCCCTGTCACCCCAAAATGTTCTATGCTTGGGAGTGAATTCATTTGCATGGCCTTTTACCACGGCAAGACATGCATGCTGTGCCCTCCTCTGTTTAATCTCTCAGTGGTTGCAAAGGCACCAATTCATCGAAGTCGGGTAAATTTAGAGCGCCGTGTTTAAAAAATGTGCAGATTCTGACAGGAAGAAAGACTGCTTTGTTTGGGGATTTTGGAACTATTGGAAAGTATTTTCTAGAGAAAAAAATAAAATTACAAGAATTGCATATTCTGCTGGCAAAATTCAACTTGGAAAGTTAGAAATATTTGTTCAGGATACCAACAAGCACAGCCTGTGAAACACGTTTGAAGTGCCAAGAGAAGAAAAATCATGCCTTTTCACAAATTGGTAACACATTACTCAGAATCACTATTATATTATTGTGATATAATGATGAAGTAATGCGGGTAACAGTAGCTACTCAGTGGAAAAGAGTGATGTTTAAGTGAGCAGTAATACATGAGTAGTTACTGTGTGGTGCTGCTCAGTAGCAATCAGTATGCCAATTCATAGATTTTCTGAACTATTTATTACTTCATGATTCATCAGTATAGTATCTCATAGTCTGTTCCCTAGTAACTCATCACTATCTGCTTCATAGAGTCAGAGGGAACTTATTAACGACTGTTACTGACAAACCTACACTGTAGAACGTTTGTCTGTCCCCTGTTGAATACAGATACATTTCCACAGTTCCAAAATAATAATTAATTATCTAGGTAGAGTAAATGAATAGCTATAGCCTATTCCAAATATTTTGCAAATGCCAACCTGTCCAAGAGCACTAAAGAAATGCATGTCTGCCTTAAGTCCCTGCCCTCCAACAAGGAAAAGCCACACAAATGGTAATCTGCGTTTATCCTCTTTAAATTGCTCTGTTTTTTAGACTGTAATCCTTCCTTTCAAACTTTTCTTCAATGTGTCCTAGGCTTTTCCACCATAGTCCTAGCTCCTGTAGCCTACTCCATCCCCATAGCGTCTTCTGACACCATGTCCTGTTGTCCATATGTACATTGTAAACATATCTGCATGTTGTTTTCTGGACTTTTCGTGTGTCCCCTGAGCAACACAGTGGACCATGCTGAAAGTTCCTAACCACATATTTTACCTATAGGAACCTTCAGCACGATGTACTATGTTGCAAGTGGGGCACATAATAAACATCAGAAATAATGTAGTTGTCTGTCTGGTGCATAGTGACCATCCAGATATGTTTACAATGTACAGATAGACAGCAGAACACCCTCTTCAGCCCTGGAAAACTGGCTGATTGATATAAAACACATCACTACTGATGCACAGCACAGGAAAGTTACCACAGACACCAGCTTTTAAACTCCAGTATACTGCAGAATACAGAGAGGTGGTGCTGATAGACTTAATCAGCATTGTGTGAACTCATTTGGCATGGCCTTGAATGTAAGTTTTAAGTGTAAAAAGGTTTTAACAAATACAAACATATGTACTATCGTTAATTTATTTAGAGTTTTATTTGTATTATTATTGTAATGTATATGAAAGTATACATATTTTGTATATAGTATATATTTGTATTATATGTATAGTATATATTTATTATAGTATAAGTATATGATATGATAATATTTATTGTTGTTATGAAACTCCTAATTATTACATACAAATTAATTTATATAAATCTAGACATTTATGTTTAAACCTTGCTAAAACCAACTCAATGAATCTGCACATTCTTTGTAAATGACAATGTGTTTTTATTGCTGTTGTTTAGGTTTTAATGAATAACTTTAGCCAAGGGTGTTTGTGTGTTTGTGTGTTTGTGTGTGTGTGCGTGTGTGCGTGTGTGTGTAGTTGTGTTTATGTGTATACTCCTCCTTGCTATTTTCCTTCATGTGGGACTTTAATTCTTGTGGGAGGGAAACCTCTATTAAATGTCAACCAGAAAGAGCTGATGGTGCAGCCACATCTTTAAGGGTGTCAGCCAGTAAGACATTTTAAATGATAAGGCTTTCAAACTGAAGCTTACTGACACATCTGTACTCTGTCTTCTCTTATTATTTCATTTTTTTTGCATGCATACAAATACACAGACTAATGTACACTGTGTCTTATTTTTTCAATGTGGATTGCAGTTTCTTTTAATGTCATTTCTGCTGTATTGCAAATTATAACTTGGTGAGTGACAGAAGAGGAGGGAAAGGGGAGGAGATGAGATGGAGGGCAAGAGGAATAATAACCATGTAGAATAGTTACACAAGCCCCTTTTTGCCCTTTACATTATGACTTTTACTACAGTCATTCCCTCTCTCTCTTTCTCTCTCTTTATTTCTCTCCCCGTCTCTCTCTTTCTAGAACATACCACCTCCAGTCTGTAACACTGAGTAACCAAAAAATTGGTACATGCACTGTTATACAATCAAATACAAACATCCTGCATTAAGCACAAACTTTATTGTAATGGTTTGTTTTGTTTTGTTTTTTTACTGTTGTTGATACAACCATAAGCTGTAATGTGACATTACCAGTCATTTTGTATAGGAGATAAATATGACCAGTTGTGCAAACTGATATTATAAGTTATAGTTCTATAATCAAAGCAAAAAATGATCTACTCTTTCAATATGCACTCTTTCATGTGCCATCCCTGCCCTGAATTAGTTTCACTTATCAGTGCCATTGGTTTGACTTTGGTGCTGGACGTCCTACTCCCTGCAGCACTGGTGGAGAGAGCCTGTGATTCTGTCTCAAAGTCATTGTGGCGAATTTGGGAGGTGGTAGAGGGTTTAGGGAGGCAGAGCAGGCCAATGATGAAGATAGCTGTGATTGCCTAGATCTGTCGCCTTCTGCTCTGGTTCAACGCCAGCTTTGTGGTTTGACTTCCAATCGACTTCAGCTCCAGATGTTCCCAGCTATATGCCTGGTGGGTCTGTGTGTGTGTGTGTGAGCATGTGTGTAACTGGATTTTGGCCACGGATGTGACCATATGCATATGTGTAAGGGAATGCTGTATGTGTGAATGTTTTCATCTAGCTGTTGTCTCATGTTCACCCTGCTTCTGAGTGGTCAAACACAATGAAGATCATTCAAACAGCACAAAGGTATTTTGTCACACAAAATGTCTCAGAACATTAATAAAAAATGGGAGATTGGTCCCATATGATAAAAAAAAGGAAAGGGTCACTATTTTGCATTGGTATTCAAGGGCTGTGCACTGAGAAATTCATCTTAGCAGAAACTGTGATGCTATCAGTTGTAGTTTCAATGAACCAAAATGTGATGCAGCCAAAACCCATACAGCTCTCCCTTTTTTTTTCCACCAAGATCAAAATCTCATCTTTTTACTATCACTATCACCACAGCGTTCTCCATCTACATGTGTAACCCACAGCTGAATGCCTCGAGTCCACAGCTCCTCTCTGGAGATTTTGAAAAAGTGTTCAAACATAAAAAGTCACATAAAAAGCTGTGAAACAGAAATAAACAAAATATGCTGAGGGGAAACATGACACAGTCCAAAAGAAAGTTTAATTATAAAACAAATTAACTCCTTGGCATTTTGAACATGACAAGTTGATAGGTGTTAGCTTATCAGCTCCTCTTACTGTCTTAGCAATAGTTGTTGTAGTAGTAATTATAACTTATGATTTAGTTAATAAATTTATAAAAGGTAATTTGCACTTTTTCTCAAGAAAAAATGAGACTGCAGTTTACCTTCTGTAAAAGCATGGTCCACTCTGCTGTCAAAACAAATAAAGGTTCAGCCCATCACAGGACATACTATTGCAATGTCATTTACTAAGGGTAATACTACAGATTTGACAGTATGTGTTCATAATTTTGTTCTCTCTCTCAATTAGCAAACTGGTCAAGGCTAAATGACCTAAACTACTGCCAGTGTAATTCTGACTCTAGCTGTTGTGGACCAATTCCCTGCAAAGGTCTTAGTTACCTTTAGCTTTCTGGTGAGAACTTGCCCTTTATTCAAGAATGTAAATCTTTGTCTTTCTTTTTTTTCGGGAACTCTAGTTGGTCCTGCAAAGGAAAAGGTTTTGGAGTTTGTTTTTCTCTGGTTTGCAAGGCAGCTTCAAACCGAGCCAGGATGTACCACCCTTCAGTCACTGCAACTTTGCATCAGTAAAGATGTATTATGTATTCTATGGATAGTATTTAAAATAGGAAGATGACCCCAACCCTGCCCCCATCCCTTACATGAAAGAGAAAAAAATTGAAAGCAAAGGTTGATAGAGCTCTGGAATAGACCCTGTTTTCACAAACCTCAAAGCCTCACTTGTTCATATGAAAATTATAATGATAACGGCAGTGTACTTCAATCATTAGCGTGCAGCTCACTCTTTCAGAATGCTTTCTGCCACACCGCTCAAGTACAAGCTACGTTGGCACTTCATACTACTCTTGGTGGTGCTGCTGCTGCTATTTCAAAACCCCACCTCCACCCCAGCAACCACCATCAGGCTGTGAGTTGATGTTAGCCTAGAGGGGAACCCCCTGCTGCTTCCCCCTGCTGTGCTGAGCTTGGTGCTTCCTTGTTGAGAACAACAAGGTCAGAGCTTAGACACCAAACAACAACACTGTACCATATATTTTCCACATTCACATAAGCCATGTTATGTGGCTTGGCTGACTGACGTGTACTTGTTCAAGGCACTGAACCCCAAACTGCTCCGTTAATGAGCAGGCGAGGGCCTTGCAGGGCAGGTCAGCTGTACATGTGTCCACGTAGGTGAATGTGAGGCCTTATGATGCTTTTTGTTCTGCTCCCTGTTTAATAGTGCTAAATAGGTGTCACAAATTTACTGTGTAATATGAAAATAAGATGCTCTTCACTTGAGCTGCAGTACCATTATGGCTCAGTTGAGCTGCACAGCTGGAGCTTGGGCTCTTGCTCTTATATACAGACCTTCCGGTAAGTAAGTGTTCTGCCATTATACCAATGTAGAGTGAGTTGAGGGGCCTCTCAAAGTGGTGATCATCTTGCTTTTCAACAGACTTCACGGATGAGGTCCTGCTACTCCAAGGAAGTGGAAGAAAAATCTGTTTCTTTCTGCTCATTATCTTAAGGTTTCAACCTATTTTAGTTTCTTCCTGAAAATTGTTCTGAGACAATATTCAAGACTGCAGGTAGAGAAACTCGGGGATAAACTGCTGCCTATAAATGAGTAAAATCTGCATGAAATTTTAAAAAATGTAATAATGAAAAGTTCAAATGCAAATGCAACACATGAAAAAAAATTGTATACTGTATACATGAAATATACATATGTAGATACAATCTTACAGTGTTTTTCATCTTGCCAGGGAGGAGCCTTCGTAGATTTGGTGAGACAGTTTTTGAAATAGAATGAAATTAATGCAGCAACTCATGAATTGTAGACCTGTGTTAGATCCCTTGATGTCCAAGACCCAGCACTGGCCGGTAGATTTGCATTTGTGAATGCTCTATAAGGCAATTCCAACACTGAGCTACTCTTTTTTGTTTAGTATGTGTTTTGCTTTATATGAAAGCCAGGGTGCATGAATACAATAACTTCTATGACATGTATTCATTGTTTGCATCTGTTATTTAAAAATCCTGTTTGTGCGTGTCCTTCTGTGTGTGAGAGCTCACAACAACACATGCATTCATTAACATTGATGATGAGTTGTATAAATGTGGCCTTTCATCAGATGGTATATATTAAAACCTAACTTATTCATTGGCCCAGCTGATATTGGCTGATAAAAATAATGGCTCAAACTAATGTATGTTTGAGTTCAGAAGCAATGTCACAACAGTGGACGCTGGTATCACTGACATAGTTTATCAAAACTATTCATGTTATGTGTTTATGTAAAAAAAAAAAAAATATTGGCTGGTATATACTGTATATAAATATTTGGTAATCAGTACTTGCCTGGAAAGAGTGTGTGTGGGTGTGAGATGCAGATAAATAGACAGACAGCAAGAGATGGTGGGGAAGAGACAGACCCCAGAGGGAACAGTTGGGCTTGAATAGGCAGAAGGATTTGTCTTAAACAATCTTCCCTTTACAGGTTTACTCAAGCCATGCTTGCAGTAATGTGTTTTTGACTCCCATTGACTCTGAATTGCATTTCATTGAGCACTCTGCAATCCACTTCCCTCTCTTTCTCTCTTTTTTTATTGCATCTCATCAGCCATGGGGAAACAGCCCAGCTGCCGCTGTGATGCCACTCTCAGCCAATGCACCCTGACAGATTCCAATTAAGTTGGAAAATGTAACGTATGAATATTAGAAAGTACTCTGACACAAACATCATCCCCTTCTTTTGTTGCATTATGCAGCTTGTAGTCGGGGTCTCCGCTGGTCCACCATTTCCATAAAGTTTATTTCTCCACAACTCCCACTCTTCTGACTCAATCTTTCTGGTGCTCCCTCTCTCCCTTAGGCTGTTTGTTAACAGTTGTAAATATGCCCACCATGCGCACATAAACTCTCATTTAAGGCCCAATATGTGGTTTCGTCAATCAGTGCATCTCTATTTGGCTTCCCATGCTCATTCCAGTAAACATTTGTGGGTAGAAGAAAAAAGTGAATGGAGACTTGACACAGGAGAATGTATAAATAAATGCAAACCTGTATAATATCGTATATCTATGTGCAATGAATTGTATCAGTGTTAGCTGAATAGCAAGAAATTGTCATTGTGTCAGACAACAAATTCTGAATAGGGATGCCTATAGTCTCACAATTCAGCCTGCTTTTTTATTTTAAATGTTTTGCCTGTATTTGTGTCTGTGTGTGTGCATATACTGTATGTGGGTTTGTCTGAGACTGAACTGGCAACCCCAATGCTGCCAGCTCTGTGGTACTAACATCAACACACAGCTCAGAAGTGCAGCTTCGTTCTGACAGACTTCCGTTGCCCCTGTGCTGAATGAGAGCATTCCTCTCAGCTGCCAGTTCCTGCAAGTAAGTGTGTGTGTGTTTCGCATTGTAGGAGCCATGAGGCTGAGCCAGGGCCCCGTCATTGGGCTATAGACCATGTGTGACCTCATCTCAACCTGGCAACCCATTAAGCCTCAGATGGAGATAAGAGGGATTGCCAATCTTACTGTCTGTCTGCCTAATATAAGTTATTTGTCCTCATAGCTAAGTCTGCTTCATCTTAACTCCTTTTTAAACATGAAACTAGTGAAGGGAAATGATGTGAAGAGAGGAGATGGTTACCGTGAAAACTTTTTTTTACTGACTGTCCAATCTAGCCTCTCACATATCGGAAGAGCACATAAATAAATATGTCACCAAACTATAAGAAAAACAGCATCCTGCATCTTGACAACTTGGCAACAGTGCACTTGGAAAACTTGAACACTTCATGCTTGTGAAGTGGGTGTAGACAGTGCTGCCACGAGCTGATTTGATGCTATGCTGGCCAGTACCACAAATAATGCTGTACCATTTGCCACATTCTCTTCATGTCTATATTTGATGTCACATCTTTTACTGTCATTTGCCCTCACTTACGCAAATAGAGATGCATCATGGATCTTTGGAATGAGCTACAAAGACATCTATCTCTACACCAGATCAGTATGATCTGTGGCGAATGGAAGTTGGACTGGGTTGTTTTCCGAGATGTCAAGCTCACAGATATCTTGCCTTTCTTTTTGTCAGAGCTTGCTCCAGAAACCTGACAGCGATGATGTTGTCCAAATGAATGCACATACATAACAACGCATGCACGTTTTGCTGCAGGTGGACCTTCACCAATTAGGATGTGTTACTGTCATATCAATCATCAAAATCTGAGTGCTTCTGCATAACATTGGCACATCCAATATTTGTTGATTCCTTGTTTGTCTGTCTAACATGAGCTTTACAAACAGTATTTTGGTGGATAAGCTATGGTTAAAGAAAGGTTGATGTCACAGGAGTGCACATTATGAACACTGTTATACACTACTTTGCTACGAGAAGCTTTCTTTATTACTTATTTTGAAATTCCCCATTCTCCAAAATAATATACTGTATCTATAGACTCAGTTAGGGAGTCGCTGCACTTTTATCGCTGCACTTCTAGTTGCATATGTGTCATTTCTTATGTAAAGGCACACACATATTTTTATTAAAAAATATTCATGCTCAACTAGAAAAACAGCATGCTCTGGCTTCGTCTTTCCCAATCACCCATCCACCCTGAATATTTTTACCTTAGAAGGATAAATAATTACCTATTACACAGCCAGTAACGTCCAGCCCAGCCACCATGGGTTAATGAGGCTGCAACACTGATAACAGGAAAAACTATGTGGAGCGATTTGGAATGAAAGATTACTCACCAGTTTACATCTACAGTACAGGCCATCAGCTTAACCATCAATGCTGCACTGCAGCGGGCCCATCACACTTACTGTGTTAGTCTTTTATGTTTTTATTGGCCTTATTAAAATTATCCAAAACTGCATGTTTTATTAAAAATAAATATTATTTGTATCTACCACTTACCTAATTTGGTTACTTTCTTCTCAAAAGTTACAAAGTAAGGCTTGCTGGGAAATCCTAATTTGACCAATGGGGATGCTCACTGTCATTTCTGATAACTTGCGTTAGTGGGTTTGAATTTTTTTCTCAACTTTTTAACAAGAAGCGGTTGTTCTTCAGGTAATGTACGATTAAGTTAGCAGCATATTGTTTAGCAAACAAAAGAAGTGGCGCCCAGGAGAGGACGGATAAACGACAGCAGGATGAGTTTACTGCTGACCTGACGACTTTAAGCAGGTGTTTTACTCAGCATGCTTGTAGTGCATTGAATGTTAGCTGTGTTGACGTGCAGCCGGAGGGTAACGTCAGCTGGGTTGGCTACACTCAACAGAGGACAACAGACCCATGGACTTGGAGTTCAGCGCTGTCGTTAATGTCTTTGCTGATCTCCAGGCCCGACAGATGACCTTCTAATGGGCGAGTACAGGTTTCTGTTTTTAGGGATTTAAAGGTGCAATATGCAGCTACATAATCCACTGTGTCATTAGTGATGAATGGTGAATTCTATAAGTGATTGTATGATGAGGTGCTGGCATGCATTCATTCATACTGTGCAGACCCATACTAAGTTGTTGCGTTTTTCTTGATGGCTATTTGTTTTACGCTCACTGACACACTGTGTAAGAGACCTTTGTATTTGTTTGTTAGTGTTGGTTGGCAAAAGCTATTTCGGATGTTTGATGGTTGCTGCGGTCCGATGTGCTGATCAAAGACCGATTTGCAGGATGGGAGTTGCTTTGTGAGCAACTCCATGGTGTCTGGAGTAGTTGTGTGTGTGTGTCCGTGTGTGTGTGTAAGTATGAGCGTTCAGTTGTGTTGGGGGCTTGGGGTGGGTGAGTGGGGGGTTGTGAAGTCAGCCTGCGGACACAATCAGAGTCAGCTCAGCCTTTTACTTATCGCCGCCGTGTGCAGTTGGTTATTGACCATGGCACTCTATGTACACAGCCATCTTTGCTGTATACATATTGTCTCATGTGTTGCTCCAACACAACATTACAGCCTCAAAATCAGTTGAATCAACACTACTCTCACATAGTGTCAACAAATACTCAGCTTACTGAACTGCAATAGATTGTACAGCTGTGTAATTTAGCGTAGATATGCACACATACACACTGACTGCTGCACGCTCACTTTTTTGTCTTCTGCACATATTTTTCTGTTTAATATTATGTATAACTTGTGCAAACATACCCTACACACATGCATGGGCACATCACACTCACTTTACACTGAATTTTTCTCTTGCTGTCTCACTCTCGAGATCACACAGACACAAACAACACAGGACATTTCTACACACACACGCTCACTTACTGACTCACATTTTAATGCACACAGTGCAGCAGCAACTAAATGGGGTGAGTCGTTGTCCATTTGCCTGTCCCGGATGTGGGAGTGGACTCTTTCTTTTGGCAAAGTCTCATTGTTATGTTTGCCTGCAGGTAAAATGCTAATAGCAGAGTTGGGACTGAATATACACAATGTGTGAAATTGTTTCTCAGTAAATGAAATCTGTAAATATTGCTGCAAAAGCTATTGAAATTTTTTTAAATAAATAACCATGTGCTAGTTCATTTGCAGATAGAATGAGTTACTGTGGAATTACTTCTTTAACTACTAGTCATGAACTAAATTCATAAAGATGATTACAACATGACAACACGCTTTTGTAAATAGAGCTACTCACAGTAGTACTTCACACCACTGTATAGACTTTGACCAGGGGAATGCAATTCATCCCATTTTCTTTCACCACTTCCCTGCAGTATTTTCAAGTTTGTTTGGCCCATGAGAGGAAGGGTGTTTCTGGAGATGATGACATGTTTGCCGGTGTCTTGTGTTTTTATTCGGCTCACAGAATGAGGAAACTTAGTTTTTTTCCCCCCAAGTTTATATGTAATTTTGTTGTAACAATGCAGAACTTGATGTGGAGGAAGATGTGGAGGAAAAATGACAAAGATGAGTTTATATTTTTAAAGAACGTCAAGGCAAACTAGTGCATGCAAAATATCTGGCTGAGTTTCATCTGCTGGCCTTGATTCTTTCCCTGACCAGCATCCTTAGCCTTTTTTTTTCTCACAGTGATAGCAACTGAAGTAAAAATACCACGACTGGGGCTCTGCCATGGTCAAGGCTGACAGCTTGTTCGTGAGTTGGATAGCCAGCCGTGGCGCCTGAAATCAGAACCTTGGCTCAGTACAGCCGGCACATCTCTGCATGCATGGATGTGATGGCTGGTCTGACTGGTCCAGAGAAAGCTGTGAGAGAGAAGAAGTCTTGCAGAGGGCACTCTGAAAAATAGCAGTTTATCATCTTCAAAGGCATTCCACAAAGATATGGAGGGGAGGAGAGCAGAGGGAGGAGAATTATATGCCCGCAACATATCCCCTTCTCTTGGCTAAAAGTACAGTAGAGGGGTCTGAATATGTGTGTGTGTGTGTGTGTGTGTGTGTGTGTGTGAGTGTGTATGGAGAGTGTGTGCACAGTCCATCAGAGAGAAATGGAGCAACCGAAGATATATGTGTTTTTCAAGTAACTTAAATGCACTACTTTAAAATGAAATCACCACCGTCCTGCAAAACGTGTACAAATACCTCTTTTACGGCTACCTCAAGCTCGTCTTAAATCTCCTTGTCTGTGTTCTCCCTGCTGGCATCCAGCAATATAAAGGTACATGCAGCCGCACATTTCCCAAAGCGAGTGGTGAGTAAAGACCGTTGAATGCCAAAACAATGGGGACAGTTTTGTCACCTCGAGGCCCAGAAATCAACTGGGGAAATGGTTCATTTTGGTGCCAAAACCAGGCGGGGGAGGTGGGGGCTGAAGGGGATGAATGAGACTCTTATACGGAACATTGTTTTTGCCTCTATCTCCATTACCATAGGCAGTTCATTATGTTTTGGTGGCATCCTGCTGGTTTCAGTGTTGTCTTGCCATGATAGATTTATAATTCCTTCGCAACATTCAGCAGACAGATTACGGGTTTGGGGTGGACTCTCGTCGACATTTCTCTCTGTTATTCTGTTTTTCTCTTGTTCTATCGCTCTTTGTTTCTCACACAATCTCAGTTTCTTTCTCTTTATTGCTCTTTGTCTTTGTGCCTGCTGGTCAATATTTCTCTCTTTGTATCTCTATGTTTCCATCGCTTTGTTTTGCTCGCTTGCTCCCTCAGTAAACCCTATCAAAAGGAGAGCATCCCCAGAATGAGAAAACAGTATCTCGGCACACAGGGGTTGTTATTTTGGCCAGGAGTGCACCAGTAGTAATATGTGGTCTGCTCTCTAATGTTAGCCTCGACCAAAGGTGGGCCTCAACAGCCCATTAATCTCTGGAACACACACAAACACACACACACGCACACAAAACCATGTACACCAAACACACTGACATCAGCCTGTTTGTGTGTCCTCAAATACACACACACGGATGCACAAAAAACACACACTCTCTCTCACTTTCTGGTTTTTCTGCATCACTTGCTACAGCCCGTTGACCTTAGTACTGGGAAAACAGGTTTAGTAATGGGATCAGTGGCCACTGGCAGGCCCTTTCACCCACAATCTCATCACCCCTACTTACAGTAAGTGGATGAGAGATGGACTGAGAAGAGGAGCAATGGTGGACGGGGGAATGCACTCATTTGAGGATCCTGGTGGGCCAGTGAAGTGCTGCTGTTTTGCTCCAGGTGGTCTATGAATGAGCGGCTCTTAAAAACAAGCAGAAAAGCACATGATGGAGGACAGTGATCTCACTGGTACGAATTCTACAATTTATCAAATGTGAAAATCCAAATCCATATTTAATTCCTTTAATTTGTAGGATAAGATTTAACTATGATGTATCTTTGTATTTAGAGAGCCTAACTAAAGTTGGCACTTGTCAGTGTAACTGACAAGTTGACCACAGTTGATGATGTAGGAGGCCACTGGGTATGCCAGCTTTGTGTTACCATAGTCTGAACATCTAAATTATTTAGTAAAGTTTCCCATACCCACAAAGGAAGAGGACAGAGTCGGCCTCTTTGTCAAACTCTTTGAAACTCTGAAAGATAAAAACCAAATCTGCCTCTCAGTGAGACAGCACACTTCAGAGAGGTTGAACTTCTCAACATTAGACGCTGTTAACATTTTTGCATGTGACTGCATCAAGACAGAGATGGACAAAAGTTGTTTATGCTTCATTTTAAGCACCCCAGTCCGTCATCATGCCTTTATCATCACTATTATGTGTCTGCTCTGTTAATTGTCTGAAATGGGAAAGAGAATCGGTGAGAGGAGCATGATATTTAGGTGGGAGGAGGACATGGTCAGTCTGTGGGAGCTCTGGGGCTATATACACACTCATCTCAAGAAACACAGTACCTCACCGTTTGAACACGGAGCAGACCAGCTCTCATTTTCATGCTGGCTTTTAGACTTTGCTTAAAAATACATCAGTCAGAGAGATGAAGGAGAAGGCCTTCAGAGGCACTAGAAAAGAAGAACCAAACGGGGATTCATTGATAGATTTGCCCTTTACTCCCAGCTGTTACACAAGTCCTCTAAAGAGCCCAGTCATAATGGAGGCATAGCATGTTTTTTTATTTATATCTTTTTCAACACCAACGCTATGAAAGCTTCTCTGCACTCCTCAAACGGCCTGCTTCCTACCCCATGTTAGTTTCCATTGTATTAAAGTAGGCCCGTTTTAAAAGAAGTTTGAAAAAAATTCCCTGTGGTGGGTTGAAATCCCATTTGCGAAGTGAGCTGTGGTACATGGGATCAAGCGTTTCTGCTAGACAAAGAAAACTGAAAGCGAGGCAGGAACAGTGAGGTTACAGACAAATCTAATTAGATGGAGAGATGGGCAGTGATAGAAAAGAGAGAGAGAGAGAGAGAGAAAGAGTAAGAGAAATAGAGAGAGACAATGCTGGAGGGGAGCTGACTCATTCAATACCACATTCTCTATTTTTTTTTTTTTTTTTTTAACTCCATGGGACATTTTTTAATTTCTGTAAACATGTTCCAAGTCTGTTGAGTGCATATAGTCAAGAATAAATTTGGAAAAGTTTTTTATTTTTTAATTTTTTCATAAGGCAGAAGGTTTCTTAACAGGCGTTGCTCCCACCCTCCAAGCCTCTGTCTACATGCAGCGTTGCTTCTTCTGGCTCCAGAAGGTTACTTTTCATAGTTAAAAGAACCAAACTGAGCTTTCAAGTGATTATGAGTTAAAGCTCTCCCAAAGATGACGGTGAAGCTTTGATTTTGGACCAAAGCACAAGGACAAAATCCCTTTCATCTACCTTTTTATTTGATTAAACTGGGCTTGATGAGCCCGTCTGCTGTGCTGCCGTAACAGTCCGACCCTGGTCAGTTTTAGGTTTACTGCAGATTGTTGTTTGGTTGTAGTTCCTGTAACAATAAATCAAAGGTCAAGTGTACTTTGAGAGATCATCCTCCTAAACCAGGACTATGTTTTGAGTAACAATCAGGCTTCAGTGCTGGGTTTGGAAGTTAAGTTTGGTGTGAATTCACTGACTACAGCTGCCATACTTTAAGAAGGAAAACTTTTTCAGAGCCACTTTTCAAGTCAATGGGGGGTGGGAGATTGTTACTCAGAACATATTTGAGTGGAGTATTCCTTCAAGGCTGCAAATGCACTGTAACTTTTATTCACTTGGACCAGGCTGAGCAGGCGGAGGAAGTCATCATGCCAAACCATAGAACAGATGTAATTAATTCAAAGAGGCAGTCCCTCTGCACTTTCTGAAAGTCTGCTCGCTTTTGTTGGCCTGGCTTTTGCCCACAAGTGCCCTTTGCCTACTTTGTCATGAGTCAGATGTACAGCGGTGAAAGTTAGCCGGAGGTAGTCAGTCACTTTTTCAAATATAGTACAGACAGGACAATGTCATGTTGAAGTACATGTGTGCTGGGGCTGAAAGAGGAAGAAGAAGTTTACATGACTGCATTTCTTTCTCATCCTTATTCACACAGACAGCTCATACAAGACCTCCCAAGAGTTTGTGGTACAACTCACTCTCAACTGTTTTAACATAATGTCTCATGTACTGGACTACACAGACTCACAATACAAGTGGGCGGGTGAGTCGGGTCTCTTCTTGTTGCGCACACTCTCTGCCCGTTTTGGCTGTCAGCGTACGACTGCTTCTGTTACGAAGACAACTTCAGAGTGCTGGTTGCTGCGGGGCGTTCTGGTTGTTGCTGTAGCCCCATCCTGAGTTTCCGCTTGCAGAGCAGGCTCTCTGCACGGTGTGTAATGGAGCCTAAAACAGTACAAACAAATGTGAGCTGAGAACAGATGTGTGTGATGCTGTCTTCAGTGTTGTATTCATCAAATATAAATTTGCTTTAAAATTTGCCTTTGGGATTGAAAGGGCAGGGGCTAATTTCATTTTTTATTATCATTATTTTTTTTTTTTTTAGTTTATAAAGTGCGTGTGGTCGCACATAAATGTGTTGTGAAACCAGGAAGTGTAAAACATGTTGTTCCCCCCTCCTGTCCTCTAATGTCTTGTCCTCTTCACAGTTAATGCCAGTTCATACCTTCATACCTGTAAGGGTCGACTTAGACGGACATTCACGTGCAGCCCAAACTTTGTGACGACACAGACTGTACACATAGCAAGTGCGCCGACTCGGCATGCTTTAGATAACAAGAAGAACCCTTGTTTTGAAGTGAGGTTGTGTGAGATACAGCATACCCATATTTATATGATTCTTCTTTGAAACAATGCAAAGACAGCCAAATGAACTCCTGCCCCTGCTCATTACACAGTTGCATTTCAGCTGCGGTCAAAAAGTCTTTTTTGCTTAGGAAGGTTCCCGACTGGATGACATGACCTGGAAGTATCTGAGCGGCAGCCACGATAAAAGCTGTTCAACTTCTCTAAATGATAAGGAAAGGGCCGTCAGTGCTTCCTATCTTATCTCCTTGCCACAACAACATTTCAAGCGACACACCTATGAATGTATTGGACACACCATTGTACTGTAATCCAAGTCAACCCACATGAATATAGAAACAACAGAGCATCTGTTTTATGTTTGTGACACAAATCTTATGGAAATCTTTGTCTGAGCTCCGCACCCATAAATATAGATTTATTCTCTTTCAAATCTGTCCAGATTTCTAGTAACAATATCATCATAACAAAATACTATATACATAAATCTATACTAAATCCCCTCCCACTGTGTAGAGCAGTAAAAATCTAATTTCTCCACTTAACAAATGTATAAAAATCTCAAAAGCACCAATATCAGGAAACTCTATGTACTTACGTCTGAATAGAATTTATTCTGACCTTTTGCTCAGCTCCTTATTTTCCTATATTTGATTATTATTTTGATTTATCTTTCTCTACCTGTGTATTGCATTCATGTTGTATTTCCCATCCATGTGTTATAAGTAAAGCCGATTAAAAAAAAGAAGAAGAAAAGCCTTGTGAAAGTTCAGTCAGCATCAGCGTTGTCTTTTCCTAAGTCCTTATGAATTTTCTTTTCCATCTTTTCAGTTGGCAGTCAACGTTGTGGTGCATTACTGACACCAGCTGGAATGGAGTGTGGATTGGGAATTAGCACGTGTGTACAACGCCAGACCGACACGGACAGTTGTCAGTTGTAGCATGAGTGGAACTGTGTGTATGTCCACACAACTGAAAAGTCTGCAGCTGCCTGAAAGTATGTCCGAGGCTTTAGTCGTGACAGAGAAACATACTCCTCTGTATTTGAGAGGATGGTCACTTCACTCTCTCAATAAATGATATTTATCTTTCTTTTACATTTTTGTTTTCCATGTTACAAACTCATTAACATTTTGTGCCATGTGGCATTTGTTCTGTAGCAATTACGCAGAGATTTGAGAAGCAGGGACAAGTTACAGGCTGTTGAAAGAACAAACGCTGGAGATGAGTCATAAGAGGAAAGTTGAGATGCATTATTTCCCATCCTGCATTATCATCCAAACCCACCTGCTCATTTCATTCCTTTCTCTAGTGTTAATATCAACCATACATACTTTGCTGATGCTCGAGAGCTCTGTAGAATGTTGCCACTTGATGTAAAGGCCATTCTGCGTAAACCGGCAGGTTTTCCAATAATGAGAATGATTGTGCTTTGCAGGTGGCTGAAGCCTCACTATAAGTTGGCATTGATGGGAAGGTGTACCTCTCACATAGCCCGGTATGTTGCAGAGCAGCCTCTCTGGTTTTTCATTGAGTATCATCATTAATTAGCATATGGTTGTCGGAGGCAGCTGCCATCTTACAGGCTTTAATGTGAGCTCAAAGCTAGCACGAGAGCGCAGGGAAGCCTTTTAGCTTGTGTTGAAAACAGACGGAAATGCCAGGCATCACCTAGTAAACAAGGTTTTGATAGGAATGTTAGCTTGCAAAACATTGCTCCTGAGCCGTCTCAGTGGAGTCTGTGGCAATCTGTAAATAAGGAGACCAAAGGGGAGAAATGTCTAATCGTCCTTGAAAAGGATGTGCCACAGTTTTTTAATATCTTCTGCCCCGATGCCCAGAGGTATTGCAGCAGGGTGGGAGGAGTGGGGAGGTGTGAGTGGCGGGGGTGCTGTCTGTGCCGGGTGATGGGGCATTACTCTCGCGCCATTGACTTCATTACAGTCCCTCTCACATATCCATTCCTCACCCTTTCTAAATGCCCTTGCCAGCCTCTAATTCACTTAATTCCTTGATTATCAATTCTGACGGCATTCGGGCAGAAAGGTCAATACTTTTGGTGGCGTGCACCTGAACTTTACAACACTGACTCAAAAATGAAGGCGCTGGCTTTATCAAAGCAGTGCCGAAAGGATGGAAACATGATGTATTGCAATCTAACAGTACCAGTTGGTTTCATGAAATTTTCATCGTTCACACACTCACAGGCGTATTGCAAGAAAGCACACAAAAAGGTATGCATCAGCACACACAGGGACAGGGGGGGAAAAAGAGCATGAACGTACCACAAACGCAATCCTGAACTTGCAGCAAACACCCATTCCTCTCTCTCTTCCCTCTTCGCCCATCTCTTTGATGAGATCGAGGGTGCCATGCCGTGACTGTACGCGGCAGACGCACGAACAAGTGTTTCCCCCCGAGGAGATGCGATCTAAATGGGAAAGCAACATGACAGCTTTGCTCTGAACGGCCACATAATCAAACACCACACCCACTGTTACACACCACCACGTCTGTTTGGGAGGCTTTCCACTCTCCGCTTCATGCATGTAAAACATACAGTACAATCTCCTGCAATCTTCATCTCTGAAAACTCTGCATCTGTGGTCGAACGTCCTTTTGTCCCCTGCAACACTGTATTAGTCCAAAGCAGTCATATCTATTTACATGTATGTATAGATGCAGTTTTGTGCGTTTCGCTGACCTTTTTCTCTGTGTTTTGACTTTAGATATTTATTTCAGTCCAGTTTCAGTTTAATTTGGGTGGGGGGTATTGATTAAGCATGCAGGGCTTTCTGAGGCATGCCGCAGCATCATTTAATGTCTAGCATTTCACAACATTTGGTAAACATCCCTGACTGCTCTGATGTTCTGTCCACAGCAGCCTCACAGTCTGCTGGGCTTCTATTTTTTCCCCCACACATGCTGGGTCTGGTGTTGGTGGCATCTCGTTCTGCTCCATGTCTGAGCACATCTTTATGTGGGCAGTTGAGATGTAGGTGAGAGGTTTTGGACCAATTTAAGTCCACAAACACTGAAGATTTACCTTTCCCATTTAATGCCTGAAGTAGTGTATGAGAGCACATGCTGCCCTCTTTTTGGCAAATATTAATGTAAGTACTTCGGTTCAGTATCTAAATGCACGTGTAGTTTTGTGTACTTTCATGTTCAAGATGTGTCCTTGTTTCAATGACACTTCCTGGTTGTTTTTTTCTTAGTTTTAATGAAAATTCTTTTTCTCCAGAGAAACATTTGTTATGACTATGGCCATATTTCACTGAGCACATCCATTAGTTTATGGATAAGTAGAATGCGCAATTATAGCCAATTAAAATGTTTAGCAGAGTGGGCTAAATGGTCGCAGAGGCGTAATCTAGGCCAGTTTGGCATGCCACAGAACTCAGATAAAACTGATTTCTTAGCTGCTGAAGTGTCTCGCTGCGTTATCACTGCGAGAGATGTGATCCATCATAAATCTGCAAGCTGCTGTCTGCAATGCAAAAACTGATCTGACTCGATGTTCAGAAAAGCTGTCAGTTTGGGTGAAAGCACACAGCAACTTGAGCATCTTGTTTGGTTTTGTGTACATAAGGTGTGTGGGGGTGTGTGAGTGACTGAGGCAGACACAAGACAGACACACGTGAGTGTGAATGTGTGTGTGTGTGAGAGAGAGAGACAGAGTCAGAGACTGTGTGACAAGTGCATGGTGTGTTTTTTTGTGGGGTTTTTTTTTTTCCTTTTTTTGAGAGGAGTGTGTGTGTTTGCTTGTGCATATGTATACATTGACTCAGATCTGTGAAGAGTAATGGCCGACTGTCTTACCTGACAGTCAGATAATCCTACATCACCACACGAACACACACACACGCACGTTCTTGGTTAAGAATGTTAGAGTAGGATCTGTTAAAACTACATGCAAAGCACTACCCTGCCTCTGACAGCTTGCCTGGGATAACTTGGCTGATTCGTCTGAGTAGTTTGGCTTCGTCTCTCCCTCTTGTTTCTTCTCTCGCCTTTTTCTTCATCAATCTCATTTAATTAGTCGTTTCAACCTGAGGAAAATGTAGCCCACCTGGTCCCTTTTTCCATGATGGTAATAATCTAGTCTAAACAGTGGTTCGGAAAACTGAGGTTTTTAGTTTGGGTTTAAATCAAACATAACTCAGAAAACTCAAAGTGTTACTGAAACTTGAGCTAAATGCTACCTTGAAAAAATGTGATAGTGTTGGATGACTATTAGGATGTATTCTCTGTGGACCCCTGTATGTCTGAGCCCATTGAGAAGGGGGAAAAAAAATCACCTAGACTGATAGCACAGAAATACAGTTTAGGATAGTTCAAACTAAGCCACCTGCCATTATCTTTCAAAGCTGCCTGCAACACAAGACAGTTGACATGCTGTTCTGATGCACATGCATGCATTCACTGCATATACATGCTGTTTGGAGAGAAGGCTGCGTGCTGGAATCAGACTGAACACACACATCCTCCTCCCCCTGCCCAGGTGCTGTGTGCCAGGCACTTCATTAGCCCAGCTCTGCAGATGGACGCTGATGGAAACAGGCTTTTTGAGCTTCATTCTTTGTGACTTGTTGTTCATTAAAATCAAATTATGTGTCAGGAAGCATAACTTGTACGTGCTACGGTGCAGTTAATGCTCAACAAGCTCTTTGTCTTGCATCGGTGCATGTCTGTGTTTGTCTTACACAGTCTGCCAGGCCGATTCTGCTCTTTGTGCTCATCCTGCGCACCTGACGGTTACATTTGAGACAAAGTTTTCACAGACACTGATGAATGACTTTTTGTTTGACTGGTGCTCAGGTTCAACCCTTTTCCGTTATGTGTTATCAGTTTATGGGAATGACACAGTCTAGTATCTCTACTTTAATGTGGGGGCATAAAAAATGAATCTTTGGTTGCAGTGGTAATATGGCTGTTGAGAATTAAGAAATGAACTCACTGTAGATAATCTAGACTGAATCCTATACGCACACCTTCATCAGGAACGGACGGCCACTTTAGCTGACAAGCCATCAGTGTGAAGTGTAAAAACACCACAGCATTGTCCTGTAAGCACCACAAATGTCACCAAATTTAGAATAATGGGGACACCGATGATCAACCCAGTAATTCCATTCTTCAGCATGGGGAGGGAGATAAGAGGTCCTGTAGATCTGGCTGGCCTCCTCCCCTGGAGGATGTGGAGATGTGATGTGAAATGACTGCTGCAGGAGTCAGTACTTTCTGACTGAAGAGTCCCATTTAGTCTCCCCATGAGATCTGTACTACATCACTCACCTTAGACTAAAATCCTTTTTGGTTTGCACTCAGTCTTTCTGATTTCCTATATGTCTTTTTGTCTCTGTGTGGCTGTCTGTCTTTTCTTCATTCGACAGTCATGCTTTTGCCATTGGCTTGAACACAGAGTGATTTATAAAAGCCAAAAATTATAGACTACCACAAATATGGAGAGGTTGTGCCTTTAGAATAGCAGAACCAACGACCATGTAAGTGTGCGAGAAATCGGCCACAGGAAGGTGGCCAAGGAAATAGAAAGCATGACAAAAAATGTGTGTGTACATACCCATAATTATGCTGTCTATGCTGTCAGCCAGACTGTAGTTAATAATTAAATTCATTCACAGTAAGGGGGTCATTGGTCATAAGCCTTTGCAGGTAACCAGGGTGTGTGTGCATGTATGTGTGTGTTCGGGGGGAGGATGCAGTGAACTGGCATACAGTCAAGAGACAAGCTGCCAAATTCCCTTGGCCTGAACTCCTACTGCAGTCATTCAAACTCACAAAAAACATACTCGCACAGTATTTCCAATCAGTCACTTAGTTTCAGGGGTTTTAACATCAGCTGTTAGCAGCGTGACTGCAGCTACAGTAAGAACAGAGGATAAATGTAATTGCCTTTGATTCCAGCCACACCTCTGCTATTATTGAATTAACCAACACCAGCTAGTTTGAATCAATACCAATGTTATCACAGGGCCCCAGGTGAACAAGATATAAAGAGAAAATCAGGTGTGACAACATCTCCTCAATCATCAATAGAGTTGCCTCCTCTTCATTTCTCGCCATTGACTACATATTGAATGCTGATGAGGGAGAGAATTGATCTCCTCTCTCGCTCACTCTCACAGAGAGGTGACTTTACATGGGCAGTGAGCAAATCAGAGGAAATGGGTGAGAGACAGAGGATGGGAAACAAAGAGGGGGAGAGGTGCAAGGGAATTAAATGATCTAAAGGGGAGTAGAGTTGTAGAGGAGAGATGTCTCTAATTGGAGGCATCTGGGGGCTTTGAAGTAATCAAGGAGAAGGAAAACTGACTCCAGCTCTGATAAAACTATTAGCAGCTTCCGAAACCAGTCTGGGATCAGCACAGCAGTACGGTGCACAGGGGGTGCAGACAGTGGAGTAGGGAACTGTCTCAGTATGTTCAGTGATGTCTACCTGCTGCAGAAGGTAGTGAAGGAGGAGCACAATTTCACATCAGCAGGGTTCTCCACCAAGGCCAGAGCGGCTGTCTGTATTCATGACTACTACACACACACATGGGGCTGTGGCTCTTTATCAGACCCGTTATATGAACTTTTAAAACATTTGCAGTAATATTGCAGAAATCCTCCAAATTCTGCAACAAAACTAAATGATGTTTCCAATGTGAATAAACAGAATAATAAAGCTGAGGACATGAAAGTGTGCAACTGGCCCCATGCCATTTGTTGACAAACTCTACCCTAAATAATCAATGTTCTGCTACTGAAACAGTCACATTGCAACATGGGCACTATAACCATGAGCAGAGTATGGATTTTTTACATGGTGCGGGTGAGGCCATGTGTTTTCTCAGTGAAGTGTATCATTCAATATTAACAAACCCATTTTCATTACACATGTTCCACAACTTGTATTACAGTGATCCTTTTAATGAGTAGTGAAATTCATGCAAGGAGCAATGTTGTGCATTCTTTGGCATCCTATTACCACTGACTTTGATTGTTATCATCATTATTATTATTATTTTATTACATTACATATTTATAAAGTTGATACATCTGGTTGCTTTTATTTTCATTTTCTACAGTATAAATGATTTATTTCTTCTTTTATTTTTTATTTTCTCTACTGATTTTTATGTGTTGATGCCGTCAGCAGCTAACGTATGTTTTCAGGTTGTCCATCCGTCCATACAGATGTAAATACATCCATCACGTCCTCATGAACACAATATCTCAGGAACACCTTGAAGGAATTTCCTCCAATTTTGTTTTGCACAAACAATCACTTGGACCCAAAGATGAGCGGATTAGACATTGGTGGTCAAAGGTCAGAGATCAAAGGTCAAGGTCACTGTGACCTCACAAAACATATTTTGGCTATAACTCAAGAAATCATATGGCATATTTTGACACAAAAGTCTAATGTCTAAAAATGATCAAGTGAGTATGTTTTACATCCAAAAGGTCAAAGGTCAACTTCACTGAAACATCATTATGTTCTGCAAAAACACTTCTGGCCATTATTCAATGCTCTAACTCAGGAAGTGGAGATTGTGATTTCCCGCAACTTGACTGTTTGGTGGAGGCAAACACCAGCCAGGAGGTAATTCTAGTTCAGACTGAAAACAGATGAGACTTCCCCTTCTTGTTTCTCACCTCTTCCAGTGCTTTGATTAAAGTGGACTTGGTGTCATTTCTAAAATGTTCATGTGTTGATGCAGGTCTGTGTGGTTCCAACTGTCCTGGCAAGTGGCACTCCTGGTGATAACTCCTCCTTGCACACAGTGACCATATACTTTGAGCACATTGACAAGTGAGAGGCAAAACAATCTGTGAAATTCATGGCTGTGTGTGATGAATGACGCAAAGCATTTCGAAATCAATCAGGATTTTAAACTTGTTCTGGTGTGCCACCATCTTTATTGAGCGTCCATTTCAAATGGATGACATTTTTATTTTCTCTGCCTTCCTTGCACCTTGATATTCATATCATGTCCTCAGAAAAGCCCTAACAGGGAATCATTGGGTCTTGTCAGCCAGTAGGAAAGTTAGACCATCAAAGATAATTGCATGCTAATGTTCAATAAGCCTTGTAAGTCGCTGCAGATAAGTGTGGCTGCCAAACAGCCTTGCCAGGGGAAGGCACATCTAATCCCTTGGCTGTGGCCGGGGAAAATTAATACTAAGCTCCTCTGGCCAGCCACTTCCAGTGTGGTGGAAGAAACAATTACACAACGGGCCACCAGAGCACAATTAATGACTAACTGAGGAGCTTCCCAGATGTACACATTCTAACAAAGATGCATCCACCCGCTAGCTGTACAAACAACTCAAAATTGTACGGAAGGAGTCAAAGTGGGCTGTTTGTTCAAGTTCACTGGACGATGAAGTTTATGCAGAAGGACCTTGTTGTTTCAGGGCTCCAAAAATTCATCATGTTCACCCCTCCACTCTGCTGTATCCTCTGATTACATGGTCGCCTGTATCTATATAATAGCTAATTAAAATATGCCAGAAAGTAGACCAGGCATAAAACCCATTATGGTAAAAACTAGCTAAATGTGCTTCTTTGCTGTTTTAGAGAGATTATTTAATCATGAAAATGCTAACATAAACATCATTTAGTCACAGGATTTTGGACATTTACTCTAGAATCATAATCACATTTCAGTCTCTTAATTTGGCAGGTTTCAATCAGGAGAAGTTGGTGTACATTTTTCACAGTTTGCTCACAGTTGGACTCCTTTAGCAAGATGGGGAGAAGGATGGGCCTGAAGAAAGCAGTTGTGATCTTATCAGCTTTGAAGACTGAGCAGTGACACTTTTCCAAACAGGTTTGTCACAGAATGCCTTCAAGAAAACAAGTACATGTAGTGATATCAACAGGATATTATAGAGCAGGAGGTAATAATGGTAGGAAATTGAACAAGTACATAGTGAGCAGGCTGAGACTGTCTTGTTGTCAAAGCAGGAAATAAAACAGGAATTAAAAAGAAACGCTGCTCTGGATTAATTGTGTATCTACAAAGGAGGTGTTTTAGCTACTCTTTTGTTGTCTGTCTCACATGCTTGAATGAACCAACACTTCTAAAAGTTATGTTTCTATACAACTTAAGTGCGGCAGCATATACGTTTTGTAGGAAATGTGATTGCTGACTATTGTGTTATGTTCAGAGGCCATGTTTTTTTTTTTTTGTTTGTTTGTTTGTTTGGACTGAATGAATGAAGTGCTACATTTATTCATTCATTCAGTCACATATCCTCATCCTCATTGCATTAATAGAAAAATGTTTGCCTGCAATTACATTTCCTATTAAACTTTTTGCAGGTGCAGTTTAGTTGCATAGGAAAAATAATTGAATGGATTACATCTCTATGTTCAGTCCAGTAGACAACTCCAGTTGTCTCCAGTTGTCTACTGGAACTGGAGTGTGTTTTAAAGCTTTAAGTCTATTTGCCTCAGTTTTACATACATAACTACAGTGGTTTTGCACTGGGCTCTGACTGCTGCCAAAAACGCAGGTGACCTACAAATCAATACTGTGCCTGAACGCATCCTGCGTAGACACACACAGAGCTCTGTTGCAGCTGCTAACATGCTGCTCACGCTACATCTTGTATGTTGTTTTGACATTTCAAAATCTGGATACAGCTTGTTTTAACATAAAAACTGCATCAGAAATAATGGCGAAGACAAAAGGGAAAATGTAAGAAACCGTAAAATAACAGCACAGGTTAAAGCTCTCTTTTTAGCTGCCTGTTTTCTTTAGTGTTTCCTGGTGAACACAAATTGTATGTAAAGTACAGTATGTAATATTTAACAGGGAATCTAAGTATTGAAAAAAAGATGCAGATCAACATGTGGCTCAGTTTGGTTCATGTGAGTTAGTGAGGGAAGGATGACTTTCTCTCTGCTGCAATGTTCTTCATCTTCAGCTCTTTTTCTCTCTGTCCTCTGGTTGTAACACAGTGCCTACAAACACACACATTGTATGTATGTAAACACACACAGCTACGGCTCACTCCATTTTGCCTGACCACTGCAGCTCTCTGCTGCCTGGTAATTTATTGCTGAGTCTGATATTGTATTACAAGATGTATTTGCTCTCTCCTCTAATAAGAACATAGATTACAAGCAACACTGAATTCACTATCTGCATCCCAGCTGATTGCTTGGCCTACCTGTGCGTTAGCTTATATCTTTTTAAGCGTCAGCGCCTGGCTATTTACATTCATCCGCTAAGCCTTAAAACAAATTATAATCGATCCGGGGCGTGATGAAAAGGGTGGTCCTGCTGCAAATTAAAGGGAATGCAAGGTGACAAGGACAGCAGAATCACAAGCAGCTCCTCTCTGGGGGTGCACTGCAAAAAAAAAAGCACAGTAACTTGTATGTCTGATAGATACAAGCACAAACCTGAGACACAAACCAGAAACTTTTCGGTGTAAATCAAGATGCATGCGTTGTTGCTGTCTCTCTGTCACTCTCTCCTGTGAGTTCTCAAAATCTGAAAAAGAAAAGAAAAGAAAAGTGCAGAAAACAATATTTTAAACCAATATCTAATTACAGTCCTGAAACTTTAGCCCCACGTGTAACACAATTCAGTGTCATTAGGTTATGATGAAACTACAGCATCTACAAGTTTCATCACCATTAAACCACTGGATGCACAACTTCCTCTCCAACAAGCTACAAGCAGTAAGGGTTGACAGCTCACTGTCATCCGACATTATTCTCAATATCGGCGCCCCACAGGGCTGTGTACTCAGTCCATTTTGCTACAACTTCTATATAAATGACTGTCGAAGTCCATCCACCATTAGCCACCACTACAAATATGCAGATGACCCGGCCACCCTCACACTGCTCAGTAATAACAACAATGACTCGCTCTTAGCACATGGTGCGACATGGTGCCACCTTAAGCGTTTTGGGGACACCATCCTCTTCTTCTCCTGTACTGTAACATTATTGAGCCATTTCTTCTGTGTTTTTTTTCCCTTTTTTTCCCCTTCCTATCTATATTTTAGATCAAAAATAACCATGAAAGCATGCACATTCAAACACTTCCAGCCCCCTCAAAATTCTGTGGTCAGGGTTACTGGGGCTTTAACAAGTTGGATTTCTGTGTTCTCATGGGCTTTACCAGCAAGTGAAGCCTCTAAGTGGCTGGATTTGCTGAAATGCATCTAACAGAGAAGTTAAAACCAGTATTACAGACCCTTAACTGAGAAATCAGAGGTAGTTTGGTCAAGGTATATATTCCAAAAGTCATTTAGAATCCCATTGTAAACCCCATTGTAAACCTCATTATAGACTGTTTTGACGATGAAGGTACCTGGGGGAGGACCAATGAGCAGCAGTAATACGCTGAGACAAAGAAATGCCTCCAGCAGTGTCTTCTTGTCATCTTGAAGTCTCACACATAAACATTCAGCCTGACTGCTTGTCAGCGTGTTCCAGTGGTTTAATGGAATAAATTATCTTACCATACTGACAGCTTCACACATGTCTGTTGTATGTAACATGCAGTCTCCTGAATGACAACTCACATCACCATCTGACAGGCAGAGAAAAGAGAAATACCCAGAGATCCTTGCTGGCGATCTAGATGCAAAGTTATTGTACCTCATTTATGTTGTACTGAGTCGCCAGCTTGTTTTTTTTTGTTTTGTTTTTTTGATGAAGAGAAAAAAAAAACCTCTTTGTTAATTTGCTAATGGTAACAAGACCCCCTCTGAAATTTTTGACAGCTAGTAAAGTGTGACAGAAAACTTTCAAATTAAAAACCTGATGCAGTCAATTCAAAGTTCAAATCAGTCCAACAGAAAGTTAAACAAGTGATGACAACCTCCGTTCGAGTACAAGTGGGTAAAACAAAGTATTTACGCATGTGGAGACGCAGTGCCTTCTTCTGGAAGAAGATGTGACATTGTGAGAAATGCTGAGGTAGAAATATTTATGTACCTCTGTAAGTAGCAGACAGGTGAAGTTGAAGTCTCTCTCCTCTGTTCAGTGACTCTTTCGATATGTGTGGCACCTCTGGCAAAGCTGTGTTTTCTATCCCACTTGTGAATGTAAACCATTGATTCAATATGCTGTGTCATGCATTTGTTGAGGGGTTGTTTGGTTTTGCTGATGTACAGTCTTTACTGCATTTTACACGATAAACAATTCCAACTATTGTCAATGCTGTCCTGCTGTCCTGGGAAGAAGACTGGCTTTAGAAGCAAACATCACCCACTGTAGAAACTAAACAAAATCGCCGTCTGTCCTCAAACATGTTGAAACAGTATGAGTTGAATGCTATGGTTTCTCTGCCTAACCAGGACCACATATATGATTTGAAATTCTACTGTATTGTGCTATAGCCTTTGGTCTTCCTCTGTCTGCTCCCAAACATTTGTTTTGCAGGGAAATTGACTGTGATAAACCATTAAGAGCGACCCAATTGCACAATCAGCTCACACACAGAAGACATGCAGGCACATACACAGGAAACACAGGAATACACGCGTGCTTCCATTCCTACCTTCCACCTGTGGAAAGCACCAGGTCCACAAGCCTGCTGAGAAATCATTTCCCGGGCAAGCGAGCGAGGCAATTCTGTCGCAGCAAGGAGGAAAAAAGGCTTTTTTTAATGGGGAAAAATGGGAGGCAGGGGAAGAGTTAGCAGTAGCAGCCAGGATAATTGATGGCAACTGTTTGGGTACAAGATTAAGATTCATGGGTAGGACCACACATGGGGGCTGGAAAGCGGTATGCACTGGAGGCATGAAGGATATGAGGCAAGACGTTGACTAGCCTGCTGGCTTAATTGATAGAGTGTCGTCCCAGATACAAAAACTAGGATTTCATTCACTCCTAGAATGGAGGCTAGAATAGGTTCCAATACCTAGGCCTAGATTGAGAATGACAGAGAGAGAGAGAGAGAGGGAGTGAGAAAGGAATGGAAAGCAGAAAAGGAAAGTGGTGGAAGCCCAGAGGCAAGAGAAGCAGGTCTGCATGTGGAAGGTCAGTGGTTCTTCTACCCAGACTGGCTGGAAAAGGGCTCATAGAGGAAGTATATGAGTTACACTCTCCTACTGCTCAACAGCTGCCCTTGAGGAGCCTTTCAGCAGTGTGCTTAACACACAACTGCCCCAGTGGAGCTGTTCAGTGGCCAACAGCAGAGGATGTAGCTCGAATGTGACACTCTTGTAGGGGAAGTGCACAGAACTGCTGTTGACTTTTCCTGGATATATTAACTTGTGTTTTAAAAACAATCCAATGTATACCCATCAGCCCCCTCCTGTGGTTACTATTTTTCATGGTTTAGGAAGACAGATACCTCCCAAATGAGCCAGCTATAAAATGCCTGATATTTGACATTATGAGTTGTCTTTCTAGTAGCAATTTGTAGCTTCACCCTTGGTAACCCATTGGACTGACTATGGAAATGGTAGTGTATAGTGGGAATAGTTGAGAATGGTTGACTTATAAAAGAAGTCATGCACAAAATCTGGAATGAAAAAATCAAATTGAGGGGAGATGGAAAAATAGGGGTCGGAACTGGCAAGAGATGAAAGGAGACAAAAGTAGAGGCAGATGTTAAAGGTTATACATGTAATAGTAACATCAATGAGCCTGTCCCGTTTCAATTTCCATAGAGCTTCTGTAAAGAAATGACACCATTTGTGAGAGCACTGGCCTCTGGGCTGAACAATGAATTTTACTGAGTGCCAGCCATCAGATTTGGTCAAATGTGGAATTGTTTTTATTTCTGGCTTTATTCAATAAAGGAACAGAAATAGAAAGACAATGCTCTCCGTATTATTAAAAACAAAAATCCCCTTCAGTAGAAGCAAAGCTCATCTCTTCATCAGAGAGCGAAGGAGTCACAGTCATTCATAGACTCAAAAGCACCGATGCAGTAGCCTTTATGAGATTATCTGCATCATAGTCTGAATGATTATATTAATTATTGCAAGAGGAAACTGATATATAAATGTGCATTAATCTAAGCAAATGATTGTGTAACCTGAATTTAGTGTTGCTAAACAGTATAGATGCATTCACACAATGTCAGATGCATCTGTGCACTGTAAAGAAAGACTGCGGTCATGATGAGACAAGACTACTTAGTTAAAGTTGCTGATTATGGTAATAGTTAATCAAGAAACCGTGGTCAGTGGTAAAAAAAAAACCCAACTTTGACTGTTGACAGGAGACATCATTTCCTATCTCTGCTTTGTATGACCAACCATCCACCATGACCTCATCTCTAAGACGATTTATGGGAGAATGACCATTCTCACTATCACAAATGGTTGGTGGTCAGGAAAACATAAATGTAGATTTTGTCCAGCATTTGAACAAATGACCGACTCTTTCACTTTTCTGGTTAGCACAGTCTTGTGTGTGTGTTTGTGTGTGTGAGTGAGTTTGTGCGTTTAGGGTAATTAGGGTGAGGTAATTTTCCTTCCTTGATCACTCTTCCCCTTCTGTAGATGTAAGGCACACAGAGGTATTGTGTAGTTCTGCCATCCATGTGGGTGCCAGTATGAATCTAGATCATAATAAACTAAATTTGATCTCTAAATAGCAACTTCCGTGTGTGTATATATGTGTGCGTGTGTGTCTGTGTGGGCGTGTTTGTGTGTGTACTTAACTGATCACCCCCTGAGGTCCACTCAAGTTCCTCAGCATGTTGTTAGAAACGGAATAGCTCAGGGCCACTGTAGAGACGCACCAAGTTTTCTCTCCCTTTCACACACCACTAACACTGTCACACACATTTGCACCAATTTAGACTGTGGGGATTTGAGTCACCTCAGGGGTTTACTGTTTCTACTATTAGCATATAAAGAGCATAAATTTTACTGCACCTTGTGTTAGCAGGAAGCTTCTAAGACTGCAAGAGCAAAGGCAAAGCCTCCTGGGAAAACTTAAAAACTCTGATTGGAGAAATTTGTGCCCAAAACTCAATGAAAGTCTGGTGGTTGTACCATGAAATATACTAATCACATGTCTAGCCTCGAATGCACATGTGCGGATACGTGTGCACGTGCACCCACATGCACGCACTCTAACCCTAACCCTGTTGTGTCTGCACACACAAACACAAACACACACACACTTCAGCCCAAGTTTAAAACCGGTCTGGTAACATGGAGGAGCCCAACTGCAAATCACTCTTCTCATCTGTTGAGAGCAAGTTTTTGACACAGCAGGCAGATTTTCTGATTCTCTGTTGTCTTCACGTTGATGTCTTAAACTCCTGATGAACTAAACAAGCTACTCAAGACTCACTTTACTACTGTATTGGTTTAAGGAATCCTATTAACAGAGAGTGCTATATTAATATTCTGGAACTAGAAAGACATAATTAAGGGAAATGAAGTCCAACTGCATTCAGTAAAATCATCTGATGGATAATGAACCGGTAAACCTGCTCTAACATCTATCTAACGGTGTTCACACTGTGAGCAACACCACCAAAGTCAGCTGTGAGGCTCTTGTATTATTTGGCTGAGCTGTAAGAGCTCTTTAGCTGTGGAAGCCTAATTGTGAGAACAAGCTGGCATCTCAAACTTAATCAGGGACCCTTCCTGGCATGATATTTAATCAAAATACTCTTGCAGTGAAATTCAAGAGGAGGGAATACAGGTGCCTGAGAGGAGGTTCAACAGTTCCTCTCTGCTCAACAAGCTGAACCTGTCATACACCTGTTTTTTTAAAGGTCTGATCTGGCCCATCAGAGAGGAGGTTAAACAGACTCCATTTTCATCCAACTCACACACATTAAAACCAAAGCACTGTCCACAGCAGCAGTGGATGGTCCTTCACTGGCTGCTTCACTCTTTGTTGGAGCCAGTGAAATCTCTATTCACCCCCTGAAGGCTCTGGGCAAAATGATGAAAGTGGTTTCACTCCTTTAAATCTAAAATGCAATACAAATTTTGTGTATGCTGTTGTCAGCATCTGACTAAACCTGGTTCATTTTGCCCTCCAGTGGTGGAAGCATAATTGGTATAATGGAGGGATATCAACAGCTGGTGGTCATGCACTCGTGCTCAGGGACAATTGTCCTAGGTTAATTGTTGAGCACACAGTTTACACATGCAGTTTATTTCAAACACCTCATCTTCCCTTTTTCTCACCAACTTAGCTCACTGTCACTATCACTGACGTTTTTCACAATCACACAGTGAACGGTGAGCTGCCGTCCACCAGATACACTTCACAGTCATTTCCCCTTGCTTTACATATTGTATTCCAATGACACTTTGTAGACATTACATAGATACTCCATCTTCCCTGCTGTTACAACATAACCAAGCAACATTACTAATAAGTTAACATTTAGAGATGGAGAACGTTTACCTGCACATCTATCCTTATTTTAAAAGCATGAAGTTGTTTAAAAAGCCATCATACGGTCATACCATCAGCATTATGAACAATGCATATGCCACATACTTGATATTCAGTCTAACCTGCTGGTGTCATAATGTGTACATTGGCCCACAGTCACCACCACTGATCACAGGAGCTTGTGCTTGATAAACCTGGCAGGGAGGAACATGTGACTTGTGTTTGTGTCCTCTGAAGTAAACCTCCCAAAATAAAGCTGTACCCAGGTTGCATCATATCAGCAAGCCACTGGACATCCATTTATTTCCCATGGAAGAAAAAGCAACCAGAGGAACTCTGTTATCACTGACAAGCACAGTTTTATTTGTTGCTTTCTTAAATGTACTTATTTAAGCTCTATTTCAACAGAGTGAATCACCATTTAAAATTCTGTAGATAAAGCCCATGCAGTCTTACCGTCTTAAGTTTATTACATGTGAATTCCCTCCACGTGTGAAGTGCAAAGATACACGTCAGTCTTTAATAAGTCTTTGCAACACCATTTTTATAGTCATATACCTTACAATAACTGAGAAGCATTCAAATTAGGCCAGAGTGTATTTACCCCAGAGCCTTATTAATTTAAAACCAATTTAATACAGGTAAAACAAACAGAGGTTGTGTGTTACTAAGGTAAGCCAAAACGGAAGGTCATACACGCACATTGTAACCCACACACACACACTTCTACTGGTCAGTATAGGGTCTAAAAGGCTTTGCACTAGATCTATTGTCGGCAGCGCGTTCAGTCAAGAAGAAGCAGCTAGAGGATTTTGGGTAATGAGGTGTGTGTCAGTGTCAGCCAATCACTCCCCTGTGACTTGGATGGATTTTTCTTATCCAGACACAAGCTTGAATCCTACAGAGATACAGATGCAGAGAGAGATAATAAATGGAGAGGGTGCAGCCTTCACACATTTCAGGCATTGCATTGACCAGTTCTCCATGCTTCCTCACAAAAGTTTTCTTGGGGACTACTTGTCCTGGACTACTGAATTAGAGAGTCAGTTCAAATAAATAAACACATAAACACAAGAAGATGTATATTAAGCTACAGTTTGCTCCATGGCTGTTTATTTTCTGCTTTAATAGCAACACTAACCATTAACAACACCAACAACAAACACACACACACTCCGAGACACACAGAGACATAGGTGACAGTGGTATATTATCAGTGGCGGCCTGATTACTGTTTTCATGCTTCCACTTAAAACTTCCACTCCCTCCTCCTGTTTTTGATTTGAGCAACACCATGCTTCCTCATTTACAGCTGCAGTATCACACAGCACTGTCACGCCGAACATTAGATAACCAGCGAGTGAATGAGAGTCTAAAAAGCTGTATGGATTTATTAAGAAGCAGTGATATATAAATAGTTGTGCGTGTGTGAAGTGCAATGTAGTTAAATACGATTAAATAAGAAAAAATAAAAATAAAAAAATAAAACGGTAAATTCAAATTTTCATATTTCCCATGGTGTGTTTATGCTCGGCTACAGTTTAAATGGGTTAGTAACAGGCCTTCTCTTACATTTGTAAATAACATTACTGAACAAACAGGAAATAAGTGACCTCTGTCTCTCCACAGGACTCTGGTTTTACTGGTTTTGTGTAAGATAACACCCATACCTTATCTACATGATGGTAGTGACTTGTGCGTTATTTAATACCACTGCTGGAAACACCCACTCAGCAGTGACGCACAAATACTGTTGCTCCAACTTTTATCAGTCCAGGAAGTCTTTCAGCTTTTTCTGCCACTGGTAAAATGCATCTATTTATACTTTATACGACTTATACAGTTTTTCACTTTTTTTGTTGATAATGCTTGAACTTTTTTTTTTTACTTAGAGCTACACAATCAGCTTCTGTTGAAGGCTGTAGTTTGGTATTAGCATGAGACAGCCTCAGCTAGCTAGTGAAACCAAACAGCTGCCAGACAACATCTGTGGAATTTATACAGCTTTATGCTGCAGTGTTCTTTAACACAATTGCCACGGTGACCACAGAAAGCCACACTGCAACTCACTTTTCCTTGGGTAGCAAAGAGCTGCGTTCATTATAATTTGTGAGGCCCTTACAGTTAGCAAAAACGTGTCACTTCATCTCATTAAACAGCAAGAGGAGAGGCTACTTCAGCAAAGTACAGTACATTTCCTGAAGGTTAAACTGTTTTTTTGTCTGCTGCATTGGAGGTTGACAGATTCTAATTTTTTTTAATCAAAGAATCGATTAATCACTGACATCCCCACTGATGTTATTCTTCCATCATCTTATAAAGTAAACCTTCTTTACCTATTCATGTCTTGTCTGGCTGCAGTTTGCTGCTGTGCAGGTAGCTTACAGTCTGTTTCTCAGAGCTGCCTGCTGCAGGGAAAGGGGTTAATGAGAGTGATGAGACTGAACAGGACAGTAAATGTACAGATCATACCCACGGACCACTTATTAATGAAACTTGTGATATATCAGATACGTGCAATGTAATCAGCTTCTGTAAGCAGACTCTGGCAGCCACAGGCTATCCTCTGTGGAAAACTCCCACAAGGTGTTGGAGCTTTGTGCACCAGCAAGGGCATGAATGCTAATTTATGACAGACCATATGGAGACAGCAACAGCAGTGTTGGTAGGTGACCAGAGCTCGGAGGGCAGTGAGAGGTTAGTGTTACTGGACCGTGCCATCATCACGAACACTCATCTAGTTATTGTTTCTGATGCTTATTAAGCTGCTCGGCAGATGGACGATAATCTGGGCCATGATTACCATCAGAAGCAGCGGCTTGTAACTCATACTTAGCCACCAAAGCTCATCTGTGGGACATTAGGGGACAAAGGACAGCTCTGACTTCAGATGTGGCACCTTTTGTTCAGTGTGCCTGATTTAGTATTTCTGTCCTGTGCGAGGCAGTATTTCAGTTTAACATCTACAAGGTCCTCCTGTTTATTCAAGGCACGTTAGCCAAGCTCAGCTACTGACAGTGTTTACTTATGGAAGTGACATTTGCAACTTTATTTAATTCAGTCAGTTACTGGCTATTGGGATGACCTTTTGTTGGCTTCACTGGCAGGAGCCTATAAACCTCAGAGACTTGCCAGCTTTATAGGCATTCAATAATCGCACAAGGCACTATTGATGAAGTTGTTCTGTGCACTATGTATGAAATGAATCGGTAAAGGAGCAGACACCGCAGTGGCTATGTAATCCTGATTAGGATAATTGTGAAATTAAAAGTGATGAAAATGTAGCTCAGGGGCATTACAGTTTTTTTGTCTGCTTTTAGACATGTTTTTGTTTTTATGTTAAGAACTCACTCTTTGCGTTCCCTCTATAGCTGCTTGTAATGACTGTGTCAGAGACAGTGATGGATGCATTGAGCTCTTGTCTGGTGGCTGTCTGTTTGAGACACATGGGAGCTGCATGGAAACCATTGAAACCCAGCTACCGACCCATCTCTGCCTCTGAAAGTTTGTGACTGACTTGATTTGTGATAGATGGATGGAGAATATTCTCACAGGAAACAGAGAGAAGAACTGCTTCTCCACTCACATATGTCTATCTATTGTTTGCAGATAAATATACACTTTTTCCTTATCCATAGTTTAATATTTTTGTCATCATTCTGAAGCTAATGAGAGGATAAATGCAGCTAATCATAAGTTCACTGTCTACGTCAAAGAATTGCAGAAAGAAAATTGCACCAGTACATTCCCTTCTAGACCATATAAATAAAACCAGATATGAATTGCCACCCATCGGCTCATAATTGTCTCATTAATTACATACAGTATATTGGAAAACCCTGAATTCATCACCTTAATTTATCACATCTGAGATGAAATTCCCCGTAAACAAATTAAATCGATTTACTCGCACATCCAAATATGTCATATATATATATATATATATATATATATATATATATATATATATATATATATATATATATATAAACATTCAACAAATTCAGTGAATCTCATTGGCATTCTGTGCTTTAGGTGTGCTGAAGAGTAAAATCCATCAAGTAGATAAGATAGATTCTCTTTTATGGAACTGCTGTAAGTTTTTAAGAATATGAAGATTCATCTGTTCTTGCTGGCTATTCCTGCATCCTAGGCACTATGTTAAACAGTCGACAACTCAGTGTATTATGTATTATAGCATGTCCTCCTGGGTAGGCAGGTCACACCAATATAAAGAGCAGGGACTGGGTTTTGTACAACCTTTACGGTGATATACAGGCTCAGATGTAACATATTGAGCATGGAGACAAATGGATTCGATCATGCAGCAAGAGGGAGAAAATACATCCTGAGGTCTATTATTTACACCCAACCCACATTCATGCACACACATGCAGACAGTTGGAGCACCGAGCTTTGCAGTAAACCTTCAACAGTTCACACTTCCTCTTTATGCACTCCACACAGCACAGATGGTTTTGTTGTGGTTCACTTGGCACTCAGCACCATCTCAGGCTCATGCAGAGCTATAGGATTTCATAGTGTTTCATTAAAAATCACACATGGGACAAAAAAACAAACAAAAACAACAAAAAAAAAAAAACATATAGACTTCACATAGCACCAGGCAGGTTTCAACAGTCAGCAGGCTCACTGAAATCATGCTTGGGGAAGCAAATGGGTATAAAAAAAAGTAAATTTCACTAGACATCACATGCCACAAAGGCCCTTTCCTCTGATCTCAGCGCCCTGCCCCAAGGGTGCAATAACAGTTTATTACACCTATCCTCACTTTATGACCCCCTCTCCCCTCCATCCCGCGCCCCTCAAGCCCACGCTAACTGTTATTGAAAACACCCAGGTCTGCCGTATATCATTCCTGAGCAGCACGTTATGCTATGTGCAACCTAGCTAATCACCACCAGCTCGAACGAATATTGTCCAGGTCACATTGGAACAGTTCCACTTATCTCCTATCTGCTTAGATGTGGAAGTGTTTTAAACACAATCCCATTTGTCTTTACAGCCTGTGTTGCCTTGAGGCTGAATCCTCTTTTTCCTGGTATGTATCTGTGCTGTAATGACAGGGAGTAAATAGGAAATGGAATTGAAAGATTTTGCCACAGAGTGCCTGTGTGGAGAAAAGGGGTAAATGAGTTTGGCCTAGTTTATTGCTGGCTGAGAAGATAGAGTGAAAACACTCAGGTTGAATTGAGGCAGATATAAAGCACGGCATAGTGTTGGGTGTGCAAGGGATCTTGAATTAAAATGCAGAGCGTCAGTGAAGATCTTTCAGGGTGGAGGTGTTCAGAGAGAGAGGTAACAGCTCATGGGTGACAATGTGACAAGGCTCAGGGAAGGAACCGTCACCTCTCCGTCACACTGATGGCTCCTCTGTCATCAAGCATGAAGAGGGTGCAGGTGGGAGAAACCACATCACTATGGCAATACAAATGAAACTGAATTATAATGCTTCAGAGGAACAAAGGCCAGAGTCCGTATCTTCAAGTTGGCTGCAATTCAGAAGGTTACAAAATATACAGAACCTAATGGGGACGTAATGCTGTGAATGTGGCTCATGTTTGATGTCCAGTCGGGGATGCTTGAGATCATCAAAGGCTTCCACAAAATAAGCAACAACTTCAAAAGCTGCAGGGGGTAGTTTTGGCTTGTGCTGATTCCACACAGACTCAGGACACAGACTTTGGGATGTACTTTACATGTTATATTCTCAATCTGTGTCCATGTGTTCAAATATGCGTGTGTGTGCCTTCCTGCCAGTGGTGCCATTAATTCAGATGATTCAGGGCTTTAGCCCCCAATGTTTTGAGCCTTGCCCAAAATATCTTTGATCCTGAAGAAGGAGGCATTTTATTGTAGCAAAGCCATGGGCAGACTTTGTAGCAGAACTTTACTTGCAGCTTCAGAGGAGGGGCAGAAATCTAACGCTGCACATGAAGGAGGAAGGCACACAAAGGCTTGGTAACAGTGTAATAATAATAATAATATTAATAATGATAAAAATAAGAGGAAGAAGAAAAGAAAAGAAGAAACTTAATTTATATAGCACCTTTCATTTTCATACAGAAATGCAGTATAAAGTTATTTAAAGCAAAAATATTACATGCACCAAGGACATCACATGAAAAGATATAAAATGAACATAAAAACATGTTCAAAAAAAATTTAAAATGAGATGGAATGATCATAAAATAATAACATAGACAACAATTTGAATAAAAATTTAAAATAAGTTAAAAATGTATTACATAGAAAGCATAAAATCAGTGAGACATCACTCCTTTTTTTTTTTTTTTTTGGGGGGCTTTTTGTGCCTTTATTGATAGATCAGTGGAGACTGACAGGAAAGGGGGTAGAGAGAGGGGAATGACATGCAGGAAAGAATCGGACCGATTGGGAGTCGAACTGGTGACTGCCCTGCTAAGAGCGTCTTGCACTCACACGGTACGCGCCCTAACCACTCGACTACCGGGCCACCTGACATCTCTACTTTTAAAAGCTGAGCAAGTGTGTGGAGCATAGTGCAGAATTTCAGAGCCAGTCAAAGGTGAAGGTGAAGAGATACGTTTTTAGCTTCCTTTTAAAAATGCATACTGAGCTGGCTTCTCTGATGTCTATAGGTAGTGTGTCCCATAGCTTTGGGCCGTAAATGAGAAAGGCTGCATCCCCAACGTTCCTTCAATAAACCAACAGTGTGATCACAATGTTCTTGTAGGTACATGGTTAATCAGGAAGTTAGGGTTTCCCGTGAAGGGCTTTGTATATAAGAAGAAGGACCCCGAGGGCAGGATTGCCGTCAGCACATTGTCTATTTAAAAAGCAGCGAAGAGAGACGAAAGAGTTAAAATTAACAGCAGTGGATATTGAGGAAACTAACAGAAAAAGAAATCGATACATGCTTAAAATGGCAGCAACCGGATGAAAATAGAAGTCGACCGGATAGGTAGATGGAAAAGCAACAAAGAATATGGGATGGAGGAGAGGATAGAGGGAAAGATTAGAGAGACAGAGAGCGATGCTAACAGAACGACAGAAGCAATAATAGAGTGTCAGAAAACATCCATGTCGAGACAGCGGAGGAGAAAGGACAGATGGGAGCAAACTGAGAGGTGAGTCAGGCTGCTCTAACTGCAATGGATCAACTGTGTGATCAGCTGGAGGCCATAAGCAGGGTTAATGAAATAACTGTGTGTGTAAGAGTGTTTACTAATGTAACGGCACTGTGTGTGTGTGTTTGTGCATGCGTGTGTGTGTGTGTGTGTGCTTACCTTCCTCCAAAAAAAAGAAAAACATGACAAGCCCCAGGTAATCTTGATTTTAGCCCCTGATTTTTGCAATTGCTACAAACGTCCATGCGTCATGCTTGACTGGGCAGCACAAGCTGATTGGGCATATGGCCTGCGTCGTCACGAGGGTGGGGGGTTGCGGAAGGGGAGGGTTTGGGGAGGGAGGGGGGGGTTTGGGGGGTCTCAAGGTGTGTGATGGGTGGAAATGGTCCTATTTAATTAGTTGTCAAGTGAACAGCCCAGCTTGCTGCTAAAGAGCTCTCATCTGTCCTGAGTGCCCCTAGGGGTGATGTAAGGTGGGGTTGAGGTGCAGTGAGGTCCACTGGCTTCCTAGTGTTACATGACCATGCTACGCTAAGCAGGTGCTACAGCTCACTATCCATGGTCTGATGCATACACCACATTCTCTTTGTATTATTATTATTATTATCATTATTATTTTTATCATTATTATTATTTTTAAGTACAAACCAAGTGTTTTTCTTATTAGTCTTTGAAGAATACATTCAAATTATGAGAAAATCTTATCAAGGCAACCCACACTGTGGCAATTATGGTCGGTGTTCAAATCTGAACGGTTTGTGATATAGCTGTATTAACAGTCATATCCCTCTGTCCCTGTCTCTTATTTTCTTAGTATGTGCTGGTACAGAGAACAAGCTGAGCACACTGTCGGACCTGGAGCAGCAGTACCGCACCCTGAGGAAGTACTATGAGAACTGTGAGGTCGTAATGGGCAACCTTGAGATCACGAGCATCGACCGCAGTCGGGACCTCACCTTCCTCAGAGTAAGGACAACATTTTTGACAGATTTAGCTTGGTGTGCATCAAGCAGCAGAATATACCTCCCTTATTAATTGATATTGGTCAATTATTGATTAATCACTGACATCCCTAGTGAGTCTATTGCTGAAAGCACAATCTGTTCGGACCAGTAATTGTCCAAAATTGAGTGAAAAGTGAAAAGTTCATAATGTGAACTTTGTAATCAAGGGCTTTACATTCGTCCTTGTTGCCCAGAGGATGCCCTGTGCTCAGAACTTTTTCAGTCAATCAGCATTCAGATTAGTGTCGACATAGCCAATGATAAGCAGAAAGTTGTTCTAATCAGGGGTAATCAGACTTCCTCTCCTCTCAGAGTGTCTAACTGATTGTATGCTCACACCATTGAGGTCTAAGGCGCAGAATAATCAAAATTCAAATAGCTTAATCTGGCAAATCTATTTTTTTTTTCCCCTATTAAATTTGAGTCACTGACAGAAAAGGAAAAGTGCACTGAACGTGAATCCCTTTCTGCAAACATACAGATATTTATGAACAGTTTTTAAAATCACCTTATTGCTTGACTGAACACGTTGTGAAAGTCATAGCAGATTTAATGGTTGGTTTATCATTTTTAATCCCAAAATGTGGAAGTGGAATCATTAAATCCACAACAGTGTGACCTGCCTGATTCAGGCTGCATAAGAGAGGCAGGTAAGAGGGAGTACATTTGGCCTGGGTAAGAGAGCTGAGGCGGAAATGCTTACATGAACGCTTATCTCTATTTTGGTTTGATGGGCAAATGCGTACACACAGAGGCAGATGATGGCAGCCCCCAGCCTTTAGTGCAGTAATGAAAGGTTAGAGGGCGGTTACTATAAAGAAATCTGCAGGACAAAGAAAAAAAACTGTCTAATTCATGATCAGCTGCTGCTCTGCTCTTGACCTTTAGTGGCCTTCTGCTTCTCAAGAACATCACCCTAGACTATGCTGGCTGCACTCTGCACTGCAAACGCCATCCAGCTCCAGTTGATTCCAGTCTATGTAGGGGGCTGGGGAGCTCCCCTGGCATTACACTACAATGCTGACTGCATTAATGGGCTGCTATTGCTGTGAGAATTAACTGAGCTACAGAGGCTGCAAGGCAAGCTGTGTTTTCATTTTTGCTCCTTACAACAATGATTTAAAGTTAATATGGCAAAATGATTTGTTTACATCAGGTAAAAGTAATAGGGTAACTTGTTGCCTCCCGTGTATTTACTTTGTGTGGACAAAAAAGAATTAAGATTGATCAAAGCAGCGAAACAAAACAGAGTCATTAAATGTTCTACATTGTGCAGAGCGATGCTGACAACCCCCACCCCCCCTGTGACGCCAAACAAAACCAAGATGATATTAAGAAAGAGGGAGCAATGGATGGTAAAGTGCTACCATTAGACTCCTGCAGAGGTAATAGGCCCCACTGACTCAGATGAAAATAGATGATAGGGGGCTGGGTGCAGTTCAAAAACCAAATATGATCGTTGTTTAACTACACAGAACCAGTTTGCACTTTGAAAAGAAACATTCACACTCCCACTTTAGGCTTGTCATCTGTAGAAGCAATATTACATAAAGGTGGTGTTTGCAGGTTGAGGTCAAAGGGGACTGCAATCTCCTCTTTACCTGCATACTTCTACATTACACCACCACTCATTTACAAAACAGCTCCCTGCGGTGCCAGCTTGCCAGGTTCCTCCACCTTTCTGTGGCTGGCAATTAACATGGGTTAATTGAAGATGCTAATTAAGAACACAGGGTGCCAAACAGCAAGGGAGCAGGAGGGCAGAGCACAGTGTGTATTTTTAGGGAATATTATTATTATTATGATAAGACACATTAATAACATGCTTCCCCAGGGAGGGAAGAACTTCACCTTGACGTAGAGAAGAGGGGGAAGGAGTGCAGAAAAAACTATTGTGCAGCAGCATACCATTGCAGCTGTCTCTAGGAGGTGATTGAAACTGATGCCTGTGCATTGGCTCCCTCTTTTCAAGATAGCCAAGAGATTGATGGCTGCCTCCCAAAACCCCTCAAACAACTTTAGCAGTAAATAGAGTCCATCTTCCAAACTGCCTCCACGACAGATGAATCAAAGCTCGCGCAGTGATTAATAACTGCATTTCAGCGCTGAGGCTTTCTCCCTTCTCTCACATATTCACGTTCAGACCAGCAGCCCAACACTGAGCTTTGACCACACACAGTGTTTACAACGTCAGCGTTTAAATCTAAATCCATGTTCTCGTTCCTTTTTGAATCCTCCTCCCGTGTTCTGAAACAGAACATGCCTCTGCATCCCGAGTGCATGCGCATCAGGAAAATGAAATGACAAGTTGCACTCGGCTCAGAGTATTCCAGTGTGACGTTTTCATTTATGTGAACGGGACACAGAGGAAAGCAAACACACACACTTTTGCGTCTCTCTTTTCCCTCATATCACTTTCTCGGTGCACTCATAAACAGATCTGTGATTATGAAATATTAATTTTCCCCTCTCCTCCTCTCTTCCCAGTCTCAGTAGGAACCCACAGTCACACAGTCAGATCAGATTGTTTGTCTTGCCATTGCAACCATTAGTAAACATGTAATTCCTTCAATACCACTAAGTCCCCACCTCTGTCCCTGTAGTTGTAATTAATTATTGTTTACAAACTGAAATATTGAATATTTCCAAAATGCCCTGTGTTATCTCTGTAAGAAAAGTTAATAGAATGCGAAACAAGGTAGCAAAGACAACAGTAAACAACAAACACTGTATATTCAGATTTAAAGCTTTAAAGATTAAGATCACCTTTCCTTTCCGTTTCTGTTCCTTGATCTTATTCATCATCGCAACATATTAATCAGTTCCTCCTTTTCCTGTCATTTATTTTTTCTTAAAAGTATTTTTTCTTACAAGTAAATGACCTAGACACAATCTTCGACATGTCTGTGAATGTAATACACAACCACTATTTATTGCACGATTGTACAGACATTTGTTTTTCATTTCTATTCTTTTTTTTGCGTTTTTATTTGATGCCCAAACAATGTTGTACTAAAGGGGGCTTGTAGGAAATGAGTGTGGTGGTCTGATAATGTGGCCCTCAGTGACACTTGTGTGAAGGGTTTCACTTGACCCTGCACTTGTTCAAAACACTCCCAGCTGTCATAGTGATGCGTACCAGATGGAAACCACTGCAACGGCACCAGTGAGCAGGAATAACAGAGACTAAAGGGGGAGTAGACGTTGATGTGCGGTTACCTAAGTTAACATAGAACACTCTCTTTACAGTCAGAAGCTTATACCTCACAGTACATGCCAACAAATCTTCTCAATCTGTCTCATTCAATATGTTTTCCTGTGCAACAGGAGAGAGCAGCTTAGATGGAGAAAATGGAGGCAGCAGACGTTTCCCCCCTCTCTGCACATTCAGTCCCAGTTGTATTAACCCTGCTGTTAATAGGGTTTTGGGGGGTGAACAAAGGAATCACTCTCTCACATTAAAGAGCCAATACAAGTGTTTTAAAATGAGCATGTAAGGCCAAGGGAAAGCTAGAGTGCATTAGGTCTAACCTGAGCTGTTTCTCTATGCTGTAATGTTCATATTAACCCTAGAAGCCATGATCAGATGTTATCCTGCTGTCACTATATCAGATATGTTATGCAACAAAGTTTAAAACAAATGCATCAAGTTTGGAACCTAATGTTAAACAGAGGAGGATGTGTTGATGGAAAAAAAGCACTGCTTGCTCTGAGACCTGCAATAACTTAAATTCTGATAGCCACAATATTGATAGCCACTTAAATGAGAAAGATTAATAGCCCAATGCTGCCAAAGAGGATATAGCTAAAATTAATTTTACTCACTTAGACGTAGCACAAGGCTGCTTCTTCTCCCTCCAGTTTGTTTTTTGGGTTTTTTTTATTTCTTTTAAAACTAGCAGCTATTAAAAGTCACTGTTGCTTGATTATGCCCAAAACTGCAGGGAGTAAACACTAACACTCCATGGGCCTAACTACAGCATCACTTAAAGTTAATATCTCTGTTGCTAAAGCACAGGTTTGCCTTGCCAGAGGAGGTGGCTCGACCATCTGTAGGTCGGTGGACCTACGACTCTCCAAAAACTCTGCTGCAGAATGACCAGCTGGCACTTGTACTGGCTGACTACATGTGTGTGTGTGGCAGGGTCATAGATTCATGACAAATCATCAAATCATCATCATTCTTCTCTCACCACTTTTATCAGATATAGCCTACTTCTCAAACTTTAAGCTGGGTTTACAGTGACCGACTCATTGCAGGTTGATAAATTATGACTTCAGTCATTCTGACCTAGCAAATTAACATTATGTTGCCTTCAGGTGCCTGTCAGAAAGTTACAACAGGTATGGCAGGTCTTTATGACAGCAGCTGATTGTAAGATTTTGGACACAATAAAAGCAGCACCAGTGAGATACAAACACAGTTTTACATAATTGTCAGCAATAGAGAGTAGCCTCCCTCTCTGAAGCCTATGTCATTTTTATTGACACTGTTTAAAGGGCAGTAATATAACAGTAATATATCAAGTGTTATCTTTCATATGGAGAGTTACTATACTATAGATTTTTTTTTTTACTGGAGTTTTGGTATTGCTACATAGCCAACATTAGCATTAACACTTGTTTACTTACAGTCTTCAGCCATTGTTGCATCTGCAATACAAGACGTTATAATAGGCCCTGTGAGCAGCGCTACTTCTTCAGGGTGGACTTGGTATCAGAAAGTGATGAAACAGGCCAACCGGGCTGGGGCTAGCTGCTTAGCATGCTAACTATAGTAGAAAAAAGATGTGACAGAAATTGAAGCAAAACTGGAGAGTTGCCTGCCAATGAAGTTGGATACTAAACTTGCAACGTTTCTTCTAGACTGGTAAATGAAGAGCAGTTAAAGCTAATGCTGGTTATGTAGTAATAGCAAAACTTACATATAGCTCCTTTAAAACATATAATTTTAGTTCTTTGCATGCAAGTTAAAAGTTATACAAAGTTTAAGTACAATTCATCAAATATTACTTTTGCTGCTGTTCAATTACCAGTTGTTGGGTCATTAATATATAAAATATATAACTTTTTACTTTAAGAGTTAGTCAAGAGATATGAACTTGCTTTCAAATTCTATTTCCCACAGCATTTGAAAGCAGCATCTATTCCTGCAATCCAGCCCCGTCTTCTGACATCTTTCTTCTTACTTCTTCTTGAGTGGCATATTTGTCCCTCAGGCGCCATCAGTGCCCTCCCCGGCTTCCTAATTTTTGATGCACTGTTAGATGAGTGCAGATTACGTTGGCCCCCTGCTCCTCAGCAAACTCCTTCAATATTAATGAAGACTGATGAAGTGCGAGGGAGCCCCTGTCTTTCAGCCCCGACCTAGATTGGATTGACAATTGCAATTAGCGTCCCCTCAAGTTCATTTCCATCACTTTAATTTGACACGGAGAAGGACAGTGTGGGGTGGGAAGTGAGACCATTGAGAGAAAGAAATCCTGAGGAGAAAGGTTGGAGAGGGAACATGGGGTGAAAGAGTTTGACCAGGAACTAGTTTGAAAGCAAGGCAGCACAAAGGGAGAAGATGAAGGAAATTAAAGTCCCTTGAGATCTTTTCCTCACCAATATGTGAACTTATTTACTGAAGCTTACTTTTGACATTTCTTCCCTCTTACATGTTATCATATACAGTAGCAGCCAAAGGGAAGTCTGTAGTCAAATCCAACTTAAGACCTTTAAGCCAGCCTTTGGTTGAGATCTTCACTGTGTAATTTCGGCCTATAAGATCCATATGTTTTCATTTTTTTTTTTATCCCATGTTACTGCCTAATAGTGTATTTTAGTCTGAAGATGGATTTCTTCTCAGAGCAGTGTGTGAGAAAGGAAAAGAGATACAGGGACAGCCACTCCTGAAAATGAATGATTCTCCATCCTTTTGCCAGAAAAGAAGCAGTAGATGATAGTCCGAAGTTGATGATGTGTCATGTTTTCGTTTATTTCTATACAAGGTTTTATGGATGTTTACGTGCGAATATGTGCGAAACTATGTGAGTGGTTTTGTAGATGGTATGAAAACTTTCTCTTTGCTGCAGAGACATTCATTTTAAAAGCTGCTTTCCTTCAAATTGACCAAAGAAATTGGTTATATTTGTGTCTCAAAGTACTGTGTGTGTGTGTGTGTGTGTGCGTGCGTGCGTGTGTGCGTGTGTGTGTGTGTGTGTGTGCGTGTAATCATACACAGGGTTAAAACCTGTCTCCTTGTTTGACTGACTGATACATTTTCTTGCTCCTCTTCTCACAGCTGGTCAGCCCATATCATTTTCTTCCACTATCTTTTAGAAGTGATCTTGACTGATAGAGCAATGAAACTGATAAGAGAGGTTAAATGTCTGTTTGACAGAAGAAAAAAAAAAAACCTCCTCTTCTTCCCTCTGTTTGCTATCCCTCAAATGAGCCAATACACACTTTTCATTAATACTGACCTGTAGCCCTGCACAGGGCAAAAAGAGAAAATCAGCAAAAAAAAAAAAAAAAAAAAATATATATATATATATATCATATCTAACCCTGCAGCTGTGCTGAGTTGTTTTATAATGATACTTAAAATCTGTACTGGATCACGGAGGGCAGAAAACTGCTGCTGCACTACCCTTAGTGTGTATGTTGAAACTTTTAAAAGGAACTTTTAATTACACTTCCTGCCACAGCACCACAAAATCTGTTGATGTTTTCTTGATCCACAGTTTTTATTCACTGATTTCTTGCTAGTAATTTCTGTGAGACTAAGTTATTATTGAAAGATATAGCAGTCATAGTTTTGAGAGATTGTCTCCACGTTTTGAGTGGAATGTGTTTATGCACAATCTGATAAGTGAAGTGTTTTCAGTAAGCAGGAATGGCAAAGAACAATTGTGTTAATAGAATTGTGGTGTAGCGTCAGTGTGACATCTTAGTACTTTAAAGTGGATCTCTGAGTTTTTTTCTATTGTTTTTTTATGTTAAGAGCTGCTTATCCTTTTGTGAGATTTTGGCAAATTGTCACCATTAAAAGTGTGCAGAATTAGCCATTAGAGATTCCTCTTTGCAGCGTACCCATGGATGTACAACCTCCCCCCACCCCCGAGGTGGCATTTTTCTTTCTCTTTTGGCTTCATCCTGTGGAACGTCCATGTCTATTACAGACCATATCCTATAACAGTCAGTGCAACACAATTAAGTCAAACATTTCTTAGTTTGTAGAGAGCTTGGGCTGATGAATATTCTTCCACAGCAGACATCCACAGTAAAACAAATTGAGTTTACTTGACATTGCAGACATTACATACTGCCTGAAAGTGCTATGTGAGTATAATTTGGAGTGCTGAATTCTAGGCATGTGTATCAGCTAATTATATAGACAGAGAAGCATTTCATGTACTTTTGTAAATTATGTGTACTGCACTGCAAGTAGGCATCCACTCTGCTAATACTTTGTCCATTCAGCGAGCTTTACTAGCCAACCATTATTTCTCTCTGTATGTATCTTCTGTCTACAGTGTAATATTTCTTCAGTGGAAGTACAGGATCCCTGTCTCTGTTGTATATTGTTTGTAATCTTTCAGGAAGACATTGTTCTTTGTTGAAATGTCCAGAGAGAATAGAGTAGTGTTGTATCTGAATCATTCCAGCACATTAGGCAGATTTCAGCAAATGGTTCGGATTTTCAGGCTCTGTGCTCGGACACTGACAGCCATAAAAAGAAACACGGGTCTATTCTGATGTTTGTAGTTCAAGATTTCTACTTTTCAGTAGTAGCTTCGAGTCACTTGGTGCTTGTGTAGGTGGGGTTTTTAAACAGCTGTGAAAACTAGTCATGCTCAGAGGATGCAACTGCATCAGGGCAAATTTTTAAAAATGGTAGTCTTGGCATAGATAGTGCAGCAGATGGATCAGACTTTCTCACTATACTATACATGCACGCGCGCGCGCACACACACACACACACCCCAGAGGTAGGGGTGGTAGTACTTATCGTAAAAGAGCAGTGCCAGACTGAATAGAGAGGCAGTGGGGAGGAGAAGCTGTACCGTGGTGTGACAATAGCCCACCCTGCTTCTGTGATACCTTTCAAACTTCATATCTGCTTCCCTCTGCAGCCTGCCAAAAAAAAGGTGAATAATATAGACCAACTTCTCAGGAGGATCGAAATCAATTTCCATCCCCTGCAACTGATGAGGGACTCCTTTTCAAGAATGGCTGGTGTTAAGGCTTAGTTGGCCACAGTACAATAGCTCTGCTGGAAGCAGACTCCGTCCTCCTCATTAACAAAACCTTATTGATAACAGTGCTTACTGAAAACAGCCACCAGCACATTTAATCCTCTCTGGCTTTATTTAGGCCCCCAACCCCTTGCACACACTTTATATGCATTCAATCTGTGCTGGTGAGTCTGTGCATGATAATACAAGACCTTATGAGTTTGGTTTGGCTAGTCTGAATAGTGAGACTCTATCATCTTTCTACCTGGTTGTAATGAGATTAATATTTAATTTATTCTATTCTTTAGTTTATTTATTATTTTTTTTTAATACTTCATCAACAGCTGATTTAGGGATAGAGATCAGGTTACTCCTTTGCATTCTCCATAAAATTGTTCCCAGCTGAGCAGGGACTCAGGCTCAAACCCTATGATGATTAGCTTCTGTACCATGTTTAAACAGGAGGTGTTTTTTGTTTGTCTCTCTTTCTGCCACCCCTGCATTGTTTGGTCATACTTGTGTCATGAAGAAAAAAAATTGATTTTGTATACCGTAACTATTGACTGATAAACATTAAGATATCATCAACAGTAATTGGTTAATAAATAAAAAAGCAGCATCAGCAGTAGCATAATATTCAATATATTCTTATCATTCACACAACTGCTTTATTCTATGTAAACTTTATTAGACTCCATTCATTCTCCTTCTGAAGCAGGAAGTATCAAAACACCACATGCCCTTGCTGCGCTGGGAAATAACAAAACAAACAGTACATGACTTTATTCAGCTCGATGATCAGCATCCAAACAAATGAGAATTCAATTTGGTGTGAGTGCTCTCAAAATGTGATTTCCTTTAGATATTACATTGATTTCTGGCGACATTTGCTTGGTCCATGTAGAGTTGTCTATGTCATAAGCATTAGCCTGATTTCATTGAATTGTTTGGTGATGAGAGAAAAAAGAAATAAAGGCAGAGTGTGGGATTCAGTGCACAAGAGGCCCTATTTGAGCTTGGTATTTTTATTGTTAGAAAAAGTCAAATAAAAAAATATCTTTCTTAGAAAAGAAATCAAAAAATCTATCCAGGGACTATTCTTGACCGAAATTTCACCTTACAGACTATGATTCTAAAGTTCAAAAGTGGAATATGACGTTAGAGTTTATATCCAGCATATAATATAATGACTTCCTCTATTTGGTACTTTGTAACATTTATTTTGCACGTCACCCTAAACGAGCAGTATTCAGCACTTTGTTAATTTGTTTGTTTTTTTAACATTAATTGAAGTATTTCTCATGTGATTTAAAGGTAGCGTAAGGCAGGTATATAATCTATCTGTATTGCCAAAGAAGAACATTGATATCAGATGTTTCTGCAAAACCCTGCATCATGTTCAGTAATAATGTTTTTGTTAATGGTAACATTTTTATAATTCTCACTTTCTACAATTTACTCACTGGTTACATTAAATAAAAAGTCACATTATAAGAATAATATGAATATATTCGAGTATGGACATAAGGTTGTATAGTATCTGTGATCTCTCCAATATATAAGCTTTACTTGTCTCTCTAACACAATTTTGTAGTTCCCTGCATTTCAGGTTGAAAAGTTCTCTGCATCTCAGCCATCCAGGCTACATTTCTGCTGGTTCCCATTAACAAAAGCAACACACATTCATCATATTACTTACCAACAATCCCCTTCTCTCTCTCTCTCTCTCTCTCTCTCTCTCTCTTTCCTTTGTTTTTCTTTGTATAAGTTGTTGTGGCTTCCTTTCGCATTTCCACCCTGGCTTCCATTCTACTGCCCCACCCCCAGTCCCGCCAGCTCTCCTTGCGCTAACTAGTCAGTGTTTGAATAAAAACTCATTAGGATTACATAGCCATTTAGCTAAGTGACACAGGGTATAATTGTACCATCCATCAATTGCTGTGTAATAACACACTCGGAGGAGCTAAATGTTGATTAGCCCTCAGCCAATTTCACCGGTGGGTTTTGGGAATAAATAGTCAGAGGAGATTGGAGGGAGGTGAGGAGTGCTGGGTGGCCTCGGAGGGTGTTGCGGTCAAGGGGTGTTGACCCATGCAAGCCAAATTAACTTGGAAGGGGTGAAAACAAAGTGTCAAAGACAAGCAAAGTATCACTTTCTGTCCTTGGCTATTGGCCTTTTTTTCTGGCTCTGTCTGGCTGTCACCCACCCACACGTATCGCACTCAACATCTTGCACTGTGCACCATGATCTAGACACTACAGGATGAGTTTTTGATACAAGTCTGTGATAACTGGTAATGCTTGAGCTCCAAAGAGTACTACATACTACTATATATGAAATAAGATTGCTGTTTTATTGTTAGTAAAATGAAGAGATGTGCAAATTCTTCTGTATTCAATGACATAGCAGGAGAATAATATGGACAAAATATGGACAGAAAACCCCAGGAACACATTTTAGATTTTTTGAAAAGACAAAGATAAAAAGAAAATCCACAGGGTTACAAAAGTTCAAACTACATGTCCTTTTTTAATTGTACATGAAATTACCCTCTCATTGGGAGTGTCACTGCATTTCAGTATAATAAGTTTCAGCCACTGTGGTATTTAAAAGTTAAGGTATATAAAGAACTGGAAGTGAGTGAATCAAGTATGTCCCTACATTTGTTAATATTGACTGTCAGAAACATGGCCGATACTCACTCTTTGATTCGTCACAGCATGGCATCAACTTTTTAAACCTACTTTATGCCAAATGACACCAGCTGCTGAGAGAAACAGTTGGTGAGTCAGCTTACTCTCAGCAGAGAGTCTGTTCAATGCTCTTTACAAGACTCTTAATTTGTCTTATTAAGAGTGTCACAAATCAAAGTCTTTTGTCAACATCTTCCAACACAAACCCTACTTTTATGTATTTTATTTGTTTCCATGTCACTTTTGTTTTAAAGTTCCTCTCCAGACATGTTTTAAACCATGTAAAAATACTCAGCAATGATTAGTATTTTGTTTAACATGGTTTTCCCACATAATATGATATGATATCCCACCACCACTGCTTGTGCTAGGTTGTCGAAACAAGAGTGTGAATCAAGGTGGTTAGCAGAGGAAACATAAGAGACTCAGGAGTTTTTTGAGGACTTTATTGCGCACCAAAAGAGGTGACTAGAAGATGTATTGGAAGGGTAAGTGTAGTTAGTTGGTTATGTTGTTTGTTAGCTTGTAACTGGCAGTGGCTGACACAGTGTTAGTGGTTGGGCTAATGCAAACTCTCACTCTCTTCACTAAAAAGGTTTTGGATTTATTCCTGTTATAACAAAACATATATTAGCATAACTTATACCATTAAATGTCAAAGTTGAAATATTTTAAGGTGGTAAAAGAAATATAAGTAAATCTAACTTACTATGAGGTTTTGGCGTTTACAGGAATTGCATGCTGCAAATAGGCTACAAACTGAAATAATATAATGATACTATACAGCACTTTTGCAGTTTCATTTATGATCGGGATTGTCTTATCATTGTCACTTCATTGTAACATCACTCTTCACTAGTCTGCTTAATTTCTTCTAAGTCAGTCAGTAATTTCCCTCTAGTGTATTCTTCTATGTTTCAGAGTTCATAAGCTTCCTAGAGCTTTTTTTTTTTTTTTTTTTGTACAGTGTGGGAATGACACGTGAGGGCATTATTGTGACTGTTATAGAGACGAGGTCTTCTATAAGTCCAGCTTCTAGTTGACCCATGCAACAGAAGACACCATTGTTGCTACTATCTGTCCTCCAAAAGTACTTCTGTGTTATCTGAGGAGGAACCACAAAAGAAACCAAAAAGTCTCCTATCAGAGCACAAGATACAAACGTGACAGATGTGGTGGGGGAGGAAATGTTTTCTTCTTGTTCTATTCAGAGTGCTTCCAACTTCCTCCAAAAAGATGAGAGAATAGCTTAATTGCTCATTGAGTTGATGACACTGTTTTATGCTGATAATATCCCATTGCCTGACGGTGTCATAGTGTAGATAAAGGGACTGCAAAGGAGACGGGAAGGAGAAGCGGCTGGGTGTATGGGGTAAAAAGAAACATAAAGAAACTGTACAATAGATAGAGAATAAGAAAGAGACTCTCTTTTAGAATAATTGCAGCTTTTACCATGAAATGAAATGAATGCATTGTGGGGCGCTAACGGTGCCAGCTCCACCCATGCAAACCATCATGTCTTTATCACTAATGGACCAGTGACTACTACTGTAATTACATAGGCTTTTGTCTAACTCTGTGCACAACTATCTGGGAAGCAAAAATTGGTCTGACATTTACGGCTCTTTCATTGACATCTACAGTGTAAGAGCAAGTTCCAAAAAAAAAGAAAAAGTAGGGAGATGTGGTGATGAACAGAGAGAGACAAAGAGAGAGAAATAGAGAGAAAGTGTAATTGGAAAATGTTGGAGAAATGTTTAGGATAATAATTTGCCACGTTGGTGATATTTCCATATATTTGATATTGATTTAACATTTAATTACAAATTCACTCTGCACTTGACCATTTGCTGAACACTTTCCTTTTTGTCCAGTCATATTTTAGCAACTCTACCCAGGCACATGTTTCTTAAGGTTTTTTTTTTTCCTTTCTAAAACCAAAAATATAAAAGCAAACTTCTAAGGAAGGACCCATGGAGGCTGGTTCTGATGAAATCTTGGGATGAATGGGATGGAGCAGGACACTGGAATAACAGCTGACGCACAGAAGCACAGAAATTATTTGAAAGTTTCAAAAAAGGAAATAAGTTTGACAGCAACAAGATGATTGGCCAAACCGTGCCAAACCTTTGGCTGGTTTAACTGAAAGAGTGAAAGCCTTCAGTCACCTGACTGAGTTGGAAAAGGAAGCGAAGGAAAGAGAAAATATAAATAAATAGAGTGAGCATGAAGATAGTCTTCCTGATTGAACTTTTGCAGACATTCATCTCTGGTTCTTTCAGCTACAAGGTCTGATCAGGCTCTTAAGATGGCAGCTCGTGGCCCTTCTAAAGTACTCTTGAGCATGACACTGAATCCCTACCACCTCCACGTGTTGTCAGACCTTTCTAGAGGAGGAGTAATGAAACTAAGTACATTAGTAGAGTGTGCTCACATTCCAGGAGCACACTTGAAACCACAGAGGAGCTTGCCACAGCTCCGACTTCTGGCTGTGAACTAGTTAACTTCTACATCATGGAGTACTGTAAATACAGGAGATGTCCATTAAAACTATTCAAATATTCATCATGTTTTACTCGGGCACCAGCTCCCAACTTGCTCTCCTATGTCCCATCCGCTCGAGAATAAACTTCCCAACACCCACACTCACTCTCAAAAACTTATGCACGCGTATACACACAGCTGTGTGGTATGTTACAGCGGTCACTCTCTGTGGGGCAGGAAAACATCACACAAAAAGCACTAAATTGCTCTTTTTCCTGCCTTTCAAATGGCCAACTTGACTTTTTAAAACTTCCCTCTAAATTGAAAAAGAACAGGTCAAAGTTCTGCAGATAGTCAGACAGAATTGTATTGTGTTTAAAAGTGTGTTGAATAGAACCTTACTTTTCGTGATAATACTTGTGAATTTAATTTGTAGTTTTTGCCCTTTTTTTTCTTTTACTTGATTAAAATTAGTATCAGTTGTTATCTATATGTAGGTTAATTAACTTTCATCCCCAAATTCTTTTTCAAATATTTGAAAAATGTCAGCCTAGAGAGATACTTCCCCCGAGCTTTCAGCCTCTGTAAGCCCCATGGACAACCTCAAAAGCACTCAAGAAGAAGAACACATTCTCTCTCACACACACAGTCATACTGTATTTTTTTTATCATGCATAATTGCAATGCATAATCACAATAGTACTTGTTGGAACTGTTCTGTCTATTGTTGTTGTCTTCGGTCTGCAGTAAGTCCACCTATATTATAGGAAGAGTTTTTATTTGTGCAAATGCAAATATGTCACTTTTCTTTTATTACTGAACGTGATCTGCAAGCTGCACTCAGAGAGTCACTTCAGTTCACAATGCTCTGCTCTAATTCCACCATAACACTTCAACTTCTTAATTAAACATGATTGTTATCTGGGTTTGTTTAATTCTTAGAAATGCTGATAGGTCTGGCTGCCAAGTAAAACTCCATGGGCTGGATACAGCCACTCTCTTGCTATGTGTGAGTGTGTGTGTGTTATTTGTGTGTGTGTGCGTGTGCGTGTGTGTGTGTGTGTGTGTGCGTGCATGCGCGCGCGTGTGTGTGTGTGTGTGTGTGTGTGAGAGAGAGAGAGAGAGAGAGAGAGAGGGGACAGCCAAGTGGGTCAGAAAACTGATTCCTTGGTTCCCTGTGGAGAGACCAAGACCTTTATCTTCAATTTCAGAGATTTCCTCTGTGGTCAGAATAAGAGGCCACATCACCTATTTCCTTTCCACTCTAATACTTGTTTTATTGGGCCATCACTTAACTCAGAAAAGATATAGAGAACATTTTGAATCTTTTTTTTTTTGGTGTTCACATTGTCTGGCCTGTCACATTATGTGCACTTTCATCTTGCATCTTCATCCATATTGATTTTGTCAAAATGCTGAGGCTCTGTTGTCTCGATAAATGTTAAATGGTAAATGCTGTTCACCATGTTGTTTTTGTAATTTTCACAAAGAGACTTTTTCTAAAAATTAGACATTACTGATCACCTCAGTACTCTAAGGTTCAATGCTTTTGTCTCAATCTCATTGATGCATAGTGAATTTATATTTCTCATATACGGTATAACATTGTATGATTAGCAGCCTACCAAAGATAAATGAATGAGTTTGTGAGTGAGCTACCTTCCAGTTCCATGAAGTGCTTGTTAACTATAAGAGTTCTTGCATTTACTATAAAGACATAGTCTGCAGCTACGTGAATTGAAGCAGAGGGACAGCACCTCAGCTCAGAGCGAGCTGTAATTACCTCAGGTTTTCTGTTTGCAGCAACTACGAGGAAACTCACTGAATCTATAACAAAATGCATTTTTACTATGTAATCCACTCCAAGCTCCAAGAAAACCCCTCGAATCTCAAATAGAAAGCACCTTAGCAGTTATCACAATTGATCCCTACCAAGTGGAACTGCTGTGACAATGATCCTTTTGTTTAAAGACAGTAACTTTGCGAGCAAATACAAATACATGACTGAAATAGAGTTAGATTTATTCCTTCTTATGCTTAAACACACAATCTAAACTAAACCACCACCTTTCTGGATCCTAACACGATATCTATACTGGTTGTAACTTTGTGCAGAACAAGGGAGATACATACAATCTCAGGCTGAGTACTCACCTTAACATGGCCGCTGCTTCTTCGTCTCCTGTCCTCCTAAATTTATAGAGCTACGAGGCCCATCAACCTTTATTAGCTAATAATGCGGTTAGGGCCATTAAGCATGGCCGAGGCTCCCCCACAGCAACATTTAATAGTCTCACTGGGGTACTAGTGGAGGGCTCAAGTAACAGGACCGCTGTGTGACAACCTCCCCGTAACAAAGTGTTCGACTAGACTTATAATTTGGCAGACCAGCATAGCTCTCCCAGGGGGTGATATATGTGTCACTTAAATCCAACCAAAAAGGCAAAAAAATGACTCCCGGTCATTTGCTAAAATAATCAGGTCATTCTGTGGTATTTCTGTCTTTTTCATTTTTGTATTTGTTATGATCTTACTGGTTTATTATTAATGCTACAGTTTTGGTTCAGCTAAGGAACAATATTGTACTACTTTTCTGCTGTAAACTTCCAAGAAAAAGGTTTTGACCCACCTGGGGCTGCTGAACTGTCTGAATTGTACAGTGGTGAGAGTGAAATCCACCAACACTGTCAGGGATCATTTCTAGGCACCTGCTGGAATGCCCAGAAGGTTTCCTGAAGATGCCTGGACTTCAGTTTGAGAATGACAGTTTTCTGTCTTCCTGCATTAAGATGCGCTGTCCAAATAGAAAACAAATGTGCCCCATGGAGAGAAGACTGTAGATGATTTAAAACTCCTGTGGGCACTCCTTAGATTGCCACACTGAAATAAGCAATGAAGGGCTCAATGGAGTTCTGTATGGTTACTCCCAGGGCCGTGGGTGTTGTTTTTGTTGTGTTGCACTAGGTCCAAACTCTTAGATAGTGGTTAGGGGATGGTCGCCGTAGATCAAAGCAGAAATATAATCAACTGTGAGGGAGAGAAAGCCCTCTATTTTATCTTTTTTCCTTGCTCAGGGCTGAAAACAGACTGTTGTTGAACCAAAAGTTGATAAAGGATAAAAAAAAACTGTACAGTGTATGCTTGCCACTTGTTTTGTAAGTAAAACTGGAACACATGGTGTGTTTTGATGAGTCACATGGACAGCACTTATTTCCTTAAAATATGAAATTCATTTTTTAAGTGTGTGGTAAACATGTGGATGCCTGTAGCCTTTTTAATAGTGTTGGGTCAAGTTGGTCCAGGAGGAAGGAAAGCTTTTTTAATCACTAAAGATATCAATTTCATAGTTCCATTCCTTATAGTTTATTGGGTAGAAGTAAGTCTCATTGCCACAATGACAACACACACACACATTTGTGGCTGGGTTATGTTGTAGCGGATATCTCCAAAGGGGGAATCCATACTGAAGCAATCACACTTAAGTGTCTCTGCAATTAAGGTATCCGTGCCTCAGCAGTGAAGAGAAGTTTACCCATGAGGCCTCGTGCCTTCTCCTTTCATATCCCATAATAATCCTCAAAGTCAGACAGCATTAGGATGATAACATCACCAATCAACAGTAAAGGTCACCTGACTTCTTATGCATATTACACACTGTATGAAGAGATACAATCCAACTGTGTTGGAATATATTGATCGTAAGAAAGTAAATGTATACACATATTACTGGTGTAATAGTGATAGCATTACAGAAATTCACGTGGACATACAACAGGAAATAACACTGCACAATGATAAACATGCAACTAAACAGACAAGCAGACAAAAAAGTGGAAAAGTATGACAGTTTTCTGGAGATGTGTTGTTACAGCTGATATTCAGTTGTCACGATCCTGCAGGGAAAACAGAAGCAGTATCACACGCGTGCATATGAATCATGCTCATGTTTACAAGAAGACCCGGAGTATACAGGACATTCTGCTGTTTTAAAATATCCAGTGTTTTCAGTAAAATGTGTGAAGCTTTCAGTGTTGCTGTGCAGAGATGACAAACTTGGTTTTATATTAATACAGTGATTCTGCCAGGTTGGAAATGTGAACACAATTCAAATATCTCAGCTTTTTCATCAAAACTACGATAAATACTGAAAAGTTTGGGGGAGCTCACCAACACAATGTACAATTGTGTCACAGAATTTGTGAAAACTTTTATCAGAGTGCACGATTTTCTTCTACTGGTAGAAAACTTAAAAGCACCAATGGGACTTGGTTTGCAGGCCTGATTAAGGAGCTAACCATGGGCTACATGGATCTAGGACTACCTCCCACCCAAACACCCTTCTCTCACACATCAGCTTATAGCAGGGGAGCGTGGGGAAGTGATTATTCTTGGATTAAGACTTGCCTCGCTGCCGATATGTGCAGCATAATTGAATAATGGCTGCCTCACCCTAACAGTCCCAATGCAGACGGGGCCTCCCAGCTTCGTCAGATCGGCACAATATTAACCATGACACAGGCGTAACCAGGCCGGTAATTAATGCACTGAATCAATTACAAATTAGTCCATTTGGAGAATTCCCCACAGGAGTCCACTCATTACCCGTGCTCTGATGGAGTCGCAGTTTCTCCTCTTGGGAAGAGGTGTCACTCCACTGTTCTCCTTTTCTATCTGTCTTTATCTCTCTTCTCAAGGTACGATGCTGAAGGCAAATGAAGGATGAAATTGATGCTGCCTGCTACTTGGCATTACATTGCAAATTAAAATGTGAGCAACACTACATCACATTCTTGGTAATGTCAGACGACAGACGAGTGTGAAGCTAACTGAAGCTAATGAAGGAACCTTTGGAAGGTAGCTAATGAATGCTGTTAGCTGACAGACATTAGCCCTCTCTGAATCCGCGTTCTTCTTCTCTGCACTTGTGTTCTTGCAGACTTGTGAAAAGTAATCAGTTACCACCCAAGTACTGCTCCAATTCAAAGTCCACATCTACCCAAGTGCAGATCAAATATCCGGAAGTGTTCTCGTTTCACACTTTTTATCGAGGATACATGGGGATGTGACTTGTGTGGACTTGGGTCAGCTAAGTATCTCAAAATGCATTTTGAGAGATTCTTAGCCAGGCTCAGAGCTGTAACAATTTTCACCCCAGAACTGTCATTATATCACTTCATTAAGTTTTGATATTTTGTACTTGTCACACAATGTGCAAAAGCTACAGTCACTTTGCATTTGCATTTCCTCCAACCCCAAAAACAATGTTTATCCATTGGTTGTTATTATGAATATGCTGTGCTGTTGTTGTCCATTACATGTAAATAGTTACAGATCAAGTGCGGTGGATAAATAACAGGAATTAATATCGTATACATTAAATAAAATGGTACTGAAAGAAGGCGCTGATGTGAAGAATCTGGGGCTCTCTCTCCTCACTCTGTATTAATGGTTCACATAGCATAAGGTCAACACCAAACTATTCATTTTCCTGCCAAAGGTGAAAGTCAGTCTTAATGACAGAGGGCTCAATTCAGGAACTGTCAGGGAGGTGAAATGGGAAAGAGCTGCCATGATGAGAGACACTGAGAAAAACTGTGTGTGTGTGTGTGTGTGTGTGTGTGTGTGTGTGTGTGTGGTTTCCATTTGCCTGCACCCAAGCCCCTGAAAAGCAAGGAGCATTCAGGGTAAACAGAGCACATTTTAAAAAAGGAAACACTTGATCTATCTTACACATGAAAGACAGTACTGTATGTTCGGTTTGAAATGATAGTTTTGACTCAGTGTAGTTTAAACCCAAATTATTTTCTTGAATGTTTGTGAACCATTTTCATATATATGAAATATATTTTACAAGGATAGCAGAGTCATCCTGAAATTTCAAGGGAGGAATCTGATTAAGGGCAATAAAGGCAGTGGCAGACAATAGTGCCTCTTTACAGAGCAATCTTTGCATCATTGTCAATGACTGATGGATCCCAGATGGTCCTACATAAGGAAAAGCGAAACTGAGGCTCTGCTGGAAATTAGAGTAAATCCAGTCAACGCATAGAGTCGATAGAGTCACTTTTGCTTTTATTTATATATATACTTTGGTGAAATATCAGTTTACAGTACAGATCATAAATCTGTTTGACAAAATGACTGAAGGGGATGTTGTCATGAGTCAAAATGTAGCTCAACTCATTTGGTATGTTCTGCTTCCCCTTGTTTTTCTTTCAAAAAGTAATTATTTTTTGCATTTGACTCTTTTCGACACTGGACTGATGCTTCCTGGGATGAATTATCCTGAATTACCCTCCCCTGACCTCACCCTTATTATCCCACAGGATTCTTGAGTTATTTATCAGTTTACAAGGCGTAGTTGCCATAAATTACTTCCTTAGACCTGAACAGTAAGATATTAAGAACACTGTTTAGTAATTTCAGGTTTTGTGGAATATTTGCTTAATGTGCTACTACATCACTGCACTGAGGCCCAGTTGCTGTCAGGGGCCCATTAGGGGCCCATTTCCGGTCATAGTCTTTTATATTTCTATTGCCCTTATTGAAATGTTCCAAAACTAAATGTTATATTAAAGATAGATATTATTTCTACCCTCCATTTATCTAATTTGGTTTCATTGTTCTCAAAAGTTAAGAAGTAAGGCTTGCTGGGAAATCCTAATTTGACCATTGAGCATGCATCCTGTCATTTGTGATAACTTTTGTGAGTGGACATCAATTGTTTTCTCAACCTTTTAGCAAGAAGCGAGTGTACTTAAGCAAATGGACAATTCAGTTAGCAGTATAATATTAAGCAAGTCCAAACAGAAAAACAGCTCTCAGGAGAGGAACAAAGAGGGAGAGCAAGAGAACACGATGAATGTACTGCTGAACCGATAAAATGAGATACGTTTTTTTACTCCCTATGCTTCAAGTTCATCTAATGCTAGCAATGTTGAAGTGCAGCGGGAGGCTAACGTTAGCTGGATAAGCGATACTCTCAATAGAGAAAAGAAAAATACTTGCACTGGGGCCAATCACAATTATTTTATGGCAGCAGTAGTACAGTATGGTACTAGAAGCTAGCATCAGCTATTAGTCAGATACAGTGCTCATGTACATGAAACCAAAACTGCTACATTGCAACACAGTGTTAAGCCTACAGTAGATAAAAGCGAAGCTGACTGCAAGCTGTGTTTCCCCAGAGGCCTGTGACCTTTACTGAATATAGAGGTGTCCATTGTCGCTCATCATCTTTGCATCACAGTTGAAATGCAGATCCTCTCCAGAATGTGAGACAATAACAAAAGGAAGAAAGTGGCAATAGATGACGCTGGACTCTGTAGGCTGCCATGTGCCACTCGCACCCTCCAGTTGGCTGTTAACAAGTGTCACTTGGCTCAGAGAAGTGTTGCTCGTGTGGAGGCAGTTGGGCACAAAACAGCTATCATACATTTTAAACATTACGTTATCCATCCTGGTGACATTTCACAAGTTGACCCAAAAAGTGAGCTCTTGATCCTTTGCGTCAGATGTGATTCCTGCTGTCACTGTCCTGCAGACACTCCTGATCAAAGAAAATGGCGATGGCAGCAGAACGGCAATGGGAACTTGACGTGAAGTGGCAATTTTCTGACATGGAAAAAACCCACAACTCTACTTGATCCAGAATAACAATTTTTGTGTGTGAATGTTTGTGTTAAAGTGAGAGAAAGGGTGAGAGAGATGAAAAGAAAACTTATGATGGCCAGCTTTCTGCAATTTACTATTATGCTTTTTAACTTTTAAGCATCAACAAACATCAATATCTCTGAGCAGTGCTCCAGCAGGGGCCACAGTACCCAACTGCAATGTGATTAATATACGTTCTTATTACCAGAAAGGGCCCAAATGTAAGAACTTGTACTCATACTTCATTGCTATTTGAAGAAACACATCTTTTTGCATGTTCAAGTATTTATTGATTTCCAGCATACATTTGAAGCGTTGTTACAACATTAATGAACGCCTTGCTCATTTGGTTTAAATTGGTTGGTTAACAATTTGTTGGTGCACGACAGAGGGAGGGAAAGGCAGTCAGTGTGTTGCACAGAAAGAGAGAAAATGAAAACAAGAGACAGAACAAGGCAAAGAGAAAAAGGCGATACACATGTATTTTCTTAATTACTGTGTTAGTAAATCAATAGGAGCAGTGCCATGCCTCATTGTCTGGGCTGTGAGGAAGGGAGAGGAGTTAGACAAGCTGAGAGGAATCAGGCAGGAAATGTTGGCAAAAAATCATTCTTTTTCGATCTGTGACCACTGCACACCCTCCCTAAGCCCGCCCATATCCACCCACTCTCCATATACATATACTGTATATAATCACACCTCTTATCTTAGATCAACGCTCATCAGAATCATTACGTGATTAAAAAAATACTCAGTATATTCATTTTAAATAATATCACATTGCTGCAAATTTGTACTGTAGATTCTAACTATTCTTAGGTGTAATAAGTGGTAATGAAAAATGCATACTGTAGCACAAAACAGTATCAATCCATTCAGAGCCAGAGTAGAGATTATGATCTCTACAACAGTCCTATTGCATGTGTATATTTATTGTGCGTATTTTGTATACGTCTTTCTTTGGGCTCTATTTTAACAAAGTGCATGGTCCAAAGATGCAAGTGCATTTCGGGCGTGTCCATATCCACTTTTAATAATTTAATAGTGGAAAAAAAAAACTTGCTGCACCAGTCGCATGGTTGAAAAGTGTTGTACTTAATTATTCATGGGTGTGTTTTGGGCGTTACACGCAGTAAACCAATCAGAGTGCCATCTCCCATTCCCTTTAAAAGCCAGGCAAACTTGAACCCTGGCAGTTTCACACGGAACTTGATTCTATTCATGGCGAGTTGATTACATTTTGTTACTGGCCATTAAGTGACTCATTTTGAAACTGTGGTGAGGCTAATTTAGTCTGAGAGACTGAGAAGCACTGTGGTAGATTTACCAGTTAGTAAGAAAAAACGCTTCTCAGCAGAGCCTGATTTATGTCTAAAGGACATGGCAATGTGCCAACATGCCACATGAGGGCTGTATTGCAATGTGCCACCTAACTTATCCAAACAGCTGAAGCGCATTTTCAGCAAACCCTGTTTGTGCGTAACAGGCGTGGTGTGTACCTGCCTATGTAGGCACATAATACTTTCTTGATGATGTGCCCTTAAAATAAATATTGCGCCACTGACTTCAGACCAGGTTTTTGTTGGTCAGTTGTCCAATCGATTTCCACTGCCTCAAGATAACAACGTACCAACAATGCGCCTGACCATACCTCATTTTAAGACCAACACAGACCATGGGCGCCCAGATGGGTGCAAGTGTGTTTGCTACACTTAAGTGATTTTGTATTGGATCACTGTAGTTGTTGGAGCCAGAGGTGGCAAAGCTGGAGGAGGTAGACTTTTCTACATTATTCCTGTGGAGCCAGATGTTTAGGAAATAAGCCATTTGAATAGGAAGCATCTCATCCACCCTCATTAGTTTGTGCAGCAGCTGTCTTCCTGTAGCGGGGATTCAGCAAGGTCTATGAGGATTTTTACTGTAGAAAAATAAAGATAGTCCTCAGAAATTGCTGTTAGATAAAACACCTGGACTGGATTCCCTATGCTGATAGGGGTAGTAAGATTTCCCTTGTCTATTGTGAGCCACCTTTAAACAGGACCTAGGCCAAATAAAATTATATAGTGTAATTGGTTTCTAAGAAAGCCTGAACTCTGTCTGAATTAAAATGGGTAACCCCGCTCCTGTTCAGATAGTTGATATTCACACATTAGGTTTTTTTATTCTTTTTTTTTTTTTTTTTGTCCACCTCTTTTCGCTCACACAATTATCTCCGTATTCAGCCTTTTTTGTTCTGTATTTGACCGTCGTGGTGTTTTCTGTCAGTGATGCATGCACCTTACAGGGCTGTCTTGTCATCATGCTTGACAAGTAGACTGTCATACTGTCGCAACCAATGACACTCAAACATCAACTGAGCCCCACACATTGCCTCACCGTGCGCACTTGCTGAACAGGGACTTAGCAAAGTCACCCATTCTTGCCAAATTCATTAACAAGCAACAGCCACTCCAAAAAAATCCACATCAGTTTCAGTAATATATGTCATATATTTCTGTTGCTTTGTGCACATTTTAATTGAATAAAATAGCCTTTCTTGCCTTCCTATAAAGGGAATTTTAATTTTGTTTGCCCCATTGAAATCCTGGGTGAAATCCTTGAGCAAAAGAGCCCTCTGAAAAGCAGCTGGCACCGACCTTCTGTAGCAGCAAGGGAAGGACATGGAACGCCAAAAGAGATGCTTCATATCCTTTATGTAGCTTGTTCTTTGTAGCAGTTGTTACTATAATCAACCAAAAAAAAAAAAAAATACAAACTCACATGAGAATTCCTTTGTACAGCCACATAAAACACATACACGCAGCTTCGTTTTATGAGAGCATGAGAGGTGTAATGTAAGAAACAGAAGGGATAGTTTTTCTTCATCTTCAAAGATGAGTCATCATACTAATCTTGTCCAAGCAATAAAAGATACTTGAGCGAGGCACATACATATACTTTTGCATGCACACATGCACACACACACACACACACACACACACACACACACACACACACAAACACACACACACACATCAAAGGCAGCATCAACTGCAGGTGTTTGAAGTGACTCATATTGGGTTTGAGCCCCTCCAGAGGGATTGAGGTGTGACTGCGTGTGAGATCTTCTCTATGCAGGGTTAACACTCATTTATAAAGATTTCATGTCAGAAATTAATGTCAGAACAGTAATGAAGCCTTCACTTTCCAAAATGGGACAATTAGCAGCAATATTTCCAGTAGGTTGTCAGTTACACCGAGGATGATCTCCTGGGAAAACTCTGGGGGATTTTCTCACTTACACTTGTAGACACTCCAACCGGATTCTGTGCCTGTTTACTGATGTGGATGTGAGCTCAGGCAGAGGGTTTAGAGGGAGCGATATGGAAATAGAGGATGAGGGCTTAGTGATGCAAGGCAAACCTTAAGCCCTCCCAGTGCACTCCTGTGTATCTGACTTCAATGACCGCAGTGCCGTGGAGCACATCGCTACGCCTCAATATGTATGGAAATGAAAGGCAATCATGCTAACGTGTGTTCAATCTCTTCAAACATGCTAATGGTGTCATTACACTTTCAGCCCTGCATCACCCCTCCCAGCAGTTCACCTCTCCTCACACCCTTTGCTTTCTCTCTGTCTCTTTTACTGATCTGGAACAGGTGTGGTTTTAATTATGCATTAGAATATACACAGACCCAGTCCGATCCACTTGACTGAGCTCCTCCTCCCGCAGTGTGTATCCCTCCTTCTCTGCCTGCCTCTCCTTTCTCTTTCCTTCCTTCGCTGACTCTACCCCTAAACCTCCCTCCCTCTCTTCCTCCTTTTAGAAGTTGGGGATTGAAGGACCCGATTTCAAAACCACGCACGTCTCAGCGACTCAAGTGAGGGGTTTGTTCCGCTGCCACACTTCCGTTCACAAATGCTCCGGCTTGGGGAGGAGGGAGCAGGGAGGAGGGAGAAATCCCTGTTAATCTAGTGAATCTGGCTCTCTCTGTCTCTTTTGTTCACTGTTACTGGGACTCTGACGCACTGATCTCTTGGGAGGCATGTGGGGTGTGTGTCTGGGGTTTGGAGTTGGGTGAGTTGGGAGTTTGCCACACAGTTCAGTCTAGATGCAGTGAAGTAACACCCCACTGTCTATTCAAAACATCTCAGTTTTATACTTATTCTCTGAAGTGATTAAGGATAGATAGATAGATAGATAGATAGATAGATAGATAGATAGATAGATAGAATACTTTATCAATCCCTCAGAATTTTGTCAGTTTGATAAAATCTCTTGATCAGTTTATCATGATCAGGAGCCCTTTCTGAATCTGGAATGACAGTCCCTTTTTTGCCATAAGATATGACCATGTTGACATAAACAAATCTTGAGCAGGATTATTACATAAGGACAGAGAGCATCGAAACTTGGGTTTCAGTCAGATAAAGCTGGTTCTCTGTTACATGTGTCCCAGACACCTGCATCAAGATAGTTGAAGAGCTATTTTTACTGGGAGAAATCCAGGACAACAATGGGTCATGTTGTTATATTTAGCAGGTAATTTACTGCTCTAATTGCACTGCAGCTAAATAGAGGAGGCCATGCAAATGACTCGAATAAATTTAGTGCAAGCACAGACAAAAATTGAAAATGCTATTAAACTGGCACCTGTGCCAAACCCTGCGTTGCTACTCCATCACATAATGTGAACTCTTGTGTATTAATACCCTTTTGAAAATCATATTTCAGCTTTACTCCTTGAGGGGCTTGCATGTGCAAAAGCTTGCTGTAATTCAGGTGCCTGTTTCCCTGAAGTGGGCATACGGTGCACTTGGCCTGGACCAGCGGTGCGGCAGGGGAGAGGGGTGCTTGTTTTGTTGATCTGTGTTTAATGAAAGTGACCACGCAGAGCAGATTCGGCCATTAGCTCAGCAAGGGCCTGTAATCACTACAAGTTGTTTCCCTTTTTTCACACAGTTCATTATTGAACAAACAATCTGTTGGGAGAAAAGCCTGTGTACCTGCCATCTTCTTTCTCCCTCGTTTTATTTCCCTTTGCAAGGCTGCACTCAGAAAGTATTGATTTGGTGGCTTGAAAATAACAAACCAGCAGCCATGCCAGTGGGGTAATAAACAGGCTCAGGAAAGAAAAAAAAATCACCCATGAATTGTGTGCCCTGAAATAATTATCAGTTACTGTATACATGCTCAGATTCAATCAGCCAGAGTTGATTGCGCTTACTGTTGTGTGCCACCTTCAGCTTTTTGGTAGACAGTACCTGGCAGTGGCGTGTTGTCAGGACAAACATGGCAAGCATTGCTACAGCAGTTAAAGCTAAAAACAGACATTAATTAGAATGCTGATACTGAAGGGGAAGCGATATCTCTCCTTACATCTGATATCAGTACAGCTTTCTGTCATTTTCTCGGGAGTGACCCACTGACAAAGGCTGGTGATCTTCAGACAGAGGGGAGAGCAGCATTTTTTGGACATTGGCACATTGAAGTTAATCCTGGGATCTTTGACAGATGATTGTCAAAGTGTGATTCTTAAGCTGCCCTTGACTCAGCTTCCACTGATCTGAGACCTGTTATGATATTGCACGCATTATATGCAGATGTGTGTGGAAACTCAACTTGAGCATTAGAAAATTACCTCAACAGTCTTCCTAAATATTAAGAGGTAGCAGTAGCAAGTAAATGAGCAAATTACTGTGATTTATCATCTCAAATTGGTATAATGTGTCTTACTAATCGCCTTGGTCAACATGTGTGACGTCTTTTCCCTTCTCTTAATTAAGGTGTCTCTGTGTAAGATCTGCTGTAAGTCTGAGGCAGCATACTGAGGCAGGAGAAACAAGAATCTGTATTGTCACTGGAGTGTGTCAGTGTTAGTTAATGGTAAATACTTTGAAGATCAGCATAGAAGGGATTTTTAGATATTTTTCTCCATCGGGGGGGGGGGCATTCAGCTCCGCTTCCATACCTGTAAAAGTCACTGCACGCCACTGGTAGCTGGATTGTAGATGTGGAGATAGTTTATGGCACAGCACCCAGGACAATGTCACTGGACTACATAGACTTAGAGCCATTTCATTATGTAGCGGTGTAGAAAAGTCCTTCAAACTCCCAGCAGGGTGAATGTGAGTCATCCTCAGCTCTTGGCCTGTGAAATAAAGTCAACGTCTGAGGGCTCTCATTGTCCAACTCTGTGTTCGTGACGGCACATCAGAGTGGAGCACGCACACACATCAAAGGAGCTCCACATATTGTGCACTTCTGAAGTATTCATGATTTACGCTGACAAAGAACATGCTCACAACGATCATGCATCAGCTTTTGCTCCTCAGAAACCACCAATATCCTCAGCGATTCTTTGACTGCTCAAATTCTTTTTTTTTTTTTTTTTTTTTTATCAACACAAAGTAGCAAACTTGATCTTCTTTTCCACCTAGTTTCTAAACTGATAAACACATGCACAGACACACACTGAATATAAAGTCCCCAACACTCATTCTCATAAATACACACAGACTCAACTGACTCTGGCATGTCCGTTTCTATTAGTGGTAATCAGCAGGGTAATGATGACGGAGCTGTGACTGCGGCTTAGTTACTTGTGGCTGATGGCCATGCTCTCTGACAGCTGTCAGACGCCATGACTACGCTGCCAGGGCCCTCCTTAGGACTTATTTCAGCTCAGTACATCAGCTGCAACAGCACTTCACACACAGACTTGTTGATTATCAGCATCAGCGGGCCGACGTGGAAAGACTTCTCTGACCACCTGTCTGCTAATGACAGCCACCATGATGGTGGATGGGAAAAAGAGGACACAGGCTGTCACTTTGATTCATGCAACAGCAGCTCCAACTGGGTGGCTCCTCGCCAAACTCTCGACAGTCGTTATATCCCCTCCTAAATGACATTTAAAGTGTGAAGCAATGGCTGTCCTTGTGGCTCAGTCACCCCAGGCCGGGCCCCGGACATGAGCGCTGAACCCTGTGCCAAGTTCTGCAGTGGGGTCACAAACCCTGGAGCAAATTATCCTCGCTCTGATGCTCTAACTCAGCTCGCTGGCAGTGATTGAATATGTGGAAAGTGACCTTGAAGATAGATGCTGTCAGTGATCTGATGTATGACTCTAACTTTCCTGTTTTGCTCCTTATTATTTTGTTTGTTTCATTTTATTCTCTGCTGCATTTTCACCCCCCCCCCCCCCCCTCCATCCTCGCTCTCTCTAATTAGTTGGTTTCTGGTCTGAGGCGACTGCCATGAAAATCTATTCCATACATTTTTAAAGCATAAGGTGTAGAATGAATTACCTTTATCAACAAGTAATACATTCAGAAACATTGAAACGTAGGAGAAAAAAAAACATTGGTGGTGGTGACTTCCAACTATGGGCTGTAGTTTGTAAGGAGGAGGAAGGAAAACAGAGGACACAGCAGTTCATTTCTGCAGCATGAATACAGTAGATGCAAAATAACCAAGAAGTGCTATAATTAAGTACATTTGTTAAATTCCAGTTATAGTTCCTGGAACTGAAGTTTGAATGTGCATTATTTAAACATTGTAAGCAAAGCACACTTTCTTAGAAGTGCTTGAAATTGTGTTGTTTTTTTGGTTTTTTTTTTGTCACCTTAAGTGAACATCTGGTTGTTTTTTCATCATCCTCAAGATGTATGTACGTCCTTTGTTTGGGTGTTTTGTAGTGCACTGTCCTCAGGCTCGTGCACTGCAAAAACATGAATATGGCTTCCTCAAGGCCGGTGGACTACAGTTTATTGATGCTCAAATTGAATGAACTACCTCATAACATTGTGCTTGCTTATCTGCTGAATTGGTAATGTTAGATCCATGTAGAGAAATTGATTTTATTTATTTATTTATTTATTTATCTATCGTCCTTTTGTGTCTGTGGAAATAATTTGCCTTTGTGAAAAACTTTAACTAATGCAACAGTCTTGTGCACAGCTAAGACACACACTCACTCTCCTCCCTCCCTCCATAACTGTGTCCCCAGTCTATCAGGGAAGTGACAGGCTACGTGTTGGTGGCCCTGAACCAGTTTGACTACCTGCCTTTGGAGAACCTGAGGATCATCCGAGGAACCAAGCTGTACGAGGACCGCTACTCCCTCGCAATCTTCCTCAACTACAGACGTGACGGAAACTTCGGCCTTCGCCAGCTGGGTCTGAAAAACCTCACAGGCGAGTGACTGAATTATTTGCTGGTTACTAACGTGTGTGTGCTTTTTGTGTGTTTTCGATCTGTGTCATGACTCCAATCTTTAAAGGAGTTTGTGTTGATTAGACATCAAATGTTTGACATTCTTTTTCCGCACACCTCCTGGAGTGTGGAGTGTGTGCATGTTCACCACCTGCTGGGAACTCCGCTAACAGGTTAGCAAATCTTTGCAGCTCTTCAAAATCCTGCGTATGTTAAAAAGTCGATTAAATACTTTTATGCCTATAAGCCTAAACTTTACACCAAATTCAAATCATTAATTTGAGCTGCTTAAAATACATCAACCCAGTGCATTCACACTGTCCAGCGTGAGTGAAATGATCTGCTGCATGTAATGTTATTTTTTATAATTGAGACGAATGATGATGAATCAGGAGCAGTCTTTGCAAATGGGAACAGAGGGTCATGGTCACGTGGAAACCGACTGATATTTTGAAACCTTTTTTTTTTGTGTGTGTGTGTTTTGTTATTTATGTATGTAATGGCTAAGAGGTGAATTAAATGATTTTTTCACAGATTCCTACCTGAAACTTATTTATTTATTACCTTATTTCAAATTGGCATCCTTGGTGTTAATGATTACGAAAAGGTCTCATAGCTGAATTAATCTGAGATCAGATCCCCCTGCTGAGGTACCAGACTTAATCAAATGCTTTTTCCTATAGCATACAATTTTCCACCCTCTGTTTTTGAAACAATGCTGAGAAGCAACAGATATCAGCATTATTTTACACTTCATCACACTAAGATGGTGAGGATATCCCTGGCATCACTGAAAAATTATCCCACAATGTGCCTAACAGGTGGTTACATGGGTCCTTTCAGGAAACAATGTCACAAAAATACAATTGCAGTTGGAGGGTACATTGCTCAGTTGGATTAATAAATTGGCCAAATGTGTTGGTAGCTGTTTGTTGGCTTCTGTCAGCTTTACACAATCTGGGAATATGCAGACAGTCTGCCTCTCCTTCTTCCTCTCCGAAGATCCTGACCGGTGTTGTTATCACAATTAACCCTCTCACATTGAAGGATAAGAGGCTGGCTCACAGTGTTGTGAAAAGACTTTATTTCTTCTGTCATTTCACTCCTGCTCACACAATAAGTATTCTCAAATGATGTGCAACCCACTCTGCGATCAATCCGAGCCTGTTTCCTCAGTAGACGGAGAAAACTGTGATTACTGATAAATAGTGTACTAAGACAGAAAACAATGTGTGGGTGGCTCTGCCTCTTTACGAACCATGGACCCTTGTGCTGCACGGTTCTCTTCAGGCATCCTGACCCCGAGGTCAGTGAGAAATGAAGCTCTTGACTTGCAAAGAAGATGTAGAGTTTTTCCACAACAGGGCTAAGTGGGGCACGCCAGGGCCAGCGTCAGCTCATGATGTGTGAAACACAAGATCAGAGGTGTTATTTACTCATTCTGATGCTAAATCCAACCGCAGGAATCTCCTGAGAGAGTGAAAATGGAAAAAGATGCAATTTGTGTTTTGTTTGAATAACAATAAGCAGGGGTGTCATCAGTAAATCCTGGTCAGTTGTGTTTAGCCCCATGTTGAAAACATTGCATGTTTGTTTGTTTGTTTTTTTGCCTTCCGGTACCATCATAACATAAATAATTACCCATATTATCTTTTACACATAGGGAAGCATGAGAAATAAGATTTGAATGATTTATTAGTTTGCACCACAAAGTGCCATTCCTTCCCCCCTTATATGAGGAATGTCAGTAAAATGTGTTATAAAATGACTTCTGCTGCTTCTTCTCTGTGGGGATGAGCTCCAAATGCAGTTAAACTGGACCGGTGGCACATGGTACAAAGAAGCTTGTTTCCACCCGGTGATGTTTTGGAACCAATCTTACAAAAATGCATAAATATATGTTATACATAGTCATGATTTTGACTCTGTCAAGGAGGCACTGAGGCAAAGTGAGAAAGACAATGTCATCACTTTGCACTAGAATTGTCAAAATACTGTCTGTATTGAGGGATTTCTATGTATTTCTCTACCAGAATTTATTTAGATTTGTAAGGAAGAAGCTTGGCACCAAGCTCGTGTCTCTGCTGCTTCCAAACCCGCTTTCTAAATAATTCAGACATCTCTCATTGTTTTCTTCAACTGTTCCTTCCTGGTGATCCCCCAGAGTCGCAGGAAACAACACAGCCGTTTGCGAGTGTGTGTGTGTGTGCAGCCACGGTGTGTACATGTGTGTTATGTTCCGTCTTGTATTCTTTCTTGCATGTTGCGCCACACTTAGGGAATTGCATTTGTCCAGCACCACCAGCAGCTTTTTTTTTGCCAAGCCTGTCCTTTTCATTGTGGTGCCAAGTTGAAGCCAGTGCTGAGGGAGCCGGGGCTGGACTCTGTGAGAAGCTGCTGTTTGATGTGCCATCCGTGGCCTCGAGCCATGAAGTGGAGGGGAAGTATGCACAACAGCCATGGCCTGAATCTGCTCCACTTCATAACTCTGACTGTTTGAGTTTCACACTAGTAGCTTTTGTTCTTTTTTAACGAACAGAATAGAGAACAATCTGCTCACTTTCTTGTTAATGATGGAAAAAAATGTTATAACAAGCTATTTGTCTTCTTATAGTAAGATTCTTTCATGCTCAGAGAGTTTGTTGGTAATACAACATACCAACCAGAGGTCTCCTTGCTTCCCTGTAACTGAGACCTGACCTGGAACCTAAATCATGTCCAAATTATATGCAGTCTCTGTTCTATTTCCCGAGGCCTCAGGTCTGTGTGTTAATATCTAACAGTCCATCCAAGTAGTTTTGCTGTCAGCTGTGGTCATGTGTCACTACATCATCACTGCAGGAGGCAAGATAGAGTGTGAACTGTGAAGTGACGTGTATAGTTACTCTTTATGGCCCCGGCTGCTCATTAATTCATGGTGCATCGTGCTGCTGTCAGGTTAGTGTAGGTAGGGCTGTTTAGGATCAGGTCCAAAATTTCACACCCATGAAGATCTCCACTACCAACTTATCTCTTTATAACAAGAATCTTGTCTTGGGGGGGTCTATCATATCACCCCTTTTTGCACAGATGGTCCCGACAGTTAAACAGGCTCTTGCTGGGGGGGAGAAACAAGTCACTTGTGTCCCAGTTTGCTCTGTTGCAGTTGTCGTCATTCTACACTGAGCTGTTGAAGAAGAAAATAAGCCTGAACCATCAGGATTGAGCCGCTGCTGTACGTCAAGCAGCACAGATCAAAACTCTTCTCTTCCTTCAACTGCTGTAGTGAGTCCGAGGCTAGCTGTCTCATTCATTACAATGCCTTTGATGCCGCTGTCATATTAGTCCATCGTTCCCCTGCCAGCAGCTCCCAGGAGAAGTGTAAAATGATCGATATAATCCATAAGCAACACATATATAAGAGGATAAAACTTATTAACTACATAAGGGGCTAATCAAGAGAAGGCACAGTCAAAGACCCCCTCAGTGCTGAAACACAACCGCATTTCCACTTGGGTCGAAATTGCTTTGGGATGAAATCAATTTGTCGCTAGTATATTGTAGCATTGGACTTATTGATTTTTGTGGTGCACTCTCTGCGAGCTGCGAGTGAACGCTCAGGCTTTCAGGAGGTCTCTGGCTGAGCAGGGATAGGACTCCCTCCAATGCACCTTTCAATCAAGCTTAGCTAAGTTATCCTCATGAATATGAAATATAAGGCACAGTCAAGCCGGGAAAAGTTGAGGGATGGTGTGTGTGTGCATGGGGGTGTATAGAATTGAAGAAGAAATGTAAAAGATACTCTTTGCTTAAGTGTGGAAAGTTTAGCTGCGTCGTTTGTTTGCCATTACACAGGAACATTTTCAAAGTCACGTCCCCACAAGGTTATCCAAAAGCCGGTCCCCACAAGGTTACCCTTTTTTTTTTTTTTAAGTGTTCTGGGTCTACAAGTGAACCTTCTGCATGCTGCAAAGAGAAACTTCAAATAAGTCCCTTTCTTTCTACCTTTTCTCCCACTAGCCAACCAAGAAAAAGGTTAAAGAGAGCTACTTCCTGACATTTTCAAAGTTCCTAATCTCTATTTTGATGCACGCTGACCCGCAGTGTCCCCCTTCCTTACATTTTCAGCACTTCCATCAGGACTCACATGAACCCTTGGTAGCTTCTGTGCTTTCACATGATAATTACAGCCTGCTTCCCTGGCAAAATAATAACAGCCTCAATAAGGAGCACAACAGAGTTGAGCTTTCTGATTTAACGCAGTTTACCGCCACCCCCTCCCTTTCCCTCATTTCATCCAGTATCTTTTTTTTTTTTCAGATTTGTTTAGTGTTGTTGATTCATTTTTCTAACCACCCTACGCCTGCACTGCGTCTGTCCAAAATGAGGCATCCAATCTGAGGCCCCATCTGCTGAATGATCCTCTCTCGTTGCATGCATGTACACACGCCTGTGTTTTACGCCAAGGCGTTATCCACTCCTTCATGGCCCATCTGCTCTCTCTTTATCTATCCCATTTTCTGTCTTTCTTCCATCTTTTTATCCCTCTTTCTTTGGCTCTCTGTCTCTCATCATATTTCAGTTGGCTGTCTTGATTTGTGGTATTTCTGCCTTTCACACAAACACACGCAACATAATGTTTGTGCAGTTTTTGCACTGTATGCAACAACATTTTGAGCACCTGAGTCCTACTTTGGTCTCCAAAGCCTACTGCAAGTGTTCAACGGGGAGATCTCAGTGAACATATGCTAACATCTGCTGAACGTGTCCTGTTTAGCATCTTGTGACGGAGATGCACTGGGGAGGCAGGGAAATGATAGGATGGAATGGGGCAAGGTGAAAGGGATGATTTGAGTCAGTGTGTTTCCCCCAGACAAGGGACTGCTGAGAGTTGGGCATAAAATTGATGCCTTCTTCTGGTGCCTGAGACTTCCATTCACCATCTAACTTCAGGAGAAGAAAGAGCAATTCTGCCACAGGAGGCAGGCAAGATTGGTTCAGTGCAAGTCACCAGGATTCAGTCGAGCCTCCTGCCTGGCAGCCCACAGACCTCAGGTCTCCTTCAATTGTGTGTCTAATTGATTACTTCCCATGCAATTACTCCTGTGTCACACTTAATATTTCACCACTCCAGGAAGGGGGCAAGAGGGACTTTCTTTTTGAAGGACGACATTCATATTGTCACATTTGTGAGCCCCTAATGTGGATCGTGAAGAGGCACATGTTAAATTGAAGTCCGGAACGGACCATCAGTGGTGGTTGGTGTTAATTGATTGCTCTGTAATACCACTGTGTGACAGAGATAGTGAGACTGTTAGAGCCAATGGTTTGGTTTTTCTGCCAGGGGAACAGCAGAGTTCACCTTCTTATAAAACTTTCTTTTAATAGTTTTGTTTAATTTTCTGCTACTAACATGGCAGGAGAGTATTTATTGACATGCTTTGGATTAGATGTTTTGTTTTCACTACCTTTGGCTCCCTCTGCACATGATGGCCCAAGTTTCTCACATTACAAAGGAATCATATCATCAGTAATCTCTTACTTTTATATTCTCACAACGTCGCTCACAGCACACCCTTAGGGGTATAGTGTTGCTTATTTTTGCTTTTGTTATTTGTTATGTTCTCCACTCTTTAATAATGTTTGAGATTTTATAAGCAGAAAATGACTGTGCTTTATGAAATATTAATGGACAACAACAGCAAAACCTGCCTTAAGAAAGGAGAAATAATAATACAGGATAGATTGTCGCCAATTAAAAGTGTGTGTGTATGTGTGTGTCTTTCACTGAGTGTTGCTTAAATAAAATTACTGGATTACTGGTGTGTGTGTAACACAACAAGTTTTTGCTCAGAATTCCCTTGTCCCTTAAACCATGCTTCCTTTTCCCATAAACCTGTGACAAGACTTAATGTCCACTGCATCTTTCCCCTGTCAGATAAGCCCCCAAACCTTTCCTTCACCCTGATGCAGATGGCAGGAGACCATTAGACCAGTTTGGACAAAAGGTAAAAGGACTTTTGAATGTGTAAAGAAGAGGAGGATGGAGGAAAAAGCAAAGGTATCACTATTTTGACAGCCTTTGGAAACAGGGAGAGCAGGTTGGTAATCATTACACTAAGATCAAATAAACTGGCTGGTGTTGATACTATAAAAACAGCCTGAATCCAACCTTGGATTGACTCCCAATGGTGCAGCTCAGGTCCCCGGTTTTGATAGGTGTTATTCTGTCGGCATCAGTGAAAGAAGAATATAATCACCCCTCAACTTCATTCAGCACCTACCTCTAATATTACAATGCCTACATTTTTTAAAGTTGGTACTTTAAAGCAGATTAATGACTGTAATCTTTCAGTATGTCATGTACATATTTGTTTTCCTACTGGATACTAGAACAAAGAACATCTGGTCCCTATCAACTTTCTTAAATCGAGAAAAAATGTTTATCTGATGCTGCTTCCCCAAGAGACAGCGAAAGGCATGTTTGATCAACAACTCTGATCTCTCAAGTTGTTAAATATCAGACATTTCAAATGCATGTGAGGAGTTTCTTAGATAAAATGGTTCGTTGGATGGGACTTTTTTTTCTTTTTTTAAAGATGTAAATCATAAATACACTGTAGTACTCTCTTCTATTCTGGAGACCACTTATGTCTTTGTTTTTTATGCATGCAAGCATGCTACTGTGTGAATATACATGAGTATAGTAGTGTTCACATGTATAGAATGTCTGTTTCCAATAAATAATTCACATTGACTAAGCACATCATTGCATTAGGGACCGACCTAGAAAAACTCGTAACTATCCTCACATCATTAGATCGTATATATCGTCTGGTCCGAACCTCACCTCTGCTTCACCTTTGTCTGTTTTTCCTCCCCCCTGTCGCCAAGTCCTTGCTCTTTGTGGAAACTGTTGGGTTTTTCTCTATAACAAAGGTCTCAGCCTTACCCCGTAATGTGCCTTGAGATAATGTATATTATGATTTGGCGCTATACAAATAAAATTGAATTGAACTGAATTGTCTGCTAGAGAAATATCCAGACCTGCCTAAACACGACTGCAAACTCTTTATCACCAATTTTCCTTCCAAACTGGACCTTTACGCCCTGCTGGAAGTGAGTCGACTTTTTACCTCATTAAAAGTTAAAGTAGGTATGGAAGGAATTTTAATGCCAATTAATAATCGAAACGCATCTCTCTTCTCTCTTTCTCCACTATTTCCATCCCCCTGGGCTATGGCTTAGATCAGGCTAAGATCTGCCACGATGTAGATGTAAAACTGGCTCAGACTCTAACAGGAGGCTGTTCACGTAGTTGAAATCTCGTCTGAATTCTACCGTTGTTCCAGCAGGAAGCAGGATAGCATGAGTGTGACATGAGTGTGATTGTGTCTGCTTGAGTGTGTGTGCTGGGGATTAATCTGCTCTGTAGGTTATGTAAATTACCATGTGTTTCTCAACCGCCTGGACCTGGCAATGATTTAAACCAAACACTGCTACTATAAAGTGTTAAATAAGTATATAGGGTTGATCAGATACATTCACATTATGTAGCATATTTCCAAGCTCTCTTTTATTTTAGTTTTAGTCTCAGTCTTTTGATGATAGTTTAAATTATTTTTGGTCAAATTTTGTGTCAGTGTAGCAGCTCTGCAGTAATACAACGGGCCGACTCTCCTCATTAATGCAGTTATAGTTTCCAAACTCTGGCTGTTTAAACAGAACCACGCTCTCATTAGCACAGCTACCTGTTCTCTCCACTGCAGAGCACCATTCAGAATTGTTCACTAAAATAGTTATCACTGTCAGGTTTTAGCTTGAGAGGAGACTTTAAAATGTCAGACAGCATATTGATATTTCTTTATCAAGCATTCAGAGAAAGATTTAGAATGGAGATCGTTGGAATTAACCCCGGATCTTATTGGTTCCTTTCGATAGCCACATGAAGCTGGCACAGCTGGCTGAAAGTAAAATTAATGTTACAGCCACATCCCTTGATGATGTTACATTACCTTTACTGTTTTTTTTAAAATACATATGCAAATGTGCAGGCCACAGTTTATCCCAGCCGTTTTTGTGTAATTCTCAGTGGATTGTAGATAAGTGTAGTGTTTTTTTTGTTTTTTGTTTTTTTTCAAGAACCAATAACATCAGACAGCATTACTGACAGAGACAGAATGGTGCTGAATGCAAGATGCTTCTTAGTAACATCAGTGCAACAGGTCAAGTGGCTAATTCAACTTCGGAACAAGAGACATTTTCGGCAGCAGACGATACTGCTGAGGGGGCGAGGTTAGAGTGTGTGATTTGCATGAAGGCTTATGAATAAGATTTGGCAATTAACTTGGTGGTTAATTCATTTGTCCATTCGACTGGCTTTCTCATTATCATTTAGTTTATATTCATTGGCCAAAGATTTCATACATTTCGTCATAGTTTTCATTTTAAGTGGTTCCTCTTTTTTCAGGTTTAGTCTTATTTTCTTTATGAAAATTAGATCAGTTACAAATACTTTTTGTCCCTGTCACTTTTTGTTTCCTTTGATAAAATCACAGAGTTTAATGATGGTGTATTTATTTACAGCATCTAACACACTCAGGACACAGGTCTTACTATCCATAATTAGAGTTAATGGACCCCTGCCAACCAATCAGAATCAGGAATTCTCAGTAGCCATGGTATAATTGTTTTTTTAATGGTGCGTGTACAACAGTGGAGGTCAACACAGAGAAAAATATAGAATATTGCACACTTTGTAATGCTGAACCGTCTTCCCCGACCTCCCTCCCTAGAGACTTTGCAGTGGTATTACAACAATACATGAATTCTACCTTTGTGCCTGAGGGAGGACAGTCATTATTTGCAAACACAAAAATGTCAACATAGGTTGTTTTAATCAAAAAAGAAAAGTCTAATGCTGTCATTGTTTTTGGTGAGGGCAGTTTCACCTACATCATAGGACCAAAACCTGAAAAGTTTTGCTCTTCAAGAAGATTTTAGATTAAATTCAGCAGCTCAAAAACAACTAATAATTTTCTCTTAACTATTTTTAATAACCTAGAAAAACTTAGCAAACATCTTTTTGTGATAGCTTACCTGTACTTTGCAACAAGTTTGCACAATATCAATACTTATTCCTTTTCTGATGTGTGTTAACACTGCTTAGTAACAATACACAACATTCAGACAACCTCAAGTGAACCCACACACACGCACAAACAAACAAATGAAGGTCTTTACCCTTTTTTCAAATGATTGAGCTCGAATTGTTTTCTTGTTTGTACAGTATATACTGTAGCTCATTTCTATTCATTATTCTCTTTTTGAAAAGTCGGCCATACTGTAGATTTGACGGCAGATTCAAAACAAACACTCGCACTGTGATTGTCATGTTCAGTTTCTGTCACTGACTTGGCTGTCATTGCAGCTTTACGATGTCAGTTCATGGCTGTGCAGCCTTGACACGCAGCTCTTACTTTGATTCTGAAGGCCAGACTGTGTTCCAGACAGGTCTTTGATGTCAGAGGCGCTCAGTGCTCATCTCAGAGGAGGAGCAAAATGAGTGGGAAAGCAAATGAAATAGGAGTTGACTGACAGTATGGTGGGTCTCAAAAGCCACTGAGGAAAATGTCACTTTCTATCAGCTTAGTTAGGAGACCTAAATGGACACCTGTGGTCTTCGATTGATAAAAGATTTTCAGTGTTAAAGACACTGAAAGGTGTTTTTAATATTAATAAAAACTAGTTCTGAAATCACAGAGGTAGATGTGTGTCTTCTAAGGCTGTTCGTGTTTTTTTTTTTTTTTTTTGGTTTCTTTTTGCTGTTGTCAGTGTAACCATCTTTTGGTATGCATGCTTGTTGTAGAACTTGCTCCTTCACAAAAAATAGGTTCTAAGTTTAGGATAGTGGGTTACAGCTGTAGGTCTTTCAGCAAACCTTACATGCTGGCAAGACATAGGGTAAATTAAAACGTTGGCTAAAAGGCCTGAGATTACCATCTGTAACCGCCAATTTAAAGTGTTAGCATTAGAGCTTGCTTTACTTCAGTTTAACAGAAGCTGTGCTCCCAAAACCAATTTAATAACCCTGCCTCAGTGCCGACACACACATAAACACACACATTACCCTCCAACCCTACAACTCCTCCTCTTTCTCCCATGGCAGCTTAATAATTAATATGCTTATTTTTTGCCTCTTAGGCCAAAGCCTTGGGTAAGTGGAGCAGCGATTGATGGGGGCAGTGGTGGGTAATGGGACATGAAAAGGACTTTTCTGTTCATCTCAGGTCTCCATAGAGATATGATGGGTGTTACTATATGCAACATCAGGCATGACTTCACCAAAAAAAAAAAAAAAAAAAAAAAAATTCAGTTCTCTGCCACCTCTCCATGGGGTACATTTATTTGTTTAGGTGCTAACCAATCTGGCAGACTTTGATAATGTCATATTCAGATTTTTATTATAGTCTGCTATTGCATCAACCAGGCTGTTATTGATGCTTTTCTCTCTGTTGCACTTTATTAAAACTTGACTTACAGGTTCGCAGCCAAGTGGTGAAAAAGTCAGTTTCCCATGTCCCTACACAAAATGTTCCATAAATACAGCATAAACTCACACTCGTGCTCATGTTTATAGGGTAGTTGTTTAAGTATATGGCACAGATGGTCTCTCCTTGAAGCCATTCAGTGTATTCTGTGTGTCCAGTTGTAAACACTAAAAGTGTTACAACCAAGTGTTACAGATGTGTAACTACTGGAAAAAGAGAGTTTGAGAAAGAAATGTAAACCCTGCTCTCACCTTTACACTCCTGGTCAGTCAGTGGGGGGTAAATGTCAAATTGTCAGTTCTGCTACAGCTGGTCATTGTCTAGCCCTTCATTCAACATATATAGTTATAGTTATATAGTTATATAGTTCAGCCATGGCTCTCCTGGCATCTGTCCTGGTATCTTCCAGGTGTTGTGGTTAATAACAAGTCAGACCCATGACCCTTGTGTGACATTAGCAGAGACCCTCCGATCTCTAAAATGCTTATGTAACTGAAAGACATATCAAAATTGACAAATTGTGCAGCTTTGACCGAGGTACGAGGGATTTGTTGATGAAGAGCAATATGGTGAATTTGAAAGTCAGCAGCTCTCAGCCATTGCTGTCAAGGTAGGACTTTATGTGTGAGAGGCAGTGACCTGCCTGCTTCTTGGTCATGTTCTGGCAGAGCTATTCTTTAGTGATGTAGGGTTTCTCTTGAAATCAAATTCACAGTCCTCTGGGTAGACTTTCCCACCTTGGCTGATGGACATCACATAAGAGTGCTGTGTGAACAAAGTGAGAGCCATGGCCTGTAGTGTGTTACTGAATGTCTCCCAGTAGGCCTGGAAAAACAAGGCCTCAGTGACGTGTTGTTGCCTAAGCAAACCATGCACTGACTGAAGCCAGCTTCCTCTGTGCTAAAACCAACATACTTGGTATGCTTGTGGTAAGATACGCTCTCTCCCCTCAGTCTCTCCATCTTTCCTTCTCTTTCTCTCTGCCTCTCTCAGACCCTGTTTTGTTTTGCCTATTCCAGAGAGTGTGGCTCATTTTAATTCAGCTGGCAGGCTGATCACACATCAGGCTTGATAAGCTAAGTGGCCCTCAGCAGCAGCAATTGAAGGTCCTTTTGCTCTTTTTTAATCACTCACTTGCTTCTCCCCCTGATAATCTTTTCTGTCTTACTTTTTCTGTTTCTACTCTCCTTTGTTTTCTTTGTTTTGTTTTTCCTTCTTGCTCTTAGATTTGTCTTATCTCAAGGTGTTGTAATATGGTTTTCTCCTCCTCCACCCTATCCATAAAGCTCAGATTACAAGGGTTTTATCACAGTTTAAGTTGAAAATAAGCAAGGATGCAACCCCCCTCCCCCATAGCCATTGTGTCATGGTTTTCTTCTCTCATCTTTACGCAGATGCTTTGCCTTGCTTGGGTATAATTCCATAATCCCTAAATCTCAGCCATTTTTCATAAAGACTCATAGGAAACAATTGCGTGAGGGATGGGCCAAATTTAATCAGCAGCCTGTGAATGCAATTATCATGGCGCAGGAGAGGCACATGTTTGGGGGATGGGGCTATGGCCGACGCCCTCATGCCATCTACTATACCCCAGAGAAAAGCTCAGCAACATTTCTCCTTCAGAGTGACACAAGGGATAAAAAGGACACATGTTATTTCCAAGCATGGAAGAATTTATCAGTTTTAGAGCTTCAATATTAGCATAAAATGGTTTTCTCTGAACAGCTTCAGTTCAATCAATTTCTATCCTGCACCATGTAAAAAACAGAAACATTTGTTGTATCAAGAGATAAAATGAGTTAATTTTGGTGTAAATTATCAGATAATTCAAGAAGCTCCCTTGTTGCCACTTATCCCTTGTTGCCCAGCTATTGCTGTGCATCCAGGCAGTTATTTCTTCTTCTGTCTGCTCAAAAACAGCCATTTCTCTCCTCCTTTTCTGTTTGTTGTTGCTGTTTTATTCACAGCCCCTGCCCCTTTCTAAACGATTTATGTCTTCTCCACTCACGTATTTTATTTTATTTTATATCTCAGTGTCACTCATTTCTGCCTTCATAGGGGCTCCGCAACCTGTTTTCCATCGTAACACTGGACTGCCAGACAGGGAAAAATGATAATAATGATAATGAGTTTAGCTGAAATAACGGGCCTTAGTGTGACCAACAGTTTCTAATTCAATGAAGAAAAAAAGAAATGCATGTGACACTGTGCACGTGATGTTTTACGCTACCTTGGCCACTCAGCCATGAATGTCGGTCACCATATTAAAATGAAATGTGCACTCAATGTTCAATATGAACGTGGAGACACACAGGAAGACACATATTATACATATGTATAACATGAAGAAAACACCCTTCCATAGCTGTGTTTGTCTTTGTTCAATCTTTAACGTCCATCTTCTCCCTCCATTCCAATTTGAGGTCAACGTGGTGCCATCCAGTTATCATGGTCTTATGAGGCACCTCTTTCCTTAGACACCTTTGCCAGTTCATTTCTTTCTTCCTCCAACACAACAATGCCACACACACACACACAGACACAGACGCACACACATACACGCACGCTGCCCACGCTGCTGCTCCTGACTGCAGCGTGTTCAGAGACAGTCAAATCCCAGCGCTGCCATCTCTCTGGTGAACCTCTCGTGAAGCACTTTTATGCAGTCGAATTAATGCAGTTGTTCTTTTCAGGTCAATAGTTAAACACATAAAAGTGCAATTACATTCGAGTGGGTACTACCATTTTGCCTGGGGACTGCGTTAACAGTGTTAAAATTGCATGCCATTCCTGTGGGGGGTGCTCCATCCATTGACCTTATAGGAGATGGGATTGGAGCTGATGAAGTTTGTGATGCGTGCTGAGACACATTTCACACTATAGAACTTTTAGTTATTAAGAAATCCAGTGGTTAATATGACACTGAAACAGACTTATTATTACATTTATATGTACTGGAAATGTAGAGAGCAGACAGGAGATTATCTAGATAGAAACGTGCACTGTGTTGCTCTGAAAGAGAAATGGCTGGGTTTTGTAACATGACCTACATGAGCCTTGAAGGTTTCTTGTCTGTTGGATAGAGTATGTCCTAGAGAATTTAATTTTGTTGCCAGTTTCTCTTCTGCTTCAGTTTTGACCATTCTTTTTTAAAACCTCATCTCATCTCATGTGAGTTGACCAACTTTTTGGAAGTGCGGTATTACATTTCTGAAGTAGTAGTCTCATGTGGAGATAAGAAAAAGCCATGATGTCCCCTCAGAGTATTTTAAAGACTCAGAGCAAAAGCTGTGCACAAGTAGGGAAAAATTAGGTCTAGGTCTTGAGTTTAAGTCATGAGTTTCCAAAGGTTTGTTATATATGACCCTATATAACCCTAACCTTAACCTAAACCTAATTCTAACCATAACTCTAAAACCAAGTCTTAACCCTCAAAATGTGATTTTAAGGTGTCTCAAAAAGTGAGGACCGGCCAAAATGTCCTCACTTTCCCAAAATGTCCTCACTCTGTTAGTAAAATACTTTTTTTGGTCCTTACTATGTAGCAAGTACAAGTACACACCCACTCACTCACTCACTACAGCTGAAGTGTAAGCATGGACACTCTGATGCCCTGTCTTTTTTCTTCTTCTTTCTTTCTTTTTTTGTGGCTTTTATCCAAATATGTGTGTGTAAACCCACAAACACAGATACACAATTACACATTACATCTGCAAGTATTCCCTTGGCAACAGTGTAGACTGGAGGGCGAGGATGGGAGTGTGCAGTAGCAGCAGATGATGGATGGGAGGGGAGATCACCTATTTGTAGAGCAAAGGCACAGTTCTGCTGTTCTTAGAACTCAGAGCAAAATGAGTGACGCAGTGCTGTGTGGCAACATGAGTAGTGTTTGAAAACTCTCCAATCTTGAAATCTCTTCAATCTTATTGTTAGTTGTTTATCAGTTCTGTGCTTCTTTTTCAGTAGCAATGGCAATGGTGCATTTATGACCTGGAGAGGGTCTGCTTCATCAAGTGCTTCTAATAAATCAATCATATTTTTTTTTCTTTTTTTCCCTCCTTTCTCATCTTTTTTTTCCATAGCCATCATCGACAACGACACATGAACACATATACTGGGTGATGGCTGATAAAATAGATGTCATTCATTATCCAATCATCTATCACTCCAAGTCATGTATTCATCATATCTGCAAAAGACATTTACATTCTTTAATTTGCCCAGCTATTCACTCACTCACTTTTTTCATTTATTCCACTATTATTGTACAGGAAGTGTTCCAGTTCAGTCAGCAACCTGGAGTGACTATTTTGCAGTGCATGTTCTTTCTCTTCAGCCTTCCCTATAAAACTATTTACTTAATGCTGGATCTGTAGTTGTAAGTTGTGTACCAGGAGAGTTGGCATAGCTTTGTGATGTTTTCAAGGAAAACTGTAGTTGTATAATTACACTTAGAGCTGAGAACTTCCCAGTGCATCGTTTACCACAAAAACACTCACTGATAAAGTATTTTCTCAAGTGATTTGTAGCAGTTGCACATGAAAGACAGAGCAGTCCTGACATTCTCCACCAACATTTTCCCAGCTCTTGTAGAGATTTAAATTAGTGACCTTCTGGTTACAAGCTCACCGATGACGCAAACTGGCAGTTTAATTCATACTCAAGGCACGTGTAGCATTGAGGGCCTCATTACTTTCAATGCTGAACCATGTGTGTGAATGTTTGTGAGTTTTTTGGGGGGTTTTTTCTGTGTGTAGTGTACAGTAAATGTGCGTTCATCTCTTATTTTAGCATTTCTGCCGGTCTGTCTGTCGTGTGCAACCTTGCAACAGCTTCAGCCTCCCACCGCTGTTGGGGTGTACAGTGGGATCCGTGCCCCAGCATTTAGCCTCTCTGACCCAGAATGCATCCTCGTCTTCCCACAGAGTTTTCTCTCCTCTGTGCCACTGAGCTGATATCAGCGCTCAGCCGAAACTGAGTTGAAGCTCTCAGAGTCAATAAGACAGTGCAGTGGAGACCCAGGGTAAAATCCCCAATCTCACTGCGAGAGGAGAAGGGGAACTTCTCTGTCGTTCTCATTGAATACTTGTCTATCTATTGTAATTGCCTGACTGCCCTTTGAAGTGCCCTTTGAATCTCTTGCTGAATCTCTAGCTGTCTTATATTGTCCAGTTTGGTCTTACTTATGTGTCAAGCTGGTATGGTCTTCTTCGTGTTTATGTGAATGTACCTGCCTCTGGAGGACAATATGAAGACTGAAGCTTAGACACTGAGTGAATGTGCTTTCTTGTATGTATTGATGGGAGCAGTTCAGCACATGGATCTTCTTCAGTATACAGAAGAATAAACACGACTGGGGATATTCAATAATGCAGTCCTCCAACACTGGAGTGAATCAACCATTTATTATAGGGCTTCTGTTGTCCTACATATTTCTTCATTAAACAGTCCACACAACACTAATTCCCTCTCACAAACTCATTAATATGGCTTTTTTTCTGATCATTGGTTTGCTATTTGCCTCCCAGTCTTAATCAAACTCATCCCCACACTGCAATAAAGTAAAAAAAAAAAAAACACACAACAAACACTTACCATCAAAATAATTGCCTGCATACATTTGTTCTGCCTCCCTGAATTTCATATTGTTTTCCTCCAACGGTCATGTGGCCTCATACTGAAGATTGCTGTGCCTTTTGTAGCCATACACTCATTCAGAGACACTTGGAGCTGCTCTCGGGACATGGCGGGAGGGGAGGGAGTAGTTTGGAAGCACGAGCTGCAGCTACGTGAACAAACTAATTAAGACATTTTCTCTACCCACTAAACAATCAACAACAGGATTTAACCATTGATCTCCCCCTGGCCACCAAATGCACACCGAGCAAATGTGCAAGTTAGGCATTTACTTGTAATGAAAGCAAAGCCTTCGTGATTTCTGCATGTTATTTTAGGTATTATGTAATATGCGTTTGTAAATGAAAACCTTGGTGACAGGGACCATAGGAATGACTGTTACTATCCTGGGAAAAGCACCAGCGAGGAGCCAATTAAACTGTTATCCAGCATCTTAAACTTGCTCATGTCACACTGCAAATTTGTTTGTTGTGTGTGCAGTACATACACAACACAAATGCACCATGTGTGAGAATGCATTAGAGAGGTGGAACCATCTGCTTGCTGCTGAGGGTCACTTGTTGTGACAAGGTTGAACAGTCTGCTTGTACAGTGTGTTTTGAGAGTATGAATGCTGCTCATGCTGTTGCTGGTTTAGTTGCTGCCTGCTGATGAGTATAATATAATATCTATGACCAATTAATAGTGGACAATGTTGTTATCTTTGTCCACACATGGACAACATGTAGAATATGTAGAACAAAAGTCCATTCTGTATATCTTTCATTCTACGGTACACCTTGTGTTCATCAGACAGTGTTGTGCAGGTAAGCTTCCCCTCTGGTCCAAGTGCGTAAGCTACACAGTGATCACATTCAAGGTCTTTCTGAAGGTATTTTTCAGCTATTGTTTAGTGGGTTATGTAGACTCAGAAAGTCAATGAAAAATAAGAGAACAAGCCGGTAAAAAAAAAAGTATTAAGATTGTAGCTGCATTTACACTCAATGTCAAGTCGAGATATTGTGATCAAATGATCGTGTTCATATCATTTTAAAACTGCTGCTAGGTGTTGAAGTCAGAGTCAGACAGCTGTGGTAATTCATTCAAACTTCAATTAAAAAAACAAAAAAACAAAACATAAATTAACAAGCACAGGAACCCTCTTCCAGTATCTGTTCTGTGTGGAGAATGAAGCTGCATCTCGCGGTAAATGTGGCCAAATGTGTCTTGGATGTGTTTACACCTGAATTCAATACATTTTGGCTCCAATTACAATCCGACCAGCCAGGATGAAGGTGAATGCCCGGAAGATGTACATGTATCTCGCTTAACCAGGGTTGAGATGTCCTGCTGGCATTTTTATCATAACAACTGCTTTGCTTTGTCTGTTGGTTTGTCTATTGCCCTACTTTGCCAGCAGCATCCCATTGTGCAAACAATTTGAATTTGAGACGCGTCCTCCTCCTAGCTGAGCGATATCCCTCCTGTGGTGAGAGGCAGGATTAATTTCTCTCCCTAACTCCCACCACACATGCAGGCAGCTAGAAAGGGAGTGCTGAGGTTGGGGGGCGGGGGCTTGTGGAGGTAATACCACCACCACCTATTATCCGAGGAGTATCATTTTATCGGGCCTTTGTGGGACGATATTGTATTTGGCTCTTTCTGGACGGAGCTGGCAGGGCGTCTCGTGTATGATTATGTGTCTCATCGGTTTCAGCCCTATGTCGGTAATCTGTTTGTAGGGAGATAGAGAACACACAAGCTCTGTAAATAATGCAAATCTGCTACTGGGCTTCACTCTGTCTTTCTTCCTGCCATTCGTCTCTCTCTTTCCCTTTACCCTGTCTTTCTCTCTCAGATAAAAGTCAGGATTAGGCATTCTCTAAAGTCCTGCACAACAATAATCAGAATCACCCTCCGTATCCAATCGTTCAACAGACTCTGTGTGTGTGTGTGTGTGTGTGTGTGTGTGTGTGCGTGTGCGTGTGTGGCGAAAGGAATCAATCCTCCCGATAAGTCTGACAATCATTAGTTTGACAAGGCAATGCATATTATGATGGCGAGATACATGACTTTTGTCCCACCACCTTGATGAAATATGAAATTACAAACTTGTGCAGGCTGCTGTCCCTGACTGGGGCTTAAATCCTAGACAGATGTAATGGCAGTGGGGCATAATTGATTCTGTATGCTCACAGTGTGGGAAGAGAAAACAACAAAATGGGAAAAAGATCAGGGGTTGTAATAACAGCAAAATGACACGGTTTTGTCCTGGCTGCCTCACGACAACCACCAACAATAAATGCGTGTGTCTGAGGATCACCTGTTCCACCTAAAACCCCAGCCCTCCTCGGATGAAAAGAAAGGGCAGAAAGTGCATATCCAATCTCATCCTCAAGTATGGAAATGATTTTGACTTAAGCATGCAGTGTCTGGCCATGTCAGTTGTTAATTATAAAATGAGACGGGGGGAAAAGCTGGCAATTTAAAAACACATTAGGAGCCTGGTAGCATGATTGCTGAATTAGGTGCATCCTCCAGGCAGAAGCAGTTAAGTACCCAGACAGCCCAGTGTGTATCTGTACTGAATGTGTGCTCTCTCTCCTCTCCACAGAGATCCTGAGTGGGGGTGTTTATGTCGACCAGAACAAGTTTCTGTGTCACGCAGACACAATCCACTGGCAAGACATTGTCAAAAACCCACGCATCCATCCTGTGGTGGTGCCCACCAACAGCAGCGTTACATGTAAGTATCCAACCAAAATTGTAGAAGACAAGATGATTTTGACTTGACTTAAACCTTTATTTGCTGGAAAGTTTTACTGAGAGCATTGTTGTTGCGCCACACTCACACAGTTACACTTGGAAGCTGCACAGTACCACCAAAGTGTAATCTGCTGGACAATGAGCAGCCACACTGAAACAGATGGGACTTGAAAGGGTACTGCACAGATTTAGCACTGCACTCCTCTTACTTTGTTGGACTCTTGAAGGACAGTTTAAAAAAAGGTCTAAAAATCCCTGAAACAGCAGTGGCTAATGTAGCCTTGAGCTGCCAGTCTCAAGCAGAGATGAGTGGGCTACAGAGATCTCCACACATATACAGTAGTACTCTGCACTACTTGTAGACTGCATGTGGACCTGTAAACAGACATTGATATAGAAAATGGGCCCTCTTACCTTTTAATTGACTTGGTCCATTTGCACCTCAGCAGTGGTGAGTACTGTTCTTTCACTTTACCCATCCAGATTTATCCTGATACTCAGGGGTTTTAACGGGTAACCTTGAGGTCTTTACATTGGTTGTACCAAATTGTGCTTTATGATTGCAGTGAAGGTGACCTTGAGCTTATAAATGTAGTGTTGCTTCATCTCATTTTTTTCATGGCACACTTATCTACGCATCTGATCCACAGCTTTACCAAAGGTTTTGAAATTTCACCATCATGTTTATGTTTCTCACAATTCAAGGTACAAATATATTTTTTTCTCCTGAAGCACTGACAATATTTTGCATTGTTCCCGCTTTTGATTTGATTTATTATTGGACTCCTAAAGGTCCCATCTTATTTAAAGTGAGATTTCCATGTCTTTTTTGATTAAAAAGCAGGTCTAGGTGCTAAATATTGTGAAAGTAGGGTTAGGGTTGCTAAAAGCGAGAAAGGTGAAGATGTCCAGGCAAAGAGACACAGGAGAGACTTTCAGCACAGGAGAGACGGGCAGCATTAAAACAATCTGTTCAGCTCATTTCAGCACTGACTGATCATCGCCTGGCTGTGCATCACCCAGAAAAAAGTCAGACAATCAGAATAAAGGCTCAGAGGCCCTGTTATTCCTCAAGCCCCAGAGAGAGTCATGACACGGGATGTAAAACTTATATTGAGATATTGAGGTTTTTGGCACTTAAAACTACAAATGGATAGCAAAACTTAAAATGAAACACCTGAAAAGTATAAAATATTGGACTTTTAAAAGGTAGTAGTGGTTACTTGATGGTTTTTGGAATTAGGTTTTAAAAAGTATATGCACAGCCATTCTATGAATGTCTTCAGAAGCCTTTTGTAAAGTGTCAGAGGCTAGTGAGTAAGAGAAATGGTCTGAAGGAGACCCCCGTCTCCTTTCACATCAAGACCTGTTTCATTCACAGTAAGTGATCGAGTGTGAGCAGCAGAACATTGTCATCACAAAATCTCCTCTTGACTCAATTCTGCAACTCACCTTACCATAGCAATCCACAATGACATGTCAATGAATGCTTATGAGTTTTGAGGGGATCTGTTAGAGCAAAATAAACAATCTTAATCCATCAGTGGGTATATGGGATGATGATTGGTTGTTAAGGAAGTAAAGATGCATTAAGTCACCACTTCTGACCTTATTCTGTTCATTGACTGATTTAACCTCTTAACACTCTCTGCTTTTGTTATTAATTTAGTGCTCAAGCTGTTTGACATTTTAATCTGTTGATGTCTTTTTTCTGTAATTCTTTAAGCTGTCTAGTCTCATTTGTCTGCAAATACAATATGACACAATAGAATGTATTATCATTATGGAGCAGACTAAAAAGATAGTCTCTGCATATGTCCTTGGATTTCCTCTCACAGCACTTACTGAAGGCTTCAGATGCAGATTAACAGCTCAAAGCATTGATATTCTGCTCAACCCCCCTCCTTCCTGCAGCCCTGTTAGCCCTGGATCGACCCCGACTCCCATGCTAGTCCTCAACTCCTCTAAAAGATCAAGGATCTCCAAACCTGTAATACACAATTGAGAACATAATCCCAAATTAATTCTTTGGGGAGACACAAGCTTTATATTGTTATTACTTGAGACTTGTTTGTGCCATGATTGTTGTGCTTATTGGTCTGCATACTCTATTGATTTTGTTGGCAGCCCTCTTCTGTCTGTCTTTTGCCCCACACCAGCTCTGGTATGACAGCATTCTCAACATTTTAACCTTCAGGGGCTGTTTTAAGAAAGCTGTAAAAGATTATGGTGCAGGAAGAGTGGTGGGACAGGTTTAGTCCAGGTCTCTGAGAATTTATAAGTTGAGATAGTGAAGACCTTGGGCACTAAATAAAAACTCTTTGGCCTGACTAAACAGGGCACCACGTTCAGAGGAGAACAGAGATGTAACTAAGTACAGCAAAGGTTCTGTGCACTTAACACTGTCAGACACCCACTTATGGCAGGCTGACATCTGTATTACTATCCTGTTTGAATGCTGCTTTTCATACAGTCCAGACTGTCGATTTCTCTTCCTCAAGCGCTGTCAAAGTGCTAGTTTGAGGGGGACGGACTGGAGAAACAGAGAAACAAAAGGGACGGGCTGGAAAAAGACAAAAAGAGACACGGGTAGACGTTAAGTGAAAGAACCACAGAGGAGTGATGAATCAGTGAGCAGCGGATTGAGAATGAAAGAGATGAAATATGTGGTGGAGAGGGGCACAGATGAGGAAGAAGAGCAGGGCAGAAGATGGAGAGGCTCGTGTTGGGGAATAGAGTCAGTCTCGATGCTAATAGCTCTCATCTGGAGAGGCTTGATGGACAGAGGACAGCACTTCTGCACTTATCCATGCTCACTTCCCCCGCAGTCAATTACTAGACAGTCAATTAAGTCCTCCAAAAAACCCAGAAAGGCACTGGCTAAAGCTCTGAGGGTTTGAAGCTGCTTTTTGCTGCTTTACTGCTTTTATCTCAATCTAATGTGTGCTGGGTACATGCTGGGCTGATTTGGAGTAGAGTGACAAAGGAATTGTCTTATTTTCACAAAACAACCTATGTCAAGGATATTTTAGTTTTTATGAGAAGAGTAACACGTATTAGTCTTCAGAGATAATGTGTTGTGACTAAAAGACTGTGGGTTTATCATTAGTTCCTTTCGTAATAATAACAATATCTGGAAAACGTGGTTAAATTTTGGTTAAAGTCAATGCTGTAAAATTACAAGCAATTAGGTTATTTAATGAACACCATTATCATGCAGTCATATAATTAATACCTACCAATCCAGTCAAGTCTTCAAGTGCCTACATTTCTTGCAGATTAAGTTTATTATGTCAGATTCTAATCATAATCATTATAAAGCACCCACAAAGTGCTTCAAATGCACTTCTAATGAACTGTGTCTTGAGAACGTCACTTAAAGCAAATTTAATCATGTTACACGGAAAACACCACACAAGGGCACGTGCACACATTAGTTGTATTGAGTTGTATGAGCTAAGCCAGAGGAATGCCTACGTACTTGCTCACTATATGGATTGATTTGGGCTTCATTGGAGTGCTTGAAGGCACACAGACTCCAGCTCAGTGCCTCAAGTCTATTTTCAGGTTCAACTAATATTGAGTTCTGAAGTCCGATCATATTTTATGATGAAGCAACCATATGAAATGCCAATCAACTCTGTCTTTGAACTTGTGTGCAGGTCAAAAGTGCCATCGTTCTTGTAATGGTCGTTGCTGGGGACCGAAGGAGGACCAGTGTCAAAGCTGTAAGTACAGGATCCTCATATGCATGATGATGAATGCATGACCCAGCACAAAATTTATTCCAGAGACAAGTAATTTGAAAGCACAGAATGAGGATGTCTTTGTACATCATTTTTACCCAAAATGTAACCGTACTTATTGTATTAATAGTCAGTGGTGAGTCATCTGTTGCAGTAGCAGCAATTTTTTTGGATGTCACTTGTACAATATGACTTGTATTTTCTTAAACAAATGTTTGGCTAAAGGAGCAAGTAAAAGATTAAATTCCTAGCATTTTGTGACAATCTCTTTTAAGCAAGTCCAAACTACTGTATAATATGATACTGTATTACATCACTGAAAATTCATTTATGTCTAATAACAATCAAGGGTCAGTGAAATTTTAAAGGAGCTGTTTGCTAAAAAGTCCACTTTAGCATTAACAACTGTTTACTTACCAGTTTTGCCTCGAGCTTCAGCCATCAGTGCATTTCAAGCACTAGAAGTTATAATACGCCCCCTGGACAGCACTGCCTCCTCAGGGCAGCCTGGATGCTACAGTGATTCAGTATCAGAAAGTAACAAGACAGACCAACCAGGCCAGAGTTAGGGTTAGCATGCTAACGTCCGCTGGAGACAGCTCTTGGCAAGTAAAGGAGTGAAGTTTGATGCTGAACTTGCAATGTTTCTTCTAGGCTTGTAAATAAACAGCTTTCGATACTAATGTTGTCTATGTGGGAATAGCAAAACTTAGAAATAGCTTCATTAAGTAATACAGCTCTGTACAGGTATTCACAAGTCTATACACACACACACACACACACACACATATTAACCCCAAACAAATCTACAACAAACCCCCCTGCAGATATAGCCCACCCTTCAGACTGGCTAATGGCAGCTGGAAGACAGTGAGAGAATGATACACTACTGAGTCCATCAGCAGGGGAGAGCTCCATGTTATTCCCTCTCCTTCAGTCATCTTACCTTGTCTCTCAATTCATATATCAGTGTCTTTGGCTCAGGGTTTACACATCTCGCCTTCGCTCTCTCTCTCTCTCTTTCCCACCTGTTTGGGCGAAGAACATTCTCCAATGTACACATAAAATACATGCACACACACACACACACACACACACAGTTTATCAATCTGTTGTCACAGATAGTAAACCTCTGTCTTTACAGATGTACACCCATCCATTTTTTTTTTATTCCTGCATCTGTGTCTATCTATTACCTGCCCTGGGCAGGGAGGCTTGATCTTTACTATGATCACTCTCTGCTTCTCTTGTAGTGACTCAGACATACACACCACACACTGAACTTAACATATCTAACTGTATATCTAACTTTACTTACAGCATATACACATTCATGCAGACAAAAAAAAACCCTTCAGATTTACATTTCCTCCTTTCATTAAATATCTTTGTTTCCCTCCTCCCTTTTCTAGTTTGATTGCACTACCTTCACCATTAATTTCCCCCCTTTCTTTCTATTAGTCTGTGCACAGATCACTTTATCTAAGCCTTCCAACCCTGGCATGTCTCATCTTATTTGTTCTGCGGTCACGATCTCATTAAGATAATGAGGAATGAACTGTTTGACCAGGACCTGTTAACAGCACGTCACAGACCAGCCCTCGATAAGCCCTGGCCGTGTCTGTCTGGCTCCTTTTAGCTTGTGTCATCTCCATCTTCATCCATATGTGGGTATCATGATTCAGCCACCTTCTGCTTTTTTTTTTTTTTTTCCCCTCCAAACCTTTAATTTCATTGTGCTGAAATACATAGAATGAATAAGTGGAAAAATGTCTTCCAATGACGTCAAAGATATTGTGACATTTCCAAGAATCATTATTCAGCTGTCTCAAAATCAACAACAAACAGCATCCTGTGGTGCCTGCACCTCAGGGGGAACGTGAATACATTCGAGAAGTAAATCACAACTCAACTCTTTCCTAAAAGTTGATGATGAACAAAACTTAAAGTGTAGTCTGAGGGCTGTTGTGGATTATAAGCACAGCCTAGCACATATGAGAGTTTTCACCTTCAAACACCTCTTTAGTTATTTTAGAGTTTTAGACTTTAGTTATTTTCAACCAGAGAACATTATTCTTCTTTTTTTGTGATTGTAGAAATATTAATTTGGAAGACCTTCGGGAAAACAGTCCCTAACAGAGGTGGACCTAAAAATAGTATTCTGTTTGCCAATGCCAGAGCCAGGGCTGATTGTTGATGTTGTTCATGCTGTGTCACTGGCAAGCCTACTGTAAATGGAGCATCCCTTGTTAACATTATTGATCGCACCTTTGCATTTCCTGCTATTTCAAATCAAGATATCCACCATGTAAAGAGTCTGTTTGGAGGTAAGAACGGCCTTATTGTTAACATTTCTAGCCACAGACATCACCGAACGAATGCTATGAATCCTGAAAAAATTGAATGTCATTTCTATTTGCTGGAGACCTCTTAAGTTTTTATTTATTCTTTTTTTTTTTTGACAAACATCAAAAGCAACCCAGGTCATTCAATTCAAGACTAAAAGTAAAATTAACTGTCTTCAGGACTTAAAGTGACTTTCCTCTCAGACCTCAGTCTAGACTGACTGAAATGAAACCTTGAGCGTAACATGAAGTCAAATTTCTTTTAGCCGATGCTTCCACTTTTGGGGTAGCAGAAACAAGTTGTGAACATAACATTGACGTATCATCACCCTTCATCAGTTTGCTTGCTGGTATTTAGATATCAAAATTCAGGAACAACATTAGCATTCATTTGGAGTCACCCTGCCAATGCAAATCCCATATTCAGTCTCCTTTAGCTCTGTTTTTGGTCTCAACCAACTCCTGAGGGAAATGTCTGACTCATTAGCTACTAAGCTACTAAGTGTTCCACTCTGTTCACCAGCTACACAACACACTATCTGTGTGTTTGAATGACACTGAAACAGATAATTACTTTAATATTATTTTGGGGTGAAAATGTGTTCATTAATTGAGTTTATTTGTATTTGACTCGGTTTAATAAAAGGTAATACCGTAAGTAATACATTTTTTTGTGTGTAACATAGTTGCAAAAGACTAGCAGAAAACGGTTAAATCGCAATATTTACTTCTATAGCAGCACAATGATTACCATGGTTTGTGATATTACAAAGTAGCTCAGTAAAACAAACTCTGGTAAACACAGGAACAAAATGGAGAGAAACACAGTGAAGTTGAAATATCACATTATGAATGTGTATTTCTTCTATTAGCTGAACAGCCAGAGGTGGAATATGTAGTCACAAACATCCCTCTAAGACTAGATGGAAGGTGGGAGATCCCTCTTCAATTTATACATCTAATCAATAAGACATTAAAATTGTTATTAAGAATTTTGGTTATCCCTAAGATTTTAACTAAATAAAGCATTTTGTCTTTGAATTAGAAAACCTTTTATTTCCTTTGTGAGGTCTTCCACTTTTTTGAATCATTAAAACTGATATGAAATCAAGTTCAAGTACAAGTATGAAACTTTCACCTGTATTACTGTAACTACATCTCTATGACATTTGCAGAGATTCTAAGCAAAAATTCATTGGGTATTGAAAGCGTTTCCCATCGTTATTTAAGAGGTTCTTTTGGAAACCAGATGTGAAAAAGCACATTTTAGCTCATGTAAATGGAAACTGAGAGGCAGTGGTTCCTGTGACTGATGCTGCTGTCCACAGCCTGTTCAAATGGAAGCTTCCAGGCATATTTTGTGAGATGGATTTCTTTTGTATTTGTCATCACCAGCCTGTTTCTTTTTTTTTTTTTTTCTTAAAGTGGAAGTTTAAAGCCAAATTGATCAACAGCATTGCGTCTCTCAGTTGGCAAGGTCATTTGTTTGACAAAGTGTCTTGAGTAAAGGAGGCCGTTTCATTTCAGCCCAGGCACTGTTAATGGAATGCCACTGATGGTATGTTAGGCGTAGGGTGACGTGTGTGTGTGTGTGTGTGTGTGTGTGTGTGTGTGTGTGTGTATTTGCATGTGTGTGTGGCGGGTTGTTTGTGGCTTGTATCCATCACTTTGATAGTATCTCGTCACTGCGAAGCCCAAAGGGAAACACAGCACACATCAAAACACTGTGCGTATGAACACTCAAACACTAATGCATGCACATTCACACACCAGCTCTGGGTTTGTAATACTTTTATTTTCCCAGCAAATGAGTATTGTAAGAACTTCCTGTTTCAGTCACAGTTATGACATCTGCAACTAATTTGCTTTTACCTCATTCAGCAAGTCGGATCATAAAAATGGAGCTGAATATCCAGTAACTACATTAGATTTTGTATTCTGTCATTTCTGGTGTTTTCTTCATAAGTTTAATTACAAACACTAGAAAGCTGCCATTTTTTAGTAGGAATTTTTCCATTAACTTGATTGTAGACACACAAGCAAGCAAGAAAATTGGCTATCAGTGCATGTTGGTTTTTGGTTGAGTTGATCCTGATTTGTCAGGAAGGATGGGATTTGTGGGTTTGTTAGAGGTATAAACTAACATTGTAATATTATTTGAAATTAATAGCAGTTCTTGAAATGATTATTGTTTACCCTACACTGGTGTAGACACACACCTTATACTTCTTCTCTTGTATGGTTAATTTGCATATTTCATTTATTGCACTCACATGCAAACATAGGTACTGCAGGACATGCCTGTGCATAATTCAAACACACACTTTACGTGACGTGTAATAAATACAAATGAAGAGCTGGGAAATGAGAATGCTGTTACTCTTAATTTGATGATTTAAGTTGCAGTTTAGAAGCTACTGGATCTAACTCCAAAATACAACATAAACACATATTTTGAAATGTATGTCTTGCCCAGCTCCTTATTCAACTGTTTCCTTTCTTCCCCAACAGATTTTAATTTAGGTGTCCTGATCTATCATATAAATCCCACTGCCAACACTTCCTTTACCCTTCCATCCACTGTCTTTGTCTGTGAAATGGCAGAGTCCTGTGTACATTTACATATGGCTGTCAAGAGGCGAGGCACACAGGCACATGCCACATGACTGCAACAGACGTGTGAGAAAAGGGTGGACAGACGTTCCCCATGAAGCGATGACAGTACTCTGAGTCAGATAGGATCACTATGTTTCTGTCTCATCCTCCTAGAGACCCTCAGAGAAACACATAGGGAGTAGAAAACATGGTTGAAGATAGCTAGTAGGCGGCACAGATGCTTCAGCTTCAACTGCGCTCACCACACACAGATGCATACGCTTGTGACTGGCCACCCAGCAGTGTATCCAATACCTTGTCTTGGAGGAATATGATAAGGGACATGGAAGCTTTTCTATTTAAATTAATTTTGTTCCAGTTCAGTTCAGTTGAATAGCTGTACCTACATGATACTTGCTGTTCTATATTTTGTGTCCTTGGAGTTTTTTCTAAAAGTTTTACTTAGTGCATTTGTACCAAGTGTATTTTTTTCACTCTTGTTCTTAAGGCTGCATGAATATTGTTCACCATGTTTAACTTGCTACTAGTCACTTAAATTTGTTCACAGTAACATTTTGATCTAGTTTACTTGATATGTGATATATGTATTCTGTCTTTCCTTCTCTCTTTTCTACATCTGTCACTCCGCAGTAACGAAGACAGTGTGTGCTGAGCAGTGTGACGGCCGTTGCTTCGGTCCCTATGTTAGTGACTGTTGCCATCGTGAGTGTGCAGGTGGCTGCTATGGACCAAAGGACACAGACTGCTTTGTAAGTGAATGCACTCTAACACACACACACACACACACACACACACACACAGAGTCATTGTAATGGTAATATCTTACAAAACCCAGGAACAATTCCTGATCATACTGTTCTTTACATTTTGTGTTTGGTACAAATTTGGTACAACATTTTACTTGAGACTTTTTATGTCCTTTGTTTCAAAGTAGTTCTGTAAGGGGGATTTCTTCCTTCAAGGCTCAGTGTTTCAGTGTTAAAATGCCACTTGCATGACAAATATCATTAAATGACATTTTATTTAAATTTCCTCCTGACATAAGTGGCACTGTTAAATACAGACTTCACCAGGTCCACCCCCTCTATTCTGGCTCATCGCTGTGTGCTTTATGAGTTTTATTTTCATCCCTCTGCATGTTAAACTTGTTTCTGCACTTGTAATTCAGAGCCCATCAGTGAATGAGCTTGTCTGCTTGACTTTTGACAGGCAACTTCTTGCTCATGATTTTTTGCTCTTCTTAATTCTTCACATTTCATCTTTTATTACTGAATCACTCTTGAAGTCATTTTGAGCAACTCCTTAAATGAAAAAAGTAAAGTCTTGATTATATATTTTATTGTCTAATTTCCTTCTTTTCACAGTATTTTGATTAACATTCAGTTCACCTGTTTCAACGTGCAGTTTTTGTCAGATCCACAACTTTTCGTCAACATTTTCCAACATTGGCCTGAGATATTTATGTATTATCTGAAAAGGTATCAGTGTTAATTTCATTGGGTGCATGCAGATTATTCTCTGTCTGCACCATTTAGTAATGTCACCACCCGGGCACTGTGGAGGGAAATCTAAATTAAAATCTGGTATCGTACAATTAATGTTGGCATCCTCTAATGATGTTTAAGCATCAGTACTATCATTGTGGGCGTTTGTGTAAGTTTGTAAAGGCACACATCCACTTACATGTCTCCAAAATCCCATAATCTCCCTACTGTATACATGCTACAGTACCACTGTTTTTGATTTGGGTGTAATGACCCTTTAAGTAAAGTAGAGAGTTTAAATATTTGCTCCACCATTGTTTATTCTGTGTGTGTTTGTGTGTGTGTGTGTGTGTGTGTGTGTGCAGGCCTGCACCAACTTCAATGACAGTGGGGCATGTGTGACCCAGTGCCCCCAGCCATTTGTCTACAACCCCACCACCTTCCAACTGGAACACAACCCCAGGGCGAAGTACACCTATGGAGCCTTCTGTGTCAAGAAGTGTCCACGTAAGTTTCACCACCTGGACACAAATACACACCTGCTTTACTACTGTATTTATGGATCTCCTTACACTATATCTTACATTTTTCACTATCTCTTTACTTTAGTCATAACCCTTTCATGACAGCCCTAAACAACCTTCACCAAACACCATCCTCAGCCTCAAGTCTAACCATAATGGTTATTCCAAGAAAAGAATATCTTTGCCAGTCTACTTTGAATTTGGAAAAGCCAAAGCTAAACCCCACACATAAAAATAAAAAATACAGTTTCAGTTTGTTGAAGCACATGATAAAAAGCAGGAGCAGCTGTGTTTGAACTGTCTTTAAACCGAAATTTCAACATGACTTCTTTCCATCAACGCACTGTCATCCTCTTGCCACATTTAAATTTCAAATTTCTAACATTCATGGCTCGACAAATGATTTTGGTTGTAGAAACAGAAAAATTTTATGTTCTTACGTTCTTACATATATTAAAAAAAACAATTGGTTGATGCTGATTAATTCCATTTTTCTAAGAAAAAAATAATAATATTCACTTCAATAACTGATAGTTAATATGAATTACTTATCATGCTGCTGATACTGAGGCATGCATGCATTTAAATAACAAGTTCAGTAAATGTACAGTTTTAGTAAATATATTAAATCAGACTTATTTCTACTGTCTGTAAATATTAGAGAACAGTTGGTTAGTTGATACATGAAGCAGAACAGAGTTGTACACAGTTGCATGCAGGCAAAAATGCTTGTGTATCTGTCATATTACACATTATATTCCTCTCTGCATAACACCAGAAATATGTAACGCTCTTAGGAAAGGTCATAATTATGCATGCACACAGACACACAAACAAGCATTTTCATAGACTGCCATGGAACACAATCACGCAAAGCACACACACCAACTCTTCCTACTGCTCTGCCTCAAATCAAAGTTTTGTCCTGACCAAGAACAACAATTAGATACTGGGGGGAGTTTGAATTGCATTTACTCCTAAAGCTTCTCATAACATCCTCATTACAACCGCCAGATCATTTTGCAGGGCAAATATTGCTAATATAAATACAGCTCATCTCATGTTTTCCTGAGATAACCTGAATGTGTTTGTGAATGTGCACGCTCTTTTTTCGGTTTTAGACCTTGGCAAGTGAGGACATTGTTGCTGGTCCTCACTTCTACAAAGGTCCGTTCAAGGTTTAAGACTTGATTTAAAGCTCTGGGGATGAATTAGGTGAGATTAAGCTGAGGATACATGTTAGGGGTATATATTTAGTTAAGATTAAAGATCCTGTAAAGCAAATTCACAGATTTGTTTATAAAATCAATATATATGTTGGAGAACTATTCCTGAAAACATGTGAAACATGTGAAACTTGTGTGGTACTGAATTGTGCAGTTATACCGTTAAACTGTGTTTCATCATTTTTGCATTGAGCGTTTTTGGTGACGCACTTGGACCCCCATTTAGCATATCCCGCCCCTAAAGCTGTAGGGAATGTACCAGCATCAGTGGTTCTCCCTCTCAGTGTCGAGTTATTGCTGGTTAGCTGAGCCTTCCCTCTCTAAATGTGTCTTTCCTAGAGGCTGCAATTGCAACGGTGTGTTGTTATTAGTAATTAGAGAATAATGTATGAATTGATAATCAGTTATTCACTCATGACTTTTCCCTTCTTTTCATGACCAGAAGGATGGTTCCGCTTCATCCTCTCATGAAATAGTGGGTAAACCTGCTATTAAAAGCACTTCTTTTCCACCGCCAGTCGAGTTTGTCTGTTCGGACTCTGGACAAACACAACTGCAGGGAGCGATGTCACCTCTGCACTTAGAGCTCACACACACACAGAAGCAGTGGAGGGAGAGTGAGCTGCTAGCCGGCCTGCAAACTGGTGAAAGTCTGTCAAAGTGTCGGAGCCTCTGTATGAGATGTTTCGATCTGTGATTGTGTGTTTTTAAAACTTTCAGAGCTACAGCTCACTCTTTCATCCCCACTATCAGTGTAGCCGCAGAGGTTCTGGTGTAATGGCGCCATGTTGGACAGGTGACAGGTGTGTGTCTGTGTGTGTGTCCTCTGAGATGTTACAGCGGGAAAAGAGATGAAAATTAGTGGGTTCACCCGGGTTTTGTGTTTACATCAATGCCGATCGGAGCCGATCGGAGCAGGAGCCAATAAATACCCGTGTCTACTGCAAAATCATTTAACCTGGCTGTGAATGCCGATTAAACCCTTCATCATTGCCCACAAAAGCCCAATGTTAGCGGCTCTTAGCAGGTTTTTTGACTAATGGAAAATGGGCTAAGTTAGCTCCATGTATAGCTTATAAGCTATTTCTCTTATCGATGCTGAAATCGAAATAGAAAATGTCCAGGGCATCGGAAAAATTATAATGTGAAAATATATACAACACGTGAGTGTGTGTGTACAATCAGTGTAGCTGTTGGACGTAGTCATGTTTCCTTTCAGTATAAATTTGTTAGACTGTTAAGAGATGCGGAAGCTCTCCCGACGGTGGGCGTGGTTTCAGAGCCTCCAGCGGACACGCCCCCAGCATTCCAGAGTTGATGATACTGCTTATTTTTTCAAGTTTGAAACCTAATTATATATATTTGGCAATATTTCTATTCATTCAAATTTGACAGGGGGTTTGATATGCCATTTTTCTGTGGTGTGGCAAACTCAGAACCCATATGTTTTTCTGCTTTACAGAATCTTTAAGGTAAAGTAGGCAATACATTATATCAATGTGGGTTCTCTGAAAGAGAAACACAAATGTGTGTGTGTGTGTGTGTGTTCTCGTCTTTTACTCCCTACTGTCACTCTGAAATTGACGTATCACATGTCCGTACTCAGAATGTCAGGGTTGAAGGGTATTCATTGGTTTCAAATAGGAAGGTCCTGAAGGGAAGGAAAGGAAAGGAAAGGAAAGGAAAGGAAAGGAAAGGAAAGGAAAGGAAAGGAAAGGAGAGGAAAATAAAGTCTGATCTTTAGCACTGGGATTATTTACTTCTGTGAATGGGTGAATAGATAGGGCAAGGCCTCCTTGAGTTTCAGTATGCAGATTGCTCTCTTCTATTTCTACATATTACACTAAGAAAACATTAGATAGACAAAGAACCATCACCCTTACATCAAATTGCTCTTTTATGAAAAATGCTAAGGCCACAGATCCACAGTCTGATGACAAATTTCAAGAAAAACCATTATAATGTGTTTAAGTGAGACAGTTTCGCCAGAGTAGCTTCACTGCACCTTGGTTTAGATTGTTCGATTCTGTGGATCAGCTCTTTAAGAACAGAAACACATTTCTTCCCTTGTTTGGTCTCTTCATGATGGTGGTACAGTCCTGTCTAATTCGTTCATCCAACATTGTTATTCATTTTGTGTTTTTATGTTTTTATATCTCCTTTATGCATTATGTTTTCAGGTCATCCGTCTGTCTATCCATCCATCCCTGTCTCGTCAACATGATATATCTCAGGAATGCCTGGAGGGAATTTGTTTAAATTTTGTTAAACATTCATTTGGACTCAAGGATAAACTCATTAGAATTTCTTGGTCGAAGGTTAAAGGTCAAGGTCACTGTGACCTCAAAAAGTTAGGCCATAACTCAAGAATTCATATGCTAATTTGACACAATTTAAATACATGATGTGGTGACATTTTACATACAAATGGTCAATGGTCAACTTCACTGTGATATCATAATGTTCTGCAAAAACATGTCTGGCCATTATTCAATACCGTAACTCAGGAACAGAAAGGAAGGTTGTGACCTGCAACTCGCAACGTGACTGGTTGGCTGAGGCATACAACAGTGACGCAGTAATTTAAGTTTTTTCTATAATTTGTCACTGGTCTGTTTTTTCAAGTGGACATACTGTTAGCACTTGGGAAATTACAGTTTTGATTCTCCTCTGTGCTGCATCATGCGTTAAATTGCACCTATAAGTTGGTTGATAAAATCAGTGTGGCTGCTCTAGGCAACAATCAAGAGTTACATTGATATTTTGGTGTCAGTAATGAGTTTGTACTTGTCACCTCCCAAACCCCATCAAACTATGCCACAATGCAGCATACTCAAAGTATTATATCTTGTGTCTATTCTGAACCTCTCCTTTAAGGGTGGCAAACCTTACAGGGTAAAAGTGATTTAGAATTCATTCTTTTGTCACTTAAAACTCTCATAAAATCGTGCCACAATGTCTACCTTCTTTAATAATAGCTGATATGTATGAATGTTGAATTGCTTTTGTACTATTTACACCATGAATACCAAACTAGAATTACCCCCTTGTGGTTGTACGCCTCCGCCAATCAGCCAAATTGCAGGAAATATGGTCGCGATCTCCCGTTCGTGAGTTACAGCATTGAATAATGGCCAGAAGCGTTTTCACAGAATGTTCTGATGTCACAGTGAAATTGACCTTTGAACATGTGGAATGTATTTTCTGATTTTATTTAATTGTAAAATGTCATCACTTTATCACTTTATCTTTATAGATATTTGAATTAGAGTCAGAGTCTGTGTCATAATTAAGGTCTGCATTTGTAAGTTATTGCCAAATTTTTTGAGGTGACAGTGACCTTGACCTTTGACCTTTGACCACCAGATTCTAATCAGTTCATCCTTGAGTCCAAGTGAATTCTTGTGCCAAATTTGAAGAAGTTCTGTTAAGGCATTACTGAGATGTCACATTCACAAGGATGGGACGGACGGATGGATGGACAGACAACCCAAGAACATAATGACTCCAGCTCTGGCTTTCGCTGGCACGAAAATAAGATGCTGTACCTCATTCTATTGCATTCAGTACTTTGAAGCTTCTTAACATTGTGTGACACTTAGAAAAGTAGAGTCTACTGGGTTTTTACTCTTCCGCTATCAGGTTCGTGTCTTACCTTGACAAGAAACAGTGTCTGGAAAAACGAAACCTTGCATAGTCAGTCTGATAGAGTCTGTCTGTAATATGTCTCTGATGTTAATATGTATTCAAGCCAGCTTTGCCATGAACAAGAGCTGGCATATTGGGTAAACTTCAGAGATGGAAATCACTGGCCAAACAAGTAGCAAACAAATAACAGAACAGAACAAATCCTCATTCATTCTGTTACACATTTCACTGATATACTGTTGGTCAAGGTCTCGCCCCGACTTCTTCTTCATAATGAGCTGTCTACCTTGAAACAGCTGAAAATAGTCTGAGGTTATAGTTGTTATTCACCTGCTCAGTAAAGGTGAGAAGGAAACAGACGGTCCGCATTAGCATCATTTTTTCTTTTGCTTTGCACTATTGTTGGTTTTGCTGTTACTATCAGCTAACATCTCATCCCATGCTGTTCCCAACATCAGTGAAAAGGGCAACCAGCAGCCAGTGGTGCTTGAAGGCAGTATTGCTTTTAGACAGATATAAGATACTGTATAATGTAACCATTTAAAATGTTTAGTGTTGTAGTGTGGTGAAATTGCTGCTTTTGAAATGCACAATAAGTCATGGTTTTGTGCATATCTATGGCTTGATTAAACTGCAGCACAAAATACAGTGTCAAGTTCTTTTTTTTTTTTTTTTTTTATTCGTGGCCTACTGTATAGTGTGGTATTTTTCATTAGATCAGTGTGTAAAAGTGTATGAAAGTGACTTTAACCACTTTTTTGTTATTACTGTACCTACACTAAGTGCCATGTATTTGACATTTACAATAAATTGTTTTTCAGATAACTTTGTGGTGGACCATAGCTCCTGTGTGAGAGCATGCCCCAGTAACAAGATGGAGGTGGAGGAGAACCGCATTAAGATGTGCATTCCATGTACTGACATCTGCCCGAAAGGTAAACCACAAATGTTCAAAAATACAGTAGCTTTTCTTTGTAGTTAGTTAATTTCCAATTTATTTAGCCATTTATCAACTTGTCAAAGTGATGCATCACTGTTCATATAGATAAAGCCATGAAGATGCTATATTCAGTATTTGTACATCAAACAAATTATTGCCACATTAATTCTGAGACATGAATACAACCATGATAAACAAACCGGGCTATCAGTGGCCTCTTACATCAGAACACGAGTACCCATTTGGCTTGAAATTTGCAAATTTACTTTATGCCACACACAGGAAACACATGCTTCTCTTCCACTGCAAACAGACCTAAAACCAGAAGGAGTGCAAAACCAGTGAAACTGGGTTCAGGCAGTTTTATTTTTGAGGAATATATAGAATTCCAATGACATGAGCCAGAGACTAGCAACTTCATCATGTGTGGTCTCATCATGTTTGAATACTTGTAGTGTTAATACAAAAATATTGTCATTCACTGAAAATTGATGTACTGGTTCTTTGAAATACGTCACACTGCACCTTTGAATCTCCATTGTTTTAAGCGTGTTGGCGCTATTTAATTAAACTGTTATTTAATCAAACTAATGCATTTTGCTGTCTCACTATGTGTATTCCAGCATGCGATGGCATTGGTACAGCCAGCCTACAGGCTGCTCAGACAGTGGACTCCAGCAACATTGACAAGTTTGTCAACTGCACCAAAATCAATGGCAACCTGGTGTTCCTTATTACTGGAATCAAAGGGTAAGAGTTGAGATTATCAGATTATCATCTAAAGAGTGTAGCTTTTAATTAAAGAAGTCCAGGATTGATAATGTTAAGATAAAATATGTTGATCAATCTGAAAAACAAAAATCCAGTATTGAGTGACTTTGATTTTTAGTAATTGAATATAGCCCATCTTGGAATTAAGAATATAAATTTCAGTGTTTTTAATTAAATAAATAATCAGAATGATGCTTTTAGTAATGTTCCTTTCTCTCTCAGATGTCTGTGTGTTGTTTTTTTCTCCCCATGTATTCCACTATTAATGTAAATTGCTCGAGATAAAAGTAGCTTAATGAATGAGTATAAACAATTCTATCATTGTCAGCGATGGCAAGTGTTAAGTGAGCTGATGCTGAAAAAGCCTTGAGAGTAAAAGTACTGTTAGACAGAACTGTATGTGCTCATACCCTAAAGAGTGTAAAAGGAATTTGCTGTGGGGATTGTGGCATATACTCTGTCAAAGACAAAACAAACATGTATATATCATATTTTGATTGATATACAGTATGTATATATGCAAGTAATCTGTCACAATTCTGTAAGTAAGCTTTTTAAGAGACAAACGCACCACACAAAGATCACATGATTTGATTTGGTATTATGAACTGTCATGTTCCATGGGTAAATGCAGCTCATATTTCATCACTGCGATTAAGACGATCTCACATTCTTTTTCTACACAGAACAAAAAGCAGATACTTTGTTCTTCCTCTCTTTGTTTATGTTCTTCTGCTCTCCCTTCATCATTCACAGGGATGTCTATCACAATATTGAAGCTTTGGACCCAGAAAAACTCAGCGTATTCCGCACCGTTCGTGAGATCACAGGTGAGTAGCACTGGTTGTGCAGTATGCATCTGTGCACAGGCATACAAATTACTAAACAATAAATAAATTACAAATACTCTAAACCTGATCAGTCCTCTTGCACATTCACGCCTTATATAGTGTGGATATACTTGTATGTGAGGCTTGTGTGTGTGTATTTGCGTTTGTATTTGCTCAAGCCAACCTCACCCCTCACCCCTGAGACTGTGAGACTGTCCACACCAAGGACAGACATCGCAGCATAAGATGAATATCAGATGAGTCTTTCGATCTCCTCTGTCTCACTGCTGCTTCTCCCTGTGGGAGTCCCTAGCCTTGAGTCCCACAGTCCCAGCTCTCCCTTCACGCACCATGAAGAAAAGATCCAGAACATGTGGTGCGCATCGTTAATCCCCCAGCTCCTCTACGACATCACCACCTCTGAGTCACATATATGCTGTCATTTTTCCAGCTTAGACATTTGACGATGCCATCAGAAAGAAACATTGTATCTCCAATGTGGCAGTCTCTCTTGAAATGAGAAAATCTTACTGTTGAAATATTGTCTGTGATATTTTTGACTTATGAAGGGGGTTCAAAAAAGCAGAGGCCTTATGATCTAGTTTCCCCTAAAAATACACATTTGCTAAGGACTGTGTTGATGTTTGATGTAGCAGAATTACTTTTGTTGTCTTTTGGATGTAAACAGCATCTCTGCAATATACACTGAAATAAATCATTTTTGTGAGATATTTTACCTCCTTTGCAACTGATAGAGAAAAACAGACAGTAAGAAGAGGCAGGAAGAGAAAGAATCTAAGCAGATGTAACAATCAGACGAGAAGGAAACAAACTGACAACTAATTAACTGTGTGAACTTCATTTGGTCTAAGAGAGATGCAAAATGTGCAAGGAGAGTGACAGGAGAGATTTAAAAGACTATAAACTGTCATTCAAGTACAACTGGTAATTAGCTGTTTAAGTGGTGACCCTGAGTTTATATTCCTCTAAATGCATGTTAAAGTATTTTTCCATAGCTGAGCTGGGTTCAAATCGACCATTGCTGCATGTCGACCACCCACCCACCCACCCACTGTGACAATAAATAACATATAAATTATAAAAAATAAAACTTAACTTCCCAGGGCTTTTGTTTTTCTTCTCTTTTGGTTGGTGATGGCTGTTTGAGAGAAGGTGATGGGGACAAACCAGTGGCCAAACACCATGTAGTCAGAGATGTGTGTCAGCTCAGCTTGTCATCTCTCCAAGCTGTCAAAAGAACGTGACTTCTGACTGAGGCAGCCAACCTGCCTCTGTGACCCCAAGGTTACAACTAGCATTGCTAAAGCTTTCAGATGAGCTGTGTAGGAGGACAGCTCCACTACACCCGTCTGACCCTCTTCAATCCTTTCTCTCTTTCTTTCTTTTGTTCAGTGATTTCAGTGGCTTCTCTTTTTCAAAGAAATATCACCTGCCCAGGTTTCACCCGAAGAGTAGGCGATCTGCTCACACAATTTAGCATAAGTGGGTTTCTCTGTGTTGTGACTCAGAGTGTAATCATCCCAACTTAAGCCTTCTTAACCTTTGCTTGTGAACTCATGACCTTCTTCTCTAATTGGCTCCATGCTGTAATTTGCTGTATGCATTGGTGTGCCACTGATGTGCCTCTCAGCGGCACATGATTTGCTGCTCGGTGATCTCTTCACTTTTTCTGCACAAAGATGAGGCAACACCTATAAACCTGTACTTGTGTTAGTATTGTCCATATGTTACATGTATGTACTAGACTCTCTGCAATGCTTCAGCGCATCCTTTCTGCCAGTTGTAGCATCTGACATGTGGTCTAGATGTGGTCTAGAAGATGAGATGTGAGAGAAAACTGTCGTATTATTGTTTTTGGAGTTTAAGTGGGAGTTGTTGACAGCAAGAAAACAAAGATAACGGCAGAATCCCTAAAAAAGAGTAAATAAATAAATACATTTGAAACCTCACATCATATAAAGCAGCTTTCAGTTGAGGAAATATTAAAGCTGTGAAATTTTATGAAAATGTGATTCTAGCTGAAAGTGTATATACCAGTAGGTTTTCCCAATGCACAGAGAATCTGTACCTACCTTGTACATGTAAAGCATATGTGTGTGCATTATTACATTAGCAGAAGCAAGTGTGCAGCAGGCAATAGCTTGTTACTCTGATTAGGAAGCACCCCCGTCCCCCGAAAGAGCACTATGGCGAAGCTGCGAGGTGCCTCAGCACTGCAGGTTATGTCATTAAGACAATTAGTGTCGACAAGTACAACACTAACAGTTCTGTAGCACTGCTGCCTCTGGGCCAAGAAGCCCTCACCATCTCAAACTACACACCAGGAGGCCGGGGATAGGGATGCAATAAACAAGATGGACGAATACTTAAACTGCAAGCAACCATTTTCCTTTAATAAATTTGAGGTTTATGTATAAATATCAGATAATATTCAACAACAAAATGAATTCCGATTAACATTCCATCAAAATGGCACTATTATACCCATATTGTATCTTCTCTTGGAAAAGAAGTAAACAACATTATAAAAAGCATTAAATTTCACACAGAAGTATTTTTTCCAGTTTAGAAAAAATATAATAATATTAAATTTATCCTTTTTTTTTTGTTGTTTAAATCTTTTTGCCTGCAACCAAGAACAAATCTAGTGTGAGAATGTGTATCAACTTCAGCTCATGTCCATTTGCATGAGCCCTGGTGTGTGATTCCCTACAATTACCTGCCTTTTTTTCATTCATTTCATCATCAAACACTCTTAATGAGCATTCACTCAGACCCTGCTGCTGCTCAGATGGGATTGACATAACAAACAAAACGATGGCTACGAACTGATAAAGGTATTACTAAGGTTATTGCTCTCTTGTCAACAAGCCATGAGCAGTCTTCTTTCTCCACAACTCCCCTTGCCACCCCCCACCCCCCCATTTCTGAATAAACAAATTTATGCATCCTGTGGGAAGAAAACACGCTGTTTGATATAATGGAGTCAGATACTGTTCATTGATTGGAGAATGCACCACAGCACCCATCACACCCACAGGGTTTTTCTCATCCATACACAACCTTTTTCGCGTTTGTCATGACGGCAGTACAACAGCAGCTTGTGGTCTTTGTGTTTTCTTTCAATGATAAAGTAATATAAAATATTGTGTGTGGGGGGTGGGGGGTTTCTCATCTCTTACCTCTATTCTTGGTTTGAGATTTTCCCTGGTCTCATAGCCTCATCCATCCAACTGTTTTGTTTGTCCTCTGGTGTTGGTTTTGGGATTGTACCTCCCTACCATTCCTCTACTAAATATTTCATATTTCTGAATCCATAATTGAAAATATTAAATGAGCCAAAGCCATCCTTTTTAGCTATTCATTTCATCATCTAAATGATTCAACAGTAGGGAGGCAGATAAAGAAAATGCCAAAATATTGACATATCGAACTGTAAACTCATCATGGCTTGCATCAAACTCCTCTGTGGAGTTGCTGTGCCTATAACATTTTCCTGGGTTAGTGGTGTTTGGCTGCCTTCAGATGAGGCTCAGGTGGTGTGGTTACTGTGGTCCCTGGCATGTTCCTAATTTCACAGAAATGCCAACTCTCCCTAGTCATTTTATTATCACTGTGTGAAAGAGAGGACATGATAGACAGCTGATTCTGGTCTGTCAGTAGTAGCGAGTCATTAAAACCTCTGTGTCTGTGTATGTGTGTGTGTCCCCATTTAGGCTTCCTGAACATCCAGTCTTGGCCTGACAACATGACAGACTTGAGTGTTTTCTCCAACCTGGTAACTATTGGCGGAAGAGCGCTGTACAGGTGAGAACATAATAGTGTTGCTGTGATTATATTTTTTAAGACTATGTATGTAATTTTTATCATAGCTGCTCGTAAAGGAAAGGAAAAAAAATATAGTAAAGCTGAGATCTGGGACGTTAGAAACAGAGTGAATTCAGTGGTGAATGGATTTGTCAAAATGTATTAAAACTTCCTACTAAGCCAGGACGATGCTATTAGAATAGTACAAAATTAATAAACACACACTGTTTTTGTTTGAACTCAAACCAGAGGTAACCAAGAGGCTTCAAACAAATTAACAAACAAAGCATTTAAATATATTTATTCTATAGCACATAAGCATATCAGATGGTCTTTTACATTGCTTTGTGAACTTTTTTTGATTTGCTTTTGATTTAATTTGACAGCATACAATAGTAACAGCATACTGCTTCAGAAATTAGTGTAATATGCAGCTTCTCTGTTGTTGCACACTTTATAGCACTCTGAAGAAGAGGATTAAAGAGAGTAGTGCTTTTCCAATTTGCTAAATATGTCTGCCAAGCAGTTGCTTGTAAGTAGCTGGTGTTAAATGTATTATTTTTTTAGCAAATTAATAATAAATGTTGTTTGTTTGATTTGTTTTTGTGTAAAAAAAAGATGGACTTGAATTTTGCCATGTACAGTTCTTTATTTTTGGTACCAAAGAACACTGTGTCTGAAACACGTTTTCTGTGACTTCTTGTTTTGACATTTAACAAGCCAGCTTATTTTGTTTTAACCCAGCTCATAGAGCATAATTATTTATCATGTAATTTTTAGTCATTTGTCCAAAAGTAATTAGCCGTGACATTTGGATGGAAACAGAATGAGCGGCTACATGCAAAGTGTGGACTGTTGGATGCAGTGTGTCTTTGTGCTGTGTGTCTCTCAGTGTGTGCATGAGGGTGTGCGTGTGTGCACTTGTGTGTCTTCCACCTGCAGATGGAAACAGCAGGCTGCAGTACAAATTACAGCCTGCCACCCACCCTTGCCCTGTGCTTGATCTTGCATACACTCTGTCTATCTGATGGCTCTGACACCCCGCTGGCCTCCTGTCATTTCTAAACTGTGCAAGTGGGGCTTATGGGAAAGGGCGGGGGTAGGGTTTGAAAACAAAAAGAAAGAAAGAGCGGCCTGCAGATTCAATCATAAAAACTAAACCTGTTGACGTTACAGTGTTGCAGTTGCACAAAGAAAGATGTGACAACAAAGAAAAGCTAAGTTAAAATAAAAATTAAGCTGATGCAGTGTGTTAATTATAGTTTGACAGGTGCTGTTTGGAATATTTTTAAAGATCGCACTGTTTCATTTTTAAATATCAACATACACAAAATGAGACCATGGGGTTGATAATTAGTAGCCTTTTTCACATTCAAGTGACACTGCATAATGGTAGTATTCTCAAATTAAGACCATAGATCAACGTTGCTACTCATGCCCCCCACTTTTGTGCTAAAGTATTTGTTTTCTTTGTATGTTTACTTTAACATTTTGAAAGTGAGTTTTCAGCAAAGAAGTTCCTCCCTCCTCAATGTTCTATTTAGATTTTGGACTGCAGTCAAGCACATTTCCATTGCCTCAGTGGCTTGGAGTGTAAAATGCGACAGAGAGGCTGCTAGGTCTTATTTACAAGAACAAGAGCAGAGCACAGAGGGAAAAAAAACTCCTGACAGGTTTCAGATGAATTGATTCCAAGGTGAATTGTTGTCCAGGTTATAAGAAGTTGGGTAGTGACATCATCTCTATATTTGTTTATTGTGCGTTTGTTTTCTTTTTATACATTGTTCACAAATTAAAGACGTAATCCAGAATTCAGATGCACCCTCTGACCATACTGATGCCACAAGCCAGTTGTACTTTTTCCAGTGCAAAATACAACAGCAACATAAACAATCGAGCTCCCCTTGCTATATGTAGGTTGCTATGTTACTGTGTTGCACTAACCCTGCTTCATATGAGTGACAGTTTATTCATATGCAAATTCAGTGGAAATGTTAAGTGCTTATTAAGACTCTCATACTATGTAGAAAAGGATGTCAAGTTCAGGGGGAGGGTGCATGTATAAGGGTTTCCCTTTGACACCAGAGGTTTGTCAGTATTAACAGTAATGGTATTTAATTGTAATTTAACTATCAACACAATGCACCCTTACGATAAAAAAACACAGTTTTAGTTTTAGGTATGTTTAAGAATAATGTTTGCCAGGCAGCATTATGCTTTCCTTAAAAAAAAGGAAGTTTGCATATACACAATACAGTACATGTATTAGATAAGTGTAAGTTGGCTATATGACTCAATGTATTTTCATTAAAAGGACAGTAAATAATATGACAGAGGAAATAAGTTTTTTTCTTTTTACCAAAAAACAGGCTGTGAAATAAATCCATCTGCTCTTCTGCCTCTCTTCCCTTTTCCTCCTTTCATTTCTTCCTCTCCCTGTTCCACTTTATCCTGTCTCTTCCTGCTCATCATGTCTTCCTTTCATTCCTGTGTGGCCCTCTCTTCCTCTCAACTGCACCCATTCTTCCCTCTCAGCGGGATCTCTCTGCTGGTGTTAAAGCAGCAGGGCATCTCATCACTGCAGCTTCAGTCTCTAAGAGAGATCAGCGCTGGAAATGTCCACATCGCAGAGAACAGCCAGCTGTGCTACTACAACACTGTCAACTGGACAAGACTGTTCCGCGCTGCAAACCAGAAGGTTCTGGTCCGCAACAACCGAAGCCCACTGGAGTGCTGTAAGTATAACCGAAAATCAACAACAACCTTCAAAAACTAAACTCAGCTCATTTCATGTTTTCCTGTACAAAAACACAAGATCAGGTCAATTCAGGTTTTACCATTTGTTTACCACTTTTTTGCATCCGGAGTTACCAATAACATCAAATAAAAGTTTCCATGAAGTATTAATAATGTTGCAAATAAGCTGTGTATGAGGACATGTTTAACCAAAGCTGTAACAATAAAAAACGTATTGATAACAATTATAGTATCAAAATACATTTGAAGAAACCTGCCTTTTTCCAAGCTCAATTTCAAGATTTCCAACAATGCCGCCAACATGCTGTGACTTGCACTACATCTTCTTCGCGGGCCCATGGTGGCTGAAAGGTGTGCTGCCAAAAAAAAATCATTTGCTGCTATCCTATCTTTGTCTCTTGTAATTTTAAGTAAACCTGTAAAAAAAGATGATAGAATGTAAGGCAGGAACCTAAATGAAAGCCCCATATCATCATTAATGAAATGTTGAACAGCTGACCACTAACAACTGTTCAGTTTCACACTCACAACATTGAGTTTCCAATACCTTTAATTGATATTTAACTTGTTATATGTTGCTGACAGTTAAAAATCACATTATCAGAAGGTAAGTTAGCACACACTGTGTTACTTACTCACAGTGGCTGAAAATGGCTGAAAAAATGTGTCTCATCTTGGTTTGGCGCATTAGAACCGTAATCTGTTTAATGGGTTGCCACCTTAAGAACAACTGAATCGAGGCCTCGAACAATCAGGGGGTGTAAGTGACATTTATCCCAAAGTTAAAAGGTTTAAGAAATCTTTAAACCATGAGCTGATGAACCGTTGGTTATCAAAATGAAAATATAATGTGAAGCATATACCCTCTGACAAAATAGTGACTGACTTTTTTAAATAATGGAGTGTGCCAACTGACTGTTATTGGATTGTACTCCTCACTGTTATGAACTGTATTTTTATACAGTAGTTTCGTATTCTAGTCTCACATTCAACATCAGTTGTGCAGCTCCAGGCACCATCGAGGGAGTTCTCTTCTTATTTGCTGCTTTGACAAACTTGTTCACGTTTATAAATGGGTTACAGATGTTTGAGATTTGCTGTGGAAGGGAAAGCTCCGACACTAATGGTCTGACAGAATTTGGGATTGCTGACCTGACACAACATCAACTTTAGGCAAAACTCTAGTCTTTTAGATCCACGCTCAAGCTCCAAAACAGAAATCAAGTCAAATGTTTTGTGGGAATGGAAAATCTTTGATGTACAGTTTTTTGGGTGAGAAAATCAGCTTTTTATAATTTCAGTGTGCTCCAACAATAGGCAATGCTGACATACTGAACACACAATAGCAGAAACACACTTGGCTTTTGTATTATTCTCCGTCTGTCATATGAATAGAAGCTATTATCTCACAAATTTCTGATGACAACTAAAGAAACAATCCCATAATTAGACTAATTAACCAACAGAACCATTCATAGAATGGAAGGTTTGGCCAAGTTACAGTAGGAAAATAACTAATTTGATGAGATAAAAATTGTGTTTCTAAAAATGGAAGTGCTTTCATTATATCACTGCCACAAGTGTTAAAACATTATTCATTTATGTATAATGTTCATTAATGAGCCAGTATTTGCATTATTGAGTTGGCACCTTTTCACTGTTCATGTGCTCCTTTCCCCTGGGCAGATCCTTAGTTTTGAACACACACACACACACACACACACACACACACACACACACACACACACACACACACACACACACACACACTCACACTCACACACACTCACACACTCACTCACACACTCATGCCCTTCAGTGACTTTGAAGACTTTGGTTGAGACTCAAGAGTCACACACCGCTCTCCTTGGCATGGCTCTGCATGTGTGCATCAGTGTGTGTGTGTGTGTGTGTGTGAGTGAGTGTCAACACTTGATGGAGCCTAGCAGGGACTGGAAAAGGGCAGGTCTCCTTATAGGACAGCACAGACAGAGGACAAGGAGTCTGCATGTGCCTTTTTATTTATAGCTGTCGTAGTTGCAGTGGTGTAGTGTAATAACATCATCAGGTAGTTGGAGAAACCTGAACCAAGGCAACTGGTTTGTACCATAACACTTTCTATTAGATGAAGTATGAGTAGCCAGCAGAAGACATGGTTAAGGATATAATGTTGGCTTATGCTATCAGGAGCAAATACTATGGAATATTTTTGTCAAATTATAATATAAAGACATTAAAATTCGATCTGTTCACACCATCATCTCTCCCAATTTTTTTCCAGTTAAAATGTTTCTTAGGGAGGTTTTTCATTACTGATTCAAGGGTCTAAGTACAGAAGGTGTCATATGCTGTACAGACTGTGCTGTATAAATATTATAAGCAGCTTCTGCTCACTCATTAAGGCCACAGATTTCTGTATGTACATTTATAAACTGGAGTTGGGTGTTTTTGGTCTGGTTCAGTTGTAGATGATGCCCTGTCTTAGCTTAACAGGTTGGTCTTCAAATGCTGTGCCCTCTGCCCTCAAGACTGTCTGGTTTTTCTCTGAATGAATATAACTTGTTTTCAAAGAGTTTTTCTTTTTTTTTTTTTTTTCAAAAGCACTTTGTTGCAAAGTAAACTCCTCAATTTCCGCATTACTAACCAGCTCTTATGACTGAAAAAATGCCCCTGAGGAAAGAAGAAGGGTCACTTTGGTGCGGCAGATAAAGAATAAAGTCCAAGGATTCAGTGACCAGAACTGCATGAGGGCAAATATTTGACAAAATCTTTGAGGGTCTGATAGAGTCCTTTAACTTATTGTTGAGTGATAGCTCATTAGCAATAAAATGTCAGTGTTTTATGATGATGTTTTTAGAGTCTAGACCTTGAGGAGAGAGAGAAGCATTTTGTTTTCTTCACGCGCTTCTTCAAAAAGGTCAAACCTTAGGCCAGAAAGTGCGCTGGTAATAGAGCCCTGAACTCAGCAGAATAAACCCTACCCAGAAAGAGATGTTTCATAGCCACAGCGTTCTCATTGATGTCCTTAAAGGCCATGCACTGCACACACATTCTGGCCCTGGCTCTGCACATTTTCCTGACTCCTGTCAGCCTTTTTAGGGCAGGCTGAATTGCACCTTTGTCACTGATATAATGACACAGAGTTCAGTTTTGACCTCACGTAATTCCTGCATAGCTCCACACACAGAGGTCTAGTCAGACAGCGTACATGGAAACACCTGTGAGGGACTGCAGGTCCTTTAGGTAAAGGTAGATCATTTTTGGTGTAGCAAGCAGGAGAGAGTTACAACCAGCATCCTCCTGATAGCACTAGATGTTACATTTTCACACTATTATATTTATATTAACTATACATTTGACATCAGCCTTCATAGAGATTTAATATCGTCTGTGCTCAGGGTTAAGATAAGTACCAAAATCTCTAAGTGCTGTTTCTGATACTTTAAAGAGACATAAAATATTGCCAAGATGATGATTCATTTTATTTTCAAAAGCCTTTTTCATTGCAGAGATGTTGACATGTCACAGCAGGAAATGCACAGGTGTAAATAATCAGACTGATGATGGCTGCTTCATTTTCACTCGAACGCATCAGAGCCATTGTTGATGTTATTAGTAACACCTGTGCGTTTCCCTCTAGTCAAATCGTCTGCTGAGAAAAAGGCCTATTGAAAACAAACAGGTGCTCTACTTAGCCAACATGCAAGTCTTAGCAGCACAACTCGGAGCAAAATTGTCATGATTGCCTTGTAAGAAATACTCAAGTTGACAGAAACGAACGTAGTTAAGTCACACGAGCACAATTCGGCCAATCAGAAGTGTCCAAGGTTTTGGAGCGCTATAAATTCACAGGTTCTCATTGAATACAGCAGAGTCTTTAACACGAAGACAAGAAGCTGCTCTACACATTTTTAACAAGGTACACCACACAGTCTTCTCAAAGACTTTTCAGAAATCTAAAATGTTAATTCAAATTATTTCTACATGATGCATTATTCAAATAAATGACTCATACCCACACTCTTCAGCTGCCCTGCTTTACTTTCAGTGCTGCCTTTGACTTGAAGAGAGGGGTGCAGGAAAGTGCAGACAACATTTGAGTTCCACCTACACTTCTCCTCTCAACCCTTTTAATCTGTTAACCATCAGCGCGGTTCACAGACAGGTTTGTGTTTGTTCACTGAGTGTTTCCTTATTGCTTTATTTTCTATTCTTTTTGATTTTTGAGTTCTTCTTTTCTTTGCCCTCTTCTTCCTTCCTTCCTTCTAGTTACAAACCCTTATCACAGTCATCCTGTCTCACATGGGATTCAAAAAGGCAGCTGTCAACTCAGGCCCCGTGGGCTTTTGTTTTCCAACTGTGTCAGAAACATCTGAAGTTGGTATCTTTTTGATCTTGCTCTGTAGTTAAAAAGCCAGCCAACCTCTCCTCCTCCTTTGTTTATTTCCCTTTTTCAGCACCCATCCTTCCGCTTTCTCCTTATCTCTCCCTCTGCCTGGTCAGTTTACCTACGGCACAAGAAGCCCAACAGGGGTGGTTTTGTCTTATGTGAAAGGCAAAGCCTTCATCCTCTGCCCACAAAGAAGCACTTGATTTCTGTTTTCTCCATGTATCTGCATCCTTCTGGGGTAATTTTTAAGCATTCTTAAGATTGCTGTGGCTGACGCTCAAGAATAGCCCCTGGCTTACATGTGGCCAAGACCTCAAAAACAGCAGGGGAGAGAAGAGAAGAGGAGAGAAGGGAGGAGAGGAGAAGAGAACTCAGCTGGCGTACAGTCTTAGTTTTGAAATCCACCGACAAGGGGGAAATCACATCAGATGCAGATGGGATGATAAAAGTTCCAAGTGTATCTGCAGTGCCGTCACCGTGTTACTTCAACACTCTCATTTTGTCGCTGTAATGCTCTCAGATGTACCAGCCTTTGTAGAACCGAGTGCTGAAGGGGGACAAAAGAGAGAGGGAGAGATAAGAGATACAGACACAAGAGGAGAATAGAACAGAGTAGATGTAATGGCCTGAGTCTGTTGGTACTACAGAAGAAACAGACTCAGAAACAGAGGGAACAGCATACAGATTGTTCACTATGAAAGGAGTGGGAGAAAGAGGCATTTTCTGTCTATGACTGAATGCAATCCAATGTAAATGACACCTACAATTTTACATGTGTGTCTTTGTAAATCAAAGGTGGCTTTTAGTGTGGCTTTACATGGCTATCCAAACAGCCAACAATAGTTAATGGATGGTCTGTGTGCATGGATTTGTATGTTGAAAGCAGATGACTGATATTTGTGGATTGAAGCCACTAGAAAATTGTTATTAATAATGACTGTCAGTTGAGTAAATATATGAATTTTAACAAGGAAAAAAAACAAGAAATATGAGGCCTAACAGTAAAGTTTTTGATGAGACCCTTCAAATAAATACAGGGTTGATATTTCACCCTCTCTTTGTGAGTCTAAGTTAAATAAACAAGTCTGTGTGGCATCTGCAGGTGCTATCTGGGTCCCACCAGTGCTTTGTCACCATTTGCTCAGCATTCTCATAATGAAGCAGCTCAGCACACACTCCCTCCTTTGCTTGCTCCACAGTGAACCATAACCCACAGTACTGTACACACACCATACATAAATACAGATTATTTATGCAAACATAGAACATACAGGACCAGGGAAGCTTTCAGTTCTTCCAGGAGGTTAATTATTCGATGATTGTTCTGTGCATATTATTTGACCGTTTTCTTTGTTGGGAGAATAGGAATATCACCGTCTCTCAGCATGTCTTTGAGCTCTACACCTATTCCTCTGTCTTGCTGTAATTACTCCTGCCATTGTTTGGGAAAGTCGCCTCACAAAAACATACCTTTTACAGGCCACTGCAAATTAACAGCTGCTTTGCGGAAGCAGAGACACTCACACATCTAGCCCTGTGTCTTCTCATGAGGAGTGTGATTGTTTTGCTAATTTTACATCCAGATAATTTGCGGCAAGATAGAGTTTATTCTCTGTACGAACATGGAGTCATCAAATCATAACTGCATTCAAACTGAATCTCATACTTTGCTCTATGTAACACTCTCTGTCTTTGTGTATGTTTGTATTGAGCAGCAAGGGAGCACATGGTGTGTGACCCGCTGTGTTCAGAGGCAGGATGTTGGGGTCCTGGCCCGGACCAGTGCCTCTCCTGCAGATACTTCAGCCGTGGACGAACCTGTGTGGATACCTGCAACGTTTATGAAGGGTGAGTTATGTATGTGTATGTACACCTACACTCAGATACATCAGATATATACACCATTTTCTGCTACTCAAGGTAATGGAGGAATGACCTTGAAAAAAAAACATGGGGACATGGGGAATTGGTTGAAAAATTGAAATCTGTTGTACACAGGTATCCCCTCTGCAATGCACATTTGATAATAATGAAAATAGTGATGACAATAGACTAACGAAGCCCCATTTCATACATGTAAAACAGCTCCCTGAAAAAGTTTCAAGGATCCATTCAAATGTTTATTAGTGAAGGTGAACGACCTCATGTGAAACAAAGAAGACCTCCTCTAACAGCATTAAAAAAACATTCTTTTATTGGATAAAACATGAACCTTCAGAGAGGAAGCACATTATTAGTTGTTTTGTGCAAGGTCTATGCAGGAGACATAAACAGTTTCATCTATGTTCTTTTTAAACCAGTCAGGCACCATTAGCTGGACCTGTTATATTGTCAGTGACATAATGTGAAAAAAATGTTTGCTAAGCTTGTCACTGAGATTCAAGTGGTTGTGATTGAAGCTTTCCTGCTAAACTTTACTTTATTTTCATTTTGTTCAAATCGCCTCTTGTCACTGGTTACAGTGTGTACTCAACACTACATGCTTTATATTTGGATGGATTCCAAAAGCTGTAATCAGTCGTTCCCTTTAACTACAGCAAGATTAATGTTACACTGCAACCTCTACATTGAATGTTGATGCTCAAGTAGCTCTCAAGCCACGGACGTATCCACCACTTTGTGTTCAATACATTTTACACAGCATGTGAATAGGGCCATACAAAAACCTGGGAGATATAGGCGACAATAGAAAGTTTCTTTCAAGTTTCTATGGTAACCAACGAGGGCCTTTTTAAGTGACGGAGGTGGTTAGAGAAACCGTATAGCTCATCTCATCCAGCAGCCACTACAGTAAAGGGAAATACAGCACTCTGCCAACGCCAAGAGGCAGTTTGAATTGCCTCGAAACACATTAAAATAGGATGTGATTCACAAAATGGTGCTCACATTTAGAGTATGTACAGCGATTAGTGTGTGTGTGTGATTGTTCTTTGTTTATCAGAATGACATTTTGTTTTTCTTCACTGAGTGAGGGCTTAGAAGCCTGGACTGATACAAAGAAACATTAGGTCAGTTTCAGATTCAGCTTTGCAGACTGAGTTTTACTGTGGTGGATTGTCCTTTTTGATCTGTGTGTTTGATTTTGTGCTAAATATCAGGATCAAGAGGAGATGTAATATTCAGTCAGGAGAATGTAGCACATATGCTACATCCTATTACATAACAGTGGCTACTTTTACTTCATTTTCCTTTTCTTTTATGTTGTTACCAAATCACATGTGTTCAGTGCTGTCCACTTCATTATAAAAGTAAATATTTCTACACTTAATATTGTGGCTTTGCATTTTAGTTCAGACTGTTTTCACCGAAAGCTGGTTTATGGCAATTGAGTTTAAAAGCTGAACATGGTCACATATTTTCTCCCAGATTATATTTTCCAACACATTGAAAAACTATAACGGAGGTTTTGCCCACTTTTAAAACAAATTACTTTTTAAAATATTTGTTTTACTATAAAAAAAAAATGTATATATTAAAAATATAAAAGCATATGAACTAAATGGAAAATATACAAAATAATAAGCACTACACAGCATAGGGTCCTGATGGAGAGGTTTTGGTCTATATTAGTCTTTGGTTTATGATATCAAACTTCAGGCAGGAAACCCCTGCCTGAAGTCCTCAGAGTCTGGTTTGTAATTTGCGTTTCAAGTAATCATCACCATCATCATTTTTTCATGCTGTAACTTGCAGGTTACCAGTATGGAAAAGATCAAACTGATTTCTGTAGTGAGTATTTGACAGAAACCCTGACGATGAGTTTCAGGAGAGTGAGGCAGCAGTGAAATGTTTTCCACGGATTAAATCAAGGGAAAAAATAAATCAAACACAAATCAACTGATTTCAGAAGATTCCCGGTGGGGGTTCAGGGCTGCAGCTCGCAGTGAGTCCAGTTTGACAGAATAAGGGGTAGGCAGAAGACAACAGGACTATGAGTTTATTTGTCAGGATAATGTTGTATAGCTTTATGTGATCAGAAATTCTAATCCACTAATTTCAGTGTTGAGAAGTACAGATTTCTATTACAGAAAACCCAGTGAACAAGAGAAATTACTAAAGTCCAAATATGTCTGGTGTTATATTTACTGCTTCACTGTCCACTCCCAAGTCTAATATCACACTCTCTATTGATACTAACATACAGAGAAAAGTGAAAAGAGAACTACAGTTTAATCATCATAATTTACTTATTTTGGTGGGTCAGTCCAAGTCAAAAGTCCCAGGTTGAATTTTATTGCCACTCTGTCACTGGGAAGACCTGCTGCACAACCTGCTCATCAAAAGTTAAATTTCAGTTCAAGAACAGCCCAAGGCTCTTTGTTACAGCTTTCAAATTCAGCAGTATTTTTCTGTTTACTATGAATGATATTAGGAGCCAGAGGGCAAAAAGAACAATTTAGGATGTGGTGGTAACTCTTGGTTTAAAAGGCACCCCTGCAGAGTGTGAAAATGATAGGGGTCCCTTGACTTTAAAGGAAGTATAGCTTGATGCTCTGCACCTGATGAGACCTGCTCCCCCGGTGAGTTTCATTAATAACATTTTAGATATTTTGCCTTGCAGGACTGCTGGAAAGATGCTTTTAAGTTCAGAGTCCCAATTTGATCAAAAAAAGGTTTGGTGGCCGAATTGGAGAGGAATGAGGAGGACCGGAGGGTGTTGTTAGGGCAGGGGGGCTAGGCGTGTCACTGCGTGTCACAGTCACTGCTTGCGCACGGGGCCACGCCCTGCCTACCTGTCCACCTGCACGTCAGCACCACCCACACCACCCAGTGTCACCAGCATAACCAAGCAGGGCTTCACTGAATGCAATTCCAACCAGTCACCCTCGTAGCACTCACATGAGTCACATGTTATATTTTTATATGAAATATTTATTATTTTTGTCTGTGATTATTTCACAGTAAAATCAGTTGGTCTGTAGTTTAAGGTTTTGTTGCTGCACTTATACTCCAGTATGAATTGTTTTACCATAACAAGGATTGCATGCAAGTGTGCAGCGCTTACTTCATATCATGTGTGCATGACTTTGAGGAAAGATGTAGTTGAGTTCCAAATGGTGAGATTCAGTTTGTGTGGTTTTAGCTACGGCAGCACATGTGCAAATAAATTTCTCGACACAACATGCAGTATTTATTGTGTTGTGCATTTACTTTTCTTTCATCTCAGACCTGAGTATATTGACAACTCGGCATGGGTCAGACAGCTGAAAAATGGTGAGGAGCTTGAATCGCCTTATATCTCAAATCATTTTTGAATGGCTGTTGAAAATGTTTACAAAGTCAAAACTATTTGGATGTTATTGTTCAAAATAACAAACAGGTATCTTTATTTGTTTGTGCCAACATACACGCTTGGTGCTGGAGATTATGTGTAAAAGCCTTTTGAAATGAAAGTTTCTTTTGCACCACAGCCATATACTCCAGATTTATCACTCACTGCAGGTGTGCTGCTGCAGCTGCACGGCAGAGAGAAAATACAGAAAAGCAGAACAGAGCAGAACATCATGCAATAGCCTAAAAGTCTTAAGCATCAATGATATCTTCCAGCGACGCTGCAGCCTTTATTATTTCAACCAGCACACACCCAGACAAAAGCTTACCTCCCTTGCCTCCTGGAAGGTTTTCTGAAGGCCAGATGAAGCATAATTAATACTAATTTGATTTAGATCCCACTGGGCCGATGACAATTTTTTTCTACTGCTGAGATGGAACATTCTGTTTTCTTTCACTGATCAAAAGAGAAGGACCCAAAAGTCTTTCTCCTTGTCCTGTAGTGACAAAGGCAAAGTGCCAACTCAGTCACACTGTGGTCAAATTTAATGACTTTTGGAGGCCACTCTGGTGTTCTACTACAATAAGGGGATTGTAGAAATTGAATAACAAGGCACTTAATTTAATTGATTTTTGAAAACGTTACACCCCTAGCAGGTATTGCACCTTTCAACTGCGTCGACCCCCTGAGTGATGCTATCAGTATTATAGTTAGCTAATTACTTACAATGCTTGTGGGTGTAAGAGGCGTGTGTGTATGCGTGTGTGTGCGCACGTGTGTGTCTGCCTAATGCTACGACTACATATTGACCTCTGTTTCCAAAGTCCACATTTTAAGAAACAAGGCTCGTGGCAGACTAATACAGACAAATCTATCCACTACTAACACTTCTTCGTTGTCAGTCCCTCCAGTCTTCTTTGCTGTGGAAACGGCACCATGAGCTCTGGACTTATTCAGACATTATTGACTGAAAAGGATCATTCACAAACTTGTGCTCAGCAGAGGGAAAGTAGTCTCATGATGCCATTGTTAGAAAGGAGAATAGCTCATCAGAAGTAGCTGACATTTGAAGTTTTGCTTTGGTGAATTCATGAAAAATCTGTAAAATTAGTAAATGTTCTTGAAGTGTAATGACTGACCTCATTAAACTCTACACACGTGTATTGTATAAATTATTTTTTTTTTCATATTTGGCAGGGGGTAATGTGGTAAGAAGGTGATATTCACTATTTGTGGGTCCTCAGAACAACTGGTTTTACACTGTTCTTTTTCAGCCACTGACTAAACATGAAACGCCACGTTAATTGTCTTGCTTAGTTTAAGATAAATATGTTGAATGATTTCATCACATTAAATGCAGGTGATTTACATCTTATTTTCTACAACTCAAGCAAAAAAAGCTCATCCGACAATATTTACTGTAACATCCAAACTGGCTGAAGACACAAAGCCATCTCATCTGTTCTATCTCGCAAATAACGTTGTTCTGCTCTTGTCTCTCACCGCTGTTTCTCTCTCTGTTCCCCGCCCATCTTGATCCCTCCCTCCCTCTCCTTCACCTCTCTCAGGGATATTCGAGAGTACGCCAACGGGTCAGTGTGTGTGGAGTGTGATGCCCAGTGTGAGCGCGCTGACGATGACTCTTTGACCTGCCACGGTCCGGTAAGCTTCCTCCTGTAGACAGCAACAGTTAGTCAGACTGAAGCACCAGTTTCACTCACTGTCATCTTAATATAGACAGCGAAGAGGGCTGTTGTTTCAGCAGCTTGTTTATATTTCCTTTTATCTAGTCATTAAAGAGGAATATCATTCAACATAAAAAGCAATACACATGGTGGCATTGTGCCATCAGTGAGAAAGCCACAGAGCCAAGACTAATCCGAGTTATAATGTGACAGTGAATAGCAAGCCAACTTAAAAAGACGGCCTCTGTGAATCTAGATTCATGATTTTTTTAAGGATAGGTTCACAATTTTTTCAACTTTGTCTTACAACAGTAATCAACAAATCCAATGAAAATCCCCCCACAAAGAGAATTGCTTCGCTCTCCACAAACCAAAAAATGACTTGGAACTGCAGAAATTCCCTGTGGTCATCTTCAGCTATGATTAATTAGTGTATTAGCAGTCAAAGTGTGCCTTTCAGCTTTGCTATTGATTATGTCTCATGTTCTGACTCAAAGGCAAAACTGATTGTTTTATCTCAGCTCAGCATTAGTTTGCGTGCTTATCCGCAAAGTGTGTGTATTCAGTTCATGTGCATTTGTGTTTATATAATTCTGGTTTTATTTTATGTGAACCATCAACCACTGATTCAAGGGACAACATTTTATTTCCTTTGTCCATCCATTAGCCATGCCGCTTATCCTTTTGAAGGTTGGGGGCCTGGTGCCAATCCCAGCTGACATTAGGCGAGTCTTTTTTTTCTAAGTGTAATTGTTCTTTTCTTTTTTCTCAGAGGACATTTGTGCTCCCAACAAACTTTTGCATTTCACAAGAAAAGCTCAGCAGCTTGCTGACAGATTGTTTGGTGGCAGCTGTACATTAGAAAAATGCCACACTGAAAAGAAAAAAAAAATCCCTGACCTTCATTTCTGTGTGCCTCTTGTGAACACTGCACCCACAGGCACATGAGGCCCATGATCCTGTGCTTTCTGTTGAAATCTTATCTTGCTGTTTGATAGAGTTGGATAGTTTGCGACACATGCAAGCCAGAGGGGCCATGTGCTGTCTTTTGCTGTCTTTTGTGACCCATCGCACCCTGTCAGATAGTTTGCCCAATATAGTTTGGAAATGTGGAATTTTTTTTTCCCCAAAACCACTGTAATGTTTGTGTGTGAGTGCACAAGCACAGGAAACAGAGTTAGCATATTCGTGGTTGTTGGCTTGAGTAAAGTGTGCTTGCGGTTGTTGGAGGAGATTTGTTGGTTTGATTTACTTTGCTCCTCACTTGATACCTCACAGCCCTGCTCTTAGACAAGTGATGGGAAGGTGGGTGCTGTCAAAAGAATAAAACATGCTGAGACCTGTAGCTTACTCCAGCAGGTGGAGAAGAAAGTGATTAAAAACTCTGAGCAGGCACTTCACAAGTACTTTGTAATTATTTTTATAAGATGTGTAAGTATTTCCAACTAAGGGCCAGTGTGCGGGATTTAGGGGGATCTATTGGTAGAAATGGAATATAATATTCATAATTATATTTTCATTAGTGTATAATCACCTGAAGCAAAGAATCTTTGTGTTTTTGTAAGCTTATAATTCACCGCCATATTTCTACAGTAGCCCAGAGCAGACAACCCAAACTCTGGTTTGGTTTCTCTGGTTCTTGCTAGAAATCAAATCATACATAGCGGTCTTTTAATTAGAAAATATTTGATTATTTAAGGCTATGTTCAGTCTCCATTTATTTATTTATTCATTCATTTATTTATGTATTTCTACATAATTTTTTTAAGCAAATGCTTCAATATATCCTTATTTTCAACCCCGTCTCCTAGAAATTATGTTGATATACAACTAAACTGCAACACAAAATATATTTTGACAGAACTGTAATTGCAAACACATTATATTTTCTGTCAGTGTAATGAGGATATGGTGTTCATTTACATATTTTTCAAGTTGCAAATACATCAACACTGAATGCATCAGTAAAATGTTCGTGAACACTGTTTTTGTTTTCTGCCAAAATCCAATCTCACAGTATAATATCCACTTGCAGTGACTACAATATTATTACACTTTTTAATGGCTATGTTTAGCCAGTCACAGCACTTGGTTAAGGATAGGGAAAGAATGTGGTCTGTTTTAATATAGAAAAAAT